>NC_087446.1:11592344-12865469 GCF_036321535.1 Camelus dromedarius | reverse complement strand
GGAAGGATGAATGCCAGCTTCAACTCCTCAGGGCAAATCCTGGTACTAAGTTATAAGAACACAGGTATGAAAATGAACTAAAGAGATGGCATATTGCCTAATAGGAGCCACTAAATGCTCACCCTGTGGGTTGTGGGGATAGGAGGAGGGAGAAGAGAACGTTTCAAGGAGAAGTAAAATACTACATTTTAAATGCTGACTAAGAGTCCAGCACATGGGCTAGGCCAGGAAATAAGACAGGACAGTCAGGGAATTAACAGTTTGGCACTAATGAAACAACAAAAAAGAGAGTGACAGAAAATCAGGCTGGAGAGGCAGGTATGTGACAGATCATCAAAAGTTTCATTTAACACAGAAAATGTTGCTTAGTGTTTATCCTGAAGAGATACTCAGATCTACCTTTTAGGAAGTACAGACGTCCTGGGATGTTATTAGAAAAATGACTTCCAAGGCAATGAGGACTTTAACTATAGAGAGGAGACTAGAGACAACTGGTTAAGAGGTTATTGTCACAGGCTAGGCCTGAGATTATGAAGGTCTGATCTAATGCTAAGGTCACGTACTGGCAATGAGGGGCCAGAGGCATATGCATATACATGAAAAAATATTCAGAACACTAGCTTCATTTAGATGTCTACATACACACGTACATTATATATATTACTCCAGTTTTTCTTCACAGCATCTCTTAGCTCTATTTTACAGATATAGAAACTGAGACTCAGCAAGACTCATTAATTCTGTCAAGGTCAGTCAATAAATAACAGAGATAGGATGCAACCCCTAGCGTGTCTGACTCTAACATTTGACTCCACTACATCTAAGAATCACTTAAAAGGAAAAACTGATTGGGGGTCAGGAGTACAACTCGAATAAAGGTTAGATCAAGACAAGATCTTGAAGGCAGTCTTGGCCAACCAACCACAGAACTGAACAATCCAAACAGAAGAATCCTATTTAATCTCTGAACACTTCACTTTTAGGAATAAAAAACTAGAGTTTCTTTAATGCACTGCTACTGAAATGAGCATTTGCTATTACTCTGTGTTCTTTCTTTTCCCCTCTGTTTTCTTTGCTATCATTTCCCTATTTTACTGCTATGCTGGGATTTTAAATACTTATTCAGCCCCTTACACTTCCTGGGGGGGGGGGGGGAACAGCCCATAAATAAAAAAAAACAGAAGCCTGATTTTACCACAGTGGTCTTATGGTGCATTGAAAAAAATGTGGATACTTATTACTGAGGAATTCGTGTTACTTTTTAAAGCATGTAGTGTTGTAACTAACTGCCCTCATCTTATAGAAATGCATAGAGATATTTATGGATGAAATTATACAATGCCTGGAATTTGCTCAAAATAATACAGGAGGGGGAGTAACACAGGGAAAGAGATGAGGTGGGACTGACCACTGCTGACGGATGGGCTGGGTGATGGGAAACTTGAGGTACATTGTACTTTTGTATCTATTTATTTGAAATTCTCCATAATTAACAAGCTTTAAGATTTATTCAAATACTATATAAAGGAAGAAAAAACAAAACAAAAAGGTGTATATATAAAAAATCATTTTCTCATTAAGTTTTTTTATCATTATAAAGTTGGTTTTCCAAACTAACATTTTGGTTGTAACAAAAAAAATCCACACTTACATTTTAAGAAGTAGTCTATGTTTATAAGTGTGAATTTAATTAATAACTCAAGGGAAAAATTAGTTAGATGGTCGGTCAAGCTGTACAACCTCGCTACTCTTATAAAAACAGACCACAAAGTAATTTCCATTTACTAATTCCACAGGACTGTACAACCTGACGTATTAAGAGATGTTAGCTATGGGAAACTTAAGGGTTTTCAGAAAATTCTCAGAACTTACTAGGTTACTAATAGTGTATTTAATTACAAAATCTTGAAATGAAAACATAAAAAAATAACTTTTTTCAAGTTTCTTTCTCTTAAAAATGGAAGCGTCCTTATTTTATGAATGTAAGAATGCATGTCAAGTAGCCACTCAAGAGGCACTGAAGTATGTACTGACTGCATAAATAAACAGTAAGAGTCTTTAGAGAGGGAATGAACGGCAGAGCTGTGAAGAGTGGAGACAGTGATTCCAGACTACCTTTGTTCAAAAAATAGAGATAAACTAAATCTAAGGATCTTGAGAGAGTAGCAAGACTGGAGAAACTGGAGGTTTTAAAGTCTGGGGAAACCTGAGCATTTGACCAAACTAGCTTCAGAAAACCTCCTTTCTAGTTCGGACTGTCATCAACCGGCTGTGTGAACCTGGGCAAGTCAGTTTCTCTGAGCTTCAGTTTCAACACCTATAACGGTGGTGATATTATCTCTCCGCCTACATAGGAGGAAATCAAATGGCTTAAGTGTCGATGTAAAAATGTACCGTAGCACGTAAGGCACAACACAGATGTACGATACCTGCAAAGATCTAAGAGGGAGTGAATGATAGGAAAACAAAAAGAGTACACGAGGGGGTTTGTCTTATAAACCAGAAGGGACTCTTACTTATGGGAGATAAAAGGTAACAAAGGTGAAAACAAGTCTTCCTGAGGCACACAGTTCAAACAGAATTCTCTTCCCACAGGAAATTAATTAATGCACATTCACTTACTGTTTTTTGAACTTACTTTGGTTGTTCTTTTGCACTGTATCCTGCTCTGTCAACCAGGTGCCCACAAACACATACTCAGTACTATTATCCGGACACATCGAATGACAATTCACTTGTTCAGTTGGTCCTCGGCGATCACATGTGCGCTCCTTTGCACTTCCAGGGTGCTCTCACATTCCTGCACAGTTTCCTTCTACTACCTTGTCAGCTCAAACACTTCTGTGTAGAATTTCATCAACTTCCATTATGCTTCTACTTACAACCTTGTTAACTATAAGCAACAGATCTCTCAAACTTGAACTACTTTCATAATTTTCATTCTCTTTCCTCTGATCTACGTAATCTTAGCTTATGGCTACAGCTATATTAATCCCATGTTGCTGATATCCTAAAATCAATCAAGATTATCTTTTCACTTTTTTCTAACCATGATTATATACAATTTAAGCTTATGAAACCACCTCATTTGGGTGTAAGTTGAAGGGAAAAGAAGGGGAAACATGGAGATGGTAAGTTAACGCTACCTGTTGTAAGTAACCCTCCCTTCCTTAGTCCCCTCAACTCTCACTCTGAACACTGGTTTCCGTTTCTCCTGCTCCCCCAATTTCAATCCATACTAATGTTATTCCACTGACCAGCCGTCACCAAACACAGCATAGTACCTCCTGGGTTCCAGACCCAATGCTAAGCTATAAAACGGGGTAAAATCAACTTAAGCCCTGTGCTCAAAGCACGTATACACTCGCGGAAGAGACCTCATTGTCACCAAACATTTACAAATACAATGTAAATATCGAATAAATACCAAAACAGAAGCATGGATTCGGTGTTTGGAAAGCATAAAAGAGAGGAAAAAAAAGTACTGTCTGGCAAAGGTAAGGTCAACAGTACAGAAAAAGAGGAACTAGCTAGAAACGAGTTTTCAAAAGCTGAGATATTTTATTTTTAGGATATCGGGTGTACTTAAGTAATTAAATTTAGTAACCGATTTACTACCCTTTGCTGAACTACAACCTAACAAGAAATACACAGGGCAAAGGGTTAGTCTGAAAAGCTGTATCCCCTCACAATGGCCTCACAGCCTCCCCTCAACACATAAACATCTCTACCAACCACTCGCCCTTCCTCCCTCCCTGCTCTCCAGCTGTGCTAGCGCTCTGTCTTACTGGCATTCATTAAAATTACGACACATATGGATGTAAAAGTGCCTTCTAAATTTTGAAGAACTTACAAAAGCTAATTGGGAATGATTATATGGCCTACCTTCCACACTCCTTGTAAAGTCTCTCCTTTAACTCCCACCGTGACTTGCAGAGTAGATGCTCGATGAATATTTGATTTAAAAATCTCTGAAGATGCATTAAGAATTATTTATTACACCAATATTAAGTATCTCATAAAAGCTAAATTAAAACCAATTCTTCGGCATTACCACCTACACAAGAGGAAGCAGGAGAGTGTAGTGGTTACGCGCAGGGACATCAAAGACAAACTGCCTGACTTCTAATCCAGCCCCCTCACTTAATTAGCTGCGTGACCCTACGCAACCTCTCAGTGCCTCAATCGTCTCAATTATAAAATGGGGTGAAGGATTTCCCACCTCCTCGGCCACTGCGAGAGTAAACGAGCTAGCACCGGGCTCAGCCCCGAACCTGACACACGGTAAAGCGCCAGACCCCACAGTGGTGGCATCACTATCATGAGGAAACATGGGTATTTCTTATCCAGAAATACAAACGACACAAACACCCTTCATCTGAGTGTCTTCTCATGGTCACAGAGCTCTTCTGCAGAAGGTGTAGCCCAGGAATGGAAGGACAAGCCCGTCAGGAGATCCATCCCGGGCTGTCACGCTCGCTGTTTAATCCTGGTTCTGCCATTCGTCAGCCACAGGACCACAGACAACTGAGCAGCCAAAGGCAGGCGATTTCACCTCTCTGTGCCTCAGCTTCCTAATCTGTAAAACACAATACCACCACCTGTACACCAGGAAGGTCCCCAAAATTAGAGGAGTCAAGGGACCTGAAGCGACACAGCACAGTGCACGCACACTGACGAGCCAATTATTTGTTGCTCTCCCCCACCTCCCACATGGAGAATCTCACTTCATTCTCATCCCATCTTTATGAAGTTCATACTAGGCTGAGCCAAATTAAAACCAGCTGAGTACTGGCAAATTTGTATGGTTCAACCTAATACTGTATCCATCTACAAACGGAGAAAAGCAGCTCAGAGGTTAAATGATACGCTCCAGGTCACATGCACAGCAAGTACTGGAGCTAAAACGTTAAAAAGCAGATAAATAATTTTTCATTAAAATTGGTTCAGTGAGTCCTGCTCAGAAAGGGGGGGGAGGTTTGCTAACTATAATAACACATGTAAAACTACCATAACCTACGAGTTTCTGTTCTGCCGTATCAAAAAACAAGGTGATCACACAGACTTCTAAGAATCTTTCAATTTTAAAAATTATTTGTAGAGGGTCTATGTGTATACTGCAGGGGTTGGAGATTTAGTAAAAATCAGGGAAAAATAATATTAAAGGAAGCATGTGCCTAACTACACTAATTCAAAAAGTACAACTGGATCTAATTACAAACCCCACTAATTAGAAACTTCACAAAGCAGCTGAACATCAAACAGCCGTCCTGGTGAAAAGTTAGAGGTACTCAATACAGGTGAGATGTTTGCCAAACACACACGGTAGAGTTATATTAAATGTATCCACTTTGGTTCACAAAGGTACACACTAATAGCTAACATTACGGTAGTGGAAAAAGAAAAAAATGAAAAGGCTTTTCTGCTAAAAGTAAGAAATACACTATTATAATAATTAAAATTGTATAACTGCTAAGTTTATTTCTATAAATTCCACAAGGGCTTTAGGATTAGATCACATAAACCATATTTAGGATACAGTATCTGTCCAAACATGAGGAGTCCTATCAAAATGCACGATACTAGTAAATAAATAACAAATGTTAAGAGAACAAGGCCCCATAAAACTGGTGAAATATTTAACAGAATCAAATATTTACTACGATTGGTCTACAAATCCATTCTGCCTCTTTTCTCCATTCTGCCTCTTTTCTCCTTGATATGTCATTCACCATTTTTTTTTCCTTTAAAATGCAATGAACAACAAAATAAGGATGAGGATAATGAACAGAAACCGGGTCTTGCAATAGATACTCAACAGTTTTGTTTTAATCCTCTTACCGGCCTCTCCTCCAATTATGTAATCATTCCACCGCGAAAGATTACCCGGCTCTTTCTCTATCCTGCAAGGAAGGAGTTGGAGGGGAAACAGAAGAGTGGAAAACAGGTAGCTTCGGAATTTGCTCCATTTCCACGAAACTAAACTGTCTGCCTCTTCGGAATCAGTATTATTAACTCAGCGTTCTTAATGTTCAAGACTTTACCCTTCAGCCATTACAAATTTGGGTTTTGGTTTTTTTTTTTTTAATCTCATAAACAACCGGCAACTCTTCACGTGCTGCAGATTCCACCTACCACCACCCCTTCCAGAGTCCATTAAGCTCGCTTTTCCCTGGGCGGCCGGAGCGAGATGTCCACGCAGGAAGGGCGGCGTAATTACAATTACGCCCGTGCAGCTCGTCCCAACTCCCCGAAACAAAAGTCAGGCTGAACCGAGCTGCCTCCAAGGCGCGACTCCGGGCGCTGGCTCCTGCCCCCCAGGCTCCGCCGGCACCCCCCCGACGGTGACCCCCACGCCTCGGTGTGGAGCCCCGCTCCAAGCCCACTGCCGCGCCCTGTCCAGCTCCGGCGGCGCCGGGTCCCCGACTTGCTCGGGAACTCTCTTTAGACCCCGCTCCGCGACCCCGGGCCCGCGCCCCGCCGGCAGGTAACCGGGCGTCCGGCTCTGCGTCTCCGGCGCTCGGGACGGCGCAGTTAATGAGTAACGCGCCGGGCCCGGGGTACGCGGGAGGAGCCGCCAACGCCCCCCAGCCGCCCCAGGAGGGCGCCCCGAGGCGCCGAGGCGCCCAGGCCCGGCCGCCGCCGCCTCGGCCGGGGTCCCGGAGCCCCCGAGCTCAGGCAGGGGAGCGCGCTCGCCGGGTCCCCCACCGCGCGCGCGGCGCCCTCCGCCGCACCTGCACCTGCCGCGGCCGCCCCTCCAGGCCGGCTCGCAGGAGGCGGGCGCGCGGGCGCCGAGGGGGGCGGTGCTCGGCGCCCGGGGCCTCTCCGTCCCGCGGCCGCACTCACCTGACGAACCCACCGCGGCTGCCGCCCGCGCTCAGGGGCGCTCGCACAGCCGCACAGAGCGCGCCCCGAGGCAGCGAGAGGCGGAGGAGGTCGGCGGGCGGACGCCGCTCCACTCCGCCGCGGCGGGTGCTCTGCGAGGGGAGCCGCCGAGGGAGCGCGGGACTGCGCCTGCGCCGGGAGCGGGGCCGCGAGCCGGGAGCGGGCCGGCCCCGCGGAGGGAAGATGGGGGCGGGGCGGGCGTGGGGCCGGCGGGGCCGACGCGCTCCCGCGCCCCCTGGCGCCGGGCGGGGCTCTTCGCAGGTGCCCGGCGGGGGCCCCAGGTGCCTCTGCGGGCGGTTTCCCTGGGAACCAGCGCGAGCCGGCGCGGAGCCTTGTTACCCTGCGTTCCACAGGCGGTCTCGGGTTCACTTCGAGTGTGTTGGGCTCCCCAGGAGTCGGACAAGGCGCCTCCGATGTGAACTGAGGACCTCTAGAACCAGCCTGAGCCTCGGCGTCCATGTGTACCTTACAACGTGTGTGTGTGTGTGTGTGTGTGTGTGTGTGTGTGGTCTCTCGGGGATGGATGGGAGGAGGGGGAGTCTGATGGAACCTGGATCCCAGCATTCCAGCAGCTGCTGGAGCATTCGAGAATGTCGTTTCTGTAACCTGCCTTCTCTCGTCTTTTGTGTCAACTCTTTTATGACACTTCCACCCAGGAAGTGGGTCCTCCAGAGAGGAAAAGTGATAATACAAACCAAGCTCCCAAAAATCTGATCAAAAAGAGGCAGACACATCATAGTGTGTGACTCTGTTTGATAAGAGATGCATGCAATTTATGCGATATATATATATTGAATAGGACCAGCACTCTGTACATTGATCTTACCAATTAGAGGCAGTAAAGAAGAGTAGGTTATGTGTCTGCTATAGTATAGGAATCAGACAGAATTCCTGGGTTTGAGTCTGGCACCTGCTAGCTGTGTCAGTGAGTTGATCCTTAATAATCCTAGTAAATGAGGATAATAAGACTAACTACCTCACTAAGTCGTTAAGAGATAAATGGTTTAATATATGTAAAATATTTAGTCTACTTCTTGACACAGTGCCTCATGAATATTACCTATTATTAATAACATTATTATTATTACCATCCACCTAGAATCCAAACAGAAACCTAGAAAGTCATTACTCTTTAATACTCCACCACCAATATATCTCCTATCCATTCTAATTCCCCCCAAATTCTAGATCTATCCTATCTCTTATTCACTGCGACTAGACATGACCTTCCACCATGTCATTCATTCATCAAACATTTATCGTGCTCTATCCATGTGCCTATTGGTTGACATGGGACCAGAGAAACCATTACACACAATCTCCATAATCCAAGGACTCAAACATAGTGAAGAAGACAAATATGTCAGTAACAACTAAGTGCAATGAATAAACTCAACATACAGCAGGCTACCTTGTGTTTTCCAGTCCTGCCATACTCATGTGTTGTCCTCACGTGTGCTGCTCCTTTTTCTTGTTATGCCCTGACCCTCCACCTTTTCCTTCCCTAGCTCATTCTTGCTTATCCTTCATTATTCTGTCCGGGCATCAACTCCATTGTGAACCTTCCCTGATCCTGGCCACCCAGCCCTGTCCCGCCCCAGTGTGGGCAAATGCCCCTCACTGTGCTCCCGTAGCACTATCTCATTCTAGCACTGATCACATTGAATGGTAATTGTGGTTTAGCCCATTTTCCTATGAAGTTTTTGAGAGTAGGCGCAAGGCCTGACATGTAGGAGGGACTGGCTTCTCCAGCTGCAGACTGAGTGAATGACATACATCCAGATACACTGTCTTGGTATATACGTGTTTAGAGGACAGGTCCTATGCTGACTTCTACATAGGACCTAAGACATCGTGCATCTGCAGGAAATAGTAATCAATAGCCATGTGCCTGAGTTCCATGTCGGTCCATTTGCAAATCACCTGTCACCCACAAGGCTCTTTGGAACGGACTTAGAGGTGCCTCCTCTCACAGATTTAACCCGCTAACACAGTTTGAGAATGAGAAGAGCTATCTGAGTCATTACCGATCATGCTTCCTGGCAGCACAGAGACCAAAATACACTACAGAATGGTAGACATTCAGAATCTCAGCCTGCAAAATACATAAAGTGCTGTGACATCCCAAATTAGATTGCTCACCCGTATACTAAAGGGACAGACACTTCACGCACTTTAAAAACGTGAGGATGGATTTTATAGTGTGCTCAAATTTGCCTTCTTTCTCTTTCACTGAAAGATAAATTATATAATTGATGTCAAATACCACACATCAAATAATGTATTTCTTAATTTTCAAACTTCCCTATCCATACCTGGGGCCAGAAAACAAAGGAAATGAGTGCAACTATCTAAAAATGTGTAACTGAACAAATCATTCTAAGGTTGTTAGCCTTAGCTTCGACTTTTATTGCTTGTTTGCCTCTGTTTTGTTTTTCAAGTTCAGAAAACATTGTATATTTTCATGGTACTTTCCAGTTTCAAACTGACTCCAGATTAATGATCACACAAGTCCTTTCCAAAAAAAAAAAAAAAAAAACAGTTTGATGTAGGTGGAGGTAGTGTCTCTTCATCTTTACAGAGGGGGATCTTGGACCACCAGAGTTAGGGCCCTGGTCTTCAGACTGCAGGGTAATATCGTACAAACAAATGAAGTTAAAACTCTTTAAAAAGCATGCTGGACTTTGTGACCAGCAGTATGGCAGACTAGAGATTGGCTGATTCCCCCACCAAAAGCAACTCAAAGTGCTAGATTAAACATATAAAACATCTTATCAAATAGTAAGCTGACAAGAACATAAGAAACCCTCAAGGCAAAAACTAGGTAAAAGCAAGAACACAGGCAGTAAATAATAACAATGCAAAAATCAAACAAACAAAAAGCTGGCTAGGGAAAAAGGTACCAAAAATAATCTATCATTTCCTCGACTAGCAAAATAGTTGTGGGCCAGGGCTTGCGTCCCATAAAAATTTGCCTTCACAACTGCCATTAAAGCAGCGCTGTCTCTAAAGTGTCTTTCATGAGATCAAGCAGGGACAGCTCTGCATTTCGGGCCCTTTTTTCCGATGTGGGAATAAGCAACTGAACAAACCAGAGGCCTGAGAAAAGGGGCTGACAGAAGGGCTTAGACTCTGAGATGTATGATTCCCTGCAAGAAAGTTACTTTAACAAGCCATCTACATATAAGGAAATGTTTTGAGAATTGGTCTTGGATCAGGTTTATATCACAGACACATAAATTGCCGTTCATTAAACAAATGTTTATTTTTTGCTTCTCTATACAGGTACGTAAATCATCTGCAGTAAGAGGGAAGGGAGGACAGATGAGACAATGACATGATCTCCAAGCTTTCCTGCAATGTTTCAGTCCCAGGTTCCAGTCTATTCCCACATCTTCCTTCATCCCTGCTCGTAGGTGCTGGAAGACATCCTTGTATCCTTAAAATAATTACCCCGTTTTGCTTGACTTTGAAAGCATTCCTGTTATTGGTCACCAGAAAAGTTTCCTAAATAATATATTTTCAGGGAAAGATTGGTTTCTGGTGCAGCTACAAACTCAAAATAACAGTAATGTAAACAAAATAGTGTATTCCTCTCATGTAATTGTAGGCAGTGCAGAGTTGATATGGTGGCTCTCTGATCAACAGGGACACAGGCTCCTTACATCATGTGGCTTCACCATCCTGAAGATGCACCTTCTACCATCAGGTAGGCTGCTCGAGCTCCAGCCATCACATCCTTATTCCAGCTAGCAGAAAGACGACTTGCAGATGTTGTATACATCACTGCACTTACATCTTATTGGTCAGAACTTAACTACAAGTGACGGTCAAACATGTAATCTCTGTTGAGTGGCCACATGCCCAGCTAGATATCAACGGTTCTAATAATAAAGAAGAAGAGAACAGATATTGGAGACAAGCAGCAGTATCTGGCTCATCATCCAATGTCAGACTTAGGATGAGAGAAATGGGGTGCTGGGGCAGAACATACAAATAGAGGAAAACATATGGGTGAGCAATGCACCTGGGACAAGTGCAGGCAGAGAGGGAAGCCTGGAAATATATGTGGGAGCCAGACTGTGGAAGATCTTCAATGCCAGACTGAAGAATATGGAATTTGGGAGTCAGAAGAGAGTTCCTGAAAGATTTTGAGCTGGAGAGTAAAATGATCAAACCAGTGCTGTAGTAATGAGGTGGCCATGCCTAGAAAGCATGTGGGTGGTGGGGGGGTGGGGAGATGGCTCAGGCAAGGAGATTAGATAGGAGGCTGCTATGAGCTAGTGAGTGCCTACAATGCAGCAAAACCAGGAAAAGAGAAATATTTCAAAGAATGAATTTGTCAAATCAGCAAGTGATCAGAAAGAAGGGTTCTCTCTCATGTTCAGCATCCAATACACCTTTTCAAGATCAGCACAATGATTTTATTTGGGGAAATACCCTTCCACCGTGTTCAGTCCACTGACTCAAATGGAACTTCAAGGGTGAGCATGTGACCCAGGCAGTTGGAGAATCGTCCTGGTCTCTGTGATTAGTTCATGATAAGCAAATGATTCAAGCAGGGCCAATTAAAATCCAGTCTGGGACTCTGGGAATCTTCCTCTCTGTGAGGATTGCTGAGAAGATCAAATATAAGCCTGAGGCTGCTGGCAGCGATCTTGCCACCGAAAGGAGAACATGCCTAAGGATGGAGCTAACAGGGAGAAGGCAAATCTGAGAGATAAGAAAACCAGGCATGGTTCCTGGATCCAGCTGTGACTGAAGCCGGAGACCCTGAACATTTTAGTTATATGAGCCAGTAATTTTCTCTTTGCTTCAGCCAATTTGTGTTGAGTTTTCTGCCACTTGCAAATGAATATACAGAAATAAAGGCTAGCACGATAATTCCAAGCTTTCAAAACAGTCCCATCTACCTTTGTCATACATCGTATTAAAAGATTTGGCTCCGATAAATTTTATCTGTTCCAAAAAATCAAATCTACATTCAAAGAGACGATGTTTGATATAATGGGGAATGTTCACAACCATGCTATGAAAGTTCTGAAAGTAATTACAGTCATAAAATATTGGAGCTAGAGGAGAGCTTTAAGTCATCTCCCCTCACCACCGATTTTCACAAATGAGGAAACAGACTCAGAAAGTTGAGGCGATTCAAAACAGGACATCTAAGAAACGCTTTCAGATACATTTGCAGCAAATGTAATACATACAGACAACGCCCTGAAGCAGCTGTTTTGAAAGGACAATATTGGCTTTGAAAGTATGGGAGTGCCAGCAATAGTCACCACATTCTTGCGAGGATAGATGGTCTTTCCGCACAATGTTGCTATGACTCACGCCATTATACAATTAAGAGAAACCAACCATGCCATGCTGACCATTAATAACTGGACCTGCATCGCTGCCCGAGCCGAAAGCAACCCTGGGTGGTGAGATTGGATGTGAGGAAGGTCAGCCTTCAATAACAGGGGTCCCAACAGGGATCCTCCATCCTGTTGAGTGAAATAAACCCAGTCAATTCCCTTCTCTTTGCACATACGAATTTGAAAATAAGCGTACACAGGGAGAGTGATTATTCAAGCTCAACTGAGTGATTATTCAAGCTCAAATCAGGATAAACTATCCTTTACAAGTCCTGTTAGTCATCCTCATTATAGGAATACTGGGAACCCACATGTCCTGTAATATCTCATAATCCCTACGCCTTCACAGTAATCCTTTTGGGCATCTCTTCCCTTATTTACTGAGTGTCCCTTACTTGCCAAGTGCTGATTAAGATCCTGGGCATATGACAGAGAATAAGGCACTGTCCTGGCCTTTATGGCTCTTGCATTCTAGCGGAGACAGTCAATACAGGAATAGATACATAATAATATGTGAAGTAATGAGGCACGCTATGAAGAAAAATAAAGTAGGATTCATTACTTCATGAGAACATTTTCACATGGCCAAGCATGGCTATAAGGCTTCATCTGCCCAAGAAGAATGGAGAACTAGTGGTCTGCCACAAAGAATACTGGGGTTAGGAATAGGAGAGAAGTTACAGGCACTGTGTCTAACACATCCATAAATTAATAAATAATCTACCATATGGTTACGATGACCCTAAGGGAACTTTCCTGGTTGGTCTCATAAACTATAGGTAACTTGAATTTCTTGGGTCACTTCTGGGACGTCTGAGACTTTTTTCTATTAAACTTTGCCCTATTTTGATGTCGCCATTCATCAGTATTTATTGGATATCATTTGTGTGCTAAATGCCACTCAATTGAACAGAGCACAAAGTATTTCTGAGATAGGAAAAAAAAAAAGTTTCTCCGTTCTCCAAGGAAAACATCCCCGTCTCAGTCCCTTCTCTATGCTACTTATGTTATCTCAGCCACTCTTATTTATAAAAGCAGTATCTCTTCTATTACATATACCAAGAGACCTCACACAAATGCCGGTGCCCTTGTGGACTGGTCAGTTAATTCTATTGAGCAGCTGTGGTTGGTGAACCACCAGCATCAGAATCACGTGAGGTGTTTGTTTAGCATAGGCCCTACTCTCAGAAATTACCCAGCAGCAAAGTCAATGACATGCAAACATGCAAAATCCATTTGTCCTGTAAACAGGAGACACCAGAAACCCTGAACTACAATCTACACGGAGGTACAGTGACTCTGATGAAAGATGTCGACGCCTGTAGATTTCAGAAGACGTCCACAAAATACACTTCGACACTTAACTTCGGGGCAAAACCAAGAATCCTTCACTGGAAACAAGGGAACCAAGTATGTGTGTTGGCAGCTATGCCTCCCCTCAACCTGATTTATTATGAAAGAGAAGGAGGTAAGACACAGCTGGAGGAGGAATCATTCAGACATGCCATATATGCAAGAAGCATTCTGTCAGTGAGGCAAGATGGCAAAGATGGACCCTGCAACGTGAGCAGCCCTGAAACCCCAGTTTATCTTAGAAGCAGAAGCGAAAGGAACCCACCTACACATCTTTTGTGCCATGGGGGGAATTCCTGTTAGGCTGGCACGTGGTCCAGGCCCCTCCTCAGCACAAACCTTTTGTAAGTTATGCATCTTGGAAACTTCTTCAAAGATGAGTGATCTATCCAAAAGGAACCAGCATACATACTTTCTTACCATAAGAACAAAAAAAGCAGGGAATAGGGGGAAAAGGGCAAATTAAAGTTCTCTTTTTTAAAAAAGGCTGCCGTTAAGTGAAAGAAATTTTTAACCAAATGCATAGCCATAAATTTTTAAAGTTAAGGGTGCAGCTTGGAAGAGGATCTTTGAAATGAATGTCAGTTGTTCGTAAGCTACCCAGACTATGGCATTGTGTTATAGCAACCCAGATGGGCTAAGACACCAGGTCATTTGTGGTGGCAGGGAGTTGGAAGCACAATGTCCATCACCAGGAGAGTGAGTAAGTAAAACGTTATAAATACACACCATGGAGTTTTATGCCACATTAGAAGCAACTGATTAGAGGGCCACGAAGCCACATGGCTGGATCTTAAAAACATGACGTTAATTGAAAAAAGAATAGATATATATAATCATTACCATGTCTGTTCATTTAAAAGTATATACATAAAAACAATACACGTTTAACAAAAACACATTAAAAGATACACATTTTGTACACATGAGTGCTTGCCTGTGGGGGTTAGGAACAGGAATAAAAAGGAAGAAATAAATAAGACTGGCCTTGCATGAGTCAGTTATGTTAATGTGACATGCACTGATGACTATACTTAACTCAACTTTCTTAACTCTCTTCACTTGAAATTTTAAAAAATAAAGCAAAACCGCAAAAGAAGTTCAAACATGAATTGAAAGAAGTGGGAGGAAAACAAAATTAAACTCTCAAAAAATGAAGGCAGACTTGGAAAGAGCACAAAGGAGAATAAACACTTATTAAAGAAAAACAACAAAAAAGAAAATATTTTTAAAGACTCAAAGAATACCGTATTGAGAAAAGCAAACAAAATGAAATAGAAATGAATGAACTATTTAAAAGGATTAGTGAGAAAATACTGTAAATGCTAGAGAGACCAAAGAAATTCAATATATGCATAACTAAGAAAGAAAACCAAGAAAATAATCTCAATATTCAGAGAGAAAAAAAAACTTAGATAAATATTTTGAGAGACTTTTCAGGAATATAAGAAGGCCTAAATCTATAGATAGAAGGGGTATAAAATATCCCAAAGAAAAAAAATGGCACAGAACAGTCAAACTAAGACCTACCATAATAAAGCTAATGGATTTCAAAGCTAACAAAAATTCTTTGGGTAGCTAGATTAAAATGATCAAGACATCTACAAGGCGAAAAAAAATCATCAAAATCTGAGCCAAAAGATTTTTATACCCAAGAATTCTATACTAGAGAAACTTGTTCAAGTACAAATGTAATAGACAACATTTTTGAATACACAAGCAATATGGTTTTTATGAGCCCTCTTATAGGACATTAGTAGAGGATGAATTTTTGCCAACCATGAAGTTAGAAAAAAATAGCTGGCAATGATCCGTGAGTCCATTTATCTGTAGAATTAAGTCTAAAGCAAATGTGAGAATTATGGTCATAGAACAGAGAGTAAAGTTTATAAATCTTGACAATATAGCTGTGAAGCAACCAAAAGAAGCTGAAAGAGAAAAGAAATAAGGTAAACATTACAATAAAGTTTTATAGTTAGAGAATGAGAAGATGAGGAACAGGAAACATATTGCTCACTGCTTTGAATAATACCTGAAAAATGGTTATAAAGGTATTAATACATCCACTCGAAAAAATACATACCTTTCAAACTCAAAAAAACATGCATACAGAAAGCATAAACAGGCCAAATAGTGACAAAAAATTAATGAGTTATGGAAACCAAAAGCATAACAAAAAATGACAGACTAAAATAAAATATAATTTTTGTTTCAATAAATGTAAAAAGATTAAACTTACCAATTAATTGAAAATTTTTCTCAGAGGGACTATCAAATCAAGCCCCAACTATATGCTATATACATAAGATAATGAAAACAAAGTGATTTAAAACAAAAATAGACAAAGGCATACCAAGCAGTTGAAGCCAAGATCAAAATTAAATCTCAAACAAAGCTTAATTCAGGGAAAAAAGCATTAACTGAGACAAAGACAAAGACAGAGATTGTTCATTTATAACTATAAAGAATGAACTGAAAAATTAAGATCTCACACTTACAAACATCCATACAGATACATAGCATTCAAATTTATAAAGCAAAAACTGCAGGAAATTCAAGAAGAAATCAATAGAAACCATGACTAATCACTTCGTAAAGAGTAATAAAATAAGGGTAGAGAAGACTTAAATAACATGATTAATAAGGTAGATTATATACATACATAGATATTTATAAGTACTTATGAGTATATGAGAATATGTATAAGTTTATATAAATATATATGAGAATAAGAATATATCTTCTTATCATATACCTATGGACTAAGTCACAAAAATTGACTATGCATCAAAATGGGCTTCAAACAGGCCTGGGGATTTTGTGTCTCAATCCCTTTTAGTACATCTGGATTCTCTTTTATTTCCTTTACATATTGAACTTGCAGATGTAAAAAAAAAAAAAAGTGTGAAAACCCCTGTGATACACACACACTTAACCAACAAACAATGTAAAAATTTTTATTTTGTTTTAAATGTAAGATGTACAATCCTCATGCCAAATGTATAGACTGGAATGCTATAAAGTAGATGACCTAACTGCCTCTGATTAGCTAGAACACAGAACTTTTCAAGGGCTATCTCTGCCAATAAGGAATTTGAGAAGTTTGGTACAAACACGGTATTTACTATACGTGGGGTACCTTAATGAAAGAGGAGGAGGGGATGCCTCAGTCCTAATTTAAAACAAAGGAGAAGTCTGATGCTCCTTGCATCATTCATCAGGCAAATTTGTGACTTGACTTGTGTAAGAAAGATTCTTTTCCTGGTGTAAGAATGGAGTTACGGTCGTCAACATTTTTCGTACTTGTGCTCTTAACCATCACCAGGTTGGACAAAAATAAAGCAGTGTGTACAGTTTGGATTTATTTTAATGAAGTCAGAAGGCTGGGTTATGGGGACTTGTTAAACAGATATTTTGAGGTCAAGGACTTTGGGGAATGAAAGGGCTCTCAGAGGCCCAGCTTGCTCAACATGCAGGGGCCCAAGAGGCTGGCTTTCCTGCTGGTCTGATGAAACATCTGAATATACTGAGCTCGAAACCACAGGGGAAAGGAAGGGCTCTTGTTTCAGGAAGTGAAGATCTCAGACCCAAACCAGCCATGTGAACTGAGCTCACGGCAACTGCTCTGAGCCTAATGGAATTACGGATTTTGAGGAGTTGCTGAACTATTTTGGTAGAAATAAAGTCCAAATTTCAGAAGCCACATATTTTGATGAATATATGAACCACACTTTAAGTTTCTGCAGCTGTTTTTGGTGTAGAATCCTCAAGATGCGTTTAAATTACCAAGTATCTCTACTATTTGTGCAGCTTGGTTATAAAAGGAATTTAATTTCACAGGCCCAAAAGGAAACTGTGCTATCAAAAAAAAAGACACAATTAGAATTCGAGATCTGGCATATGAATCACAAAATTGTCCTAAATTTCTGTCCACATGGCTCCCTTTCACGAAACTGCTGAAATTCAGGCTGATAGCAACTATCAGTAACACAAATTTGGAGTAGAAATTCAGGATACACTGTTGAATACAGGCCAGACATCTCAAGAATTGTTCAGTTGCATATATAACGGTATTGTCATTGACATAATCGAAATTAATCAATGAGATTTTGCTTTAGGTAAATATCTTTCAAGACCAAAAATACTCTGACATCATCCCCCAGTGAGATAAATCTTTCCAGACAGGCAGACAATTTTGGCTGCAAGGAATGAGCATCTGTCCCCAGTTCAATGCCAGCAATGCCAGCTCAAGGCCCAGATGATTCAGATCATTGTAGAATCTGACCTTGAGGCAAAGAAGTGGAAGCAGTGCAGGAAATATCTAAATATTGCTTAGCATGATATTTTATAAAGAGTAAATGAACAATACAAATTCTTAATTAGTCTGTTTCTTGGGGTCTTGAAATTTCCAGCATATTGTAATTATGAGGTTCAGGTAAGGCCTAGCCAAGAGTTGTGAATTATCCCTGGTTTTATTGGGCTATATGTGTGTTTTTATTAATAGTTGACTAACAGAATGGCCATCATTAAAGAGTCCACAAACAATAAATGCTGAAGAAGATGTGGAGAAAAAGGGAACCTTCCTACACTGTTGGTGGGAATGGAGTTTAGTGCAGACATTGTAGAAAACAGTATGAGATTCCTTAAAAAAACTAAAAATAGATTTATCATATGATCCAGTAATTACCAAACTCCTGGGCATATATCTGGAGGGAACTCTAATTCAAAAAGATATATGCACCCCAATGTTCACAGCAGCATTATTTACAATAGCCAAGATATGGAAGCAATCTAAATGTCCATTGACAGATAACTGGATAAAGAAGTTGTGGTATGTGTACACACACACACACACACACACACACACACACACACACACACACACACACACACAATGGAATACTACTCAGCCATAAAAAGGAATAAAATAATACCATTTGCAGCAACATGGATGAAACTAGAGATTGTCATACTAAGTGAAGTAAGCCAGAAAGAGAAAGAAAATACCATATGATATCACTTACATGTGGAACCTTAAAAAAAGACACAAATGAACTTATTTACAAAATAGAAACAGACTCACAGACATAGAAAACAAACATGGTTACCAGAGGGGAAAGGGGGTGAGACGGGATAAACTGAGAGTGTGAGATTTGCAGATACTAACAACTATATATAAAATACATAAACATGAGTATACTGTATGGCACAGAGAACTATATTCAATATCTTATAGTAACTTGTAATGAAAAAGAATATGAAAAGGAACATATATATGTATATGTATGACCAAAACAATATGCTATACACCAGAAATTGACACAACAGTGTAAACTGACTATACCTGAATTTAAAAAAATTTTTTAATAGTTGGCTAAATAATTTTAGAGGACTCTTTTAATATTATCCTAAAATATCCATAGCTTTGAATATCATCAGGAGAGAATTCAAGCACACACATATGAGTTCCTGATTATCCATAAAATGTAAACATCACTATTTCAAAGAATGAAGACTTCTGATGAGAACCTACAATAGATACACAAAAACCAAAACGAAACTTACTCAAGCATACTACAAAAGAAAAGCATCAATCCACATGGAAAGAAACAAAAAGAAAAGAAAAAAATGAACAGAGAAGAAATATAAAAGTAACCAGAAACAAGTAATAAAATGGCAATTAGTACATAACTATTAATAATTCCTTCAAATGTCAATGGAATAAATGCTCAAGTCAAAAGAAATAGGGTGGCAGATTGGCTAAAAAAAATAAGACCCATCTGTATGCTGCCTATGAGAGTCACTTCAGAGCTAAAGACATATACAGACTGAAAGTGAGGGGATAGAAAAAGATGTATCAGGCAAATGGAAACAACAAGAAAGTAGGGGCAGTGATATCCATATCAGACAAAATAGATTTTAAAGCAAAGGCTATACAAAAGACAAAGAAGGGCATTATATAATAATAAGTCATCAATACAAGAAGAGGATATTACATTCGTTAATATATATGCACCTAATACAAGAGCACCTAAATATATAAAGCAAATATTAACAGACATAAAGGGAGAAATTGACAATAATACAATAATAGTAGGGGACTTTAACAGCCCATTTACATCAATGGAGAGATCATCCAGAGAGGAAATCAATAAGGCAACAGTGATCTTAAATGACACAACAGACCAGTTGAACTTAGCAGATATCTATAGGACATTGCATCCAAAACCAGCAGAATACACATTATTTTCAGGTGCACATGGAATGTTCTCCAGCAGAGATCACATGGCTATGCCACAAAACAAATCTCAACAAATTTAAGAGGATAGAAATTATATCAAGCATTTTTTCAAATCACAACACTATGAAATCAGAAATCAATTATAGAAAGAAAAATGGGAAAAGCACAAACATGTGGAGACTAAATAACATGTTACTGAAACCCCAGTGAGTCAATGAAAAAGTCAAAGAGGAAATCAAAAATACCTCCAATCAAATGAAAATGGAAACACAACTTTCCAAAATCTATAGGATACAGCAAAAACGGTTCTGAGAGGGAAGTTTGTAGTGATACAGGCCTTCCTCAAGAAATAAGAAAAATCTCAAATAACCAACTTAAACTACCACTTAAAGTAATTAGAAAAAGAAGAACAAACAAAGCCTAAAGTCTGAAAAAGAAAGAAAGAAAGAAAGAAAGAAAGAAAGAAAGAAAGAAAGAAAGAAAGAAAGAAAGAAAGAAAGAAAGAAAGAAAGAAAGAAAAGAAAAAGAAAAGAAAATCATAAAGGTCAGAGAGGAAATAAATGAACTAGAAAGACAAGAGAAAAGAAAAAGAAAAAAATCAATGAAACCAAGAGCTGTTTTTTTAAAAAGTGATAAACCTTCTGCCAGGTTACTGAGAAGAAAAGAGAGAGGATCCAAATAAACAGAATAAGAAATGAAAGAGAAGTAACAACTAATATCACAGAGATACAAAAATATCATTAAAAAATACTGTGAACAGTTAACAAATTGGACAACCTAGAAGAAGTGGACAAATTTCTGGAAACATACAAACTGCCGGGACTGAGTCAAGAAGAAACAGACAATCTGAACAGATTAATCACTAGTAGTGAAATTAAATTTGTAATTTAATAAAAAAAAAAAAAGAATCTCCCAACAAACAAAGCCCAGGACTGGATGGTTTCACAAGGGAATTCTACCTAACATACAAAGGAGAGCTAATACCTATCTTTCTCAAAGTATTCCAGAAAACTGAAGAGAACGGAACACTTCCAAATTCATTCTACAAGACCACTGTTACCCTGATACCAAAACCAGACAAGGGTACTACAAAAAAAGAAAGTTACAGGCCAATATCTTTGATGAATATAGGTGCAAACAATCCTCAAAATATTAGCAATTAGAATCCAACAATATATAGAAAGGGTCATACACCATGATTAAATTGGAATTAATTATTCCAGGGACACAAGAATGGTTCAATATTCATGAATAATCAATGTGCTACACCACATTAACAAAGGGAAGGATAAAAATCACATGATCTTCTCAATAGATGCAGTGAAAGCATTTGACAAAATTCAATATTCACTCATGATAAAAACTCTCATCAAAGTTGATATAGAGGGAACATATCTCAACACAGTAAAGGCCATTTATGACAAAAAAGTGAAACTTACGTGATACTCAATAGTGAAAAGCTAACAGCCTTCCTCTAAATTCAGGGATAATACAAGGATGCCCACTCTCGCCACTTCTGTTAAACATAGCATTGGAAATCCTAACCCCAGCAATTAGAGAAGAAAAAGAAATAAAAGGTATCCAAATTTGAAGAGAAGAAGCAAAACTGTTACTATTTGCAGATGACACAATACCATATATAGAAAACCCTAAAGTCACCATCAAAAAACTATTGGAACAAATAAATGAATTCAGTAAAGACACAGGATACAAGATTAATATACAGAAATATGTTGCTTTTGTATAAACTAAAAATGAGAAAGCAAAAAAAAAAATTCCCATTTAAAATCACATCAAAAATCAAAAGAAAAACTTAACCAAGGAGGTGTAAGAGCCATACTCTGGAAACTATAAAACACTGATGAAGGAAACTGAAGAGGATACAAAGAAATGGAACGCTATCCCAGGCTCTTGGATTGGAAGAATTAGTATCACTAAAATGGCCATGCTACACAAAGTAATCTAGAGATTTAATGCAATCCCTATCAAAATACCCATGACATTCTTCACAGAACTAGAATAATCCTAAAGTTCATGTGGAACCACAAAAGACCCCGAATTGCCAAAGCAGTCTTGAGAAAAAAGAACAAAGCTGGAGGCATCACCCTCCCTGACTTTAGACTACACTGCAAAGCTACAGCAATCCTAACAGCACAGTACTGGCACAAAAACAGTTACATAAATCAATGGAACAGAATCGAGAGCCCGGAAATAAGCCCATTCACCTTTGATCAATTAATCTATAACAAAGGAGGCAAGAATATACACCAGAGAAAAGACAGTCTCTCCAATAAGTGGTGATGGGAAAACTGGACAGCTACATGTAAAAGAATGAGATCAGAACATTTCCTCACACAATATACAAAAATAAACTAGAAATGGATTAAGCACCTAAATGTAATTTTACATACATCAAATTCCTAGACGAGAACATAGGCAGAACACTCTTTGACGTTAATGGTAGCAATAATTTTTTTGGACCTGTCTCCTAAGGTGAAAGAAACAAAAGCAAAAATAAACAAATGAGACCTAATTAAACTGAAAAGCTTTTGCACAGCAAAGGAAACTATCAACAAAACAAAAAGACAGCTTACTAAATGGGAGAAAATATTTGCAAATGATATGACCAACAAGGGGTTGATATCCAAAATATATAAACAGCTCGTACAATTCAATATCCAAAAAAAAAAACCACAATCCAATCAAAAATGGGCAGAAGACCTGAATGGACATTTTTCCAAAGAAGACAGACAGATGGCTAACAGCTACATGGAAAGATACTCAACATCATTAATTGTTAGAATAATACAAATTAAAACAACAATGAGATATCACCTCACACCTTTATCACCATTTGAAAAATGGTCATCATCAAAAAGTCTACAGCAAATGGTGGCAAGGATGTGGAGAAAAAGGAACCCTTGTACACTGTTGGGGTGAATGTAAATTGGTGCAGCCACTATAGAAAACAAGATGGAGGTTCCTCAAAACACTAAAAATGGAACTACCATATGATCCAGCAGCTCCACTCTTGGGTATGTATCTGGAAAAAAAAAATAAAAACGCTAAAGTTGAAAAGATACATTCACCCCAATGTTTGTAGCAGCACTATTTATAATTGCCAAGATATGGTAGCAACCCAGGTGTCCATCAACCAGATGAATGGATAAAGAAGATGTGGTATATATAGACAATGGAATACTACTCAGCCATAAAGAAAGAATGAAACAATGCCATTTGCAGCAACATGGATAGACCTAGAAAATGTTGTGCTTAGAGACGTAAGTCAGACAGAGAAAGACAAAATACTGTATGATATCACTTATAGTGGAATCTAAAAAATAATACAAATAAATGTATATAGCAAAACAGAAACAGACTCACAGGTATAGAAAACAAACTAGTGGTTACCAGTGGGGAGAGGGGCAATGTAGGGGAATAAAAAATACAAACTACTGTGTCTAAAATAGATAAGCAACAGGACATATTGTTCAGCATAGAGAATTTCTGCCATTATTTTGTAATAACCTTTAACGGAGTATAGTCTATAAAAATACTCAATCAGTATGCTATATACATAAATCAACTATACATCAATAAAGAAACAATAAATAAATATTTTAAAATAATAATACTTTCATCTGTCCTATGGGATCTGATCAATATTTTACACAGCTTCATGCAGATTTTGATTTTGATTTTACAGCAGATCTACGTTATTAAGCTTCTTTGAGAAAGAAATCAAAAGGGCCTAAGAATGAAGAATATCTTGTATTCTATAGTACAATAAAATCTACTGTTTTACGGGGTTAGGTGACTCTTAAAATAAAATGACAGGTTATTAAAGTCAAGAAAACTGCAGATTTCAGAAATGCTATAGTTAACTTTTTCAGGGAAAGCAGGGGAAGGGTCCCAGGGTGAGCAGAGGCTATGACAGTGCGCTGGGGAGCGAGGGGGACCAGCTGCCCTAGAAAAGAGGAAAAAGCAAATGAAGTCCCTGTTGCTTCTCATACAGTCATTACCTTCAAAACTGTCAAGATGTCAAAGCATTAACAAGATACAAAAAAAAAAAAAAAAAGTGAAAGAGTTTTCCTTTGAAACACGCCTGAAACCTGAGGTGTTTTTTGATGTAAGAGATACGTACAATTTCCCCCGTGGTAGTGTTTTTCTTATCAATGAACACTTCAAACCCCAAGTCAGGGAATGTTCAGTATCCTCCTCACGTTCTCCCGCTAAGCCATTGCCTGACTACTTCCATCTGCCTACATAACAGAGCTAGCGAAACCCAAGCTGAGCCAAGGCAGAATGCATAGACTTCCATTTCTTTATTTATTCAAGACACTTACTCACTGATGAGATAACTCAAATGGAAAGGCTTTGGGCATATGCAAAAAATGGAAAGGAATCTCGTTCCTAGAGTAGCATTCCTCATCAGTGCAGCAGAGCTCTCTTGGAAAAGCCAGCAGATCCCAGGAAGGAGCAGAAACCCAGAACTGCCAGACCCCGTGCAAAATGCGACGGGGCATAATTAATGCAGCCACAATGATCAGATCAGTAAAGCTCCAGACAAATGTGGAGACTGATTATAAAGATCTTTCTTTTCTAATTATTTTTAGCACTTGAGACGTGTCCCCCAGAAGGACTGTACATGTAGCTTGAGAATAATTACTAGAATGTGGAAAACTGGGGACAACCTGAATATCCATCAGGAAGGAAGTGGCGAAACAAATAACGGCATATTTACTCTCTGGGATCCTAGGCATTTGTTAAAAAGGTTGAGTTGGATCTCAAAATACTGGCAGGGAAAAATGGCTATGATTTTTCTGTTTAACAAAACAAATATCAGAACAACGAGTGTATTAGTCCATTTTGGGGATTTTTCCATTTTTTGCAACATTTCCATTTTGCAGAGCAAATGTATTGGATGCCATCTTTGTGCTGCTTCTCAGATTTCCCCTACTGCCTCTCTTTTCTGAAGGCAGTCCCATCACCCCCACTGCACCCTTTGCTGAGCTCCCTGGAATGGCTGGAGTTCAAGTTGGAAACTTGGGCCTCATAGTCCTTGTTTCCCCTCACTGAGCATGGAAATCGGCTTCCTGAGTGGCTGCCGAGGGCTGAAAATATGGAGAGTTCCCCCACTAAGAAGTGAGACCTGGCCGATGGGAAATGAGAGGCAGGAGGATTTGAGCAGAAAAATGCCTTCCCCTTCCTCCTTGCAGAGGATGGCTCTGAGGCGTGGTTCCTTCTTGCAGCCCTTCCAGAGGAGTCCTGCACACCGAGCAGACACACCTGCCACTCACCTGCTGTTCCTCTGCCAGGCCTGTTGTGAAATGTGAGCGGTGACACATCCCATTACATTGCTTTGCATCCTTCTTACTTCACGTCCCTTGTTTCCACACCTTCACCATCTTCAGCTTGCATTTCCCAAGCAAAGGGGCCGCGCGTTCATCCTTGCCTTTGGTTCTCCCGTCTCGGGGACCCAGGCCAAAACCACGAACAAACCAGACAGTGTGTAAAGCTGTAGTGAACATATAACACGTGTGTACACCCGACCCTCTGTAAGTGCGTAGACATGTGAGGATACACCTCACTCCTTAGTGGTTTGCCTTTGCTGCTTACATGTTTTAATAAACGTGCTACTTTTTTAAAATTTTTTTTAAGTTATTTTTGAGGGTAATTAGATTTATTTATTTTAATGGAGGCACTGGGGATTGAACCCAGGACCTTGTGCATGCTAAGCACATGCTCTACCACCGAGCTATACCCTTCCCCCACGTGTTACTTTTAAATAATTATCTAAATAATAATTAACACCATAAAATCGTGCCATATTAATAAGTCTAGCATATGCTTCCCTGCTTTACTCCTTTGCAGGCAGTAAGAAACCATTGTATTTCTCAGGCAAAAATCAGTCTATGATATTCTTAAAATTTTTCATCTGAGTGTGACAACTGATCACCCCCCTACTCACACGCTCACACCCAGACACCCCCAACACACACAAATACACACGCTTCTTCCTTGCTGACAGACTTCAGTTCTGTTTGTGTTCACCCTTCCAACTCTACCCCTTGTCACCTTGGGAGCATGGGGGACAAGCCAAAAAAGTCCAGAAAAGCAGACCAGAATCGTGATTATCATCAAGGCAGTGTATGAAGCAACAATAGACTCCTACCCCCAAAATTCTTTGTGAAATAATAGCTCATTGCTTAAAACACTTTAAATTGGGTATTCTGTTAGCTGCCTTCAAAAGCATCCTGGGGTAACTATTTATATATATATATGTCTGTGTACATATCTGATTTTATAAATATAATAATATATAATATATTATATATATTACCATGCAATACATGGTATCATGTATCTCACTAGAGGCTAAGAAATCATATTTGTCTTATTTATTTCATATCCTCAGCTCCTAACATGGCCTCCACACATTGTAGGATGTCAACAAACATTTCTTGAATTGAACTGATAAATTCCATTCATCTCCATCTGTAATTTACATATCACACATCCAGTGAGAAATTATCTAATAACAGAGAGAGTAAGGTGCACAAAATAAATTCCAAGTCACTTGTCATCCAAAAGGCTTAAAGTTCATAATCATATCAGCTTAAAGTTAATAATAATCACCAAACTGCATTTAAATAATAACCATATCACACTGTCCAAAGGACAGCAGCAAACTGCAGTGAGAATTGAAAGATCAGACTCCAGTGTCCATATTATTTCTAGATATAACCAAATAAAAACAACCCTTAAAAGAATTCCGTTCTTGGTAGGGTGAGCATCGTACTTGAAAAGAGAAGTATAAATAAGATCTTATGACAACAGAGCTTGACAAGGTGGAGATACGGCGGGTGGTGGGAGTGGCAGTCTCCCCAGGTGAGAGCTGTCATTTTGTGACACAGATCAAGACCCTCGTCCTAAACCTCGTCTGACAACTCTCTTCCTTTCGAAGCTCCAGAAATGCAATAACAAAACGTAGCCAACTTTAAATTACAGACATGAGTGGGAAAAACAGTTGACGCAGGCAAATGATATTCATTTATGCAATTTTTATTATCCTGGTACAGTGTGCCAGGAAATGTTCTAAGTGCTTGAGATTCAGCAGTGAAGCAAAGGGACAAAAATCCCCACCCACATGGCGTTTCTGTTCTAGAACTGGAGGGAGTGGGTTGGGAGGGACAGTAAACCAAAATTTCCAAAAGTCATTTTAGCCCTTAGTTTCCAAGCAAGGCTAGCTCTAAAAAAAAAAAAAAAAAACCAACAACAACAAAAAAACTTGCTAAAGCAACAGAGTTCTGCTGTTCTCTTCCCCCATCGCTCTCTTTCCAGCTCTGTCTGGTCCCTTTGGCATCATGCTTGGCAGCTTCCCCACACCAACCCCCCAAACTACTTACTCGGGGCTGTGTGTCTGGGCAACTGAATCACAAGGTCTTGAGATGGAGCCGGCTAATCTGTTGCTGTTTTGTTTTGTTTTGTTTCTAAAAAGCTCTCCAGATGGTTCAGATGATCAGCCAGCTGCTTCAGTCCCCTCTCTCCTCCTTGTAACCACCCATTAAAATTTACCCAATTTGTGCCTTTTTCCCTCAAATTTGCTCACTGCATTCCAAGGTGGTGCTATTAGCTCAAATTAACATTACCTTATTTTAATAATTTCATGATACGAAGGGTCTCTGATATTGGCAGAGAGCTTTTGTATTAACAGAGAATGTTCACATGCAATCACCATTCTGTTCACACCGCTACCCCCAGAGATAGGCAGGGCAGGTTTCATTTCCCTCTTTCTACTCTGAAGAGACTAACCCTCAGAAAAGTTGAATTATTTGCCCAGGGTCGTTCAGCTGGGAATAGCACAGTCCGCATGGGAATCCTTCCAACCCCTTAACAGGGCTGCCCACCCCCCTCATCCTTTGTGCCGTTCTCTTCAGATAAAATTTTGAATTATTAAATATTATTATAACTCCAATGATGGAAATACCAGGCACCAGAGTGGGCTGATGGGAAAAAAAAAAAAAAGTCCTGAGGCAGGTGTCTTTGTTATCTTTCATCAACTAGATAGATTTTCTGTTCTACCTTCAGGTAGAGCCAATGCTGTCAGAATCACTATCAAGTAACAGATATACGACTAATTAAACTAAGTAATACAGTCCGTGGGCCAGTGTTCATTGGCAGCTGGGCTACTTTCTGTCCCTTCGGGTACTGCTTCTGGGTCCTTCTGCGTGCTGGCCGTGGGGAGCCAGCTGTCGGTCCGCCAAACCCCTCCACTCCCGAAGTCAGCACCCAGACAGTACCACTCTCTCCTCCCCTCCCCCCAAATCTGAACTTGTTAGGGTGGCCAAGTAACTTAATGTCTGAGTCAGAGCAATTTGGAGAGAAAAAGAGGGCACTCCATATAAATAATTATGCCAGGAGAACAGGTATAAACCAGGATTGTCCTGGGTGAATCAGGGCCCCACTTATCACCACCAAATAAAAGCTAAAAATTCAAAAACTGAATTAAGGTTTGCTTTCCTTTCTTGTTCTGCTTCTGGTAAAGGTGTCAGTATCTACCAATGAATCCTTATGTCACACAGAAAGAAAGTATTCCTGAGAAGCTGCAGGCTATAGAATGCATAGGAAAACTGGCGAGTTAAGGAAACTTGTGAATTCTTTGGAAATGTAAAAACAAAACAAACAAACAAACAAACAGTTCACAATGCAATCTCCCATCTCTTATGTAAGATTGTAAAATTTAAATTTTCTATAATAGTTTCTTTGTAGATAGTACGCTGTACTGGCCAGTTACACATGGTAGAATATTTCAATCCTACACAAATCCTTGGATGTCAGATGGGACTCTGCCTTGTCAAGGCATCAGCTGCACCTGCTTCCCACCCTAACAGCAGAATTCTTATTCATGCAACATTTGCTTTGTGTTTTAATATTATAAAATAACATACACTCATCGTGAGGAAACATTGAAAAATACAGAAGAGTTAAAAGCAGGAAAACTAATCACCCAGAATCACCATCTCCCAAGTAACTACTATTAGCATTCTGGTATTGTTGCAGAAAAATGTGTTACAGATCAGTTGTGACAGCAAGCTGGATCCAGGCGAGAGACCAAGCAGAACTTGGAGAGTTGGAGAACTCAGGCTTATTACTACAGCGGGCCCAGAGGAGTTAACGTTGCAAACTCTCGTCCCCATCTATAGGTTTACACAGGCTTTTATAGGCTACCAGTTTACACTTTGCAACATCATATGCAAATAAGGTATAACAAAAGTTGACTAATTAGGAACGAGCTTTGTAGAAATGGACCAATCAGGAGGGAGAGAAATAACCAATCACGAGTGAGCTCCATGCAAATGAAGCACTATAAATGGACCAATCAGGAGTTAGCTCAGGGAACCAATAGAATTTTAGGGGTAAGTTCCACTTTCCTAGAAGTTAGCTGTTTCAGAGGCAAAAAAGTGAGATAAAGCCGCTGGGCCAGAGAACCGGATGGTGCTGGCAGGAGAGTAGTGGCCCTGCCTGGGGGGTCCTGCCAGTCTTTTTTATGGGGCTTCCCACCTCAGTATATTTACTTCCAAATATTTATATCCATACATTTTTTTTTACTCAGTTGTGATCATGTTATATATAAAAATACCTTGCTTTTCATTTCAATTATATGACATGTATTTCCCATGTCGTTATAAATTTCTTATAAGCATAACTTTAAGAAACTGCACAGTAATCTGTTATGTGGAGAAAACCTTGTTTCCTTAACCCTTCCCAGCTTGTAGGGCGTTTAGTTTGTTTCCAACTTCTTCCTCTGATAAATAATACCACAATGAACACTTTATACTGAAAGCTTTTTCTGTGCTTCATGTTATTTCTTGAAGCTAGGTTCCAGAAACTGAAATTATCTTAAAATATATGAACATATTTAAGATTCTTGTTATATATTACAAAATGTTGTCCAACAGGCTTTTATCCAGTTTATAGACCCATCAACAATGAATATGACCCTCAGTAGGACACAATATTTTCATATGTAAAATATGATTTTTGTTTGTTTGTTTGGCATTTCTATGATTTCTAGAGAGGCTTAGCTATTTCCCATATACTGGCTAACTAAGCATATCTTCTCTAGTCCATGAATTGTCTGTTCACTTCATTTGCTCGCCAGAATTTTTACTCAAATCACAAATTAGAAATCGGTATAGCATATCTTAAAAAGCTCTTTATAGTAGGACTTAATAAAAAGAACAAAAAGGTCCACTAAGAATCATTAGATGGATTATGGGGTGAGGATAATAATTTTGAACATTCATATCTAAGCAACAAAACTATGCAATTCAGTGAGATCTTGATGCTAATTTCCATCTTCATTGAGAATTGACAAAACTGAGCCAGGGAGGCAGCGAGGGCACTGCTCTCAGCCCCAGTCAGCAGGTCACATTCTGTATTCATAGTCTTAGTTCCTGATTGTCCCCCTCTGTGTTTGAATCTTTAATCCTCTCATGTCTCCTGTTGCAGAAGCTGAAGTAGATATTATGGGCATCTTTACTGATAAGAAAACAGGGATTCAGACAGACATGGAACTTGCTCAAGACCACATGGCCAGTAAGGCGTGGAATGCTTTCTGATTCAAAACCTCATGTTATTTCCTGTAATGTGCATTTAACCGCAAGTCAGATGTTTAAAAGCATTCAGGAAAACAAGCAAGCAAGGGACCTGAAAAAATTTACTAAAATAGCAGCTATTCAGTATTAGTGATGCCTTAGCCAGACTGCACCGAGCATCAGTAAGAAAAATATTCACATGCTCTCCTTTATCCTTGTCAATTTTTATAAAAATCTCGACCTATCTTCAGCCTAGTTCTTTTCGGTACTATTTTACCTGAAAGGTAGGATAGCACAGTGAGTAAGCGTGCAGGCTCTGAAATCCATCTTTCTGAGTTTTAATCCCAGATTGGCCATTTGCCACCTTGTAGCCTGAGAACATTACTCAAACACTCAGTGCCCTCAGCTTCCTCATGTGTTAAAAACAACAACAAAACCAGGGCGGTGATAATTACAGTACTTACCACACAGAGTTGCAGGGAAGAGTAAGTGAGGCAATATGTTTAAAGCACTTAAAGTGGTACCTGGTGCATGGAAACTATTCAGGTAATAAGAGTTGTTACTGTCATCATAGGTATTAATTCATTTAAACGCATGACAACCCTCCCGGGACAGCTCCCACTATTTTACTGATGAGAAAACAGAGACCTTATACAAATTACGCTTTCGTAATGCATAATGTAAGATGCTGTTCAAACCTAAAAGGATCCCTGGCTGTAGGTGTGAACCAGCTTTGAAAAACACAATACAATGTGTCTTCACATCAGTGAAATACAAAAGGTTAAGGGAAAGAAGTTGTATTTTTCATCTAAAACAAAATTAAGTAACTTTAGATGCTAACATAAAGCTTTCTGTCAACACTGAAGTGACAAGAAATAGCATAGAGATTTTTTAATGGTTTTATAAACCGTGAAGTCTTGGAAAAAAGACTGTCGCTAACCTAGAGGACAGACAGGGATGCTGACAGATGTAGTCATCCTCCATTGGGCTACTTAAATATCACTTATCCCTATTCTCAGTAGGCTTAAATGCTCGGTTTCAGATGCCTATGAGTCATATTTGTAAATAATAAATGTATGAAACACATATTTTGTGCATCAACATATCCTTTCATTTTGAATGAAAAGTGCATACACAGACAAACATTTGAAAAAAAAAATCAATCTTCATCCTGAGAAAAACCGTACATCAAAATCCTAGGGAAAGCCCATATAACTTCAGTAATTTTATGAGCACGATCCTTAAGAAATACGATATTGGAGGAAACAGTCACACTCATCTTCTTCTTCTGTTACCCAAACACAGAGGAAGACCTTAGCTAAGGGCTGGTCTCCCTCCGGGTCGTAGGGACCCCAGATTGATTCGGGGACACAAGTCAGCAGGGACTGGAGATGGTGCAAATGTGGAGACTTAGAATTTGCTGGTGAGCGGACAGCCACATGGGAGAATCCTAGAGAAAGAGGAGATGGAGGTGACGGAGAAAAGAGGGAAAATACAGACATGGGGGGAAATAAGAGGAACAGCTTTAGACAGAGGACTGGAATGGCATAAAAGCCAGCAGATAGGTAAATTCACCATCTCAAAAGGAAGTCAGGATGCTGAAGAGAACCCCGGGCTGGGGTGGAGACTAATGAGATAGTTCATTTGTAAGGGTGCTTAACTATGAAGTCTGAGCTGAGAGGTATAAAGTATGGTGAAAGATACAAAAATAAGGTTCGTAGGTGGCCTATTGCTTCGTGTTTACAATAACTCCACGCTCCACCAGGCAGCAAGCAATCAATTCACCTGGATGTGTAAATTTGACCTGTGGTTTCTCCTGCTTTTCATCTGCTGGAGGGATTTAAGAGCTAAGATATCTATATTTGCAAATCTGCAGAAGTGAATGCTGTCATCAAACAGGCTGGATTGCCCTGAGGATTTCTTATCCCATTTGGCTTCCTAGATTCATTTCAGCCATCCTAGAGCTCATTGAGTTTCAAGTTAGCATTGAGTCTCCCCGAGACGTGAAATAAACATTGTGTAGAGACGAAGGAGACAGAGGTGGGAGGGGATGGAAAATGGGCCACGGGAAGGAGCAGGTTTGCTGATGCACTTCAGAGAGGATGGATCTCGTCTCCTGATTGAGATCTTCTGAACACTGACCCCCAAGTCCCTGGGTTGGTGCTCTTCCACACCTTTGTATGTACAGAATGTACTCTCCCCGCCGCCTGACAATGGTTTGTCTGTATGTCTGTCTCCCCATCCAGACAGTGAAGTCCTTGAAGGCAGAGATGGAGGCTCATTCATTTTTGCATCCCTAGCTTCTAGCTGCAAGTTTGGGGCACGGCTGCTACTCAGTGTCTATTTGTTGAATGAAAGAATCAAATACTCAGGTACATTTCTTCCCCTCTTTTAACCTATGAAATGTTTTTACTTGTGAAACTTTCTTAAAGCCTAAAAAGTAAGGTGGAGTGCATTGGGGTTTTGTTTTTTGGTTTTGTTTTGTGTTTTGAATTGCCCTATTTTTTTTTTAACTTTTTTAAAAATTGAAGTGTAGTCAATTTACAACATTGTGTCAGTTTCTGGCATACAGCATAATGTTTCAGTCATAATGTTTCAGTCATACATATACATACAGACACTCATTTTCATGTTCTTTTTCATTATAGGTTACTGAAAGATACTGAATATAGTTCCCTGTGCTATACAGTATAAACTTGTTGTTTATCTATTTTACATACAGTAGTTAGTATCTGCAAATCTCGAACTCCAAATTTATCCCTTCCCACTCCCTTCCCCCACTGGTAAGCATAAGTTTGTTTTCTACGTCTGTGAGTCTGTTTCTGTTTTGTAAAATAAGATCATTTGTGGGGTTTTTTTTTAGATTCCATATATATAAGTGATATTATATGGTATTTTTCTTTCTCTTTCTGGCTTACTTCACTTAGAATGACATTCTCCAGGTCCATCCATGTTGCAGCAAGAGACATTATTTTATTCTTTTTTACGGCTGAGTGGTATTCATGTGTATGTGTGTGTGTCTGTGTATTCCCATCTTCTTTATCCAGTCATCTGTCAATGGACATATAGGTTGCTTCCATGTCTTGGCTATTGTAAATAGTGCTGCTATGAACATTGGGGTGCATGTATCTTTTCAATTAGCATTCCCTCCAGATATATGCTCAGGAGTAGGATTGCTGGATCATATGGTAAGTCTATTTTTACCTTTTAATGAGTCTCCATACTGTCCTCCATAGTGGCTGCACCAATTTACATTCCCACAGTGTAGGAGGGTTCCCTTTTCTCCACACCCTCTCCAGCATTTATTGTTTGTGGACTTTTTAATGTTGGTCATTCTGACTGGTGTGAGGTGATACCTCATGGTAGTTTTGATTTGCATTTCTCTGATAATTAGTGATGTTGAGCATTTTTTCATGTGCCTGTTGGCCATTTGTATGTCTTCATGGGAGAACTGCCTATTTAGGTCTTCTGCCCATTTTTGGATTGGGTTGTTTGGTTTTTTGTTATTAAGTTGTATGAGCTGTTTGTATATTCTGGAGATGAAGCCCTTGTCAGTTGCTTCATTTGCAAATATTTTTTCCCATGGAATGTGTTGTTTTGTGCTCAAAATCCCTTCATCCCTTATGGCAGTCAGTGGAAATTTATGTGATCTGATTACAATGTCACCAAACCTCTAGAGTTGGACACAGACTGGAGGGTTGACCCAATTAAAAGAGACAGAGGGACATATGAGTACTTTGTACAATAAGTGGTACATAAATACATATAAATTTAAAGGTTACTAAAAATTCACATTTTGGAATTAACCCTAAAGTAGGTATCCTTAATTTGGTGTCAGTGGAGACTTAGTAAGGCCAAGAATGAACTTCAGGGGCATATCTACCAACCACAAAACAAAAAAATCACAGCCAAAATAAGGCATATGAGAATGTGCATTTTGCAAGGGAGGTGATACATAGCTCTCATTGGATCCTCAAAGGTGTCTATGATCCAAAAATAATACGGGCCATCAATGCAAAGAACAGCTTGTAGAAACATGGAAAAAAGTATGCACAAGGATGTTCATCACAGCATTGTTTGAAAGTGAAAAACTGGAAACAATCTAAACTGACTTCAATAAGGGCATGTCAAGTACAAACCTGAAACACACATGATATGCAGCATATGTATCAAGGCATACTGCTCAGTGAAAGAGCTGAGTACCACACAGCACATAAAATATGGTCTCACCTCTGGGAAATAATATCCACGTGTATCTAGACATGGAATGTTTCTGGGAAAACAGTCACCAAAGGTTAATAGTTCTCTCTGGTGGAATTTGGGATGTTCTTGTCCTTCCTTTTTACACACTCTGAATTGTCTGAATTTGTATAGTGAGCATGTTGTCATCTTAACAAAACAATAATAGTATTTTCAGGAATAGGAAGGCTTATTCAGAGAAATGTAAAGAAGGTAGAATCACAATTGGCAGCTAATACAAAGTTGGTGGGGGAGGGTATAGCTTAGGGGTAGAGTGCATGCCTAGCATGCTCAAGGTTGTGGGTTTAATCCCCAGTACCTCCTTTAAAATAAATAAATAAATAAACCTAATTACCTTCCCCCAAAATAAAAAAAAAATTAAATTAAAAATAGATACAAATAAAAACTTTAAAAAGAAAGTTGGAAATTATTAACCTTAAAGTTGGCATCAAGATACACACTACTATATATAAAACAGATAACTGGATAAAGAAGTTGTGGTATGCTTATACAATGGAATACTATTCAGCCATGAAAATGACAACATAATGTCATTTGCAGCAACATGGATGTCCCTGGAGAATGTCATTCTAAGTGAAGTAAGCCAGAAAGAGAAAGAAAAATACCATATGATATCACTCATATGTGGAATTTAAAAAAAAGAAGAAGACAAATGAACTTAAATATAAAACAGAAACAGACTAACAGACATAGAATACAAACTTGTGGTTGCCAGGGGGAAGGAGGGTAGGTAGGGACAGCCTGGGAGTTTGAGATTTGTAGATACTGACAGGTATATATAGAATAGATAAACAAGTTTGTACTGTATAGCACAGGGAAATATATTCAAGAACTTGCAGAAGCTCATGGTGAAAAAGAATATGAAAATGAATATATGTATTTTCATGTATGACTGAAAAATTGTTCTGTACACCAGAAATTGACACAACATTGTAAACTGACTATACCTCAATTTTAAAAAATATATAAACAACAAGGACCTACTGTATAGCACAGGAAACTATATTCAGTATCTTGTAATAGCCTATTATGGAAAATAATCTGAAAAAGAATATATATATATATATAATATATATATATATATAAAACTGAGTTACTTTGCTATACATTTGAAACTAACACAACATTGTAAATCAACTATACTTCAATTAAAAAACAGTTAGCATCAAAGAGATCACCGATGCGCTCCAAGTAGACAACAAAGTATGATGAACCTAAGGCTGACCCAGCATGGCAATTCCTACATTCAAATTTAAGCATGTTCAAGGGAAGTAACAACTGGTCTTGGAAGCTGCTGGCTCCATCTAGTTCACCGTGAACTGGTTTTTCTGTGAAGACCCGAGAGCTCCATACGAGTGTAAGACCACGTGTGTAAGAGGTGGAGATAATTGCTTATTATCATATGTGGTTGAGCCAGTCAGCCTGGTACGTGGCATGACCTGTTCCTGGAAGAGCTCAGGTTGCTCGTCATCTGAGTGAGATTAGAATCTTCCTTCTTCCTCAGTGGACAAAGACCCACTTTCAACCTTTTGTTTAAAACATGAAACACACACTTATGAGATTCAAACCGTCCTTGAAAAGACTATGCACACTTGCCCTGAGTCAGAGCTTCCCCTTCAATATTTCTTCATTGAAACTTTCTGGTTTGCTGTCACAGGAATCTGCCTCAAAAGCCATGCATTTTCAAAATGTCCCTCTGTTTGGTACCCCCGAATTTTCCCATGCAGGAATAATACACTATAATAATATTTGAGACGGATGAGCAGAATACTTTTGTCAAGAGGGAGGACGATTATGCAAAGGAAAGCAGATAATTTTAACAGAGAATATATATCAGGAAATTGTGAGTCTGGAAAATAATTCACTTAAAACTATCCATGTCCCTTCACCTCCTGGAAACTCTTCATACATACTTAGGGGTGTGTGTACCTACCCCCGTTTGAAGGCCATTGCTTTGGTCTAGCTCATTTATTTGTAGATATGGAACCTGAGCTCAGTGCACTGGCCAGACCAAGACTAGAACTCAGTCTTCCAAAGTGCAGACCAATGAGGTTTCAGCTCTACCACACTGCCCTTACTGTGACCTTGGATAAATCTTTTCCCCTTTCGAGGCTTATTTTTCTCATCTGCAAAATGATATGGATAGACTAGCTGATTTCCACGCTAGATACCTTTCCTTTTTTCCTCTCAGTCCACCCTCCAGACTTCTCCACTCTGCTCTGAGCCCCAGAGGTGGACATGTTTAAAGTGTTATCACGAGGTTCCCTTGACCACTAGCCTCTGGTTGGGTGAAGCCAATGGGAGGCCCTGGCATGAACTTGGAAGGCAGTTCTGAACTAAGACTGAACTATTTACTCACCTGGCTCCCCTGCTTTGTTACCATGGGTTGGTGGTACCCTGCCCTTGAAGGCCATCAATCCTATGATGAGGAGTTCCTTCAAATAGGTTCCTCTACCATTTTTACATACCTCATAATTTTTAGTACTTCCTGACCTTCTGAAACCACAAGGTGTTCCAGGCTTACCTTATATTTTCCTTGGAATCAATCATTTCTGCAAGAAACCCATTACTTACCTGTTCCATCCTAGTGCACATATAAAGTAGTTTCAGAATTACTGAGCCATACCCCTGAGGGAAAAAAATTTTACTAACTAGAGTATAATATTTGCATATAGTTCTGCTTTTAGTCTTACATTATGCAGTCAAAATACTGTTCTCCAAAGTTAGCTGGTTCTTCTTCCCCAGCTTCTTTGGTTTGGTCCTGATATTCATTAGCAATACAGTTGTATCCATTTGTTACTCTTTGTATTCTAACTTGGGCTCCCCCTACATCCTGGTTGATTTTAATTGTTCATTTTGGGGGTGAGTGAAACATTAGCGTGGTTCTAAGAGTGAGAGGCATACAAAAAAAAAAAAAAAAAAAACAATATTGGGTAAATGTCACTCCCCTCATCCCTACTTCCTCACTCTTTCCACCACACTGCCCGCCATCCTTCAGTAACCAATCTCATTAGGTTTAATCATTCTTGATTTCTTTTGCACAAATAAACAGATATGTGTATATTTTGTGATCTCTCCTTTTTCCTTTCATGAAAGGAGTCACATTATAGCTACTCTTTTTTTTTTTAAACTGTGGTACAATTCGCATAACATAAAATCTATCATTTTAAAGTGTAAAATTCACCAGTATTTAGTATAGTCACCTGTTGTACAACCACCATCTCTAGTTAATTCCACAACATTTCCATCACCCTGAAAGGAATCTCCCTACCACTGAGAAGTTACCCCTCATTGCCCCATCCCTACAGCCCCTGGCAATGACTAATCTGTTTTTCTTTCTCAATGAATTTGCCTATTCTGAATATTTAACATAAATGGAATCATACAATATATGTGACCTTTTGAATCTGGCTTCTTTCACTTAACATAATGTTTTTGAGGCTTATCCACACTGGAGTGTGTATCAGTCCTTCATACCTTTTTATAGCTGAATAATCTTCTGTTGAATGGATATACCACATTTTGTTTATCCATCCATCAGCTGACAGACATTTGGGTTGTTTCCACCTTTTGGTTATTGTGAATAGGGCTGCTGTGAATGTTCATGCACAAGTGTTTCTTTGAAAATCTGTTTTAATATGTCGGGAAATATTCCTAGAAGTAGAATTGCTACGTCATTTGGTATCGTTAACTTTTTGAGGAACTACCAAAATATCTTCCACAGTAGCTGCATCAATTTGTATTCCCATCAGCAATGTATGAGGGTTCCAAGTTCTCCACAACCTCACCAGCACTTGTCATTGTCCATGTTTGCTTGTTTTTTGAATGACTGCCATCCTAGTGGGTGCAAAGTGGTATCTCAACGTGGTTTTGATTTGTGTTTTCCTAATGACTAATGATGCTGGGCATACTTTCCTGTGCTTATTTGCTATAGACATGCTTTTGCATTCTGTTTTTTTTCATCCAGTACATCCTGGAAATCACTCCATGTCAATTCACATAGATTGTTCTTATTCCCTTTGCACCTGCATAGTAGGTGAATTTGGTGGATTAATACAGTTTACTCAACTACTTGCCTATGTGTGGGCATTTAGGTTCTTTCTAACATTTCACAATTACAAATAATGCTGCATTTAATAACTTGGTCCATATGTATTTTCATATAATTGGAGGCATTCTTCAGGGTGGATTCTTCATAATTCAAACAGAAATGGGATTGCTGAGTTAAAAGGTAAGTTCACATTTATTTTCGTGAGGTAGGAATAAAGTTAGCAAGGAACAATGCTGGTTCTCTTAAAGAGCCCAATGATAAATACCCTCCCCTCCGCAATTAAACTCTACCTAAAAGAGTTGAAGCCCAAGAGGAAGAAACAACCAACTAGTTTTTTACCATGAGGGAGAGGAAACTTGTATAAAAGTTACTTTTTAATCTTCTTATAACAAGAAAATGCTATGCTAAGGGAAAGTAGTCTTGTCAGCACACGAACGTACCTCATTTTTCTAAAGGCAGGATTTATGTTTGCATAGGATTCCATGAGGTCTAGTAGAGGCTGAGTCCTGAGTGTCCTTTTATGCAACTCATTTTTGTGTTTTAATTTCATTTGATTTTGAATCTGTGTGAAAAACAGGATGAAAGGAACATGAGTCATCCCCAAACTATTGGGGTGTGTAGGGAGTAGGAAGGAGTGAAGAGAGAAGATATACTTAATTCTCAATTTGCTTTAATTTTTATGTCACAGAAATATCAAAATGCGTCAGAATGTGCCCTGAGATACCACTTCAACAGTGGATATGAATATCCATATCTTTCATATACTATTACTAATCCATTGGGATTTAGTCACTAAAATTGCACTAAAGGACTTCTATGATTTAATCTTCACCAAGAATCATATCTCCTAATCCAGAAGAGCATTCAAGGTCGAGAACCCCGAGGCACCGTATGAGCCACAAGAGTGACATCAGCACTCCTTAGATCATCATCAAAGAAAGTTTACTGTCGTCATCCCTTCATTACACAGTCATCTTAAGGGGTGTTCATCTGTCACTAGCCAAGTGAGTGTTCAGTCCATGCCTGGAACTAAATGATGCCATGAAGTGGTCAGCAGGAAATAGAAGGAATCAATTTCTTTCTACCTCTGTCCTTATTGCTATTTAAAGTACAGTGGTGTCCTCATCAGAAGATCCTTGCAGTCAGTTAAAAAAAAAAAAAGGTGAGAGGCAGTGTCACAGGTGGATCGCCTGGAAGATTTTTTCACACCCCTAGTCTAACTTATGATGAGTTTGCGAACGATACAGAAACTCGGAAGAGGGGTGACCACATGGAATGGAGAGGTAGCATTCCACAGCACAGAAAGAGTGCAAAGTTAGTACTCACGGGTCCCTAAGTGATATCTGTCTTCAGCTTTCTGGAGGTCTGTAAAACCCATACCATACCTCTGCAGGAAAAATATTGTCTTTTTTTATTCCATAAAAAAATGTATATGAAAAACATGGGCTAAACGTCTGAATAAAAATATATGTTCACTTATTCATTCCACAGTTATTTATTGAGTGCCTAATAGATGCCAGACACTTTTCTGGGCATCGGACAGAAAACAATTCACAAAAGTCATGGAACCTGTTCTCATGACATAATCGTGAGAAAAAGCTGAATTGTCTCTAGCCTCTTTTAAAATGTCTTCGTTCAATAAATATTCATTGAACTAGGACTATAAGAGCACTTTGTTTTCATCAGCAAACAAAACAGCTTCAAGCCCTCATGGAACCTCCAGTTCAGTAGGGAGAGATGGACAATAAACACAAGACAGGTGTGAATGATGTGGTATCGTCAAAGGAGGTAAGTGATGTGGATAAAAGGCAGAAGAAGGGGGATCGGGAGCGCTGCGGGGAGGGAGGTGTGCAGGGTCAGCATGCAGCCGTAAGCAGGGCAGTCAGCCCCTCGGGAAGATATCTGAGCAAAGACTTGAAAGAGGAGAGGGAGACAGCCCCTCAGAGCCCTGCAGGAAGGCCAGCCATTCCCAAGGCTTTGAGATGGGACCGCGGCTGATGTGTATGAGGAAGGAAAGGAGACAAGTGTGGCTGGAGAGGGTCCACGGGAGAGATGAGAAGGATGGGAAAGGAGGTCAGAGTGGAAATGGGAGCAGGTGGTGGACCTGATGGACCATGCAAGGCCCTGGGCTTTCTCTCTGAGGGAAGGAGGGCGCCGGGGAGGTGTTTCAGCAGAGGGGCATCTTGGCTCCCCTGACTTACCATCCGCTCTGCCCTTGTGTCGGAAGAGACTGAGGGGAGCAAGTAGAGAGGTGAGGAGACCTCCTGGAAAGAGCTCAAATAAGCTGGGAGAAGGATGGCAGAGGCTTTGACAAGGTGGGAGTGGTAGAGTAGGGATGTGAGAAGAGGTGACAGATTCTGAGTAGATTTTGAAGGTGGCACCAGTGGGATTTGGGGAAAGACTGGCCTGTGGGATGAGAGAAAAGGAGGAGCTAAGAACGACTCCAAGGCATTTGACCTTCTGGAAGGAAGGAATTTTCCTCGACTGAGATGAACGGTGGCAGGAGGAGCACGTTTTAGGGAAACGATCAGGGGTTCAGTGTTGGGCATGTTGGGCTGGAGATATCTGTGCGCACATCAAGCATAGGTCTGGTGTTGGGTGCAAATCTGGGCTGGAGGTATAAATTGGGAAGTGGCATCAAATTAGATTTTTTATTATGTATGATTAAATATGAAAATATGAATGTTGTAAAATTACAAAATTCTACGGAGCAAAAACTGAAGTTTCTCCTACACTCTTACTCCAAAGCCACTACCTTCTCCAGCAGTAAAACTATTAAGGAGCTGGTATGTATTAAGAGATTAAAAACATCTTAAGAATGTGCAACCTACCATATCAGAGAACCAGAACCAACAACTGCTTTTCAGTTCCACATGTATTCTACCACACACAAAAAAAGGTGCTTTATAGATGGTTCTAATATTTGTGTGTTCAATTTTCCCCATTTATCCATATCTTCCCTTGACTCACACAGTAATATAATTTCCAGAATGGCCATCTTCTACCGTCATGGTGGTAATGTAACAGAATTTCACAGCTGTTTGGGATAAACAATATACTTGGATTTGCATGTCTTTTTTTTTTTTGTGAAATTAAACTGATTTTTTAAAATTGGTTCTACGTTGCAATTTTTGTCTTTAGCCATCTGGAATGTGTCTGAGCTAAGCATTACCATCCATTTAGGAAACATTGATTATGAAGTACAGGGTACACTTTAAGCACTGTAGTAACAACTCTCTGGACTCAAGGCTTTCATTCCTAAAATAGAACGGCTTCGGTACCTTCCATCAGAAAAAGATAACCTTCAGAATGTGAACTAATGCGTTTCTGTTTTGTTGAGCTGGCAAGTAACGCTATGTAAGGGAAGAAATGATGAATCCTCAAGTACCCAGGCTCATGAGTTTAGACCTTCAACTGTAATAAAACTCAACAGTCTTTCTAGTCTTAGGAGTTCACTATTGCTTCCCTGAAATCAAAGAGAAAAAAATAATTGAAAAAAAATCAAACCCACTTTAGTCTGATTTTTGGCAGAGTTCCATCTCCAAGAACACGTGTCGGAAACCTCCACACATCTGGATCCACACACGGTTTATCCCCATCAGTTGCTCGTTATGTCGTTATTGCATTCATCATGGCAACCAGTAAATAGGAATAAAACAAGGAAGAGTAAGGCATGAGTCCTCAAGAAGCTCACAGTCTCACTAAGCCAATAAAAATTTACTTTTAGGGAAAAAATGTCACTGAGAGGTTCTCAGACCAACTGCTCCAAGGTATTCTGCTGTGGAAAAAAAAATTAACGAATGAATGTTCTCCATTGAATGTTTACTCTATTACCTTGTTTTAAAACTTTGGCACTCACCACTGTCTTTTTTTCTAGAGAGATCCAGCACAGAGCAAAATAAGTAAGTGCCAGAGACAATGACAGAAAAACTCAGGGTCAGCCAATCACACTGAATTCAACAACTTGACTTTTTTTTTTTAATGGGCATGTGAGCTCCTATTTCTGACTTTACTTTGTATCCATTTTTTTTTTTTTTGCTGATAAAATGTTCCGATTTGCAGGATCAAATAAAAAGCATTAAAATTACATGACACCCTGCAAAGAACCATGTCACCTGGACAAATTTGAAATCATATTCTGTGGTTCTTGTTCTTCATGTGCAAATAGACTCAAAGGACAAAGCAAGAGTCATATTGTATGGGACTTCTGTTTCCCCGCTCTTCCTTTCCCTCCCCCACCCCCTGCCACCTCCCTCATCTCCTTCTGCCCCAGAGGTAGTTTGCCTCTGGCTCTCTCTCACCATCCTTCCTCTGCAGTCCACTCACCCACCACCCCATTCATTCCAGAACAACCATAATAACCTTGAAACAGATTCCCTCCTAGAGTCCCTGCCCAAATCCAGCACATTTCCTGCTCATAGACTCCCCTTTCTGCAGCACAGATTTTTGTCAAGCCCATTTCCTGTTCAAACATGTTTACTGATTCCTTATTCCCCATTTAATAATGCCCCAAAGTCTTAGTGTCATAATCAAAACCTCCAAGATACAACAATTTCCAGTCTTTGGTTAACATTAGAATGCAAAGTGTCACATATACATGACTACATTCAACCAAGCACTCGAAACAAATTTGGCAAAATATTTTTCATATCAATGGAAATGAAGAGCTGGTTCTCCTTTAAGAAGTGATAATGTCTACCTAACCTTGCTGGGTTTTGTTCCCTTAAAGAACAGAGGATAATTTATCTTCACGTCTATGGGTAAGTATCAGCATTCTCATCACTTAAAAATGATCAGCTGTACCATATGACCTGGGAATCCCGCTCCTGAGCATATATCCAGAAGGAACCCTACTTCAGGATGACACCTGCACCCCAATGTTCATAGCAGCACTATTTACAATAGCCAAGACATGGAAACAGCCTATATGTCCATCAATAGGTGACTGGATAAAGAAGATGTGGTATATTTATACAATGGAATACTACTCAGCCATAAAAACCGACAACATAACGCCATTTGCAGCAACATGGATACTCCTGGAGAATGTCATTCTAAGTGAAGTAAGCCAGAAAGAGAAAGAAAAACACCATATGAGATTGCTTATATGTGGAATCTAAACAAACAAGCAAACAAACAAAGCATAAATACAAAACAGAAATAGACTCACAGACAAAGATTACAAACTTGTGGTTGCCAGTGGGGCGGGGGTTGGGAAGAGATACACTGGGATTTCAAAATTGTAGAATAGATAAACAAGATTATCCTGTATAGCACAGGGAAATATATACAAGATCTTATGGAGGCTCACAGAGAAAAAAATGTGACAATGAATATACATATGTTCATGTATGACTGAAAAATTGTGCTCTACACTGGAATTTGACACAACATTGTAAAATGATTATAAATCAATAAAAAATGTTTAAAAAAATCAGCTGTTCTTTTTTATGAATTGTCCTATCACTGGAGGTTTACTGGAATCAAAGACAAATGTGTTGCAACAACATAGATGGACCTAGAGATCGTCAATCTAAGTGAAGTAAGCCAGAAAGAGAAAAAAATACCTTATGATGTCACTTATATGTAGAATCTTAAAAAAAGGACAAATGAACTTATTTACAAAACAGAAACAGACTCACCAACGTAGAAAACAAATTTATGGTTACCAGGGGTGAAGGGAGTGGGAAGGGATAAATTGGGAGTTTGAAATTTGCAGATACTAACTACTATACATAAAATAGATAAACAACAAGGTCCTATTGTATAGCACAGGGAACTATATTCAGTATCTTGTAATAACCTATAATGAACAAGTATATGTATATATATATGACTGTACTATTATGCTGTACACTAGAAACTGATACATTGTAAACTGACTACACCTCAATTTTTAAAACAATTTTAATAAAATTAATTAAAATTAAAAACAATAACAAAAACAACAACAAAAACAGATAACCAATAAGCATCCACTGACTAGCACAGGGAAATACAGTCAATATCTTGTATATTGCATATCTATGTAACTGAGTCACTTTGCTGTACACTCGAAATTAACACAACGTTGTAAGTCAACTATACTTCAAAAAAAAAAAAAGAATAGATAAGTCCAAAAACAAAAAAACAAACAAAACCCTCCAAAAAACAAAAAAGACAATGTGTTTATCAGGACTGTTGAACATCAGAGAGGTCAGGATCGCAAAACCTGACGCTTGCTGTCAAAAGGAAATACGGCTGGTATAGTTACGTCCTAGACCCCCAACATTGCGTAAGTGCCTATAATATTGTTTGCTATTAATTATAGAATTTAAAACACTTTCTACAAAAGTCTAGAAAGATGAACTTGATGCTAAATGATGGTCACCCCTCTAGGGTGACATGAAGAGGACCACTGTGTTCTTCACATGTTGTTTTCCTTTTTTTTTTTAATAAGCATATGTTACTTTGAGATTCTGGAAAAAAATACGCCTGTTTTAAACAAGAAACTGTAACATTTTCTTCAAAAAGTCATATGAACAGTTAAGTTTGTAATTTGGTGTTTGATGGATATTTTAAAACTTGCTGCAGTGGCTTGTCCCCTCTGATGAGTTACTTTCTGAATGGCATCTTTCGGAACCCGTTAGAAATAGCCAACAGAATCGGGGTTCAACAGTGGGAGTTTGTTCATTCAGTCCAATCCAATCATTATCGACGAATTTGCATTGAGAATGCTACCTCAACCATCACTTAGTCATTCCTCAAAACAGCCTGACGGGAAAGATGGAGATAATCACCCCTGTTTAAAAGTGAGACCATCCAACAGTGCCCCGTTGAGGAGACTGATTCCCCGGTTACGCAGTCATGACTGCTGGGAACCGTGCCACATTTCAGGGCCACCGCACATCCAAGAAGACATTCAAGAGTGAGAATTTTTTAAAATAGCCCCAACATTTCTATTTCATAAACGTTTGGGTTTCGATTTGCTCAAACTCTACAATGCTGATCCTCCTTGCAAACCTTTCCAAATGCAACATCAGGTCTATCCAACCACTTTTCACGGCAACCCAACTGTACAATGTGCAGCAGTGTGGATGTGCTTGTACAATGCTCACAAACTCCCCTAAGTGTCCTAACAGAAGCATCATTATGACAAAGTGATAACCGAATAACAAATACATATTTAATGTCCAGTATGAACAGGGACGGGGGCGAGAAATCAGACCCCTACAACCCTGCCTTTGCTCTAAGGTACCTACAGTTTGATAAAGAAACCAGTCAAGTGCATAGAAAACTTAAATACTGCAGAACAGCTATCAAACGTATTTACTTTCAATTTTAGAACAATCATTTTTTTCTGTCTCTCTCCACCAAAATACATGTCTTTTACAGTCATTTTAGTTAAGCTTAAGGTGCAGTGATTGCTGCACACGTTCCTTTAGAAGGTTGGAAAGCTTCCAGGAATGGACTCCCGAAATGATCTATTTCACTCCTTAAACGACGCTGGTGAACACTTTCTTTCAAGAAGGAAAATATGAAAGCACAATCAACCTAAGAGAAAACGTTCTGAATAATTAAAACAAATCTCTAGCTGCCCATGGAAGGATAACAAATGTAATGAATTAGTGTGTTACCACTTTCCATTACCTTACGCCATCATATGTAGTAATCCTTTTAAAATACACGCACACACACACTCTCAGACATACATGCTTGTTGTTTTTACTGGAAGAGCATTCTCAATACCTCTCAAACGAGCGAAAATCCTGTTTACATTCTTGTCTGCCCCAGTTTATGGCTTCACAAGAATTTATTCTTCCTTTTAAGCACACACAGACTGTCCTCAATCCCTTTTTTGGCTGGTGGCGCCTCTTCAGAGCAGTTTAGAGACCAATGGCTCCCTCTTCCTTGATCCCAGGGTAAAGTCAAAGGGAAAAAAAAAACAGACTCAAACGACCTACCCTCCTGCACGTCAAGTCCGACTCCTCATTCAAAGGAGTACTCTGGGCGGCAGGTGGAGTTATAATTATAGGCCAGAAAAAGCGACCTCAGCAGCTGTTGCTTCTGTCTGTTCCCGGCCGTCACTGTCATCAGTGGGCAAACTGGCATAAACAGGCTTCTGCGAGTGGACAGACATTTAACCCCTGTACTCGCCACACCCTGGGTCCTCTCGGAGGCCAGGGGACGGAAAGAGTATCTGACTCTGCGTGAGTGAAGGGTGGACGGAGCGCACAGCGCCGACCCGAAGGCACCTCTGCAGGGGGAGCCCGGAGATTTCCTTTCCTGTCGGAGACTCCAAACCAAACAAATAGGTTAGTGCACAGAGTCGACCTACGCGTTTGCATTCTGACCTCTGCTCTCTGTGATCTTGGTTTTTCCGAACAGAGCTTAAATAGGAGGCTGAGCCGTTAAAGGAAAGAAAGTCATTTCAGGACTGTTATTTAAAACTGCAGTGTCTGTGAGAACCAATTACGAAATGGGCTATGACAAGATACTTCAATTTTAAAAAGCAGAGGAAAAAAATGTTATGAAATTGGGCTTAACGCTCCTTTCCCAATTCTGGCTGTAGTCACATTAGACAAATAGACAGAGTAAAGATGGAAAAAAATGAAACTGGCTTTGTGATATGAAACCCATCCTTTCGTAATGCCACTTACTTTCGCCCCAAAGTCCTGGTTTCTTTATTAAAATCAGTCATGTTAAAGGCTTAGTCTGGTGATGACAAAAAAAAAAAAAAAAAAAGTGAACATAGCTCCAGAGTTTCACTTTTTTAGGGAAACTAAGCAAATGAGAGTTGGATCGTTTCCCTGCCTCTGAATAAAGACAGAAATTTTCCTTGTTTATGATAAAATGCGTGCTGTGGGCTACTTTATGGAATAAATCTAGAGGATTTATTACCTATGTCTAGCACAGTTCTGCCAAAAAACTCCATAATTTCAGTCTAAGTATCTCTGTAAGTCTCTCCTCATAGACCCTTCTGAACCCCAAAGTTTCCGAAGGAAGTTCATTTTCTCTGCGTACGCTCAGTGTTAGACAGCTGTGGAACGGGATTTCAAACAAAGATTAGCTTTGGGGCGTCTTCTGAAAACCTGAATGTTTACCAATGTCTTGGTGAAAAGCAATGGAATTCCAGAGAACTCACTGAAAACTAGGCTTTGGGGTCCAGTTCTTGTCCTATCCACATCCATGGAACAGATCCAGGTGGAAAGAATCCTAAATAATGGCCTCAGTTTTTTTTTTTTCAGCTCCAACTAGAAAGTGACCCATCCCTAAGCACGTTACATGCGACTTCTCAGTGGGAAAATGCACCTTTCTCAGTATCACTGTGGCCCCATGTTTTGTCTACCTTTAGAGGTGCGTGGAGTGCTAACTATGCACTTGGAGCTCTAGCAGAGAGACACTTAAATTAAAACCACCCAAAGTAACGCATCAATTAAATCCCCACAAGGGGCTTGCTTCTTTCCAACAATATCTCCTGATTTCCAAGAAGAGAGCCATAACTTTCTTCTAGGAGATCTAAGGGTGAAATAAATACCTCTTTATATACTTTAGCAAATAAAGACCCAAACAAGTTTGGCCACTGCTTTTGAAAATGCCAATTAATACAGCAGCTCAATACCTTAAATCTTCCCATGGAATAAGAAAACATATGACAGAGGGCCTTGTGACATAGACCATATAGCTCATGTGTTTTTTTTCAAATATTTATTGAGTAATGGCTATACAATCTGAAAATAATATTTAGAAATTAAAGTAAGCTTAAGATTTCTAATACTACTTTTTCAAGACACCCCCCCCCCCACCTTTTCTACTAAAAGATTTAGCACTGAGATGCAAATCCCAAACTGTTCAAATTCCAAACTGTTCAAGCTGAGAAAGGCAAAAAGTAGAGATGGCTGACTGGTTGCTGGTGAGGGTTTCTTTTGAGATACCGATCTATGTTCCGTCCTAAACATTGCTTTTTACTTGTTTTTTTTTTCTTTTTTGTCTTCTTGCTCTTCTAGAAAAAATAAACTATCCAAGATGACTGTCACTTACTCCAGTAAAGTAGCAAATGCGACTTTTTTTGGATTTCATAGGTTACTCCTCAAGTGGAGAGGCAGCATCTACAAACTGCTGTACAGAGAATTTATTGTTTTTGCTGTTCTTTACACAGCAATAAGTTTGACATACAGGTACTTTCCTTTGCATGTGTCCTTAAATGGCCAACAAATATCGTATAAGAATACAGTCTCAAAAATCCAAGCCTTTCAGTTGCCACTGACTTTTGCATTATGTGACCTCCTCCTCTGCATGATCCTCTGTTGCCTTCTTCTCCCTGGGACAGGGCACTTTAATCCACACCTAACCATTTTTACAATGTCAAATAGACTCTTATTGGTCACAATGATTGGTGCTAATTGGTATTAGTCATGCTTCCAGAATTTTGCTGTAGGCATAAGATGGAAGATTTATCCGTAGACCCTCACTAAGTGATGGTTTTGAAGGCAAAAGTCCACAGACAAATAATTATTTGTGCCTCTCTCTCAACTATGTCATTCATAGTTTGAGTTGGTGATTTGACAACTTGTAGCGACTGCCTACATACTGAACATGTTTGTGAATGGTGTACCTCAGGGAATGTTCCTTCTTTTTTCCTGGAATGACAAAATCTTATCCAAGATGGTGCCCACCCCCCCCAACTTACCAATAGCTCAGTGAAAGAAAAGGCCTGAAAATTAATTTATTTTCTTTATATCTTCTGAGTTCAGGCATATTATATGAACAAAAGAAGATCTTTATTCTTTATAACATCACAAGCTATGCCTGTCAGATTGACAGGACATTTGAGCAACATTATGCCCAAGAAATACTTTTATGACTAAAAATTATAGTCAATAAAATTTTATCAGTATTATAAATGGGAAGCTCTATGAGTTTTTTAAATTATTAATAATGATTGCATACATTTCTTCTCTGGGAGAAGTTAAAACTTAAAAGAGAAAAGCTAAAGGTTTTTGAGGCTGTATTTCCACCTGTTCTGTGCACATCAGTTTGTGCTTTTCCTTCTGCGTACAGTGAACAAATTTGGGTACCATTGCTGTCACCGGCTTTCTTCCTTGCAGCCACAGGACCCCATGGGAAGAAGAGGGACATTAATTTGGCTGGCTGATAATGACCAGAAGTAAAATACGTATCAAAACTATCACTCCAAACAAATGTATATATTGGTATACATATTGGCAAAATATATTTAAAGGGAAATTTTTTATTAAAAACCTCATAATTTTTAGATATATCTTCTCCATATGATATTATTTGGACTATTTATGTGTCATTTAATCCTCCAGACTGTGAAGTGGTGGAAGACACATGACGTTTCAGGATAATTGTCTCATTAGTTTATTTTTACTGATGTGAATTTACTGCTGCTACTGCTGCTCAGAATAGAAAACTCTTAGAGCAGTTGGTCGTAACCAGAAATGCTCCATGGGGCCTTAACTTTGGTTCCAACATCTTATTTATACCCCACAAAATTGTATACATACATTTTTTCTAAAGACTAAAGAGTGCTTACATTTATAACAATAAGCATTAGTTCAAGTCACTTTTCATTTTTTAAAGTTCAAATGTAAATCTTGTTAAAATAGATCCTTATATCTTGATCAAAGGTCTACCACGAACAACAGGCTGGATTTGTCAAGGAAGGCAGACACACCTGTGGACATGTACAGACATAGTTTTATTCTCATGTCTACCAATGACCCCAAGTCTTTAATCCTGTTACAAGCAAATAGCTAGACTTAGCAAAAAGTCGTAAGACCGAACCAGAATTCATTAATTTGATTATATCTCTTTTGATTTGGGGATGGATTAGACAAAATAATCGCTTTCTGTAAAATTTTTGTGTCTATTAGCTAAATATATTTTTCTTTGGACAACTATTAATACTAACAACCACTTTATTTTTGATTAAGGATGATACCGTATGCTAAGTGATTTTGAATGTAGTACATATTTTAATTCTCATAACATCCCCTGATACATAGATACTGTTATCCCCATTTACAAATGAGAGGGATTTAAAAATATACTCAAAATCCAAATCTGTAAGTGGCAGGTTTTGGGATTCAAACTTAGCGTGGTCAGACACTACGGTCTGTGCTCTCCACATTAAATCCTCTCTGACTGTTTCTATTTGAGTACCAGCAACCATTCCAACTGTAATGTGTCATCAGCATCACCTTGCTAGGCCTGTCCACCAGGTGATGCCTCTCTTGTCAGCTTTTCCTGACTTCAGAATTTCTGACATCTCCTCCGAAGCTGAGGCAGGAACTCCAAGCTCACTCAGCACCCCACACACCTCGGTCAGCACCAGCTCCCAGGTCTTCATCTGCAGTCTGTTTGGTGGCTCACTGTCCAGTATCCCTCTGCTTCCTTCATCAAAGCTCTGCTGACCCAAAGTCCTCTGACACATGTTATAATGAGTGTTTCCAAGGGATCCTTCCTCCCTTGGAACAGCTGCATCCATTTGTTTACACGAATTCATCTGTGTTGCTTCTCTTTCAGGATTTTAATCATTATTATTAACATGCCTTGAGACATTTCTTCTGAGTCTGAATCTCCTCCTCGCCACATAAATATCAATAATAGCTCCATTAAATGGATTTATGTTTAACAATACCAGAAATGGGTTTGCATCAGATCTATAATATAAATTTAATATTTATATTATAGAAATATAAACCCATCAAATATAATAATAAAAATTTAACTTCTAATTGTCAAGTCTGTGTTGTTTTATATTTTAAATAATTGTAGGCTTTAAAATAAACAGTCATAACATCCCTCGAAGCACAACATGTGTAATCAAGCATGTGCTAAGCAGTGTATTCAGGAGGAAGTAAGATCAAAATGTCAAATCCAGGGTTATTATTTAATAATTACTTAATAAGTGTAATCCACTTAATTAAGATGCTCTTTTTTTTTTAAAGTACATCTGATGAATAATTGAAAAATGAACTCTTTTTGTGAGGTATCTTGCTCCAAATCCAATACATTAATCATATAAAAATTTAAAAACATAAAGTATTTAAAAATCAAATGGTCAATATGTCTCATTGTCTAATGGCCAATAACACTTAAGTACTAAAAACGTTAGTACTTAAAACATTCAGCCATTAAAAAGCTTTTGAAATACATCAGCTTTGGTAGAAAAGAAAAAGTTATCGCTCCTTAAAAAAAAAAATTGAGATTATTTGTGCTTAATTGTTTGCACTGAATGTCACTTGCAAAGCAGGTGCAGAAGTATAATATCGTAAAGGGCTGTGCATTTTATTTTTGCTCCAGATTCTTACTTACAGGAGCCCAAAAACGTTACTTTGAAAAATTATCAATTTACTGTGACAGATATGCTGAACAAATTCCAGTAACCTTTGTGCTTGGTAAGTATAGGTCACACGCAGAATGCAGCCACACAGCTGTCTCCGTTACGATGACACCGATGACTCTGCATGGGAGTGTTTCCAAGCTGAGAGGCATGCCTGAAAAGCCAGTGCTTGCAGTACAAACCAGAATCATCCTTAAGGTTGACCTTCAGGGTGGCTTTCGCTAAATTAACACCAAACAAGTCTGAGGTAATAATCTGCTCTTGGACAATTAAGCTTTCTCTTGACTAACGCTCCATTTTTGCCATCAATATTTGAGTTCTAATAGCCACTTACTGGGTGCTACGGCATTGCCAGGCACAAATTACATTTTTTTTTTTTTTCTGGAGGGCAAAACCATTAGATATGGATAACGATATATTTTTACCACCCGCCCCCGCCCCCATCCCTAAAAAGGCTAAAAATCTGCTAAAAGCATCAGTGTCGACAATGTGTCTGCAGGAAGAAACTGCTTTACAGTTTCCTGTTACTCTACAGGGTTTTATGTCACTCTCGTAGTGAACCGATGGTGGAACCAGTTTGTGAACCTGCCCTGGCCGGACAGGCTGATGTTCCTCATCTCCAGCAGTGTCCACGGGAGCGACGAGCACGGCCGCCTGCTCAGGAGGACGCTGATGCGCTACGTCAACCTCACGTCCCTGCTCATCTTCCGCTCCGTGAGCACGGCTGTGTACAAGCGGTTCCCGACGATGGACCATGTGGTGGAAGCAGGTACTGTGAATGGCTTTTCCTTCCACGGGGCTCCACTCAGCCCCTGTGAGAACCTTCAGAGTTCCTTTGAAAATTCCTTTTATTTATGCATTCATTCATTCATTCATTCAAGAAACATTTACTGATTACTTGCCACGTGCCAGAAACAGTCTTAAGAGGCAAAAATGAATAAGACATGGTTCCTGCCCTCAGGAAGTTTACTTTGGGGGTGGAGCAAAGGAAGCGGCAGTCAACCTCAAATGAAGTCGGGGACAGTCACATGGTCTTTAGGTAAATATAATAATTATGATCATTATTTATTGAAGCCATCTGTAATGTTACCTTAATTTCCTAGCACTTTACAGTTTATGTACTTTCATAAATATTATTTCATTGGGACCTCAAAAAAAAAAAAAAAAAAAGAGAGATTTCAGAGAGGTTACGACCTGCCCTGGATCACATTGGTCATTAGTTAGAGAGCCAACATTTCCATTCCTGTTGTTGACAGATCTGAGAGTTTGTAGGAATGTATCAACAAATAGCAGAAAATACCGGAACCATGAGATGATCCTGCCTTTATACTGAGTACAGTCTCAAGTTAGGTTGCAATATCCAGTCTTCTTTTCTAAAATGTCCTTGAAAATAGATTTTTTTTGGGGGGTGGCTTCTGTTTTTAATTGTATTTTGTATTGAAGTGTGGTTGATATACAGTGTTAGTTTTAGATGTACAGCAAAGCGATTCAGTTATACATATACATATGTATATATATTTTTTCAGATTCTTTTCCATTATTACGAGAAATTGACTGTAGTTCCCCATGTCATACAGTAGAAAATAGATTTTTTGAGAAAAACACTTTTTGTTTGTTTTTGGAGGTTTGGGGGGGCTTTTGTTTGATTTGGTTTTGCCTTCTTGGATGGGTGATATAAACAGGGATTAAAAAGCCAGAGTAAGAGTTCACATCCTTACTCTACCACTTACTTGCCCCATGACCTTGTCTGAGTTACTTAGTCCTTCTACGCTTCAATTTCCTCACCCATGAAATGAGTTTATAGTGATTTATAACAGCATCTATCTCATACACTTCCCATGGGCTTGTTGTGAGGATTAAATAAGTTAATACTTGCAGTGTTTGGAGCGGCACCTGGCACATGGTGTGACATGGGTTCTTGCGGTTAATAATGAAATCATCTAGTCCAATGGCACACATAGCCCTTTGGTCACGTTAGAAGACCCATTTGATACGACATTCCAGGTCTTCTTCAACTGCTGTGACCAGGAGGCTGGGAAAGTCATGGTGGAACTACGAAAGGAGGAGTGTGGAGGATGTTATTAGGGGTATTGAGAAAGTAATGGGATGGAAAGAGTTGGTTAAGGATTCAGATGAAGAGGACAAATAGCCTCACAAATGCACAGGTATATTATGATATAAAACCAGCTGGAACTTTAAAAAAAAAATGAACTGCCACACCTCCTTGAAATTTAACGGTTGAGTACGGATTCAGAATGACCAACTTGAAAATGCCAACTGATAACTTAACTTTCTCACCCCGATGTCTAAAGAAATCAAATGCAGTAAGAATTCTGACCTCTGAATAAAGTGCTGAAAACAAATGACAAAGGTTTGGCCCATTCCAAATGGATGAGTGAGGGCTGAGGTTTACTTGGCTGAATAAAGGGGACATTTCTCTAGTCCTGACGCATCCTTGGAAAGAAGAGAGCGCATTCTGACAGGAATCGGACTCCAGGCCCAACTCTCAGAGGGAGTCTCATCCTCTCAGCGTCACCTCCACGTGGAAAGCAGGCCGGGAGGCAGCCAGGGTCGGCTGGCGATGGAGAGGCCTCTGGGGCCTCTGGTCAGACCTGGGCTCAACGAGGCCTGAGTTGTGCTCAGGTCTAAGCAGGAAGTAGAAACTGTGCGATGAATGGGAGAACGCCGTGAACTCGTTTCCTTAAGGAGCATTTTTCATAATATCAAGTCTCACTCCTTGTCAAACTTTGACAAATGCCTGTCAGGTACTTGCATCCACCCTTTCCCCCTTTCCAAGGCATTTGGAACACTGGAATACTTCTCTCTCCCCAACTACCAACACCCCCAGCTATTCCAAGGGCATATGGAAAGCATCTCTCCTTGATGCGCATTGAAACGAGCATGTGTGTCTCGAAGTGTGATCCGCAGACCCACAGACCCACAGACCCTTTACATCTCAAATAACTTGAGTTGTTTATTTAAAATGCATACTCCTGGGCCCCACCGCTGACCTACTGAATCAGAACTGTTGTGTGTAAGGCCTAGGAAACCTGCTTTTAAACATGCTCTGACATTGCTTTTTTTAATACACTGAAGTTTGAGAAGTACTGAGTCTTTTCTGAGATGCTTGTTTTTCTAACCCTTTTTCTCACCCCTGGGATAAAAAGGCTTTGGCATCCATCAAATAATTCGTTACTAATATTTTTTAAAGTTGCGACTGTTAAGAAAAGGGGGTGAATTCAAGGTTTTGACCGTGCTGGAGGCTCCAGAATGGGAGGGCGGCTTCGGGGAGCCGTCTGATCAGAGCTACCATCTAGAAGACTTGAGTTAGACCTGCCTGGACTAATTCAAGAAGCATCGTTCTCGCTTCAGTTTTTTGGGCGGTTTGTGCGGCGGGTCTGAAGGAGGAAGAGAACTGAGGGAGACAGGGGGCGGGGCTAAAGCCTTTGCAAGTGCCCTCTGGGGCCGGCACTGATTAACGCAGTTAATCTCTTATATTCCTAAAAGGAAAGGCAGAAGAGTAGTGGATCTGCTTGCCCGCAGGAAAGCAAGATTTGCATATTACGTGGTGGAGCAAAGGTTCTGAGCCACTGCCTGAGCAAGCTGGGGGACATGCTTCGGAGTCCGGGTCCTTCCTGGCTGCCCGATGGCCGCCCACGTGGGTGGGCACCCTCTCTGTTGACCGGCGGCCCGGACTGACCGGCCTTCCCGCTCCTTTCCCCAACAGAGAAGGCTGACTCAGTCTGCACGTGGGGTCAGTGTCTAGGCTCTCCCAGCTGGGCACATGCCTCCACCAGTCTCTGACTGTCCTCTGCCAGTGCCAAGGTTTCTGGGAAGAACAGGGAGTTCAGGGATGGCGGGAAATATTTGGCAGATGCCCTGAGCCCAGAGCCAGTGCACCTGCTCTGCCTGAGGGCAGAGAGGGCTAGTAAGTAAAGCCCAGGGGCCCCAAAGGAGTGGGGGCAAAGGCAGGAGGCAATGTTGAAGGCACCAAAAACCTTGTGTCAGGTGACTTCCCTCCATAAAACCACCTGTCAGGGAAATGACATGTTCTCAAACTTCAGTGCCCATTAGAGATGGTTAAAAATCAATATTGCTCAGGGGGGAGGGTATAGCTCAGTGGTACAGCCCACGCTTAGCATGCAGAAGCTCCTGGGTTCAATCCCAGTACCTCTACTAAATAAATAAAAATCTAATTAATTATCTCCCCCCAAAAGAAAAAAAAATCAATATTGCTCCAAACGCAGATCCCAAGACACCAGCCCCAGAGTCCGATTCAGCAGGGTTAGGGTGGGGTCCAGGAATGAGTGTATTTAACAAGTTCCTGGAGATTTTGAGGCGGAGGGGGGCGGTCTCTGGATCACACTCTGAGAAACAGTGGGCTTTAAGGCAATGGGAGTTTCCCTCCAACCTCTTTGTTTTGCTTTGGGAAGGACCCTTGCCCCCCAGATTCAGGGCTGGCCAGGAGGAAATGAGTGAGAGGGCAGAGAGAATGAAGACCAGCACCTCCTTTTGAAGCATCTGGCAATTGTTTGACTAGAGCTGGGAGCTAGGTCACTCATCTGCTGGTCCCTGAACGTTCCTTGCTTTAAGTTGGACGGTCAAGTTACATTATTCTAGGAAATTAAAGTACCATTTCTCTGGGAAATACACATGCTTTGATGTTATAGGCTAAATTTCTCATATTAAAAATTGAAAGTTCTCTGTTTATGCTCCCATGAAACTAGAAATATAACAACTGAATGCAGAATAATGTCTATTATGCTGAAAATTCTCCAAACTGGTCTGTTATCAAACAGTTATATTTATTCAAGGAGCTGCAACCAAGGAGTCTCTGTCATTTTCCCTCTTGGCTACAAACCTGCTCTGGAAAATTCCAGTCATTTCAATCACCTTTCCTGGAAGATGTCTCAGTCTAAATCCGGTCAGGTGCACAGTTCCAGACCTTTGCCAATTCAAGTAATGGCCTTAATTGGGTGCTTACGTCATGGTATGAGACTGAGTCAAAACTTTTTTTTCTGGGGTTTTACAGTGATCAAGAGAAGAAAATCTTTCCCTACAAAATTCTGCACCAGAAGCACAAAAATAGGTAATGGGAAATTATATACGTTCCTCTAAAAGAAACATTACTAAATCTGTTGCTAAGTCTGTCATGCCTTTGCTGATTTAACAAAGATTTATTGAGTGTATACAGTATACGGCTAAAAGCAAGAGTGGATACCATCCCTGTCCTCAAGGATCAGGAAAAATCACTACAAATCTTTTCTCCCATGAATCATTTTGAGAGACAAGCACAAACGTATTTATGGCTGGACTTCACATCACTCCATTGCATTCCTATCGCTCTAAAACAGTTTCCTTCTGTGCTTGGTAGCCTGTAGGAGTGGTTAAAAGACAGTAAAATTGGAGACAAGGGCACTGTTTTGTTTTCTTAAAGGCCTGGAATCTTAACATGAAGTTCCTTGAGCTTCCGCTATGACGAGAGAGAGCCTGTGAAGACCCCATCAGGAGTTTTAGGCTAACAGGCATAACCAAGCAAGCCCAGTTGCCAAGGGGCTGTTGAGAGAAAAGTTCTAACTTTGGATGCTCTGGCGGGAAGGCTAGCCCCACACTTAGATCACTTATCTGTGATCTTCTCTCCCTAAGTCAAATCCAATGGATTTTGTCTAATATTGACATTCTGCCCTGTGGTCAGCCGTTCAAGTTTTTCCCTGCCTCTTTCTGTGGCTGTGGGACTCCTTGGTCTCTCTGAAATCCCCCACTGCTCTGTGTTCCAGGAGAGATGATCAAGGGGACGGTGGCATTCATGGCTGTACCAGTCTTTCTCTGTTGGCTGAACTTTTACAGGCTGAGTCTATAGTCTCACACGATGAGCCCAAAACAGATGGAACATCACCCTTGGAGAGAAATTTGATTCACCTATGCATGCTGGCTCTACACAGCAGAGAAACTGCACAGTAGAAACACCCTCCTTGAATTAACACCATGGATGGGCAGTCTCAGCCCAGTATTTGAAGGCTCCCCACAGCTCTGTTTTAGGAGTTAAATCAAGATGTGCCAATCAATATTTCTCTAAGTATGATCATAGACCACCACATTCATTGAATTATCAGGGATGCTGGTTTAAATTGCAGATTCCCAGACAGTCCATGACATGTGAATCTCTGGGGCTTAGGACCTAGAAGTCCACTTTTAAACAAGCTCCCCAGAAGAATTATGTTTGACACAGACCAAGAAGACTAAAGAGGCCAGATTGCTGTGTGACTCTGTGCACGAGGGCAGTTGTCCCCAACTTTGTTACAAGTTGAAATTGCTAGGAATCTTTTAAAAATACTGATATATGGGCCAATGAGTACATGAAAAGATGCTCAACATCACTAATTATTAGAGAAATGCAAATCAAAACTACAGTGAAGTATCACCTCACACAGGTCAGAATGGCCATAATCAAAAGTTTACAAACAATAAATGCTGGAAAGGCTGTGAAGAAAAGGGACCCCTCCTACACTGTTGGTGGGATGCAAATTGGTGCAGCCACTATGGAGGACAGTATAGAGGGTCCTTAAAAAACTACAAATAAAGTTACCATCTGATCCAGCAATCCCATTCTTGGGCATATATCTGGAGAAAATTCTAATTCAAAAAGATACATGCACCTCAGTGTTCATAGCAGCACTATTTACAATAGCCAAGACATAGAAACAACCTAAACGTCCATCGACAGATGACTGGATAAAGAAGTTGTGAGGGGTGTGTGTGTGTGTGTGTGTGTGTGTGTGTGTGTGTGTGTGTGTGATGGAATACTACTCAGCCATCAAAAAGAATGAAAATGCCATTTGCAGCAACATGGATGGACCTAGAAATTATCATACTAAGTAATCTAAGTCAGACAGAGAAAGACAAATATCATCATGTGATATCACTTATATGTGGAATCTAAAATATGATACAAATGAACTTATTTATGAAACAGAAACAGACTCACAGACATAGAGAACAAATCTATGGTTACCAGAGGGGGAAGGCAGGATGGGGGGGGATAAATTAGGAGTTTGGATTTAGCAGATACAAACTACTACATATAAAATAGATAAACAACAAGGTCCTACTATATCGCACAGGGAACTATATTCATTATCTTATAACAAACTATAATGGAAAAGAATCTGAAAAAGATTTCATTCATATACACACACACACACATATATATATATACATATAACTGGATCACTTTGTTATATGCCAGAAACTAATACAACATGGTAAATTAACTATACTTCAATTTTTAAAAGTACTGATGTCTGGCTCACACCCCCAGACGTTAGGATGCAGTAGGCACACACAGCAACCTGGGTATCAGGAGTTTTTAAGGCTCCCCAGACCTTTCCAGCATGCAGCAAAGTCTAGGAACCACTGCACCAGAGTGTATCTATTAACTCTTCCAACTTTATCTGCAAAATTGCCTCAAACATGTTTACCCAAAGCAAATCAAATTCTGGGCCACCTGGACAGGCGAGGAGTTGACAGCACAGATTTTATGAATGATACTTCCTGTGCATCCTGTGTAGAAGGCAAATAGGATGCTAATTTAGAGACGGGAATATGGCTGACTAGAGATGTTTTGCTCACATTAGGAAAACAGAGGAGCTTCTTGGTCTCCGTTCAGCGTTGCTACCCCAGAAACTGATTTTACTCAACCATATCCTATTTCCAGCTTTTCAAACTGTGAGTTGTAACTTATTATTAGGTTCTTAAATCATTGTAATGGCTTTCAGCCAGCATCTTTTACGGAATGGAATGGAACAGAACAGCAAATATCAGAGAACACGTCATGCAGAAGAGCCAATAATTGTTTCGGGAACTACAACTATATATCTTACTGGGTTTCATGGTAAAAAAAAAAAAAAAAAAAAAGTCTGAATACTGCCTGAAAATACCCAATGCCTTCACAATATTGATTCCATTTCTCTCTCACTCTCGTTTTGCCTCTCCTTCATTTTCCCAGTTGACAGAGATTTCTAAACTTCTACACTGAACTTAAAGAACAGCTGTAGTTGAATCTGGTGGCTTCATTCCATTCACTTGAAAAGCACGGCGAGAAAATGAGCCAGGCTCGCTGCAATGTTCCTGAGCGAGTCATCTCTCTGAGAAGGGCTCAGATGCTGAATGCACAGCTTTCTCTTTCAGAAAGAATGGGCAATAAACCCATTCTGCCTGAAAGTTTTGAGACACAGAGCTTTCAGTTCTTCTGCTAATAGAGTCTCATGTGCACGCTCTGCTTTAAAGGCAAAAAAAAAAAAAAAAAAAAAAAACAACAACCTGCCTCAGCTTCAACCGAATCTGTGATTCCCAGAATATTGTTTATCAATGGACTTCAGCGGTCCTTTGGTTTGAAGGCCATAAAATTTTCCCTTAAAGTAGCAGATCCTACTCTATCAAACCACAATTCAAGTCACAAGTAAATACAAACATATATGTATATGTGCGTTTATATATATATATATATATATATTTTTTTTTTTACTCTGGTTTGAAATACTAAGGAAGGTTCTTTGGGATAAGCAATATGAAAATTGCTGAGCAGAGCTGAACCAGCCAGAAAGCCAGAAGGAAAAGAGATAGCAAGACATTCAAGGCAGATGTAATGGCAAGATAAAACAGTGATGTCAGGGGTGTGGCCAGGGTCTGAGGGAGCGGGGCATGAAGACAGACATGTGATGGAGGCCGGGTCACGCGAGGACCAGCCAGCTGATAGTAGGGCCAAACTGTAGCAGATCAACACCTGTGGTTAGCATAGCTTTAGAGATGAGGATAATGACCACATTCTGAAAAAGATCGTTGGTCTGCGGTTAGAATGACCTGAAGTGCTGACGGCGATAACATTCCATTTCATAACAAATGCCCCTTGAATTGATGTGACCGACCATCTAGACTTTTCTTTCAATGGACCGATAATTCAGCTTCCAAAGATGGGGCTACTTTGGATAAGATGTGCAACCCTGTGGGAAATAAACATTATTCAGCCTAAACACTCTCGGCGGACACATTCATGTCTGGTTCATCTTTCACAGCACCTAGCCCAGTCCTCAGTACGTCTGGGCTGAACACTGGAAATCACCTGCTTTCCTAGCTCTCCACGTCCCCTTCCCGTCAGTGGGTGTGCCACATGAGGCAGGGGCGGACCTAACTCTGGTTTTAGTGTTTGCATTAAATGAACCCTCACTCTGCACATTTGCTTTCCACTGAGAAGCCAAGAAAGGACCTGCCAGCACAATCTGATCCATACTCCTGAATAAAAAATAACCAGAGGTAGAGTTATTCTTTGGTCAAATGACAGAGATTGCAGCCAGTATATAAATGGGGTCATTTTTTTTAAATTGCACTATAAATCCCAAGAATATAACTGCTAGACAATTGGCATGAAATGTCTGAAAACAGGCTTCCAGAAAAAGGTAGAACCACGGCAGCAAGTCTTTAAGCAAAGAGCCAAGACAGGTCAAGTTCATCTATTAACTTCTTGTGATAAGATGTAATCACGGTGTGGGTCTTAAAAAAAAAAAAAAACAGATTATCTGGATCAGGCAGCAACTATGAAAGGAACTGAGGAAGAAGACAAGAATTCTCAGGCTCATTCTTATTTCTGACCGCCAGAGAGAGTCCAATTCCCTTCCCAGATAACCTGGGTATTATCTAAAACTAGTCTCTTGTTGGTAAATATTGGCTTTGTAGTTGATACTCTGTTTATTTCAAAGACTGAATAAACAGAATCTTCATTTAGTGAGGCAGTGATTTTCAAACACTGCTGTACATTAGAATTTCCTGCAGAACTTGGTAAGCATGCAACTGTCTGGACCCAATTCCATTAAATCACCCAGGAAGATTTAAAGGCGTGCTTATGCCTGGACCTCACTCTAGACCAAACGAATCAGGATCTCTGGGGATAAGGCAAATAAATGCACTGGTATTTTTTAAAAGTATCCGCATGAGACTCTAAGGTTCAACACCGGGTGGAGAACTGCTCTACTGAGTCTGGTTCAGCAGGTAAGGGTGGAGCCCCGCCCTCTCCATATATAATGGGCGTCACAGGTGATTCAGACGCCCATGACCTGTGGACCCTATTCTCAATACACTGGCCTGGATCACATCGAAGGTCTAGGTGACTCCAAAGCTCTGTGGATCAGTGACTATCAAAACGGGCAAGTCTCACTTTGAATTCTTTCCTGTCATAGCAACATCACATAAATATAACTCAGTCTGGGGGGAAGGGTATAGCTCAAGTGGTAGAGCACATGCTTAGCACGCATGGGGTCCTGGGTTCAATCTCCAGTACCGCCACTGAAAAACCAAAGAAACAGACCTAATTACCTTCCCCCTGCAAAAAAAAATTCAGTCTGCATGGTGAGGAGGGAGGGTTACGTTAAGCAGGAAAACCAAATTCATAAACTGATTACCAATAGATACAAACTGTGTCACATTAGGGTAAAAGTTGGTTTTGGCGGGGAGAGCATAGCTCGAGTGGTAGAATGTATGCTTAGCGTGCACAAGGTCCCGGGTTCAATCTCCAGTCGCTCCTCTAAAAATAAATAAGTAAACCTAATTACCTCCCCACAAACAAACAAAAAAGTTGATTTTCATCTGAAGGTGTGATCAGAATTTCATAAGCAGATTGTATTTCTGAATCAAAAGTAACTCAAAATTCATATATAGCAAAAGTCAGTTTTAGAAATAAGCTTTAATTCAGAAAACATTATTTATACTAAATCATAATTAACATGTAAATGTCTCCTTAAAATAAAAAGTCAATGGGGTAAGTACAAGGACTGCACATTGCAGCATTTTATTTTTTTTTTAATTTAATTAATTTATTTTAGGGGCGGAGGGTAGTTACGTTCACTTATGTATGTATTTTTAGAGGAAGGACTGGGGATTGAACCCAGGACCTTTGTATTCTAAGAATGCACCCTACCACTTGAGCTACACCCTCCTCCCCTTTTGCAGCATTTTAAAGGGCTTATTTATTTTATTTTTTATTGAAGCATTGTTGATTTATAATGTTAGTTTCAGGTGTACAGCAAAGTGATTCAGTTACACAAATGCATACATATTTTTTTCAGATTCTTTTCCATTATAGCTTATTACAAGAAACTGTATATGGTTCCCTGTGCTATACAGTAGGTCCTTGCTGTTTATCTATTTTACATATAATAATGTGTATCTGTTTTTCCAAACTCCTAATTTATCCATCCCCCCACCTTTCCCCTTTGGTCACCATAGTTTGTTTTCTATGTCTGTGAATCTATTTCTGTTTTGTAAATAAGTTCATTTGTGTCATATTTTTTAAGATTCCGCACATAAGTGGTATCAAATAATATTTGTCTTTCTCTGATTTACGTCACTTAATATGATCATTTTTAGGTCCATCCATGTTGTGCAGCATTATTTTTAATAGCAAAAAAATTAGACAACTTAAAAGTCTATTCAGAAGAGGACTAGTTATATAAAATATTGTACATGGCTAGGTAGAATGCAGCCATTAAAAAGAATGCTGCTGCTCTCTATGTATTAACCAAAACAGATCTCTAAGATGTAACTTGAAAAATAGAAGCAAATGGCAGATATGGATGGAATATAAAGCCATTTCTGTTTTTAAAAACTTGGCCTGTATGAAATCTGTGATATTTCCCTGGAAAGACACACAATAACCTGGTTGTAGCGGTTTCCTTCAGGGAGGGAAACTGGTTGGGAAAATGAGACTCACTTTCCCCATTAAAATTCCTTTGGCCCTTTTGGATTTTTGTACCATTTGAATCACTAAATCAAAAAATTTTAATCCTCTTTTTTTGAGGTGGGGGGGAGGAGGATAATTAGGTTTGTTTGTTTGTTTGTTTATTGTTTAAAGGAGGCACCAGAGCATGCACTCGGTCACTGAGCTATACCCTCATCCCATCCAGCAACTTAAAAAAAAAAAAAAAAGTCAAGTGTAAACTGTAAGCTTTTAAACTACATCTTTATAGGAACAAACCCTGGTACATAGCAGACATTTAATAAATGTTTATTAAATAAACCTGCCACCTTATTTCTCCTCTCCTGTTGTTCAAAACTCTTCTTTTCTTGGTGTGCAGGTTGCCAGGGTGGTGAATAACTAAAGTTTCACATAATAGATTATGCCTTGGCACTGACTGAGTGCTAAGTGTGTGCTAAGCATTGTGTTAACCTCTTGACATGTATCCCTCATCTCAGGTAATTCTACAATTTCCCAGTGAAGTAGATATTATCATCTCTCTTTAATACATGAGAAAACGGAGGTTCAGAGAGGTCACAGCAAGCTCAAGCAAATACACACACACACACACACACACACACACACAGACACACACACACACAGACACACACACAGAGGCTCACAAAATCAAAGAAGCACTTTTAAGGTGTATGCAAAATGCAGTGGGGTCTATGAAGATAATATGCTCTTTGCCCTTCCAAAGGGTCTTAGCGGGGGAAACATTTATGTCTAATGTGACCATAATCCAAGGCAAGAAAGAGCATCACAGTGGAGCCTGGAAGAGGAGAAACCCTAGGGCAGGAAAAGGAAGGAATCAAGGCAAGAATGGCTGAAGAGGACCTGGTTAATTAAGACTCTGAAGGGAGGGGTCAGGAGGAAAAGTGTGATTCACAACTTCACACTATACTAAGTGCTTTGTACATTATCACCTTTTTACTTCTAATCCTATCAATTCAGAGTATGCTTATTTCCAATTTTAGATGAATAAGCCAAAACCTGAAGAAATCTTCCCCAGATGTTCTAGTCCACATTTAATGTCGCCTCACTTCCTACTGGCCGCTTCTGTTAGGGACTGCTCATATGCATTGCCTTGTATACTGATGTATAACTTTGTGTGTGGGTGGGTGGGTGGGGGTGTGTGTGGGGGTTCTCGTGAGTACAAATTCCTTATCTCTAAAACAAGCATAAACTACTTGAGGCAGGAACCTTTATTTTATTCTTCTTTAATATCCCCCATTATATGATCACATAGTAGATGCTGAAATATTTATGGAAACATATTAATGCTAAACTACATCTGTAGTTTCTAACTATTTCTAACTATTTCTAGCTATTTCTAACTATTTTTATTTTGTGTAAAGGTTTTATGACAGCAGATGAGAGAAAATTATTCGACCACCTCAAATCTCCTCATCTGAAATATTGGGTTCCATTCATCTGGTTTGGAAATCTCGCAGCTAAAGCCCGGAAAGAAGGCAGAATCAGAGACAGTGTTGATCTGCAGTCACTGATGACTGTAAGTACATCGTAAACTGTCAGTAAAAGATCAGAGACCAGCAGGGACCGGGATGCAACAGGTTGGACCTGGACAAGTCTGCTTTGTTCAATCCTGGTTCCAAAGGAACCGGAAAGACTGGGTGGGTATCAGAACCCTCACCATGCGGGAGGGCAAGGGTACACAGGTTAACTCAGGTTAATTGGCTGCTTAGAGGCTCTGTTTTAAGCCGAATTAGGCTTTGTGATAGGCTGTGTAAGAAAGTGTTCCTTGATTGATCATCACTGCCTACCCAGGACTCTGAAGGATCTGGCACCCACAAGGCGGCTCTGCCATCCCTAACTCCAGAATCCGAGAAAGAAATCTCGAGTAGAAATAAACCTCCCCAGTCAGTTCCCCCAAACTGGAATCTCCCAGGGTTAATTCAGCTTTCCAGACGCTCCTGGAAACCAAACTGTGTTTTCACTAAATGAAAGAACCCTGAATTCATTTGAGAAACAAATATATAGAAGAGCTGGGTAGATTTGTGCCATGACAGCCCTCTGCCTGGATTAGGCTAAAAGGAGTGAATGATTTAAAAATAGCTCCCCAGTTGGGGGAGGGTATAGCTCAGTGGTAGGGTACTTGCCTAGCATGCATGAGGTCCTGGCTTCAATCCCCAGGACTTCCATTAAATAAATAAACCTAATTACCTCCTTCCTAAAAAATTTTTTAAAAATAGCTCCCAGATTAACATATACTCTTTTGCCCAGTCTTAAATAATAACTTGTGTTCAATAGAGGAAAAAAAAAATCAATGGGTCCCAGTACTTCCTGCTCCAGAGATACATTTTCTGTTGATATCAGCATTCTAAAGTCTTCATTTGTTGGGGGAAAGGTTAAGGATGTATTTAGCTCTTTTTTCTAAGATCTATAGTAAGCATGTTTTTGAAAGAGATAGAGAATCAAAAAATAATCTGCTTTCCACATAATTTACCAAAATGGCTAGAAGTGGCTTATTTAAAATATTAACCACTGCCTTTCCACCACCACTTTGGACCAATATATATGTTGGAAATTATGGATTCAGTAGAATAGGGGATATTTCTATACAGTTCTGATTTATCTTAATATTTAAAAATGTCCAACTCTACTCTTTTTTTTTTTGCACATTGCTGAATGATGTTGGTAGCCCATGATTTTCAAAATGTTCCTCTTGGGGTGGCCTTCAGAACCACCATTTTACAGGCATATTCCTAAAAGGTATGGCCACATTCTGAGTCAGTAAATATTTATGACTACACCCCTCATTTTAGTCACCCGTGTTTTCTCTGTTTCTGGCTCAGGAAATGAACCGGTATCGCTCGTGGTGCAGCCTCTTATTTGGTTATGACTGGGTTGGGATTCCGCTGGTTTACACGCAGGTATTGAACACTTGGCACGTGACTTTCCTTTCTCCTTGCCCGCTTTGCTTGCTGTGGGCAGCCAGCTCTGGGCTCTCACTCGGGTTTCTCTGTTTCAGGTTGTCACACTGGCTGTCTATACCTTCTTCTTGGCGTGCCTGATTGGACGCCAGTTTTTGGATCCCACCAAAGGCTACGCGGGGCATGACTTGGACCTCTACATCCCGGTCTTTACTCTCCTACAGTTCTTCTTCTACGCAGGATGGCTCAAGGTAGCCGACAGTCTCCGTGTCTGAGACCTGCTCTGTAATCTTCATCATGTTCCAAACTCTGCACACTGATCCCTAACTGAATCTCTCATTCATGAGTCAAAGGTAGATTTAACATTTATTAGTTCAGAGATGTTATCACTTTTCAACTGGGGATTAAAGTGACAGGGATGTGGTGAGTACTGTGGGACAGTCTGAAGCAGCTCATTTACGCAAAGACATTACCAGAACAGTCTTTTAGGGCTATTGATTGTTTTAAGTCTTTGTGCGCTCCCATTAGGATTACGATGATGTAATTAAGGTAATAACTGTAACTGCATTGATATTTATGCCACAAAAAGCAACTAGGAAGAGTAAAAGAGAGTAAATAGGAATCCTTGTATCTCAGACTTAAGTATTAGGACTATATTATTATCTTAGTTCTGCTCACCTCTGTAAATAGCTTCTATTTCCTGAAATCCCACTAGCTGTCCCACAACTTTAAATGTATCCCATTTTCAAAACCAGAACTGAGACTCAAAAGAATTCATCAGAAGTCCACGAACAATAATAAATGCTGGAAAGGACGTGGAGAAAAGGGAACCCTCCTACATTGTTGTTGGAAAAGTAATTTGGTGCAGCCACTATGGAAAACAGTATGGTGATTCCTTTAAAAACTAAAAATAGAGTTACCATATGATCTAGCAATCCGACTCCTGGGCATATACCTGGAAAACTCTAATATGAAAAGATATATGTACCCCAATGCTCATAGCAGCACTATTTACAATAGCCAAGATGTGGAAGCAACTTAAATGTCCATTAACAGATGACTGGGTAAAGAAGATGTGGCGGATATCTATATCTATCTATCTATCTATCTATCTATCTATCTATCTATCTATGGGGGGGAGAGATATGATGGAATACTACACAGCCATAAAAAAGAATGAAATAATGCCATTTGCAGCAACATGGATTGACCTAAAGATGATCATACTAAGTGAAATAAGTCAGACAAAGACAAATACCATGTGATATGACTTACATGTGGGACCTAAAAAAAAAATGATACAAATGAACTTATTTATAAAACAGAAAGAGACTCACAGACATAGAAAACAAACTTATGGTTACCAAAGAGGAAAGGGTAGGGAGGGATAAATTAGGAGCTTGAGATTAGCAGATACAAATGACTATATATAAAATAGATGAACAACAAGGTCCTAATGTATAGCCCAGGGAACTACATTCAATATCTTGCAATAATCTCTAGTGAAAAAGAATATATTTATGTATAATGGAATCACTATGCTGTACACCAGAAATTGACACAACATTGTAAATCAATTGTATTTCAATTAAAAAAATTCATCAGAATAAAATCAGAAAGTCACTGGGGGAAAAAAAAAAGAATAAATAAAGTCAGAAAGACCAGGATTAATGATGGAGTTTGATTTGCCATGAAATTAAAAACAGGCCAGAGTATTGAAAACAGCTAGTCCAGTCATCAGGGTAGAATCTCATTTTTTCCCACCACCATCTCCCCCACCCACCCCTCCTTAGATGTATATGTAAATATCAAATGCCTGAATCTTCCCGCTCTTTCGTACGTGATAGAAAACGATCAGAGACAGTGGCTTCACCAAGTTAATGGAAATCTAAGGACAGTTGGAAGATAACTTTACCAAAACAGAATTTTCAGATTTTTGACCTTCCCAGTAGCCACCTGCCACTGGCATGGTCCAGGCCTTCCAGGTTGTGGCAGCGTCTTCCCTGCAGATGCCTTTACTTTCATGGGTTTGAATCTTAACCAGGAAAAATTTATATGTTAGCATTTCAAATTATGCTCCAAAGAGTAGAGGCATGTGTTTTACAAATGGCAAAACCATTTTTAGCCAGAGGACAGTGACTCAATTATTTTTACCCATTTGAGATGGAGAAAAAGCAAGAGAGACCAACAGCTCTCATTTCCCATTAGAGAAAAAAAAAAAGTAGACTCTACTTTTATAAACGGAAAATCACCACAATTGGCCCAAACACTCAGCCATGCTGGTCTTTCATTGTCCTTTCCCCTGAGTTGTGATGAGCTTTTTGCCCTTCACTTTGTGTCCATGTGAATGAGGTGTTCGGCCAGCCTGGAAGGAACAGTTAGCAGCTCCTGCCTTCCGAAGTGCTCTCTAAAACATTAACATTCTTTTCCTTTCCTTGAAGGCAAAGTATGGGAAGACAGTCTTAGCTCCATTAAGAGGTAGGCCGTCCTAAGAGAAGAGAGCTTTCCCACCCAGTGCTCTGTATCTCAATTTCTAAACAGCTGTTTTGTCTTAACCATTGTAATATTTATAAAGCTTTTCAAAGTACAGAAAACCCATCTTAATCTTATGGACAGTGTATTACTCAGTAGTTGCTGATGGGGCCTCCCAGTGAGTAGAGGGTATTTCTGTGACATAGTCAACTCAGAGACATGGGTATCATTTTGGTAGTTAAATGTGGACTCTGATATGATATTCAAGACTGACTCCATAAAAGTGAACTTCTGGATATGACAAAAGTATTTTCAGGACCCATCCAGTGGCCCATTTAATTTAAGGAAAACCGCCGGCAGGAAAGGGTAGACAGCCCCTTGGAACGTGCAGTGAAGGACGTGGACGTGGACATCACTGTGAGGCTGACTGACACGGGGCCCCGGCCCCGCCATGGGCTGTCCCTCACAACAAGGGGCACGTACTCCTCTGAGTCAGTGGTTCTCAACGCTGGCCGCACATTAAACCCTCCTGGGAGCTTCACCCAATTCTGATGCCTGGGCTCCACCTCACACCCATTCAATCAGAGTCTTTAGGGGAGGGACCCAGCCATCAATTTTCTTTAAAAGCTCCCCAGGTGACTTTGACATTCGGCCAAGGTTGAACACAACTGCTCTAAGTGGTGAGACTTAAATCCTAAAAAGACACACAGGTAGGTTTTCTACCAAATAGTCTCAGAATCTAGGAGCTCAGCTAATCGATGGTGACTTTATTTTATACACTTGAACGTCTTTCGCGTCTAGGCCCAGTGTAAAATCACGCACACACACGTGTCCAGATAATAAAAAGTAAAAGTAATTAATCAAAACGGAGAATAATAGGTGAGTCATACTTGGCATATAAATCTCTCATCAAGAAGGCTACTCAGTTCAGGAACATGGTAAGACCATCTAATGTTGACCAACTATTGGAAGATACAGGAAGCTATGTAACTTCTGAGTAATTTACTAGATGGCAGTAAGTCCTTTAAGGTAAAACTAAGTAAGACAAATTCCAGCTTTATGACTTAGTCGCTCTCTGACTCATTTGTTTAGCAGTCGTGTCCAATAATTGTGAATCTCCTTGTATTATTTTCTTTAATTATAATTTAAGTCTTTCTTTGCTGTTTAACATTCCCTGTGTTTACATGTTATCTGGTCACCTGGGCCTCTGTAAATTCTTGAAGAGCAGAGGCTATGAGACAAATATCATATGATGTTACTTACATGTGGAATCTTAAAAAAAAAAAAAAAGATACAAATTCTATTTACAAACCCAAACAGACTCATGGACATAGAAAACAAACCATGGTTATCAAAGGGGAAAGGGCGGGGAGGGATAAATTAGGGGTTAAGGATTAATAGACACACATTACTATATATAAAATAGATAAACAAGGACCTACTGTATATAGCACAGGGAACTATATTTAGTTTCCTGTAATAATATATAATGGAAAATAATCTGAAAAGAAAATATGTATGTATGTATATGTACAACTGAATCACTTTGCAATATGCTTGAAACTAACACTGTACATCAACTACACTTCAATAAAAAAATTTTTTTTAAAAGAGCACAGATTATGTACCCCTCAAACTGTCTAGCACAGTGCGTAGCATGTCGTCAGTGCTCCTTCGATGTTCACTGGCTTGATTCGTACCTGAGAAGCAATCATTTGGCCCCTAAGCAGTACGGAGCTTCTCCCAGCTGGGGCCGGCGGCACAGGCAGAGCCGTGGGAGAGCGGGCCTATGCGGGTGTGCAATTAGCGGTCTCACAGTCCCGCCTCGCTTGCTCGCAAATACCTGTGTCTGCAGAACAGCCGACTCCCCTCCTGGCTTCCTGTTACGAGAGAAAGCAGAGAGTGAAACAGGAACCGTCTTCAACCTCCATTCTCGGTCCTCACGAGCCCCATGGCAGACCTATCCTTTGTTCTCTGTTGCAGGTAGCAGAGCAGCTCATCAACCCTTTTGGAGAAGATGATGATGATTTTGAAACTAACTGGTGCATTGACAGAAACCTGCAGGTGAGAGGAGCTTTTCTTTCCTTTACGAACATTAATAATAAATCACATGTGATGTTTTGAATCTAAACAGGCCCTAACTGCAGCCCCCTGAACTTGAGGGCTTCAGCCTCAGATGAAGGAAGTTTGGCTATTAAGTACGTTGTGTCAAGGTCCTTTTGGAACCTCACAGGTCCTGGATCTCAGTGCTAGTGAAATTTAGACCCTTTGAAGTAGAATTTCAAGCCAGTTTTCTTTGTAAGTTTCTTTATTAGCCTCACATAGCTTCTTCCATCTCAGTACAGAATAATATTTTAATTCATTCTTTATTCTGTTTCCTATTGTCACCTAAAAAGGTTAACAGTGACATAAAACAGCAGCCAGACACAATCCAGTGCGAGTTCCCAAGCTCATGTCATGTAGGTCCCTACACTCAGATGTCCAGCAGCCGGATACTGGGAACATGGGTCACACTAGCCTATGTCTCAAATCTTGAACTGCACCAAATGGACCCCATGGGGCCTTTACCCCGAGGCATTATTCCAGAGAGGTTTTTCATGAAGAAGCAGCATAAGAGAATTTTCATTTTAGGCAAGACTCTCCTCAGACCATTCTCTTCTCTGAGAATCACAGACTGAGAAAGGCCTTCAACTTGTTTATTGGTTTCAAGCCCTTGCTTAGCTCTTAAACAGGGTCAAACACTTCACCATACATCACTGTCTGTTCACGAACTGGCCCCGTACACAGAGGGCAAGGAGAGACCAAAGAAAAAGGCAGACCATTCCAGATTGGTAGGTGGGAGGTTTAATAAGCAAGGGAGCCTACTTAAGAGGCTTGTCTTGGGTGGATGTGAGATGAACAGAACTCCACACCTACCCACCAGGATCTCAAAAATTGATACAGAGGCCTTACTGGGGTTCAGTTAGGTATTCAGTCCAGATAGTCTCAAAACACATTACTCTCTCAAGGTTGTGTCCTTAAAGCGGCTCCCACTACGGGAACGGTAGGTGGAATGGATGTTCCAAAGATGGCGGAGAGGAGCCTCTGATTGCCCTGGTCCAGCTCACAGCTCACTGGGCAAGTCATGACCTCTAGATGACCTCCAACAATCACACTGTCAGCCAGTTAAGGAGGAAGCGTAACGCCCACGTCACTCACTTTGTGTAAAAATGGGATTCCCAGAGGATTAATAATTTATTCACGCATCATTTTGTCAAAGTCAAGAGGAGAGACCACTATAACCCCGAGTGGTATAGGCTTGTTGATAGACTTTTGTAAACAAATAAAAATTCAGGGCACATAAGAAATGATATCAAGAATAAATGTGTCTTGTGGGGAGGGTACAGCTCATGCTTAGCATGCATGAGGTCCTGGGTTCAATCCCCAGTACTGCCATTAAAAAAGAAGAAGAAGAAGAAGAAGAAAGAGAAGAAGAAACGTACTTATTGGATCAATGAAAGGGGTATGGAAATCTTCAACTCCTTGTAACATTAGGATTACGTGGTTGCTGTCAGAATAGCCACTAGACAGTAAGGTAACTTTGAGCAAAGAAGAAAAAGGTGTCTTTCCTGCTTCTGATAAGATGCACCTCCACTGTGGGGCATGGGGTTTGACAAACCTAGTCTGGGCAGTCTTATGGCCCCACTGACCCCCATTGCCAAGTGGTCTCGTGCAGTAAGTGCCATGTACAACTCACTGTAGCAGCCCTGGTTATAGCAAATATGAACTGTAGACAGTTGTACATTCACTCATTCAGACTGTGTTCTACCTCACTCCAAACCCCATCCACGCACTGGAACTTACTCTCTTCCTTTATACAATTCACATGTGAATTATTCTAATACGGTAACGGTGGTTTTAGGTGTCCCTTTTAGCCGTGGATGAAATGCACATGAGCTTACCCAAGATGAAGAAGGACATTTACTGGGATGATTCTGCCGCTCGACCGCCGTACACGCTGGCAGCTGCTGACTACTGCATACCCTCGTTTCTGGGGTCAACAATCCAAATGGGGTGAGTGCATTTTAAAAACCATCCATATTGGAGAAATAAGTAGATCACTGTTCTGATCTCTTTATGCTCCGGTCTTGAAGTTACTTTCATGAGAACTCTCAATTATTTGTATCTTTTAATGGTAGCCTTTTCAAATTTTCAGACATAATTAATAAGCCCAAGAGAGTGAGAAAGTAAAGAGATTATAGTTTCTGGTTGGTTTAAATAGGGTGTGTGTGTGTGTGTGTGTGTGTGTGTGTGTGTGTGTGTCTGTGTGTGCGTCTGTGTGTCTGTGTGTGTCTGTGTGTCTCTGTGTCTCTGTATGTGTCTGTGTCCGTGTGTGTGTGTGTGTTTGGAGGTAATTTGCATTTTACCTTGCTCTTATACCACAGCAAACTTCCCAATAGTCATAAAACTATTCTCTTCTTCCCCTCCACCTTGAAGAGTGGTTTATTTAATTATAAAATTGTTTATTATTTAATTATGACTATCAGAGTTAAATGTATTTTAACAAGTATTTACTGAGCATATACCATGAGCAGGTGCTGCGTTAGGCTATTTTGAGACAAGCAAGCCTTCAGGAATAAGATAAATTTTATCCGAAATTTTCTCGAAGATTATAATCTGATGAAACTGACACGTTTAGTATACAAGCCGGTCTCTGTTCAGTGGTTTTAACATAACAATCTGTCCCTGTGTGCTATGAGCTTTAAATAAATGGGCTGGGGCCTGCAGTAAAACATGTATAGTTCATGAATAATTTTATTAAATCTGATAATGTATTTGGTTTTGGAGAGATGTGTGAATGTGGGGGAGTTTAAGTATATTTGCTGAAGGCAGACGCCACAGTTTCCAAGTATCTTAAAGAGAAGAGTGTGGACAGATTTAGGAAAGTAAAAAGAAGCCCTCTAAAAAAATGTAGAATTTTGCAAATTTTTTCTCATAATTTTCGGCAAAACTATGGTTCATTGTTCCCTGAGGCCAGCTCTAAGCAGATTTGGGAAGCAAGCTTGTGCTGCCGCCACCTATGACCTTTCTTTCTCTTCCCGCCACACTGTTGAGCCCTCCTCTTTCCCTACTGTTAAAAACTAAAGTTCAATTGTGTCAATTTTAAAGATCTTATTGTCTTTATTTAATGACCCATGAATGGAGCAGCATCCAACCTAGCAGATAGAAAGGTGCTCCAAGGAGGTGGACAAAGGAAGGACTTTTCTAGGCAGGAGGCAACAGGAATAAGGAAGTCACACCAGGCCAAAAAGTGCGTGGGTGACCTTGCAATGGAGACACCATGGAGGGGTCTAGCAGGCATATTACCTAACTAGTGCTCATCAGACAGGACCCGTGTGGCCCTCTCTGTCCCTCAATCCTACTTTTCTCTCCACTGGCTCAGGTGTCAGGCAGGCTTCCCCCTCGTGATGGCAGAAAGGCCAGATGGCAGCCAGCAGCTCCCAGCGCCCGGCCTATCTTCTCAGCAAACCCTGTGGAAAGAGCACATCTCTTTTCCAACTCTTTAAAGCACTGGGATTTATGACGACTGGCTGGGCGTGGCTAACATGCCCATTCCTGAACCAACAGCTATCAAAAGGAAGACACAATACTTTGATTGGCTAAGGTTGCCTTGTGTGTCCATCTTTGGACCAAGGGGTGTGGTCAGCCCCAACCAACCATATAGAGTAGGTGATGTTTGGAGCAAAATCAGCGTGCTATTACCAGGAGAAGGGCGAATGGTCTACCGGGCTGGCAAAAACAAGAGATGTCCTCTAAAATCGAAAAGGTAACTCCCTACTCAGTGAATTGTTCGCTCACCAAGTGCCATGTCAGTACCAAGTAAACCATCTGACCGAGGCTCAGGGAAAAGGGAAGTAGAAGTAAGGATTTCTGTAGCACAGGAGGTTGGTGATGCCTGAGCCAGCGAGCTCCTGGCACTAGGAGGAAGACAAGGTGTCAGTGTGGTACGGATGCAAACGTGTCAGTGTTTGCTGCTTGATGGCATATAATATCCTTTCCTGGATTTTTTTATTTTCTTATTCTATTTAGGATGTAGGTTCCCAGCATATTTCATTCGGAAATCAAATTTGCCTTATCTTTTCAGATCAACCTTTCAGGTGTGTAAATCACAATTCCCAGAAATGGCCCAGAAATTCCAAGAGCGAGGAAAGGGCACTTCAATAACTCAGCAGAAGTACCGTCCCAGGGAACCTGAGGGATGACTCTGTCTCCTGTTTTCTTTCACATTCAGAGCACTACTCATTTCCACATGAAAAGGAAACTCCTTGGAGACAATTCCTTTGTTCCTTACATTCAGGAATACATTCAAAATACTGCCCTACTTTCTACACATTTACCAAATATACATTATCGAAATAAAATAACTTCCGCCCACCTTTTATCTCAAGTACAAATTTAATTGACCATGTTTTTCCTTTTATCTTCACATACGGAACGTACTCATTCATTTATTCAGGCAAAAATTTCTTGGAGGTTCTCTTGTATGGTAGGTTCTATGTCAGACACTAGAGAGAGGCAAAAACAAAACCAAAAAACCAAAAAACACACCTTCTAAGCTCACAGACACAAAGAGGAGACAAGTTATAACACGATGTGGTACACGCAGCAACAGAGAAATGCCGAGTCTTCTGGGAACACAGGGGAGGTACCCTTCACAGAGTCCAGGGAGTCGAAGGAGGCCCTTGGAGTTGGGGAGTCAAATGTGCATCCTTCAGAATGAATTTGGAGCCAACACAGAGAGCAGGGGGGTTCCAGCAGAGGGTACATGCAGGCCAGCATGAGCAAAGACGGAAAGGAGCTATGGTATATTCAAAGCAGAAATATTTTAAAATTTGAGCTTATTGAGGTATAGCTGACATATAGAATCATAAGACAATTAAAGTACACATTGTGGTGATTTGATATATGTATACATTGTGGAAGGATTCCCCCATCTGGTGGACTAACACATCTATCACTATATATATATATATATATATATATATATTTGATGAGAACGTTTAAGTTCTATTCTCTTAGCAAATTCCAATTATTCAATTCAGTGTTATCAACTCTAGTCACCATGTTTCCATTAGCTTCTCAGACCTTATTTACCTCACAGCTTAACATTAACACGCTTTTACCTAGTTTATCTCTATTTCCCCCCAGCCTCCCAGCCCCTGGCAACCATTTTTCTATGCTGTGCTTCTATTAGAGTAACAATTTGATATGCAAAGCAGAAGAGCCAAGAAATGAATCTGGAGAGGGAGGGAGGTGAGGGAGGGTTACGGAGGGTTTTATAGTCTGAGGAACGCGTTTCAGCCTTGTCCCAAAGCTATTAAGTAACATGGTCACAGTTGTGTTTCAGGCAGGTTATCTGGCTGAAAGATGGATGGCTGGGGTAAGACCAGAGCCAGGGACCAGTGAGCTGACCATTAGTACGGTTTAGAGTGGAGAGGATAAGGGCCTGACTCGGGTGACCCTACAAGGCGTGTAGACAGTGGAGATGGCGGAAGGGACACATTCGAGAAAAGAGGAGGAGTTGAGAATGACAGGGTGGCTGGTAATGAGCCAAGGGTGACAGAGAGTCTTGAGGAAGAGCTGCCGTTGGGGGGAGGTGATGAGCTTCCTTTTGCATGGGCTGCATTTGAGGCATCTGTGGACAGTTCACAGGGAGACGGCCCAGCCAGCAGTGAGAACAGAGACAAAATCCAAGCGGGAGGATGCATCTGACTGTTATCAGCACTGGGTGTGTGAGACAGTGAGAGGGACCACCCAAGGACGGGGTCAGGTGAGTAGGCCAGAGGGAGAAAGGCGTCCTTGAAAGAGAGCAGGAATGGTCAGGAGAGATGCAGGAAGAGAACCCAGAGGATGCCCTGTCTTAGGGGTCAGTGGTGGACGTTCCAACATCAGGTCTGAAAAACACCATGGGAGTTTGCATTTTAAGGTCATTGGAGACTTAAGTGAGAGTGTTGGGCAGAAGCTGAATTACAGGAGGTTGAGGAGTGACTGGGAGGCAAGGAGATCAAGATTTCCAGTGGGAACTACTTTAAAAATAATTGTATAATGGCAAATTCCAAACGTATACAGAGTAGAGAACAAACTGTAATTAACCTCATGTACCCATCACCCACCTTCCATTATCATGGTCAGCCTGGTTTCCTCCATCCTCCCACCCACCTTCACCCTCCCCACCACTGGACCATCGTAAAGCAGATCTAACCACAATGCCATTTTCATGCCTAAAAAACCCCCAAATCAAACAAAAAACCTCACAATAGTTCCTTAATTCATTTACTCGTCATGAACTACTTTTTTGAGAAGTCTGGATTATGGAGAGGAGATAAACCAGACAGGAATCAGTAAGGGACAGCGAGGAATGGCCTGGGAGCTACTGGCGACCAAGATTAAGAAAACTGCCCACAAGCAGCCAAAAAAGAGGCATTCATAAGACACACACCAAGAAAACAGGCCCAAATCCTGAAATGAAAACAGGTCTTCTTCGGGCGCTAGTAGACACTTGACGCTTGGTAAATTTCACTTAACCAAAACAAGCCTAGGATGCTCAAACTCAAGCCAGCACCGCTGAATATATGTTTCTTTTTAAAACAAACAAACAAATAAGGTCCAGGCCTTTCCTGCCACAGCGAGCTTGAGGCAGGGTGCTTGTCTTCACATCCTAGCATCCTGAGTTCACTCCAAAATTCTTACTTTTTAGATATTTGGGATTATCATTAGCACAGATTTTTAAGGCTCTGAGGAATGGAGCACATGGACATTAAAAACCTCTCAAAACTCCCTTTCATCCTGTCTTGGAAATCTGAATGGCCAACTGGAAAGCAGCGATACTCCCTTAAAGGCACTGGGAAAACCCTAACAAAACACCCATCCATAGCAGCTGCAGGATTCGAAGTTCTGGAGAAGAGAGGCTGCAGCTGCTGATGAATTGGGTCACTCAAGTGTGTCGTGAGGGGTGACACGGAGGAGTGTGCTCACTGTGTCTTGCTAATGGATAAAATCATACTCTCAGCCCGGGAACCTTAAACTGTTGGCTGCAATCCTATTCCAAGAGACTGTCTTCTTGGGTTTTCTGCCGTGATTCAAGTATGTCAAAACGTCCTCACATTTGTCGTGATCTTAGGCAATGGGTCTGTGACATCAGTTAAGGATCCATTTGACAAAGAGGAGAAATATTCCAATTTTTGTGAGAGTTCCTTTGGGTTGGGAGTTGAGGAATTCATCTGATATTAATTTGGTACTGTGAAACTACGACCATGTACCTGGAAACCATGACTTTGACCTATCCATCTTCATTCCAAGAGTCCTAAGAATATTTAGCACTAATGCAACTATTTTTGCAATTATACACGTATGTATTGGATGTTCACAAAGCATTTAAGATTGTACAGTACCATTAGAAGTATTTAGTGATATTAATTCAAGTATATCAAAATACATATTCCAGCAAGCAAAGACTTTACTGAAGTGTGGTTAAATAGACTTCTAGATGGATGCTCTCGTCAGTAATCCCTTCTTAGCCAGCTATATACAAATATTTTAACTTTACAAGAAAATGCATAGTCTGATATATATACTTTTGCACGCTTGTGTCATAAACAACCCAAAATATCTCCAATTCTGAATCACTAACTTCAACAAAAATATATTCTTGGAACATTGATTTTCACTTAATGTACCAGAAAGGAAGGAGAGATGGAAGCTCTCAGGGAGATGAATGTGCATTAAATTTATAATTTTAGAACTTGTTCAGGGATTCTTGCGTACGCCGACAAGGCGTCACCGTTGGCGCTTGGCTTTTACCTTGAAAGTGGTGTGAGGGGTAGAGATGGTGTAATTCCCTTTTCTAACAAAATTCCCATAGAATCCAACAGTATTGAGAGGCAGGGGCTTTAAGTGAACCCCCACTTCGGGCCACAATTTCTTTTTGCGACAGCCAGTGGAGGCGGGATGAGCAGATAAGGCTAGAAATGCCAGTTCTTTAACTAGATTCGCCATCATCTTCAGTCCAAACTAGCTGAGAGGCAACAGAGAGGCAGCGGGAAGGTCGCCAGCTCTCCGGACTGAGCCATTTCCCATCAGGCTCCACTAGTGGGAACTGTCCCCCAGCCCGGGGAGCAGGGAGGGGGCTGGGTGGACACAACCTTCTGTCCACCGGTTTTTTGTCACAATGCTCGCCACCCCCCACCCCGCCCACCTCCCAGCTTAGCATGAGGGTTATTTACTCATTTTGTAAGCCCTTGGCTACAGCTTTGGTGGAGATTCTGCAGTGCAGAAGGTTAAAAATAACAGTGTTGGCCTCTAGTGGGTTTGAAGAATACATTTTGCTTTGCCTGTGAATAAACACTCCAGCACACGTGCTTCTGTCCTGATAGATTTTCATGCAAATTATTGGTTCCCTCCAAGGCAGCCGCCCGACTTTGGGTGCGCTGGCAATTTGAAAACAATAAATCTGACCCGAGGAAGTAGAACTCGTTGCATTAAATATCATTTTCCTAAATTCCTCATTTCAGTCCTGTGACAATGACCTCTTATTATTTGAATTTAAATTGTCAAAATACCACTTGAAAAGTGGCCACAGAGAAAGACAGGCTTTATATTTGTCTGATCACACTCAGGAGAAGGGGGTCACTTTGCAAAAAGCTTGCTGTGAAAAATAGGCATTAAATCTTTCAAGCCATCAGGGATGTTTTGGTGTTTCCACATCAGACACGTGCTAAGAGGTCTGAAGGTCGGCTGCCACCTGCCGCCGTCCTGTGCCCTGCCTCTTCTTTGTTATGGCCACTGGCAGTGTGTTCTTCTGCACCCCTGACCAGCCCAAACATCTTTTCAAGAGGCCTTAATTTAGTCACCGCTGCTCATGCCCTCAGATTTGCCATTGGCAAGGGAGACCGTGGGGCAGATGGTTTTGTAGAAGTTCAGCAGATATTTTGAAAATTGGGGTTGTTGGGGTTTTTTTAAACATTGTAGTTTAAAATAAGAACACACCCCAATCCTGACATCGATCTGACCCTATAGAAACAATGCATGATCTCCCTCCTTCCAGAATCAACGAGAACCAATGAGCCTGCTGAGCTTTACATAACCTATTCTCTCTCCCCCGCTGGCCCTTCTCCTCCCTTCAAAAGTAGCCCAATACATGCCACAACCTTTCTCACTCTCAGCCTTTCTGCATTCGTGATTTATAATGTTATAACATTTACTGCAGGATCTGACAATGTTTGCAAATGGCACAAAAAAATGACATTGGGAGCCGAGGTCAGGGCAGTCCCACCACCTGATTGGCCTTACCGTCTTTCTCTCAAAAAAATCCAACTTCCCCCTGTCCTTATGTTTCCTCTCCATCTACTCAACGCCCTCGTCTCACCATTAAATGACGGTTACAGTCATCCTTTCCAACATGTTTATTGCTAGGGGTCAGCTTCAAGGTGTAATAACATTTTTGAAGGACACTCTGGAAGGAGACCACGGAGTGACCTTCAGACAGATACTATTATTTCCTCCAACCGTGTGCAAGAAGTCGATGATGATTTGGAAACCAGCTCTGAAAGTCTGCCAGTCATTGACAGGGTCCTTTTTGTATCTCCTACTCTTCAAAGCTTTTCCACACATATTATTCCTTTTGAACTTCCAAACACCCTCGTAAAGCAGGTAGACTAAGTATTGGTGTCATTAGTTTACCAAGTATGATGCTAAGCCACAGAGAGGTTAGGTGAGTATCCAAAGGTCACACAGCCAGGTAGCATCAGCCTTGGTAGCACTGATCGTGGCTCTGCAGGCTCCCAAAATAAATCATTTTCCTGACCACAGACGCAGTTCTCAAATTCCATCTGCTGGACATTAATGGCTGCATGGCACTTTCCATGAATGTCCTCTGGTCTCTAATTACCAGCCTGTCTCAGTCCAAGTGAATCCCAGAACCTAAGACCTAGCTTTTTCCACTGACCTTCTCTAACACATAGCAACATAAGGAGGGTGCTTACAGACTATCATCTCATGTTTTGGCTATAATTGTTTTGGGGCATTTTAAGGGGTGTTATATTTGGGCCTCTGGACTGTACTAACCCTGTGCCAAAGGTACACTTTAAATATCAAATAAGGAGGAGGAAAAGTCTTAAAGGGCCTAAAAGGTACATCCAAGCGTCCCAACTGGGAAATAAAGACTCTTTTAATGTATTCTATTCTGCATGCTCTAAGCTTTAAACCATTTTGCTCTTAAACCACAGTTTCTGCTGTCATATTGAGAAGCATGAGTATCAGAGAAAGGAGATGGGCACTGGGCGCTGGCAACAAGACCTTCCATCACGGGAACTTTAGGAAGAAAGGTCACGGGGCCCGTCATGCCGGGGAGCTCTGTGCTGCTCTCGGCCAGCAGGAGCTGGGAGGCTTCCTTCATCACTCCAGCATGAGGCTCATAGCACCGCCCCCCAGATCACAGGCCACCAAGTGTCCTTCCAAAGACCCACATATGGGCCTTTAGGACTAACGATGTGGAAAGCTCCTGAGTCATGTTTCTTATCCAAGGCGTTTCTGGTTGACACCACTCAGCAGAGTTGCTTTTGTCGTAGCTTTTCCTGCTTGGACACCACCACCAAATGCACCCTAGTGATGCCCTCCCCAGAGGCTGCCCACTGCCTCTGGAATCAAGTCCAAATCCCTCTCCCCAGTATATAGGACTCCTCATAACACAGTCCAAGGCCACCAGCTTCTGCCTGACACTATTCTGTGTGTTTGACGCAAATTCGAGGATTTCCCATTCCTCACAAACACCCTGAGAGTCCCCACTGTCTCATTTGTTCAAGTCACTTCTTCCACCTGGAATACTGTTTCCTTTCTCAGCCCATCTGACTCCTACTTAGTGTCAAAGGCCAGCAAAGACCTTACTTTGCCCCCAGATTTAACTATTTATATACAGGCTTTCACCCTCCTTTTAAATTACATTAGATAGAATTTAATGCAACAAATTTGCTCGTGGTAGATGCTCGATCAGTTTAGCTGGGTAAGTGGATAAATCACATGCGTCCACACCACAATCTCACAAGGCAGGAAGGTGTGATAGCATCTTGTCGACAGCCCTGCCCAATGGCAGTCAGTCAATCAGTAGAACTTTAGCAAGAATGCCAGCCCTTTTGCAGTTTGCTCTTTGCAACCAGTCTGTTTTTCTCCAATTTATGACCCATGGCCTTAATCATTTTACCCCACTACATCAGCACATCGTTAGAAAGATTTTCCCTTAGGATTCACAAAGTTTTGAAGTGATAACAATACAGATTTTTTTTTTTTCCTAGCAAGATTTTGTCATTCCCACACGACTGTGTGGTTTAAAAGTAGTTAAGGGGGACAAATCCCAAATAAAAAGTCAAGATTCCAAATGAAGGACAGGGACCTGTCCTACAAAGGGAGATTGCCAGCTCCACCTCGGATTCCCAGAGCACGCCCAGCGTGGCAATCTCAGTGACCAACCACTCCCATGTGTTCCGTCACTAAATGGATTCCTGAAGTGTGCCTGGAGATCTGACCTAATGAGATGCAATGAGCAGGGTCACCAAGGCTGCTGAAAGCATGAGTCCGCGTTTCTCGGGTCAGTGTAACAGAATCTGCGCCGTGCACGGTGCAGGGTGGGCCAGGAGGCTATCTGGTAGCCAAGGGCACTGCTGGGGCTTTGGAATAACAGCACGAGGCTGTAATTGGATGCCACCCCAGGATGTTTAGCCAGTTAATCATCTCAATCATCCATCTTTTATTCATAAACGTGGACGAATGATGTTCTCTTTGGCTGTTCACTTCGCCCTTTCAGGTTACACCAATGCTTTTGCTGTTCCAACTTTTTCCTTTATGTCCCATAAAATGCACCTGACATAGTTAAAGCCTCTCGTCACCGTGGATGTCGGTACAGACACTGGACTGGGAGGGCCCGATCACTGTTGCTCCCAGGGCCAGCGGAAACATCTCTAGTTTAAAGGCAAGGCTTTGAGTAGTTCCTCTTAACCTCGTTAAAAACCACAAATCCACAGAGATATAATCTGATGCTACCCAGTAGCCCTTATTGTTATCTCAACCATCCGTTTATAGCAGCCTTGAAGAAGATTAACAATGGTAGGATTCTTTGTTTTATGTCTTAAATGTTAGAAATTTAACAGGATATTCTTAGCAATACCAGATCCATCAAACTTGATCGCCAGGGGAGCCCAATTGCGTGGTGAGTCCACACCATCTCATGGGATGTGCTCTTTCCACAAAGACTACCTTGACCCTGAGTCAGCGGACAGAAATGCGAAGCCTGAACCAGGAATGTTAGCAAGTGACCTCTGGGCCAGGACTCTTACCTCATCCCTTGACACTGATGCAGCCGGCTTTGTAAAGAAGGGATTAGGAACAAAGACTTTGGAATCAGACTTCTGGGACTGGCCCTCACTAGCTGCACAGCCTTAACGAATCTCTCAGGACCTCAGTTTCCTCACCTGCAAAGTGTGCATAGTAATAGCAATACCAACATGCACGGTTACTGTGATAACTGAATGAATGAATACCCAGGAGGTGCAGCCAGGAAATGTTAGCTGTTATCCGGACTGCCTTGAATTTAGCAATAACCCATTGTCTTGGGGGTTCACACGGGTCCTGGGAAAACATGACTAGTGCACTGGTAACAGGGAGAAAGAAAACGTACTGTATCTTCTTTTTCTTTTTTATGTCTAAGTCTCTAGATCAGTGATTCTCAAAGTACAGTCTTGGGAAATCTCTGGAAATCCCCAAGAATCAAGATGCCAAGACCCACGTCCTTAAGGTTGAAACTATTTTTGTAAAAACAGTAAAATGCTATTTGCCTTTTTTCACTCTCATTCTTTCTTGAGTGTAAGGTGGAATTCTCCAGAGGCTACGCACTGTGCAGTGATGTCATCGCTTTGTTAATGGAATGTGTGCCTGTACTTTCTTGTGCTTTTTTTTATATCCCTCAGTCATCATTTCTAACACAGTAACGAGCAGTAACTATAGTCCGCATAAACAAATCTCTTTGGGGTACTCAATAATTTTTTTTTTCAACCAGCAAAATGGGTTTATTTGGGAGCAGTGAAGAACTGCAATGCGGAACATGCAACTATGCAAACCATATGCAAATCCAACAAAGCAAAGCAAAGCAAACTCTTTTATGAGGAGAAGGGGAGGTTGGAAGAGGCTTTGATAAAAAGTCCATTGGAGGAAACTGGGAGTTCAAAGTATAATGGCTTTTAATTGGCTGAGCTGTGACGGTCTCTCATTGGCTGAGCTGTTGCCAGGTAGGGAAGAAACCGTTCTTCCTCCCGCAGGCAATGGTAGTAAAACAGTGTCACTTCCAGCTGGAGATGCGTGCGTGGTATGGGGTATGTCTCTTCCCAACAGATTCCTTTTGGATCTGTATGGACCTTGATTGGTACCCAGTAATTATTAAAAGTTTAAAAGGTTCCCAAGACCAAAAAGCTTAAGAACCTCTGCTAGACTATCTCAAGCCGAAGTCCCCCTCCCTCCTCCATGTCAAAAACCATAGTGCAAAAATACCAAACTCTGAGACTCCGGCCCCAGAGCTGGGCCCCTGAAGCTGCTCTGCCTGCATTTCGTCCTTGTGTGTTTCAGGCTGTCCGGGTCCGACCTGCCCAGCGAGGAGTGGCTGTGGGATTATGAGAAGCCCGGCCACCGCCGGTCCGTGATTAGAAGAGTCAAGAGGTTCCTGAGCGCCCACGAGCACCCCTCCAGCCCCAGGCGGAGAAGCTACGGGAGGCAGGCCAGCGACAGCTCCATGTTCCTCCCGCACAGCGACCTCAGCCCGGCCAGGGATCTGCTGGCCGTGCCCCCGAGAAGCCCCCACCGTGCCTCGGCTGCCTGGAAGCAAGCCCACACCCCCGAGGGGGGGCCCCCACTGCACTCCAGCCTCGGAGAGCTGTCCACCATCCGAGAGACCAGCCAGACAGGCACGATACAGAGCCTGACTCCCCAGTCCAGTGTGATGGGCTCCCCCACCAAAATGCCACGGGTCCCCGAGGTACAGGTCACAGCACGGGTGCCCCCGGCGGAGGGCGACCACCACGACTCCACCACCTCCATCCAGAGCTCTGACTTTACTGGGGTTCAGCCGAGCAGGACTGAGCAGGAGGACCCAGTGGGGTTGATCCTGTTTGCCTCCGAGAAAGGATCACTTCCGACGGACCCCAGTTCCCAGACAACTTCAACCAAAGATGAGAGAAACATCCTCATGTCTGCCTCCCAGGAAGACCCTCACGACAATGACATGTCCCCCAAACGGTGGAGCCTCCCAGGGCTCCTGGGGTCCAGCCGCACCTCCCTGGCAGGTCGAAGTCCACATCCCGTGAGCCCTGAGCCCCTTCTTTTACTTGACACAGAAACATCCTCAGAGACCAGTGGAATCAACACTGTGGCTGGCTCACGAGTCTCTCCTGATGTGCTGTATTTAATGGAAAACTTGGACACCAAGGAAACCGACATCATCGAGTTTAACAATGAGCAGACAGAGGAGTCACCCAACGGAAAGCCAGAACGTTCTAGGACCTGGTTCTAGCCTTGAGTCTTACTTACCCGAAAGTTCAGCATTAGTTCCAGAGCATACCTGACAGCTAATTTTTTTTCTAAACGATCACACCGTATAAGCTACTGAAAACTTTGAAGGGCATTATGATCCTGACTTTTTGAGAACTGAGAAAATCAAACACATTCGCACTATCACAAAGTGACATTCGTGGAACTTAAGCAGGCCACAGTGATGTGTCCTAACCAAATAAGGGAACTTAAAAATAGGCACATGCCTTATAAATTCATAGATTGTTAGCTGTGCTAAGGGCCTTACAGATCATAGTCCAGTCCCCCTAGTTTTGCCAATAGGGAGGCAAAAAATTCTCTTTCCTCCTTTTTTTTTCTTTCTTTCTTCTTTTCTTCAGTTATAAAGACAGAGAGATGGATCATGTGATGCCTCAAAAGCCCCTCCGCAATCACGATTCCCTGTTTGAGGCTTTCTAACCATCTCAATCTCACTTTTGTATCTGTTATCATTTCCTAATTCTTAAGCTTCGCCAGCATCAGAAAGCTCCATCTCCCTTCAGTCTCCTTTTCTACCTTCACGACTTCATGCTCCTCTCTCCCCCCTTTGTTCTCTCGGCCTTTTGTCCTCTCTTCTCCCTGCTCTTGCTCGTCCAGTGACTCTCATCTGCCCCACCTTTCAGGTGATAATATTTTCTTCTGTCCATCTCTGCTGCTTACTTCTTGCCATGGGTTTCAAAGTCCCGGGCACTGGCAAGGCCTCCCGCAGAGCAGTCAAGATGTCAGCAAAGCCAGCCTGACACCGTCCAGCCTCGCGGCGGAAACGGTGTGGATGCCGCGGCTGCCCACCACACCCTGGGCCGCCAGGCGTCATCTCTTAGGTCTTGAACACTGGAGAAAACCGAAGCCAAGAGGACATGCAACCTGCATAACCAGATGCCACAGAACCAAATAGCAAGGCTTGAAATGGTCTCACTCAGGCTCTTAAATAAAGCAGGAGTCCCGGTCGTGTCGCGGCATGGGACCACGTGCCGGCTGGGTCGGCTGGGATGCGGTAGGGTACTGGAGCTGGGAGGTGAAGGCGGTCCAGGACCGTACCATGGGGAGGCCTCGCTTCCTCCGAGGAGCTCTTAGGGTGGCTGTGTGTTGGGGTCTCCCAACTTTGTCTGGAAGGCCATGCTGCTCTCACTATTTCTGTCATGTGAAGATGCTTGACTGCATATGGTTTAAGAAATAAACTAGCCCTAATTACTGCCACTTACTGAGTGTTCAGAGTCCCAGGCAGCAGCGTGTAAAGTTCACAGATAATCCCACTAATCCTCACGGCAATCCTAAGAATTGATATACCATTATGTCCATTTTAAAGATGAGGAGAGTGGGGAGGGGATAGCTCAGTGGCAGAGTGCCTGCCCAGCATGCACAGGGTCCTGGGTTCAATCCCCAGCACCTCCACTTAAAAAGTAAGTCAATAAATGGACCTAATTACCTCCTCCCCTAAAAAAAAATTTTTTTAATAAAAATTAAAAAAAAAATGATGAAGAGAACGGAGGCTTTAGAGAAGGCAAGTAATCTGACTAAAGTCACACAGCCCAGAAATGGCAGAGCTCGGATTCAAGCCCAGGTTCATCTGACTGAAGAGCCCACTCTTTCACCCAGAGCACTTCATCCCTGGGCTGTGCTGAATGGAGGGTCCCAGACCTGCCAGCAGTTTGCCCAGAATTCCGGACAATGCCCCACAGGAGCCAGGCCCAAATCTCTCCAGCCTTGGAGGCCTGTCTGGGTCCTCCCTGTTTAATTAAGTCTACCTGGGTCTTTTATGCATGTGTCCGGGATGGCAGTGCCCCACCTTGGAGCCCAGCCATGGTCCCCTTTATTTTTCTAACAGAAGAAAGTTAGCAGGACCCTCCCTTCCCCCAACTCCTCCCAATATGCAATGTTATAATTAGCACATTTTGTTACAAGGCGTCGCATCTGACTGGGCCACCGCAGCTGCAGGACAGCAACGACATTTACTTGAACTGGCTTTTCTCAAAGCACTGAAAGGAAGTACGTTATTGGAAGAGATGCTACACACTGGTCGTTCTCTGTGTCGGTCTGTGGCGTCAGCAGCGGGGAAAGCACCCAGATCCCCAAAGCACTGTGCCTGGACTATGCGCTCAAGCCCCCGTACACCGCGGCTAACATGCAGGAACCCTACCCCTCTCCCAGCCTCTTCATCCTATCTTCCTGGACATTTCAACTGAAGTTTTCTACTCTCTTCTCTTGGCTTTGTCTGTTGCTCAAATTCAAATAAGTCTCTACTTAGCTGCTTTGGAAATAGAATCGATTTTTGTTCCGAAATCCAACGTGATAAATTACACACAGAGTCACACGTTTTGTGAGGACCAGGAGAGTCCATGTAACTCTGCTTGCATCCATCCCTTAGGTACCTTCATCCAAAGAATCACTTCATTTCCTTGCTATTTCGTCAACATCTGAGGTGGCCTCCGTTTACTCCTTGCACCGCAAACTGGATGATGATTGTTCAGTGAGCCCACGTGGTGGAACTCAGGTTTTACCCGACACGGACCAAAGCTGCAAAAACAGAACGATTTCTTCTCGTGTGCCTGGTTTTACTGACTGCCTCGGCCATTTCCTCCTGAGCTCTGGAAACTTCCACCCATTGGGTGAATGGTCACAGCGTCCAGCGGCTTAGTGTTTTGGGCTTATTCCTTCCAAGAACAGGCTCAGCGCTGGTCTGCATTAAAAGTAACCCGCCAGCCAGGGGCGCAGCGTGGCCAGGCCCCCTACTGCAGTCTCTCGACTCCAGAGATGAGAACTCTGCCCTGATGCCGGGGTCCACAGGCCAGAAAGATAAAGGCCCATGAACCTTTTCTCTGTCCTCCAAGAATTTAGGGAGGACTGCTTCTCCTCCCGTCAAAACAAAGAAGGCTATTTTCCCTGCCCTTTTAACGGTCTGCTTCTTGGGGCAGGCATCCATTTCGGCCCAGGTCAGCTAAGCTGTGCAAAACACATTTCAAGTAGAATGGGGAAATATCAAATTTACCATGGGTTTAGAGAAGACTCAAACATACAGCCCTCTCTTTTAGTGTTTCCCCTCCAGCTTCCACTGTCTCCAGGGAAAGTGGTTCAATCCTCAAGCATCATTCTGAGATCTTCTTAAAAATGGAGTCTCCCCTCAGAATCTGCTGAACCCAGGCAGCCATGGGGGTGATGGAACGGGGACTACCTAGCCTGTGACTCCCCTCGAGTAGCTTTATGAACTTGAACGAGGCCCCGCCCTTCAGTCTCTCACGTTCTCATCTGGGAAATGGGCTCTTCTCTGCGCCGTCTCGCTGGCCATGGTGAGGAGTGGAGGGAGTGGATGTGAAAAGGCGCGGAGCCCCGGACACTGCTGGGACAGGTGCCCTGGGGGATTCACCACCGACTACAGAAGAAAGGACTTCGTTCTCCCATCTTCATTCAGGCATTTGCTTGTAGGAACGCCTTCCTCTCTTCTCCAAGATTCTCATCTCTTTCATCCAGAATGCTCCCCATTTCTCTTTTGGCTTCATTTTTTTTTTCTTTCATACACTTCCCAACCTCTCTCCCCTCTCCTCCTTCTCCCCAGTGTTATTTCTCACTCCTTCACTCGCCGCAGCACCACGGCGATCACTTCTGCCCCTAACCCATCGTGTGTATCAGTCCCCTCAATCCAAATGTGGAACTAGGGAAAAATTAATTGTCTTTGTTCTTTCCACTGTAATTCTAGAGGATTTAGCATCCTTGGTTTGCCATTAGACAAGGACCCTCTTAGAGCATCAAATCTCCCTACTCCTGGTCCTAAGTAGGAATAATAAATACAACTTCCAAAAAGGTTCCTAAGCAAGAGGCAAATTAGAACCTAATTCCCTTCCCTGTTCACAATCATCATCTCCATGGTCGACACAGTCCTTTTCTGAAGTGCTGTGGTCTGAATAGGAATAACCAAGAATTTTCCTCATTTTGTCTTATCAGACGTATCTCGGGTCCTCAATCCTTTCACAGGGCTTTCTGTTTTCCTTAGTTCTATGAAGCCTGACTTCTAGGACAGTCTTTTCCACTGAAATGGCTATTGAGTCGAAAGAACCAGTTCACAAATACTGGAACTGATCTTAGAAGACCCAGAAGAAGGGTGTGTGTGGCCAGCTCATCCCCTGTTGTAGCAAAAAGAAAACTGAAAAAATGACCCTGGGAAATAGAGGCACAAATAACGTATTTGTTAATTGAGTTAATTACTCAATTAACTCCAACTGGAGATGCAGGTTTTGTGTTCTGTGTCTGAGTTAGTTTAGAGAACAGGCCCAATTCTTCCTTTCAGCACAGGAAGATCTGGCCGGGTGGTTCCCTGCAAGCATCGTCTCTGAATTTCTCGTTTTAGACGTTTGCCTGACAGAGGCAGCCAAAGGCATGTTGTCTCCTGGATCCTGAAAACAGATAAGAGCATTTCTAAAACAGAGTCTTGTTCAGAAATGCGGGTGTGTCCCAAGTTCTTTCCCAAGCTAGTGGCTGTTCCCCTGAGGTGACTGTGCACCCAGGGAACATTTGGCAACATCTGGAGACATTCAGGGCTGTCATGCTGGGCAGTGTTACCAGCATCTAGGTGAGTCGAGGCCGGAGATGCTGCAAAGCACAGGACAGACGCCCACAACAACCATCAAGCCCAAGACAGGTTGGGAAACCTGAGTTAGGCCAGTGGGAAGGTAAAAATGAGACAACCAACAAAGAGATGAAGGAAGAGAGGTGAACTAGAGAAAGAAACAGAACTAGAAGAGAACAGGTAAACCCAGTGAGTGGCGAAGTTCCTATTCTGTGCACAGGCTATGAACTAGTAACCATTTCTCCCTTGATGCTAAAGGATCAAATCCAGAAAAATCAGATGGGAGCCCCGAGGGGCACCTTCAGGGAATGCCTCGGATGGCTCTCACCAGGAAGAGTGATTAAATGCCATCGCTAGCATGATTAGACTCTTCTGAGAATGCAGTTTATATAAAGGGTGACAACAATTTATGATGCCAAATATTATATAAGAATTAGTGCCAATAAACTGCTAGACACTGGATGGACACCGGATCCAGCTTTGGCCTTTATATATGTCTTACTTAGGACCAAATAAACCGTATTTTCTGGCAGATGATTTGGCATTTATATTTTTACTAGTAAATAGGTGCCCTGGGTAGGATCTGTCTACCTCCTTTGTGAACCCATGAGCCAAGGAAGCTCATGGATTCCCCCACCTCCTGCATGCCTCCAGCACTCCCAGGAGAAAAACATGAGGAAACTGGTGAAGTTCTGGGTGATGTCTCCAGGGGGACTTTTATTCATAGTCCTTCGTGAAACATTAAGCAACTGCTGTGTGTCAGGCATTCAGTGAAAGCTGAGTGGGTGGGTGTTGGGCCCCTCTTCCCGCCCTCATCCATCTGTCACTCTTCTGCAGATAAATAGATAAATATCAAAATGCCCTCGGAAGTCCACCAGCTTAATGTTTGTATGTTTGTTTGTCTGTTTCCTTTCATCCCCAATCCTGTTCTCCCTCCCAACCATCCTAATGTGTTTAATGTAAAGCCCTATGTCTGTGTACATTCTTACAAAAAGTATATTAGTGTTTTGTGTGCAAGTATTCTCAGCTTATGCAGATGTTCATACTATAGGCCTCATTTGCTTCTTTGTTGGTTTGTTGGATTGTTTTTCACTCCATACAGTGTTTTTAAGATCCTCCCCAGTTTCCTGTGTACATCGAATCCATTGTTTCTAACTCACTCCTGTGTGCTCTAAGGTGTCTTATAGCTGGTTTATCTGCTTCCCAGTTTGCCTCCATCCCCTCCACAGAAGCACCCTTGGACACGTTCCTTTATAACCCTGTAGGAGAGTTTCTCTGGGATGCACATGCATGAGCAGAGTCTCCGGCTCACAGGGTCTGAATATATTGAACCTGACTCTATTGCCGAAAGGCTCTCCAGAATGACAGCACAGACTGGCACCCCATCTCCGCCCCCAGCAGCTCGCTGTATCTCCACTTCCTTCCCCACCCCCACCACATGCTTGGCAGCACCTAGATTTCTAATCTTCCCAGTCCCACAAGTGTGAAGTAGCGCCTGCTGGATGTCTGCCCGGCATTCACCCGCCGGTTGAACATTCCCGATGACTATACGACATTCACCTGGTTTACAAATGACATCAAGTGTCTCTTCACGTGCTGAATTCTTTTAGGACTCCTCTTTCCTCTTCTGAAAATTGCCTTTTCAGATTCTTTGCCCCTTTAGCTAACGGGGGCCTCTATACTTTTTATTGGTTGTAGGGAGTCTTCTTGATACTAATGGTGAGCTTGTTACTCACACACACAGTCAGGGGACCTTACAAACTCCAATGGGAGGAACACTTCTCAAGATTAAAAAGCACTTTCTTTTATTTTTTTAATTCTTTTTTGGGGGGTGGGGGTAATTAGGTTGGTTGGTCTGTTTGTTTAATGAAAGAACTGGGGATTGAACCCAGGACCTCATGCATGCTAAGTACACACGCTACCACTGAGCTCTACCCTCCTCCAAGAAAAACACTTTCAAGCAAAGGACCCATCACATTTTTTTTTTCCAGTAAAAATGGAGTCCATCACTAAAGAATGTGAGAACACAGGCAAGTTCCTGAATGACAGGTACACCTCTCTTCAACATAAGCTTGCACCTCCTGGTCGCCATTCAGAGGCTGTGTGTCCCCTGCTACTCTGCCAAGGAAGAGGGTTCGGAATAAGCTGTGAGAGGTCGGACGGGGTGATGCCACCCTCATGGGTACAGTCGAAATGGGGCATGTGCTGACCTGTCCTAGGAGGTAGCCATGCCCTTTCCACTGGGACGTTACTTCCACTCAGTGTCTTGTTCAACCCACGTGTCCCCATGCTTAGGACAGTGCCTGACACAGCTCAAAAAAATATATGAATGAGTGCTTGAAAGAAAGAAAAAAATGAATGAATGAATAAACCAAACTAGATCTAGATCCAAAGTCAGCAGACCAGGAAATCTCAATCAAATGTCACCAACAATCTGAGCTGTGTGGACTCAATCAAGTCACTGGAACACTCCAGACTTCATCTTGCTCAGCTCTGAAATGAGTGGCGAGACTAAGTGATGTAAGGTCCCTCTCAAATGCTGGTTCCAACATTTCTGTGTGCTGGAATCATATTACACGTGTATGACTTACATGAATTTGATTATGTGAGCTCGGCAAGGGGAAGAGAAGCACTTATACACATGCATAAAGAAAAGGCCCTGTAAACTGACTATACTCCAATAAAAAAAAATCTAATAAACTGACTATGCTTCAATAAAAATAATAAATAAATAAGTAAATCTATTTGAGACAGGTTAGAAAGGAAGGAAGGAAGAAAGGATGAAAGAAAAGGCCCTGGTGCAGCCACTATGGAAAAGAGTATGGAGAGCCCTTTAAAAACTAAAAATAGACTTACCCTATGATCCAGCAACCCCACTCCTAGGCATATGTAGAGTTTTCCAGAGAAAACTCTAATTTGAAAAGATACATGCGCCCCCAATGTTCCTAGCAGCACTATTTACAATAGCCAAGATGTGGAAGCAACCTAAGTGTCCATCGACAGATGACTGGATAAAAAAGATGTGGCATATATATGAGCAATGGAATACTACTCGGCCATAAAAAAGAATAAAATAATGCCATTTGCAGCAACATGGATGAACCGAGAGATTGTCATACTAAATGAAGTAAGTCAGACAGAGAAAGAAAAATACCATATGATGTCACTTATATATGGAATCTAAAAAAATGAGACAAATGAATTTATTTACAAAGCAGAAACAGACTCACAGACTTAGAAAACAGACCTATGGTTACCAGGGGAAAAGGGAGGACGGATCAATTGACAGTTCGGATTTGCAAATACTAACTACCATGTATAAAATAGATAAACAACAAGTTTCTACTAAGTAACACAGGGAACTATATTCAATACCTTATAATAGCCTATAATGAAAAAGAATATGAAAAGGAAGGAATATATATATGTATGACTGAATCACTATGCTGTACACCTAAGTTAACACAACATTGTAAATCCACTATACTTCAGTTTAAAAAATAAAGAAAAGGCCCTCATCACTTCTCCCTGCGGAACACATCCCTCGGAGTGATTGGGAGATGGAAGACATAAATCCCACTCAATCAGTCCCAATGCACTGAGAGTGATTCCCCTGAGAATTTCCCAAACAACTTGGTTCCTAAACACAAGCCTACCATTTCATCTGCTATCCAGTTGAACGACTTCCAACAATTTTTCACATCCAGGCATATGGACTTCCTGAGAAAGGTACTAATAAAGTGCCCGACATGGACCCTCCCTAACAGATTTTCAACGGTCGTTTTCATTCCACTGATGTTCTCATTATGTCCTGACTTCAGGGCTGAGGTTCTGCATGAGATCACAGTGATATAATCATGACCCGAGGATTTGTACTGGGGCATCTGAGAAGTAACAGTTTCCATGAAGAGAAAGTGCAACACTGGAAGCACTTACAGCAATTTTACTGAATCTGCTTTTTTGTTCTTTTTTTTTTTTTTCACATTAAGCAGAATAATGACAAGTAATAAGTTCTGTGACTTCGCAGTCAGAGACAAAGTTAGATATACAACTTTGAGCCCCAGTGGGAAAGTGGTGGCTGGTGTTCTGAATCTGATTTTCTGATAGCTCGTGCTTGGCCAGGATTCTCTAATTTACCACAGTCGCCACCACTCCCTATTGCCCTACACTAGGCCTGCTTCAATCAGTGGTTACCTCCTTGGCCCTGTTGGGTATCTTGAATTTGCAGTTCTTTTACTAATAAAGCACCAGCAGATCCATGGAGACCTCAGTGACTGTGAATTCCCTAAACTGTGCAAAGAAGAATAGAATAACAGTCTCAGAGCATCTTTCTACTTATTGCTATAAACTGCAGCAGCCCCACGCGACCGCTGAGATGCGTTAAATCTGTATTTCTTTTCCGACCTGCCTCTCTGGGTGAACTGTTTGGTCTTATTCTCCCTGGCTCACCAACAGCGCAGCTCATTTCAAGATGCAGGGATTCAGGACATTAACCAACCTAGCTTGACAGGCCCTGCTGGCAGCAGGCCTTGCAGGGATGTCAGACAGCATGTCGAATCTGTGTCATCCCCATTGGAGAGACCCGAGCTTCTCCACTGCAGCCAGTCCCAGGCCCTGGCAGGTGGGACGTCTCTTGCTGTGGACAGAGGCAGCCTGGAGCCCCCCTGCTGTTTCCAGCCATCGGCCTCAGGACCCATCAGTCACTCTGAGGTCAGCTCCAGAGCCAGCGGCACGGAGCACTGAATGTGACAGGGGCAGCGCCACGGGGGAGGGGAGCTGAAAGCATGTATACTTTTTAGAAGCCAGCTTCATGTTCCTGAGAAAAAGGGCAAGTCAGTCAGTGGAAGAAGGAGAAACAGCTAAACCACAGTTGGTAAGCCCTGTTGGAGCGGGGAAATGATGGCTGGGAAGAAATCAGACCCACTCACTGCCTGGGAAAGAAAACCTCTAAAAGCCACATGGGGCCAGAAGTTGATCAAAGACCGGATGTTGGGAAAAACACCAAATCCAAGAGGGCAGAACTGTCCCCTGCTGGTCACGCTTTCCCAGATGGGCACTGGCTTGTGTTTAGCCAACATTAAGTCCAGAGTCACTCTCCTCAGAATACACGCCAAGGGTTACTCAGAGAGCCTGTGGGAGGAGCCCAAGAGCTTAAGAACCAAGAGTAGGAAGCCCAGTGTCAGACTGGAAATGACCCTCTCCCTCTGTCCCGTCACCACCCTGGGGGGCTGGCAGCTGCCTTGCCTGTTACCCGAGGCCATCGAGGTGGGTGCCACCCCCAGCCACAGCTTTTGCAAACCCCACCCTGCTGTTACCCCATCAAATACGCAATACAATTCTGATATAAACACAGCTCCTAAGATCCAGAGCTGCCCAGGGCTGATGGTGACATCTAGATCTTGAAAACTGCTGGTACACACAATCCCATCCCGCAGGGCCTCCTGGGATCAAAAACAGCAGATGGGAACCACGTGGGCATCACTGCCGCCCTGCACCCATGACACGAGGCAGGATGGGGACCAGGCTCGCGCCTTTCCGGTGTAGTTTTCGGCACACAGGATGGACTTCCGTGTGTCAATGGTAAAGGTTAGGCAAGACACACTGATAGTCTTTTGTGGTCCACACTACACCAAGGGCACAGAAAACAAAGTTCTTATTTTCACTTTATGTTCCACTCATAAAACCAAACTTCAAATGTGGCCTAGTCACCGTGTGCCAACAAGAGAACATAAGGGTAAGAACGTGAGCTTCTGGACTCAGATTGTGTGGGTTCAAATCCCGGATCCATCCCTGTTTGTGAAGTTCCTTAACCTCCGACCTGGTTACCTCACAGATAAAATGAGGATAATAGCAATACTATTACTGTGTGTATTAAATGAGTTAATACATACAAAACTCATAGCACATTGCCTGTCATATAGTAGGCACTTAATAAATGTGTGTGTGATTTCTATATTTAGAATTTTTAATATTAAAAATTAAAATTTTTGATTTTATTTTATTGAAGTATAGTTGATTTACAATGCTAGTTTCAGGTGTCAGCAGAGTGATTCAGTTATATATATAATACATTTTTTTTCAGATTCTTTTTCATTATAGCTTATTACAAGATATTGAACATAGTTCCCTGTGCTATATACAGGTCTTTGTTATCTATTTTATATATATTAGCGTTTATCTGCTAATCCCAAACTCCTAATTTATCCCTTCCCCCCTTTTATATGTTTGCTATCATTATTATATCATCGTGGTATTAAAGAGGATGGTGATTAAGAGCTGAGACACCAGGTTCTATTCAGGCTCAAACACTCGCTAAGTGACCTGGTCGAGTTACCCGACGTGCCTCAGCCTCAGTTTCATAAACTGTAAAATGAAATTAATGCCATTACCCTCCTCGTAGGGTTGTTTTGAAAATTAAATGAAATAGTGGATTTAAAGCAATTAAGGCAGGGCCTGGAGCAAAGTTACAGCCCAGTAATTGTTAACTATTTTTATTGTTATTTAATGAAATGGGCTTGACATTGGAACAAAAGTAAGATATGAGAATGTTTAATGTTTCTTCCCCAAAGTAGAAAAATGACCTCTCTGCTGAGTCAAAGACATAGGTACATAATTTCTTCAATTTCCTGCCTTCGGCCCATTTGATAAAACAGCACAGAGCCAACTCCACTTGCAGAAGCAACGGCCAAAGCGGGCTTTCCCCTAACGGCGCAGCCGCGGCCTGCCGCCAGGGGGCAGCAGTTAGCCCGTGGCGCTTTGGAAGCCCCGGGTCAGACAACTATTCGAGTCACCCCCAATCAGCGTGTATTTTCTGAAGGCCCAATCTCACAGCAAAAAGAAGGAAACGAAAAAAAAGACCTGGTGAGGCAGATCCCTCCTGGAACCAGGGCCTGGCCTCAGGCCGCAGGACACCCCCATGAGCTTGTGAGCGCCCAGCCCTGGTGTCATTGCCGGCCGAGCAGTCCCAGCCCCAGGGAAGGCCTTGAATGTGAGAAACCATAGGGTGAGGTGTTCCAAAACACGGAGGGGCTCGCAGGTGGCAGAGGGGCCTGCTAGGAGCAATGGTCCCCGGTCTAAGGTGACAAAAGGGAAAATAAAAGAAGGAAGCATGGGTGTAGAATGTGAGGAAAGAGGGAAAGACAAAAATGGGGAGGGGTCTCCCACACTGCCTCCCGGGCCCACTCGGTACCCCCAGGGCCCTGGGCGGCCGGGCCCCTCCTTTCATTTGAACCGCAGCCCCCACCCCCAATCCAAGGGCATTACCAGATGGGGGCCAAGGACAGCCCAGGCATCTACACTTTATTTCTTAAAACTTTTGTTAACGTTTAAAATCTCTCCCAAATAGGTTGTTTACCAAAGAGAAAAACAGCCAAGAAATTGGCAGCTAAGGGGCTTATCAGGAGGGAAAATGTAATAAAGATGAGTGTGCCATCTGAGATGAAGGAGGTGATTGAACAAGCCCCCTCCTGGGTGCACTCGGGCTGGCGGGCGTCTGTCAGGTCAAGGAGGGAGATCCGGGTGCGGACAGAGAGGGCAAGGCTGCACCACTGGGAGGCGGACGCCCCAGTCTGAGCAGAGCTGGGAGCTTCGGCCTCATCACATCTCGAGGCCCCTCAGATCCAGCTGCTTCTCTCTTCTGGAATCAATGGGACATTAGGAATAGTCTCTTTGTCTGCAGGACATCCAGGGACAGACCTGAGAGGCTGCTGTCGGCCTACCAGCACCAGGCAGGTGACAGTAAACACATTCATGTTGGGTCTCCTTGCCAACGATCTGCCAGTTTCTAGAACCTTGGGATGGGAAGAAAATTTAGGGCTCGTCTAGCTCAGTGCCCCAGCGTGAGTGATAGAATTCTGCCTACAGCTTTCCTACCAAGATTCATCCAGCCGAATCCCTCCAGTGAAAGACAAGTCGCCTCTGCAAGGCGACCTACTGTGTGCTGGGGCATCACACTTGGGAGACGGCCTTGTCCACAACAAGGGGAAAGGTGCCCCCTGGCAACCAGATCCCATGGGTTCTCAGTCTGCCTCTGGGTCCATCCCCAATTATCCCATCCTTCTCCACACTCAGGACCAGCCCCAGACGTCTGAGGAATGCCATTACGCTGCACCTAATAACCCCTATCTCTCTCTCTCTCTCTCTCTCTCTCTCTCTCTCTCACACACACACACACACACCCCTTTTCTTGAGACCAAATCTTGCCAAACCAAGACCCCAGTTGTTCTTTACATCTCATGATCCTGAGTCTCTTCACATCCTGATCTCTCTCTGCTGGGTGTGTCAGTTTCACTATGGCCCCATCCAAATCAGCTTCCTTGTTATAGACACTGGGCTTCTGTTCACATGGCCCCATGATGGGGAGACCTGGGCCTGTTCTGTTCACTGCTGTATCCGCCCCGCAAAGATCTGTCTGCTGTCTGGTCCACTGCTAGACACTCAAGGAGTATTTGCTTAGTAAATGAATGCCATTTTGAAAATACAGGCTCACTCTGGTTTTGTTGTAGTTGTAGTTGGTGCTTGTTGTTAACGGTCAGGAGGAACAGTTTTACTCTGGATATACGAACCCCATCCAAGTAGACATATCAAACAGACAGCTGGATAGACAGACAAATCTGCAGCTTAGAGGAGAGGTCAGGGCTGGAGAGAGAGCATGCGGACACCAATTCACAGAGAATAAAGTTACGTCACTGCATGAACTTGCCTAGAAATTCAGCTGATCCAGGATTCCAGCCTCTTTCCACGTGGCCTTCCAGAGCCAGCGACCAGCAGAACAGAGGACACGGGCCTCTCCTCTGTGCCCCACCCCCAACCCAAGCAGTAGAGACCTCAGGCTTGCTCCCCATCCCCCCCTCCATCCACCATCCCTGGGAGGTCCCCATCCTTTACACAAGGGAGTGTACTGCCCTCTTTGTCAATGGGGACTCCAGAGGAAAGATCTGAATCGTGTGCATTTCTGGAAGGGACATGGTCAGCTTCTCCCACTGCTAGAGAAAGCCAGCCACCTCCAACTCTAAAGCCGATTTCTTTCTCAGCACATAGTTGGACTTTCAGAGATCAGCCAGCGAGAAAGGGGCATTTGTGTGCTTTCTTCTCACATCCACTCACCAAGACAGGCACACAGTGTTGGAATCCTGGTGCCCCATGGTGGACTCCCAGAGACACGAGTGCCCCCTGGTGGTCAAAAGTAGCGCTGACCACTATGAGACTAACACCGTCAGCTCGTTAGCTGGTGATCAGAATAACTAACACTTACCAGGAGCATTTATCATGAGCCAGACTTGTAATAAAAAGTTTACCCAGATTAACCCATTCACTGCTCATCCTAATCTTATGAAGTCCTGCTATTCTACTGTTTTCCCCATTTTATAAATGAGAAATTGATCAAAGCAATCGGGATTTGCTCAAAGTCACAAAGGGTAGAGGAGATTGGCTGGTCTCCTCCTGGTCACCTCTCCCCTCCAGCTCCTATAGAGAGACATAAGCCATCCCAGAAGGAAAGGGGGAATTTAATACACATGTTTTTCATTTAAAAAGTAAACACATTACATATTTTGGAAAAACTGGGAAGAAAAATAAATTGCCTATTATCAAAACCATGTCAGCATTTTAACATACTTCCTTTCTATCTTTTTTGCCCTTAATCATAAGCAAGGTATAAATTCTTCATTGAAGAATATTCTTTAAGATATTTTTCCTTCAAGAATTTTCTGTTTTAGAATATGAAAATCTGCTGTACATGAGAAATTGACAGAACATTGTAAACTGTCTCTACTTCAATAAAAACATATATACACACAAAAAAAAACTTAAAAAAAAAAAGAAAGAAACAAGAAAACCAAAAAACAAAACAAAAAGAACTTTCTGTTCTTAGATGTGATTTTCACACTTTTTTAGTCAAAGCAACAGGCTTTTACTTGGACATCCAGGAAGGCTGACTGACCTAGAGCTCCCAGCCAGGAATTCTGTAACATCCCAGCCTGCCCCAGGGCGCTACCCAGAGAGCCAGGGTTGCTGTGGAGACCGAGTGTGGTGTGAAACCTCAGGGCAGGTCACAGAGCCAGTCAGCTGAGTGCACTGCCCTCAGGGCCGGTGTCCCAGAGGGAACTCTGGGGACTGCAGCTGACTCACCTCTGTCAGCCCAGAGGCTCAGAGCATGGAGAGCCCCATCCAACCACAGGACCTAAGATTCTTGGGAAGTTTCCCTCTGGCCGCCAGAGGGATGTGGCTCTGTGGCAGCCCTGTCTCCATGAATGTTTCACTTTCCGGCACTGTTTACTGAAAAGTGCCTTCCCCTCTCTGGAAGCCTCTGTGCCTCCACCTTAGAACTAAGACACTTCCTACCAGTGCAGTCCCCGTGGGGCCTCCAGGGTCAGACTCCCAACTCTGCCACTTGTGAGCTCCGTGACCCGGGCATCAGCTTAGCCTCCCAGACCTGCTTCCTCATCTGGAAAACGAAGCTAGTGATTGCTCAGACGCACAGAGTCGTCGGGAGAAGAGACATTTAGCTGAGTACTGGGCGCGCAGAGAGCGCTCAGCCGATGGTGGCTGTCGTCCTAGAAACCTTCTGCAGATGCTGGTGAAGGAGGGGACAGAGCAGCTATCTGTGGGCCGCTGCAGACCATGTGCAAACAACTCATCACCCACCTGCAGTGTCACTCAAATTCCTGCATTCCCTTAGTTCTCTGCAAGTGACAGGGGAGCCAGGACCTGCCTGAGTCGTCTCCTGCCCACCCCCCCGCGCCTCTCTCCCTCTTCCTTGTCCCATTTCCCAAGAGCATATTACTCAGACTGTGTAAAGACTCAGGCTGAAGCAATATGGTGCCAGCCCTGGAGCTGGAACAGGGTCCTGGGAGCCTCCTGTTGCCCCAGGTGTTACCACCTTGTATCCTGGACTGTGGGGACGTGAGGGGTCCCAGGAAAGGGGCCAGGGAGGCTGGAGCAATGCAGAGAATATGCAGCTGCCTCTGGACAAGGGCTCTTTACCACTGATATGGACATATCGGTTTACATTTTAACAACTGGTATGGCCAAACCATCATGTACCGGCTGATTTATGCCCAGCTGAGACCCTGGGAAGGTCATGGTGGGACCCCACCCCTGAAGAACATAGAGACCACAGGCTGTATTAAGCCCGTCTGGAGCCCATGCCCTGTTGCAGGGTAAGTGAGCTGGGGAGAAGGGCTTCAGTGCTCAAGTGTCTACTCAGCTGCTAAAACACCCCTATCCATGTCACTCCTTCCTGCATGCCCTGCTGGTGCAGTAGAGACAGGGACCCAGAAGACGGACTATGCTAAGTCAAGCACCATAGTGAGTTTCTACGCTGGGGTGTCAGTGCCAACAGCCCCATAGCCTGGGCCTGCGAGAAGAGTACACCAAACCCAGAACTGCAGCCCAACACCAGCCCCCTATGCCCGTTCAGCCTTTTATTCTACGAATACTTGTGAAGTCCACATTAAGTGCCAGGTGCTGTCCTGTGGGCACGGCACACAACAGTGAGCAAAGGAGTGCACCTAACCCAGAAGTCTCGCTGCAGGAAGTAATGTCTAAGCCAAGATGTGAGGGTGAGAGCCAGCCAGATGAGGAGGTGGGGGAGGCAGGGAGCAGCACGTGCAGACTGGAGACTGGCTGAGCTGCCAGTAGAACAAAATAGACCTGAACTTCAATATAATCGTGTTGATGTGTCAAGTTTGGGGTGCAGTTAATTCTAACATGTGGCCTGGCTTCATGCTTAACCAGAGAATGGTTTGGGACAACTGTAACCCTGTAAATCTAAATTTCCAAGCCAGAGATCAGGTTGGCAGGGAGACCAGGTTGGGGCAGTGTCGTAAGCGGCTAAGTGCTGGACGTCAGTATCACATCAACTCCCGTTCAAGTCCCAGCTCTCCTTCTGAGCTGGGTGACCTTGGCTAAGTTAATTCAGCCTCTCTGGGCTGTAGTGTCCTCATCTGAAAATGGAAAATAATGCTGGCTTCTACTCCGGAGCACAGAAGTGGAATTCAAATGAGACAGTATATGAAGTCCTCAGCATGGTGAATGGCATGGAGTCAACTCATTATTAAAAGTGACTTTGTGGAATCCAGCCCCAACCTAAACATCATGCTGTGCCCAAGCATCTCAAGGGCTTTTTAGAACAGAAATCCAAGCTAATCCAAACATCAGAGCCGATGGTTCTTGAGAGTTTACACAGGCCAGCCTGGGCCAAATGCCTCGCATAGGTTACTTTACTTAATCCTCATCACAACCCAATAGTGGAGATGCTCCTGTTCACTGGGTTTCACAAACCAGGAGGCCAAGGCAGAGAGGTTTAGCAACTGGCCTCATCATCAAAAGCTTCAAAAATCCAGAACACTGACAACACCAAATGCTGACAAGGGTGTGGAACAACGGGAACTCTCACTCACTGCTGGTGGGAATGCAAGACGTTATTGCCACTTTAGAAGACAGTCTGGTCGTTTTTTGACAAAACTAAGCATTTTTCTTCCCATATAATCCAGCAATCCGGCTCCCTGGTATTGACTCAAAGAAGTTGAAAGTGTATATCCACACAGATATTTATTGCTAATTCTCAAAACTTGGAAATAACCAAGATGTCCTTCAGTAGGTGACTGGATAAACCGTGGTACCTCCAGACAATAGAATACTAGTCCATGCTAAAGAGAGATGAGCTGTGAAGCCATGAAAAGGCCTGGGAGAAACTTAAAGGCATGTTACTAAGTGACAGAAGTCAATCTGGAAAGGCTACATACTGCACGATTCCAACTGCATGACATACAAAACAGAACGATGGAGACAATGAAAAGATCAGTGGTTGCCCATTTCTGGAGAGAAAGAGATGAACAGGCAACACCCAAGAGGATTTTTAGGGCAGTGAATCTATTCTTATGACACTGCCATGGTGGATACAGGTCCTTATACATTTGTCCAAACGCAGAGAATGTACAACACCAAGAATGAACCCCAATTAGACTATGGACTTTGGCGATAATGATGTGTGAATCTGGGTTCATTGACTGGGATAAATGTACCGTGTAGTGCGGGATGTCCATAGTAGGGGGAGGTTTGTGTGGTTGTGGGGACAGGGGGATATATATATATATCTGTACTTTCTGCTCAGTTTTTCTGTGAATGTTAGACCTCTCTTAAAAATACAATTTCTTAATTAAAAAAAAAAAAAAAAAAAGCACAGGCTTCAAATCCAGGAAGGTTGGCTCCAGGGTGCACCCCTATATCCACTGGACTTTACCATCCCCCACCTCTTAATGGAAGGAAAAATCTAACTTTTGAAAGAAGTTTAAAAAAAATGTACATACGAAGTAAAGCAAAGAGATTGCTGCGTTTTGGAATGTGCCTACAGTTCAGGTCTCCAGCCCTTCCTCATCCTTTCCAGAGGGCAGGCAGGACTTCAAGGCTGATGAAGCTGACCGCTGCCTTTGTGTTGTATGTGATGAAGGGCCCCTGACGTGTGGCATGAGGCCGGCCCAGCATCCCTGGGGCCCTTCGGTCTGGAGAACAGCTGTGAGTGATCTGGGGCACCCAGAGCAGAAAGCTTATCAGCTGGCGGGTCCCAGAGCTGCTGGGAAGACTATCTGCTGGTGCGGTTATGCCTCCAACTGTCCTATTTTTAGAGAAAGGCATTCTTTCCAGGGCTGTGCTCCCGACAAAGGAGCAAGCCCGCTCTGTCCCAGGGTGTAGCCGGTGAACATCAAGCCTCTTCCACTGGTTTGCCCGAGGGCTCGTTTTTCGGCAGGTTTGCAGACCACCATCCAAAGTATTTCACCAAGGGACTTATAACATGCCAGCTCATTCCCCAGGGGGAGAACCCAGTGTGATATTGCTTTCAGGCCAGGAAAGGGGGACATGAGACATTGTACATAAGGAGGACATAAGACTATTCAGACAACAGCAGCTCGCCAACATTTCAAAGGATACCATTTAAAGTCCATAAAAGCCAAGGGGGAGGGGATAGCTCGAGTGGTGGAGCGCATGCTTAGCACGCATCAGGTCCTGGGTTCAATCCCCAGTGCCTCCTCTAAAAGTAAATAAGCCTAATTACGCCCCCCTCTGCTAAAACAAAGCAATTAAATAGTATAATAGATAAATAAAACATTAAAAAAAGAGGTCCATAAAAGCCTTTTCTTTCCCTCTGTAAGGAGCCAAATATCGGCTTGAGAGACCATAGGAATAATTTATGTTTTAATCATTGTGGTGGGACTAGGAGCTGGGAGGACTAACGCTGGGTCACTTAGTTGACCCAGTCAGCTTTAGGTGTTCCCTACACCAAGCCAGGAGGCCAGACGGGCCCAGGGGTTGAGCGAAGCAGCCCCAGAGCTGGTTCAGGGCTCCACTCACGTGGATATCCATTAGGACTGCCTGGAACATTCGCAGCCCAATAGCTGATAATAATGATAGTAATAATAATAATAATAATAATAATATAATAATAAAGGGATAATAATATCGACCCTTTTCAAACACCTTATATCTGCAAAATAAACACATTATCGTATTGACCTTGGGGCAAAATCCCATGTTACTTTTCAGTTTTGCAGAGAGGTGAACTAAGGCTCAGAGAAGTTGTTCATCTAACCCGAGTGATAGCAAAGCTGATACACAGACTCAAATTTTTCTGACTCCAAACCTCATGCATCCTCTTTGCGTTTGTCGTGCCGGCCCTACTAAGAGCCTGAGAGAGGTTATGCCAAAGGAAATCTGGGTCAGGCTCTTGGTCGTTTTAACTTAGCATTTCAGAATTTAAACTCAAACCAAAATAATGGTATTTTTCTCAAGCACAGTCCCCGCCCCATTTGCCCTTGCACGTGCGGCTGGGTGATGCATGTTTGCTGACACCAAAGTCACGCAGTGGGAAGTTTCCTCCTCCAAGTTGGATGGGGACCTTGGAGACCCTCCTGGCCAATGCTCTTGTCTCCACGTGAGGAAGAGAAGAGCGTGAGAAGTTCAACAAAGGTCACACGGCAATGAGAGAAACTCAAACACAGCCCCGTGGCGTCCAAGTCTGCGACCCTTCCCACGACATCACCCCGACCCCATCGGCAAGACCCGGACTGAGCCTTACTGTCTGAAAGACATGCGCGATAGGGCAGTACTGGGCCAATGCCACCAGCATACCCAGAGTAAACGGGAGAAACTCTCCAACAAAAGCAAAGCACAGCCTATCCTGGGCACAGAGGAGTCCAGGTTGGTTTGTGGCCTTTCGGAGCCAATTTACCCATATGATCTAGTCACGTAATCACACAAGGGCTCACTTGTCATCCTCCCCTATAAACATACTTCCTGAGGGCAGCATCGCAGGTGTCTACAAGCAAAAACTTACAGCTGGCGGGCTTCCGTGAACTCCTGCAGGGCCCCTGCTTCTCCAAGATTCCAAGATGAGGTCTGCTGGACTCGCCTCGGATCAAAGAAATCCTGCAAAGACAGACAGGGAGGGGTAAGCGCGTGGTGTCAGTCCCAGCCTGAGTTTCAGTTCATCTCATTCCAGCGTCAACTCAGCAGGGTGTGGTGGACGGTAGGTGTCAGTCAAGGAGAGATGATGTCACAGCCTCCGGCTGTGTCCAGGTGCCCCTACCTCTCGGTGCCACGATGACCTGAAGGCACTCCAGCGCCACCAGGACCAGCCTCACTGGCCTGGTGCAGGGGTCGCTCACTACTCACCGGGCTTTTTGAGAGCTTGTTGGTTCCCAAAGTCGTGAGTCTGTTCCATCAATTCCAGGAGGTTCTACATTGGCAGTGGTTTTAATGATGGGGCTGGAGCTGACCACAGACTCAGGCAGAGATACTGACATTCATTAAAAATGTGAGGTGGCCTCAAGCAAGGATTGCTAAGAAAGTTTGCAGTGGAAGGAGGAGAAGTCAACCTGTATTAAGCTTCTGCGTTCTGGATATTTACTGTCATTTAATCCCCACGTGATATTAATATCATCTCCAGTTGACAAATGCAGAAAGACTTTCAAAGAGATGCAGTGAGTTGCCCAAGGCCAGAAAGGAGGGAAGTGGTAGAACCAAAATCCCAGCCCAGGGGTTGGGGGGAATATAGCTCAAGTGGTAGAGCCCATGCTCAGCATGCACAAGGTGCCGGGTTCAATCCCCAGTACCCCCTCACAAAATAAGTAAATAAACCTAATCACCCCCCACCACACACACACACATCCCAGCCCAGACCCACCTCACTGCCAACCCGCACCCGCCAGACCTTCCTGTGGCAGGTGGTGTTGGTTTCCTAACACTTCCTTTCTGCCTTGTTGACGTGGTTGCATTGAGGGGCAGTAAGGTGCCCAGGTCCGGATGGCCCCAGAGTTTAGTAGCATTGACCATCCTCTGAAGTCACGTTTAGTGACTGGACCCGATGCCTGAGCTATAGCTCAGAGTCCATTTCCTCATAGAAAGCATCTTACACACAACAGTCAGTGAGACTGCAGTCGCCATGTAATCACCACACCACTGTTCTGTGGATTAAGCGAACTCTTGATTAACCTGCAATATCACCATTTATAGCTTAATTTACTGGAAAATGCACTAAAAGGTCACACACTTTACCCTCACTTTAAAAAAAAAAAAAACCCAACTTACAAGAGACTTCATGACCCCTTCATAAAGTTTATAGTCGACTCAGATTTCACAGGTCCAAACCCAACGCTGCTTTCCTGTTATCCACCCTTTACTTACCGGGAAGATCTAGGAATATCAAAAAATGGCAGAGTAAATCCCTGAAAGTATAATTATCTATGGGGTGTTTCTCTCTTGTCCCACCTCACTTTATTAAGTTGGAAAAAAAATCTTCCCTACAGCTTAAAAAAAAAAAAAAAAAAGGTGTTCTAGTCCAGAAGATAAAATTGGAGCCGTTGTACCCATCACAACCACAGTGATGCGCTTCCCTGGGGGGACTTCTGGTGCCGGGATAGCCCAGGGGCCCTTCCCCTCGCACTCCCGACCTTCTGCGCCAGATGACTCTGTTGTGGGGCATCCTGCACGATGTAGAAGGTTTGGCAGCAGCCCTGGCCTCAACCCACCAGACACCAGGAGCACCCTGTCAGCTGCGACAACCAGAACTGTCTTCAGACACCACCAACTGTCTCCCGGAGGGCTAGACCACCACTAGTTAACAGCCACCGGCCAAGGCTGATGAACCAGAAGGACCTGTTGACTCACAGGTCTGCACTAAACCTGACAGAGCCATGAAACATGCCACTGAAATGAGCAGGACTGAGCCGTGTTCTGTTAGCAAGTCCTGCCCCGTAAACAGGGAGCAGGGGGTCACTGAAATGGCCTTCGGCTGTAATCACGGGCAAGGCCTGGTATCCAGGCCATCAAGAAACACGGCCTCAGAGAGCCACATTCCCTCGTTGCTGGTTCCTAGGGATCCTGAGGCCGAGTCTGTGCCCTCAGGCCCATCCTCCTGGCCTCGGTTCCTTCCACTCACACGCAGGCTATAAAAACCCTGCCTTTCCCACTGCCCTGCCTTCTCCTCTATTCTCCCCCCGGCGGTGGATGGAACTCCCTCCGGGTTCGAGTTTCCCCTCGCTGCTCACTTCTGAAGCCCCCGTTCTCAGAATAACTGTCTTAGCTCAGCAGGGCCACCGAACGGATCCCAGCAGTTCAGCGTTCAGTGGGACTCTCATTACCTCCGCAGGATCCTTTGGGAGACTGCCCAGGGCGGGCTCAGTAATGTGTCACTGCCGTAGGCTGAAATCTCAGGGGATGCCCTCCTCTTCCACCCCTGCTTCGTGCTCTGGCAAAGCACAAAACGGGAGTTGACCCTACAGGCTGTCAAGCAAACAGGAGCTCCTTCCTAGGTCCTCCCAGCCCTGTGCATCCCTCGCTAACTGTGCTCCGCCCATTCTGAGTCACTCTCGGGACCACTCTCTTTTATCTCAATAATAATCAAAGGTAGAAAAAAAAATCTGTTGACTCATAAATGTATATTAAGTCACTGGCTTCCAGCAGCTGGAGTTTACATGATCAAACTGAGCGTAGAACCTCATTCACTCACTCGTCCCAATGCTCCAGGAGGGCAGGGAATCCTGCCCTCGGTTCACCCCTTATTTGTTGAGCGGATTAGTGCCCACTTCATCTGAGGTGCTGTCATCTGTGCTAAGAGTACCACCGCGAACAGCGCGGGCACCAGCCCTGGCCCCGAGTTCCCCTGCGGCAGGAGAGCAAGAGAACCGGGAGAGAAACAAAACACTCACAGACTGTGGTAAGAGCTAAGCAGAGGGAAACTGGGGAGGGGAAGCAGCCGGCTTGAATAGGGTGGTCAGGGAGAGCCTCCCGGAGGAAATGCCATTAAGCTGAGACTAGAAGGCGAAGTGTGGCCTGAAAAGATTTTCAGAGGAACACACACACACACACACACACACACAAAAACACACACACGTATAAACATACACACACAAACACACACACATACACACACATACACACACACACACACACACAGAAATACACATACACCCTTTGCTTCAAGGGAACATTTCAGGACTGAGGAAAAAGACTTCAGCACAAAGGCCCTGAGACTTCCTTGCTTGCATTACTCATTGAAAATAAGGTAAAAAAACCACTATTTCCCAGAACAACTGTATTGACCGTAACACTGGGTGATATCTATGTGAGAAGACCTTGACCCAGTGATGGTGCTGGAGGTGACAGGAAAAGAAAGACCTTTCTTCCCGAGCTTAACCCCGGACTAATCCCAGATAAAGAGATTTGATGACTATGGGCTTAGAAGTATTTTTTATTTACCCCCACCCACAGTAAATAGATAGATAGATAGATAGATAGATAGATAGATAGATAGATAGATAGATAAATAAATAAATAAATAAATAAATAAATAAATGAGTATTTTTTTATTTAGGGGAAAAAAAAGTTTGTGACTAAAATACCAACCAGAAAAGTAACTTTATTATTATTAATTACTCCATCTGAAACTATCCATCTCTACCTCCTTTTCCCAAGGAAATAATTACTGTTACAGTGTGAAACTATATATTTATATTCTATAGATATCATTTAAAAATACCTTGTAACTACAATCGTGTCTGTAAAACTCAAGGTACTACCTACAGCAGCACCAACAGGTGACAAGTTAAATCTGTGTTCTTTCCTGTGTTTAATGCTATCTTCAGCATTTAAAACTTTTTTCCCTCTATGCGAATCAATGCCGACTTCCCCAGCCAGTGCGCGCTAGCTCATTTACTTCTGCTGGCTGAGGATTTAGCAGGTGCCAGGCACTGAGGCCGAGACAGAGGGGTTCACCAGGGAGGGAGTCCCAGCCCATCTCTGCCCTCAGGGGGAGTCAAGTCCAACATCGGGAGATGGGCAATCAACAGATATTTACAGAGAGAACGACTGACAGCACACGATCAAATCACCAACCCGGTTTAAAAAGTCAGGAAGTGACATGTAAGGTGGGAGAGGATGAATGAGTCGGGGTGAATGCAGAGAGGGGTCGCGGGTGGGGGAGAGCGTTCCAGGCCCCGGGGCTGTGCGTGGAAAGGCTCTGGTGTGGGATGCGGGGCGGGAGGCTGGCACATGTGTGAAGGAGGAGGAGGAGGAGGAGGCGGCGGGGTAGCCCCGAGGGGCTGGAGAGATGCGCAGGGGCAGATCCTGGAGGGTCCCCTAAACCTCGCTGAGGAGTCTGCGCCTAGGCTGGACTGGGGTGACAATATTTTGATGGCCCCACGAGGAGGCGCTGCAGTGGACAAGTGGGAAATGAGTTGGGCGGACCTGGGAGGGCACGAGAAGAATGGCTACAAAGGGGTCGAAGAGAAAGTGAGATGGGACAGCCTGCGAGGGAGGGATCTGGGTGTGGTTGCTGCCAATCACACAGATTCTCCAGGGCCCCGTGGGGTGGTACAGAGGCAGCATGGAGAGGGCTTTGGGGTGCCTACCCGCTCTGGGTGGGAGATGGAGGAGGGGAAGGCAGGCAGAAGGAGTCTTAAAAAGAGTTGCTGGGTATCATGCAAATGATGAGTCCTCTGTCATTTTCCCAAGTGACTATGATAAAGATTTAAATTGGGTTTCCAGTGTTCATAGCAGCACTATTTACAATAGCCAAGACATGGAAACGGCCTAAATGTCCATCAATGGATGACTGGATAAAGAAGAGGTGGTATATTTATACAATGGAATACTACTCAGCCATAAAAACCAACAACGTAACGCCATTTGCAGCAACATGGATGTTCCTGGAGAATGTCATTCTAAGTGAAGTAAGCCAGAAAGAGAAAGAAAACTACCGTATGAGATCGCTCATATGTGGAATCTAAAAAAAAAAAGAACATAAATACAAAACAGAAACAGACTCATAGACATAGAATACAAACTTGTGGTTGCCAAGGGGCCAGGGGATGGGAAGGGACAGACTGAGATTTCAACATGTAGAATAGACAAACAAATCATACTCTATAGCACAGGGAAATATATACAAGATCTTGTGATAGCTCACAGCGAAAAAAAAATGTGACAATGAATATATGTATGTTCATGTATAACTGAAAAATTGTGCTCTACACTGGAATTTGACACAACATTGTAAAATGACTATAACTCAATACAAAAATGTTTAAAAAAAGATCTAAATTGGATTTCATTATTTTGGAGATGCTGTATGATTTTTTTTTTTTTTGACACAACACCAAGTCAAAACAGGGCCCCAGGTTACCTTGGCTTCGTAAGGATTGCATCAGCATACACATGCCTCTCATCAAACACAGTTCATCCATTCCAGTAATTTACAGACACTTACCAAGTGCCAGTGACGTCCTTGTTCTGTTCCAGGTGCTGAGTAAACACAACCAGAAGTCACTCCCATCACCACTTTCTAGAACCCCAGCTCTGCTTCACAGACAGGGGTCCCTACGCCAGGCTCTCGCTCAGGTTGTAGGCAGCTTGTAGGCAGAACACAGATTTACAGCTCACACGCTCCTCAGTGAGCCCAGCACAGCACCTTAAGAAAGCAGAGCAGTAACACCAGCTCAGGGTGGGTAACACCACTGCCAATTACTGTAAGTACATTGTTTCATTTAATCCTCACGGTGACTCAGTGAGGCGGACCCGAGGTGGACCTCATTTGCAGATGAGGAGTCCAAGGCACAAAACATTGTCCAAGGCCTCCAAACTAATAAATTCCAGGGTCTAGGTTCCAACTGCACAAGGTCTTTTTAATGCCAAAACTTTGCTCCTGATACTAAATTCTACCGCCATCTCATTAACCGAAATAGGATAGGAGAGAGTCTGAATTAATCATAAATCTAAATTATAGATTAGAGTAATATGCAATTTTTTTCTTTTTTACTTTTAAGTACGTAACAGAACCAGGCTAATCAAATACCACCTAGGAATCCTGTTTTGATGGATTGCTTTCATTTCATTTCAATAAATGTGTATCAGTAACTGATGGAATAAATAAATATTAGCTCTTATCCACTAATATTTAATTGACATGCCATTTCCCTGAGTAAGCAGTACTGTCATCTGCTGATCCAGCTGTCATATTGGAGGTTACTAGATTATTTTGAAGGTTTTAAGATTATAATCCTTCCATTCAAAGCCTTTTAACATTACACGATTGTTTAGGAAACTAGCCATGTTCCAGCTCAGGGAAATCCACACGTATTGCATATTAATTAAGTCTGCTTTAGTAAACTGCTCACAATAGTCCTGTAGACAGGAAGGAAAATCAGCTGTGCGGGGTCAGACAGCCTCGGGATGGGGGCGTAAAACCACAGGCTAGTTACGATGGGTGTTCATGATTCGTTCTGGCTGTCAGTAGACAACTCACCACCCTGTGTTTGGGGAATTTCTCACTTTATGAATCTTAGTGGTGGAAAAAGACCACTCCCCATCATAGAACCCAAAACCCCAACCCTAGCCTCCCTCAGGTTAGGGTGGGCACGTGGCCAATGAGCCCTCCCCATCAGACTCAGATTCAACTGCCAGTGATGCAAAGAAGCAGGGCCTACAAAAAAATCCCTTCTGGGGCATGGTTGCTACACCCAGGTTTGGGGGCAGGGTTCAGCACTGGGGGGTCCGAAGAAGCAGAGGGCCTGGGCCCAGGGGTGGTAACCCTGATGCCCTTACGGGGCCAGTTCTGCACTGACCTTGGCTGCAGCATCCAAGCAGGTTCCCAGGGCACCCAAGGAGTCTGTGAGCATCCTAATGCCTTGTCATAAATTCTTTTCACTGAATCATCCAAAGATGGTTTATGTGGCATGGAAATTAAGAACCCTGGTACTAGAACTGTACCTGGAAGCATGGGAAGACCCAACATCAGTTAGTTCTGGACCAAGGTTTTGTGCAGACACCTCAGTGGAGGGGTCTGGACTCAAAACCAACAGGTACACATGGTCAGACACGAGTCTAGGCTTGATTTCAAGCTTGCGGGGATGGGCTTGCTTCTGACCACTCTTCTCGAAGACCCAGGACTCTGGCCTGGGGACCCTTCCCAGCATCCGGTCCCCACCACGGTCCCCATGAATTCTAACAAAGGAAAAGCCGGCTGTACCTCAGAGCTCATTACTGGAACATACAAAAAATTCACTTTACGTTTTCTGTTTTCCAGAGTTTTTTGCTTGTCTTTTGCGACATGGATTGTCTTTTCTTTGGCGTGTGTATATTCGTACACGCGAGTAGGCTGCATGCACAAATTGATACAGGGTTTTCGATATAGGCTGTTTTACTAGAGGCACTTTGATAAGTTTGTATCAGTACATTATGGGGGCTGAATCCAGTACAGTGTAATAAAGATCAGCCATATTTTTCTATTTTTTTTTGCGGGGGTGGGGTTAAGTTTATTCTTTTGTTTGTCTGTTTAAATGGAGGTACTGGAGATTGAACCCAGGACCTTGGGCGGGCTGAGCACGCTCTCAGCCACAACCACATTTTTCCTACCTCTTCTCTCACACGGTCTATGCATATCCCTGCCCCAACCCCCCGACGGCATCTTGGGCAGATGCTACAGCTTTCTTTTGACACTTTCAGATATTTAAACATTGAGTCAAGTCTACATCAACATTTAAACATCTCATCCAGTTTAAGACTTCTTTCTGCCCCGCGGAGGTGTGGCCTGTGGCTTGGGGACCCATAAAGAGAAGGGCTTTGGTGGTGAAGGTAGGAGATGCCTACTCGGTTCTTCACTCTCTGGGACCCACCTCCTCGCCCCCTCCCCTACCCCTGGACCCCAAGGGGGCAGCACCCAGCAGGGAGGAGAGGTGACTTCCTTCACTCCAGATAGTTTTAGTTCTCCTTTGGCAGAAACTGGCCTTCTGTTGTGGCAGATGCTCAAATGCTGGCTCTTTCCTGGGGGCTCTTTTGGGACACACTCCACGGGGGGCCCCCGACGCTGCACTGCCCTGGCACAGCAATGCACCTTCCTGCCAGCGGCTCACAGAGCTCCCGGAAACCCTTAATTTTACCAGTTTGTTAAAGATTAAAAGATACAGATGAATAATCGGATGAAGAGATACATAGGGCGAGGCTGGAAGGGTCTTGAGTGCAGGACCCTCTGTCCTCATGGAATGTTACCCTCCCAGTCTGGATGTGTTCGCCCACCTGGAGGTGGAAGCTTGGAGCGTTCACCTCCCCAATTGCCTAACACCAGGATGTTAGGAAGGCTTCTCTCACAAAGGCACAATCGGTCATTAGCTCCATTTCCAGCCCCTCTCCCTTCTCCGGAGGATGGGGGAGTGGGGCTGAACTTCCCAAACTCCTAATCATGGCTTGGTCTTTCTGGTGACCAGCCCCCGACCAGAAGCCATCCAGGAACCCACGCAGAGTTGCCTCATTAGAACAAACGTGCTCTTAAGTGTTCTTATCACGTAGGAATTTACAGGGGTTTTAGGAGCCCTGTATCTGCATGGGTTCAAAGACCAGACATTAGAACAAGAGATAGCACTCTTGTCACACAGGAAATTACAAGGGTTTTAGGAGCTCTGTACCAGCACCCGGGGTAGAAACCAAAATACAGATTCTCTATTATTTCACAAGTGCCTACATTTTACGGTTATTGTAGGAATTAAATGAGCTAATAATACTGTGACCAACACACGAGCGTTACAGTGAACTCTCGGAAAGCACTGTAGTAAAATTAGTTAAGAATTTCTTCTGTTCTCTCCGTTGGTTTTATTTCTCAGTTTCTTCCATTCTTCCAACGCTCCATTCTTTCAATCTCCATCTTTCACGCAGACGGCTTTTCTCGTATGGTTTCCGTAGCTGCCTGCTCGTATCTAGGGGCTGGCGTTAAAGTGCTGAGTGGACGTGTGTGTGAGGGCAGTTGGTCAACCTAACCCTGCTCTGAGACAATTGCAGACTCTGTGAGGTCCAGGTCTTCTCTGTCTTGTTCACCACCAGATTCCCTGCATCTAGAACATAGTAGGTGCTCAATAAATATTTGAGGTTATTCTTACACCTCTCTGAGACTCGGGGTTCCCATCGGAAAACTGAGGATAAAACTATTTACCTGGCAGGTGTTGTGAGGAGAGATAGTGTGTGTGAAGCACCTGGCACCGTGCTGAGTACTTGGATTAGTTATAAACAATAACGGGGACCAATTCTTACTGTTGTTATCACTGCTAGGGGCGGTATCAGGGCAGCTGCTTCGTGACCATTTGCGGTCGCCACTGGCCATGCTAAATATAGAGGCAGAGCACAGTACTTGCTAAAAGGCTGGCTACAGTACAGATCAGAAAAGCAGAGAGGGCTCAAGATAACAGCCCTTGACGTTCAACCTGTGGGACGTCCAAGGAGGACACTGGCTTCAGTCGTGACTGAGAAGAAAGGTGGGCAGGGATGCTGCGTCGGCAAAAAAGCTCTGTGGAATGATGGCCATTCCCGTGGGACGCCCTCCTACCGCTCTGTCCAGCCTGTTACAAGCAGTTTAGCAGGAGAGGCTTGGGAGGAGGCTAAATGGTTTACCAAGCCTGCCCGCAAGCCCCGATGCCCCCTCCAGACAGCAGGCAGGCTGATGGAATGTTTCTTTTGGAATAGTTTTTGAAAGTAATATATGTCTATAATTTTTTTTTTAAATCGAACAGTACAAGAGGGTGTAAATGGAAAAGTCAGCATTCCTATCACCCCAAACCTTCAGGCAGATTTCCCAGAGATCATCACTGTTCCGTCTTACAGATACTTTTATGCATAAACAAGAAGATATGCATATTTTTTCACAGATGGGATCGTAAAAACTGTTCTGAAACTTGTCCCCCCCCCCCTTATTTATCCTGAATATCCTTGCACATCAGTATATGCAGATTTACCTCTTTTTCACAATTACTCTGTTCATTAAGATAATGCAATAGGTAAGGCCCCCAGGTTGCGATGTGTTAACACGATTGAAGTTTCTCATTTACCTAAATCCAACTGGTAGTAGTGAGTGTGTGTGTGGGAGGGGGAGGTGTTCCGATCCTAACACTTCTTCAGGGATCCAAGATACCCAGGACTTCAACATGTGACTTCCACAGACGTGGTGGCTTCTAAGGTCACCCTGGGTGTTAATATCCAGCCAGCAGATGGGGAGAGTGTGGAGGAAGGTGACGTTTGTTTTAAATGAACCAGGCCTAGAAGTGATGTATCTCACTTCTTCCCACATTCCACTGGCCAGAATTAGCCTCCCTGCTCCAGACTAATACCAGGGAGGGTCCCAGCTGGACAGCTGCTTCCCACAACTCAGCCCTCCGGAAGGAGGCGCAAACTCTCACGGGCAGTTCGCCACACCTGACACAGATGCACTGTAGGAATGCATCCCCATGTATTTAAGCCTTGGAAGACTGGCTTTCCTCTTCTCCTGCTTTTCTACTTGTCTTTGGTCAAAGGCAAATTTTTGAAGCATGGAAAACTATTACCTGATAATAGTGAAGAAATAAGAAAATGGACACCTGTAGAGCGTGTACACTGGTTCAGATCTCGTGGGGGGACATTAACAATGAAAAAAACCTTTAAAGGATGCATGTCTGTGACCCAGTGACATTTCTAAGGACATCTCCTAAAGAAATTAGTGGAGGGCTGCTCACGCTGTGTGCACAGGGGTATTTGTAACACTGACATTGTCAGCAACCTAGGCGCCCAACAAAAGAGACCTGTTCAAATTACAGTGCACCCATATAATGGAATGCTTGGGAGGTGTTTAAAATAATTCCATGGGTACCTGCAGATGTAAAATGATGGCCATCTGTTATGATAAAAAATAAGTCTCCTCGACGGCATGCATCATTTTTTAAACAAATTGACTACTTGTAGCAAAAAGGCTGGAGGACATCGGTTAAAATGTTGACGGTGTTTGTCCCGGGCGGGTAAGACTATGGGCGTTCCCACTTTCTTCTTTTACTCCTTTATGTCACATCTTAATGCTTTATCATTAGAAAAAATAGGGAAGCTATTTTCAGCTTGAAACAAACAAACAATCAAACAAAATGTAGATAAAGAGGACGGGGTCTCAGGTGACAGAAAGCAAGCATGTGAGTCAGAGCCGGCCTCCCAGACCCTGGCCGTCTACTGGGCCTGTCACCCGACACTCAGGTTGCTATCAGGAGCACTCTTCTCTGCTGAAGTGACTGGCTTTTGTCACCGATCCCCAGGTTACATCGAGGGGGGAGGACTGGCCTCAGAGCAGTCAGCAGCAGCTCTGGGGTCGGTGGGCTGCGGCTTGCCATGGGGAACACCATCAGGGCCCTCGTGGCCTTCATCCCTACTGACCGCTGCCAGAACTACGTGGTCCGGGACCTCCGGGAGATGCCGCTGGACAGGATGGTGGACCTGAGCGGGAACCGGCTGCGCCGCTTCCCCGTGCACGTGTGCTCCTTCCAGGCACTGGTCAAGCTCTACCTGAGCGACAACCACCTGGACAGCCTGCCTCCGGAGCTGGGGCAGCTGCAGAACCTGCAGATCCTGGCCCTGGACTTCAACGACTTCAAGGCTCTGCCCCAGGTGGTGTGCACCTTGAAGCAGCTCTGCATCCTCTATCTGGGCAACAACAAACTCTGCGACCTCCCCAGGGAGCTGAGCCTGCTCCAGAACCTACGAACCCTGTGGGTGGAGGCCAATTACCTCGCCCAGCTGCCAGACGTGGTCTGTGAGCTGCATCTCCTTAAGACTCTGCATGCCGGCTCCAACGCCCTGCGTCTGCTGCCAGGCCAGCTCCAGCGCCTCCGAGAGCTGAGGACCATCTGGCTCTCAGGCAACCTGCTGACCGACTTCCCCACCGTGTTGCTCCACATGCCCTCCCTGGAGGTGATCGACGTGGACTGGAACAGCATCCGCTACTTCCCCAGCCTGGCCCACCTGTCGAGCCTGAAGCTGGTCATCTATGACCACAATCCTTGCAGGAACGCACCCAAGGTGGCCAAGGGCGTGCGCCGCGTGGGAAGATGGGCAGAGGAGACGCCAGAGCCTGACCCCAGAAAAGCCAGGCGCTATGCGTTGGCTAGGGAGGAAAGCCAGGAGGCACAGGCACTGGCCCAGCCTCTCCCACTCCCTCCCACCAGCTCCCGAGGAGCTTCAGTTATAGGTCAATGCCAAAGGCCCAACTCCAGCATCTTCCGGACACATCTCCACTAGAGAACAAAGGATTGCTCTGAGACCTGGGGGCATCCCTGCAGGTGGGAGATGGAATGGAGTCTGATGAAACGCCCAACCCACACCAAGAAAATACTCCTGGCCAACAATCTCTCTCTCAAAGGGAAGTTGTGAGCTGTAGGAGGCGTGACAACTACTTTGCAAGAAAACCAGCCTCTCCAAGCAGGTTATTTTGATACGCTGAAGAGCAAGAAGGGCCGGGATGCTCTGGCCCCTCCAGGCTCCAGAAGCAGCTGGTCACGAGGGTTGTGAGCCCCACAAGGTATTTGTTGCAGAAGTTCAGGTGGCCTGTCTCCAGCCCTTGGCAGGATGTATCTTCTTACTATGCATGGCCACAAACCGTATGAAAAATATTACTAATTCAGGCCACTTGAAAATGACATGCCTCTGTAGTTAGACTCCGTTGTCACAAAGGCTCAAGATGAAGCTTCTTCCCTGCAGTTTAACAACTGCTGAGAAGACACCCCTGCTGGAGAATGCCTCCTGGTGGGGTCCAACTGCCAATTTAAACTTGACAGTGGTTCATACTGATTTAGCTCATTTTCCTTAAAAAATCTGACTAAAGGTCTACTCCCAACTGTTCCCTGACAATGCTGAAAGTCATCTAGAAAACAGAACCTCTCTGGCAGTGCGGTCTCATTAAAATCCAGCCTGGTTGTATTTGGCTGCCTCAGTGGAGCAGAGCCTGTTTACTCATATGAATGAACCAGAGTCGAACTGAATTTCTTTGCACGCAGGGAAACACGTTTCCAGACTCGCACTAGGGTAAAGGTGGTAGGTGAGAAACAAGCTATGTGAGTTGCAGGTTGTGGTGTACAGGGGAAGCGCCTGCCTCTTCAGCCTCTCTCCCTCTACTTTTGTTCTGACTTGTTTTGATCTCTGTAGATAGGGGTTTTGATGGTCCCTGTATAAACTTAGGTATTCAGGCCGCTGTTTCTTTGAAATATGTTAATTATGACCTTTTCTTCTCCCCATGAATACATCAACTTTAAAGAAACTGCTGTCAGTGGGTAGTTTAGTAACACAATCCTTTCTGTTCTTTAACACTTTCAGCAATCAAGGACACAAAAAGGATCATCTTGACTAAAACATACTGAATTTAGCTTTTAAAAAGTACTTTTGCCATAAAAGCACCTTCACCCAGCAAAATTTGGTTCTAAAATGACGTTAGAAAGCAGATTGTTCTCGTGTTTTCCTACCACAAATATTTCTTGCTAAACCAGAGGAAGGCAGTTTTATGGTTTCACATGATCTCTTCCCATCGACACCTCCCATTCTGTGGAGTGTCTGCAACCCACTGAGGAGGCTGCCAAAGGGCCCTCTTCATCACTAAATGCAATACGTTGTCAAATACTTAACTCCTTTAGTAATGAGTTCAGATTCCTACTAGACATAGACAGCTAGGGTTTAGTCTATTTACTCATTCCTAATGATTGCAATTACCAACTATACTCAGCTGATACTAGAAACTTTGCCAATAAAACTGCCTTCTGAGCTGTATCATAGCTCATCCTTAACCATGGCCGTGACTTTCTTTTGACCCTGTATTCCCCCTCCCAAGATTAAGGGACATACCTTTTATAATGCAGCCCCAGGCTGTAGCCATTTGACCTACAGTTTTCATCTAATGAGCCATCTGGTCTGACTCAAATGTCAAATTATAAACATGACACGTAGTTGAGCTGTTGTCTTCTAAAATAATCAATACACAACAAATAAACATTTCTCAAACAATAAAGTGTTCACCATGAACTTTGCTGTCTAAAAGTGTTTTCACTATAGGATTTCAATTTGTAAATAAATATTTACATTTTCATAACCCTCTGATGTTTTCTTAAAATTCAAATATAATTTTTAAAAAGGGAAAAATGCTGAAGCACCAAATGGTAAACTTTTTCACTCATGATTTTTGAAGTCCCGAAACCCAAAGTGCATCAAAGGAAAACCTCTTCCACAAGCTTATGTAGGATTTTAGCTTCCATGGATATGAATTATGCCAACAACTATTTTAATATGGATTCTTTGGAAATGAACCAAGTTTTTTTTTGTGTGTCCTAAAACATTAACAATATCATTAACAGTTTGCAGTTTCACACTTAAAAAGTGGGCTTGTGATCTAAAAATCAACTACTCCAATTTTAACTAAAAGCACCTATCCTGACACACAGTCACAACGGTTAAGAGCACAGCCCTTCAAACTACCTGAGTTCAAATCCCAGTTTTTTCATTTACTGGTCAGTTACCCATCTCTGCGCCTGTTTCCTCATCAGTAAAATGGTAACTGCCTCTCAGGGCCCAGAAAGGGTTAAACAAATGGCAGTGTGTGAAGTGCATAGCAAAGCGCCTGGCCCGGGACAGCTGTTTACTTAGCCCGGACTTGCAGTGAGTGCTGTACCGAGCAGCACACTGACACTTACACCAGCAGTGCACCTCCTTGCTTGATGGGAAAAACACAAATACCAAGAGAGCAACAAAGCCTTTTTCTCTCAGTAAAATTTTTAACTGTATCTGTATTATCAAATGTAAGAACTATAACTGCAATGCGGTCAAATGCTCCTGGCTCAACCTGCACGGGAAAACGCTGACATCATTACCTAGGATTCATTTTCACATTTCTAAGGGAATAGACTCTGCCCATGTTATTTTAGAATTTACAAAATCACCAAAGCACTTGAAAGTGTGAGACTATTCCTTGGCACAAAACCCATTTGGTGTCAGAAGGGGAGTAAGAGAGGCACGGAACTGAAGACATGGGTGTGTGGGGGCTAGATAATTCACTGTCTCCTTTTTTGCCACTGTTAAAAAATACACCTTATAATCTCACTACCATAGGAAAGAACAGTAATACTATTAGAAATAGTAAAAGGACTGTTTCACTTCTGAGAACAGGAAGCAGGTTATAGGGATCTTTGAATCCCCAGTGCCCAGCGCAATTCTACCATTATTACCTGAATTTTGGAGACTTTATCACGCACACAGGCCACAGGACGGGGGACAGACTGACACGAAGCACTACTGTAGGTCAGGTACTATCCTCAGGGTCTTGTGTAAGTTAACTCACAGTCTTTTCAATACCCCTTTGAAAGAGGTGTTTCGTACTGCTTACAATCTAAAAGTGAGAAATCTGAACCCAGGTTTGTCTCTATTCTTCATATTGAGAATCAAAAATGTTCTATAATAATATGATGAAAAAAAGGTTAAGTCTTTGCACTTCTGTTCTGTTCATGTTATAAAACACTAGAGTAGGTGCAAGGCAGCCTTTGGAAAAGGATTTCATACGAAGTATTCTATTGACTTTCATCAGTCAGGGTCCTGAGAGGAAAATGTATTCATCCCATAGGGTTTACAAAGACAGAACTTTAACAAAGGAACCATTACCAGCCAGAATTAAAGGGAGGGGGAAAAAATCAAAGTTAATACAAGTAATTGTAACTGGCACAAGTAACAGCAGCAGCTGTCACCGCCCATGAGGCCGAACGAACAGGGAACAGAAGCGTTACCCGAACGCAGTGGCTGAGAGCCATGAAGAGGGGGCTGTGCGGTGAGCCGGAACGGGAGGTCTCACAGGGACGCAGCCAATTCCCGAGACGAAGAGCAAGAGCAGGAAGCAGATACCGCTTCCCTCTCCCCGTATCCTACCAGTGCCTCCTGAGTTAAACCACAGGGAGCCGGGAGCCGGGCACCGAGGGAAGCCCCACGGCCTCCAGCAGGCAAACAACGGATCCTGACTTGAGGAGAGTGAAAGAACAACCAGCACACGTGTTGTCCTTCCTCTAGGAGAAGCAGGCGGCTACCAGGACGGCTTTAAAAACCCTGAGCACTCAAGACAATTTCTATGCAGTTAACTATTAACGTACATTCCAAAAATCTCTATTTCCGTGTCACTGAAGTCTTGTGAAAATGAAGAAAAACTCACTGCTTCCATATTTGCTGTTTCTGAGTTGCAGGTTTTCTAGGTCAGGAAATGCCTAACTGCTCCACCTACCCGAGCTGTGGGATGAGTACTGATGCTACAACGTGTGATAAAGTACTGTAAAAACATTACACCGCAAACAGTATTGCTATTAACGTTTAGAAAAGTGAAAAAAGTAAAAATCTGTGTAATTCTCTTTGGCAATCTAGGAAGTTTCTCCTTTATGTGAATGTGTAGGAGATAAACTAGTATCACAACAAAAAGCAAATTTTCCAGTTTTAATAGCTTTTAACGAGTAATATTAAAATGCTGAGGCAAGCGTTTATACAAGAGCAAAACAGAACAGGGTGGTTTATCAAAGTGTCTTTGAGAACTCTTATGTTCCTCTACAGGAATGGAATGTCTCTCCATGAGACACCCAGTGAAAACCACTGTTGGGCTTTGCTTCATTTCTTGTGCATCCTGCTACATAACGATCTATTAATTACCTCTGAGCCTAAATTCACCTTTAAACCATCAACTCAGCACATTCTTATAAAAACAAAAAACCCTAACAAAACAATAATGCTTATGTCTAACCATATCTATCTCCTTTAAGAGAGTATTACCCTGTAAAGTATCAGCAGTGCTGAAGCTGCTTGCAGCAACCATTTAAAATGTAACTCACACCTGAAGTAATGGAAACCACCATAATTTTTTCCTACGTAGGAGACACTACTTAGACTACACAACATTAAAAATGCACTGAAGTATATGGTACTTTCACAAAACAAAATGGTTAATAAAAATTATGTATGATTGAGAATCAAAAGGTTAATGTATATTTATCACATCTGACTTGGATTCACATTAATCAACATAGTTTTTCCATAAATGATTATAATGTCAGTCAAGCTAAATAAACTCCATACTGGAAGTACAATCCTCCACTCCCATTAAGTAGTTAAAACAGGGTACAAATCACTAAGTCAGGTAAGGACTAAGTAATTGTTCAAATTTTTATTTTGATGCACAGTATGAGTAATGAACTCTAAATCAAATGAATTTTATGGAAAATGAAACAGCAAATAAATTAGACCCATGTTAAAATAGAAGGTCAGTTAAATGTCCAAACTTAAGGATATAACAGCCACAGATAAACTTTGACTCTACAGTCTTCTTTCAGGAGCTCGAAGTCTTTCAAACACAACTTTGCTACGAACTGGTCCAGAGCTCAACAGCATATGGGAATGCTTAACAGGGGTGGTGATCAGGGACACGTTTCCTGTAAACATCACAGAACATACACTTAAGAAAAAAAGGCAACGGTGAAAATGAAAAGCGTGACTGTAAACCAAAGGTCTATATCAAACACAAACACAGCCAGAATCCTAATTTTATTAAAATCAATTTTAATATTTAACAAGGATGTTCCTACCTCATAATTAACATCTCTTAATTATTGTATTAGTAAGAGAACAAAATCTGTGGAATGTGAAGATCTGTCAGTATTCTGTTCTCACCTTCTCATCCTAACCCACTTACCAAACAGCATTCTCCAAAAATTCATTAATTTATGTTTTTAACTAAATATGTTAGGACATTTCACTAAATTAGTCAAAAGACAGTTCTCTCAATCAGAAGTTGTAAAATGACAAGGCTTTGGAGCTTTAAAATGAAAACCTCTGCATCACTGCTCTAAATGAAGCAGACAGGGTGATGGGGTTGAGTAACTCACTGAAGCGTGCCAACAGTACCTCTCACACCTCTGATGATAAATTCTTATTCTCTATTGACCATACAGCAAACCTCTCAGCGAGGGGGCATGGCAGAGGTACTAGCAAAGTTTACCTCATGCCTATGGAAACCCTGCTTCTAGAGGCAAGCACGACAGGTAAGAGAAGCAGGAAAAACCATAAACAGACCCAAAGTGCAGCAAAAGGGGCCACCTAACCCTGGTAGCTTACAGGAGTATGACCAAAGGATGTTAATACAGAAAAAGTCATCAAGCAGCTGCCACAAAGCACTGGTCTGAAAAGTAAGTCCCTGGGGGTTGATAATGAGTATGAAAAGCAGCCCACAGTCCAGTCCGTTTGGGAAGGCCGACTTCAACAGATCATTCATGGTTTTTAACTGCAAATTACTCAGAAGTTCTCATATATTTAAGACACTTAAAGCTCAAAATCAGTGACATCAGAGCAAACGAAGCGCCGCAGCGCACACTTCAAGGGTGGCCGAGGGCGCCAGCTACCGCTGAGACCGCAGGCCGTGGCTCCCTGACCCCGCCCCCGTCAGAGCATTCCAGTTACACAACTCAGTTTCCTCGTGCTTTCACTGTGTTTGAAGGCAACAGAAAACGTAACTGCATCTAACCACTTTTGGTGGCACTGATTCCAAGAAAACTTTGTCAACTTTCCCTTCCCTCACCACCTTCCATGTCAAAATGACTGCCCTCCCCATACCAGGAGCAGACTCTCCAGACTTCAGCCCAGAGCTTTCCACTATACGACCGGAGACCTGAATACCATTTCAGCTTTTCTCTCTACACCCAAAACACTACTTTCCACCCTTTCGTTCTGCTAACAGTAGAGGACAGCTGCCATCCACAAAAGCCACTGAGAGGAGTGCTGCAGGGTCTGCACAAAGAAAGGTCTGCAACTTAGTCCATTTAAGGCGTAATTTCCCAGTAACATTCCTACTCCCCTCCTGCTACTACGCACAAACCTCCTGTCCTCTGAGCTCCCAGCAGCTGCTGGTGGACTGTGCCCTCCCTGCTTCTGCGTCAATCATCTCCTCTGAAACTGTTCCAACTCAAACCCACTGAATTTTCACAGTAAGGCCCACACCTCCTCTAGCTACTACCCCACTTCTCTGCTCCCATTCACAAATCAGTCCTTGAAAAAAGTCTATATACACTTCCTCCAATTCCTCTTCCCCCCGCCTCTATGGAATTTACTTCATACCTCTCTGCCCCCTCCACTCCACTAAAACTGCTTGTCAAGATTGCCAACCGCCTCTGTTGCTAAATCCAATTTTTAAGGTCAATTTTCAGTCCTTTATCTTACTCGACCTATTTGCATTTTGGCAGTTGATCACCCCTCCTCTCAAATACTTCCTTATTTGGCTTCTGGGACACACATTTCCCTTGGTTTTCCTCCTACCTCAGTGGCAACCCCCCCCATCTTTAAAATTTTATATTAGTCTCATGCTTTAAATATCACATACAGGCTGACAACTCCTAAACTTGTAACTACAGATTGAACTTCTCCCCTAAACTACAGACTCAACTATCCAACTAACTGCTTTCTCAACAAACATCTCAAATGGCCAAAGCTGACAATCCCCATCTTCCCTTCCAAAGCCTCTCCCACCTCAGATAAAAGAAACTCCTATTTTTCTCAACAAAAACTCTTGAATTATCCTTAATCCCCTTTCCTCTCAGACCTTAAATCCAATCTATCATCAAATATTGCCGGGTCTACCTTTGAAAATAGATCTATTATCAACCCATTTTCACCACCTTCACCTCAATCTACTGGTCCAAGCCACCATTTCCTTCCATCGCCCTGAACCTCCACTAGCAGGTAAAATACATGGTTTCGGTGACTGCTGAATCTTCAAATGTTAAGATTTTTCTGGCCACTAAATCATTTTTGTGTGAATGAGTTTTTAAAAAAATTTTCATCTTAGAAAAGCTGCTGGAATAGGACCATGTACAGAACTATGCACATTATGTGCTTAAGAAAATACATATGGAGAAGTTTACCCAGGACAGAGTATGACGGCGCCAACGCATCCTGGTAAAAAGACGTCAGTTCTTACTACTGCACCTCCCACCTTCCCGCTCTCTGGTTTTTGACCTTCCCACACCTGGTTCTTTATGTGCCCTTTCAATTGTGAGGGCTACCCTGTGTTACCAACTAAGTCTTTCTGGCTTAAATCTGAGTTGTGATTACAGATTTTAAGTAACCTGCATAATACTGCTATCTAGACAAGATAGCTCCATTTTCTATCAACAATAGTTATCAAATATATGCAGCTACCAGTTTTTTGCTTCCGTGTTAATTTTCCCTGAGAAATGTCTCTCTGAAGTGTTACAATACCTTGGTGCTGCTTTAATGATGTTGTCCACACGAAGAATCACCTCTGCTGCTTCGGCTGCACTTAGAAGAACTTGTCGCTTTACCTGGAAACTTTCTGTTATACCCAGTAAGGCCATGTCTCCAATGGTACCTTCCTTCATATCTGAAAAACATTTACTAAATTAACAACTACAGTCTTAACTGTAACAAAACATACCTAACGGCCTAACAAGATGAATCCTGACTTATAAAAAAAAAAAAGGTACAACCAATTACTCAAACTTAGTGCATTCTCAGCCTAGCACTCAAGAAAAGCCTTTTAGAATTAAAAACTCAACAACTGATCATCTGTATTAACAGAGGGCAACTTATGTCAAATGACAGAAAATTTATACAGAACACGGAATCACCGATCTTTATCTGTAAATAAACTGCAGAAAATTTGCTCATCACTGATTATACCACGGATTCCTAAGAACTGGAAGAGAATTTAGAAGTCACCTACTTTTCTTCCTGTTAGAATCGCCCTTCATCTTCTAAAGGCCATTTTTTCTTTTGGTGGGGGGAAGTATTTACGTTTATTCATTGATTTATTTTTTGAGGAGTTACTGGGGATTGAACCCAGGATCTCCAGCATGCTAAGCATGCACTTTACCACTTGAGCTATACCCTCTGCCCACCCTTCATCTTCTGACAGATTATTCACTAGCTCTCTTGCCCAGTGACAGGATTATCTACCCTCGAAGACTGTCCCTTTAATGTCCTAGACAGGCTGTTGGGAAATTTTCCAATCTGAATTAAATTTGTTTTTTGGCCACTTTTATGTATGTATCAGACATCTGTACTCAAAAATGTCTCAGATTAAGTTTACTGTGAGATTAGGAGTTAACACTGTAAGAGACAGAGTAAAATCTACACTTATTTCAGAACATAAATACAGTTTTTATGTATTTAAATCCTGTAGTCATTATATAACAAACCTGTTACAAATCTTCTAACTAGTTTTATTCCCCTTACTGAATAATAATGTTTTGGCAGAGTTGAGATTATGAAGTTAAACACTTTCCTAGAAAGTATAATGGTTATAAAGGCAAGGGTCACAGGAATCTTCCACATGGCTATTAAGAGACTTTATCTTTACCAAAAAAAAAAAAAAAAAAAGAGAGAAAATGGTAGAGTGACTCTAGAAAACCACAAGATTAAAGTCCCACTGCCTTCTTACCCAGGCCGGCGGTCGTATTGCCTTCACTGTGGGCAGCTCGGAGCTGGGCCACCAGGTCTGCACTGTCGTAGCCTGCGTTGTCAGCTATGATAGTTGGCAACTATGAAGTGAAGAAGACACGGTAAACTATTTATTCCACACAAAAAAGGTTAATTTACAAACTAGAAGAAAAAGCTTTCTAAAATTATACATTTAGAAACAATGTAAAATCTGCTTCCTTTTAATTACTGCTCATAAAGAAGATAAACTCCAAAATCAAATTTAAGCTGTGTGAACCAATTCTTTTAAGGCCAAGAAAGTAAACATTTTCTGTCCAACGTAGAAAAATGTACTCATTTAAAAACCATCAATACCCACAAAATATAAGTTCAAGTCTCTTTCATTCACTTACCATTCTCAGGGCTTTAGCGTAAGACTCCATCGCAACAGCTTCCTTGCCCGGTGTTCTATTGGCAAGCTGTGTCACAGCGTGAGCCATCAGCATCTCAGAACAGCCTACAGATTGAAATTTCATTTATACTTAATTGTCTCCAAGACACTAAAGTACTGACTGCCCTTAAGATACACCAAGCACTTAAAAATTAAGTGCAAAGGCAATATAAATTTCCTGTAAAGCCTATTAAAGCAAAAGTCATTTTTACATTTTAAGAAATAAAGTAAGTTCAGTATTTTTCAAATGCTTACCTCCTCCATAAACTGTTCTAGGATCTTTCACAGTTTGGGCAAGAACACAAAGAGCGTCATGCAAAGATCTTTCTGCTTCATCTAAAATCTGCTGAGTGGCACCGCGTAGAACAATGGTGCAAGCCTCACCTGAAGTTAAAAAAGGTAATGTTCTTATGTCACAGTAAACACTTAATTATCAAACATTAACGTTCACCTTCAATTATTTATGCAGGTTATATTATTTGGTTTTGAAAGCTATCATGTCTTCCATTGTTACACATTCTCTTTGCTAAAAATTCACATTCCTAACAGTTCTCCGTTATCTGTAACAATTATGTTGAATACGCACTGTTCCCAGAGACAATAACAACACGAGGCTGCCCTCAAGAGACTGAAATTAACATATACCATTTTTCTCAAGAATTAAGACATGTATTTTACTAACTACAGTAACTGTTTCACTTCAACAGAGCCTACCATAGATTTAGGAACCTAAACCAGGATCTACATAATCACTCACCAAGGGCTACCCCAGAAAAGTGAATGAGTTTGTCTTCTCCAATCATGACTTCCTCAATAAGTCTGCAACTTCCAAGCTTCACCAGTTCTGGGTGGTCAAAGGTAGAGGCAATTTCACCACCTATGAACAAAAATACACATTCATCAAATGCATAGCAGGTTTAACATTTGTTTTGCAACAAGCAGTAATGAACAGAAAACACAATATTTAAGTTGATTGCTTAGTATATGCCAAGCACTCTTTGAAACACTTCATACAAAATAACAATTACCTGATCTTCACAACAGCCCTAATAAGAGAAGGGTCATTTATTAACCCATTTAGAAACAATAAAATTGAGGTAAAGAGATGCTTAGTTTCTCATCCAAAGTTACACAGTCCAAACAAACATGAAGCTGTAGTTCAATACAAGCAATCTGATTTCAGACCTATATACACACGCTGCATAGTATCACCTCAACTGAGACTAACTTTCAGTCTGAATTTAAATTCAGATTCTCTTCAGAATCCAGTCTAGAAGACCAGGTCTCTTGAGATCCAATATTCCAAAACAAGTTATGAAAATACTGGACTAGTCTTAGTATGTACTGACATTGGGAACTGCTTAAAATAGTGAGCATCCGGTATCTGTTAATTATCAAGTAACTGAAATGTCGGGAGCACCTATAAAGCCTAGAAAAGGGGGGAATGGATACTGAGGATTTCCCAGAGCGAACTTAATGAGGAGTCAAAAAAGTAAATTCATTTTACTCCCTAGGTCCTATTACATCTATTCCTATTTTCCCTCCATCTTCCACGCTGTAAACATTTCCTTTCTTAGCTCTTAAGTAAGCAAGTTAGGTTTCCATTTTAAATTCCTTTTCTCTAGCTCACTACTCTTTCTTTTAATCGATTCCCTCCATCATCAATCAACCCCCTTTTCCACTCCTTACTGATCAATCTCAATGACTGATGCTTTATTTCTATTTTATAACTAACTTGTAAAAAGGACTCTAGTCTTCCCCACTCTGCTCATTTATCCTCATAATCTGTAGGGCTGAAGTTCTTACTTTTGCTTGGCAAACTCCTGAGACTGCTGTGTGTCCTAGACATGAGACACAATGGATGTCCAGGACATCACCTCCCCTTAAAGAAGACCAATCTGGCTTGTGAGAATTTTCACTTATCCTACACTCACTCACTCACTCAGCTGCCGTCTGCTTACAAATTATTTCTAGACATTTGCAAGAACCAATTTCACACATCTTGGCAATAGATGAGTTACTACGAACAGGAGCCACCACAGGGCCAACTTCACAGCCATACAATTGGTGCGCTCGGACCAGTAAATTTTCTTCTGGCTGTATGTGGTATCATACCATAGCAACCCTTCTGATAGCAACTCATATCATGAATGTGCCATCATTCACATTTATTCTTATGTCGTATCTTTAATCCTGCTGCTTTAAGGGAAGAATTACAGAAACATGGGCATTGTAAGTTTTATCACCTTAAGCAACATGTATGAAGTAACTTCAAAGCAAGTAAACACACCGCCAAGTAATTAACGAAAGGAAAACGTCTGCTTTGGTCAGGAGACTATGCTTCTCAAACTAAAAACGGCTTAAAAAGTTATTCTGAGATGAGACCAATCCTACTATCTATAGTCATTAGTAATTTTAATTTCAATTTCTTCTAAAACACACAGCTGTTCCAAACGGAATCTGATGTTCCTAGCAGCTTTTTACACCTCAAACCCCACGCCCCTTAATTCTCACTGGCAGGCTGTTATTCAACTTTCCAACCTATTCGTTCATTTCCAAAGGCCTGAAAATTAGAGAACAAAGACTGTCATCTTGGTTTCCAAGGGCTACTTAGCAGTTACTTTAAATGTTTTTTTTGGGGGGGGGGATAATTAGATTTACTTATTTGTGTTTTGGAGGAGGTACTGAGGATTGAACCCAGGACCTTGTGCATGCTAAGCATGCACCCTACCACGTGAGCTATCCCCTATCTTCCGCTTAGTGGTTACTTTAAAAACCATTACAACAAAATGTGACCAACCGCACTCCATGTCATTTTGATGTAGACATATTTGTAAACACACTTTGCAGTCCACACTGGGATTATAAAATTCCTACCTCCACTGAAGGGTGCTGGAGTATATTAACTTGTCATCACGCACTGCTGGACTGTTTCACACTTATTTCAATATTTATTACTTTCATAAATTTTTAAAAATTAACAAAAGCAATGTTTTGTACTTGACCCATTCTTTGGCTTATGGTTAAATGTTCAATACAGGTTACTATTCTATCTGTACCACCTACCACAGAGGGCATAAAGCATTCAACAACTCACTTAGCACTAGAATTATATGAGTATACTAGGGAAGACTTAAAACTCCTTTTTTAAGCTTCAATTTAGACTATGTTTAGGACAGAGGTCCTGTGGGTTTGTGAGAAAAGATGTAGTTATCTTTAAAACAACATTAAAAAATAAATCTACACACATGGCAAAGCTGGCATATAATTTGGCATATTAAAAATAATTTAAGTAAAGATGTAAGTCAGATTTCAGATTAACTGTTTAGGTTCTAGGTTCCTTAAAGGGGTTTCTTTGTACTTTCAGCAATGAGTTACATACATTAACACTCAGTAAATCCAAGAGTGATTATAATGTTTGTTTGAAATTAACGTCTTTTCCCCATACCTGTGACAAGAGCGAGGCGTTCCACACCTGCAAAATCTGCATGCTCAATAGCCATAACACCAGCAGCACCGAAGAGCTGTTCAGGATAATTGTAAATTAATTGCCTATAAATGAAATATGAAAAAAAATCGTTCAAAACTGTTACTTTACATTACACTAAAAAACATGAAAACATTTTTACTTTACCAGTAATCACAGAAATGCAAATTAGAAGATACCGTTTTTCACCTATTAATAATTTATAAACTACAGTAATGCATCCATGTTAGTACTGAATATGGGTACTGTTTTTATATGGCTGACAGTATAAACTGAAACTTTAATTCTGAAAAGCAATTCAGCAGTAATGCATCAAAAGCCATGTAAGTATTTAGATGCTTTAACTCCATTCCTGAGAACCTACAGCAAGAAAACTGAAAATTCAGATAAAAAAATTCAATGAAAATATGTGTAAGAATTTTTATGTAGAACAAAACTTGCCACTGTCCTCAATGTCTACCAGGAGAGTGTACACATCATAATTTACCAACTAAAAAAAATTTGTCATTTTAAGTGAAAGTATATACTATTAGATAAAAGCAGCAAATTACAAAAGTTTATAGCATATGATCACAACTAAATGAAAAACTGAAACCAGAACACTACACACACACAAAAGTCAACTTAATAATAGAAAGAATTTCTAGGAGAACTCTGCTCCTCCTTTATAGTTTCCTATTTTCCAAAGTAAGCAAATGTTACTTTTACAATAGGAGTCAAAAGGACATCTGTTTAAAAGTTGGCAACTTAAAAGCTGAAGAAAAATTTTTTATAATTAGTTTAAAGTGCTGTTAGGCAAAATGTGTCTTACCAGATTCCCAGATCACACAGAAGTAAGCTAACTTGTAAAAAGCCCACATGCATTTGGCTTCTAACAGTTACTTTTCATAAAGCAGTAAATCTCTCTCAAAGTTAACTACTGCCTTTTCACAGACTGAACTGCCCTGTTCCTCCTGGTATTTTCACCATTCTCAACAACCAAAAAAACCTTAGATACTGACAATTAAGAACACAAAGGGGAAGTGTTTTAACGATCAGAGGCATGAGGCAGAGAGAGAGGAGGCAGGCAGGTGCAGTTCACCCAAGGTTGTATACGTGGGTCTGGGAGCAAAGCACCGGAAAGAACACCAGCCCCAGCTATTACTGTGAAAGCAGTATCGTGCTGTGCTAGGAGTGTCTAGCCATCACTTTCTCCTTTGTTTTGAGTTGGTTCTACCTGAATTTACAGAAGAAAAAAAGTACATAATGTATTTACTGAAAGAGCCATAGCAGGCAACCTTTACTTTATGTTTGTACTTGTTACTTCACAGTGGTTGCAAGACAAAATAAAAGAATATATACACTTTAGCTCAATTTACAAAAAAACAAAACAAAAAGACCCCAAAAACACCACACGGGGAAGGTTACACATTTTTTTTCATACGAATTAAAGATAAGCCCTAAACCTCTTACTACTTTTCACCTCTTTGTTCTTTTATTCCTATGCTACTTCAAAACCCCATCGTTTAATGTGGAATTAAATCTCTCTTCCAAATATATGCATACTACTGCCAAAACTAATGTAACTGCCGAATCAGAAAACTTGTTATTGTTGATACAAAAAAGTTTAGTCAAGTACATTAACAAAAATTTGCACTAAAATAATTGTAATGCAAATGCCCTGCTATACAACTGTATTTATACTTGGAAAAAACAACACTTCCTAAATATCAGATCACTAAATTCAATATAAAAGTATCTTCCTCAAACTTCACAAAAAAAATCCCTTCTTAGATTATCACAAATATTGTTAGCACAAGCATACACAGACCTGTTAATAAAGCAATTTATCCCATGCTTAAGAATACGTTCTACTTTCTCCTTCATTTTTTCCTTCTCCGCATGTTCAATCTCAGCAACCTTTGCTGTAGAATCAACTCTTACACGGGAACCAAATATCTAAGACAAAGGAAAGCATAAAAAAATAGCATCACTCTCATTACACACAGTTTCATAGCATAAATTTTTTTGTGAATATACCAAAAACCACCTGTGCATGTGTGTGTGTATATTTACATATATTCATATATATCCTAGGGGTTTTTTTAGGGTAAGTGACTTCAAGCCTGAGTTTATAGCAGCTAGTAATCAGAATTCCAAGAAATGCAGCTAACATACCTTTATTTTGTCTGTATCCATACCAGTATTTGCAATAAGAATTTTAGCATTTTCAATTCGCTTTGGTTGATTTACTCCAATTTTTTTATCCAACAGAAAGCCTACAATATGATGACAGTATTGTATTAAATACTTCAAAGCTGCATTAATAAATCTTTTAAAGTAACCTGCTTTATCAAATTACTCTTTCAAAGGATGCATTAAGTCCAATTCACCAAGCTCCTAGAACCTATAAAGCAGCGATTATAAAATCAATTTAGCAGATCATTTAAAAATATGCAAAATAGGAAATATAAGAGCACAGCAGAAATATTAAGAGTAAAAGAGCATTTCTGTACAGCAACTATAGTTCACTAAAAAATTAATTTTTTGAAAAAGAACAAACAGCATTTTGAATCTTTTGTCTCAGATAAACTACATGTGCAGATGCGTGGGCTGCAACGTAAAGACAGTGAGTCCACTTTCATTAGCTTAAAACCAGCACGAAAGAAAACCAGCTGTAAAGATTAGGTATACAGGGTACTGCTAGAGATGACTGAACTTTTTAAAGAACTGAGGCTGGTGATACAATGAAAAGCCATGGACAGCAGAGTCAGACCAACCTGGCCCCAGTCACGCCTACGCTGCTTACAGGCTATGTAAGCAACCCTGGACAAACTATTCAACTTCAGCTATTCAGCTGTAAGCAGGAAGATCACCAGGGGCAGAGATGCTAGTTACCAGCCCAGGACCCTGCTGACATGGAACTATCATGTGAACTGAGTACCGCCTCTCTCTCTGGGCTCCTTTTAGATGCATATGTAACTTCTACCTCACTAAGCATTATCACCTTGATTTTCTGCTCTATTCAGCTGAACTTAAATTTCACTCACCGGGTCAACATTCTGAGAAATAAATGAGAGTTTAAGTAAAATTCTAACTAGAATACCTGGCACAGGGCAGACATTCAAGATTGGTAGCTATCCTTGTTTTAATTATCTTTCCCTACCACCGTCTCTATTAGAAATGCCACACAGCCCTTGTATGTAAATTCAACTAAGAATATTCAAAATTGTTACTCCCTCGAAACAACAAACAAAACCCAGACCTCAAATCACTGGTAAAGCAGAAAGTGTACAGCACAACTTACTCCTCTTTTCCCCTCTCTATAGAAGAGAATGCTATACTCTCTACAGGCCATTCTGTGAAGTAAACGTAATACAAAGATGCTTTGAAAAATCCATACTCTAAAAACAAAATACACTATTACTAAGGAAATAGCAGTTGCTAAGATTCATTCATCACTCTTCAAGAACACCAGAAACAAACCCTCAACACCTGCCAACTAAATGGTGTGACTTACCCAGACCTTTCCTAGAGAACACATGCAATCCTGGACAAAGTGCCATTTGACAATAGCGGACTTCTAGTAAAAGAAAACTACAACTTCTCTTTATTAGAGACTACAATTTACTTCATGGTATAAAGTAAAACCTAGACGTTACCAAAGGAACGCAGGGATTGCGATGAAGCACACTGTCTATGTGACAAATAGATTAAGATGACAAAAAAGGCTGCTATATGACTTATGTCCTTAAAGACAGTTTTCTGGCTTTATAAAGTGTCACTAGTCCTGACTAAAAGAGAATTCCCTTAGTACCTAGCTTTCAACATCTGATCAAAATGTCTTCTCCCATATCCAACACCATACATACCTTCATCTAAATAGGAATCTGCCAGACTTCCTCCTAGCTTCTTGATGACATGAATTGCCTCCAGATTACCAGAGCCTTTCAGTCTGAGAACAGCTTCTACAGCTAACTTAGTAAAGTGGTCTTTGTGATGAGTAAGAAGTTTTGAGGATAATGTTGTTCCCGCAATGTTCATTAAATCCTGACGGAATTTAACTTCGTCAGAACTAAAAAAAAAAAAAAAAAGAAACAAACTCATGCCTGTTTTTGAAATGCTTCTCCAAAATTATCACCCTGTTTTGCTTTTCAAAATTTATCAGATACCTGGTTTGTAAATAGATACTGTCACCTTAAACCGTCAGGGCTCTAAGTAATATGAAAAGAACCTTATCAGTAATCAAAGATACAAATTAAAGGACACTTCCCCTACCAAGTTGGCAAACTAGTAAAAGAGAAACACGAACAAAAATTTCAAGACCATGGGAAAAGAGGCATTATTATACACCCTGTGGGACTGTAAATTAATAAATCTTTTTCAGGAGAATTATATATAATATAAATAAAAATGTCTTTAAATACACATACCTTCAAACCAAGCAACTATACTTTTGGGTGACAAGTTTTTCACATTATAAAGCTAAAAACTGTCAAAATACAGTTCTCCAAATATAGATAGGTAAATTACAGCCCAGTCCCATAAGCAAATGCATACCTCTATTAAAACTAACATTACAAAAAATATTGACACCCAGAAATGTGCTTGTTATTCAACTAGGTTAAAGAGGCTTCAAAAACCCTCTATACAGTAATACTGTCTGATCTGTTTACTGTGATTATATATGCAAAAAAACTGGAAACCCAAACTTTAACTTTAATGACTACCTCTGGGGAGTACTGTGGGGTTTTCTTGGTTGTAGAAGCAGGATGAGGCAACAGGATCAATGCTTGTGTATGCTTTTCACTGTTCTCTAGACTTCCTGCACTGAGCGTATTTTCAAAAAAAACGTTAAATGCTGAAAACAGTATTTTATTATACCAACCCATGATCGACTGCAGAACTCAACAGAGCCTGTCTTGCTGCCTTTGTGGCTTCTCTCCAGCCCGCAATAATGGTCTGTGGATGAATCTTTTTTGCAATTAAAGATTCTGCTTCCTATTAATAAAAAGGGGGAAAACACTCGTTAACAGTAAATTTGTAGGAAGAACTTGATTACTTGATACTCAAAACCACAGTAGCAAAAAAAAAACCCCGAGAACAACAACAACAACAAAAAAAACAGTAAGAAGAGGTTGAAGTTGCTCAGGTGAATTACCCTTAGTAGTTCTGCGGCTAGAACAGTGACAGAGGTAGTGCCATCACCAACTTCATCATCCTGAACCCTCGACATATCTAGGAGGGAAAAAACCTAGTTATTAACTCATTTATATTTGATCCTGCTTTTTAAACTACTTCTCAGTGGCTTACCAAATTCTCCAAACATACCCACTACCAATTTAAATCTCACTTATCTAGGTTTCCTCAGCTGACAAATTTTTGGAATTTTTTTTTAGTATTCTATTTATCACTGTATTACTTAATTATTTTATTTTGGTGGGGGGAGGTAATTAGGTTTGTTTATTTTGAGAGGAGGTTCTCAGGATTGAACCCAGGACCTTGTGCATACTAAGTAGGCATTCTACCAGCTGAGCTATACCCGCCCTCAAAATTCTTTGGAACTTTCCAGTCTGAAATGCAAGTTTTACCATCAGTAAGTAATGGCACTCCAGAAACTTGTATATTAATTATGATAATAATCAGTTAAAAAGTAGGTATCAATTAATAAAAAGGACAGCCTATATAAATTGTTTCAAAATGTCAACAAAACATTATCCTCAGACTCACCAACTAAAACTTTAGCAGCTGGATTGTCCACACCAATGTTTTTTAGAATAGTTGCACCATCATTGGTTACCATAAGAGAAGCATCTCGTCCACTGCTTAATAGAATTTTGTCCTAAAAGGAACATACTTGGATCAAGTTAAGTTATAAGTACATTTGGAAGAATGGACAGTCAGTTAGTACTCTCATATACTGCTGATGTGTAAATAGTCTCAGTGATTATTTGGCAGTATCCATTAAAATTCTTCCAATGCAAGGTTTCCATAAGCAAATTTTGGTGTCTATCTGTCTCTACCTCTAAGACACTAAAAGAACAGAGACACGAATAGGGCTGTTTCAGTACTGTAATAGCAAAAGCAATGTACACAAACTAAGTATCCCCCAATTCGGTAATAAGTACAAACTATAAAATAAACAAGATGCAAAATACAATTGGACAAAGACTGTATCTATTTACACTGAAATGAATTTAAACAACCGAACTACAGAAAAAGGACACACAAACAACACCTATGACAAAACATCATCTGTCACAATGAGAATACATAAAAGTAAGTACATAATACATTAGATACACATACATCTACATAAAAGCAAAAATGTTGGGAATACTTATATCCAAATGCTAACAGTGGCTGTCACTGGGGAGAGAAGTGGCATTGGGGATGGTGGTCAAAGGGGACTTTAGCTGTATAGGTACCATTTTGATTTTTAGTAGAGACACATCTTACTTGTACAATTAACAGCTGAGCTTTAAAGATCAAAAAACATCCCTCAAAAGTGTGTTATTGTATTTCTACTGAGGGCTCTAAAACAATATTAAAATTCCCCGTTTTTCTTACCATGCCCTTGGGTCCCAACGTGCTCTTTACCAAATCTCCAATAGCGATGGCACCAATAAAAGACGACTGGGGACGAAAATCAAAGAGACAGTCAAAATCAACTTCAAGGTCTTAAAGCTGTTAAAAAAAAAAAAAAAGAACTATTATATCTTTAAAAGAATGAGAAAAACAAGGCTTACCAGACGCGCTGTCTCTGCTCTCTCTTCATCAGCTCCAGCCTTGAAGATATTAACAGGTGCGAGAGAAAGGGACGCCTGAGAAGGAAAATCAAGAATCAGTCTGAATACTCAGTAGCGGGATTTTTTAATACATACACTTAGATACCTTCCACTAGACTTACAAGTAAATATCTAAGAGAAAATTAATTTACAGAACAGTGAAATTTCTCGAACAAATGAAGCTCTGCATCATTGGGGTAGTCATTTATTTAAAGCGGAGGGAGGGACTCAGGTGACATTGCTTTCTGGATCTACAAGAGCTCCAGCAATAAAAATTCTACGCCAGAGAGACTGACTGTAAGCACGGCAAGACCAAAGACGAATTTTTAAACTAAGGGTAAGGCAGGAGGGGGTGGTAGGCCATTCGCGCGAGCCTCGTCGGGCGCATGGAGCTAGGCAGCGGCTCCCTCCATCTGCGCCCTCGGGCGGCTCCAGGCTCCGCCCCGAGAGGGAAGGCGGGGCCCGTCTGGACGACACGCCCGGTGCACTAGAAATTTCTTCGCTCAGGATAAGCCCCGGGCCTCGGGGTCCCGGGACTGAGGAGAGGCCGGGTCAGGAGACGCTGGCCCTGAGGCCCAACCCCGCCAATCCCCGGTCAGCCGGGAGGGCCCTGTCCGCCGGTCCGGCGCAGGCCACACGCCGCGGCCTGCGCCATGTGCGGCGGGCCTGGGGACAGACGCCGGGAGCCCGCGGCGCTGGGAAGACAGAGGGGCCGGGGGACGGCGGGGGACGGCAGGGAACGGCGGGCCTAGGTCACGGCCAAGGCGGCCAGACTCACCATGCTTCCGAGGAGTTCGGCACACACGCTAACCCCCTCACAGCTCGCGCCCGGGACCGCAGGGAAGAGAAGCCGGAAGTGACGCCGCACGCTCTGCCGCAGAGGGCGGAGCCTCGGCCCGCGCGCTTCCTCCTCCGGGCACCGCCCTCGGGGGAAGGGAGGGGCAGCGTTTTGAGGGGAGCCCGCGGGTGGGAAACGCTTCCCGTCACACTGGAGGGGCGGGGCCTCGACTCGCGCTTCGCTCCGCGCGGCGCCGCCCGCTCGGGACCAGGAAGGGGAGGGTCTGACACTTTGCGTGGGGGCCGAGCGGTTTGGGAGTGGAAAGCCCGAGGGCAGGAGGGACACCGCGCCCCGCCGCGCCGCGGGGTTGCCACAGCAACGGAGTTCTCGCTCGCACGTTTTCCTTTTCTTAAATTTAACCTTTACAAAGTTTTGCCTTAAAGTACTACATATACAGAGTAAAGTGTTATGTACTAACAATGGAAAACAACCACCAACCTCATTACTTCCTCTCCCCAGAGCAACCACTCTCAACTTTTTGAGCATTTTGAAGATTTTAACATCATACTCCTAAGTAATATTTTATTGCTGTCTTAATTTTTAACATTTATTGAGTAATACCGAAGAAAGCCTACATTTCTTTGTTTGAATTTTGTTTTGCTTTGGGGGGAGGTAATTAGGTTTATTTATTTACGTATTTATTTTGATGGAGGTACTGGGGATTGAACCCAGGATCTCTCTCATTTTAAGCGCGCGCTCTACTACTGAGCTATACCCTCTCCCTCAATTTTTTTTCTTTTTGTTGTTTTATTGGAGGGTAGGTAATTAGGTTTATTTATTTAATGGAGATACTGAGGATTGAACCCACGGCCTTGTGCATGCTAGCCATGCACTCTACTATTGAGCTACACCCTCCCCCCGGTTGAATTCTAAAACGCCGTTTTTAATTGGACTGTCCAGAACAAGGTCTTGTGAGATCTGTTGGAGACATTTACTTTGTCTTTGCTCATTTTTAGGAGGTTTTGCATTTCATTCGTTTGCCCCCCATCCCCCCCGACACACACTGTTGTAGAGATGACCAATATCCTCTTACATGTCTTGGTAGAGAACAAGATCAATCCCAAATATTTCCGTTTATGAAGAACAGTTTTCTACTTTCTCTAAGTTGACCCCCTTGGACGTTTAAAGTAAAATTTTTGTGCTTAAAAAGAAATCTATTTAGCTTTCCATCATCTACTGATACCTTTTTCTCCCTTTGACTGATTGCTTAGCAAGCTCTTGGATTTTGGCAATTGTAAACACTGATAGATGTTTTAAATTTTTAATTGTTTCTACCCTTCAGATATACTCTAAGAGGGTGAGTTTACACCAGGAGTTGACAAATTATTGGGAGCCAAATCCAACTTGCCACCTGGGTTTGTATGGCCAGAGAGTTAAGAATGATTTTTGCATCTTTAAATGGTTGAAAAATAAAAACATTTGTGATACATTAAAATTATATGAAATTTATATTTCAGTGTCCATAAAACTTGGTTGGAACAGAAGCAAACTCATTCATTTTTAAACCATACAATACAATACAGAGTTATGCAATGGAAGACGAGTAGTTGTGACAGAGTATATTTACTCTGTTTGCTGACCCTGATTAACCTATTTCCAAGGTCCATAGAGAAAAGGGGTGTTCAGATTGGGCAAGTTGTTATTTTAAATCTACCAAGAATTTTGTGTTCTTTGTGGGAAAATTTGCTCTTCTTTGAGGAAATGCAGATCTCAAATCGCACACTGGAATGAGAAGAGTCACAAACAGAAGCCAGGATGCCTGCACAATATTGAAAACAGCTGTTTTAACTGTGGGCTGAATCACATACCTGGGAATACTGATTATTACGTCCTCTGGCAGGCAAACCTGAGACTGTGGGTGATGGAGAAGCCAGCGCCCCCTCCCTTCTGGGCTTTGGAGGGGATTAACGGGAAGAGAAAAAAGCCAGGGGCTTTTGGATGGGGACTGGGCGGCAGGCCCTGCTTCCTGTGGAGCTGAGCCGGAGAAGCCCGGAGTCCTCTGTGAGGGAACTTGCAGCAAACTGTCCTTTCTCTGTGGCGTGGGTTTTTGACCTTTCATCCTTTTCTACCTCCTTTGGTGTCACCCCTGTGTCCCAGGAGTTAAACACTCACCTTCAGGAACAAGACTGCATGGGTTTGGATTTCAACTCTCTCATTTACCAGCTTTGTGATTTGGGGTGGGTTCCACTGGCCTGCCCACCCTGATCTATAGCAATGTGAGATATAATAAAAAATGACTTGTGTTAAACCAGGTTTTAGGGTGGCTTGTTGCGCAGCAACAAATAACCTCACAGTCCTTGAACAATGCTTTCAAATAGGCATTTATCCAGTTTCGCATCCATTTCAGTCTCCCTGCTTTGTTAAAATGTCACTTCCTCTGCCATATCCTCCATGTTGATGTCAGTCATCTTAATAAACTTATTTCTCCAACGTTTAAAACCCTTCAGATTCTCACCTCGTTTAGACTGAAACAGAAACTCCTTCACGTTCTACACCTCTCACTTCTCTCACGTCTCCCTTCTTCTCTATCTTCCCACCCCTACCTCGTATGCTGGTCACATGGAACTTTGCTGTCACTGAACTTTCTGCCCCTCTGTGCCTTTGCACATGGTATTCTCCTGAAGACATCCTCTCCCCTCCTGCTCTAATATGTGATGAAAGCTCTCATTAAACACCTCAGGGATTAATGACACCTCCAGCTTTTCTCGAAAATGTCCATCCTTAGGCTCAGTTAGATGCCCTTTCTTCTTTTTTTCCCCCTTAACGGAGGCGCTGGGGATCGGGCGCTACCATTGAGCTATAACCCCCACCCAACTAAATGCCCTTTCTTTGTATGTGCCTTTATCACACCACATATTGGGAACTGGAGTGACAATTTTTTCAGTTCTCCTAAGGTATATTGCTACCACCATTCTAGAGATACCAGAGAGAAGGTGACATTATATATAATTTGTCCTAAGGCTTAGTTCTCTGGGGGGAGGAAGGGGACTGCCACCATTAGAAGGGTTGTTCTAAACTACAAATTCTTTTGAGGACAAGGACTGCTATCTTTATTACTAGCAGAGGGCCTAGTTCGTGCTCATTCATTAAATAAGAACATATGAATAGCTACTGTCTTCGAGGAACTCAAAGGAAAAATACAGAATTAATCCAAAGTGTTTAATTTCTGAGAACAAATACCTAAGTTTTTCAAGATGTGGTCTCTGTCACCTCTTAACCGATGTATGTTTTCCATGGTGTGTGGCACATGGTAAGCACCCAGTCATCTGTGGACCTGTCTACCCACTTCATTATTGAAGTGATCTCCGTCTAGAGCTCTAACCCGATAGGCTTTGCTGTGACGCTTAGTGACTAAAAATAGGTTTGCAGTCACAGAGCTGAGAACTACGAGTTTGAATGACCAAGAAGATTAAAAACTGTGAGTCTGTCAAATACTTAAAATTTCATTTCACTTTGAAACATGATCCTTGACCCATTATATATGTTCACTTGGAAAATGGAGGCAGTGATATGAGACTAAGAAAACCTCTTATCATATGGTTTCAAGAAATGTGTGAAATATAAATACAGTAAAACTTGAAATAGGTATTCAACCAAACTTTTATTGGGGTTTTATTGCAATCTACTTTCGGCAATAAGGGGAAAGTAACCATAAGAACTCTGATCAGATTTTACTCAACAGAGTAGTTTTCCATGAACGCTTAAGGTTAGTGTATAGTCAGCTTGGCTTCCAGTATCAACTTGAAGACTTCATTGTAGGAATTTATGCCAGAATGACAAAAGTAAGGCATTGCAAGATCCTAAATCATCTAAGATTAAACTATATTTTACATATAATTTCTAGGACAGGATAGTAATACTCTAACAATAAATAAGGATTTAAAAAATGTGTTGCTGAGCCCTTGTTGAACTGAATTCAATTATTAGCTTATTCTTTAAGTACTCCAGTTAATAAAGGTTTGATTGTACTTCAACAACTCTGACTTTTCCAAAGATAAAAAAAAAAAATTAGTTCTTATTTGTTAGGACGAAAATTAAGCTTCAAAGCACATTCACACTTGTCCTTAAAAGCATGTTCACATCATATACGCAGTAACTTCCTCATGCCTGGGAACATGGTTTATATGGCAAAAAGTCAAATGTAAAGAACAACTAGAGGGTGATCCTCCCATTTCCACATCCTCCAAAAAGCCACACTCGGCCTCAGTGTAAAAGTTATATTTTATTGCCATGCTACAAAATGTATGAAGTTGGCACTGACAGGGAGAAATAGAGAACAAGGGTGGTGGCGGGGGTAGGTAGGGGGCAAAAGATGTTGTTACATATACAACAAGATTTAATCAACAGTGGTAGATTTTGCCAATATTAAAAATGCAAACCAAAATTTAAAATGCTGATATGAAACAGCATTAAAATACAATTGTATGCATAGTACAGTATCACTTGTCTTTTATTAGAGAAATATGGAATGTTTATAAAAGAAATTAACCATCTGGGGTAAAATTCATATTTCATATACAATTTGGCAATGGTAGTCCCACTGTTAGACAATTTTTTATAAAAGAAAAAATTAAAAATCTAGTAAGCTACCTTTATACAAAGTTGCTATATTTATGCCTTTACGTAGGAAAAAAACATTTATAATGCAAATTAGGACATACAATAATCTTACAATATTATACAAGGTAATGAAAATAAAAACATAACACAAAATTTGTCCTTTATAAAATGTGTATTTTGCATTTACTAATGCAAATGTGGCACACCGGTGACTACTGTACTATTAATACCAGTCTGTTTCCATGCTATTATTGTCCAATTGTCATAGAATTGTAATTGTAATGATGCTACAAAAGAATTGTTATACCAAACAAAACAAAACAAAACAAAACAAAACAAAACAAAACAACAACCAAGAGAGAGGAAGGAGGGATGGGGAAGAGGGATTTAAAGAGGAAAGACACATGGATAGGGAACTGCTTTGGGCAGAGTCTATTGTGGTATGTCATAAAATATTTGTTAATTTTTCAAGCCAAGAACTTTTCCTATACATTCTATGATTTCGTACCAATGTCTTTATTCAAATTTGGCAAACATCAAGGAACAGGTAAGTAGTACCATATACCTCACATATGAAAGAGATGCCAATACATCAGTTACTTCTGAATGTTGTCTCTGATGGTATGTCTATTTCAAGGATATATATATGTATGTATATACATATATATATATATATTCACACACACACTACACATTGCACAAAACACTTGGGCATTACAGGTTAGGAATAGCACAAGGGGAAGTGGGAAGTACTTTTTAGCTTGTTAAAACCTTTACCTTGAGGCAAAAATACGGTGGCACATTATTAGGAAATTATGAAAACATAAGGCCCCTGTCCCATTTTTAATAGAACATTATTGAGGTACATTTTTATATGTTGTGCCACAGATTTATTTTGGGGGAGGGGAGGAAACAAACACTAGCTTGACATATAACATTGAACTGTGGGGTCAACATTAATATCTATAAAAACAAAGATTGCTTGGCAAATTTTCTTAAGTCCCGAATGTGATCTATTCTGGATATACTGAGAAGTGAAAAGCTTTTTGCTGAGTCTTCAAGAGTAAAGTGCATATCTCGTCACTCCACAGCAGCAGTAAATAAAAGGAACTATTTGCCAATCTTCCTGGAGGGAGGGAAGGCACCATGTTTTCATTTTTAAAGGAAGATAAAACTGGGAAATGAAACACACTAAGAGAAAGCACAGGTGGTACCCATGTCAGTTTTCCAACCCTGGTCTGGGATAAAAGCTGTTATGATCTACATAGATAAAAGAGATTCTGTTAGGGGAAAACATATGAACAACGATTGTATTTCCAAAACCAAAAAGTGGGATCACATGGTCTATCAACAGAACAGAATATCTAAAGTTAAGTCTGTCTCAGAAAATCTGAAACATATGGCCACAATTATATTCCAATAAAATATCTCATTCTAAAATGCACCTAGTAATAGGCACATTCTTCCAGGACAGAGCTTACTGCCCATTACTGGACTACCGCAAAGGACAAATAGTGTTCTACATCATTTTTTATTAAATAGGAACATGGGTGATTTCCAGAGACATCTAGAAATTAACACCAGTTGTATACATCTTTCTAACACTCATAGTACCTAAAATCAAATTCTTAGCAGACAAATTGGTCCCATTTTCATTTTTAAAGCACACAGTATTTAAAGCATAAACTGCAATGGTTATATTGGAGTTGCTTTAAAAAAACAAAAATTAATTAGAATCTGGAAGGAAAAATGAAAAGGATGAGGAAAAGAAAGAAGATAAAGTATCCAACCTCCAAACTGAATAAATAGGTCAGCCCTTTCATTTGGAGGTTAATGTTCTGTCTTGATTGCTTGTTTCAGAGAAAACCATGTGCACTGGTTCCATCATAATTCTTATTCCATGTTACAAAAATCATCACACAAATTTGGCACTATTAGCAATCTACTCAGGAGAAAGCAAAAGTGGAACAATAACATTAAAAATGGAAACTGCACACCTTATACCACTGCTCTCTTTTCAGAGAACAATGAACACTTTAGTAAGCACCAAATTCACAGAAAAAAAGAAGAAAATTCTGCTATGCACATAAACCAATGGCACTGAAAATATAAAGACACCTTTAATAGTGTATTTTCTTTATAATGGTCCCACCCTATATTTTGCTAATCCATTCACTGTCCTATAATTAGGTCATTTATGGAACAGATTGGATGCCATATGACTGAAACTTTTTCATGCTAAATTAACCTTCGTTACATCTGGTAGATCCAGATCATAATCTCAAACTTCCCCATATTTAGAGGAAACAGGGAAATATTTTGCAAGGTTATTTAATCTTCTTTCTACTCTACCTTCTCTTGTCTCCTCTAGGGCTTGGGAAACTGGAAAATTCTTGATTTTCCAAGAGACAGACATACAGATTCTCATCAGTTCATATAAACTTCAAATCATTTTCAATCCTAAATTATGACACAATGTCATTGCTACAAGACTTCCACTGTACCTGCTATGCTGGCAACAATCTTAACATTGTACTGAAATCGAGGGCTAATCGAAAGATCCAGCTACGAGTGAAAGGACAGCGGAGCTGAGGAGCAGCGCTACGGTGGGCCAAGTACAGCTGCAGCCACGTGACTGGGGGAATCACTGCTAAAGTGCTGGGGGAGTGCCCACAGGGAAAACACAGTACCTTTAGGGAACTTCGCGTGTTAAAAGTAGCTTTCTTTTTTTTTTTTTTTTTTTCCTTAGCTGCTAGAGAGATCACCTATGGACACAAGTGAAATTGAAAATTGAGAGAATGCTCTTATCAACTAGCAAAGTAAACAGCATATAAATAAATACTGGACAAGGGTAACCCTGTTATAGAATAACAGTAAGTTCCAAATGAACCTTCAAAACCACAATTTGACAAAAATGCAAACTAAACAACAATGAACACATAATCCAATTTCAAAACTATGTACAAACTCAAACATTTCAAATTGAAAAAGATGTGAAGCAACAAAATTAGACATCCCAACACCAAAGGGAAGAACTGAAGGCACACGGCCACCTAACGGCACAAGTGCCTCCAGAGAACAATGTTATTTATCGTTAATAATCTACAGGAGAGGAACTTTCAAGAGATCATGGTTCAAATTTTCAAATGTTTTTGGGTAAAGTGACCTGAGACTGAATCTTGAGCCTATTGCAATTCTGATTAAGATATATGGGCATGCCCTTCAAATGACACCATGAGATGAGAAAACAAAATCTTGTCTCCTTCTTGCCTTTCAAGACACCCATGGCAAACCATATTCACGAACGCAGGACTCATTCTAGAAACGCTGAAGGCAAAGGAACTAACTGGTATAAGGAGGTGTGGTACTTCTATTTTCTTTACATACGTTTTGGCTCAAGTCAAAAAGCCTACAGTTAATGAAAGAAAGGATTCCTCATGTTACATGCTGGAGGCCACATACCATGAATAGTGAATCTACAAATATTACTTTCAAAGCCTAGAGTTATCCGTTAGCAATGCACATTATCAAGAGGCTTTATAAAATGTTTTAAATGCCAACCATGACTTAGACATGAATGACATGCATGAGTCCCAAATCTTGATACAAATCGACCAGCATGTCACTCACTCCAACTCTCATTTTAAATAGGCACTGTGAGAATGGGAACGCCGCTGTACAGTCATGAGCAGTAAGTAATGAAATTAGTGTTCTTTGATGAGTACCTGCTCTACATTAATTCCCTTTAGTTAAAGAAGCACATGAAATACTCAGAAAAAAATTGTTTATCAGTCTATAAAAGGAGTTAGTGTTTAGAAACGAAAATGAAGCACTTGCATCTTCATTTTTTTTTTTTTTTTGAAAACTTCACAAAGGTGCAAACAATGTAATGCTTCCCGGGCTCACATGGGCAGGTCAGTACTATTGTGTCTCGTTTTCCTGGATGTACCGTCATCCCGAGGCAGCGCCTTCTGCAGGCTGGACATGGCAGCAGTCCGCTCGATGTCTATCACGGCATACAGCTCTGTGCGCCTGGTCGGGGTCTGAGGAAGCGGCGTGGTGGGCGTTTTTGGAGTCTGAGGGTTGTCAGAGTCACTGCCACCTTCCAAGTCAACCTGTATGTAATTGAGCTGCCTGTGTTCTAAACTTGGGCGCCTGATATCAAAGTTAAAGACCGTCGGTGTACAGTCCCGACGCCTTGAATAGTCTATTTTGTGAGCGCTTGCTGGCACTGTTACATTCTCTGTATTTACATAGTTATGCATTGGGTCTAGATTATTATGGTAGCCATTTAGAGATGGGGTCTTTGGTCCTAAATTGTCATCTTCATCCCTACTGAGCTTGCGGGCTTCCCAAACAGGAGGCAAAGATGGTAAATTTTCGTAGTTTAATAATGCAGTTCTTCTCTGAGCTGAGTTGTTGATGTTCTGGGTCTCTGAGGTACTGGTGGATGGTAGGCGACCTCTCCTGAGCCCCGAGGCACTGGGGACAGACAGCCCATTTAGATTTTCATACACCAATTTGTTAACAGAGGGCGCGTCTCTTCGTTCATCACTGTCATACCCAGTGTCCCACTCTGTGTTATTGGCCCCACTTCCACTGACTTGATCTCTTCCAAGTTGTTCCAGTTTCTCTTTTTCCATTAATTGCTTTTGAACAGGGGTTGGTCCTAAGACAAATTTGACTCCTTCGGGTTCAAGAAGAATCTGAGGGTCCCTGTCCTCAATACTACTTGGTTCTTCTTTCGGCGTGTTGCTTTCAGCGCTGGAAATCCTCGCCTCCAACGGGACGTGCACGCTTGTGCGGTTTTTCCGCTCTTCTTGCACACCTGTAGTGTTGACATAGGTGTGTACCTAAAACAAAACAGGAAAAGGGAATCAGTAACTTGCTTAAAAAACAAACAAACAAAAAAAAAAACCAGAAAAAAATTTGCCTGACTCCATCAATTCATTCTATAATTTTCTCTCCAAATATATTCTTACTTCAAAAGCTTTGTACCTGTTTTTTTCTTTGGGGGGGGGTTAATTGAAGTATAGTCAGTTTATGATGTTGTATACAGCACAATACTTTAGTCATTTAGGAACGTACATATATTCGTTTTCATATTCTTTTTCACCATAAGTTACTACAAGATAATGAATACAGCTCCCTGTGCTGCACAGTAGAAACTTGTTGTTTATACATGTTTTCTTTTAAACTAATAAAAAGGTTGGGGGAGGAGAGGAATGTAGAAATGTCTTCCTAGCTTGACAAAAGAATATCTACTTTAAAATATACTTGATGGTGAAACATGATAAGCATCCTGTAAAAAGTCAGGAACAAATAGGGATTATCACTTTGATGCTGTTCTAGAAATTCTCATCAATTCATTGAAACATGATTTAGAAACAAGAAATAACAAGTATTAAAAAGAGACAAATTTATCATTATGTATTGATGATCTGACTACAGAAAGAGACAAACCCTATTAGGTTTAATAACAGTTGTGTAAAACGCACAGATATAAAATGAAGACCACCTACTAGGAAATTATTGCTACTTAGTTTTTCACTAAGTACTAGTTACTACTCAATGGTATTCTGGGGGTACAATTTAAAAATGTTTAGAAGTCTATTCATAAAATCTGAAAAACTCAAAATTCAAAACTGAAAGATATGAAACCACAGTAAATAATGTAAAAACTCATTTACCAAGTAAAGAACACAGAGAAATGGACTTTAAAACAGTAAAAATTTCTTACTGATTAAACAACCACACAAAAGATAACTAAGTAATACATGGACAACGTTCAGCCAGATACTTCATTTCTAAAATGAAAATAGAACAGTCAGGAATTTTAAATAGCTCTGTTAAATAAAACATTGACAACAGAACCTGCCTTCCTGCTAGTGGTCTACTAATTATAAAAACTGTGCTATAAAAAGCACCCACTGGCGGCTACTATAACAGAATTAGCCATTAGTTATGCCTTTCTTTATCTACAGATGCCCCTCACCTGTGAACCCACAAACTGACTATATGCTAAGTTTCCCTCAATACCTATAACAGGGTTGGGCATGTCAGCAAATATATGTTATTTCCTCTGAATCTTCACTACAAAAGTCACATACAAACAGTGACAGCTAAAATTCAAACTGACTAAAACTTTAAAGTATTAGCACAGCAAACACTTGCACCCCGCACAATACTCAGCAGCACACGCTTACCTGTTCCTCAGCCACGAGCAAAGGATGTGTAGATTCTTCACCAACTGAAGGCAGGCGTGCACTTCCCACAGAAGGATGTCTGCTTGAAGGATGGGATGAAGCATCTCCGAACGACGGATATCGGGGATACCCATTGGGTAAGTTCTGAGCAGCAAACCCCGGAGCTGGGTTTTTGTTTAGTGGTTCAAGAAGAAAAGCAGGATAAAAGGGCAGAGCAGAGAGAATAAAAATGAATGAGAATAGAGTCAGCCCTGAGAGGATTAAGGGAAGTGCTTCCGGCAAGACACAGCAGAAACAGAGCACAAACAGTGGCCCCACCCCAAATTCATTCCACTCCAACTTTCCACTCAGATTTTAAATAATATGAACTATTTAATGTTTTCATATTTAAATATTAAAATGTTTATAATCATAGCTAACAGTATTTAAAACTCAAAGCCATTTTATTTATGTTAGCCAATGGTAATTTCGAACGTGCTTTAGATTAAATGTCCATAATCTAGAGTTGATAATAGAAGAGGGAAAATGGGCACTTACTAGTCGGCGTTCGAGGTGTTCTGGGGACTTCCAATTCTGTCTGATGATTATTCCTTTCAACAACTGGCTCTTCCACCACATTTATACTATTATTTTGCATAATCTCTTGCAACATGTTAAATAATTCTTCTGCACGAGCACACTTAAAGGCAAAGATTCCTACAAATATAAAGCCAGAAGAAAAAAATGGTTACTACATCTTTAAAAAAGACACAGGAGCACCTGTCAAAGAACAAAATTGTAAAGGAAGCATTCTGTGCACCAACAGCAAGAAAGGCCTTTAGAATGAATGTCTGATAAATTAACGATATTCCCTGTTTTAAAACATAAACCCAAGAAAAAGTTCACAGAGTAACTGTCATATTGGCTCATGGGCGATGGCTCAAAATAAAGAAGACAAGATTCGCACACTCGTTCTAGTCTGCATTTTAACAGCAGAGGGAGCCCAACTCACCCTTCCGAAGGAGGTCCTTTACCATGTGACAGGCCCCTGCTCTGTGGTTCACAATCGTTATCTTGTTTAATCATTACACTAACTCCTAAGGTAGGGATTACCATTCCCCTCTGATGGAGAAGGAATTTGAAGAGACAGAGGTCATGTAACTTGCCCAAAGACTTTCAAGCAGTAGGTGGCAAAAAAACCCCAAACTATGTTCTGTTTGATTCCAAAGTTTAGGTTCTTTCCCTCAAGTTATTAACAGTAAAGACACACAGGTGATTTACTGCGACTAATCACTTACTGCAAATCTTAAAGTTAATATGAGTCAAAAATCTGCAGAGGACATGCTTGATAAATGAATATGTAGTGTACTGCATCTTTCTTTAATAATCCACTTATTTGAGAATTTTTTCCCATCAGGAGGAAGTAAAATATTAATTTAGTTATATATAGAGAGAGTAACTGAAAGAAGAATATTTCAACTTTGAAACTTTTTGGAGAAAAAAAATAAAGGCTCTCCCTACCTTGTCCAGTTTGACACCTTCGACCACTCTCAAAAGAGAAGAGATTCGAATCATAGCCGTAGCGTCGCAAGCAGAGGTAGTGCCATTTTACCGAGTCACGTTTGCGAGTGTATAGAATCAGCTCTGTGTCTGTAAGCTCCATTATGCCAGAACCTAACTCATTCCCGTCATCATCCACATTAATGACCTAAAAAGAACGTTTAATTAGTGCTAACTCGATGCTCCCACTTGACAGTCACACACGTATTTCATCGGTTTGTCAGGAAAATGTACTGTTTCTAACGGGTTCAGTTGCTGACTCCTGTTTAGGTCACTCATTGAATGTGTGTGCAGGGCATGGACGATGTAGCAGTGTGACACCCGGTTACATCCGCAAGAACTCACACTCCCATCGAGGAGACAAGACACACAAAGATGAAGTCAGTACACAAAACTGTGTACGATTAGCTGACAAAGGCAGGAACTGGGGCCTCGGGTTTCTGGAGAAGCCTTCATCTAAGAGGAGGGACCTGAGCTGGGCCTCGGGTACAACTGAATTAGACAGGAGAAACAATGTTAAGAAGGGGAGCTGGGTGGGTCGGGAGTTAGGGGTCACATCCTGAAGGCCCAGTGCTTTAGCAGAGACAAAGAAGGGACGTTCCAGAGAGACCAGGACAAGACTGGCACTGAGTTCATGCAAGGGAAGGTTCTGTACTGCTGAGTTTCAGAAAATGGCCAGAGATTATGAAGAACAGATGACACTTAGGGAGAACTTGCTATACCCTTGGGACTGGGCAAGGTGCTTCTACCCATATTTTTGTCATTTAATACTCTTACCAATCCTAAACTGCAGGTAATACTATTTTATCCACTGCATACAAATGAACAAAGACTTAGTGATAAGGCAACCTGCCGATGGTCACAAAGCTATGAAGCAAGAGGGTTGTGACTTACACCTAGGTTTGTGTGGTCCAGAGGCTATGATTCATAACAGATTGAGGTCAGAGTATGAGAGACACTGGCTGTGGATGAGTAAGGAATGGAGCATTTAGCCTCTACGTAACACAACACCACCGAAGTTTTAGAATGATGAAAGAGGAAGATTAATTTGATGTCAACTGCAGGGTGGATCACAGAGGTGACTGGAGGTAGAGTCCAGTTAAGAAATTGCCCAGCCATTAAACAATGACTGGGAGGTGGTGATGGGACTGAAGAGACGCCTAAAAAATGGAATTTTAAAGACACTATTACCAGAACTGTGTGGCTAATTGGATATGGAAGACCAAAGGAAAAGGAGAAGAGGATTTCACACTGTCAGTAAGAAAATGCTGTCATCATTTCTTAAAATAGGAAAAGGCAGAATGGACAAAAAGGAAAATAAAAGGGTCCGAAGATAAAAGCGAGGAAGCAGTAAGATATGGCAAGTGACGTAAAAGAAGAGCACCCAGGCAGGCAGCGAGAGACACAACTCCAGCAGGTTTACTGACCTTAAACTTGTTCCGATGGTTATCTGGGACAGTGTCTTTATCTGGACAGCTACAACAGCTACCCATGGCTTCTTCAGAAGACCATGTGAGCACTACACAAAAGATAATTCGGAAAAAATTATTAGATGTAGGATACAAAACTCATAAAACAGGAAAAGACTTTAGAAATCATCTAACACAAGCCCTGCATTATTTTGATGAGGAAATTTAAGCCCAAGAAGGTAAATGGCTAGGGCTCGATTTCATACAACCAGCTGGTAAATCTTGCTCAGGGGCAACGAGACTTCACAGAAACCTCAAATTTAAGTTGAAAAGATCTGCCTATTTTAAAATTACCTAAAGACAAACCAATTTAAGGTCTCACATGTAACACTATTAAAATAAAGTCATTCATGGAATTAAACCTTTATGGCTTCTCAGGAATCTTGTGTCCATCATTTAATAATTTCAAAAAGGATGCTAGACTTCTGGCTTGGCAAGTATTTTGATTTGTACTAATCATTGTAGTAATTCCTTATGTATTCCACCAGACAAGAGTTCATTGGTAAATAAGACGAAAAACCAAACTTGGAACAGTTCATTAAGAGAGAAAGATAACTCAAAATTCAAGCAATAACTTAACACAGAGAATACTGGCAAAACTGATAGAGTGTGTCTATCTAATGCTTTCCCATACACGGTTAGAGGTAAGAGGTTATAGTGACATTAAGTGTTCAAGAACACTCCAAGTGATCAAACAAAGGAAAAACTCAAAACTTCACTTGCAAACAAGGGAAAGAATCAGAATGAATGTGACAGTATTTGAAAAAGGGGGAGGGAAGGAAGCACAAGAAACTACTAAACATTAAAAACAGAATTCTGATTAAAACTTGCTTAAAATTTTTCAGGGGCTCTTCACCACCTTCAGGAAAAAGTGCAAAGCTCATCAGTGTGACATAAGGTCCTTCACAACCTGGTTCCTGTCTACAGATCGAGTCTAAGCTCTCTGCTTCAAGCCCTATCCATTCACACTGAACAGTTTCCCGCAAGCATCTGGTCCTCTCACACCCCTCCATGCTGCCCCTTTCTCAAATCCAACTCAAGAGTACAGCGCCCTCAGGAAGCCTTCTCTGCCTCCAACCAACTGGTCAAGTTATACTTCTTGTGTGTCCCCCAAAGCACCTGGGCTTCCCAGTGTGACAGCATTTTTCATTCTGTCTACTTAGTAGAAATTGTGATAGACTGTCTGTTTAATGATCTATCTTCCCTCCACTCTGAGCTCCTTCCCAGCAGGGATGGACCTTTTTCATTCTTGCATTCCCCGTGCCTAACACAATACCTAGCACATAGTAGGTGCTCTAAGCCTCTTGTGAGCTGAATGAACTGCACTAAAGGAAGATAAAGAATGCTGCAGGTCTAAGTATTAAGCAGGTGAAAAAGTATACTAGTGTATTAACCAAAAGAAGTTATAAATAAAATAGTAAAGTTAAATTAGGCTCATATTGGGTGTTTTGCTCTAATATACCAGCTAAGTATCATGGTGTAAAGATGATTAAGTCACAGGATGCTCCTCTGAAGAGTCATGAGTCTAAGGGAAGGACAGCGATGCCAACAGACAATGCATTTTGATGAACCTTATATTAAGAGTATGAGAAGAGTTCCATCGGCACAGAGCAGGGAGCCACTACCTTTCTGGGTCAGGCAGGGCAGGAAGCAGCACTTGAGCTGGCACTTTAAAAGGTGAGCAGAAACAGTGTGCTAAGCAAAAAGTAGAAACAGGCACTTGAGACAGATAAAAGGGTAGATGCAGAGACAAAGGTCATGATAGGTGGCACTGTGGTCAGAAGAAAGCAGGCACCCAGGACGACCAGGGTACCTGTAAGGCTGTAACACAGGCAGGAGCCAAACCATAAAGCATCCTCAACAAGCTGGGGATCTGGGGCTCTGACTAACCTGATGCGAGCCTGCTTCCAGCATCCCTGCAGTGCAAATGGACATTTACCACATGCTACTGTAATGTCCCCAGTCTCACCACCCACTCCACTGTGATCTCCGTGAAGATAGGAAATCTGTCTTCTGAATTTTCAAGGGCACTCAGCATATTGTTTGACATAGCAGATGCTCCATTAAGTGTTTAATTTTTAAAAATTAATGTTTAAGAAATTATAGGATGAAAAGGAGGTCAGAAGAATTGTTTTTTAATTTTAAGCAGACAGATAATTGATAGAAACAAAAAACAAACAAAAAAGTCGTCTTGCAATTACATATCCGTCCTCACCACTGACCTCCTCGTGAACACAAAGGGCTAAATGATAACTACAGAGTGCCTTTTGCTGAAAAAGTAATGCCTCAAGTGAATATTTTTAAACTATTTCTCAAAAGGAGTAGAAAAATCATTCCTCCACTTGGCACCTTCACAGGCTACCTGTTAAGGCAGCACCTCGGATTGTGTCAGGGGTACAGGAGTGATGGTGCATCCTTAACCACACTGGATGTTTCAGCTCAGGACAAAAACAATTAATGAAAAGCCTAACATGTGACGTAAAAGCCTTGTATACCACACTAGAGAGGACGGATTTCATCCTACACATGATGGAAAGCCACTGAGGAATCTTAAGCAGGAGAGGGAAGTGGTCAGGACCTCACTTTAGATAACTTAATCTGCAGAATAAATTTAAGTGGGAGTTCAGCTCAGAGGACGGGAAGCCAGTTACAGACTACTGAAAAATAAAATATGTCAAAGACTTAAAACCAGAAAACCAGTAATCGCCATTTTTCTTCTCTTGGCTGGGCTTGCTCCCAATTCTCAGGAGTGTACTATCTTTTGCTACTTTGTTTTTAACTTCACTAATAAAAATCTTGTTTATATCAAAAAAAAAAGAAAAGGAAAAGAAAACCAGCAATAGTAGGAGTAAAGATGTAAATGATATATTTAGGAAATACTTTGGAAGCTGAGTCAGCAGCACTGGGTGGCTGGCTAGGCACACAGGAAGCAAGAGGCGGTTTCCAGTGCGGCAGATGGAGGGTGCTGGTTCCACTCCCTGAGATGGGAAAGCCCTTCTCAGTTCCTCAGGCAGGAGTGCTGGTGGTGAGTACACAGTTTTAGACATGCTAAACTGAGACTGCAGAGAACCACCAAATGGAGACACACAATAGAGAGTTAAGTACATGAGTACGGGTTTGAGGGAAGAGGTAAAATATTGGGACATGTGTGGTATTTGAAGCTAGAAAACAGAAGACCCTCTTCACAGACAGTATAAAAAGCAGCCTGCAGTTGAAATTCTGGAAATGTGTACGTACTAGAGTAAAGCAAGTGAAGGAGAAGAAAAACAATCAAAATGGTACAAACTAAGCAAAGAAAGTGTCAAGAAGGAGGGTTCCGTCCAAGGCGGAGTGTTAGGTAGAGGCAGAGGGCAAACAGCAGTGAGCAAATGGAAGCTCAGGAAGTGGTCTTCCAGACACTGGAAAAGGCTCTTTCAAGAACACAGTGAGAAAGGAAAGCCTAGAGTGACAGGGTATGGACGGACATGGTTTCAAAAGAAAATATGTTTCTTATGTATTATTTTAAGATGACACAGATTTATGCAGGTTTCTAATCAGTACGTCAGTAAAGGCTAAAGAACACAGGAAAAGACAAAGGAAAGACACGGCTACACGATGAATCAAGACAGAGGGGAGACGAGAGAAGAGTTCCAGGGCCCAGACGGAGAAGTCTGCCCAGAGGAGGAGGAATGCCCTGTCCTCTGGGAAGAGAGGCAGAAAATAAGGACGGGCGAGCATGGCAGAGAAGCTGAAAGAGAGAACTTCCATCGCCCTAAATTTCTTTTGTAAAATAGAAGGCAAGTTTGCAGAATGAGAGACTTGAGGGGATGGCAGGACCATCCCCTGAGGAGCTACCCAGGAGAGGTAGCAGGATTATTTAGGAGGGTATGCAGAGATCTAGCAGAATCTGGAGAGTAAGATCTTGCTATTTTTCTAGCTGCGCTCAGCAGGCGAGAGGGTAGACAGTTCAACTGACCCTGGCAAGAGGACAAGGAAGCTAAAGGATATTGGAAATACAGGGACCTGCCTCTACCATCAGGTCTGGTCAGGAAAGAAGCAAAGGAAGATGAGGGCTGATGAAATGGGAGAAAATGGAGGCAAAAAAGAAGCAGGAGGCCTAGTGAGGTTAAACGGCAGGCTTAGTACGAGTGAGACTCTTAAACAGCTGGGACAGCGGGCAGCTACAGTCAATCTTCCAACAGAGAAGGAGATTTTTTTTTTTAACGTGGAGTTTTCACCCACACCTCTGACTTCTCCTGAAGTACAAACTCCCAGGTCGGGGGGAAAGGCAAGATACTAACTAGCTATCCTGCATTTATGACAATCAGATTAAATACTTGGCGACCATCTGAGTTATGTAAGACCTAATAACATACATCAATACTGTAAACACTTGATGAGGAACCATGTGATCTCATCCTCTTACCCAGCCAAGTTTACAGCTCAGCAAAAACACAGATAGATGTCCCTAGCCTCCTGACTCAAAGCCACATGGGAAAGTGACGAGGGTGCATTCAAGAACAAAAGGAAGCGACTGTTTGGGAAGCTCAATACTGCTACAGGTGTGCTAGATATTTTAAATTACTAAACACTGTCTTAATTTAATTAAAGCCATTTGGCCTTATTTTGGGGGATTGGGAGGTGACAGCATATCAGAAGGCAAAATGACTTTATTAAAAAAATTTAAAATCTCTAGTTTAAAAAATATAATTTGTGGACTTAATGAGTTTTTAAAAAGTAAACTTCAACTTACCTAGATCTGGCCATTAATATTCTTAGCCTCTGCTGCAGCATCAGGAGTTTAATCATACTTCAAAATACCATGTTTTCTTTGTTTGCTGACTTAACCTAGAAATAGCAAGAAGACAGTCAAGAATTTCTTATTTCTTTAAAACCAGTTTTTCTTACGAGACTTCTGGCAGTACTGTTAGTTTAGTTCATCTATTTAAACAAACTGAAAAGTCTAAATTTTTAATTAAAATTTATTTAATGTATAAGATCTATTCCAAAAATTAATATGGTGTATGCATGTTGTCATTAACATGGCCTTTTCTAAGAAAAGGAAAAATCCAATAACCTGTGTTCCATGCTGTTTGGATATCAGGACCTTTAGGAGCCATTGATTCCAGCTTCTCCACTACAGCTGTGACATGAGACAGCACAGTTCTCTGTACTTATCTCCTCAGCCATAAAATGAGAGGTTAGACTAAACCATCTTCCAGGTTCCTTTCCAGCTCTAAAACCCCATGTTAGCCAATGGCAGGCTAATTCTCCACCTCCAGCCACTTCTCTTAAACCTTGCTGTCACTCCTCCCAAAGAGCTGAGTTCTTTAGAATCCACCCTCTGTATCTCCCTAATCCACAAGACCTCCCAGAACCAAATCAGCGGAGTCAGTCATCAGAAAACAGTCAGGATGAACAAGGATGCCATAGGGTCACAGGATAATGATATAAATTACAGCAATAAATTACAATCTAGAGCTTCAAGAGATTCCAATATACTTTTGGAAACTTTCTGGTTAGTTTATTCACTTTTTATAACACAGAAAAAAATCAAATTCACTCAAACATGAGCACTAGCAGTTACTGAATAGCTGCACTATATTAGGCATTATGTTCGGGGTTTTACGAATAGTCTCATTTTAATCTACACATTAAGTTAACAAATATGATTGATACCCAAAACGAACATTTCCAAAACCAGGAACCCACACACAAATAAAATTTGTAATTTTGGACCTTTAACCTATACATAAAAATCAGCAGTTCGGCCAGGTGTTTGGTTACACCCGCCGTGAGCTGCTACTACATCCCACATTAGGGTGGGCAGCAACCCACTGCCTCTTCCTTAGCAAAGTTTTCTTTTCTCCAGAAGCTTAACATACATCATGCTTTGCCTCTGGTCTGTAAAACTATCCACAACCCCTATCCTGAAATGAGCTGATTTATAGTAAATATGATTAAGAGAAGTGAGGGCGATCCATCTACACCCCTGTATCAAGAAGTCTATAGTTTTGAAATGCAGTTAAACACACAGAAGAATCAGTGTACCAACCCGTAACGTTCTTGAAAATATTAAAAAGCCTCTGATGGAAACTCTGGAAAATTTTTATTGTTTCACTTCAGATCTTTTTTCTTTTTCTAATTTTTAAAATTGTGGTAAAATACACATAACATTAAATTTACCATCTTACTCATTTTTTAGTGTACAGTCAGTAGTGTTAAATATATTCAATATTGTGCAACTGATCTTGAGAACTTTTTCATCTTGCAGAAATGAAACTCTATACCCATTAAATAACTCATCTCCCTTCTGCCCAAATCCTGGCAACCACCCTTCTACTTTCTGTACTTGTGAGTTTGACTAGGCTAAGTACCTTATTTAAGTGATATCATACAATATTAATCTTGTTGTGTCTGCTTTATCTCACTTCGCATAATGTACTCACAGTTTATCCATGCTATAACGTGTCAGAATTTCAACATTCTGCTGAATATATACCAGAATTTGCTAATCCACTCATCTGTTGATGGACATTTACCCACCTTCTGGCTATAGTGAATAACGCTGCTATGATCATGGACGCACAGTTACTCTTCAAGACCCTGCTTTCAATTATTTTGGATACATAGACAGAAGTGATACTGCTGGATCATGTAGTAATTCCATTTTTTAATTTTTTAAGGAACTTCCATATTGTATCCACAGTGGCTGTACCATTTACTTTCTCACTAGGAATGCACAAGGGTTCCTCTACATCGCTGACAATACTTGTTTTTTTTTTTAACTTATCCGTGCTAATGGGTATGAGGTGGTATCTCATTGTAATTTTGATTTCCCTTTCCCTAATGATTAGTGTTGAGCATCTTTACATCTGCTTACTGGCCATTTGTATATCTTCTTTGGAGAAATGTCATTCCAGTCCTTTGCCCATTTTTTAATCAAGTTGTTTGTTCTTTTGTTGCTGAGTTTTAGAAGTTCTCTATATATTCTGGGTATTAATGCCTTATCAAATATATGATTCGTAAATATTTTCTCTCATCTATGAGTTGCCTTTTTCACTCTGTTGATAGTGTCTTTAATGTAAAAATTTTATTTTTCATTAAGTCCAACTTGTCTACTTTGCTTTTGTTGCCTGTGCTTTCGGTGTCATAGTCAAGAAAGCACTGTCAAATCCAATGTCGTGAAGCTTTTGTCCTATGTTTTCTTCTAAGAATCTTATTGTTCTATGTCTTATATTTAGGTCCCTGATCCAATTTGAGTTAATGTTTGTATACGGTGTTAGGTGAAGGTCCAAGTTTATTCTTTTGTATGTGGATATCCAGTCGTCCCAGCAGCATTTGTTGAAGACCCTCTTTCCCCATTGTGGTCCTTGTACCCTTTTCAAAACTTATTTGACCATATATGTGAGGATTTATTTCTGGGTTCTTTATTCTATTCCATTGGTCTGTATGTCTGTATTTATGCCAGCACCACATTGTTTTGATTACTGTGGCTCTGTAGAAAGTTCCGAAATCAGGAAGTATGTCATCCAGTTTTATTTTTTCAAGATTGTTTTGGCTATTCAGGGTCCCTTAAGATAGGTTTTCTATTTTTGAAAAAAATCTCACTGTGGGTTTTTCATACATGGCTTTTATCATGTTGAGGCGGTTTCCTTCTATTCTTAGTTTTTTTAATGCTTTTATCATGAAAAGGTGTTGAACTCTGTCAAATGCTTTTTCTTTATCAATTGAGATGATCTTTTCCCCCCCTTCATTCTGTTAATGTGGTATATTACACAGATAAATTTTCCTATGTTGTACCATCCTTGCATTCCAAGAATAAATCCCACTTTGCCATGGTGTATATTCCTTTTATTATGTGGCTGAATTCAGTTTGCTAGTATTTTGTTGAAGATTTCTGAATCAGTGTTTATGAGAGATACTGATCTGTAGTTTTGTTTTCCTGTGTCTTTGTCTGGCTTTGTTACCAGGGTAATGCTGACCTCATAGAATAGTTAGAATTCTCTCCTCTTCAATATTTTGGAAAAGTTTGAGAGGACTGATACTATTCTTTACCTGTTTGGTAGAACTCACTGGTGAAGCCAGGGCTTTTCTAGTCAAGAGATTTTTTTTTTTTTTAAACTGATTCAATCTCCTTACTTATAGGTCTGTTCAGATTTTCTATTTCTTTATGATTTACCTTGGTAGGTTTTTGTATTTCCAGGAACGTGCCCACTTTATCTAAGTTCTCCAATTTGTTGGCATACAATTGTTCATAGTACTCTCTATAATCCTTTTTGTTTCAGTAGAGTTGATGGTGATGTCATCACTTCCACTCATGACTTCAATAATTTGAGTCTTTCCTTCTTTTTTCAGTCCATCCTAGCTAAGCATTTGTCAATTTTGTTGATGTTTTCAAAGAACAAATTTTTGGTTCACTGACTTTTTCTATTCTCTATTTCATTTATCTCTCCTTTAATCTTTCCTTCCTTCTGCTAACTTTGGTTTTAGTTTGTTCTTTTTCTATTTCCTTAAGTTATAAAGCTAGAGATCTTTTTTACTTTTTAATGTAAGCATTTATGTAACTACAAAATCCCCCTTAGCCTAAGTTTTGGCATATTGTGTTTTCATTTTCATTTGTCCCTAAGTATCTCCTAATTTCCCTTGTGATTTTCATTGTGATATTTTTTCTTTGATCGTTTAAAAGTGTGTTGTTCAATTTACACAATTTTGTGAAATTTTCAGTTTTCCTTCTGTTGTTGATTTCTAACTTCATTCCCTGTGGTTGGAGAAGATATTTTGCATGATATCTATCTTTTAAAATGTTTTGTGTCTTAATTTATGGCTTAACATATGGTCTATCCTAGAAAATGTTCCATGCACACTTGAAAAAACTGTGTACACTGTTGTTGGATAGAGTGTTTTGTATGTACCTGTTAGAGACAGTTGGTCCACTGTGTTAGGTCCTCTGTTTCCTTACTTGTCTTCTGTCTGGTTGTCCTCTCCATTACTGTGGGTAGAGCATGAAAGCCTCCCAACTCTCCTTGCAGAACTATTTCTCACTTCAATTCCATCAGCTTCTGTTTTATATATTTCAGTGGTCTGTGATTAGGTAAGTAAATGTCTATAATTGTTATTATCTTCTTGCTCTACTGAACATTTTATTAATATATAACGTTTTTCTTTGTCCATAATAACCTTTTAAAATTTAAACTCTACTTTGATTGATAATAGTATAGCCATCCCTGCCCCTTGTTTGGTTACTATTTGCACATAGTATCTTTTTCCACCTTCTCACTTTCAATTTGTTTTTGTCTTTGGATCTCAAGTGAGTCTCTTGTAGACAGCATACAGTTGGATCGTGTGTTTTTGTCCATTCTGCCAATCTGTCTTTTGATACTGATAAGGAGGGTTTAGGTCTATCATTTTGCTACTTGTTTTCTATATGCTTTAAGTTTCCTTGTCCTTCATTTCTCACGTTACTGTCTTTTTTTGTATTAAGTTCTAGTAAAGTGTTTAAATTCCTTTCTCATTTCCTTTTGTATATATTCTACAGCTATTTTCTTTGCGCTTACCATAGGGACTACGTTTAACATCCTAAAGTTGTGACAGTTCTTTTTGCATTTATACCAGTTTAACATTAATAACGTACAAAAACTCTACTCCATCATAGCTCCATCCCCACTCCTTTCAGTACTGATGTCACAAAATTACATCTTTATACACTGTGTGCCGCAACATGTAATCTAATAATTATTTTAACTGCATTAACCTCTTAAATTATGTAGGAAATAATTACAAACTGAAGTTACAGCAATATAAGCTTCTAGACTAACAATTTTTCCCTTTAAACGTATTAATCTCTTAAGTTGTGTAGAAAACAAACAATGCATTACAAATCTTTGTTACAGTAGTACTAGCTTTTATAATTCCCTTTATTGAGATCTTTATTTCTCCATATGACTTCAAGTTATTATAGTGTCCTTTCGCTTCACCTTGCAGAACTCCCTTGTGCATTGCTTGCAGGGCAGGTCTAGTGGTAATGAACTCCCTCAGCTTTTGTTTACCTGGGGATGTCTTAATTGTTCCCTCACTTCTGAAGGACAGTTTTGCCAGGTAATAGGATTCCTAGTGGACAGACTGTTTTCTTTTAGCACTTTAAATGTATCAGCACACTGTCACCTGGCCTCCAAAGTTCCTGATGAGCTATGTGCTAATAATCTTACAGAGCACCCCTTGTACATGATGATGAGCTCTCCTCTTGCTGCTCTCAGGATTCCTCGCCTTTGTCTTCTGGAAGGCTGACTATAATGTCTCTTGTTCTAAGTCTCTTTGACTTAATCTTACTTGGAGCGTGACGAGCTCTTTGGATGTTTATTTATGTTCATGTCGTTCATCAAATTTGGGAAGTTTTCAGTCATTATTTCCTCAAATATTCTCTCTGCCCCCAACTCTCTTCTCTTTCTAGGACTCCTGCAATATGTATGTTGGTCTGTTTAACAGTGTCCCACAGGTTCCACAGGTTCTGCTTGCTTTTTTCCACTGTTTTATTTCTCGGAGCTGGTAAGTTTGCCAATTCTCTGTTCTGCCTGTTTACATCTGCCTTTGAATTTATGTACTAAAATTTTCATTTTATTTACTGTACTTTCCAGCTTCAGAATTTCTACTTGGTTTCTTTTTATGTTTTCTCTTTATTGATGTTTCTTTTGTTCTTGGCTTTTCCACATTGTCCTTTAGTTCTTTGAGCATCTTTAGGACAGTTGTTTTTAAAGTCTTTGTCTAATATTATTTTTTTCTTTGAATGAGCCATATTTTCCTATCTTTTTGTATGCCTTGTGGTTTCGTTGTTGTTGTTGTTGAAAACTAGACATCTGAACCTAATAAATGTGGTAATTCTGGAAATAATATTCTCTTCCTTCTCCAGGGTTTGCTGGGTTTTTTTTGTTTTTTAAATTTTTGACTGTTAAAGGCTGCCTCTGCCAAGGGTCAGACTGAGGTGTAAACTCAAGTTCTTCTCAGATCTTTTCTGAGCCTCTCTCTGGGCATGTGTTGTCACTTTCTAATTCTCCTTGTATATGCAGTTGTTTTTGAATGTCCTAGTCTTTAATTTCTGGCTCCCAAAGGGGGAAAAAGAGAAGAATGAATGGGGGGGGGGGGAGGCTGCCAGTCTTTTAAATCTCCTGGAAGTGACTTCAACAGGTGGAGGAGGGGCTTGCAACAATGCAGGTACATACAATAACAACAGTTGTCCACCTCTTTGTCTGCATCTCTGTGACCAGAAGCAGGAATCTGTGATCCCAGTATAAATTCTTGGCACTTGGAGGAGAGGGTCCTCATTTACCCTATCTCCCAAAAGCTGTGTGCAAGCCCCACAGGGCTGGGAGTAGGGCATGGCCGCAATTCACATCTGAGTTTTCTCCTGGAAGCTGCAAGTCTCAGTAACTCCAGAGTTCCAAAACAGTTACATCAGATTCTGCCAATGCAACTATCAGGTAGGTGGGGAGACAGATTCCTGATGCTTCCTATTCTATCCTCCCAGAATCCTCTCCAGGCCTTTTGGGGGGGGGGGGGATCAATATATATGAACAATATAGTTTCACTGATTTAATTACTCCGAGTATTCGTGGTATCAAAGTATTATGAAATTTTTGCTTGCTTTTTACTGTTTTACAGTGCAAATATACAGTGTATCAGTTGTATCAGGAATTAAAAGACTTTATGTGCTTCATTAAAAAGTATATTATCTGTAAGAAAATACATTCTGAGTTCCAAACAACTGAATGAATACAACCCAATGGACTGAGGATGTCTCGCCTTTGACTTTGGAGCATGAATACCTTGGGTACTCTCCATGACTTTTTAATCCTCTTTGATTTCTTCTGACTAGTGGAAGGTTTAGAACCAAAAGGTGATTGGGAGGTAGTGAGAGGGAAGAGGTACTTAGAACCACTACATAGAGCTATAATCTTGTTGTAACATGGATGTTTTTCTATAAAACAGGTATTTATATCATCATCAACTATGAGTCTATACTCAAGAAGGATACAGTGATTTTACCAGGAAAATTATCAAAAAAGCTAAAAATTACACTAAATCCTGTCTACTAACACTCCATTTTGTAAAACAGCAAACTGATTTTAAAGCCCCTACTGTGCACCAAACATTGATTCACTTGGATAATCTCAATCCATGCAACAACCCTATGAGGTAGTATTATCATTATTTCCATGTGCCAAATGAGGAAATTAAGGCTTGAAGGGTTTAAGTAGCTTTCCCTAGGTTAACAGCTGATAAGAGGAAGCCGGAATTAAATCCAGATCTGACTCCAAAGCCCAAGTTCTTATCAATTAATACACATAAAAAGCTTAAAATAGTGCTTAGCATATAGTAAGCATGTAGGAAATGTTAGCTATCGAAATTGTAACAACAATTTATTATAAAACTTGTATGTTTTTAGTCGGGATGGTACAGCTCAAGTGGCAGAGCACATGTTTAGCATGCATGAGGTCCTGGGTTCAATCCCCAGTAACTCCTCCAAAAATAAATAAATAAACCTAATTACCTCTCTCCCCACCCCAATTAAAAAAAAAAAACAAACTTGTAAGTCTTTGGCAGTTGGTCAAAATTTCTTTGCCTAAATTTTCTCACTTAAAAGATTAGGATACCTATTTCACACAGTTATTGTGAAAACCAAATAAATTCTGGCCATAAAGACATTAAGAAAGATACATAGTATTTAAAAAGACAGGCGTTATTATATAACCAGTACAGGTAAAATCCTGTCTTTTATATTATAGAGTCTTTCCCACTGTAAGCACAAAAGCCTAGAATTTAAGCCCCATCCTCTTAACAAGAGTTGCATTAATAAATTTAGTAAAGCTGTCCTAAATTATTCCAACACGATCCCTGCAGAATGACAAGCAAAGAGAACACTGAGCTCTATTCACGAGTGTGATTATAAACCTGGGGCTCAGGAAGGTATATTTGCTCTTTCAGCTCACTAGCACAGAGGGCGAGTTTGGCTTCCGCTACAGTAGTTCTGTTCAAACACAGCCAGGACAGAATATCTATAGTTAGAAGCATAGCAATATAACTGTACTTTAGGCATAACTAACTGCCATATTTAATTATATTAAGACAATCAAGAGAGTAGCATTCAAAAGCCTTGTTCTCTGTGTCACTGGTCTGGTTGATTATTTTTAAACTATTGGATAAATCTTTTTTTTTTAATTGAAATGCCTTAATTTTCTGTTTATTCTTAACACTGCTGAAGATTTTTTTACTATTTATATTGCTCTAAGGAAGTTAAAAAAAAAAAAGCTAAAGGGGGAGATTCTCAGTATATTCTGCTAGTCATCTAAACAAGAACCATTCTGTGACAAGTAAGGATACACAGTTCCCTTGGTTAGCTGAAAATTTTAAATATACATGTACACACTAAACCGAAAAAGTACCCCAGTATTCTGAAGCATCTATCCATGAATATGGTTGTACCTATATATCCCTAAATAGATTTTCTTACTTTAAGTTTTTCACTTTACTAAGGGCAATGTTGGTGAACCACTTTGCAATTCACAACCCTCCATCCACTCCTCCTTTTTAACTCTCAAAAAAAATCAATTACATTACTTACAAATCACTTCAATATCTCATATTTTATTTTCTGGAAACTCTTTATGTCTAATCTAGATTCCTTGTATTGCAATTTAAACCAGATTCCTCTCATTTTTGTTTTCTCTGTAAGAGACAAGTACAACCAGGATGATCAAGAAATATTAAGTGCATGCTTATGTATAAACTGTCACCAATTCATTTTCTTATGAATAAATTTAAAATATTAATAAAGTAACATTTCTTTATTTCAGACATAGCTATTTAAATTAAGCTAATAAAGGTTACTTGGTAGATAAAAATGATTTGTAAACAGCTATCCAGTATTAAGGAAGGAAAAAAAATGAGTTCATTCATTTCTCCATCTACACATTAAAGCATTCAACAAGTATTTTCTAAGTACCAACTCTTTTAGTCAGACACTGACTTAAAAGTTAAAGAAAAAAGGATGACATATACCATCCCTGATTCCAAGGAGTTTACTGTTTAGTGAGGAAGATAAACAAGAAAAGAAATACAAGGCAGAGTTACAGACCCATGCACCAGTGCAATCAGAACATTTAACTCAGAGCAAAAGGAAAGACAGAAGTGACAAGGGAGCCTTCCTAGAAGAGGTGAGTCAGTCCTGAAAGACAGATGGGAATTTGCTAATCCAGATCAAGAAGAGTGCATACTAAAGCACAGAGGCCTAAAAGAACATGCATGGCTTGCTTCAGAAGAAAAGTTCCTTATAGTTGAAATGTAGCATATGCATAGGAAAATAACAGGAGAGAGGCAGGAAGGTAGGCTCATGGATTTTATAAAGGGCCAGTTTGCACTGCTGAGTTCACATTTTCCCCTACGATCTTAAAGACACCATTAATGTTCTACCAAAATATCTTCCTATAGAAGCAGACAATCTAGAATATACACAAGGAGAATGTCTAATTCCTAAGAATAAAATTAATGATGTTCTACTAGGATGCCTGAAGTCTAACAGTAAGTCAAAGTATCTATCTATAAACAGTCTCCCTACAGTATCTGGATATGTAGCGAGTGTCACTGTAGGATGATGACCTAAACCTTAGACTTCCCCCTCCTTCCACCTCTAGAAAATGTTACTCACTTTAACCGTATATTTCATACTGAATTTGACAAACTCACTTTGAATCATGCATTCTGGTTTTTAGGAACAGAAATCCAAGAATCTGTATGTATATCTTCAGCTACCATTTATCTTTCTATCAATCAACAATTGTGTATGTGTGTTTAGCAAGTGCTGAGAAAATGGTAGTAAAATGGCTTATATATAGAACACAATCTTTACCTTTAATAACAGTCATAATTCAATCCTGGAATCATCTACAATCTTGGAACATACTTACACCCAGAAACACTGGTGATGAAATTTACACAATTAAATCTGGGTACCCATAATCTCTGCCCTAAGATATAAAAACACACCTACAGATGTGCAAACCCAGCAGATGAGTCACTCTGCCTTGGTTAATTCTAATGTAATCAGTACCAATGGCAACAATCCCAGCACCTTCAATCACAGGAAAAAATACCAGCCTTGGGAACTCCCAGAGAAAGTCTTAGTTTAAGTGCCCTATGTTGCAATATTAAAATATGTACAAGGAAATCAAATACTGTCCTCCAGCAACATCAAGGGATGAACAATCTATCTGACAGATCACGAAGCTCTCTTCACTAAAAATTCAGAGATTGCACCACAGAATGAGGACACGTGGTTGTAAGATAGCAGTAAAAAAGTACAGCCATTCTCCAGAAAGCATCCATCATTAACTCTGAAAATTGGAATGAATATGCATATTTGATATTATGGAGATAGTGCATTCAGTCTTCTGTAAGCATCATACATCAGAATTCCATGTTTGTATTGTTCAACTCAGTTATTATTTCTACATAAATTCTTGCAATTGTGTCAAATTAACCAGTGACTGCTTAAAATTCACAGTAAACCTCCAGTTTATAAATTTACTAACAGACACTAGTCCCTGGGCAGGGAATGAACTCTAGCATAATAACTATCTAACTTATGAGGTTTTACTACACTGACCAACAATAAAAGGTAAAATCCAAATATGAATTTTACAGTGTTTTCCCTTAGTATGATACCCCTACTAGTTCTTAAAAAGCATTTGGCTTTATGGCTTCCTTCTTTAAAATAACAAAACACTAAATGTAAGCCTTTCAAACTTCAATTTCTTGTTAAATAAATATACAAATTATTCAGTGCCAACCTAACTTACAGACATCAACAAAACACTACAAGACATACAAGAAAATCTCTAAGCATCTTCTCTTTTATATAATACGCTTAACCTAGAACTAAATAAGTGCTAATGAAGAATAACAGAAAAGTAAACAAAAAGTAATTTTCGAAACAGAATACACAGGTGTATAAGAGGAAATACATAAATCTGTATTACTAAACTCAGATGGCTATCATACTAGTTACTAGACTTATTATAAGCTTAATATTGACTATTTGTATCTAAAGCATGTACATACCATACAATCTGGTCAAAATACACTAAGCCAAATGCTACACAACTCTTAAAAAACCCTCAAAAAAAACTGCTTCATGAATAGGTCACTATGACTTTCTGCATTAGTTTCAAGTCTAAAATGCTCTTAAACATATCCTCTAAGGAAAATAAACTCGATAATTTATTTTCCACTTTTAAGCAATACATTCAGAATTACTGTTACAATCTAGTAGTAAACTCACCTAACTCAAGCACCTCACTAATAAAAATATTTGACTTTGTTTTCTAACACTCCCCACACTCACAAAATGCAAGGAAAAACAAAAGTTAACCAGAAATATTTACGTCAGAGTACATCTAGCTATCCATTTGATGAACTGTTACGGGGCCATTAATAAGCATTGTTTAAAGAATATATAATGACAAAGGAAAATGTTCATGGTATAAAAAGTTACGCAGAAAAAAGACAAAGCTGTTCTTTTAAAATGCAGTATGGTATTCTGGATTGGATCCTGGAACAGAAAAGGACATGAGTGAAAAAACTGGGGAAATCCAAATAAAGGCTGTAGTTTAGTTAATAGTATTGTACCAGTGTTAATTTCTTAAGTTTTGACAAGTGTACTGTAGCTATAAAAGATTAACATTAGGGAAAGCTGACTGAAGGATGTATGAGAATCTCTGTACTGTCTCTGCAACTTTTCTGTGATTCTAAAATGGTTCCGGAAAAAAAAAGTTTTATTTAAAAAATTACTTTGCATGGCCAGTACCAAGTTTGAGAAGATTCTCATTTAAAAAAATAACTTTTTTACTTATTTTTCTCTCTCCCATTCCCTAAACAAAATACATAAACCCAGAAAAAAAAAGACTAGACTAAAACACATTAAAGTGTTAACACTAGTATTAGGATGAAAAGTATTTTTCTCTTTATATTTCCTATAGAATGTGAATTGCTTTTATAATTAACAATAAATTATTAACTAAAGAACGTATAAATCAATACTTTATTAAAGGCTTCTTTAGAAAGAAAAGCTGTAAGTGCCTAAGCAGAGACCAAAAGCCGACGACAGACAAAACAGGTTAGGGCAGAGTGTGAAGAACACAGTGGCCAAGGGAAACTGCCAGGAGAATTTAAGTAGGCAAAACCTAATTAGTAAAGGCTGGAAACCTGCCCGTACACAGAACTTAACATCTACTCTTAGGCTAACGGTGCTTGCAGCCAGCAAAGTTATGCTCAGAATTCACATGTCTTAGGGGAATGTCCCCAAAGGCCCCCTAATGCTAAGAATTTATGGAGATACATAACCTGGGTTTATCCCAAACAAAAATAATGCAGTTGGACGCACACAACTGCTCAGTGAGAGCTTCTAGAAACACTTCAGGACCACAATGTGTTCTCTACATTTTTCTCCTTTTTCTTTCCTCTCTAACACCTTCCTACAACCTATGCCCAGTCTTTAGCCCTAAGACCTAAAAACAGCACTCTGGTGCCACTTAGCAATATGGGCAGAGACCACCGCAAGAGCTGAATCAAAGCCTATTTCAGATGCCTGACAGGTGAGTATGAAAAGTTTTTCTGATACTTTCAGGGCAAAGTATGTTCTGGCAACTTCATTAAGCCACAAGAGGGGAAAATTTATCAACAGCAAATGTTCCCCCAATTAAAATAAAATATAACTGTCCCTTAAAGAAAGTGCCAGTGGAATCGGACAGACTGCATTTTGATGAAGAATCTCTTCTAAGCGGTAATCGGGGGTGATCTGTGCTTGTCAAGCTGTCTGTTCCTCCTGAAATAGTGTTATATGGCCAGTTTTGTGTTTTGTGCTGTTTTTTAAAAATAAATTTTAATTCTTACTTTGTTTATGGTCACCTTCATTCTCAGCTGATGGTCAGCAGGTCCTAGAACTGTCACTTAAACATGTATGTGCATATTTTTAAGGTTTATTCTTCTGAATCCTCGTGGACTCTGCTGTAATCAGATACCCGTATCTATTAAGAATAGGTGCAAAATAAGGCCTTCTACTCAGAGACAATGGAATACTTTGTTAAAGTACACGGTCTTTACTTCATGAGCTTCTTAACAGCAATTTTAAGCATCAGAATCCTCTTCTGCTTATTTTTCAGTTCTTGGTCACGTTCAAGAAAGTAGAGGCTACCAGAACAGTGATCCTTAGGAAGAGAGATCGCAATATTGTTCCTGTTATTACTTTTAATATCAATGAAGATATATACTGTTTTCATCGAAGTTGAGACATAACTGATTTTAAGACTGATATTTTGTATCCCACCAAGAAACAGAAGGTGCCAGTTAAACTATGACATGCCACTGTTAGATACACCTAAATTTCAGTGAATAAAATTGGAAAACGTCCCTTAGAATCAATAAAATATAGTATACAGTCGATGCAGACTATTAACTCATTACAAATAACACTAATGAAAGGATGTTTAAAATATCTTTTCTTTGCTCCTTCCCTAGAAGACAGTTACAATAAAGTAATAGCATTTCAGAGTGTCCAAGACTCAATGTTCTTTTGAGACAAATAACAATTATTTGTCTGGAGAACAATCTTGTAGTGCAGATTGCTGGGAACTATTTTCTTCATTCTTCAAATGGAAAATGAAGTGAACAAAATTAAAATTTTACTGGAAGCCAAATTAAGAATTTTTAGCTTCCCTGCCTACCACTTTAATAAAGACAACATGTACTCTTTCCCTAAAGGTTTCATGGTTTGTTTTGCTTCAAATTTATCTTGATCTTAAATTCAGGGTATCAATCATCCATGGTGAAAGAAATTCTAAAGAGTTATATTCGAAAGTACAGCTAGGGTCACTGGGGCCATTCCCTCTAAGCACAACTTATGATAAAATATAATTTTAAAGCAATGCTGAGAATACCTCCTTTCTTTCCCTAAGACAAATGTGGAAAAAACTAATCTCTACAGAAAACAGCCAGAATTTCTAAGATGTTGTACTCTGTCCCACTTTCAAAACGTTTCTTCACCAATACTAACTAAAAGCTATCTAACTTAAATCCTCTTTAAAAAACAAAATCCCAACCCCTCCCAAAATTATGAACTTGATTAGTTCAACAGCTAGCTACAAAGACTATTAGTCTCATAAAATACTCTTGCCAAAGCCTTAAAATTTTTAACTCTCCACATGCAAATTCCAAATTTGAATTCTCTGAAGCTATTAACCCTGTCACATAGAAGGTAGAATGTGGCTAAGGCGAGATTTTAATTCTCATAAATTGATAAGCTACAACAGCTCTGCTATCTAAATGTATTTTGAAATATTACATTAGAATCTAAAGTAACAGGTTTCATTTTCAGCATTCTAAATTCCTCCAGTAAAAGGCGGTATCAATCTGATAATGCCAGCAAGGCAGCATGATACAGTGAAAACATCATGAGCTTTAGAACTAGAAAGATCTGAGTTCTTAATGTCTCTGAATCTTACCTATCATAGGTAAGTTAAATACATGACCACCATTGCCTACCTCATATGACTGTTTCAGGTTCGGAGGCTGTTGTAGTAATAAGGGGTCTGAATTACAGTAGTGAACAATGAAGATGGAAACAGAAGGATGAAATAGAACAATACTTAGAAGTTAGCATCAATCAGTGATAACTGATTAGATAGGAGTCAAGGAACACATCTGCATTTTCTATTTAGGTGACAGTACACTCATAATAGAGTTAGAAGACACTGGAAGGACACACGGTTTAGGGAAGCTGATAAGCTCAGTTTTGAACATACTGGGATGTCTGTCAGATATCCAAGTGGAAATGCTCAACAGACTAACAGAAATACAAACATCGAGGTGGAAGAAAGATCTGACCTGGAGATAAGGATCTAGGAGTCATCCGCTTACAGATAAAAGGCACGGGACAAGATGAGATTGCCCAGTGAGAAGTAAGACCCACAGAAACTCGAAAACATCAACATCTAAGGAAACTGGGGAGGAAGAGAAGCGCATGAAGGAGACTGGACAGGCATCATCCAAGAAGTAGGAAGAAAATCACCAAGAATATGGAGCCTAGCGAAGAGAATGATTCAAGGTGAAACAGGACACAAAGGCTAATCAGTAAGGTAAGACTGCAGGAACCATGGCAAGTTAGTTTGGAGAAAATAATATTTAGCAGTAAGGAAGGATAAGTATGAAGAGATAATCAGCTGTCAAAATTTCTGTCTCTTTTATGGAATAATGGACTTGACTTGGACCAAAGCATAGACATCTATAGGAATACAATACTTTCCCATCTATCTAATTGAGAATTGATTCCCCTTTAAATGTGGAGTTCCCAATCACTACCAATGTTCAGTAGATTCCACTACTGGTTAAGAAGCTGGATGAGATGACCTAAGTTTCTTTCCAACTGAAGTAAATTTCAAGAAGTAAATTAAATCTGAAATATGATGTATAAAAAGAACAAAGGGAAAGACATAAGAAAAGAGTTTTTAAATACTTAGAAATAGAATAATGATTCTATAAAGTTTTAAAAACCATATTCAATTAATTCTACACAAAAACACACAGAAAACATAAAGGCATTTTTTAAAACCCTGTGAATCCGAAGTAAAACATTTAATATGATATAAAAACTTTAAAGTCTTCACCGAATTTTATGATTGATTTTTAGCTGTAATATTTGTTTACTGTCATCAAAACCTACCTGAGTTTTTTGTAACTTTCTACTACTAAAAAATTATGTTCTTTGTTTTAAAATGCAGGCACATCAGCTCATTGTTTGCTTATTTGTTTTTTTATGGCAGAATTTAAGTTATCTGCAGTGCTAGATATTTTCCATTTGACCCTCCAGAGTCATCCTGCAGTGGCAACCCCGCTTCCGCTTACAATGCATTGTTGTTCTCCAAATGACTCACTACCAACTGGTATGCTATATATTAACTTACTTTTTGATTCCCTGTCTCTCTACCCCACTACCACCACAAAAGTAAATCCTATAGGGTTAAAGACTTTGTCTTCACTGCTATATCCCCAGTGCCTAGAGAGTGCCATACACATATTAAATGCTCAACAAATTTTAGCTGAATGATTAAGTACCCTATTCAGTAATGTTTCAGATTAGCAATATACTTACCAATAACTTTGCCCCTGAATTTCTACAATATTAAAACATATCAATAAAACTACAGCCAAATAATCTTATATTTTTGCAAATTAATACACTGCTAATAGTTTTGTTTTTCTTTCCAGTTTTATTACAATATAATTGACATATAGCGTGTGTAAGTTTAGGGTATACAGCATAGTGATTCAACTTACATACGTCATAAAATGATTACCACAGGATATTTAATGAACATCTACATTTGATAAGAACACAAAATAAAAGAAAAAAATTTTCCTTGTGATGACAACTCTTAGGATTTACTAACTCTCTTAACAACTTTCATATATAACAGTCAGCAGTATTAATTACACTTACCATCGTGTACACTACACCCCTAGTACTTATTTGTCTTATAACTGGAAGTTTGTACATTTTAGCTTCCTTCATCCTTTAAAATGGAGCTCAAAATTACCACTTAGGTTTGCCTAAACACTGACAGCTATTTCAGGGAAAATGCTTTGAAATTTTGCATACAGTACCACAAAATTTATCTTACAAGCAGTGCTAGCATGTGGCTGTCAAAGTGGGCGAGTATACTCACACAACTCACACTTCCTCTTAAGTGACATCAGATGTCCTCCTTTTCATACTGCATAGATTCAAAGCCTGTCACCTGGATTGTAGGTTTCACAGCAGATGTGATGCCTGAATAATCCACCTGAGCAAGTCAACTGTCCAAATGTCATTATCCAAGTTGTAACACTTCCTCCTTGAAGTTCCTGCAGCCTTGGGATGGGCCTACATGAAGGAGAATATTCTAGGACTGAGACTACTGTTTATGTTGGGTTTCTGATCCTAAACCACTCCCTAAGCTATTAATCTGACTTTTTTAATTGGAGGTACTAGGGATTGAACCCAGGACCTTGTGCGTGTACTCTACCACTGAGCTATTACCCTCCCTGACCCAAGCTATTAATTTTTAACCTTAAAAGCCGCCTAATACTAACTAGTATTTTCTTTGAGTATCACCTGAACCACCTGCCATATACAATTCCAAAACTAACATCTTTGGTCTAATTTTTTGGTATTTCTATGATTTAGTGACATGGCAGTTAACTTCAGCTAAAAGAGGAATGAGGTTACATAAGTGGAAGGCACAAGTTTGGAACATCAGAGACTACTGAAGTAATGGTTTAGCTATTAACAATGTCAGTTTCTTCAAATATTTTCTCTATACTAATTCACTCAAAAAAGTCTGTTTAAAATTTCAAAGAATAAAAGAGCTCATCTTTTTTTCTCTTCATCTATTAATAGGCCAAAAGTAAAGCTAAAAACAAAAAGCAAGGCTTTAAGTTCCTCTTGTTGATAAGGCTGAAACTGTTTAGGGCTGGGTTTGCTACCGTGCACATTTTCACTTTAATTAAAATCTACAAAATAATGTGTTTATTTTGTCAAAACCAAGTATGACTGCAAGTAAGGGAAAATATTCAGAACATATTACCCCTCCCTGCTGCCAGCCAAGAAAATATCTGGGTTGGAGGCAATAAATGCTGTTTCCTTCATGTGCAGCCCCAGTGACACTTGCTTTAGTAATAAAAAGAGAACCAAACCATCACTCAAGTGTCAAAGACAAGACTGTTCTGAAAATTGACAAATGACTTATTTGAAAACAACGTCTGTCTTTAAATGATAAAAATGTAATAAGACTCTATTAAAGAAAGAATTTGGGAGTCGCAAATTACACTTTCAAAGGTATAGTCAATATTGTTTTTACAAGAATGTTGGTGGACTTTGAAGATTAAAAACTTTTAATGATAGTTAAGGACTTAGATTATATTTAACACGCCTTATTTATTTATGTGTTTTGCAGCTAGCAGCAAATGCAGCGTAATAAATGCTGGGCCTGTTTGCAAGAACCAGTTATGTAACACCCTCAAGCAAATCACTTTTTTACTAGTTTTTAAAACTTGTGTTGCTCCAGGAGTAATATGTATTTAAGAGTGGAATATGAGCAAAAATCTGGTAAAAGTTGTGAAGTACATGTTTTCTGGGTTTAAAAAAAAATACTTGAGGGACTCAGTACTTTTTTTTTTTTAATAAACTTTATTATTTAGGGCAATTTCAGAGAAAACCTTAGGAGACAGTACAGAGTTGCTATACACCCCACACCCAGTGTTGCCTATTATTAACATTTTCTATTAGTATGGTACTTTTGTTACAAGTAATAAATATAATTTTATTAAGCGAAGTCCATACTTTAATCAAATTTCCTTAGTTTTACATAATGACCTTTTTTTGTTGCAGGATCCTATCCAGGATACCACATTATATTTAACCATCATATTTCCTTAAGCTCCTCTTGGCTATACAGTTGCTCAGGTTTTCTTTGTTTTTGATGACCCTGACAGTCTTGGGTAAAACTGGTCAAGTATTTTGTTGAACGTCTCTTTAATGGGATTTGTCTAGTGTTGTTCATTTTTAAAAAATTCGATTTATTAAAAAAAAATAGAGTTCATCCATTTCTCCCACCCTCCAACCCTTGCTTCTGACAACCACTACTCTGTAAGCTAGGTTTTTCTGTTTTTTTATGTTTTTTTGCTTTTAGATTCCACATATAAGAAATATCATATGGTACGTATCTTTCGTTGACTTATTTTACTTAGCATAATGCCCTCAGGTCGATTCATGTTACAAAGGAGATTTTCTTCTTTTAATGGCTAATATTCCATTGTATATAAGCACTTCTTTATTCATCAATCAATGGACACTTAAGTCTGTTTCCAGATCTTGGCTATTGTAAATAATGCTGCCATGAACATGGAGGGGCGTTGCATCTATCTTTTTTAGTTGAGTTGTTTTTATTTTCTTCATATAAGTACCCAGAAATAAAACTGCTGGATCATTTGGTAGTTCTAGTTTTAATTTTTTGAGGAACCTCCATACTGTTCTCTATAGTGATTACAACAATTTACATTCCCACCAACCCTGCATGGGGTTTCTCTTTCCTCCACATCATCACCAACATTTATTATTTCTAGTCTTACTGATAACAGTCATTCTAACAGGTGTGAGGTGATTTCTCACTGTGGTTTTGATTTGCATTTCCCTGATGACTAATGACATAGAGCGTGTTTTCCTGTACCTGTTGGTCATCTGTATAGCTCCTTGGGAAAAATGTCTACGCAGGTTTTCTGCTCGTTTTTTAATCATATTGTTTTTGGTTACTGAACTAAATGAGTTCTTTATATATTTTGGATATTAACTCCATATCAGATATATGATTTGCAAACATTTTCTCCCACTCAGTAAGTTGCCTTTTCATTTTGTTGATGGTTTCCTTTGCTGTGAAGAGGTTTTTAGTTTGATATAGTTCCACTTATTTTTTGCCTTTGTTGCTTTTCCTTTCAGAGTCAGATTCAAAAAATGATCTCCAAGATCTATGCCAAGGAGCTTACCATCTATGTTTTCTTCTAGGAGTTCTAATGCTTTCAGGTCTTACGCTCAAATCTTTAATCCATTTTGAGCTAATTTTTGTTTAGGAATTTCAGATAGTTATACAGTTTCCTTCTTTTGCATGTGGCTGCCCAATTTTCCCAACACCATTTATTGAAGAGACTGTCCTTTTCCCACTGTATGTTCTTGGCTCCTTTGTTGTAAAATAATTGACTACATGAGTGGGTTTATTTCTGGGCTCTCTATTCAACTCCACTGATTTGTCTGTTTTTATGACAATACTGCCCTGTTTTCACTATTATAGCTTTGTAATACAACTTGAGACAAGGGAACATGATACCTCTAGTTTTGTTCTTTCTCAAGACTGCTTTGGCTATTTTGGGGTCTTTTATGTTTCCATACAAATCTTAGTTTGTTCTATTACTGTGAAAAATGCCACTGGAATTTTGATAGGGATTGTACTGAAGATGTATATTGCTTTGGGTGGTATGAACATTTTAGCAATATTAATTCTTCCAATCTTTGAGCACTAAATATCATCCCATTTGGTCTCCTTCATTAATATCTTGTATTTTCAATATAAAGATCTTTCACCTCCTTGTTTAAATTTATTCCTAGGTATTTTATTCTTTTTGATGCAACTGTAAATAGAATGGTTTTATCTCTTTCTGATAGTTCATTACCAGTGTATAGAAACACTACAGATTTTTGTGTATTGATTTTGTATCCTGTAACTTTACTGAATTTTATTTTTGTTGTTTTATTAATAGTTTGAAGGAGTTTTAAGAGTTTTCTATATATAATATCATGTCATCTGTGAATAGTGAGTTTTACTTCTTCTTTTCCTATTTGGATGCCTTTTATTTCCTTTTCTTGCCTAATTGCTCTGGTAAGGACTTCTACTACTATGTTGAGTAAAAATGGCAAGAATGGACATCCTGTCTTGTTCCTGAGCTCAGAGGAAAAGCTCTGAACTTTTCACAACTGAGTATGATGTTAGCTGTGAGCCTGCCCCATATGGCCTTTATTGTATTGAGGTATGTTCCCACTATACTTACTTTCTGAGTTTTTATCATAAGAGGATGTTAAATTTTGTCAAATGCTTTTCCTGTATCTATTGAGATGATCATATGGTTTTTATCCTTCATTTTGTTAATGTGGTATATCACACTAATTTGTGGATGTCAAGCCATCCTTGCATCCCTGAGCTAAATCCCATTTGATCATGGTTTATATATCGATGAATTTTGTTTCCTAATATTCTGTTGGGGATTTACTCATCTATTTTCATTAGGGATATTGGCTTGTAATTTTCTTTTCTTGTGGCATCCTTGTCTGGTTTTCGTATTAAGGTAATGCTTGCCTCATACAATGCGTTTGAAGAGTTACTTCTTTTATTTTTATAAGAGTTTGCGAGTGACTGGTATTAATTCTTCTCTGAATGTTTGGTAGAATTCACCAGTGGAACTGTCTGATCCTCAGCTTTTGTTTGTTGGGAGGTTTTTGACTACTGACTTAACCTCCTTACTCATAATCAGTCTGGTCAGATTTTCTATGTCATCATGATTCAGTCTTGGCACCTTGTATGTTTCTAGGGATTTACCCATTTCTTCTAAATAATCCAATTTGTTAGTGATAATTATTCATAGTTTCTTATGATCCTTTGTATTTGTATTTCTGTGTTACCAGTTGTAACATCTCCTCTTTCATTTCTGATTTTATTCTTTTGAGTCCTCTCTTTTTTTCTCAGTGAGTCTAACTATAGGTTTGTGAATTTTGTTTATCTTTTCAAAGAGCCAGCTCTTGGTTTCACTGATCTTTCCTATTGTCTTTTTAGTCTCTCATTCATTTGCCTCTGCTCTAACCTTTTTTATCTTCTCCCTTTTAACTTTGGGTTTCATTTGGTCTTCTTTTTCTAGTTCCTTGAGGTGTAAAGTAAGGTTGTTTTCAGACTTCTCTTGTTTCTTGAGATAGGCGTTTATCACTATGAACTTCCCCTCTTGGAACTGCTTTTACTACATCTCATTAATGTTGGTATGTTACCGTTCCGTTTTCATTTGTTTCAAGGTATTTTTGACTTCTCTTTTGATTTCTTCTTTGACCCACTTGTTGTTCAGTAGCATGTTGTTTAATCCCCACATATTTGTGAGTTTTCTGTTTTCTTAGAGTAATTAATTTCTAGTTTCACACCACTGTGGTCAAACAAGATGCATAATATTTCAATCCCTTTAAATTTATTAAGACTTGGCTATGACCTAACATATGATCTATCTTGGAAGATGTTCCATGTGCATTTGAGAAAAATGTGTATTCTGCTTTCCACTGAGACTTCTTCTTTCATAAGTGTTTTTGCTACAAATTAGCACCCTTCTTCTCAACTTATAGAAGTCCTTTAACATTTCCTGTAAGGCTTGTTGTAATGGTGTCTTGTAATGCTGATGAATTCCTTTAGCTTTTGCTTGTCTGGAAAATGGTATCTCTCCTTCACTTCTGAATGATAACTATGCTGAGTACAACACTATTGGTTGGGAGATTTTTTTTTTCCCTTTCAGCACTTTGAATATATCATGCCCGTCTCTTCAAGCCTGTATAGTTTATACTGAAAAATCTGCTGACAGTCTTATGGGGATTCCATTGTATACCGTAAGTTGATTTCCTCTTGCTGCTTTTAAGATTCTCTCTTTAACTTTTTGACATTTTAATTATAATGTATCTTGGTGCCTGTTGCTTTGGGCTCCTCTTTTTTAGAATTCTTTGGGCTTCCTGGACCTGGATGTCCATCTCCTTCCCCAGAAATTTACAGCCATTGTTTCTTCAAATAAGATTTCTGCCCCTTTCTCTCTCTGTTCTTCTGTGAGCCCTGTGATATGAATATTAGTCCATCTGATGTCTCATAAATCCCTTAAGCTACCTTCACTTTTTTCTCATTCTTTTTTCTTTTTGCTGCTCTGATTGGATGAGTTCCACTGCTCTGTCTTTGAGCTGACTGATCCTTTCTTATGCATCATCTAATCTACTGTTGAACCCCTCTAATGTATTTTTCTGTTCAGTTATTGTTTTCTTCAGCTCTGTGACTTCTATTTGGTACTTTCTTAAGTTTTCTATCTCTTTAAACTCCTCATTGTGTTCATCCGTTCTTCTCCCCACTTCAGTGAGCATCTTTATGATCACTACTTTGAACAATTTATGAGTAACAAATTACTCATCTTCATTAAGGTTTTTTTCCCTTAGGTTTTACCTTATTCTCTCACTTGGAACATATGCCTATGTTTCATTTTGTTTGACTCTCTGGGTGTTGGTTTCTATACAGTAGATGAAACAAACACCTCTCCCAGTCTTGAAGGAGTGGCCCTGTGCAGAAGATGAAACTTGTTGTCCAACTGTGCCTCAGTTCTTGGTTGCCCCTCAATTTTTGTGCTTCCCCAAGCAGCCTATCATATCTTTATCAGCTCCCAGTAGTTGATGATGTACCAAAACCTGTTAGTGTCCCAAAAGGGGAGGATCTCAGCATCTAGATCCAGGCGGACTTGAAGTCAGAAATTGAGCTATCAGCTATTGAAAGTATTTATACATATAGAATCCTGTGGGACTGCAAGCATAAGCCCTGTTGGCCACCAGAGCCAGGCGATCTGGAGGCAACCCCTGGCTACAGTTGCAGAAATCCTGGCTCCAGGCAAGGGTACATGCTCTTTAAGCAGTGATGCCAGTGAGCTGGAGCAAGGCAGAGGACGAGCACAAAGATGGCATGCATATAACGTTTCTTGAGAGCAGCTCCACACACCACTAAATGTGTGCCAAACCTGAAGCCTGCCACTCAGGCTGAAGCTGCAGGACAAAAGGCTTCCTTCATAGAAAGCCTGGGATGATGGTGGGTGGCGGGGGGAAAGGGGTACCTCAATCCACTGTCTGTGCAGTGCCCGGGGGGTGGTAGCCTGCCAAGAACCATCTTTCCTAATACCACAGTCCCACGGGACCCAGAAATGCAAGCTTCCCTGCCCACCCCACCGCCCCCAGCTACCAGAACCAGGTGATCAAAGCATGTCTTCTGGGCAGCAGCTATAGAAACCAGGGCGCCAGACATGCAAAGCTTCTCTCCAAGAGACACTAGTGCTCTGGAGTGTGGCAGGGGATGAACTCAAAGGTAATCTCCACCCTCCAAGGTCTCTGGAAAGGATTACAGTCAGTCTCAAGATGCATGTTTAATCAGAAGCCCACCCGCAGCCCATAGTCACGATGATCAGCTAAACAGGTCTCCTTCACAGAAAGACTGAGCTCCTGGGTCTGCTGCCTCTTGCTATATCTTGGTAGCTGTTTCAGAACTGTTTCTCCATTAGCTAGACTCCTTAAAGACTCATGAACTCACCCCACAGGCCACCCAGAGCCACATGATGTAGAGGTGTCCCCTGACAGCAGTCACAATTTGAGTAACAGACAGGGGTCTGAGTGACACTGATTCATACAGTCTTGTGGGACTAGGAACACAAGTTCCGCTGGCCTCTAGAGCCAGGTGATCAAGAGGCAGCCCCTGGGCACCAGCGCATGAAACGTCCCTCTGGGAGATACTGGTGTCCTGGAGCACAGCAAAGGGAGAGCATGAAGAGCACCCACGAGTCTCTGTCCCCAGGGAGTATTTCAACAGGCTCCGAGATGTGTGCATTAAATTGGATGCCTGCCTCTCAGGCCAATGCTTTAACATAAGCAAGCATGGGTGCATGTTAGCTCCCTCTGAGCTGGGCTCTGCAGTGGGGGAGTCTGAGTGCACAAGCTCTTTGAGAGCAATTTCTCAGATCACTAGTCGTACAGGTCCTGGGACATGAGCCCTGTTGGTTTTCAAAGTTAAGATGTTTTGGGGGCTCATCTCTCAAGTGCATTATGTCTTAAAAGCTGGGATGTCTGATGTGGGGTTTGAAACCTTCACTCCAAGAAGCCAGGTTTTGGGTTCCTTCCCAGTTGTGGAACATCATTCTGCGGGTGGGATTTATGGCAAGACCCTGACAGTTTGGGGCAATATTGCTCAAGTTATTTTGTAGAATGTCTCTCTATTGGGATTTGTCTGATGTTTTTCTCATGATTAGATGAGGATTATTGGGTTTTGGGGAGGAAGACCAGAGATAAAGTGCCATTTTCATCACATAATATCCCTGGAAGTATACTACCAATATAACTCATCACTGTTATTAGGGTCGAGAATCCTAACCTAAAGTTTCCCTTTTATGTTTCAGATAAAATGCAGTCATGGCTGGTGTGCCCTCAGACATCTGTTCTAACAGTCTACTAACAAATTGCTTGTAACAATCAATTCGTAAGAGAAAGGCTTATGATGTTGCCCTGGCCCCACAACTTACTACTAATCATTTGCATTAAAGAGGAAACGAAAGGAAAAATTGTTCTTTTACCATTATTCAGAATACCTGGAGATAATTACCTTTTCCCTTACCCTGGTGCTACCTGGGCAGGACTCCCAACCTAAGGGAAGCACTACTTCCACTGGCACAGTTATTATGCAAATCGAGTAGAAACCATCTTATCCAAATCAAAACAGACCTAAGGTTAGTTGTAGTTGGTTCAATCAGGATATCAAATATACATACTATTTTATATTATTATGTGATAACAATATATATTCTATAACATTAAAATATTATATATACACACACACTTTGAACATTTTCTTTTAGCTGGAACATATAGAAGGGAATGAACTCAAAGCCAATGACTATTTTTTTAAATTGAAGTACAGTTGATTCACAATGTTGTGTTAGTTTCCAGTGTACAGCGTAATAATTGAGTTACACAAATATAGCCAAGGACCTTTTTTTTTCAATGGGGGCCTGCTGATTGGAATTATGTGCCATATTTCTTACATAAACCTTATCTAAAGTTTATGTTCATTTGAAATGGATCAAGAATTTTCATTTCTGGCAACATGGTAGATTAGATGCCCAGACTGGCTTTACTGCCTAAATCTAAAATGCTGTATAAATTTTTTTAAACTGTTTTTAAACTTCTTAATTTGGCACAAACATACAGACACTATGGAAGGTGGCTCTTGACTCTAAGGGTACCTCATAACACTCCTTTGAAAACTACAGAATGCTAGAGACAGGCTACATATTCTGAGATTCCCAAAACGGAGAATGAAATCACATACCTTGCATATAACTGAAAATCCAAAAGGCTACACCTGCAAAGTATAGCTGAATAAGCTGAAACCTATCTAGCAGAAGGTGAAAAGCCAATCCAAAGAATGGGAGAAAATATTTGGAAATTATGTATCTGAAAGGAGTCTAGACTATATAAAGAAATCTTACAACTCAACTATAAAAAGACAAAAAAAACCCAAAACAATTGTTAAATGGACAAAAGACATAAATAGACATTTCTCCAAAGACATACAAATGGTCAAAAAACTGAAAAGATGCTCAACATCACTAATCATTAGGAAAATGCAAATCAAAACTACAAAGTGATTCCACTTCATATCCTCTAAAATGGCTATAAAAAAAAAAAAAAAAAAAAAAAAAACCAGACAAGAGCAAGTGTTGGCAAGGATGTGGAGAAACTGGAACCTTTATACACTACTTGTGGGACTGTGAAATAGTATAACTGCTTTGGAAAACAGGTAGATCCTAAAAAAGTTAAATACAGCATTACCATGTGATCCAGCAATTCCACCCCTATGTACATACTCAAGAAAACTGAGAACATATGTGCACACAGAAACTTGTACATGGAGGTTCACAGCAGCATTATTCATTAATAGTCCCCAAAATGGAAACAACACAAATGTGCACCAACTGACTAATGTATAAGCAAAATGTGGTATTCCCATGCAATGGGATTATATTTCACCATAAAAGAAATGAAGTGCTAACACTAGCTACAACATGAATGGAATCTGAAAACATCATACTAACTGAAAGATGCCAGGCAAAAAGACCACATGTTATATGACTCATTTATAGGAAAGACCCAGAATAGGAAAATCTATAGACAGAATGCAGATTACTGGTTGTCAGGGGATGACAGAAGAGAGTATGAACAGTGGCTGCTAATGGGTATAGGGTTTCCAAAATGAGATAATGAAGTTGTTATGGAAATACAGTGGTGATAGTTATAAAACTTTGTGAATATTCTTAAAAAAAACACTGGATTTTATACTTTAAAGGGGTGAATTTTATGGTATGTGAATTATGTATCAATTTTTAAGACTAATCAATTGACCATTTAACAGAAATAGACACTGAATAGATGAATAATCATTAAAAAAAACTAAACACCAAGCAGTAGTTTAAAATTTTTCCACTAAAAAAGCATCAAGCCCCGATTTTTTACAGGTTAAGCCCTACTAAATAGTCAAGGAACAACAAATAATTAAAATCTTAAAAACAAATTCTTCTAGAGAATAGTTAAAAAAAAAAAAAAAAAAGGGAAACACTTTCTAAATCATACCAAAATCCAACTAGGACAAAAGATGCCAAGACTATTCAACAGGGGAAGAGACAGTCTTTTCAATAAATAGTGCTAGGAAAACTGGACATCCACATGCAAAAGAACAAACCTGGACCCCTACCTTACACCATATACAAAAATTAACTCAAAATGGATTAAGACCAAAACATAAGACCTAAAACTATAAAATTCTTAGAAAAAAACATAGAAAAAAAAGCTTCATGACACTGGATTTGGCAGTGATTTCCTGGACACAACACCAAAGCCGTAGGCAACAAAAGGAAAAACAGATAAATTGTACTACTTCAAAATTAAAAACTGTGCACCAAAGGAAACAACAGGGTGAAAAGACACCAGCTTATGGAATGGGAGAAAATCTTTGCAAATAGTATATCTGATAAGGGATATATATCTAATATCCAGAATACACAAAGAATTCCCACAACTTAGAATATAACAGCAACAAAAAACCAAATAACTCAACTAAAAAATGGGCAAAGGACTTGAATAGACATTTCTCCAAAGAAATATAAATGGCCAACAAGCACATGAAAAGATATTTGACATCACCAGTCTTTAGGGAAATGAAAATCAAAACTATAATGAGCTATTACCTCACGTCAATTAGGATGGTTACTACCAAAAAAGCCAGAAAATAAGTGTTGGCAAGGATGTGGAGAAATTGGGACCCTTGTGCATTGCTGCCAGAAGGTAAATGGTATAGCTGCTGTAAAAAACAGGAGGGTAGTTCCACGAAAACTTAAAAACAGAATTACCATATGATCCAGTGATCTGGGTACATACCAAAAAGAACCGAAAGCAGGGTCTCAGAAAGATATTTGTACATCCATGTTCATAGCAGCATTATTTACAATAGCCAAAAGGTAGAAGCAACGTAACTTTCCGATGACAGAAGAATGGATAACAAAATGTTTATACATATAGTAGAATATTATTCAGCCTTAAAAAGGAAATTTCGACACATGCTACAACACGGATGAACTTTTAGGGCACTATACTAAGTGAAATAAACCAGGCACAAAAAGATAAGTACTGTATAATTTCACTTTAAGAGGTAACTAGAGCAGTCAAACTCATAAAAACGTAAAGTCAAATAGTGGTTGGCTATGGAGAGGGGGAAATGTGGAAGAGCTGTTTAATGGGTAGAGTTTCAGTTTTGCAAGAAGAAAAAGTTCTGGAGATTGGTTGCACAACAAAATGAAAATACTTAACATTACTGAATTGTACACTTTAAAATGGTTAAGAAAGTAAATTTTATGTTGGGTGTATTCTACTACAATTTTAAAAGTTTTTTAACTCATTGAGAAAGAGATTTTTAAAAAAGCCCCACCAGGACAATATGAAAAAAGAAACTTATAGACTAATCTCATTCATGAACACAGATGTAAAAAAAAAAAATTGTACACAAGGTGTAAGCAAACCAAATCCAGTAATTTATAAAAAAAAAAAAAAAAAGATACTCCATCATGACTAAACTGGATTTATCCCAGGAGTGCTTAGTTAGCCTAATCTGAAAATCAAGGTAACCGACCACATTATCAGATAGAGAAAAAATTCTGATCATCTCCAGAGTTAAAGAAAAGGCTTTCAATACAGCATAACAACTATTCACGATTTAAAACAAAACATAACTCTTAACAATGTAAGAACAGAACAAAACTTCCTTAACTTGATAAAGACCATCTCAAAAAAAAAAAGAAAGAAAAAACCTACAAGTGTCATTTTAAATGGTGACACTTGAAAGCATTTCCTTTGAGATCAGAAACAAGACAAGAAACAAAACTGAGTATCTGCAGATATCTAAGAAAGTAGAATAATAATTCAGAGGTAAACAAATAGACCAAAGACACAGAAGAAAGAGTACAGAAATGAAAACACCCATATATGAAAATTTGTAACACAGAGAATTTTGCGTATCAGGAAGGAATGAAGGACTATTTCAATTAACAGTGCTGGAATAACCAATTATTCATATAGAAAGAATTAATTCATAACCCATACCTTAACAAAAATCAATTATTGGAAGATTTAAGAATTAAATGTGAAAGGCATAATCATAAAGCTTTTAGTTGACAAAGCGGGGAAGAATATATGACTTCTGGATAGAAAAAGATTAAGATAAACTATAAAGGAAAAAAACCCTACATACTTATATTAAAGTTAAGGGCTGTTACGAAGCATATATGTAAACCAATTATATTCTGCTGCATTTTGGGGGAAACAGTACAGGTTATAGAGAATGTCATTAAAAGTTATCAAGGTAGACATAAGAAATGTCAGTGAACCAACTGAACTCAAAAATCAAATATTTTAATCTTTTAATTTCTCTCCATATTTTATAAATAATTCAGTTAAATAGCAACCATGTCAAAAAAAAAGTAGACTATCTGAAAAAAAATGCTAATGTAATATAGGAATGCCAATGCTCCAACTATTTCACATCTTAAATATATTACACATTTATGCCTTCACTTAGGATTAACATATTATCGTAGGGACGTGGAAACAAGGATTTAAAAAAAAAAAAAAAACCTTTTAGTTCAGTAAGTGTCCGTATCAGTATTTGTGTTTGCATGTCATTGCAAGTGTTAGTAATGATGCTCATGGTAAAATTGAAATAGTGTTTCAGGTAAGTGAGGTGTTCCTTTGACCTTTCCCACTGCTCCTTGATTCATATTTTTTTATCAAATTCCGGAACCTATCTTTGGATGCTTCAGGGGAAGGAACACTTAATGTACTAAGATCTCCCTTAGAGAAGGAATAAGAACTTTAAAAAGAAAAGGAAAAAATAGAGCAAACAGACAGCATATTCTTAGGACTTTCAAGTAATTCTGTAATTAAAAGTGCCAAAGAAATAAGCACAATTACAAAGAATACATCATTCACTTGGAGAACTAGTAACACTGTACATATGACTGAAACCGATCATGTATCGTAAGATACATTTTTCTCAACTGTATAAAAATGTCTGTCCATCAAACAAAATTAATTCATTACCATTTCATCCACCATTAAAACACCCTCCCCTTTACCCAAAACACATACATACATACAAGGTAAATGCTTTCGATCTAAACTGTAAGCCTCTGGCTCACGTGAAAACAAAACGATTTTAACCAACAAGCTCCAGCACTCAGACCTGTACTTTCTACACGCTGCCCACACAGCACTTTGTGAGCATGTGATTAAGAGGAATGCTGCACAATCACACCACATTCCTTCCCTCAGCTCACACATCAAGAACTTGCCCTCTCAGCTGCATTCTTCTCCAAACAGCCATGGTCACCTTAGCAACCCTAGGCTCCTAATATGGACAGCTGGTCCATTTAAAGTCAGCCCTTCTTGGCAGGGAAAATGCTTGTTCTTCAAATTGGGGGAGAGAGGAGAGGTTTTCCTTTCAATACACATTACAGAGGTTGATTTAACTTGATCAGCACTTTTGTTCTGTGGCAGCAATTTGTGTCGAGTTTCAACCTATTCGGTGTTTTGTTTTTGGAGGTTTTTTCTTTTTAATCTAAAAGCAAATGGCTTAAAAGTAAAATAAAATCAAGGCAGCTCATATAGAATTCTAAGGAAGAGTGGAAGATGAAACACGAGGTATCTGAAATAACTGTATTCTTTTATAAAAGGCTAAAGCTATCCATATTTTTTAAAGTTAAAATTTACTTAAATTGAACTGTAACATTTGAAGCCTTAAAATACAGTAAGAAATCTGAGTCAGAAGACCTGTCATAGCCTATTTTTGAACAACAAAAACAATGCCAAAGTTCAAAATGCTATAACTCCAATCTACTCAATAGACTATGAGTTGATCTGTATCCCTTTATCCCACCTACATGTGAAATCTTTCCAAAGGCTCAAATGTAAACCAGGTAATGAAACCAAATGGTCAGTATATCCGAGGACTCTCCAGACCTAGAATGACCTAGGATTGCACTGGATTACTCAAAACCAATCTTGATCTGTGCTAAAGCCAGGCCTGAACCAAAGTAGTCTCTCAGGATAAAAGATACAGGTTTATGATACAGTCTGCCTGATTTTCATACTACAAACAAATAATTTATGGGAAGAGGATTACCATATTCTGAAATATGTGAGGTCAAATGCCCTTTCCAAATTCACAAAAGGGTTCTAATTTCCCACTCATTAAAGTTAGGCATCTAATTTTAAAGTATATTAAAAAGGCAAGTTCAAAATGAAAAAAAATCTCAATTTATGGTATTTGTTCTAAGCTGGAAATATTTATGAAATAATCTTGTATATAACAGTGGTGGACAAAACCAATATTAATTTATTAAATGCTGTTTTAATGAATCTTAAGGTGAAGTGAATACCATCTACCTTATTCATTGGTTATATTTTTGTTTATATACGTATGTTTTTTAAACTTCTCAGGCTATGAGGTTCTTTTTGGTTAGAAACATACCTTCCAAGTTAAAACTATCCTTGTAACTACATCTTCTATATAGAGCAAAATATCCATTGATAGGGTGTCAGTGTAGATCAGTAAAAAGAATCTAAAGTTAATTCCACTACTGGTTTCCTCACTTGTAAAATTGAGAATACTGTTTGTCCTACTTATGGTATGTGCTAACAAAGTGAAAATAATGAAATTACTATGCCACACAAAATACTCAAAAATTAAAGAAACCTGAAAGAGACCATGTTATCTCATGTCTAATTCCCTGAATTGTAATTTTTAAAGAGTGGGGTGAGTATTCAACAATGCATAGGATACCAAATCTATTATCAATTTCAAGAGATGCCAGTCTTCACACCAGAGATTTTACAAATACTTAAGTGTTGACATGTAAGTAACTACTTCTTTCAAAAAGCCTCAACACTGGCTTTTAGCAGATGTGAATTCCTTACCCTTCTCCATTCCACTACTCAATCAGTTCTACATTTCCTCCTAGCCTCCAGAACTAAGTGCCCCTAAGATCCTCCTCCCACAAAAAGAAACTGCTCCCAACAAGGTGCATTTTCCCACTTGACAGAAGCCCCTCCCTGATCTGATCAGTGCTGTGCATTACAATGGAGAAATTAACTAAAAAGCAATAGACAATGGGGAGATTCTATACTATTACTGGTATTATCTTTCAACTATTAGGCTTTTGCCAGCTAACTCTGAGACCTAGGCATTTTAACATACTATTTTTAGAAGAAAAATACATGTTTTTTTAGACCCAACAATTCTTTTCTTTGACTGTTCTAACAGACTCTAAGCCTTCTAAACAGATGTTTAGTATTTCCTCTAATCTTCCACAGCATCTAACTCATTCTCTAATTTTAATTCTAATATAAAGAAATGTGCAAAAACTGGCCTTTTTCTAAATTCTCGTTTTATGTGCCTTATACATTTAAGATACTTTACATATATAGCTTCATTTTTAAAAAATTTTTTTAAAATTGAAGTATAGTTGACTTACAGTGTTTCAGATGTACAGCAAAGTGATTCAGTTACACATACATATAAACATAGATATACATTCTTTTTCAGATTCTTTTCCACTACAGGTAACCACAAGATACTGAACACAGGTCCCTGGGCTTGTTCTTGTTTATCTATTTTACTTACAGTAGTGTGTACCTATTAATTCTAAATTCCTAATTTATCCCTCCCCGCCCCTTTCCCCGTTGGTAATTGTAAGTTTGTCTTCTATGTCGATGAGTTAATAGCTTCATTTTGAAAAACAACCTGGAATACAATGCACCAGTTGGACAAAACAAGTAAGATAAACAAAGTAAAACAGCCAGATCTTAGAAAAAAATAAGAAAGAGGAGGGTGGAGGGGACCAAAAGAACTAGATTAAGACCTAATGTATAATTAAAATACAGGTACATAAAATAATAAAATCTTTTACAAGACACAAATAAAAGGATACACACCTACACATTAAAAGGTCACTTACATAGGGACTAATTATAAAAGACATGAAGAACAGTCCTTCAATGGACCACCAACAAATGGATGTGACACAAAGTGAGGAGTATCATTAACTTCACACTCTTGTACTTGAGATTAAAACATACTTCAGACAAAGTCATCTTCTTTCATAATAAACAGAGTTGCCCAAAATTAAAAAAAAAAAACTTTTAAAATTGTGATAAAATACACATAACATAAAATTTACCATTTCAACTATTTTTAAATGTGTGGTTAATAATAATTGAAGTTTTCGTTTTTTTAATGCCCTTAAGTGTATAGCAGGGTGATACTGTATAAATAAGAATAATCTTCTAAAGATTATTTTCTACTCTAAAAAAATTAAGAAAGCATCTTTGTGTTTATTGAACACATATAGGGGAACCCTAAGAGTACAGACACTATGATTCATCATCGTTGCATCATACATTGTACTGAGGTCCAAGATTTACATTTATTTGCCAAAAAAACAATGACAAAGATGTAACAGATCAAGTTCACTAAGATTAAATATTTTGAAAGTTTCTGCTTTTACTTTAAGCACTGTGGTCCAGGAAAAGAAGGATCTGGATTTCTCCTCTGAGTAGTGCCCTGGGAGATCAGATAGTGCTATCTATACACAGGTTCCAGGACCCCCTCCCTTAACCCTCTATGAGTATAAGAAAAAAATAGGGGGAAAGAGTTTCACAAGAAACTTGGAAATTAAAATGTGGTAATTTGCTCTCCCTTCCTCCTCATCAGCTAGTGCGTCCCCTTTTATTTTAACCCTTTTTTTTCCATTATCAGGATAAAAACTAACTTGATTAACTAAATCTGGGTCAGTTTCAAAAACAGGTGGAAAAGATGCATTTGAGAATGCATGCTCCCCTTAAGACACAGGATACTGAAAAAGGAGAAAAAATGAGAAAGTTACTGATTTGAATAATTCACTCTATAAGCATTTCCAGTTGACAGACTGAATTAATCTGCAGTTAATCACTACTACCTATGCCAAAAGTTCCCCCGAAAATTTAACCAAAGTAAATTCTTGATGCTGCCAAGCAACTGATTTTAAGTTCCTGGCATAGCATAAGCACACTGATAAGGAGATTTTACTCTTACTCACTTGAACATTTCACCCTTCAGAAGTCTAAAGTGTACAATAATGTATTTCAACGATCATTTAAAATCCACTGTAAGGTGATCATTCAGGATTTTTTTTAAAATACTAGATGTTACTCAATCTTTTTTAATCTACCTGGTAGGAAGCATTCCACTTTTTAAACTAAATATAGGAGTTATACAATTTCCACAGATGGAAGCATTGCTAAATAATCTTAAAGGTTCTAAGAGAGTTTCTATGAACCCACTACTCCTCAAAGCCATTTAGATAATGTCCACTGAGGTAAAAGGTGAATGTGCCTCAATGAAAGAAAACAACTTTTTCTCAGAATGGACAAACTAATTCCTAAGGATGCTAGGAGTAAGCTCTGACAATGAAAAGCAGTATTTGAGTTTTAGAAGTACTACGTTTATCACACTCTTTTCATCTTGACTTCAAATACGATGACTTGTGCCTTGCTAGTAAATTCTGAAGTAGTAAAGGAGTAGCTAACAAATTTATACTGTAATAATCAAGAAAAGATATAAAGTAAGAATAGAAAAAGGACTTTTTTAAAAAGCCAGAGCAATTAAGTCTGTATTCAACTGTATTTGTTTTATTACTACATTAACAATGTCTTACCTTGTGGAATTCTCTTCTGAGAAAAACAGACACAATTTTGTTCCTAAAAAAATTTCAGGTAGAAAAGTTGAAGTGTTAGTTTCAAACAGAAAGTCTCCTGAAAATGAAAAGTTACAAAATGCTAACACAGTACATTCAGATTATTACGGCACTTGGCATTAACAAAGCTTAAGAGACATTAAGTCTCTAATAACAAAAGTACTTTATTATTTTTATAAAAACATTTATTAAAAATTCATTATTTTTATTATTATAAAAACACTATTCTACCAGCTATCAAATTACTGTCGCTAAGTACATAGTAATGAGTGGCACATTTTCATATTCTAAAACATCAGTACTCAACTGGGTTTTATTCTTGCAAAGATTTGATATTCCGAATGGCACTTTTTTTAAGGCACAATCTACGTGTTATAAAATTCACCCTTTTAATGTGTAAAATTCAGTGGGTTTTTTTTTTTTTTACAACATTCGTAAAGTAATGTAACCATCACCACCATCTAACTCTAGAACATTTTCATCATCCCAATAAGAAACCCTGTACTGAAGGGTACATTTTTATTCCCAGGAAAAAACATCTTAACAAATTTAATTTTAAAAGATATACAAGAATCACATTCTTTACAACACTGTGATCAAAATTATATATATTTTTAAATGTGTACAACAAAGACCGGTAGGGAAAACAAATATCCAAAAATTATAAGAGTGGTTGTATTTGGATAGTAGTATTACAGTGACTCTTTTTCATTCCCTCTAAAGCTATGACTTTATAATATTACCTTTATTACTTATAGTTCTTAAATTATTTATAGTTCTTAAAAAGGTACAGACAGCAAGGATATATATTTTCTAGAGCTATATACTAGAATTTGTACTATAATCCAAAGTAAAAACAGAAATACAAGTCGACACTTCAAAAAAAAGTCCACTATATTTCTTACTAAATGCTTTTCAAAGTAGAAAAAATAAGTATAGAGTTAAAAAAAAAAATTGGCCACACTTACTAATCTGGTTGAAAAGCCACAGCTGCATCTTACTTTATGACAAATTGACTGTTTCATCACTTTTGCATCTGGGCATCTACTTCTTAATGGTCATTTCTGAAATAAAGATGCAGTCATTAAGAATACATCATAACAAAAACATAAGATCTTTCAGGACAATTATCTAAATATTAGTGACTACAAGGAACCATCAAAACAGTTCTTGAGCAACCTTCTAATAAAAAAACATTACAGAGCTGAGGGTGAGGTGGGAGGGAGGGACCAGAATTATAGTTATGTTACACATACTGAGTATACACATTTACAGCCTCTTCAGTCCTCAATCCCTTTCACCTATCAGAGTCTTGCAATTCCTAACAATGCCACTTATAGGCCAGAAAAAGAAAAAAGTAAGATGTAGAAGAGGAAACCTAAAACTGCACATTTGAAAACAATAAATTAACTGCTTGTTTATTATACTTTGTCTACTTCCCCCTCACATCTATACAAAGCAAACTCTATAGAAGATTTCTGTCTGTCTTCTTTACTGATCTCTCGAACACCTAAGACAATGGCTTCCATGCTGTTAAGTGCTCAGTAAATATTAAAGGAATTAATAAATTGATGAATGATTTAATGTTAACTGATGAAATATTTAACCTCACAGTATGTCAAAATGGCCAAGTCTCAAAGTGCCATTTCTTCCATACATACACCATTGATGTTATTTATGCCAATTACACCACCAGTATTGTTTCTTTCTCCAATAAACAAAACCCATAATTAAAAGACAATCAAGACATGGTTCTAAGCTTCAAAGAACAGAACAAAGGCATTTATTACTTTGTAATTTTATTAGTGCAACCTCTGGGAAAGACACCTAGAAAAGGAAATGCTGGATGTGCAATTCTGCTGAATATTGTCAAATGGTGTGGGTGAGTGTCCTTTTCTTTTTTAAACATGTATGTTCTTTGAGGGGCTTGCTGTAGCGACAGCTAGGAATATAAGAGAAAATCTTTTACAAGCAGTGAAAAGTTGATTGATGTCAATAACCCTCAAGGAATCCAGCAGTTTCCTGTACATCCCAACCTGTAACCAAATTCGTAGTCCACAAAATGCTACTCTTTTTGTAAAAAACTGAGGGGGATACAAATTATTACAGAATTGCATTTTTTTCCTTTCAAAAAAAATCAATAGAAGGATAAACCCAAACCATTTATAAATAGTTATCTATAGAAAAAAAAAGAAAACAGGTAGAAGGGACATTGATGGAAGTTAGACTTCACTTCTCAGAATGTATCTTGTTTCATAGTTTTCACTGTCAAGATGTTTTAAAGTCAAATGAATATTAGATAATGACATTTTGAACATCAAAATGATGACTTCCACTGATTTGATAAATTATATATATATTTAAAACTCCATGATCATCTTTGGAAGTCACTAGGGCATAAACTAGTTATTCTGAAAATTGATAGTGGGAAAGAATTAAGCATTTATTCCTGACTTTCTTATATGAAAGGTACCCCAGAGTAACCAGGTAGTGAATAAGTAAAACCCTTTTTTATAGGATTCCAAATAACAAATGTAAAGGAATGACAGAATCAGAAAATAACCATTTTGTCATCCTTTGTGAAATAACAAATCTAAAAAATGATCAAAAGTTGCTAAAACAATTAAGTTAAAAAGTTGATGGGAAACTTTATAATAATCAGGCTGATAAAACTTGGACCCAGTGATTAACCTTAACATCATTTAAAATTTTAGGATCAGCCAGACTTAATGTGCAAAAGTATTCATCACATTCATTAAGTGTTCATCCTGGGAGCTCCAATTTCAAAAGGTATTCATTAAATTACCATGTTTGCCACCTCCACTCTTACCACAGTGGTCCAAGCCACCTTATTTCTCATTTGCATTATTGTAATAAGCCTCTCCCCTGGCTCACCTCAACAAGTCAGTCAAATTAGTCCTTTTCAAAAGAAAGTCAAATCATGTCATTCTGCTCAAACCCTCTAACTGAGTCCACCTCACCAATTTAAAAGCCAGAATCCTTGCAAAGACTGTAAGGACCGTGATCTGATAACCTCATCTCCTACCCCTCTCCTTGTTCACTCCATTCTAGCCACGCTGCCCTCTTTCCTTAGACACATCAAGCATGTTCTCACTTCAGGGCCTCAGGACTTGTACTTACGCCTTCTCCACTTCCTTTGGGATTTGGTTTTTAAGTAATCTCATTGAAGAGATACACACTGGTACCCTAGGGTAGGCCCAGGACGTCTGTCTCAGATTTCCTTATCTGGCAGAGAATATGTAAGGAGAAATCAGTCATCAATTTTAGAGATGATAATCATTTGAAGCACAAACATAATCCATTTTTATTCCTTCATGCCTAAACATTTATGAAATTACACTGTCCCTTTTAAAAGATTCTTATGGCCTCAACTTCAAAGAATTAATAAAGACAGAGCTACCATAATGAGTGTGAAGAGGGAAGGTTTTTTGGGAGGTGGGGGCGGGGGAGGTTGGTTTTGTTTTTAAATCATCGCTTTCATAACCCTAGAAAGAAGTGGTGAAAGATTTGAATTACATGAGTCTCATTAAAATACAACTAGCAAAATAAATGGCATTCCCTTTCCTCCCTCTCCTTTAGGGATTTGTTTGGGATTACATTATAAAATTCCAAATAATCTCAGGAAAAGTTTAACTCCTTTCAAATTTATCTGTTACCTTTAGGCACCATGACCACCAGAAAGAATCAAAAGAACTCACGAACTCTAACATGACTAGACTAGCTATGACATGGTAGGGATGTTTGAACTTAATTATTTTTCTTTAAATAAACAAACTCCCCCTGGGCTAAGGCCTACTCTGCCTTTTAAACATCCTGTGTGTAGCTGGCAAGCTTCAGGGTCTTAAGAGAGATAGCCAGGGGACAGAGAACACAGCAAGTATGACTCAGTGATCACATTTAATAGTCTCTGAAGACCAAAACAAAGATACCAGTTCTGGCAAGATTTCTCTAGAATTGCCCAAAAACTGACTTATCCACATACCTTTCATCTGAACAATCTATTTTCACTTACTTTAAGGCTCACAAAGCATTTGTTATGTGCCTATCAGAACTTAGGTACAAAAATAAACCAGAAGTATAATGAAATCAGCAAGGTTCTAAGAGTTGGATGATGAAATCTAATGTTAAAATCTGCTTTGTTTGGGGAGGGGAAGGGATGGAAATCACTGAATATTGTTGTGCAGAAATGCCCCCACTCATTTGGAAATCAGACTTCAGCAAGTTCAATCACTTGAAAGAAGGCTAGTGATATCAAAGCAACCTTTACTGAACAACTTCTGTGTGCCAGATACATACATTAGCTCACTTAATTCTCACAACTTGCCTATGGGGAAGGTATTAACAAAACACAGAGTGGTTAAATAACTTGTCCAAACCAGAAAGAGACTGCTCTAGAAGACAAAAATCTCAGTCTTTCTGTTTCGGTTATAATCTGCAGCAAACTGGAATAAAATTATTCGTTACAACTACCACATTTGCCTCACATGAGTAACATGCAAATCCAGGCTGTTCATCTGAGAAATTTGTTCCATTCTTCCAAAGTTGCTTTAAATAAGAGGGTAAAAGGGGAAGGTTCACTGCTGTATATTAATAAGAAACATGTAGCATCAGGATAAATCAGAAGAATACGCCACATTAGGTCTAAGGGAACTGAGTAAGAATAAGCTAGGCAGAGCGCAGCTCACTAATCAGTCCTCATTCATAATAATTAGCCTGAATCAGCTCTAAGTGACTGATGGCTACCCCATACACTCCAGGAAACGCTAAGATTTAGCAGAGTGGGTACCATAGGTGTTTACCAATATAGTTTCTGCACTTTTCTGGATGTCTGAAATACTTCTCTTTCTCCCCTGATACACAAATAATATATATAAACATACATAAAGTATTTCACTAATTTCTTAAAATTTACAACAAAATTATTAGTTATGAGCCCTAATTTTCCTCTTCCGGAAAATTCTCTCATGTGGGACACCTTAATTCCTGACACTATAGGATAACACTTATTTGCCTCAGTTCTTTATACTTAACAGAATCTGGTTTTTAACATGTCGATCAGAAAATATCTTGTAAAACTATTTTCAAAACAGAACAAAATTCAAAAAATTACAAACTTAATTTGTTATTAGATCTGTCACACAGTAAAGGTATTATACCTAACCTAAAATAAAAATCAGGGTAATTACTTAACTACCAGGACACATTACCCAGGAAATGTGGCCTTGCTATACTAATGTTCTCAGTTATTTGGAGAAAATGAGGATTCCTTGGAACAAATTATCCGTATAGACTAAAAAACATGTCTTTTAAATAATTTACTGCTTTACACAGAACAGAGACTCAACAGATTCATGATTTAAAGTTTCCCAAAGGCCTAAATACATATGCTAGTCTTCTAAATACTTGCTTGTGTCCTGAGAATTTTCAGCATAAATTAACACTTTATAAAAAAAACCTCTCTCTCAATCTCAAATCACTGCACTGATGGTTAAGAATGATGAAGGAAAGAGGAGGGAAGAGGTGGACCCACTCTTCCAGGACACCAATTATAAATAACACAACCTTATTTTTTCAAAATCTTAGGATTTCAGTGTTTCTTTCTCAACAACAGAACATTTTGTGCACAGACCTTTAAGACTAAAGATAGTGGAATGGTTTGTATGGTTTTGGAATCAATGTTGGGTGTATTACCTACAGCATTTGCTGTTTTGTTTTGTATTTTAACAAAATGCAACTGCATAACAGATGGGGCATGTATTGTTTCTTGACACTCTATCATACACACGTCTCCATAAAGTTAGTGTTTGTCTCCTCTCTCTTCTTCCCTTCCTTCCTCTGGCACGTAGTATGAATAATTGTTACTTTTAAAACTTCTGTTTTTGTTTTGTATATAAAAACGCTATTCACATTCTGGCCATGACAATAAAATGTACTTCTTGCTAAGAAATAACATGGTTATCTATGTAGAATATTAACATGTGAGTTTATGCAGAACGTTAAGGTAAACATTTCCCGTATTAGTTTTCTACTATGTCTTCAATATTATACATAATGAAGAGATATATACAAATCTAAGTATCACAGAACCTGTGGCTTTATTGTTCTTAATGAATTTTAATACAACACACAATAAGACATTCACCATGGAGAGCAGCTTGCTATTAATGCAGATTCTATTCCAGGGAGCTGAGTTACTTGAACACCAAAAGGTCTCAGTATTTGATAGTCTCTGCTGGAAAATGCTGTCATCATATGTATGTGCTCCACAGACCGTCATCCAACTGCATTAACTTCTCAAAAGTGTCAACAACTTTTATCAAGCTCATTTCAGTTCTTTCATTTTCTAGGGGATAATCGATAACTTCAAAAATAGAAGTCAACCAAGAAGGCTTATAATTTTTTTTCTAAATTCCTCTTTTATCTGCTACAAGGAAAATACTATCTTCATTCTTTAGCAGTTCTGGTAGGCTCTAAATATTTCTCAGCAATGTAACAGATACAATTTTACCCACAACCAAACTCTAATTTCTCATGGTGGGCACTGTACAAAGGACAATGAAAGAAGGAATGGCCAGTGTCTTAAATCAGTTTCCAGCCAACTGAAAAGTAGAATTCACGTCTCATGAAAGAACCTTCAATAAACCCATATCCCAAAGTACTCACCATAAGCTATACTTGTTTTCTCTGAACTACAGCTATGAAATATATTTATTCTAAAATCAACAAAACTGTCAGTTACAGTCATCAGATAATTCAAAGGAATTCAGTGTTCCTCTGTAACTTGGTCCTCCTTCGTTATACATAAAGAACTTGCTTAATATTCTATATTTAAATGGCATGTAGAGGAAAAAAATGTTAAGAAGGAGGGTGAGAAATACAAACCTCATAAATTGGCCATATTAGAAATAACAGAACAGATTATGAGATGGTGGGGGAAACCATGAAATAATTTTATATTTTACAGGTGAAGAAACTGCAACAGCTTATGAGTGAGCAAGGAAAGGCTGCAGTTCACATTATAAATGGTACTTTCCCCTAGAATTACCCATTCCAACAAATTTATAAGATGTTTTAGCTTAATACATACATAGCATCTGTAATTAGAACAGACTGCAATGCTGAAGAGTTTAAACAAAGGCATAATTCTGAATGCAGTATGTAGGTTAAGGGAAATGAGCAACGGCCCATGTGTCCTTTAGGAATGACAAAATTCCAGTAAGTAACCTGATTCCTTAGTGCAGCTCTTTAAAAAGAGTCTGTGCCAGATGGACCACAGCTCTGGCCCAGCATGGCATTTCTTACTTAGATGACTAATTAAATTCGCCATCAGCTAATGCTCAAAAGATAACAAACTATGTATGCCAACATCCTGTTTTCAACTTGGTAGCTTAATAAAAGGACTACTGCCCATTTGAGGATTGCTAGTCCACTAAACCAGTTAATGAGACGAATAAATCTCAAAGTAAAGTAGCAGAACAGCAGAGTGTGTGTAAGGATGTGTGTGTGTGTGTGTGTGTGTGTGTATACATATATACACACAATTCTGTATAAATACAATTGATGTTTTATATAAAACATCAATTGTATTTATACAAAAATCCATTATATGCAGCCTTCATTGGACCAAAAATAAAAAAAAAATTATAGAGAAATAAGAGGTCTCAAATTAAAATTTATATCCTAGGACAGATTAGATGGGGATAAGGACAAAAAGCCAGTATACTCAATATTAAAATGTAATACTTAAAGAGGACAAAAGTCACTTTCCATTTCATGGACATTTACCTTACATCAAGCATTTCTCTAGCAGCCAACTCACATTTACACCGTCCACAAGAGTATGTGTGTGAAAGGGCTCTTGATCTGCTCACTTTCACAAAAATTACAGCTGCCCATTTACTCCCAAAGGCGCAAGTGAATAAAATAACATTATTATAAAGTGCTATTTTGGTAGCGTAGAAGAATCTGCAAGACAGACAGACTCATACTAAAGGAATAATTATCAAGAGTTGTGGTTTATGAAGAAATACTCTAGCTTGGGTGACATCATAGTAACTATGGGAGTTTGTCTTTATGATTTTCCCCCCAAACCAAGCTGGACATAATCCAAGTTAAACAACAGCTCCTGTTTATTACTCTTAGATATTACCTTTTTTTTAGCTTTAAAACAGAAGTACTTAAGTCAATTCAAAATGCAAGCTAGTACAGAGGCTCAAAATTAAAACTCAACGTTTATAGAAAGCATTGAGTCTAATTTAAAAAAAAAAAAAAAAGACCTCAATGACTTCTAAAGCAGAAGGGGAGTTTCACTGTTTCACTGCTTTTCAACTTATCAAAACAAATAACAAAGCACATAAAGGATGCTGCCTGTAGACTAACGTTCGCACATCCCCCACAATTCCTTTTCTTCCATACGCATTTGTCTCTGTCTCTCCTTTCCCAGGGCTGTGCAGGTGCACATGCGTCTCTGTGTGTGTGTCTGTGTAATGTGTTTACCTCCATGCCTCAGTCTTGGTCACTCTATGTCCCCTCTCCTTGTTGACCTGTCCCTCTTACACTCAATAACTGGCTTGCAAGCACTGATACTCAGAAAGAAAGCAGTTTATCAGACTGTAGCCTGTGGCAAAGTGAGATGGAACAGTCACAAAATGAGAAAAAAATTAAATCATTCAATTAGTTGAAAACAGATAAGATTAAAGCCACAATTTTTTATTTCCTTTAAAATGCCTAAATACATGGATATACTATACTTATGACTTTAATAAACTTAGCAGAGTTAATGTAACAGATTTATTTATAGGATTTTGAGCTAAATATATGCAGGGTGGGGATATTAAGAGTCGGTTTAATACAGTAGCTATGAGCATAGGCTTTGGAAGCAGCTCTGAGTTTGTGTCCCAGCTCAGCAGTGACTTGTATGATCTTGGGCAGGTGATTTATTTACTCTCTCTTGGCCTCATTTCTAATGTTGAGAGAATGGCCTGTGATAATGCTTGTAAGACAATTTCCATGGTGCCTAACATACAGTGAGGGCTCAGCACACAGGTCACATCTAAAACAACAGATGCAATCAACATCTATCATTCTTTTTGTCTGCCTAACATCTGAACTTCCCTTCTTAAGTTTGGGAACTTCCCCACCTTATGATTTCAGAGGGTCAAAGAGTTTCCCACAACTTAAACTTAAGAACTTCACACCACCTTATGATTTCAAAAGGTCAGACACTTTCCCACGTCCCACATGGGCTCTGCCGAACACACATGCCCAGCCCAGAGCAGGAATGAGTGGGAGAAGGGACCAGAAGGAACTCTCTCTCGCACTAATGGTGGAGCAAGTGCAGGAAGGTCAAGTCTGGGGCAGAGGTGGCAGCACTGAGAGCCACCCAGCGCTAGCAGTGGCACTGGGGCAGGCTGTGGCGTCTGTCAGTCTGTCTCTGGATGGTACTGGCATCCTCATGGGAATCGTTGTGCAATGTGATTTTGGGCATTGTTTCTGGCTGCTTAGCCCTGAATCTGGTTCTCTAACTCTCAAAACAATTTGATGAGCCCCTGAGCTCTATCCACCATCCTTTTAAAATACACGATATGCTTTAATTGGTTTTTTTCCTGCCACCAAGAATTCTGACTGACACATCACGTAAAAAGGTAACATCCAGTCTCACCTGCACCACAGGGGAAAAAAGACTCTATTTTTAAATCTCTCCAAAGAAATACAAAAGTACTGCTCACTTTCAACCAATGGATTTATCCTGTGAGGTCTTGGAAATCTTATTTTTATAAGTTTTGAACATTATTTTCCTAATTTAGAGTATGATAAACAGCTAATCAATTTCAGATTTATTTCAAAGAAACACAGTCAAAGAGAAGTGATGACACAGAATACCTACATGCAAGGAGTAAGTACCACTGAGGAAACAGAAATTATTCTATCATGCCTGAAACCACCCTCGGTGTATTCCCAGCGGCCTTTCTTTCCAGCAGCAGCTTTTCACTTGAGGCTCTATAACCAAGGAGTCCCCTACTCCTCCTGAAAGTTATTTAAGGTAAAAAATTGTAAATTATTATCAAAAGGCCTTAAGTACCCATCTTTTGTTTTAACAAGTAACTGTAAAATATTTGTATAACAAAACTACTCAATTCTCTGTTAAAACAGTGCAGAGCAAGTCAGTGCCTGATCGCCACGGGCTGATTTTTTAGTATATAAAGCACACTCCTCTTCCTCTGCCAGAATTCTCTGCATGACTATTTTATAGTTCAGTAATGCTTTTTCCACTATTTAGAATGTTAAAGCGCAAATCTGTTAATTTTACTACTTGTCAATATAAATGTGATACAAGGATTGTGGGTAGTGTGAAAATGGGGGACTAACTGGTTTGGTTTTTTTTAATCTTAGGAGCCAGCTACCACATAGAGTTGAAACTATGTTTTAATGAATAAAAGAACAATCCAAACAAAATCAGACATAGTTTTCTTTAAAAAAAAAAAAAGTGAGCCTTTTCAGATTAAAAGTTAGAAAAAAGAATCAAGCACTTGGAAATGCATATTGACAGCTCATACATATCTAACATATTAAAAATTCCGTAGGAAAAAAACCTGAATTTTGGTATAGATTAGTGAAAGAAAAAAAAAAAGGCCACAGAATCTTAAGGCTCAGGACAATCACATGTTACAGCTGTTACAGGGCAGAAGTTGTTGAGGCCCTGAGAGTTAAGCAAGGTACCCAAGGAACCTATCTTGATTCCCAGCTGAGTGATATCATTAAAACACTTTCAGCTTGTCCTTCAAACAGAGTCAAAATAAAGTTAATTGCACACCATATGGTATTGATTCCTGGATTTAAAATAACAACAACAACAAAAAACTAAATCCAAGGCAAGTGATTTCAAAACTCAACTGTTAATACGTTTTTTAACATAAAGCTCTGATTTATAATAACTTAAAATACCCTGGACTTAACCAATGCAGAAAAAAATCATCAAGGAAAGTAAAAGCTTTTCATAGTGTCCATAATTCCCAAGATATGTAAAATCATTTTTGCCTATTGCTGAAGGTTATTTCATTAATCACAGTTACAATTTATCGGTTATTATTTACAGGATGCTATCAGCACATAACCTATACTAAACACCATGAATTAACAAGAAGAAGAAATGTTTCTGGTCATAATCTACTTGCCCTAAAAGGACACCATAATCCCTTATGGAAAAATTCCATGGTATTTGGTTCCCTTATACTAAACATAGCAGGAGCTTTCTACTCTGGGGAGCATGAAGAAAAAGTTAACACAAAATCAAACTCTTCTTCAAATGAAGCATGTCTGAGTCAGCCTTACAAACCAGCTGTATTTACGTTTCATGAGAGGCCTAGGAGAAGCAGGGCTAAAGCTCTGGATTACTACCCTGTTATGAAGAGTAGCTTACGCTATGAAACAAGAGTTAACAGCTAAAACATAAAAAAAAAAAAAAAAAAAAAGGAATTACCAGCCTTCTGTCAAAGTAAGGTGTTAAGAACAAAAAGTATCTAAAATCCAAAGGAGACCAGGGAGTGAGTCCATGTACAGAGACAAAGCAGGTTTACAGCAAAAATGGCAAACCCAAGGCACATGTCTTGCTGTTTCCCCTTCTTCAAAACTGGCTGACACAGGTACTGGGTGACAGACAGCCCTGCGGAGGCTGGCAAAGGACTCAGAAACCTCTCGATGGCTACTACAAAGCAATGGGAGTTAGACCAACAAAATACTGCCATTTCTGGTTTAGACTGACTGGGGGAAGGTTACAGAGAAGAACTCATTAACGAGGGAATGAGTGTAAGGAAAAACAGTAACAGTAAGAGCCACAAATACTTACCGAGGTATTTATTTTATTTTTTTGTTACATATACTGCTTCATTTAGTCCTCACAACAAACTTCATAGCTACTAATATTATGCCCATGATATAGATGTAAAAAAAAAACTGAGGTTACAGAATTTTAAACAACCAACTTGCCAGAGTCAGGCACACAATCAGTGGTGGAACTGGGGCTCTAACACAGACCTGAGCACTTCACCACCTCTTTTAAGGATCAGGCAACTCAACTGACTAACCCATGTATATACACCAGAAAAGATTTTTCCTTCTTTCTTTCTTTTTATTTTTTAATTTTTCACCCCTTAACGGAGGCACTAGGGATTGAACTCAGAACCTCGTGCATGCCAAGCATGCATTCTACCACTGAGGTATACCACACCCCACCCTCTAAGCTATTTTAAACTTTTTTTTTTATTTAATATTTTTATTGAGTTATAGTCATTTTACAATGTTATGTCAAATTCCAGTGTAGAGCACAATTTTTCAGTTATACATGAACATACATATATTCATTGTCACATTTTTTTCCACTGTGAGCTACCACAAGATCTTTTTTTTTTAACATTTTTTATTGATTTATAATCATTTTACAATGTTGTGTCAAATTCCAGTGTTCAGCACAATTTTTCAGTTATTCATGGACATATACACACTCACTGTCACATTTTTTTCTCTGTGAGTTATCATAACATTTTGTGTATATTTCCCTGTGCTATACAGTGTAGTCTATTCTACAATTTTGAAATCCCAGGCTATCCCTTCCCACCCTCCACCCCCCCTGGTAACCACAAGTCTGTATTCTCTGTCTGTGAGTCTATTTCTGTCCTTTATTTACGCTTTGTTTTTGTTTGTTTGTTTTTGTTTTTGTTTTTTAGATTCCACATATGAGCGATCTCATATGGTATTTTTCTTTCTCTTTCTGGCTTACTTCACTTAGAATGACATTCTCTAGGAGCATCCATGTTGCTGCAAATGGCATTATGTTGTCGGTTTTTATGGCTGAGTAGTATTCCATTGTATAAATATACCACCTCTTCTTATCCAGTCACCTGTTGATGGACATTTAGGCTGTTTCCATGTTTTGGCTATTGTAAATAGTGTTGCTATGAACATTGGGGTGCAGGTGTCATCCTGAAGTAGATTTCCTTCTGGATACAAGCCCAGGAGTGGGATTGCTGGGTCATATGGTAAGTCTATTCCTAGTCTTTTGAGGAATCTCCACACTGTTTTCCATAGTGGCTGCACCAAACTGCATTCCCACCAGCAGTGTAGGAGGGTTCCCCTTTCTCCACAGCCTCTCCAGCATTTGTCATTTGTGGACTTTTGAATGACGGCCATTCTGACTGGTGTGAGGTGATACCTCATTGTAGTTTTGATTTGCATTTCTCTGATAATTAGTGATATTGAGCATTTTTTCATGTGCTTTTTGATCATTTGTATGTCTTCCTTGGGGAATTGCTTGTTTAGGTCTTCTGCCCATTTTTGGATTGGGTTGTTTATTTTTTTCTTATTGAGTCGTATGAGCTGCTTATATATTCTGGAGATCAAGCCTTTGTCGGTTTCACTTGCAAAAATTTTCTCCCATTCCGTAGGTTTTCTTCTTGTTTTATTTCTGGTTTCCTTTGCTGTGCAGAAGCTTGTAAGTTTCATTAGGTCCCATTTGTTTATTCTTGCTTTTATTTCTTCTAGGAGAAAAATTTTTAAATGTATGTCAGATAATGTTTTGCCTATGTTTTCCTCTAGGAGGTTTATTGTATCTTGTCTTATGTTTAAGTCTTTGATCCATTTTGAGTTGATTTTTGTATATGGTGTAAGGGAGTGTTCTAGCTTCATTGTTTTACATGCTGCTGTCCAGTTTTCCCAACACCATTTGCTGAAGAGACTGTCTTTATTCCAATGTATATTCTTGCCTCCTTTGTCAAAGATGAGTTGACCAAAAGTTTGTGGGTTCATTTCTGGGCTGTCTATTCTATTCCATTGGTCTATATGTCTGTTTTGGTACCAATACCATGCTGTCTTGATGACTGTAGCTCTATAGTATTGTCTGAAGTCTGGGAGAGTTATTCCTCCAGCCTCTTTCTTTCTCTTCAGTAATGCTTTGGCAATTCTAGGTCTTTGATGGTTCCATATGAATTTTATTATGATTTTTTCTAGTTCTGTGAAATATGTCCTGGGTAATTGGATAGGGATTGCATTAAATCTGTAGATTGCCTTGGGCAGTGTGACCATTTTAACAATATTGATTCTTCCAATCCAAGACCATGGAATATCTTTCCACTTTTTAAAGTCTTCTTTAATTTCCTTCATCAATGGTTTATAGTTTTCTGTGTATAATTCTTTCACCTCCTTGGTTAGATTTATTCCCAGATATTTTATTACTTTGGGTGCTATTTTAAAGGGGATTGTTTCTTTACTTTCTTCTTCTGTTGATTTTTCGTTAGTGTAAAGAAATGCAACTGATTTTTGAACGTTAATTTTGTAACCTGCTACCTTGCTGAATTCTTCAATCAGCTTTTGTGTGGGCCTTTTAGGGTTTTCTATATATAGTAGCATGTCATCAGCATATAATGACACTTTTACCTCTTCTTTTCCAATTTGGATCCCTTTTATTTCTTTCTCTTGCCTGACTGCTGTGGCTAGGACTTCCAGGACTATGTTGAATAGGAGTGGTGATAGTGGGCATCCTTGTCTTGTCCCAGATTTTAGTGGGAAGCTTTTGAGTTTTTCACCGTTGAGTACTATGCTGGCTGTAGGTTTGTCATATATAGCTTTTATTATGTTGAGATATGTTCCCTCTATACCCACTTTGGCGAGAGTTTTTATCATAAATGGGTGTTGAATTTTATCAAATGCTTTTTCTGCATCGATTGAGATGATCATGTGGTTTTTGTCCTTTCTCTTGTTGATGTGATGTATTACACTGATTGATTTGCGTATGTTGAACCAGCCTTGTGTCCCTGGGATGAACCCCACTTGGTCATGATGTATAATCTTTTTTATGTGTTGTTGGATTCTATTTGCTAAAATTTTGGTGAGGATTTTGGCGTCTATGTTCATCAGTGATATTGGCCTATAACTCTCTTTTTTTGTAGTGTCTTTGCCTGGTTTTGGTATCAGGGTGATGGTGGCTTCATAGAATGAGTTTGGGAGTATTCCCTCCTTTTCAATCGTCTGGAAGAGTTTGAGAAGGACTGGTATGAGTTCTTCTTTGTATGTTTGGTAGAATTCCCCGGTGAAGCCGTCCGGTCCTGGACTTTTATTTGTAGGGAGGTTTTTAATTGCTATTTCTATCTCCTTTCTAGTGATCGGATTGTTCAAGCGTTCACATTCTTCTTGATTCAGTTTTGGTGGACAGTATGTTTCCAGAAACTTGTCCATCTCCTCTAGGTTATCCAGTTTGGTTCCATATAGTTTTTCATAATATTCTCGTATGATATTCTGTATTTCTATTTTGTTTGTTGTAATTTCTCCATTTTCCTTTCTTATTTTGCTAATTTGTGCTCTCTCTTTTTTCTTCTTTGTGAGTTTGGCCAGAGGTTTGTCGATTTTATTTACTTGTTCAAAAAACCAGCTTTTGGTTTGGTTGATTTTTTCTATGGTCTTGTTAATCTCTATTGTATTTAATTCCTCTCTGATCTTTATTATTTCCTTCCTTCTGCTGCTTTTTGGGGCTTTTTGTTCTTCTTTTTCTAATTCATTCAGGTGGTGGGTTAAATTGTTTCTTTGACATTGTTCTTCTTTTTTGAGGAAGGCCTGTATCGCTATAAACTTCCCTCTTAGCACTGCCTTTGCTGTGTCCCATAGGTTTTGAGTGGTTGTGCTTTCATTATCATTTGTCTCAGGTATTTTTTAATTTCAGCTTTGATTTCCTCATTGATCCATTGTTTTTTCAATAACATATTGTTTAATCTCCATGCTTTCCTTTTTTTCTCCTTTGTTTCTCTGTTGTTGATTTCCAGTTTCATGGCATTGTGGTCAGTAAAGATGCTTGAGATAATTTCTATCTTCTTAAAATTGCTGAGGTTTCTTTTGTGCCCAAGTACATGATCGATCCTGGAAAATGTTCCATGTGCACTTGAAAAGAATGTATATCCTATTTTTGGGGGGTGTAATGCTCTGAAAATATCCACCAAATCTAGTTTTTCTATTGTAGTATTTAATTTCTCTCTTGCCTTGTTTATTTTCTGTCTGGAAGATCTGTCTAGTGATGTTAATGCAGTGTTAAAATCTCCAACTATGATTGTATTCCCATCAATATCCCCCTTTATCTCTGTTAGTAATTCTTGTATGTACTTAGGTGCTCCTATATTGGGTGCATATATATTAACGAGTGTAAATATCCTCATCTTGTATCACTCCTTTAATCATTATAAAATGTCTTTCTTTATGGCCTTTCTTTTAAAGTCTATTTTGTCTGAAATCAGTACTGCAACACCTGCTTTTTTGGCTTTTCCATTTGCATGGAATATCCTTTTCCATCCTTTCACTCTCAATCTATATGTGTCCTTCTCCCTAAAGTGGGTCTCTTGTATGCAGCATATTGAAGGTTGTTGCTTTATTATCCAGTCTGCCACTCTGTGTCTTTTGACTGGAGCATTTAGTCCATTAACATTTACAGTAATTAATGATAGATGTGTGTTTATTGCCATTTTGAACTTATCTTTGCAGTTGAATTGGTATATCCTCTTTGTTCCTTTCTTCTTCCTTTTGTGGTTTGGTAATTTTCCTTTGTATTATCATGGATTTTATTTAATTTTTGTGAGTCCTTTGTAAATTTTTGGCTTGTGGTTACCCTTTTTTGTAAATCTGTCAACCCATTACTATAACTGTTTTTATTAAACTGATAGTAACATGATCTCAAGCCCATCCTACTGTTAAAAAAATTTAAAAAAGAAAGAAAAAAATATTCTATATTTCCCTGCCTCCCTCTCCCACTCTCAGTGATTTGTATGTCTTCTTTTATAATTTCATGTTTACTTTATTTGTAATTCATGAGTTATCAACTTTCCAGTTGTGTGTTTCTCATTTCTGTAGCATCCTGCTGCTTTTCTATTTAGAATAGCCCTTTCAATATTTCTTTTAGCATGGGTTTAGTGTTGCTAAACTCCTGCAGCTTTTTTTTGTCTGTGAAACTCTTTATTTCTCCTTCTATCCTCAAGGATAGCCTTGCTGGATAAAGGATCCTAGGCTGCATCTTTTTTTCATTCAGGGCTTTGAATATATCTTGCCACTCCCTTCTGGCCTGTAGTGTTTGTGTAGAGAAATCAGCTGAGAGCCTTATAGGGGTTCCCTTGTAGCTTACTCTTTGCTTTTCTCTTGCTGCCTTTAGAATCATTTCTTTATCCTTGACTCTGGCCATCTTGATTATGATATGTCTTGGTGTGGGCCTATTTGGGTTCTTCCTGTTTGGGACCCTCTGAGTTTCCTGTACTTGGATATCTGATTCCTTCTTTAAGTTTGGGAAGTTTTCAGTCATGATTTCTTCAAAAACCTTTTCAATCCCCTTTGATCTTTCTTCTCCTTCTGGGACCCCTATTATGCGAAGATTGGGACGCTTTATATTATCCCATAGGTCCCTTATGCTATTTTCATTATTTTTTATTTGCTTCTCTTGTAGTTCTTCTGAATGGGTGCTTTCTATTGCCCTGTCTTCTAGATCACTAATTCGTTCCTCTGCATTACCTAGTCGGCTTTGCCCAGCTGTTAGATCATTCCTCATCTCTGTCAATGAGTTTACCCATTCTACTTGGCTCTTCTTTATAGCTTCAATTTCATTTTTGACATATTTTATATCTCTAAACACTATCTCTTTTAATTCCTTCAGCAATTCAATCACTCCTTTTTTGAAATCTTGATCTAGTAGGCTATCGATGTCTACTTCGTTGATCTTTCTTTCAGGGGATTTCTCTTGTTCTTTTAATAGGGAAAGGTTTTTCTGCTTCTTCATCTTGCTCATACCTCTTTGGCACTGTGGCTTATGGAGTATCAGTTGTTTATTTTGGTCCTTGAGGATTTTATCTATCTGATGCCTATTTAGGAATAGAACTTAGGAAAAAAAGAAAAAAAATAATAGAGAGAGAGAAAGAATTTTAAAAGAAGGGAGAAAGAGGGTTTGAAAACAGTGTATAATGAATAATAGAAGAGTGAGTTGAAGCAGAGTATTAATCGGGTTGAGACGTCCTTTTAAAACCTTTACAAAAAAAGGGGGGGGGTGAATAGATGTATTTGAAACCTGTGTCTAATCAATAGCAGGACATCAAAACCCAAGAGAAAGAGAAATGAATTAAGAAGTAAAGATTAAGAGAGTAATAGAAAATAGAACAGGTAAAAACAGATTTAAAAAAAGGGGGGGGTTGTCGGTGTTCTCCTGGAGTCTGTGTGCTTTTAATGTGAAGTCTTTCTGTCTTCATCCTGTTTTGGAAGCTCAGCTTGCTGTTTTCAGAGGCCCTCCATTGGCGCCCTCTTCTGTACTGCTCCCAGCACCTGTCGGCAAGCAGATCTCGCCTCCTCCTAACACTGGGGCAGGTGCAGCTCTCTGCTGTGGGCAGGCGGGTCGCTGCCCCTCAGGGTGCCGCAGTCAGATGTTGCAGACTGGCCAGGTAGGAGGGCGGGTCGTGCCCCCTCCCAGCACCTCGGTCAGGGGCTGGGTTCCTGCCCGAAAGGCGGGGGTGGGGGGGGGGCGCTCTCCCTCTACCTGTGCTGCCGCCGGTAGCTCTGCTGCTCTGTGTGGCTGCGCGCTCCGCCCTGGTTGGCGCTCCGCGGGTGGGCTTGGGGAAGACCGAGGGACAGCCCTGTCCCTGCTCGGAGCCAAAACCCAGCTCCTTGTTTGTCTTGGTGGAGCAAGTTCTCTGAGGGACCAGGATGGAAGGATCCTATCTGCCCCGGGCTGCAGGCCAGTCTCAGTCTGGCCTTTGAGGCTGCTAAGCCCTTCGGTGCGGATGCAGGTTTCGCCCTCGCCCCCGCCTGGGTGCTCAGCGCCGGAGGATATGGCGGCTGTGCCTGAGCCCTGCCTCTCTTCCCCTGAAAACTTTCCGCGGGTTTTCAGAGATGGGGGTGTGCACCCTTCCCCCGAGAGCACATCAACCTTGCTGTTTTATGGAGGGCCCAGGTTGTTCTGCCCTGTGCACCCACAGCCACGGCGCGCAGCCCCTTGCGTTCCCCCGGGGCTGCCTCCGTGCAGCCACTTCCGTCCTCCGCCCGGCTTGTGCAGCCTGGCCCTGCCCGCCGCTGCCGGCCCGCGTCTCAGGCTGGGTGTCGGGGGAACGCTCTGTGCCCGTTTAACTTAGTTCTGTTAGTCAAGGGCTGCTCTGTACAGATCCGAGCCTCGGAGGCTCCCCCTCCGTCCCGCTGGCCTCTCAGTTGGAGAGGGGAGACCCAGCGAGCGAGCGCCAGTCCTCCTTTGCCGCTCCCTCCCCGCGGGACCGGTCCCGCGCTGCTTTGCCTTTTGTTCTTTCTTTTTTCCTTTTCTCCTACCAGATTTTTGGCGTCTTTATCTTTTGAAGAGGGCGATGTTCTGTCGGAGTTCCACAGGTGCTCTGGTTGGCTGAGTGGGTCTGTAGATGTGGGTCTTGGTGTATTTGTGGGAGAGGGTGACCTGTGAGCGTCCTTCTACTCCGCCATCTTCTCCATCTCCTCTTAACTTTTTTTTAAAATACAATTTTTATTTAAGTAATAGTATGTTTCTAACTGAAAGTCTAGAAAATATAATGGATGTACCAAAATCCATGTATTTTTATTGCTTTTATAATTAATATTTTTACAAACACTTTGTACATAAATCTCTGTGCACATTTTTTGTTCCATTTATAAAGTATTATAAGTGGAATTCTGGGTCAAATAGTGTGAATAGATTCTGCCAGAGCATCTGATTTTGGTATTACTGAATTGATGAAGAGATTATGGTTCTTTGAGAAAAACAACTATGCCTTATGCTCACTTTATCCACAAAGCCTAGGCACATGAGCAAGTGTTCAGTGCCTGCTGAACGCGTGGGAGAGGTTTCTCTTCCCTTAGCACAATGTCTCTGAAGGGAGAATTAAAGAGAGCAGGCTCCCAAATTAGAAGACAACAATTATGTTCAATATCACATTCATCAATGGCCTGCATAAAACTCTTTTTAGGGAGAAAAGAACATGAATATTAACACAGCCATTCAATACATTTCTATGTGTTTAAAAGACTTTGGATATCTTACATATATTTTCAAAATACAGTATTTTAGTAGGTACGTAACACACTGAAGATATTATTTCTCCTGGTTTACTATTTACATGCCATCATCTGCTATTGTCCATGAAAATCATGTCAGATCATGTTTATACAGAAATTTCAAAAAGTTGAATATTTTTATAGTAACTAGATGTATTATTTTACCTTGACCTTACATCAAAAATCATCATCTACTATCATCAAGTTCTAATGATAGTATAACAGGCAATGTCCTCATGAAGATAAAAAAGATCAACTACAAAATCATGTGCCAACAGGCCCAGACCCAGCACTTTAGGTGGAGTAACTTAATGCTGACAACATTACATTGTATTATTACTATCTCTATTTTGTAGGTAAAGAAACAGAAACAGAGAGAGGTTAGAAACTTGCTTGTTTTTTGAACCCGGGCATTCTGGCCACACTTCTAATCACTACACAGAATTGACTCCCAGTAACAAGCAAAAAGCATTTAATAGTTTTCTGTGGATACTGGTGAAGCAGGGCACAAGAACAATATGTTTGCCAGAAAACAGGAAATTCAATCAATCCAGGTGGGTTACTTACTCGTTTACAAATAATTATTTATGATCAATTGTGGACCAAAAACTGTATCGAAACGTGGGAGTATTCTCCAACCTTGAGAAACACTAGGTCTAAGAAAGATGAAGACAGAGCAACATGAAGCAGATACTAGTGCAGATAGATAGATCTAACTTGGTTAGAATAAAACAGAATTATTCACAGGTGTCGTGGAACAGAAGTAATTAACTCTGGAGACATTGCAGAGAGGAGAAAACCCCTGAACTGCACCTTGAGTAACAGGTTTTTACAGAAATTTGTAGGTAACAGTCTGTCTCCCAAAATCACTCCCCACAGCAGGGCCAGGCTCTCAGCGGTATGAAAACTGCTTCAGAAGCACAGAACATGTCTTAGCACAGTGGAGCCATCCTAGGTTTGCTGGAGGAGAGTGCAGGGGGGCAACAGGTCTGAGCGATCAAACCCCAGCCAACACAATGGGAACCATAATAAGGAGCCTATCCAGCAAGCTTAAGTTTATAGCCAATATAGCTAAAAAACTGCCTTTGTTTGACATTCCTGTATTTAAATTCATAATCTAAAAAAAACCCCACATTTTAAAAAGGAATGTGAGGGGGAAAACAGACCTTCAGTTAAGCACGACTGACCTTGACTCCTTCTTGAAACCTCACCTTAAAAAGTTAAAGCAGTTTTCAGAAATATAAAACCTGTAAGGGTAAGAGAATGGGGAAAGACACAATAGCAAATAAGAGACGTCAACAATATTCTGGTAGAAATACTGGAAGGTAGAAATGGAAAAAAGAGATAACAAACTTAATTAGACCAAAAAAATTGAAACCTAAACCTGAGAAGACACCATCAAAATGCAAGCTGATGAAGACAAGAAATAGAATGGTCACCAGGAGCTTGACGGGGAGAAATAAATGAGCAGTTATTGCTAAACAGGTAGAGAGTTTCAGTTTGGGATGATTCTAAAAGCTCTGGAGATTGATGAACCGTGGTGATGGTTACACAACAATGTGAATATACTTAACACCACTGAATCGTACACTTTAAAATGGTTACAACGGCAAATTCTGGGTTATGTATATTGTACCACATTACCACAATAAAACAAACAAAATAAGCAGCAGCAAGCTGACTCATGCTGGAGAGATTCAGGTTCTGGGAGCAGGAGGAAAACAAAAACCTAGGGTGCGTCTGGGAAAAAGATGACTGGCTGAAAGTTCACTTACGTGGCCTCACCCCAAAAACCAATCTTCTCCCCATCCCCTAGAGAGGGTGGACCAGAGACCCTGACCTTTGAAACCTAAGTAAAAACTGAAAGGAAGACAAAATGATTACTGAAAAACAGGAGAATTATGTGAAAGTCTACATTATAAATGGGAAGCAGACTGTCTCCAGAAGAAAAAAGGAACTGACAGATTACCTAATGTGTCCAACCATACTAAAAGGAATTTTATTTTTGTCAGAGAATTGCAAATGAATTAATAGGCACAAGATACATAAAATTTCAAACTCAGATATTTGGGAAAACAGTAAGTTGGACAAGAAAGCAAATACAATCGCAGTGTATTCTGTGACACAGCTGTGAAAATATTTGCAGCCATAATAATTTAAATACTAAAGAAGTCACCCCCAAAACCTGATATCCTTTAAAGGAAGATGAGAGAAAGGGAAATACATATAAATGTTTGCAGGCCGCAGAGAGATTAAGATGACTAATCCTCATTTTTCTCAGAAGGAAGTGAGCAGCTACTGTCTAAAGTGAAAAGCCAACAAAAAGCAGAACTGACTAAGAAAAATAAAGGCAAATCAGAACAAATAGCTGAAAGAACTGAAACTGCCTGCCTCCAAAGGTTAGGGATTGGGGGTAAGATGAGAAGAAGTGGGGGAACAGCTGTTTTTATAAGCCTTGATATTATTTAGACTTTTAGTACTGCATAGGTACAAATATCACTTTAATTTTTAAATAAATAAAAATTTAATTTAGAGGTAAAGCAGAAGATTGTCATGATGTTAAAAATATCTAAAATCTTCTAAATTAAGTATACATCTTTTTTTCAAACTATTACGTTAGATTTATGTAATTCTTAGGATTTTCAGTATTGAGGTCACCATGCTGCTCTGCCCATCAATGCTGCCAGGCATCACCAGAATGAGGCTCCAAGGGGAGGAAATGGTGCTGAAAATGTTGCCCGTGGGCAGCTTCCTTACCTACCAGCTGGAAACAAGGTGGTGGGAAAAACCCTGAGGCCCAGGATGACCAAGTAGAAGAGGAGGAGGAGGAGAAGGAGAAGGAGGAGGGAGACAAGGCAGGTGGGGAAGATGTAGCCAACACCAACATCAGGGCCCAGGATGACAGGAACTGGAACGCTTTAGAATGGGACCAGGGACCAAGCTGCAGAAGAGCTCACATGGGAAAGAATGCCAGGACCTGACAGATCATTAGTTTTTCTAGAACGTGTCTTCTGGGTGGTGTCTTTAAATACACTGTTCATTCTTGGTTTTACATTCTGTCCTGACCACATGTGTCATTTCTCCCTTGTTGGTTTGGGATTTGAAGAACATGTCCAAGCATCTCATTTTGAAGGCCTAATAACAGACATCGTTGGGTGTATACTTTCAGCAATAACACCGATAATTTGTCATGGCTTGGCAACCGTTGTTAAATTTCATAGGTCTTGTCGCCTGCTAGAAGTCAGCTATATTGTTGTTAAGGTCTCTTTAAACCGAAGTGTTCCCTCTCATTTGTGGCTGGTGGCTGGTTATCTGTCCCCTGGAAATGTTCGACATTAGTTCAAAGGATGGAGAACTGAGTTTTCAGTGGGTCCCAGTACTACCATGCTCCTGCACTGGCTGGTGTGAATAGTATACACAGTCTACTCTGCCTCCTTCGTTCTGTTGCGGAGAGAGGTAGTCTTACCCGATATCTTGCAGTTTCAAAAGAATGTGAATGTTCCAGATTTTAATCCAGTACCAGAAATGATTCACTTGCCCATTTAAAGGCATCTCCAAAGATTATTTTGTCTTTGGTTCCACTGTCCTGGTGCTTTCACTACTTATTCGTATAATTAAGTCTACTGCCTAATTTTCTTATATACAGTGTCATGCTCTACAGTGATGCTCCAGTGACTGAACTGGCCCTTGAGCTGCTTCTGCTGCAGGTTGTCTTATCAGAGTTACTTGAACAGGGACGTAAGCGGCAGTGACTGAAGGGGCTTGGGAGAGCGTGTACTGTTACTGCTGGATACTCGCTGGATCTTCATTCCTATTTGCTGGAAGTCCAGGAAGAAAATGAGAACAGCGCAAACCAACAAGTTTACAGCAACCAGCATGCCTGAAATCATAACGCTATTCCTGTGATGGAGGAAGTCCTCCATGCAGCCCACCAAGCCATACTCCAGCAGGAAGGGCCTGCTGGCTTCCAGTCTTACCACCAGCCTTTAAATTTTCCACTCAGGATATTTTTGTTTGTTAAGGTTAAGGGTGTTTGTTTTTTTTTTTTTGTTAAGGTTATGTGTATAATCTTACTTACTGCCAGTCTCATTTGTCTTACTCTACTAGAATTTGCCAGCTGTTGGTTAATGTCATTTTGGAGAGGGAACATCCAAATCCACGAACGCTACACAGCAGCCTGTGGTCGCTACGCTTGCTGGCCGACAATAAGGGCAGTGAACGTGCTGGCGGCAGGGATGCCACGGCGACGCAGAGTGGTCTTCAGAAGTTTCAGAATGGTCCCTCATTACCTGTCTCTTCCCAAGGTGAAGTTGTGGCCATACTTCCTCACAAAGATAATGCTAAAATCATCCATTTTCAGATTCCAAATTTGTTCCACAAAATTCAGTCTAGTCTTTTAAAAACTACTTAATTATATATTACTGATGTTTAGTGATAATGGTAATCAGAGTGGTAATAAAAATTATTTGTCAATTAAAAAAAAAAGAATGGTCCCTCATGATAAGGAAGACTTCTGACAGTTGTGGTGCTGCTGGTTGGAGTCCTCCTGCTTCTCCTGGGGCTCCTGTTTGAGCTGGTTATTGTTGCTCCCCTGAGGGTTCCCTTGGCTCAAGTTCCTCTTTTTAACCCTTGGCAGGACTGGGCACTTGGGAGTCCTGCACACCAAAACCACTGCAGCTACTGTAACTGAGCAGGTTTACGCAAACGGCATCTGGAACACTGACCTTCACTATATCATTCAGAAACTGGCAGCACCAGTGATCTCTGTACTCTTGCTCTCCCTGTGTGCACCTTTCATCATCGCATCCAGCACTGTTCCTTTACCAGGTGTTACTGAGCAATTACAAAACTTGGTCCACCGGCAGATTTATCCATTTTTACCAGTGGTCGTAGTATTGATGGGCATCTTATCCTTCCAGGTCTGCCAGTTTAAGCGCCTTTATGAACACATAAAAAATGAAAAGTACCCTGTGAGCCAACACCTTGTGAACCATGAACAGAAATCTGGCACACAAGGTACACCTCCAGCCACCTCCACAGCCGTCCTAAAAACAAAGCGGTTGGTCTCAACTACCCTGACCTTCCCCTTGCCTTCTTGTGTCATTTTTGTGGACTTCTCTCTTTGGAGATTTTCCCCCAATGATCTCTCAGCATCATTTCTAAGTTAAACGTATTTGACTCGTGTTCTTAGCGCTCAAAGATCAGCAGTGCAAGGCTCTGCTGCCCTTCCTGCATTTTCTGATGTCACTGCTGTCTGAGGTCTGTATGCGTGTAAAAAGAAGTTCCTAGATACCCTAAACCCTTGGATTAAACAGAATGTGCACTGTACACCTTTAAATAAAATGTATATTAATTTATTAAATCTAGTCATCACTTTGAAAAAAAAAACACCTTTCTTATAGCACAATTCATGAACTGATACAGTATGCAATTCACTGAAGAAATACTTTGGGCATGTAGCAATTCTAAGGCCTAACTGTTTAAAACCACTCTATAAACACAGTATTTTATTTATTCCTTTCCCCCTAAGAATATATATTTGGATATATTTATATAAAGGCTTATATTATTTGTAACTCTTGGATCAAATCCAAATTTTGACATTTCGAATGACTAGCATTTGTAAGCACCAGGGATGGGAGAGCTGAACTCAAATGTGAGTTGAATGTCAAATGACACAAATGGACAAACTGAAAGGCTACTCATGGAAAAATATATAAAAGTACTAAACATGCAAAAGAAAACAGGAAACAATCTTATCTGCAAGAACTGTACAACTTGCAACTTTTTAAAAGTCACATTCTTGTGGCCACAAATTCACCAACTAAATATAATCTAATTAACATATTTCTTCTACACAGTCAAAACCAAGAACTTCATTCCAGAAAAAGAAATACTTCAATGCACAAGATTAAAACCATGAGCAACTACATCAGAATCTATTGAATTTTTTAAAAATTAATGAAGTTCTTTTCATATAAACATAAAAACTCAGACTTGGTTTGCTTTTCCAGCAGTACTAATGAATGTGCTGATCTACAACATACAGTTGCTCAATTTCATGTATCTATTAAATAACAAGTTTACAAATACTTAAACAACTATCACAAAGGTTTAAGGGCATTAAAATCACATATATTGTTTACATTGCACACTCATATAATCACATGAGAAATAGATGCAGAGAGAGAGCAACCAAAGAAAACCTCTAGTGTTTATCACTGAGTGCCCACATATTACAGAACATGAAAGGGAGAAATGCCTGAGACAAGACTGCTGCACTTAAGGAGTCTGAGACTTCGCAGTGCAGGAGAAGTAAGAAGTGTGTGTGGTGGGGTAGCCAAGACCAAGGCATGAAAACAATTCATGAACGATACAGAACAGCAAAATGACTGAGTACTAAACTACACAATATAAAGGATTAATTTAGACAAGAGGAAGCTAACAGTTGCCTTGAAAGAGGAAGGAGGCATCAAACTGGGCCTCAACTTAGTAGAGAAGCATTTGAAAAAATAAGGGAGAAAGATCTCTCTCTCTCTCTGTATACTTAAAATTCTTTCATAATGATATACTGGGGCAAATGTATGCAAAATCAAAAAAGGAAAGTAATCTGAAAGAGAACTTACCCAGAAAAGGGAAAATAAATTAAGAAATAAACAGAAGGAAAACTATCCATAAAGGGGAAAAAAAAAAACCCTAACCGACAACCATATATACTGTGTTATCAATAAATGTATTATTTTGATCAGCCTCATTCCATTATTTGAGAGAGAATAAAAGTATTATAATCTCATTTGCAAAATGTGAAACTGACACAAGTTTTAACCACAAAACTACATAAGGACAACGGAGATTTCCTGATTTCTAGTCCCATAATCTATCCATTACTATACTACACACTATTTTATGTATTAAGTACTCTACTTTAAGCTTACTTCATTATCAACCTCAATTTCCTATACCAAAAACATTAGCATGCTATTAAAAAAAAAAAAAGAAAAAGATGTCCATTTTAAAATAAGAATGCCATACTACACAAGAACCAAATAGGGCTCAGTTAAGACCATAACACTTTTACAACCAGAACCATGGCCTCTCCAGTATACTGAGATATGTTGTTGTTCCAGTACTATTCCTCTAGCCAACAGGCCATTCTAATTGGAAGATGGGGAGAGGGTAACACTAGGGCAGCAAACTTCAGAACTAAAATCATAGTTCAAGGAATTCACATACAGAACTTTTTCAATGTTTTATCTAAATTATTTTGGTTGTAAGCTGACAGCTACCTAAATAGAGATCGAAAATCAAATGAAAATAGTATATCTAAATGAAACATAAAATAAACATATTCATGAAATACACAAGTTATTAGGCCATACAGTTATTAGTCACAAACTTATCAGCTTTCTCAGGAACTAATATTACTTTTTACACCTAAACTAAAATTCCCCTTCTCAAAAGTGGTAACATCATACTAGTTTTTCTACATCTACAAATGGTACCTATGTTTACTAGTGTACTCCAAACTAAACTAATTTCATCACAAACTGGAAAACACTCATTGGTCCAGCATCTAGGAGCCAAAGTCCCTTATATTCTCTCTCACTTCTCTGTTTCCCCACACCCAAAGGCAGAAGGCTCTCTTGCTCTCCAATTACACTTCCACCTAAAATAGCCCTGAGCAGTAGCCAGGAGCTCCCTCTCCCTTCCACCGGGATCCACCACTGAATTAATTGATCCCATTTACTCAGTACACAGAAGGGTGTAACCAAATTTCCTTTCAATATCTTTACCTGTGTTTTCATGTGTGATTGAGAGGAGCAGGGAAAAGGAGCTCTAAATGGAGGCACAAAAGAGCCAAAAACAACCCTCAGCCCTCTAAGACACTATAAAAGTATTGTACCTGGAGTGGAAGGGCAGGGTCTTAAGCCCAGCTCTGCTACTTAACTATTTCTTTGAGTGACCTCTTTCACTTAGCAATTCAGCTTGCCATGTTCAGCTTAGCAGTCTTTGATAATGCTCAGGCTCTTAAATCATTCCACTAAGCAGCCACATACTTGTGGATGGATCATTATTTCTACTTACCTTTGGATATGTTATGTGATTTTGTAGTACACATCTTCCTGAATATGTCTTAGATTAACATTTAATTATCTGAGACTTCCTTTCACCAAGGAAATAATTGTAGTAGGTATGAAGAGCAAACCAGAAACTGGGATCAGTGTTTTATCAACCATACTCAGAAAATCAATAAAGAATAGTAATATTCATTAACGTACTTTATTAGCCATTCAGGAATTTACTATTTTTAATTCTCTGAAAATGTATCAGTTCAAGCACACAGAATATGGACTTTTATGAATTAAATCATTAGCCCATTTCAATGACCATAGATCAGACTAATTAAATATTTGGCAAACAAGAGTATACCCTAATAGACAGGATTAGTTACATTTCACTGCTAACTGTAAAAAAAAAAGGCTATACGAATTTCTATAACTTAGCAAAAATTAAAATCATACAATGTTTTACTGCTTCCACCACAAAGTTTTATCTAATAGTTGAATATAGTATTAACATTTATTAAAGTTTCCTTAAATATTTAATAGTTAACAGTATTAGTATCTTATTAAAATTATTTCCACTTAAGAATACATATCAGTACTTTCTCAATTTATCAGCTTAATTGTAAAGTACTATTCTAAAATACTGGATAAACTAATAAAAAGACTAAAGTTAATTATAATTTTTTTTGAAATATCTGGGATCAAACCAAATGTTAATAGAATACAATTAATACCACACAATCAAATATATTATTTGGGGATATAAACCAAAAACCAGACTTCTAGAAGTCTTATTAACATTAAGACAATAAGCTAAATTTTGAAACAATTCCCTGAAGTGTTAATGCTAGAAGTGACTCTTTTTCATGAAGAGAAATTTATGCAAAATAAGCACGTCTTAAAAGCCAACTCAAACAGTAATAGAGTCAAAATGAAAGACATCTGAAGATAACTTTACTGTCTCATAATTTTGTTAAAGCACTAGGAGAAAAATTAAGGTTAAAGTAGTATAAAAACATTAATCAAAGAAAATGTGAAGATAAACAGACTTACCATATGACCAAGGAATCCCATTCCTGGGCATATATTCAGAAGGAACCCTATTTCAAAATGAGACCTGTACCCCAATGTTCATAGCAGCACGATTTACAATAGCCAAGACATGGAAACAGCCTAAATGTCCATCAGCAGATGACTGGATAAAGAAGAGGTGGTATATTTATACAATGGAATACTATTCAGCCATAAAAACCGACAACATAACGCCATTTGCAGGAACATGGATGTTCCTGGAGAATGTCATTCTAAGTGAAGTAAGCCAGAAAGAGAAAGAAAAATACCATAGGAGATCACTCATATGTGGAATCTAAAAAACAAAACAAAACAAAACAAACAAAACCATAAATACAAAACAGAAACAGACTCATAGATATAGAATACAAACTTGTGGTTGCCAAGGGGGCAGGGAGTGGGAAGGCACAGACTGGGATTTCAAAATGTAGAAGACATAAACAAGATTATACTGTATAGCACAGGGAAATACATACAAGATCTTGTGGTAGCTCACGGCGAAAAAAAAAAAATGTGTGACAGTGAATATGTAACTGAAAAATTGTGCTCTACACTGGAATTTGACACATTGTAAAATGACTATTACTCAATAAAAAATGTTAAAAAAATAAAAGAAGGAAAACTAATGAAACACTTCTGGAACAGAAGTGGGAGAATTCTAATTAGCCAAAGATGAAAATAACAGAAAAAAAAAAAGGCAAATAACTCATGTGCAAAAACATTTTTGGGATTTGTACTGAAAATTAATTATACAGAGTAATTAAAATAAACTATGAGGTCCCATCTACTGTTCTAAAGCATAGAGTTTATGTCACATTTTCCCATGCACACTCAATAAAGACTTTTCCTCCACCATAAATTTATAGAAGGTTTTGTGGGTGCAATTTACTACGCCTATTTTCAGCCCTAGGATATTTTTGTAGCCAATCTCAAATTCGAAATGGAATGCTATCTGTCCTCAAAACGCCAAGTTATTGGCAGAAATAGCTCCATATCTAATAAGAACTTTTATGCTACACGACAAGTCTTTTTAAGTGGTATTCTTGTTTAGATGTAACTAAGACCACCTATATATGTTAAAATATAAACCAAAACTTATGGGATACATTTGTTGCTCCTTTATATAACGGATCTGAGCCACCATTGCCCATCTCACTCCTCGCTCTGAAGAGGAAAACACAGAGACACTGCTCCACCACTTGGCTACTTCCTGCTAACTACTTCTGCCCAAACTCCTTCCTCTTAGGAGCCCAGAGGGAAATCTATCACCAGTGACAAAGCTCATGATCTCCAGCCATAGATAAATGTATTAAGTGGGACTGACACAACAAAGGCAACTGCAACACTTACTGTCAGCCATACAAAGGGGACTGTCTGTGGTAGACAGAACTCTAAGATCCAAGATCCCTGATCCCTGGAGAATGTGCCCTGTATAATCTTTGGGACTGCCAACGTGAAGGGATTTCACTTCCATGATTAGGTTAACTTTAAGACAGTGACTTAAGAAAGGGGAATTATCCAGGTGGGATTGAATTAACCACAGAAAATCTTTAAATTTGGGTCCAGAAATGAGAGACAGAGAAGTCAAAAAGACGAGAGTGAGAAACATTGGACATGAAGGATATTCTCTACAGCTGGCTTTGAAGATGGAGGGGGCCACAAGGCCAGGAACACAGGCCTACGAGCTGAGAGTGCAGCTGACAGCCAGCACGGAAATGGGATCTCGGTCCTACAGCTGTGAAGACCAAGTTCTGCCAACAATCTGGATGAGCTTTGGAAGAAAGCTTTGGAAGAGCCTCCAGACAAGAACACAGCCCAGGTGACACCTTTCCTTCAGTCTTATGATACCCTGAGCAGAGAACCCAGCCACACTGTGCCCAGACTTCTGACACAGAACTGTGAGCTAACAGGTATTATTTTAAGCCACTGTTACACAGCAACAGAAAACCAATAGAGGGGACTCCTTGGAGGAAAAGGAGGTAGAACCCTAGTTCTGACTCTGCAGGGTGTGGGGACGTTGATGACTTGAATAGCCTCCGTCAATCAATAACCAAAAATCACAGCAAACTGTGTCATGTGAGGTTTCTCAGAATAAGGAAATGAGTATCTACACTATCAACTGAACATGCTGCATCCAACGAAGTCTCCTCTAACAAATAATCTCCCTTTAATACAAAACAGATATGTTTGTCCATACATAGATGTTTCATACATGCTGTTAAAAATGCGTACACTGATGCCATCCATTAAAGAATGCTTATAGCCTGATAAATAAATTAACAATAGAATGGTGTTTCAGTAAAGAATATAATGAAATTAAAAAATACAACTGATTAAAATGAGGAATTCACTTTCAGACTTATGGAGCCTATTCAAGTCATCAACAGAGTCATCATCCTGCAGAGTCAGAACTAGGATTCTTTAGAATCCTAATACACTTGAAGAAACTCAGAACCACAAAAATCTCCAGATGAGCAGCAGAGCTCAAATTACATCACATTTCCATGTAGTTTCTTTGTTGTGCTAAACAGAATATTGCTCAAAGTAAGTTTGAAATCCCGACTATAATACAAAAGAAATATATTAGCAATTACACTTTCTACGAGACACAGATTACAGACTGAGGCACTTTCAAGAGGAGACAATGGCAAAAGACACACCTAGTTCTCTTTTAACACATCTCTTTTCTGCCAGAATCAATTAATTCTGTGGCAGTTTCCAACTCAAACATGATACATTTCAAAAATGATTTATTGGTTGGTTGCTTGGGAGTCGTGAATACCTCTTTGCCAATCACTGGTATAAATGGTGGTTAGGTAATACAGTACTGTACTTCAGGAACATTATAGGGTTTTGTGGCCTGGCAACCACCACTACGTATTTCATTTATTTATATTTTGCCTCATTCTTTAAAAAGGGGGGACGGATTGAGGCTGAATCATCGTATGTAACAATTTTAATTTAATAATTTTTTTAAGTACTGGAATTTCTAAACAATTCTTGTTTTAATTGAAAAGGGTTCATCTTAAATTGAGATCGCCTAAATTCAGCTTGAAAATGAAGTAGGGAAATCAAGTGTTTTACTTAGATACCCTTTAAAATAAATTTTATAATGCAGAGAACAAAAAAGTACTATTACAGGTAATTCACAGTAAAGTAGAATGATTTCATTACCATAAATTCAAAGAACTTCTAATATATGTTCAGAATTCAGGAACAAATTTTCACTTGAAGGGTAACAAAAAATACAAGTGAACAATTAATACACTCATATGCCCCCACCCACCCATCAAAAGTAACAAGAACTTCACAGCTGAGGCCAGTCTTGGTTCATATCCTGGTGTATGACAGAGACAAAAATTCTGCATGACAACTATTCCTCAAAATTATTGCCTTTCCCATACTCTTTAAAGAAACAGTAATTTGTGTGTGTGTGTGTGTGTGTGTGTGTGTGTGTTTGGTATGTATTTGCTATTTGGCAGCCTAATTCATGTTTATGCCTGGATCTACAAATTTCACTTATTGAATTATTATTATTGAATTAACTAGTTCTGCTAAGTATCAATCATAAGAATAAAAATATGACCAAAAGAATGTTCTAATAGTTACTTATTTGAAAGCCAGGAATGTAATTTCCCTCATCATTGTCATATGTCTGCTCCACATGTTCATTTACTCATTTACATTCCAGATAAAACTTACTAACACACAAGAAGATATTTTATCAGTTCGTACATGCTCATCAAACAGGAATAGGCTAAATCCAGATATGTAAGAATCACCAAAACACAAAAACTTCTTGGTGCATGTTAACAGACAGTATCACATGTTGATACGTAAGTTCTCACAAACCTCTCCTTGAATTTTCATCAGCATCACACATAGTTTTAGGAAAATCCCACTTTCCAAAGACTTCCAGGACATCATCATTCTCTTAAGCTGCCTCTATTTCCATAACAGCTCTTCTTCCCCTTCCCAAATCATGGGATGTATACCTACTTTAGGTGGCAAAAAATAGTAATAAATCATGTCATGAGAAAGTTACTGGTTTGTCAAGCCCTCAGATGTTCTATGTACAATGTCTTAATGGGTTTGTTTTGGGGGGATGTTGGGGGGTTTTGTTTGTTTCCTTGGCTTTTTATTTAAACAGAGTAGACTAGGCCCAGAGGATTTAACTAAAATTTAATATCATTATTTTGTTGTCATTATTTTAATTTTTCCATTACCAACTATTTCAAGCACGTGATATTAGTTTGCCATTTACAGAACCAATATGGAATTTCCCTTTTCAAGTAAGAGTCATTTAAAGAAAGATATTACGGAAATAAATGCATTTTGGAGTGGTCCTCAAAAAACTGATGCTGCTGACCAGAACAGTGGCTATTTCTAAACTCAATTCTTTCTCCACATGTTCTTACTTCGGTGATGACCCCAAATGCTCAGCTAAGCTCTGGATTTCAACTTAGGATACTGTACCATCACATCTAATTCAATGTCTCCAAATGAAATCCGTTCTCTTCTGGATCACCCCACCACTTCCAACCTCACCATCAAAAGCTAGCCAAATTCTCCTTTACACTATCCACACAATCTCAAAACTTAGGGGTTATCTTTGACTCATCCCTCTCTATTCACTGAATTCCAGCAGTTATCATTTCAGTCATTCCACAATTCATTCATTCTACAAACACCTGTTGGGTTCCTGCTGCATATGAACAAAATCATGTCATTTTAGAAAGTCATCTCTTTTACAACTTCATCATCTATAAGAGACATGTAGTCTTGTGGACTCTCAAAATTTGAAAGTAGGGGGAGGAGGACGTGAAATGGGACAGACCTGAAAAGGAATGCCAAAGAATATTAAGAGTGGTTATATTTCTAAGTGGTAGAAGTAAAGATAAGTATGACTTTCTTCACATTTTTCTGTACTTTATTTTCTATATTTTTTAATCAAAAAATAAACTCAAAGTTCCAATTCATTTCTTCATTCCTACTCAAGCATCCTATTTCAGACTCTCATTATATCCTCCCTCCTAGCCTCTAAACTGACCTTTGTGAAGGTCACTGCCCAATACATTATACATATAGTTGTCAGAATAATATTCCTAAAAAGTTACCTTTACTAAATTACTCTTCTATTCAATGAGCTTTAAAGGCTCTCTATTGCCTATAACAAGAGCTGCCTACTCTACCAGCTTTTTAGGGATTTCTATAATCTAGCTCCAATCCTACCAAAATAAAAAGAAAAGAAAAAATAGTTCTATCATGGGTTAAATAGTGATGTTTTATCAGAAAGTTAAATGTAAGTTAAAACTTACTACTTGAGACTCTGAATCTAGTATACTATTAATAATTCTGTTAGGCACTGTTTCTCAGCACTCCTGAAATTCAGATTATTACATCATTTTTGAAAGACTCCATTCTGGAGAACTATACAAACTACCTGGATTATGTTTAGCATGCCAGCTACAGTCCACTTAATCAAAAGGTATTAATAGATATATCCATACAATAAGAATATATTTATATTAAAGCAGAGGCATGAGAAAATAATTAATGCAATTTCTAATGGTATAAAATCAATGCCAGCAGCTAAGTGCTAGACCACCAGGCACAAAGTTAATTAGGCTGAGTATATTCAATGTATAAGTTTTCTGCTTCAAGTTTTCATTAGTTTGAAGCAACTGGTTTCTTTGTTCTGTAACGTATCACCTAAAGGTTCTAAGCTCCGTACTATTTAGAAGGTATTTACTTAGCACTTACAAATGCCATTTCTTATTAGTCACTTTTGCGCCAGAGTGTATGTTCTGGGATGAGAGAGACAAATTAGACAAAAAGCTCCTGCTCATCCCTGCTCTTCAGCTCCCAAAGAACAGCTAAATGCCTGGGGGGATTTAGTCCTCATACTGTTAACAGAAAACACTGAATCAAAACCTAGAAGCAACAGGCTGGTGTGGGAGAACTTCCTCAGCTGTCACGAGGATTAATTTTGTGTCCCAGGTGCCTCCTTTCTTTACCCTACTCCTGGCCTGGGATTAAGCTAGGGACACTGCTAAACATCCTACAATGCACAGGATAGTCCCCTACAACCAAGAATAACCTGGTCCAAAATGTCAACAGTGCTAAAGTCAAGAAACCCTGGTATAAAAGGAAGAATACTAAGTTAGAATCCTACCTCTACAACTCATTATCTAAATGACCTTCAGCAAATTATCTAACTTCTCTAAGACAGTTTCCTCATGTACAAAATGGATATCATGCTTATGTTTAAGAATTTAGGAGGATAAATTGATACAGAAACCTTTAGACACTTTACAAATGTTAGTTTCCATTCTTCAGAGTGAATACAAATACCCTCCCTATCAGAGGTAGAGCTCTGGACCTCTCAAAAGATGATGTCAAAATATGAATGACATATGGTACTATAACTGACTTGTTTTCTGAATCTCCCGTCAAATACTAAGCAACTTAAAGGAAGAGTCCTTACCGTATTGGACTCGGTATACTCAGCCTCTAGAATAAGCATTGGGTAAACATTTGTCAAATGGTCAATGGGCAAACAAGTATCTAAGTACCTACCCACCATAACAAAACAGTCATCCCATTGCACTGTGAAGAATTACTACAGAATGTAAGAAATTTAATTCTTGTCCCTAAGAAATTTTAAAATAAGAGATACTTAATAACAAAATAAAATATACAGAGAGATTTAACACACAGTAGGCACTCAAAAAAGCTCATGAGTAAAACTCACATAAAGAGCTGAGGCTACAAACGAATCCTAGTGGGATACACCAAAAAAGCCAGAATTAAATAGATGCAATCAGGGAAAGTCTATTTTTAATTAGCATAATCCTTCAGAGTACATGCTGCTAATATCTTTCGAAGGCAATGAAATAGCACAACTAAAGAACAAACATCAAAATGACAAGTGCCATCATTTGTCATTTCAGCAATGCTCAGCTAAATTTCATAATCCCAGTACGGTAGCATATTTTAACAGGTTCAAAGGCCATTTTAAGCAAAATTTTAAACCATATTAGATTTTAATGAAGCTTATCAAATTTCAGACACCCACAATCCATCTTAATTTATCTTATATGGTCTGAGACAGAATAAGACCAAAAAGGCTGATGCCCAAATGTCTGAATATATTGCTGAAAAGGCTGAGCTCAAGCATACCCAAAGTGTGTTAGAAGCAACTTTTAAAATGCACAAATGTAACAATTATTTTTAAACCAACAATTTTAGAAAAATAGCAGTTCCTATCTAAAGCTTATATAAATATAAGACACTGGGTTTGCAAATGTCAGCAGAGTTTTAAGATCCCTTTCTAAAGTAATAGTCTCCTGTTTTGCTTGGTATCTTAATTTGCCTTTAGTTTCAAAACTAAGCTTGCCAACATGATTCCTCTCAAAACCTCAGGAATTCCATTACTAGTTTTAACCTAAATTAAAGGAAAATAGACCCATTCAACCCATGGCAGAAGTATGCACAAAGTGTTTGTTGATGCTCATAAATAGACTGAGAAATTTAGACATGTCTGAAGGACAACGGCTGTATAGTCAACTCCAGCTTGCTCCACCATGGAACCGGAGAGAAGAGAATTACTGCTACCACTTCAAGTGAGACCAGCACAGATACCAACTTTAAACCAACTGAGATATAACAGACAGAACATTCTCTTTAAATCAGACCCTTTGTGTATGTTTTCACTCGAGGGAAGAATGGTTATAGAGTACCCTTAAAAAAAACATACATGGAGCCAAGAGGTTATTGGCCTCTCCCCCACAAACAATGCTTAAGGTGCCCTCAACACCTCCCACCCACTTGCTTCCAAAAAAAAAAGAATAAACTATAAATACTTGATATACAAATGGTTCTCTGTCTTATCACGGAAATCTCTTTCATTCTATTTCCCTATTCTCAGACTATATAAATCTTCCTGACAATCACAGGCATTTTCATTCTGCATCCCTCTCCATCATCTCCGTCAAGCTGTAATTCATCTTAACTCACTTGAATCCCAGGAATCAGGATCCCCTGAAAGGGGCTAGTAAAAGAGGAACATACTTAAGGGAAAGGGAAAGAAAATCTCATCTTCCCCACTTTCCAGCTCTCTCGCTTACCCTATCCAAGAACTGCAGAGTAGCAGCAAATGGGAGGAATAAAGCAGCTTAAGTTCATATTGCTATTTCTCACTCTTTACCCCTAACTCATCCACTGCTCCCTCTAGACATTTTGTTCCCCAAGCATCACCCAATTAACCCCACTCCCCCGTCCCAGGTAATGGAAGTCACAACCAAGGGCCTAGATTTTTTTAGACCAGTTCCCTAATATAGGAATGCAGCAGGATGAATGAGTTTCCACCAGTTATAAAGGGTGACTCAAATACACTGTGATATAATGGGTTACAACACTTTTTTATTGCCTGACCTATATAGTTAAATACCATTTTTATATGACTTATTGGAAAAACAAGCTCCTAATTCCAAATTCCTTTTTCTAACTCCTCATTTCCTCCACCCTCATCCTCTAGCCAAAATCTTTTTTAAACAATTCATTTAACAAAATAGAGGCTATCTACATAAAAGGGTAAAATTACAGTGACTGCTAGTAATTAAAAAATACATTTTTTAACATTTTTTATTGATTTATAATCATTTTACAATGTTGTGTCAAAAAAATACATTTTTGACAAAGTAAACAAGTTAGTGCTAGTAGCTTGTGCAACATGAGTGAACCATGCTTAACAACCACATAATTAATAAAAAGGAAGACAATAAACCTGGTTATAAACAGAATATTACCAACTAGTGATCACAGTTTTGTAATATGCTTTTTGCAAAAGTAATATTCTAACTTTAGAAATGAATACACCAAGAACAATAATTTGGCACTATCAAAATCTTTAATGCATGTATCTATTGGCATGGAAATTCCGTGTCTAAAATGTAAAGCACTGACAGATTTGCACAGACGTTTATATGTATACAATACCCACTGCTGCGTTATTTATAAATGCAAAAGATAAGAAACAAGCTAAATATCAACCAAAAAGAGAATGTACAGTATATTCAATACAATGAATACTATGCAGCCAAGAGTGGATATGGTTGTAAACATAGGAAGAAACTTGCTACAAACAGCAGTTGCCTCAGGGGAGGGGACCTAGTAGACAGGGAGGTGGAAAGAGAGTCCTGTTTTCACAACAAACCCTTTTGCTCCTTTACATTTTGGATCATGTACACATACTATCTTTTTATTAAAAATGAGTAAGTTAAAATTTTGTTAAAGAATGTAGACAATTCTCTCTGATGCATAAGTAGTTCCACTTTCCTCACCTGTAGGCAATGTTAATTGGGACTGAGAATCTGAGCTACTAGAGGTTATCAATAACCTATATGCCACAGTAGAGGATTCATTTCCTCTTTAGTGAGAAGAGGTACAACTATGACAACTCTGCATCAATCAAAGCAAAGTCTAATAGGTGAAGAAACAGGTGAAGAATTTATCTTACCCAAAGCAACCTTTATTATCGAAATAAAATTGGTGCAATGTAATTTTGTCAGCACTCTAAAAACCATGCTTCACCAAAAGAAAAAAACAATCTGGCTGGAATTTCTGGTTAGAGTCTAGATCTCAAATGGCTACATGCACCAGAAATATTTTGTAAAGAAACTGGGAAGTGTCAAAACCATTAGAATTCAAAAGACAGTTAAAAAACAAGGGGAAGGGGAGGACAAAGTCGTGGGCAATGTTTCAAATGCCAAAAAAACTTTTAAGATACCATTTTTCTAATAGAATTTTTCTCTTTATCTCTTAAATTACAAGTAAGATTGAAAAAGCAGTCTCTTAATAATTAAAACTCAAGAAACTGAAAGAAGCAATTCAAACTATTTCAAGCTTATTTTTAAATGTTACTATTTAAGTTTTGCCACTAGATAAAGAGAACAATTAATATAACAGCAACTAATACTAATCTGGTTCCCTCTTTCTCTGCTTCAACTTTATTACAACCTGACTGCTAGATTAAAAAAAATACAGAAAAATAGAAAATAAAAATCTTGAAAGAGGGTACATAACAGTTACATTTAGGAATAAGATCATATTTACTTTGTTAAAAAAATCATTTTGGGGGTCTCCTGTTAACAACACTATGACATTATGACTTTGCCATCTAAACACACAGCTATATCACTATGTACAATTTAAATTTTACAGATGTACTGACTTGCTGAAAAAAAAAAATCAAACTATGTAGCCCAAAGGTTTGTTCTCATAACCAATTACAGTCCTCTGAAGTCTAGGACATACCTCAGTAAATGAAGAATGCTAGCTGGCATATCAAAAAATCAGTATATTCCTTTGCCAGATTCAAACATATTAACTAATAAGAAAGGAAGAAAGGAAGGAAGAAGGAAAGAGAAAGAAAGAAAGAAAGAAAGAAAGAAAGAAAGAAAGAAAGAAAGAAAGAAAGAAAGAAAGAAAGAAAGAAAGAAAGAAAGAAAGAAAGAAAGAGAAAAAGAAAGAAAGAAAGAAAGAAAGAAAGAAAGAAAGAAAGAAAGAAAGAAAGAAAGAAAGAAAGAAAGAAAAGAAAGAAAGAAAGAAAAGGAAGGAAGGAAGGAAGGAAGGAAGGAAGGAAGGAAGGAAGGAAGGAAGGAAACAAAGGAGGGAGGGAAAAAAGAAAGAAAGATCATGAAATAGTCATCCTCTAGAAAGCAGGAGGTAAAAAGTGTCTCAGAAATTAATATGTGAAATTTACATATCTTGACATTTACAACAAAAATGGACAAGAATGTTATCAACGGAAAAATTCTATTCTACATTATTTTATATATACCAGTAAACTATTTACTGTGGCTTAAGAGTGTCCAAGGTACTGGATAAACTCAACTGAAGAGGACTGCTAATAATATTAATCATAATCATACCAAAGTTAGGAACTAGTAACTACACAAATGAACATTTAAATTGTTATCAATGGATTTCAGTCCTAAGGTAGAGCTAAGAGTTCCTTAAGCCATTTTCACGATTTAAATAGCTTAAAAGCCACATATACTGCCTGAAATACAGCTTTTTTATACTAACTAAAATAACTAAATTTCTTTTTGGAGGACTGGAATTAAAACTCAACATGGTAACAATTATCTTACAGTGATCAAAAGCTCCAGCTATAGTTACAGTCTTCAGTAATAAAAATAGAAAATCTAATGAATTATTATGTAACAAATGTATTTTATTTTGTGGGAAAACTTTTTTTGGATTCTAGCATTTGAAAATTAATGGAAATAAAGTAGTTTTTTAAAGAAATGTTCTAGAAAAGCAAGATGCAAATTAAAAATATATACCACAATCTAAATACTCACAAAATGTCACATTTATCTGGAAAAGGTTTGTGCGTGCTGGGTAAGGACAGAAAGACACTAATGAATTACTATACACATATATATGTACGTATATATGTCCTTTTCTCTAAATCCTAATCACTCAATTGATGCTTCATGACATAATAAGAAATGACACAGATAAAGATGACTGATCAGATCCCAAACTAAGAAGGAAACTTAACAGAAGGAAGAGCAAAGTTTCTATCTGTGTTCTCCATTTTCACCCTTTACATTCTTGGATTACTTCATAACTACCTCGGAAGCTACAACACTGCAAGATCTTAGTCATAGTCCTCACATGTACACAGCCAATATAAAACAAAAACAAATGCTTATGTTATGAGCCTAATTTTCACATTAGAATGCACCCTCATTTTTTACACAGTACATAAGAAAGACTAAGGAGCAAAATGAATGGAGGGCCCACGATGTGGGATGATAACCGTAAAAACACTACATGACCTGAAGGCCACTCGAGTATTTAATGACTGGGTAAACAGGACGACCTGAAAGGCATCCAACACCTGCACAGGAGGTAAGACAACACGCTGGTCTTGAACCTGACACAGCTCTGGATACAAATCCTAGGGCTCCACCACTTTAACCTGCCTGACCTTGGGAATCTGACTGAACTAACTTGGAAGCCTCACTGTTCTCCTCTATAAAATGGAAATTTGGATAATTCAGTAGAAACTCATTTAATAGACCTCTACTTTATCAACTTACAGAAATAAAAGGCTTCAGTCCCTCCATACGTCACTCCCTGATGCCCATCACAGGCTGACCACTTGCACCCGGCAGTCCTCTAAGCGGACCACGTTCTTAACGTGTGCTCACCCTTCTACTCTCACCCAGTGAGCCAGACGCTTAACAGGAGCCAGCGGATTGTTCCCAAATCCATCTATGCCAACTGTACTTGTTACTGCAGTTATGTAATTTAAGATTACGTAAACGGATGAATTATGAGTGAAAGGGGTTGTTTCCCTGAAAATTATGTCGAAAAGTTCAAAAAAATTCAAAGGCTAATTATTTTTTAAAGTTGTTACAGAGTTAGGTGTATGTAAAACAGCTTAAAAAGAATAGAGGGTAAGCATAAAACTGTAGAAATTTTTATATAATACATTAAAAGTGGCTTTAAATTCTCTGTTCTACTAGAAAGGGATACAACTAGGATATTTAACAGACAAGTTGGATCCTTATGAATGTAGATCATGCTAAAAAAAAAAAAAAATCCAGAACTCTAATGAAAGGACCCATCCATAAAAAATATCTTCACCTTATGGGGGGGGGGTGCAATTTCCTTGTTACTGTTATTTCTGTATTCGGGTGCATTAATACATACTCCATACATGATGAGCCACAGAAGTTCCCTGGTGGCCATCAAAAAGGCAGAGACGTCTGATACTCCTAAGAGCCCCGAAGAGCCGCAGGAGACTGCAGGTTCCAGGGTGACACTGAACTGCAGGGATAACATTATGGTAATGCCTTGACACATCAGCGTGAGCTTACAGCTGACACAACTGACAAGGAAGAAGGAAAAGGGAATGAGGTGCTGGTGCGGTGCTAGTGGAGGAGCAGCTGCTCTCTGAAGAGGGAACAAAGAAAAGGTCAAAGCTCCAGGCTGCGGAGGAGATAATGGCAGAGACTGGAGAGGCAAAGCAGAAACCGGCAACCATGCTGTGGGTAACAAACCTATAAACTGAAGAGGTTCCAGGTGAGGTCAAGAGAAGGGTCTGGTGATTCCACCTCCTGCTCAGAACTGTTGAACACTGACATAGATATTAAAATGCTTTACCAAATTATTTAAAAGCAAAATCACATTTTAAAAAGTTCATGTCATTTTGACATTACAATCAATTTTATTCTTCATGGGAAAACTGTTACATAAAGAAATGCACTCTAAAATTAGAAAAATGAAGTACTCTTTTCACCTATTAAGTTGGGGGTGGAAAGTAACACTAATATTCAATCTAACAAAGATACAGTTAAACAGTCATACCATCTACCATCCTTTTGAAAAACAATTTGACCTCTACACTAATACACTAAAACAATTAATCTCCACACTAATAAACCCTCATATCCTTTGGCTCAGTATACATCTGGGGAATCTGCTATAAGGAAATAACTAAAAATATGAAGAAAAATGTATGTTTTTAGGTATTTTTTGCAACCTTTCTTATAATAGCAAAAATTAAGTACGATGGTCACAGAAAATATTAATATAATGTTAAGTTTAAAAAGCAAACGAGATTAAGCATACACTATAAATATGATATAAAACATCACATGAAAAGAGCTTTAAAAAAAAAACCCAAATGATGACTGTACTGGAGTGGTAGATTCACAATCTGTTTTTTCTATTATCTACCCACTCTGAAACGTTACTTTATGTTTAGAATTAAAACAAATTATATTTTAAAAACATGCGCCTCAAGGGACACACTATAATTTCTTTCATGTAAATCTCAAAGTGACAAAACTAGTAGTGGAGGGACGGGTTATAAACATAAAGAGGCAGCGCTAAGGAGTTCTGTGGGGATGGTACAGTTCTGTATCTTGAATGTGGTGGTGGTTACAAAAACTGTGTATGGGATAAAACTGCACAGAACTACATACAGACACACAGAAATGTAGGTGAAGTCTGGATACGGTCTGTAGTCTGGTTAACAGTAATGTACCAATGTCAATTTCCTGGCTTCCCCATTGTATGACAGTTATATGAGATGTCACCACTGGGGAAACTGAGTGAACAGTACATAGGGCCCTATTGTTTTTGCAACTTCCTATGAGTCTGTAAGTCAAAATAAAAGTTAAAAAAAAAAATCCATGCACTTGCATGTATAATAATAAGCTTTTCTGACAGGGTGGGAGACAAGGGAATGTAAAAGAGCCATGTAACATATAACTTCCAAGACACTGCTCCTAGTAACTATTCACAAAACCCCATAGGAGGCAAATGGCAGGCTTTATATGGAATGTAATTTAACTTAGGTCAGGTTTCAATAAAAGGCTTCAGTTTAAATTAAAGCTATCAGTCAGTTTTCAGAATATGCTTAACTGAACAGTTTTCAGACATAACCCATCAAGTAAGAGTCCTCAAAATTTTCTTCCTTGCCAGAAAAGTTTCAGCAGATATAATAAGATTTTCTTACTTACGTTCAATTTAAATATATGAATGACTAATACAGACAAAGGATGTAATAGTTCATCGCCTCTGGACTGTGCTCCATGACAGCAACCACATCTGCCTTAATTCACCATTTTAACCTCAATACCTAGCACGGTTTTTGATACCTAGTAGGCGCCCCATAACTATATACTGATTCCATTTCAAGGGCTGAATTCACGTTCTAGCCAAGGTTCTATGCCCAAGTCCCTCCAGCTTTTATCAAGAATGGGATGCAGAAGGAAGGAGGGAAGAGGAAGAAAAGGTGAATCTGAATAGGGCCCAGCTTCTGCCAATTCACCACATCAAACATTCTAGCATCAATGCAAAAGGTGCCTTAGGAAAACTTTAAATCATTTCCTCTGATCACTCGAATCTTAAAGACTTGTTTAAAAGTCAGAAAAAGAACTGAACTGGTACCAGAAAATCTGCCTCACTAATCTTTATCACCCAATGCCTTTAAGAAATCCAAATTTTCTTTGCTATCTGCAAATCCATCAACTATTTAATCTGAAAAATCTTGGCTAGAGTTATGCGAAGCATCAAAAAAAAAAAAAACCTTCCACACAAGTTTTAAGCTCTAAGCAATTATATATATTATATACCTATATGTACTTACATATTATATATCTATATTTATATATAAAATGTGAATAAGTAATACAATTACACTAGAACAACTACCATGAAAGAGCCTTAAGTCAGATAGCAACTCATGTCTATATATTATTTATTCAGTCCAAGGTACGGACAACACAGTGAACAAGACATAGACCAGGCTCTAAGTTAACAGTCTTTCTAGCAACTTAAAAGGCAGCTGTATCTAGTGAAAAAGAATCTTAAGAAAACCAGGGTTTGAATTCCAATGCTACCTCTTATTAGTTAGCTATGTTTCTGCATCTTACTTTTCAGAACTATAAAAGCGGTACTATTGTTATATTAAAATTAAGTCATAAAACACTGGCACACACTCCTCAGAGATACTGCAGGTTCAGTTCCAGACCACCACACTAAAGTGAGTTTTGAAATAAAGCAAGGCACACAAATTTTTTGGCTTCCCAGCGCATATAAAAGTTATGTTTACACTATACGATAGTCTATTAAGTGTGCAACAGCATATACGATGGCTAAAAAAATACATACCTTAATTTAGAAATATTTTATTGCTAAAAAATGCTTACCATCATTTGAGCCTTCAGCACATCATTAATAACATCAAAGATCACTGACTACAGATCACCATAAGAAATATAATAATAAAGAAGTGTGAAATATTGTGAGAATTACCAAAATGTAACAGAAATATGAAGTGAACAAATGCTATTGGAAAAATTATGCCAATAGACTTGCTTGACACAGGGTTGCCACAAGCCTTTGATTTGTGGGAAAAAAAATACAATAGAGCAAAGTGCAATAAAAGCAAATTTTTTAACCAAAAAAAGCAATAAAATGAGGTACATCTGTATAAAAATGCTTGGCAACCTAGAAAGCACTGCACATATGAAAGGTATATTATTACTGTACTTAGCTTTTCATTTTGAAGAAATAAACGCCAGGACCTCCCTACAGATTGTTTATTAATTGTAAGGGGAAAAACCGTTAACTATACAGTGAATAAACCAGACAACACCCCAACCAAAATTAAAACCGCTAATGAGGGGCATATGGACATTATGTATATCCAATTATGATATCCTGAGAGGAACACATCACTTTTGTAGCAGTCTGACTGAAGACAGATAAATAACCTGAATTAAGTCATGAGGCAAATCAGATCAAATGAGACAAATTCAAACTGAAAAGCTTTCTATAAAATAACTTACTTGTAATAAATACAAACAAAACAAATAAAAAAATGTACCTGTGTTTTTTAACTGCATAAAAGACAAAAAGAGAGGCTAAGGAATTCTTCCAATTTAAAGAAGACTAAAGGAAAATGGCAACCAAATGAAAGACATGATCAAATTGACAGAATTCGAATATAAAGTGAATGTAAATTAAAGTAATTGTCAATGTTAAACTTCTGGAATTTGATAACAGTACTGTGATTGCATAAGAGAATATTCTTATTCTTAGGAAATACACCCTGAGGTATTAAGAATTAAAAAGGCATGTAACATATTCTCCAGTGGTTCACAAAAATAAATAATACTGTGTATGTATGCCATAAGACAAATATGGCAAAATGTTAAAAACTGGTGAATACGGGTAAAGGGTATACAGGAGTCTACTACCATTCTTGCAACTTTTAAGTTTGAAATTATTTCAAAATAAAAAGTTTGAGAAAACAGGATACTAATCTCAGGGGGTTACTGATACGCTCTAAGCTATATACTATTAAGAATCACTCTGCAAAACTAATATAGAGAAAGTTCTAAAGAATTTCAGTCAAATAAATTATAAAACAAATTAAGAAAGCACAGCATCATGAGCAAGAGCCAACGAAACAAGCAATCATATCTGCAAAGACTTCAGATACTGGAATTATTAGACACAAAATATAAAATAAATATGTAATAAGTTTTTAAGAAATAAAAGTTATCTTGAGAATGCAACTAAAAAAGGAATAACTATAAAAAAAAGGATCGACAGTCTTAAGAAAGAATTGAATGGTATTTCTAGAAATGAAAATATAGTAAATAAAATTTTTAAAAATTCAATAAACATGCTACAACATGGATGAACCTTGAAGACATTATGCTGAATGAAATAAGCCAGACAAAAGGACAAATATTGTATGATCCACTTATATGAGGCACCTAGAATAGTTAAATTCATAGAGATAGAAAGTAAGATAGTTGTTGCCAGGGACTGGGTAAGGGGGGGACTAGGGATTTACTGTTTAATGGGTACAGATTTCATGAAGTTTATGACGATGAAAATAGTCCTGGAGATGGATAGTGGTGACAGTTGCACCATGTGCATATACTTAATATCACTGAACTATACACTTTAAAATGGTTAAAAGGGTTAATTCTATTTTATGTGGTACATTTTACCACAATAAAGAAATGGATATAACAGTTAAACTGAAAAAAAATTTCAATAAACTAGGTGAACACAGATGAAACGAAAATTAGCTAACTGGAAGAAGACACTAATTTTCCAGAACACAATACAGAAAGATAATGAAATGGAAAATACAAAAGGTTAAGAGACAAGGAAGGTAGAGAAAAAAGATCTAACATTCAAATACAATTTACAGATCGAAAATATGGAAGATAAACTCTGAGGAGAAAATGGCCCAAAGTTCTCCAAAATTGTTGAAAGACACCAATCTTCAGATTCCAAAGCTTAGTGGATGCCAAGCATGAGAAATAAAAAGAAACCATCTTCTAGACATATCAAAATCAAAGTGCTGGATGCCAAAGACAAAGAAAAGATTCTAGAACTACCTATAATGAAACAACAGATACAGCAGTCCCTCAGCTATCCGAGGGGGAAATCGTTCTAATCCCCCAGAGAATACCCTCTTATGCTCAAATTCCTTACATAAATTGGTGTAGTATTTGCATATAACCTAGGCACATCCTTGTGTATACTCTAGATTATTTGTAATACCTAACATAATGTAAATCCTAAGTAAAAAGTTGCCAACATGCAACTAATTCAAGTTTTGCTTTTTTGGAATTTTTCCCCGGAGTATTTCAATCCATAGGTGGTTGAATCCAAGGATGCAGAACCTGTAGATAAGAGGGCCAACCTCATCTATAATGGAACAATTACATGAATTACCAACTTTTTAAGAGCAGTAAAAGACAGAAGAGAATGAAATAAGATCTATAATAAAGAAAAAAAAAAAACTTGCTAGCCTAGAATGCACACTCAAAAAAGCCACCTTCAGGAATAAGACTAAGGTACTTTCCAACAACAGACCCTCTAAAGGATATTCAGGAAGAGAAAAAAATGAACTCACAGCCCAGAGAGAAGGTCTGAGATGCAAATGGAAATGAGCAAAGACATTTGTAAATACACAGGCAAATCAAAGCAAGAGTGTTTAAAACAACAGTATCTAATTTGTTGGGGGTCAGGGAGAACTAAAATAAAGGAAAACATATAGAGTTTAACTTCCAAATGTGAAGAGAGATGAAAATGGATTTTTAAAAATATTTTCACTAAAAATAAAAGGAAAAACAAGGGAATGATTAACAAAATTCAGACGGTAGTTACGCAGGAAGCATGTCTGAGAACACAAGTGGTGAGGAGTGCGAAGGGGCTTCAGAGAGGCAGCGTTCTATTGTTTAAGCCAGTTAGTGGCATCTCGTATTTCATTTTATAATTATTTAAGTTGTATGTTTATTATACTACATGCTTTTGTAATAGAAGTAAATTTTTAAAATCAACATAAGAAAAAACCCAAAAGACTAGTGATCACTCCCTAAAACTCTACAATACTTCACAAAACTTGGTATTTAAAATTGAAACAAGACTCATTATTTCATAAAACTACTCGCTGGGTCCCTGCCTAATCTTTCAAGACTCCTAACCTCTCTTCTCCCTCTTGTCTTCCTAACCCTACAGTAGCCACAAGTGGCTATTCACACTTAAACAAATTAAAATTAAATAAAATTAAAAATTCAGTTCCTCTCTAACACTAGACACATTTAAGTGTTCAGTAGCCATGAGGGCCACTATATTAAATATTACAGATATAGATCATTTCAATCATTGCAGCAGGTTCTATATTTTTATAACACCAGAAACATTGATAACTGAATCATTTTAATTATAAAAGTAAGAACATCTTAAAACTTATTAAATCTCCTCTCAAACTCACTTTATTTCTATGAAACTACAGTTCCTTAGTAGTATTTCAAATAGTTTGCTGTTAAGAAATATATAGAAAGTGTCAGGAACTCTTTGCCATCCCCTATGTCCCACCAAAACCATCAGAACACAGGATTTTTTTTTTTTAATAAGCCAAACTTAAATACTTAAGCACAGTGCTACTAAACTGTAATACGAGCCATGTCATAAGGACACGAAAATCCACAGGATGAACATATGCCCCTTCTTGGGGCACCAATTTTAGTTGGCAGTACTTTAAACACTGTCTACATATATATGAAATAGCAGAATGTAAAATCATATGAATTTTTAAAAACAAAACCCTATAGGCACCGTGAAATCTAATTATAGCAGGACACTCGGCTGCATCTCTAGACTTCTGAGCACACCATTCATTTCTACCATTAGGAGTACTCTGGAGGAAACATTCAAGCACTGTTAAAATAAATGAATTCTGTATGATTTTTTTAAGTACCAGAAATAAAACTCTATAAAACAGTAACATTCTTAATATCTAAAGCAGCAAACCTCCAGTTTTTCTTTAAAGGACAGGTGGCCTAAGCTATTTCAACTTAACCTGAACATTCTGCTTTACGCAATCTAACACAAATTAAGTCTTTCTATAGCACTCTCAATTTTTTCAATTATCTAACCAAAAACACTCAAAGGAAACAAACATTAAGCCTTAATTTAAGTCACTTAGGTGACGTTTGCACCTGAAGTTTTCCCCCAGCTTTAAGAGAACCAGGGAGTCAGCTTCTCATCTAGACTACAGAATGCAATTTCAATAAGCGCTTATGCTAATAATTGTTTTGTGTCCCCGGGAGGACTTCTGTGGCTCCACTTACATAACCTATTATGCAAAGTAGTGAACTATTCTCTTTCTCTAGAAAGCACTTTGAATACTGATATGTGCACAAGGTTTACTTGCTATATTAAATAAAAAAGCTTTTCTCGAAGCTCCAGCTTCAAGGATCCTGCAGAAGAGGTGAAAAGGAAAGCCGATTTCTACCACACGATGTCAAAGGCGAGTTATTTATCTTGTTGGCTGATCAACAGAGTAATGGCTCACAGCAGCACCCCCAGCCAGCCCCCACAGTTCACCAGTTCCCTCCCGGGACTCTGGTTGAGAAACAGAGCTTTAAACAAATAATTTGGAGCAATTTGTTTGAACTCAACTGAAAATAATCTGAACTGCTCCTTGAAATATGCTAGAAGCACTACTGTAAAACTTGACAAAATTAAATTCAGTGGCAGTGAGAATCCCAGTACAGCGCCTGCAGGGTAATCAAGGGTAGAATGTCCCCGAAACCTAACTTGAATGTGCATAAATATGCTGCATGCGTACTCTCCCCTCATCTCCTGGTTCTGTTCAAACCAAGATTTTCAGATTTCACAGAACCATAATCTTCAAAACAAAAAACTGGGGGACCAACACAGAGTTGCCAACTTTTATTCTGCCAAGGATACTTAAAAAGAAAATAACTACCGATTACCATCACTATTACCTCACTAAAAAACGAATATGCTTATACCAAAAATGATAAAAGATAATTTTAGAAAAAAATATTATCTTCTAAACTCAGTCGATGCAGCTCTGTGAAAAGCTCACTTATTCTCACTGCACTTTAGACAAGAGAAAAAACCTCGTGGACTGACACCACTCCACAGTCCAGCATTTGGGAATCACGAGTCTAAGCAGGTAACCCCCACTTGGAAAAAAAAAAAAGCAATGGTAGGACATGCCCAAACCAAATATTAACCTATTCAATAATGAGGAAATCGAGGCTTGGAAGGGTTTAGGGACGCTCCCAAGGTCACAGACCAAGAATTCTGACACAGCTCTGTCTAATTCCAGAGTCAGAGTTCCTGACCATTATGCTAAATTTTCTCTAATATTCTTCCAGCGGTTAAAAAGATCCATCCTAATCCAGTCACCTTTGTGACCAATGACAACCGAGGAATTTCCAGGACAGCTGGAGGGAGTGAGAGGTGTACTCCCGGGCCATCACTCACACTGAAGCTAAATGGAACTCCTGACCTTTGCCTCATTAATACCAGGCTCACTGCAACTAAGCTAACCAGCCCAGACAAAGCACACACAAAACCCCTGCCTCCAACATCACTGACGCAGGTCTCTTAGGACGTTCCTAAGTGCCTGTGATAGAGTGAAAAACATATTCCTAAAAAACAAAAGGAATGTATTAACTCTCAAGAAGGAAATAAACACTTCCATGGTAACTCAATCTAAAAATCATCAACTTACCCTCAAAAAGTTACAACTCTAAGCCTCATTCTGCAAATAATTACAATCTTTTATACATTAATACACAAGTTCCCTTAATTTAAATATTAACAGAAAAACCACATGAAATTATATAAATCTATAGTTTAGTTTTCAAGTTAAAATATATACTTCTTATATATGTATCATTATATAATGAATAAAAGTATCTTATTCTATTCCTCTAGGGTAATCCAAACATTAGAGACAAAACCACTCATGTTAATCAAAAGTACTTATAAAAGAGAGTTAGAAGAAAAATATGTAATTAAACACTATTTTCTATAAAAGGCACTATTAGTAGCCAGTAGTAATAAGGGGCACAAAAAGTATCTTTGACTATTTAGAGGTTCTTGATACTGAAATCAAAATTGAAAGTCATACATATAAATAAATAGAATACTGTATCAGAAAAATTGCTTCCAAATCCTCGCATATCACTTGCCAACAAACGTCCAAAAGACCAAACAGCTCTACAGTAACCAAAGACTGACACTCTGAACCAAATGAATATGAAATAATTCCTCCTCTCTGAAATAGAGTAATGATAGCATGGTATTCTTGGTAGCAATGGCAAGAAAGTATTGTTTTCCAATTAGATTTTCAATGATCTATTCTTTCTACTCCATCAGAATCTGCAATGTGAGGGAACAGTACACAGACTATCAAATTTTTTACCCACTGTATAAAATTATCTATTTAGTGTCTTTTCCTTCTGTTTCAAACAGATGCCATCTAAAATAAAGGGTTGTTTTTTTTCTTTCCGTCTAAATTCTCCCTTGGCCCTCTCATCCTATACAGATTTAACTAGTACATCTATTTATATTATTCTCTACACCCATGTTTAATATATGCCTAGCACTGACCTCTCTCCCTCACGAACTACAAACCCATATTTCAAAAAAACTCTGGGCATTCCCACTGTTTGGCAAGCATATAAAAAAACTCACCATATTCGAAACTGATCTCATTATGCACTTTCTTGCCTATATTTCTAGTAATAGCACCACCATTGCCATCACCCGCACTTAAAATGAGTGTAATCTTCAACCTCCACTTCCTCCAAACCTCCCTCAACAATCCCTTCTCCCACCCAAACATCCCAACACCAATGCCCTTGCCCAGTATTTATATTCTATTGAAAGTCGGCTTTCTACAACAAATCATTCTACACACTACACTATGAGACCTTGGTAGCTTCTCATTACCTCCCAAATATTCCTAAATACAGTATTTAAACATGTTCTACAATGCAGCTCCAGCTTAAATTTCAAACCTCATCTCTTATTCCCAAAAATGAATCCTATATTCTAGGCAATCTGGTCCATTAACCTTCCTCTGAGTACACAGTGAACGTTCCCACCTCCACACTTGTGCTCACATCATCCCCTTTATTTGAAAAGCCTTCTTCATCCACCTACTCCCAGTCCCTAAATGTTTGTCTTAGAAAAGCCTTTTACCCTCTGCAATGCTGAACTCAGGTTACTGGCTGATAGACAGGCAGCATGCTTTAGTGAAAACACACAGGCTTTGGCACCAGGCAGATCTGGATTCAAATTGAGCCTCAGTTACCTCTAGCTACACAGTCGGGTAAGTTACCGAACTCATTTAAAGATCAGTGTCCTCATTACTAAGAAATATGCTTAGATGTTCTTGTGAAGCTTAGAAAATATATGTAAAGCAACCAGCATAGAGCCTGGTGCTCACCAAATAAACACTAGCTTCAGAGCCACCTTTATAAGTAAGACCATACGTCCACCACTTTCCATTTTACTCGAGCTAAAAATGAACCCATTTTCCTTTCATACAACTCCAAACTTCAGGTCTAACCACTCATGTAGCAAGCATTTACATACATTTCTATATGTTATAAATTTCTATGCAAATATCTGACATCCCCTTCTAGAATTCAAATTCCTAAAGACCAAAGACTTAACATTTGTATCCTATAATGTCTACCGGTGGTTTTACGAAGCACACCACACTAACCTTCGATCAGAAAAAAATTTTAACACGCCTAAATATTTCATATGCTCTTCATGATTTCTGACACATCTCAGAAAATTATTGCTGAAACATGAAGCTGAGTTGCTGTGGCTGTATCTTTACTTGCTCCAACAGGGTTGCCTAATATAACTTTATGCCTAACTTAGCAATATCAGTTGAATTCACTAGAACAATATTAACAAAATTTACAGTGCAAATGTTCAGTATCTGTTTAACTGACCTGAACATAATTAAATTTACAATGCCTAAGGGTATCTGATTTTTCCCAGTTACCTTTTTCTGCTCTCACAATTCTTAAAATATTTCCCTTCAAAACATTAACTATCGTACCTTCAGTATGGACCCAAACCACATCTAACTTGACTCTTTTTCCAGATTCTCTCAATTCCAACATTCCAATCATATGCTCTAAACAATTAGAGCAGCTGAAATAGCTAAGAATCTACAGTTGCTATCTAAACCTGAAAGTTGGGCAACTAATCTTCCCTCCACAATGTTTTCCAGGGACTTTAAAAATCATCCACCCTTTGCCCGTTGAAGATCAACAACCCTGAAATAAATTCTCTTTTGCATAAGGGAGCTCACTAGTCACTTCAGTCTGTTTCCCCTAATTCATGATATAACCTACCCTTCCAGTGGTGGGAGGAAAAAGAATGAGATAAGCACCCAAAATAGTACAGTATAAGGCCTAACATAAGCACAAGATGAGAAGTGCAGGAGGGTGGCACTGGTTTCCCAAAGGTGATGTGTGTCTACACTGCAAAAGCAATAGTCATCTACTGATAGTCGACATTTGCAGTATCTGCATTCCCTTAAAATCATAATTCAAAAACCACTATCAAATGTGGAAAATTCTATTTCCTACAAACCTTTCAGGAGGAGTTTATTACCTAAAATCTGTTCACTAAAAATAACTACCTACATCACTTTCTCTTCTAGGAAATGCTCAATTTATCTGAAGTGAACATCTCACAATAAAAATTTTGTTTAAAAAAAACCCATAAAACAAAACACCTCTGCCCACCTATGTGAACCTCTCTGCACTGCAGCAACAGCTGTAACAGTATAAGAAACCTCTTTGGAGTCACCGAGAACAATTTTTCTTTAAAAGTTGAAGGGAAATGACAGTTCCAAATAGCAAGGTATACAGACTTCGAGAAAGGAGGTATAATAATCTCCAACCCTCTGCAATCAATTCGTGCAACAGCCACAGACTGGACTCATCAAACTGTGACTTCAGAAAGCCAGGAATTAGGAGTGCAGATTACAGAATAGGATCATTTTTTACGTCTGCAAGAAAATAAGGGAACTTACCTGAACTCCTGATTTTCCTTAGCAAGCTGTTTTTTTAAGAAGTGACTTCAACAACAGCTTGAGTAAGCACTGGAGTGAGTAAAGATCATGGGAGGCACGCTGGTGCCACACTGAGACCTACGTATCCAGAACCGGTCCCAAGCGCCGTCCAAATCGATCCTGGGCAACCCCTAGCGGGTCTGGATGGAAAGCCTTGCAAAAGATCCCCGGCATCTACACAGGCATCGCCCCGCCCTGGGACCGAGAAGACAACACCCCTGGGACCCGAGCTAATTACTGAGCCCGAGGACAGACCCATAGGTCGCGAAAGTAGGGAACTAGAGCCCAAGACAGAGTCTGGTGTCCAAATTCCCAGCCCCGGGTAGAACTCAGAAAACCAAATCCGAGAGGCAGCGCGAAGATTTGGGGGAGCAGAATTGAGGGGGTCGGGTGGACGGAGGCCCAGCCCATCCTTACTCTCAAGTCCCGACAGCAACAACAGCTCCGGGAACCCCCTCCCCGGCTCCGCCCCGCCCACCCCACGGCCCCGCCGCCCGCTCCTTCCCGCCCTGCGGGCCGGGCGAAGACCGCGGCGGTCGACAACCCCCTTCCCCGATCCCCGACAGCCCAGCCCGCAGCCCGCAGCCCGCAGCCCGGAGCGGGCAGCGGGGGCCCGGGAGCGCCAGCCCCGACGCCGCCCGCGGCCGTCGCAGTCTGCTCCCTCGACCACTCACCGTCGGCCCGGGCGCTGGGAGGGAACAGAGCGCGGGTCGGCGGGCGCGGACCCCCAGGCTCCGACCCGGGAAGGAGCCCCTCTTCGGAGCCGATCGAGCCTCAGCGGCTGTGCCTACAAGGCCTCTCTCCGGCCCGAATCCTGAAAAAGCACTTCCGGGGGAGCGGGGGAGGGAAGGATTTTGGCACCGGAACTGCTCGCGGGCTAGAGCGGCCAGGGCCTCCCGGGCGGGGTGGGGCGGGGCCTCTGCCGCCGGCGCCCGCAAACCCGCCCCCTGACCGTTGCTAACCCTTTCAGCCCCGCGCCCCTCGGTTCTCCAGGCTACGTGCGGCCGCATCCTTCACTGCTCTCCGACGTGTTCCCCTCCCGCCACCTGATTTTACGGAGGAGGAAACCGAGGCTCCGAGAGTTTTAGGTGCAAGGATCCACCCGCCTTCCAACTCTGTCCAGTATTCTTACCACTCCAATCTGCCTCCTTTAAAAATACTGAATATTAACATTTACGCTTGCTGCTTGCCACTGTATTAAGCGCTTCGAGTGCTCAACTCAGTTAATCATCCCCAAACCCCCTGAGGTTGGTGCTGTTATCTGCATCTTGCACCGGAGGAAACCGGTTAAAGATACCAAACCCAATACCATAAACGCTGACTCTTGATTTTATTTTAACTCGCGTTGTGTGTATAAATCTCACCTATCCCCAACACGAGTTTTAAGTTCTTTAAGGGCAGGAGCCAAATCATATTCCTATATTCCAATCACTTGGAATTTCAATAGAGGCCAATAGCTGGAGGACTCTGGAATCTTCCTGCCTGGGTCCTGCACTTTACTTTTTCACCCTGGCCAAGTGTCTGGTCCTCTCTAAGCCTATTTCTCACTTGCAATGTATTTGATATATTTGATGTGTGTGTGTATATATAGGCATATATATAATCATCTCCGGACTGTTGTAGGAATTCAAAATGAAAAATGCATGATAAACAGTTCGGAGCTGTACCTAGTACCAATGTAGTTCTAAGTAGAAATCAACAATTTTCATACCTGGTCATTAATGGGAACAATTTTTCCTCCAGTGCAGTCACTCTGGCAGGGGTCATTTGGAAAACTATGGGTTAGCAACAGGCGATAGAAAAGGTTAGTTAAGGAAATAAAGAAAGCTCAGAGGTTTTTGCAATGGGAAAAATGAAGGTAGGTGAGCCAAAGAATGTCCTGAGGCCAGCCTGGAAACTTGTGAAACTGTGAGCTGAGACAGTTTGAGGACCCTGAGTCAGATGCCAGGCAGGGAAAGGAGGTGGGGAGAAAGAAAAAGGGATTCCTCAGCCACAAAATCAGGAAGGCATTGAACATCTGAGGCAGTTTCTGTATCTGAGGCCAGATTAGGGGGGGCATTGGGGGGGAGCCTCTTAACATGCATGCTGTCTGCAAAACAAATTCACAAGCATCTCCTACAACTGTGGGGGAGGAAATTTTTTTTAAAATTTTCTACTAAGAAAAGCAGGGGAAATTGAAATAATTCAGAACCCATTCTTACGAATTTAAGATGCAAACAATGCCTTTGCTTTTGGCTTTTTTTTTTTTTAACAGCGCTGTCTTGTTTATTTTTGTGATCGCAGAAGTGTTTGTAAATTATTCTCTAATACCCAAGTTTACCAGCCTTTTGTGCCTTGGGGTGTGAAGAAGTAAAAAACAGAGCCTAGGTTGGCAGCACTCACTAACTGCTCTTTCCCCCAGGAGTGAGAGGAATCCTGAATTGAGGACATTGTCAGGCTCCCTGCGGGATGCAGATGCGCTAAAGGTTTGTCATTGAATCTGGTCACCTAACTAGTAAATGATGCAGCCAGGATTTGAATGTGAGCCTTTCTCCTCAGATGCTTTTCATCACAAGGCCAGTGGTTCTCAGACTTGAGAGGGCGTCAGAATCACCTGGAGGTAGTGTTAAAACACAGATTGCTAAACCCCACCCCCAGAATTTCTCGTAACCATCCTACAGCTTCTCTGAGGTGTCGTTCCTGGACTTGTAGCATCAACATCATCTTTGGACTTGCTGCAAATGCAAATTATTAGGCCTCGCTCCAGAACTTGTGAATCAGAAACTGGTGTGGGGCCCAGCTATCTGTGTTTTGACAGGCCTTCCCGGTGATTCTGATACATTCTCAGGTTTTAGAACCCGGGCATTCTACAATCTATCTTGTCTTCCACACACATCTCTCTTTTTAAAAAAATAATCCCCAACAGGAAGAATCCCACTGAAGCCAAAGTTCTTCCCACTGAATTAAATGATATATTGAAGCATTTATATTTATGTTGTGCTCTCAGTGGGAGAGGAGGCTAGAAAAAATTAGTGGAGGATTGTTTTTTGATTACTTTCAATTTGTACTGAAATTTAACCGGGTAATACTGGGTTGGGGGTGGAACTAATCTTATTTGAGAACTACTCTGTACTAGAGCTTTACACGCATTTTCTAAATTAATCTTCACTACACTACTATGAGGTTTTATGGTCTTAATTGTACAGAAGAGAAAAACTGAGGCTTAGGTAAAGTAATTGACTTAAGGCCACATTCTTATTAAGGGGCAGAAATCAGGGTTGTTCAAACAAAGATCCCTCTAATTCCAGAACTCATGATCACTCCACTTTGTGGCAGGAGCTTGGAGAACCAAATTCCAGTGTGGGCCACACCACCCCAACTATGCAACATTGAGTAAACGATTTAATCTCTATTTCAATTTCTCCATCTATAAATAATGTTATCATAAATCTGCCCCTCCCACACTGGAATGTTAGAACAAATGAGGAAATAAAAGTGTAAGTGCTTTGAGCTTTTTGAAGAAAAACAGTAAAAAGGCAGGTTATTATAGTATTATTTGTTGAGCCAAGTGTTGCTCTGTGACCCTGAGCATTGACTCTTTCCTGGTTATATCCTGCTTCATACATAAGAAGTTCAAAGACGATAGTTGAGGTCAAAGAAAAAGCTGTTTGACTTCATTTGTTAGTGTCTCTTGGAGGTTAAAGAGAGTGACAGAGGATTTTATGTGTCACTCTTAAAAACTACAAGAAATCAGAGGGTGGGGGTATAGCTCAGTGGTAGTGCACATGCTTAGTATGCACGAGGTCCTGGGTTCAATCCCCAGTACCTCCGTTAAAAAAAAAAAAAAAGTTACAAGAAATCTCTTACTGTGTTCATATGCTCCAGGTTGTTGCCAAATTGCTGGCCCATCCTCATCCTAGAGATCTTTTCTTCAAACCCCTTTCTTCTCCCCATTACAGGCACCCCTCCACCCTCCTGCCTCCACCCACTAGGCAAGGACTTAAAATTCCTCCCACTTTATTATGTAAAAGGATTTAGCTCTCAACCCTCCTCTCAGGCCAGACTCCAGGCCGATCTTTGTTGACAGAGTCGCCAAGCTGCACAATTCCAGGGGGTGCCATTCACAAAGAATACAGCCTGAATGATGCTCAAGGGGGTGCCAGTTGCACAGGTCACAATAGGGATGGTCGCCCTGAAAGTGTGCAAGGCTGTAGTCCTGTCTATGCGTGCTCCCCCGCCCCCAAATCCATTAAGGTGTTTTGCTAAACAAAAGAGCCATCTACTTGGGTGTCCACCAATTTGCCAACCTTTCCAATAATGAAGTTCTTTGCTTTTGTTTGTTTGTTTGTTGTAACAAGGGTCTGATCAAATATGTAAACCACCAGGCTTAAGTCTTGGGTTCCACACTCTGCTATGGCATTTTTCACTTCTTTCTGTGACATTATTGCTTCTCTCCCCACTAGACTTGTGAGTTTCATAAAGGTTTTGTCATATTTTGTCTTCCTCACCTTTTGTTTGTGTCTTGGCACAAGTGCTTAAAAAACATTTGCTGATCTGAATCACAGCACAGTGTACTCGTATATATGTACTAGTATAATTGGCAGAGATTTGACAAATGGCCTCAAACGTGTTGTCTGACCCACAGAGTTCTGTGCCAAGAAATAAACTGAGCCCCAAATTTTTGAGAAGTGTCACATAAAATAAAAATCCCAATTTCTTGCATCTCTTGAAAAATCCAACTCTGGCAAACTGGGCGTGCGTCCCCCAAGGCAGCCATGTCTAGCTCAGGTGCAACTCTTTATTCAGGAAGTACAAGGAGTTGGCTTCACTCACATGTGAAACCTTCACTGAGTTTGGAGCCACTGGTATGTGAGATCATATGGATGTTTTAGGGAAACGAGTATAGAATTTCGCCTTATAGGTTTTCATGTGCTCTTAACAATTTATTCCAGTGTATTCTGAGGTAACTTTAAATTGTTTTTCTGGGGAAGAAAACTGTGGGGGACCGTGCTGTACCATTTCAAAACAAGCCAGGCAAGTGCAGACATCGAATTAGCAGTATCGTTCCCACCAACACGTTAAGGGCGTTGAAGCTGACGTTACTTGTCAGCTGCCTTGGAAACTGACATGACAAATAATAACAAATGCTTGAATAAATTTCATGATAAATGAGCTTTGTAGATTGTAAATTTTTTTTTCCTGGATGGAGAAACACAAGCACAACTAGTTCAGGTAACTAGCAATGGAGCCAGGATTAGAACCCAGGCAGTCTGTCTCCAGAGACGTGGTCTTAACTACTAAATTAATATTTATTGAGCCTTTCCCATGTGCTATGGCCATGCCTGCCTCCCAACTGAAAGAGACTGCCAGATTTATAGAAGAGTGCATGTATCTCTTCCAGGCCTTTTATAGGGTGTTATAATAACCCCACACAGATCCTTCTCATCTCCCTTCTCCTCCCACCCCAAGTCATACTGACATGTTTATAATCTTCCATTTTGAAGTATACAGACTGCCCAACATCTAAGACCTCCTTTAATTCCAATATAATTCTTGCAAGGAGTTTGTTTTTACTGCAAGTTATCATGAAGAGTCCTATGCACGTGGTAAACAAAAGGTATCTTTTAAAGACAATGGAGGGGGTGGGTATAGCTTAGTGGCAGAGCTCATGCCTAGCATGGTGAGGTCCTGGGTTCAATCCCCAGTACCTCCATTTAAAAAAGAAAAAAGAAAAACAAAGTTTAAAGACAATGGAAGCAATTTGAAGCAATATAATATTGACACTGGAAACCAGTATCTGTAGTCAAATTATGCTTGTGTGGAGAAATGGGAGATAGCAAGGTTGAATTTGAGCAAAAATGTCACATTGACACAAATGCCGTAAAAGCTCAAAGACAGAGGACTTAACAGGGAATGGTCGGCATCAGTTTTTGACGCATTTTACAACCAATTTTTAATTAATTATGGAAAAAAAAAACTTGGATCTGACACCCTCCTTTAAAAAGTTTAAAGAATTAAAGTTCTGTTGTGGCCCAGAATGAGTTGTTTAGCTCTCAGGAATTTAGGAGGTTGCATTCTACCTTCCCTGGTACCCCATCGTTCTCTGCCCCAGTTTCTCCAACTGCAAAAATGCACGATAGGTGCACCTTTATATCTTAGAAATGTTGTGAGACATAGCTAATAAATGATTATAAAGCACAGTTCTTTGAAGTATAAAGCACTGCATAATTACTAAATACTATAATAATCAACCTTATAATAATAGTAATTTTCAACCAACACATCAACCAGATCCAGATGCCTTTAGTCACCTCCCAATTAGACAAAAGTGTATATGCCAACTTTGAAATGAAGTAAAAATCTTAAGCCACACACCAGTTCCACTCCCTTCCTCTTCTTTCCTGTGCAGAATCTGTAGTCAGTCAGCCAGAGACATAGCTCAGATCCATCACTTGCTAGCTGTGTGACCCAGCTTCCCAGCCTCTTTTTCGTCCACTGTAAAATGACAGTAAGAATAATACCCACCTCACAGGCGTGTTGTGAGAGTTCAACAAATTAATACGCGTAGAGCTCTGTACCAGGGCCTGGCAGACTGTGAGAGCTCAGTGGATGTCAGTGACGACGATGACTAAGAGTAATATCTGAAAAAAAAACTAACAGTGAGGGGCTGTCTAACCAGGCTATTGGATAAAAGAGGAAAAAAAAAAAAAAAAAAAGACTTACACTCAATTTGGAGCATGATTTGAGCCGCCCTCTAGATTACATTCACATTTATCAAATAGGAGCACTTTATTTTTTTTTAACTGAGGTGCTGGGGATCGAACCCAGGACCTCAGGCATACTAAGCATGTGCTCTACCACTGAGCTATACCCTCCCCCAAATATAAGCACTTTAATATCAAATTTTGATAGAAAAAGAAAACGTGAGGCATTTCACTTTCCCAGTATATTTGTTTTTAATGACTGTGCACGAAATAATGACTATAGATGATTAGGGGAATAAGTAGAGTAAAATGTAAAAATATAATACCCGCCCACTCCTCTTCTCAGGTGTAGCCACTGTTAATGATTTGGAGTGCTCCTTTCCAGACCTTTTCCCACACATTTATATTCATATAAACAGGACAGAATTATCCAACAGTCTTAAGGCACCAGCAAAGCAGAACCCAAAAAAATATTTTTGGAAAGAATCTGACATTTTTACTAATGCATACATATTAAAAAAATCAGAACTTGTTGGGACTTCCTTACACGTATTTAATTTTTAAATGGCTTTAATCTTAAAGTAAATAATAGGATATTATTTCATATGTACTATAAGCTCTTCAGTGCTTAGGACTTAAGATCTTAATACAAGCTCACTTTATAATTTTTAAGACCAGAAATATAATCATACTGTTTCGCAACTTTCTCTATTCGTGTGAGTGTTTTAAATATTGTGATGTTTACTTGGTGGCAATCTAAATAAGAAGGAACTTTCACCAGACATGCCATGTTACTCCACTAAGAACTATCTCTGTATAAGGGTCCTATTAGAACAATTTGAGTTTCAAAAGCTTCCTTTCTTGGGAAAGCAAATTTCATTTTCCATCACATTTTCAAGCCAATGTAATACAATCCTTTTTTAATCTCCACAGAGCGTATGATGGATTGAAATTCTGCCGACCAGGAGCTTTCTAAATGGTGACTGTGGAGGGATGCCAAAGAAACTGAATGGTGCCAAATGCAGAATCCCCAAGTTGCTCTCGAAACCAACAGAAATTCATTTGGGAGCTGGGTTTCCCTGAGGCAGGAAGTATGGCACCTACAAACCTAGAGCGCATGTGGAGATTATATGTGGGACCAGGGAATAAAGCAGAAAAGTAACGCTACATTGTATTTCAGCAGACAGTAAGAAGAGAACATTCCCTGAAGAGAAGACCAATGACCTTCTGTGAAGGATGAAAGAAATGCTTAAGCAATATTTTATTGCTACATGTATTTAAAATGTTTCCCTTATAGTAAGTTAACTGTTGAATAAGCTCAATGCATTTAGAGGACACAAACATTTCTGTAAAGAGAGAGATGCAGGTATTTCAAAGGAAAAAATTATGTATGTATCTACTTGTATACACATATACATACATACATTTGAAATAACCTTGGATCTAAACCACTGCAAATGTCTATTACACACTTACTGTGAATAAGACACAGGTGGGTCAGGGGACACCAAGAACTCGAAGTCACAGAACCTGAACTCTCAGATTCAAAATGCCAGTAGGGGAGATAAGTTATAGACTCACAGAAGAAGAAGCATAATAATGCCAAGCATCCTAGGGTAAATACGGAAGGAATAACAGAGCCACTAATCTTTGAAACCTCTCCCATTGTTCACGGTCTTAGACCAAGTTAAGAGGTAGAATTTAAATAGTATCTTAAAGGACTTGTCGAAATTATAGGGAAAGGAGGGAAATAAAAAGAATCCCAGCTTTCAAAGAAGTATAGGGGGAAAGTTCAGAGCACACCCAGAAGACCTCGAACAGATCCTTTCAAGTGAAACAGAGAGTTTGGGTAAGTAGGTTGGGCTTGTAGTCTGAAGGGTCCTGACTCCTAAATTAAGATATTTGGACATTATCTTTTTAGGCAATAAAGAATCGAAGCTGCAATTCCACTTCTGGGTATGTACCCAAAGGAAATGAAAATAGGGTTTCAATAAGACGTATGCACTCCCTTGTTCATTGCAGCACTATTCACAAGAACCAAGACATGGAAACAACCCCAATACCCATTCATGAATAAGTGGATTAAAAAAAAAGATGTGGTACATATACACAATGGGATATTATTCAGCCATGAGAAGGGAAGACATCCTCTCATTTGCAACACATACATGGACCTTGAGCAAGGCTCTATTTTCTGTTTACCAGGGGCCAGTGGGGAAGATAAAAATGATGATGTTTAAGGGTACAAACTTGCAATGAATAGTAAGTAAGCCGTAGAGATCTAACCCACAGTATCATGAATGTAGACAATAATATTATACCATACTTAGATAATGTGATAAGTATCAGCAATCCTATTACAGTACATAAATGTATCAAAGTAACACACTGTACACCTTAAACTTACACAATGTTACACATCAAATTCATTCAATTAAAAAAAAAATCAAAGCTGGTTTCCTGACTGTGAAGCAACATAATTAAAGTATACTTTTTAAAAAACTTTTCTTTCCTGAAGGAATTTGCAAAACACAGAAAAGCATAAAAATAAAAGTCATCTGGAAACCCACCATTCAGAAATATTCTATACTTCCGATGGATAAACTTACAGCATTTTTTTTCTGGTTATATATGTTTATGTGTATGTATGTGTGTGTGTGTGTGTGTGTGTGTGTGTGTGTATAAACTGAGATTATGCTTCATTCACTCAACATTATTTAGCAAATATCTTCTTATTAAAAATTGTAACTACACTGTATTTTATCATATAAATGTAATATATTGTACTTACCCAATTTTCTGTTTTTCACCCAGGCACAAATCACTAAAATCAACCCAAGGTTAACCTAAGCGATATATTGAGTAGATTGGAGTACGGATGAACTGAGAGCAGGAGGAATAGTTAAGAAGCTTTTGGTAGAGGATTGCTTATACACATTAGGGCATATTCACACACTAAAATAGTTTACAACTATTATATTACAACATAATTATTATTTCAAAGAATGTTGCTGCTCCCTTATAACAGAGTGATCTTGCAGATGTATTTTCTCTTCTCCCCAGTCTCTTACATTTGGAGTGTTCCAGAACTCAGCCCTTTCTCTTCTCCATTTACATTTCTCCCCTTAATGATCTCATCCAGTCCCAAGGATTTAAATATTGTCTATATGCTAACTACCTGATGGCCTCTTTAGAAAGGAAGGGTATTCCATGTACAGAAGTGGATATAAGTTTTATGAAAAGAATTCAAAACTGTAAGAAAAAAAAAGCCTGCTCCACCCCAATCCTACCCAACAGGAGCAACTGTGAATACAAAATGCTGGTGTTCTACTCTGAGAGGGGCCCTTGGAAGCTGAGCATATGCTACAGCTGAAGCAAGGGCCTGAAGCCAGGAGCAGAAGGATATGGTGAAGGAATCAGTAAGGGGACATCACTATTTCAAAGTCAGGGCATGGGATGAGCAGAGGTTGGGGGGGAATCACCCATCAATATAGGCAATTTGCTCGTTGACCTCTAATGATTCCAATGTTTGTAGAATAACAATCTGAAACCACCATTTGATCTGGAGTCCTAAAAATGGTACATAACTCATTGTGAAAGCGGGGAGAGAATGTCTCTATGGGCTAATTAACAAAATAATGCTCCTGATATCGAAAGCAATTGTACCTGAGTCTTCATTTCCAATACCTTCTCCACGTCAAAGTTTCTCTCATTGTTTCTATTACGAGCTCTGCTTTTCACCAAATAACACCTCAGCCAAAATCTGCAAAGAATTCTTTCTTTCCATATTGAAAAGGCCTGGCTACTTTGAGATGACTGTGGTTTGCCCCCTCATTATAGGCGAGTACAAACATGTAAAAATATTTATACATCTCTCCAATCTATAGAAAACCATTTTGGGGTCTTGAAAACAGTCTCTCTACAGATGGAGAGAATGTGAACGAAATGCCCTCAGTGTGCTGGCAAAAAACTGCCATGTCTGCCCAGCACTGTGCCTCCTCTCATAACAGGGGATGCTCTGCTGAATGAGCCCTTGTATGTCCAGATTCAAAACGTTCTTGTTTGCTCCGGTGGAACAAAGCTCTCACAGACAGTGGGATCTGCAGGGTAGCCACCAAGTGTGTTAAACTAGTGTTCCCTCCACCACACGGCCAAGTAGTTTATCGTAATGGCAGTTCTCACCTTCATATATAGAGGCCGGTGTTGGAGTGGCCGTCCTGCACAGAGCTCCCACTGACTTCAAAGGAAATGACATAGAACAGAACCCCATGGTGTAAGGAGAAACAAGCAGCATCTGATCAGAATCAGGCCCTTTTTTTCTTTTTTTCATTCTCTCTGTATAAATAGCTAAAATTATATACGGAATATCTAAAGGCTACCTTTCACCTCGGCAGTTTATGAATTGTCAGATGAACACACACATATCGGGGGGTTCGACACTGAGTTGTTTTTTTATGTAGGAGGTTTTATGTGTTGTAGAGACATTCATCCCAACCCCATTTTTTTTCTTTTTCTTTTTCTTTTCTTTTTTTTTTTTTTTTTTTGGTCTACAAGACCCCCAAGAGACCAAAGTGATTGGAGCTAGCCCAGTGACTCATTTTACCTAAAGCTGGCCTTAAGACAAACCCCCCAAAATAAACAAGGATAAGATGAGGAAGAAAAAGAGGAGGAGAGGAAGAGAGAGAAGGAAGGAGAGGAAGAGAAAAAAGAAAATATAAGTATATGTTCATTAAGTCTCTGGATAGGGAAGATCTCTTTCTAAGCTTAAAAGCAAGGGGAGGCATCACCAGAGTAAAGACTAGTAAATTTAACTACAAAAAATAAAAAAGAAATTTACATGTCAAAAATCAAACTAAGATTTAAATGGCAAATAAAAAGCTGGGGAAAATCTTGGTGACAAATCTGATAGGTAAAGGATTAATATTAATATTAGAGTTTTCTACAGATTGGCTAAAAATATAACAAATAAATGTTTAACAAAATTTCTAAAAATGTTTAATGAAAATAAAAATGTTTAACAAAAATGTTTAGTAACATTTCTTAAAATGGAAAGTTACTGAAAATCTTTAACAAAAATAAGATACAGGTGAATATCTAATTTCTAGAGAGGGAAGGGAACTTGAAGCTTAAAAATAACTTAGAAAAGATCAAAATATTTGGCCATATAACATTTTCTTAATTCTGTAAATTACAAAGAAAAGAAAATTTAAAATACCCAATTCAGCTGGAAAATATTTGCAACAAACAGGCAATTATTCTCCTGAATTTATAAAGAACTCAAGAAACCTGATTTTTAAAAAAACACTAAGATTCTCAGAGAAAAAACAAGGGGTGCATACAATTCACAGAAGCATAAATTAAGATGGCTAATAAAACATTTCAGAAATGTTCAGTGTTACTAATAACCAATTAAAGCTATGAAATAAAAACATTTTTTCCTTCAAATTTTCAAACATGAAAAAATGAAACTATATATTGTAGACTTTTCAAACATAAGCAATAAACAGAAAATGTAATTTTTTTAAAGTGCATTTTCAAAATAGCAACAAAACAAATAAAATACCGAAGAATGCATATAATAAGACATGTGCAGAACCCAAATAAAGAAAATGAACTTTCTTTCCTTCCTGACCAGAAGAGCTGCACGAAGGCCAGGGCCTGCACGAGGAAAGTGTTCTAGGAAGGTGGCAGCCTAAAGGTGTCAGGAGATTGACCACACATAGGGACATCAAGCAAATTAGTAGAATGTTGAGGATAATGACAGTCACGTTTTTCACTGTGGGAGAAGAGGGGTATAAATACGGATGGAGGAAACCTAGAATGAGCCCTGTGGTAATGGACGGAAACAGGACATGTCAGTGTGAACTCATGGTTTTCAATGTAGGTAAATAGATATAGAAATAAACAGATGTAAATGTATGTATACATGTATATAAATGTACGTATGTAAATACATATTTACGCATCTATGCATACATATATTTCCTAGCTCGGTCCAGTGAGAAGGTCTGGGAGAAGGGACAGCTCCAGTAATTGACCCAGATCTTGTGTCTAAATACCGCCACCTTCTCCACACAGACTTTGTTCTCTAGGGAGCTCATCCATTTCCTAAGGCTTCATGCTGATGAAACCTACATTTATATGTCAGGCCCAGACCTTTTGGGATTAATAGACACACAGTACTAAATATAAAACAGACAGACAACAAGGACCTACTGTACGGCACGGAATGATATTCAGTATCTTGCAATCTCCTACAATGGAAAAGCATCTGAAAGAGAATATATATAATATATACATATATATATGTATAACTTTGCTGTACACCTGAAACATTGTAAATCAACTACACTTCAATAAACAAATAAGACTAGACTTTTCATCTGAGCCCCAGATTAATATATTCAAACTGCTAATTTGAAATTTCTACTTTGTTGCCGCACAAACATCTCAAACTTAGTCAAAATAGAACGTTTGATTTCCCTGTGTCCTCCCCAAGCCATTCCTCCCCACTGTCCCTGTTTCTGTCAACAGCAACACCACTCTCTCACTGGAGTCAGAAGACTGGGAGGCATCCTAGTCTCCTCCCTTTCCCTTATCCTTCATAGACAATCCATCAGCTGGTCCAAATTGTTCTACCTCCAACATCTATCTTGATAGAACTCACTCACTTGTTCCTATCTCCACTTGTGACTATGCTAGATTAAGCCACCCTTCTCCCTCTTCTGTACTGTTACAATAGCTTTCTAACTGGTCCCTCCACTTCCACAGTAACCTCCTTACATTCCATTATCAACAAAGCCAGAGTGAACTCTTAAGATGTAATTGAAGCATGCCATTCTCCTCCTTAAAATCCTTAAAGCCCTTCTATGATTTTTCAGGCTACTGGAACAAATCCAAATGCCTGGCTATGACCAAAAAGACCATGCGTGATCTGGCCACCTGCCTGAGGCCTCCAACTTCATACCACGCACCTTACCCCACCAGCTGTCAAAGCGTCCTCTGCAGCCAAAGTTCCTAGAACACATCGGGGTCTTCTGTTTCGGAATTTTTGCACTTGCTCTTCTTTCTGCTTATAATCTTCTTCTTCTGGTTTTTCCCGTGACGGGTTCCTTCTCATTCTTCAATTCTTAGCTTAAATGTCAATCCCGCAGAGCAAAACGTCTTGGCCATCCTATCAAAGCAGGACCCTCTGTTATTTCTTATTACAGCCAACTGTTTATATTCGTCTTAACACAAGCCACTCTGTTTGCTCTATTGTCTGTCTCTCTCACTAGAATACAGGTTATGGGAGGGGAGTGATCTTGTCTTTCTCGTTTTCTCTTGTATTTCCACAGCCTAGCACAGTGTCTTGTTCTCTACCACACAGCTGATAAATTTTTGTTGAATTCAAAAACTATTTGTAGAAATTTACCATCTGTTAGGTGCTAGGGATTCAGAAGTAGAACACAAAATTCTCTCAAATGGCTTGTGACCTAGAAGGGTAATAAACAGGAAAGTAAGTAAGAAATTGCAGTTCTGCATGATCAGTGCTATGACGGGGAAAATACCATAGAGGGGGAGCCCCTAATCTGGGATCAAGGAAGATCACGAAAGACTTATTGGAAGATGTGATACGGTAGTGAAACCTACGGGATAGGTGAGGCTGATCATCAAAGGCACAGTGGGGCAGAGCAGAGGCAAAGAACAGCATATGCCTGGAAACTAGACGGAGCAAGGCACGCTCAGGAGGCTAAACGCCTTAGGGGTGGAGAGTGGAGATGAGGGTGAGGAGAATGGTGAGAGATGAAGCTACGTAAATGAGCTGATATAACAGTAAGCCTCATTAAGCACTTTGTACTTCATCTCGAGGGGATGGGATGGACACTGGAAGGTTTTATGCAGGGAGTAACGTGATCAGTTTTGTGTTACACAAAGGTCACTTTGACTGCAGTATGTATAAGGGATCAACGACCGAGAAAGAGTTAGGAAGCTATGGCAGCAGCCTAGGGGAAAGCTGGCAGGATGACAGTGACCTAAAACTAGGGCAGTAGCAGTGGGAATATAAAAAATAAGACAGGGGGAGGTTATAGCTCAGGGGAAGAGCGCCTGCTTAGCATGCATGAGGCCCTGGGTTCATTAAAATAAATAAATAAATAAAACAGGACCTCCATTAAAATAAATAAATAAATAAATAAATAAATGAGCCTAATTACCCACCACCCCTGCCAAAAAGAGAGACAGGTAGCAAATTTAAAAGGTAGCAGTGGCAGAAATTAGCAATTCAATACATCATTTGATAAATAATGTGGGGGCAAATGGTTAGATACTTGGAGGAAAAGCATTAGATTCTTATTTCAAAACTCCCATCAAAATAAACCACATGTTAATAAAAGATTTAAATATTAAAAAATAAATAAAAGTATACATCTCTCAGAAGACTCCAAGAGGACACTCCGATGCACCTCATCTCCTCTAAGTCTACAGTTCTCCCACTTACAGTAAGAGGCTAAAAAACAACCCTCTGCCTGAGGTTTTGGCATTATATAGAGCTGTGGACCAGAGGAGGCAGGGAGACAGGGACACAGCGACTAGGAATGAACAAAGTGTTCCACCATCTCGGTGATTGGACCGCAGCATCTCTGATATCCCGGAGTTAATGCGGGACCTTTGAAGTGCCACTGCCGATTGTGACTTTGGGCTGAGGGAACAGAGTCTGACTAGAGGCAGCCACAAAACTGCTAGATGTGGAGGCATGAGCACAGGAAATAGAAGGCAAAAATAAGCAAATAAATAAATAACCCCCAAAATCTACAAACAAACAAAAAAGTCCCTCTTACTTAAAATGACTCTTACAATCTAAATTCCAAAACACATGGGAAAAAAACAGACCTGTCTCTCTTGCTTTTTTTTAATTTGACAAATCCTGGTTAAATCTAACTTTCTGCCTGTTGGTTACCTGGATAAACCCAGTTCTCCACTTAACTCTATACCCATACCTCCATAGCTGACTACAGTGGGAGGAAAAAACCCACACAACCATCACTAACCTTGAACAGGCCCTTCTTGCTACCTACCAGTCACTGTTGTTCCCGAGCGAATCCCATCTCCCACTCTTCTAGGTTACCCATCCTTTTTTCTAAATCCCTCTCACAACTTCTCCCTGTCCTCACTCTCAGCTAATGACTTGCATCTTATTTTGCTGAAAAACAGAAGCTATCAGAAGAGAATTTTCAGATGCTCCCATAATCGTGTCTACTCACCGGACGGCCCTGGCGTCCATGCGCTCTGCCTTGTCACCCGTTACTCTGAACGGACTGTCTGCGCTCCTAACGAGGACCAGCCCTTCACTGCGCGCGCAGGATCCCATCCCCTCTGGCCCGTGCTCGAACCTCAGTACAGTAATTCTCTGCCTCCTCTCTGGCATCGTCAATTTCTTCCTCTTTACTGGGTCTTTCCTATCATCGTGAAATCATGGTTTTATTTCTCCCATCTTAAAAAAAAACCAAACCACTATTGCTTCACTTTTCCTTCTAGTTACTCCCCCATTTCCTCCCTCCCCTTTTTAGCAAAGACCCTTGAAAGAGCAGTCTCTTATACCCACTCTCTGTAACTTCTCTTCTCCTACTCTTTTTTTCTCTAATTGAAATATAGTTGATTTACAATGTTGTGTTAGTTTCTGATATATAGCATAGTGATTCAGATCTACATATATACAATATATACATATTCTTTTTCATTATAGGTTAGTACTAAATATTGAATATAGTTCCCTGTGCTATGCAGTAGGACCAAGTTGTTTACCTATTTTATATATAGTAGTAAGTATCTGCAAATCCAGAACTCCCAATTTTTCCCTCCCCACCCCCTTTCCCCCCTGTTAATCCTAAGTTTATTTTCTATGTCTATGAGTCTGTCTGTGTCTTGTAAGTAAGTTCGTTTGTGTCCTTTTTAAAGAGCCCACATGTAAGTGATTATCACACGGCATTTTTCTTTCCCTTGCTGGCTTACTTCACTTAGTATGATGCTCTCCTCCCGCTCTCTCTTGAATCCACGTTGATAGGGCTTTTGCCCCACCATGTCATTAGTTCTCTTGTCAAGATGACCAAAGATTTCCACATGGCTAAATCTAACAGTCAGTATCAGCCCTCAACTTGCTCGACCTACTGGCACCATGTGACATAGTTAATCCCTCCTACCTTCTTGAGATGCTTTCTTCACTTGACTCCCAATCTGGTTTTCTCCCTGCCTTACTATTTGTGCCTTCTTGGTCTCCTTTGTTGGTTTTTGCCTTATCTCCTCGACCTCTGAGCATTGGAACATCTCAGTCTTTGGATTTCTTCCCTTCAATGTATTCAGTTTGTGGTAGATTGAATTACAGTTTACAACTATTTGCTCCCTCCCTTCTATGAGGATTGTATATCCTTTCAATTTGTCTTGAAATGCCTCTTCTGTGCATAATATACAGCCTTGTCCTGATGTAGGGCTAGGCTATGTGACTTTCTTTTGGCCAATGGAATGGAATGGAAGCGAGTGGTGCAGGCCACATGCAAAGAGAAGCTTTAAACTGAACTGCATCGTTTAGTTTGGCCCCTCTTGCTTCTGCCCTTTGCCATGAGTATGGTGTGTGCTGGACAGTGGCTGTTTCTTCAGCCTAGGTCCCAAATTAGAACACATTTGAATCAGACACATAGCTGGCCCACAGCCTAGGGCAGAACCATCAACATGTCACCCATCTGGGACAAGAGCAAGAAATAAACATTTGTTGCTATAATCCACTGAGATTTGGAGATTGGTTGTTACATCAAAAATGATGACTAAAAACACTCCCTTTAAATGCTCCTGAATGCCAGGCTCATGCATCCAGTCATCAACTGGGCATCTCCACCTGAGTGTCTAAAAGGTAACTCAAACTCCAGGGTCCAAAAATGAGCGCCTGATCTTCTCTGCCAAATCTGATCTTCTTAAAGTTTTTTCATTATCAACTAATGGAAACTCTAACCTTCTAGGACAAAAAAACAAAACAAAATGAAATAAAACTAAAGTCACTCCTAATTTCTCACTTTTGCTTATATTCTATGCCTAGTATATCAAATCTTGTTAGTCCTACTCTCAAAATAAATCCAGATTCTCAAAACTTCTCACCTCCTTCACTGGTACCACCCTCGCCCAAGCCATTATCATTGTTGGTCATTGCTTTTTCCATCCACAGCCTCACCTCCTAAGTACTACTAGAGAAATTTCTTCTATCATAGGAAAACAAAAATCAATCAGTAACTACCCAACAAATGCTACCTCAACTAGGTCATAGTTACTCATGGGTTATCTTTCAATTTTCTCTAATCACTTTTTACGACCTCAGTATCACTTTAGTGCAAGCCACCATTATCTTTCACCAGGATTATTTTGAAAGCTGGGTTACTCCTGCCCTTGTCCCCAGAGTGGGCCTTTTAAAACAGTAAGTCAGATTGTGTCACTCATTCTTTCGCTCAAATCTTTCCTTTTCTCAAATGGCTTCCCCCCTCACCAAGAGAAAAAGTCAAGTCCTTATAATGGTCTACAACGTCCTTTACATTCTGCACACACACCTTCTCCAGCCTACTGTGCAGATCTCATCTCTTGTGGCCCATTTGCCTCCTTCAGCTTTGGCCACACTGGCTCCCTTGTTGACCCTTGAACACACCATTTATGCTCCCCCTACAGGACCTTCACCATTTATAAGGCCATACAGCAGAGAAACGCCAGAGCCATTCCTCAAATTCTGGTCTCTTTTACTCCAAAGACTGTACTTTCACTCTCTCCTACGTGACCTCTATTATAATCTTGCCAGCTTGATTGTATCCATCTCCGAGGAGGAGATGGTGTGCATCTGATCTAAGGTGGAAGAGGTAAGGAGCATTACTTCAGAAAGGTCAAAAGCCAGTGTTGAGAACAGTGACTTTCAACTGGAGGAAAGCATTGGTGCACGTGGATATGGCAGGCAGCTCTAAGGTGGCCCCCAACGATCCCTGCTTTCTGGTACTCATGTCTTTGTGTAATCCCTCCCGTTGAGTGTGGACTGGATCTAGTGACTCCCTTCTAATGAATAGAGAATATTACAGAAGTGATGGGCTGTCACCTCCAAGATTAGGTTATAAAAAGACTGAAGCTTCTCTCTGGGGGCTTACTCGTACTTCCTCTCTCTTCAGTCTTTTGCTGCCATGTCATGAGCATCCTTACTGAGAGGCCCAAGTGACGTGGAACTGATATCTCAGGCCAACAGCTAGCAAGGACTGAGGCTTTCCAACAGCCATGTGAGTGAGCTCGGAAGCAAATTCTCTCCTGGTCAAGCCTTGAGAAGACTGCAGCCCTACCCAACAACTTAATTTCAGCCTCATGAGAGACCCTGAGCCAAAGGCACCTAGCTAATCCACTTCCAAGTTCCTGACCTACAGAAACTATCAGACACTTGTTTTTTTGGGGGGGGAGGGGGTAATTAGGTTTATTTGTTTATTTTTAATTGAGGTACTAGGGATTGAACCCAGGACCTCATGTATGCTAGGCATGTACTCTACCACTGAGCTATACCCTCCCCAGATAATATTTGTTGGTGGTGAGATAATGTTTATTGTTTCCAGCCATTACGTTTGAGAGTAATATGGTATACAGCAATGAATGGTGGTCCTGGTAGAGTTTATCAGAATTATCTAGGGGAGTTTTAAAAATTATTAATACCTGCACTCTGGTATGCTAGTATATCTCAATGTCACCCCAATCCTCCACACGGGGACATGAGAGAGTACCCTATCACTCAGTTGCATCTGTGAAACAAAGTTTGAGAATCATCTGGTAGATTTGAAAAGGTCCTTATTTCTTGTTTCTCACAAAACGCAAATAAAAATGAGAATTTTAAAAAATACACACTAACAGGGACAGCAAAATGTGAAATGAGGCAACAGTAGATGAGAGATATCTACAAAATCTCAAGAGGGGGGAAGCACATAAAGATAGGAACTGTTAGGTTTCACCTTCTCCATTCTGCATCGCGCCTGCAGAGGGGAAGCCTCCAAGAGGCATTCTGATTCCTGCCACAGAACCTAGAAGTCTCGGGTACAGGGAAGAGTTAGAATTCCAGTTCCCCTTCACTGCCCTTAACCTGCGTTGGTAGATTTCATGGACTGTCTTGATCAATAACTATTCTAATTCTTCTGGTGTGCAGGGGCTGGCTGGAAAGCTAAGAAAAAAAATTTTTTCCACACTCCTTTACATCTAGTTTTCAAGACATGAGTTGGGTTCCAAAAATGACATGCATTAGATCTGGAAGGTAGAAATTGGGTGAAGGCCACCTTCCTGTTCCTTTGCCTGTTGCTTCCAGCCAGCATGGAGATGGAGACAATGAGTTGTTCTGCTAAATTCTAGGACCTCAGTTTGAGGATGTGAAGGTGCAGTGGCAGCACAGTGCTGGTGGCGTGGCGAGCCCTGGGACACCGGTGGTTAGCCCCCTGGAGACCTAGAAGAGCCTTCTCCTCAAGCCCTTTCAGTGAATTTGGAAGCTCCTTATGACTTGAATTCAATCTCTTTCTGGTTAAAAAAGAAAATATCTAGATTGGCTTCTGTTTCCTTTAATGAACCATGGCTGATAAACTCATCCTTGCAGAATGAAGGATGTTTACTATCTGGAGAGGCCGAACCAGAAATATTCTGGACTCTGAGACTACTAGGGATTCAGTAAAGTCTACACATTAAATGATGAGGTCCCCAGCCATTTACACTATTGGGTCTAGACGGTGGTGGACAGGCGTATACTACCTCATCCTTGGGTTGAAGAGAAGAGTATTCATTTTTGGAGCTATTTTGACTTCCCAGGAGAAAAGCATTTGGGGAGAAAGAACAAGTAAACATCCAAAGCCCTGTCTAATCATCTTGCCCGTGCACAGAGGTTTGAACTGACTTTTTATTGCCTCACTCTTAAATATCAAGAGATCACTAAGGGTCACCAAAAAAGATTCTAATATAAAATATGGAAAATCCTCAAACATTTAAAAAATGAACTCATAAGAAATAGAAACAATATATGGAGCAGAAGACAGCATAAAGGCTACAATTATAATTTTCATAGAAAGATAAGAGAAAATACTGCATCTGTGAAATAAGAATAGGATGGTACTAGAAGGGAACATTCAGAGAATTATAAAAGTTTGCAAATATTAAGATTGTGATAGCAGAAACAGAAAATTCAACAGAAGGGTTGGAAAATGATGTTGAAATGTCTCTAAAAGAGTAAAAAAGAAGTAAGGAAAACAAACTTTAAAAAAATCAACAGAGGAAATTTAGCATCCAACTAAAAGGAGTTTCAGAGAGAGAGAACAGAGAAAAATGGGGAGTAAAAATCAAATACATAATTAAAGAAAATTTACAGAAATTTAATTGACATGAAATCCTAAAATGTTCTAGAGGAATAAAACAGCTCATGCAAGAAGGAGAAACAGAATGGCATGAGAATTCTCAAAGCAATACTAGAATTTGGAAGATGATGAAAGAATGACTTCAGAATTGTTAGCAAAGTAAATTTCCAATCTAGAATTCTATACAAACTCCCCATTGTGTGTAAGGTAGAATAAAAAACATAGCAGACATACAAGATCTCAAAAGATTTGCCTCCAGGCACCACTTCTTAGAAAGCTATTGGAGAAAGTATTCCACCCAAACAAATGGAAGAAACCAGGAAAGAGGCATATATGGAACGCAGAAGGAGTAGGATCAAATACAGGAGGGAGGAGAAGGGAATTACCGGAAGTCCCAGGTGGCCAGATGTGCAACAGGCTTAGAGACCTGCCAGTCACTGGTTGGAGCAGGAGGACAGAGACCTCCAGAAGGGCTGTTTATAAAGGGGATTAAAAAAACGTGAAACTAACTAATTACCTGATGTATTTAAATATATAGAGAGAAAATTTACAGCTTTGGGGAGAGGAAAAGGATAAATCATGACGAGTACACAGAAAACAAAGCAAACAGAAAAACAAGGTAATTATGATTGTAATTATTCTTACATAAAAGGACGTGTGATTATAGTACACTATATGTCTCAGCAGTGAGCAATATCTATATGAGCATAAATGTAAACTTAAATGTTGAATTAATCAAAACTCCTATATTGGGAGGATGGAGGTACAGAGAAAGATGACTCTTCTTTCATGCTGGCTGAGTTTAAGTTATACCTGATGGGACTCCAGGTGGAAATGTTAACAAGCAATAGACTGTCAAGCTAGAGGTACACTTTTTTTTCAGCAACCTGCTTGAGCTGTGAAAGTGGGCAAAGTTACTAAAGGGGGTAGTGTAAAGACCAAGTTGAAGACTGAGAGTAAAACTGTGACCCGCTTTAGTGTCAGATGAAAACATTTAACAAAGATGTAAATAGGTAGTTACAGGAAGAAGTACTTCAAGTAGGAAACTTCATGAAAGAAAGGGGAAAAGAGATTCTTTAAAAAGGTATAATGACATAAAATGTTTCAGAAAGCTCAAGGAATAAAAACCGACAACATAACACCATTTGCAGCAACATGGATGCTCCTGGAGAATGTCATTCTAAGTGAAGTAAGCCAGAAAGAGAGAGAAAAATACCACATGAGATCACTCATATGTGGAATTTAAAACAAACAAACAAACAAACAAACAAAGCATAAATGCAAAACAGAAACAGACTCATAGACAGAATACAAACTTGTGGTTGCCAAGGGGGCGGAGGGTGGGAAAGGATAGATGGGATTTCAAAATTGTAGAATAGATAAACAAGATTATCCTGTATAGCACAGGGAAATATACACAAGATCTTCTGGTAGCTCACAGAGAAAACAATGTGACAATGAATATATGTATGTTCATGTATAACTGAAAAATTGTGCTCTACACTGGAATTTGACACAACATTGTAAAATGATTATAAATCAATAAAAAATGTTTAAAAAAAAAAAGAAAGCTCAAGGAAGATGAGCAAAGTCTCATGGTTTTATTTTTCATTATTTTTAAAATATGGGTGAAAAGTTACATTTAGAATTAGCCAGCGGGACTCAGTTTAGATGATCCCAATTTTGTTGGCAACATTCAAGGCATCATGATCATGAGCCAGTGGAACACACACCTTTTTCTCTCCATCAGGCCTGATAAGAGTGCTGACCTTGGCCATGTCAACGTCACAGAGCTTCTTCACAGCCTGTTTGATCTGGTGCTTGTTGACCTTGACATCCACAGTGAACACAAGTGTGCTGTTGTCTTTTATCTTCTTTACGGCTGACTCAGTGGTCGAGGTGACCTTGATGCTGGCATAGTGGTCGAGCTTGTTTCTTCTGGGAGGGTTCATCCCAGGATGTTTGCGCTGCTTTATGAGCTGCAGTGTTTTGGGCCGTTGGAAGGTGGATGACATTCAGGCCTTCTCTTTTATTATGGCTGTGCGATGCCTTCCATCACTGCCTTCTTGGCCTTCAAAGTCTTTGCTTTGTCTTCAGCTTTGGGAGGGTAAGGAGCAGGGATTTCCTTCTTTGCTTTCAGCATCATCTTCATGAAAAGCCAGGGGCTCTTGGTTTTAGTGATAAGGAAGTCATAGTGACCTTCTGCAGAAAAGTTTCATTCTAGTTGGGGAGGAAGAATTAGGGAATGGGGTACGAAGCAGCAATATGGGAGTCATAAAAATTTCTTGGCATTAAATGGTACCAAATTATCACTTCATGGAGTGATTATTTCCTGGCTGCAAGGGAAAATATATATATATATATATATGAACTTAACAGTGGGAAGATTGGGCTGTTTCCTCCTTAATGCAATAATTAACGTTAGCACTACTAAAAGTGAGGCAATCAGAAGTAATGTGCCTAAAATGTGACGCAGTAAAAGCACACAGCAGCGGCTGTGAACACTCCCACTGAAGTGTTGAACTTGAATTGAAATCAGCCTTTATATCTCATTTCCAGTTTATAGAAAATATAGGGGTAGATAAACCCCTAATGACACCAAAAGAGAAAGAATCAGACAAATCCAGAAAGTGGGACATTAGAGAGGGACAATGGGCCCAGTCTCTCCAACAACCCAGTGACATAAAAAGAGGGCGGGAAGCACTATTGAAATCAAAAGAGAATTAAGTCATATAGCATCCTGAGCAACGCATGGTCTTTAATTGAGTTTCACTTGAAAAAACAGGTGTAAAACGCATTTTTTGAGACCGTTGGGAAAACCTGAATGCAATCTGTTACATAAAATAAGGGTAATGTTATTAGCTTTGTTAATTGTGATAATGATATTTTTTAAAGAGATGCACTTTAAAGTATTTAGGGGTAAAATGTCAAGATGTCTATAATTTGATTTAAAATGCTTCAGGAAAAGAAAGATTAAGCAAATATGGTCAACTGTTAAATCCAGGTGCCAGTATACAGGTTATCTATTATGCTAGTCTACTTTCCTGTGTATGTGAAAATTAAAATAAATTTAAACGTAAACTTAGTGGTAGAGAGTGACGAAGCAGGAGCTTGAGGCAAAAACTGAGTCAAGGAGGCTTTTACTGTGGACACGTTTGTAAGCTGAAGGGAAGGAGTCCATACGGGGCGGGGGGAGGGGGACCAATGGAGCGAAGCCAAAGAAGTGGGAGAGGACGGGATATAAGGACATGTGAAGAGCTTAGCCTCAGAAAGGCAGAGCAGCGCCTAGTCCCCTGAGACAGGAAGGATGAAACAATTCATGAGTGAAGAGATGAGAACATTCTGAAGTGGAGACAGCCAAACTGGGGAATGGCCTTCCACTGGAGAAAGGCCAAGGGTAGATCAAGAACAGGGAAGGTAGATGTGGGGACTTGAGAATGAGAAAGTTCTGGAAATGCTGCTGGGTAAATTCTGCAGGGGTGCATTCCTGAAGAGAGGTGTTACCCAGATGAAGTTTGATAGCATCTATTTATAGTCCACCCAATCAGCGTGATTTTATGATTTCCTGCAGGCCTGCTTGTCAGCCTGGAAATGGAAGAAAAGCCAGAGAATGGTAGATTTTTCCTAAAGCGGAGGAAGGGAAGGTGACAATCCCACATATCAATTAGGTGAGTGTGGGTGCTCCTAAGTGTTCAGTCAGGCCATACACAGCTGGCTGCTCACAGGAAAGCCCCTGTGTGGAGCTTTGAGTAGGACAAAAACGATGTTTAACAGGCTTGAAAAGAAAGGCTGAAAAGGATAGGAAGTCACGTTGGCTGTGAGTGAAGGTGTCGGATAGGTGGAGGGAATGACAAGTTGTAGTCATGACAGAAAATTCAGAGGGTGAAAGTCTGGGGAACATAAAATTCCAGGTGGTGTTGAGGTCCCAGATATGGTCATACAAACGCATCACGGAAGCAGAAACTAGTCAGCCAAGTTATTAGATGAAGATGCGCTGGGATGTAGTCGGCAGCGTCTAAGCTGGCCCCCAAAGATCCCCGCCTCCTGTTACTCACACCCTTGTATAATCCCCTCCCCTTGAGTGTAGACCGGACCCAGTGACTTACTCCTAACAGATAGAATAAGACAACAATAAAGGGCTGCCACTTCTGAGATAAGGTTACATAAAGACTCTGGCTTCCATCTTGCTTGCCCTTTCTTGCTTTCTCACTCATTTGCTCTATGAAGCCATATTGTGAGCTGCCCGGTGGAGAGACCAAGCAGGCAAGGAACTGAGGAAGGCCTCTGGCCAACAGCCCATGAAGACACGAGGCCCACCACCGACCACATGAGTGAGCTTGGACTGGCTTCTCCCCAGCCAAGCCTTCAGTGACTGCAGCCCTGGCTGACTGCAGCCTTGGGAGAGACCCTGAGCTAGCAGACCCAGATAAGCCTTGCCCAGATTCCTGACGCACAGAAACTGTGAGATAATGTTTGTTGTTTTAAGCCGATAAGTTGGGGTGATTTTATTTGTAGTCATAGATAAGTAATACAATGGATATTGATGTCTTGACGATAACAGGAGACAAGAGAGAAAGGAAAACCATGAGCCAGGAGCAGTGGGCACCATCAAGATTTCAAGCAGAGCTTCTCCAACTTTAATGTGGACGCAAATCACGTGGGGGTCTTGATTCTGACTCAGCAGTTCTGGGGCCTGCGGGTCTATAGTTCCAACGTGTTCACAGGTGATGTTAACGCTGCTGGTCCTTTGAGAAGCAAGACGGGTAAAAGGCGAGTTAGGAGACTCCACATCGATAAGCTTGTGGAGGGGGCCAAACTGTCCCATGAAACAAAGAGACGGGCTGAGGCATACAGAAGCCGAGGCCTAAGATGAGGCCAGAGAATAACAAAGAAGGAGCAAATAAGTAGATCAGTCCGTGAGAAAACGCAAAGCATCGAGTATTGCCTAAGACAGGCTTTTATGGGTTCCCCACGGTATAACCTTTGGAGGTCTCTCCTCCTTAGAGAATAGGACTCATTCTCTTCCTCTCTCTCTCTCTCTTTCATTTGCTCTTAATAGCTATCTACATCCATTTAATAAAACTGGATTTGGACGGTCATTAGGGTAGATGGAGAGAGAACTTCATTCATTCCCTCACTCCTTCATTCATTTAGCATCTCTGCACTGAGTACTGATTATGTGCTGGGCATTGAGAAAAGTGAATAGAGAGTCTCTGTCCCAACTCTCGAAACACCAGGGAGACAGGCACATCCAGAACTATTGGAATGGCAGGAGGGCACAGCTCAGTGGTAGAGTGCATGCTTAACACACACGAGGTCGGGGGTTCAATCCCCAGTACTTCCATTAAAATAAGTAAATGAACCTAATTACCTCCCCTCCAAACAAAAATAAAAACAAACAATAAATAAAATATTTTTTGAAAAGGACTACTAGCATACAAGTGACTGGTGCCATAATAGGGATGAAAGTTATGGCAGCCTAACTGGGTGCATGATTAATTTTTCCAAGGGCAGAAAAAATTTCACAGAATAGATGAGGTGTGAGCTGGGTCTTTAGAAGGCTGGACTCTGAAAGAAAATCAGGGAATTCTAGGTGGATCAATTTATAAATAAATCTCTCTGAGACCCCCTTCCTTGTACCAATACCTTACGCTCACACAGCAAGACTTCTGATCTTGGTTTGGTTTCCTTTGTGGGAAGAGAATTTACAAACTGACCAATGTAAATACCACCCCACTTCGCCACTACCTTTCTCACTGTAAATGATTAAATTGGTTTTCGGATGCAAATCAGACTCATGTGAATTTGGGATGCACGGGCCAGTTTTTCTTAGGTCCTTGTCAAGCCAGGATAAACCAAGATTGAGGATCCAGATTTACAAGGACAAAACCCTCAGAAAATCAAGAAGGGCACCATCTTTCCTGACCATCCACCTACTCCTCACATGGACACAACGAAATGATAAAGAGTACTCAATCAGCAATAATAGTGTTCAATGAAAGGTTCAAAAAGCAAATCCTCTGAGGCTGAAGGTCAGGGGGAGAACCTTGAAAGAGAGCTAGGAAGAGACCTAACGAACACATTTGGATGGATACCAAAGTTCAGGTACGCAAGCTCTTTGTGTGCAGTAACAGTGAGAGTTCAGTGCCATGCCTTTATGCCTTCATGCCTTCGACCACGACCAATGCCCACAAAGAGAACTCAGCGAACTGTTCCTGGAGCCTCCGGGAAACCCTACACAGGTCAGTTTGACATTACACACTCATGTTCTGCTTGATCAAGTCTGACCAGTTTTTCCCTCAGTTAATTGGGGCAGTTCTTTTCCTGTTCTGGGACCTCTCCCTGGCTTTGAACTGCTGCGGCGGCCGTCACCGATGTGACCCTGGGCCAAGCGTGCATGTGCGTCCGTGAGCACTAAGGACAGCTGCCGACGGCCGCCTGCCGCCTCCCCATTGTGACTTGAATTGACTAGAACACCGACATCCCGACGTCAAACTGTCACCGTGCCCTTGGCCCACCCTGTTGTACTGAGGTCTTCAGCGTCTAAGTTCCACGTCTAGTTTTCTCTTCGCCGTATGAAACCCTATGTGAGTGTCCCCAGAAGAAATCTCCAAAGGTGTTATTTTCCCTGCGTAAATGTGTCACACTTAAGCAGAAAATCAGATTCACATACAAGACCAAACATTTTATTACTTTTCATTACTGTCTAGTCTTTGTCGGCAGGTACATGTATATTTTTACAGAGTTGAAAGCAGGGTGTTCATTATCCTGTTTATTGAACGTATCTCACATTTCCCACCTTTAGGCACACACACTCAAGCCTCAGCACAGACCAGATCCTTCTCACCTAAAGTAGATACAGAGTATTCCAGTATATTGATAGAGCAGGATTTGCTTAGTCCTGCCCTTTACTGTTGGGTTTTGGTTTGCTTCCAGTTTTTTAATATTGTCAATAAAGCTGTTACATACATCCTTGTACAAATTGCCCATTATTTCTTTTAGGTTATTAACTTACAACCCATTTCCCCAAGGAAGGATTAATGAGCCGATGGGTGGGCAGCAAGGAATCACGGAAGGATTATAAGCAGGGAAAGGGTATAATCAGATTTTCATCTTTAAAATATCTGGCCAGCGAGGGTCATATCTACCGCAGGGTTATTGTGAAGATTTAAATGAGGTCAAGAAGGTGAAACTCCAGTAAAGAAACTACGCAGATACAATTATACTCAGGATTTTGTCAGGAAGTCTATCTACCAAAGTCTAATCAACACCAGAAATTAACACAACATTGTAAACTGACCCGACTTCAATTAAAAAAATAAAATACAGGCATTGATTTAAAAAAAAAACACAAAGCCGAATCATAGTTAATTGAAGATTATTGTTTAATTTAATCACACACTCAAAGCACTTTTTGGGGTTCCTTTTTTTTAATTTTAATTTTTTTGTTTCTTGTCTTGGGTTCTTATTTCATCTTTGCATGCGAAGGATAATGCAGTGCCATGAGAAGCCGTGAACCCCAACAAATAACTGTTCAAAATAGAACTGTTCTTCATCCTGTGGACAAACACCTGCGTCAGGAACCTAGGTCTACTTCAACAGCATGGAGGCGGCTCACTCTGAAACATCACAACTCCTGTGGCCTGACAGGGAGGAAGGAGACACCAGCTAGTCAAGACGTGGGCGTAGGGACAGCTCCTCACATTTCTCCTCTCTTTTTATTTTAACCACTGTAATCCTCTTATCATATTGAAGTCCTGATTTTGCTCCTCTCTCTGTTCTGAAGCACTCGAGATTTCCCGACCTCACCATCTCCGGGCTCTATTTTCTCATCTGGAAAAGGAGGAGGAGACCCTGGTGGGCTCTTACGGCCCTGGCAGCTCTGACCTCAGGGGTTCTTTCCCTCAACATTGTACTTGTGAGATTAGTCTTCGTTGTTATAAACAGCAACAGTCCATTCATTCTGATTGCCCACTTGGCTGATCCTGTCAACACCTTCAAGTCTTTGCTCAAATGGTACCTTCTCAATAAAGTCTACCCCAACCATTCTATTTAACATGGCAACCATCCTTTCAATCCCTCTCATTCTACTCTACCTCCTCCTCTTTACAAAACACTGACAGCTGTTTTGTGTACACCATATAACTTATTTATCATGTCTACTGCTAATCAACTATCTGCCCACACTAGAGTACAAGTCCTATGAGGGCGTGAATCTGTGTTTCGCTCACTGATGTATTTCAATCTCCAAGAACAGTGCCTGTCACACAGTAGGCACTCAATAAATATTTGTTGAACGAATGAAGATTAAGAAAACAGGTATTTATATTTTTTCTTTAAAAAAAAGCATGAGTCTTGTTTTTTGGTGCAAATTCTCCTCCTGGATCGAAAGCTAAAGGACTCATCTGTCAAGTTCCCAGCGAGTGGTTTGGCAATGATATCAACTACAAGCAGGTCCTCTTAGGTCGATAGACACCTGAGGCTATTTATTTTATTGGTGAAAGCTTGGTGTGAGAGCATTTTGGTCCAGTTCACGAAAACAGCAGTGTTCTAACCAGCAGCTCCAATAAATCTTACACATTCTTGAGCCCATAAGTCCTGGCCTCTTGCCTCTCTACACATCCATTCATCCAACTAAGAAGAACCTCTTGTTGGAGCACACAGGGGCGCTTGATGGCGACAAGCTCTGGGAAGGATCAGTCTTCTCTCCTTTCTGCCCCGGGGACAAGACTTCAGAGCAACCAGCTCGGTGCTCAGGACACTCGCAATGTGATGAGAAAGACTCTACATCTTTCAAGTATACCAGATGGCTTGCCCGCTGTCCCGAGACAGATACAGTTAACACACGGAGCCGTTTGCTGATACAGTCTTATTCCAAGGCAAGCTGTGCCATGGACTGTCAGTTACTACACGGCCATCAAGGTCCATAGAATCTCGTAGGCTGAGAGACGGTTCATCCAAAACAGCGTGTTTCCTATCATAATTTTCTGATTCCAATCTCTCTACCTATATTCTTGCTCATCCCTTGTCCCACCCTCTGCACTAGCAGTTTCTCATAGCTGGGACGATGGTTTGTTAATTTGGCAGCAAAGTATGGCAGGTAACGGCATGAACGCTGAAGCCAAATTGTGTGGGTCACGTCCTAATTAACACTTACTAGCTGTATGAGCTTGGGCAAATCATTTTAGTCTCTTTTCCCTTGATTTTCTGGACTATTAAAAGAGTATAATAATACTATCTGCCTCATGAAAGTGTTGTAAAGATAAAATGAATTGATATAGATAAATCATTTAGCATAATACCAGACACATAGGAAATATGAATATATATTTCTAAATGTATCTATAAATATATGTAGTATAAATACATATTCATGTATGTATATATGTATACATACATAGACATATGTGTGTGTGTCCTCATTTTTGTAGTTTAGAAACTACATTTTGTTTCTTAGCAAGGTGATAGAAATTATCCAAGATTGTCTTTCAGTGTGACCCTGGCATTGGAATCATGAATAAGCTAGCTGTTTGGTGAAAAGATTCTAACAAGGTGTTAAGGAGAAACATCAATTTGACCCTGTGGGCACACTCCCAGGAGGCACTTGCCTTCCAGCAGGGCTGGGCCAATCCCATGACACCAGCTCTCCAGCAGCCATTCTGGAAGGGAGACCTCAGGGGACTGGGGGTTTTGTGTGACACCACCGCCAGGTGTGAAGGAGGAGGAAGTGGTGGCAAAGTTTGGGACAAGTTTTTAATTTGCTTCCCCATCCCTCAAAATGCATATTAAATCTCTGTGATCATCATATTCATATGGGAGTATTGTAAGCCTAGCCTCTGTTAGTTAGATCCTTTAAGGTTGGCTATGAAAAAAGTTGAGCCTCACGTCCAACCATATGGTGAAGCCATAAGCCCGAATGTGATTATATTTGGAGACAGGGCTTTTAGGAGGTAATTACGATTAAATGAGGTCACAAGGTTGGAGTTCTAATCTGATAGGATTGGTAGTTTTACAAGAAGAGGGAGAGACGCAGACATAGAAAACAAACTGTGGCTATCAGCAGGGGAAACGGGGAGGAGGGATAGATTAGGAATTTGGGATTAACAGATACACATTACTATATTTAAAATGGGTAAATAACAAGGACCCACTGTATAGCACAGGGAAATATGTTCAATTTCTTGTAATGAGCCATAATAGAAAAGATACTGAAAAAATATATATGTATATGTATAACTGAATTGCTTTGCTGTACCCCTGAAACTAACATTGTAAATCAACTACACTTCAATAAAAATTAAGAATAAAAATACATCATTATGTATTTGTCAAAGCCCATAGATTGTACATCAAGAGTGAACCCTAATGTAAACTATGGACTTTGGCTGATAATAACGTGCCCATGTTGGTTCATCGATTGTACCAAATATGCCACACTGATGAGGGATGTTGAGGGTAGGGGAGCATACAAGTGTGGGTGCAGAGGGCTATGTGTGAACTCCGTATCTACTGCTCAATTCTGTTGTGAACCTGAAACTACTCTAAAAGAATAGTCTATTAAATTAAAAAAAAATTAAAAATAAAAAAAAGGAAGAGGGAGAGAGAGGTTCTCTCTCTTTCTCTCTCCCTCTCTCTCTCTCCCTCTCTGTGCACCCATCAAAGGAAAGTCCTTATGAGGACACAGCAAGAGGGTGGTCACCTGCAAGCCAGGAAGAGAGCTCTCATTAGGAACTTAACTGACCGACACATTGATGTTGGATTTCCCAGCTTCCCGAATTGTGAGAAGTACATTTTGTACGTTTAAGTCACACATTCAGCAGAGTTTTGCTAGAGCAGCCTGAGCAGACTAAAACAGGCTGAAACAGGAAGCAGGTCCAGAGATCCCTGACGGCGGGGGTCACTGCTGGGATTCACGGGGCAGCGTGGGGGTGCCCTCTGGCACCTGGGCAGCCTTTCTCAGTCACAGAGCTCCCCAGACAGGGATGGTCTACAGGCTCATGGCGAAATGAAACAAAGGCTCGGCGTGGACGGGATTGCTGCCTACTTTCTGTTTATTTAGTGTTTATATTTCCCGGTTGGGGCCATTTGTCACTGTCCAATACACAGTGTCCTTCTTAGGCCGTTTGACACCAAGCGCTTTTTGGCCTCCTTCTGACTAGTCCATTCCCAACCAGGTGGAGCTGGAGCAGCAGGGCTGGTTTCGCATGGCAAGAAACAGAACAACTTTATGCAGAACAAACCGCAAGGGGCCTGCTTGTCAGAAGGGAGCTGTGGGCCCGAAAGGCATCAAAGAGCTTCAAGGGCTTCTCCTTAGTGTGGAGTCTGGCCCTGTCCATAACAAAGCTGGAAAACAGCAATGCTGAGGCACACTGCCCTGCCATCCTCTTGGATTAGTTTTAGTATTGTAACAAAGTAACACACACAGAGTAGCTTGAAACAGCATAAATTTATTCTCTTCCTGAGCTGGAGGCCAGAAGTCTGAAATGAAGGTGTCAGCAGGGCTGCGGGCGGGGGGAGGACCTTGCTGTACCCCTGAAACTAACACAATATTGGAAATCAACTATACTTCTATGAAATAAAAAAGAAGTATTAAACTCTCGCTCTTGCTCTTATCTCAATTTCTTCCCGCCTGTCAGCTTCATTCTCTCTCTAGACTGGCTTTCTCTCATCTCCATGCCCTCAGGAGGCAGCAGACGGCCAACCTGTTGCTCCAGATTTCACATTTCTGTTCAAATGACCAGTACAAATTGGACGTTCTTCCTCTTAATTCTAAATTCACAGAAGAGAGCAACTGACTGGCTCATCTAGGATTAGGTGTTCAACTCTGGTCCAATCAATTGTGGGTAGGTGGGCAGAATGAGACAGTAAATCCACCTGGGGACCGGCATCATCCCAGTAGGGGGGAAGGAAACTCTCAGAGAAAGACGAGTCATTGTGAGCTGGATAGAGAGCACACAAAAAAAGTCTACACTTACCTGGTGTTTTATAGCATTTAACGGCATACAAATGTTTTCATGTATACTCAAATTTGATTTGCGCAAATTCATCTGGAGTAGGCATAACTGGCATTCTGCCCATTTTACAGATGCAGAAACGGACTGAGAGACATGAGATGACTAGCCCATAAAGATGGTCAGTGTCAGAAACCAGATACAACACTATGTCTTCTGACTCCCGGCCTGAATCTCTCACCTCATCACACAACACAAACGTGCAACTGACTTTGCAGTTTTTATTGCAACCAAATGTCATGTAGGCATAGTTATGATCCAAGTTTACAAATGTACTTTCAAAAATAAAAATTTAGTAGTCTGAAGACCACAGCCATTCTATTCCTGTCCAACTCATTCAAAGTTTTCCCTGCCTCCCATTTTCCTTCCTTTATCCCAGGCCAGTTTCTTCACAGTTCTTACCCCCTCAACATGATGACTCTCTCAGAAAGTTTTCACTAGGATTTACTATACTAAAAGAAAAAGAGACATCATTTTCCTTTTAACATTTAAACTCAATTCCCTCCTGCTTTGCATTTCACAATTCCCTTCTTACTCATTCTGACATCCATTCAACACACAGTGCTGGGGGAAATGGGTCTGTTCGGGGGGGCACCTTTGCATGGATCCTGTGGATGTAAGTATCCATCTTACATCTTCTCTGAGTCTTCTTTTCCATAGTTACTGGTTCCAGCTCTCTCTTCGCCTTTCTTGCTCATTGGATTCCTAATTCCCTTGGCCTCTTCGTGAATGCTTTTCCCTACCATTCCCTGAAACTCCATCAGTTACCTTGGCCTTGTTGAGTTCCCTTGAACTTTCTGTCTCTATCTTATATTCACCTTCTTTCCATTATCCCAGAGGGTAAAAGATCATCCCTCTTCTCTTGAGAGGTAAGTTTTCTCTCCTGAAGCTTCCTAGAGCCATCAACTTCACATAAATTTCTTCTAACAATTAAGTATTTTTCTCAACTGCCTCCTTCTCTTTAGTTTTCATTTTCAGTGTCTCGTTTTTTTTCTTCTTCTAGGAAACCAACAACCCAAGATTTTGATAATTTTTGCTGCCTCTGTCTGTCTTTGTAGTCATACTTCTTAAATAATTGGTGTTTCCCCACTAACTTCACATTGTCCTCTTCATCTTTTCCCTTTTTGGCATTTTTAATCCCCCTCCACTGCTATGTTGAAACGTCACTTTTTTTTTTAATGTCCTCCATTTCTCTCCTCACTGGTCATGTTTTCATCTACATAGTCAAACACAGTTAAAGGAGCTGTTTCAACATTCTTGTCTGCTAATTCTATCCATCTCTATAATTTCTGGGTCTGTTTCTTTTGAGTAATTTTATTTCTGGTTACAGGTCACATGTTCCTGCTTCTTGGCATGTTTAGTACGTTTTTACTGGACACTGTGAGTTTTATATTGTTGAGTGTCTAGATTTTGTTGCTCTCCTTTAAAGACTATTGAATTTTGTTGTGACAGGCAGTTAAGGGCACATGATACTTTGGGGGCTTGTTTTTAAGCCTTTTAAGGGCAGACATAAAGTAGCCTTTATTCTAGGGATAATTTAGTAACACTACTAAAGCATGGCCTTTCTAGGGTCTCTGCTGAGTGTTCCTGGTGATCACTGAGGACACTCGTCTCTGGCGAGTCAGAATCTGAGCAACCCCAGCTTTGCATAAGCTCAACAACTGTTCAGTTCACAGTTCCCCAACCTCTTCTTCGTCCAAACTGTGGAGTTTCACTGCATTCCACGAAGACTCAAAATGAGCCCATAAAGGTTTCTGGAACTTACTTTCTAGGTAGCTTCCTCCTCCCTGCAACTCTGTGCTACAACTTGCAGCTTCAGGCCTCCTGAACTCTCTGATGTTTGTCTCAACTCAACACAATCACCGTGTTTTCACCTGGGATCCACTTCCCTGCTCCGTGGCCCAGTGTGTGTCTCAGGGCAGGGAGCCGGGGACATCTGAGGGCCACCTTCTCTCAGGGATGACAGTCCCCTGCTACCTGTTGTCCAAAGTCTGAAAACAGTTGTTTCATACATTTTGTCCAGTTTTCTAGTTGTTCAAGGCTAATTCCAGTTCTGATGATTTCACTGTGAACAGAAGTTGGAGCGGCCGAAACTATTCTTTTGAAGAACACCAGTAACTTCTCCTGAGTAATTCCAAAGGCTTTTCCGTATTCCTCTTGTTCTTGGGGAAATATTTGGGTCACAGTCTTCGCAAAATTCTCCTCCCTTAAACTATCCTATCCTCTTTATCATTCCTTCCCACTTTGTTATTATCTCCTCTTCTCCAAGGGGCCTGATGATTAGGCAAACTCAGTTATAAAGCAGGTCGTGGATGATGCTGGCAATTTCCAGTCTGATCAGGGGACACAGCTGCAGGAACCTAGTGTGGGGGTCTCTGGGCAAATCTCCACAGGTAGCATCTAACAAACATTTTCTGATTGATTCAGGGTCCACTGTACCCTCGTCCATTAATAGGATGGTTGGTGGTGGACTGTGTTTAACATGCACATATTTCACTATGAACGCTGTTAGTTTCCAATCTCATTTGGGGGAGTTCTGATGGCTTTTCTAGTCTCAATAAATAATTAAATAATTTGAAATTCAAATAATATAATCTTTGCTAGATTTATCATATTCTATTTTTTTTTTTTTTCTTGACGGATCCATTTCAACTTGTACATCTCCCCTCTTGGTCCTTCCCAGAGCAGACCCAATATTTATTCTTTTTTTTCTTTGCATATGGGTTTCTGTTTTGGGTAGTTTAGCAATGTGCTAAAATTTTCGGACTTGGTTTCTTATCTCAGATAAGATTATGTAAGTTAATATACTTCTTGTAAATTATGTTTTTTATTTATCTTGCTAATGATTCCAGACTCCTACAGGAAGAAGAGTTCATAAATTCAAGACGATTATGCTGCCTCTTTCAATTATTCTTTCAACTCTCTTTCAAGAAACTTGTCAACACAGGCTTGATGCCTTGAGAAATAATGCCAATTAAAAATAAAAACTCATTATCAAGCTCAAACTGACAACTTAATGTTTAAAATCAAGGACAACTAAATATTTGCTTATCCTAGGAGTTAATTTACTGCCCTTGAGACCTTGTTTCATCTTCTTTAAGAGTGGTTAAAAATCACGCCCAGCATGCATGAGGTCCTGGTTCAATTCCCCGTACCTCTAAATAAATAAATAAATAAATAAATAAATAAATAAATAAATAAACAAATAAATAACAGACTGCTTAAAAAATGGAAATGCCCCTCATTGATATTGATTTACTTAAAACAAAAAGAGTTTTTGAAAACCAGGTGCATCCCTGCCTAGGTTTGAAAGAGAATTTCAACTGAAGTGGCAGCCACAGACACACAAGATACGTATTTCAAACATACAGTAAGAAAACTGATTCTAAACAACAGAATCTTTGTCTTAGCCTAGAAAACCAAGGCTGAGGCCAGGGTATATGCTCTTGTAACTGGAAAGAAGGGGATACGATTCCAGAGTGGCATGAGTGAGTGAAAAGGAAGAAAATCGGGGATGGAGAAACAGCAAACACAAGTAGCACATTAAGGAACCAGCTCTGGTTTCTCGAGAAAACAGTGAGTTGCTTGGTCCTGTGGACAGAAGCTATGGATCTCAGTCAAGCCTTTGCCTGATTTGTTACTTGGTGAATCCTGACCCTGGGGACTGTTGCAAGCACTCCCTACTCTCCCAAGGCCCAAGTGCAGTCTTCACTTCCCTTACCCTTAACAGGTAAGCTCAATGTTTACTTCTTAGAATTCACTGACGACATTAAGTTCAATATCCTTAACATTCCCTCGTTAGATTCAACGCTCGTTCCCAACATTGAACATCCCTCTGTCTTTCACTCTCTTCATCTCTCTGATCTGAAAGGAAAATCCTTCTCCCCAAGGATTTCATGCCTCCCACCTGCTACTTGGACCCCTTGCTCCAGAATCTTTAATCTTCCCTTTGACATCAGCGAGCACTTTGGTCTCTACACCCAGCAGACTGGTTACTCTTGCACTGCCTTACACCTCAAAAGATCCCTGTCCTGTCATCAATGCCTTCAAACCGAGCAGAGGTTGTTAGAACTGGAGGCTCAAATACCAGATACAACAGATAGAAGAGTTTCACATGACTCTCATGTGTTTTTTTTAATTGGGAAATTTCACTTTAAAATAAAGATTTTGGTGTTCTCTGTAAAGGTCTGACAGCTGGCTGCCCTGGGCCACCTTTTCCATGTGGTAGCAATGGTCTGGGTACAGCTACCTTTGGGTGGGGCACGTGATCAGTAGGTCATCACAGTCTCCTCTGGCTCTTTGCTCACTTTTATTACCTGTCAGGTCCTTGTAAGCCTTTGAGTTTGCAGTCCCTTGCTAGAGTTTGGTTTTGTCCCTATCTTTCAAAAGGAAGTTCCCTCTTTAAAGTCACTGTGATTTTCCAGTTACGAGATACACAGGTGTGTGCTCCATTCTCGTGGTCCTTTCTGCATCTATCACCTCTTTAGAGACCACATCCAGCTGGCTTCCTTAGCACCTTATGCTCCTGGTTCTGAGAGATTCCCCCATGCCAGTTTTGTTTGTGGTTTGACTCCTATTCCCTAAATGAAAGCTGTTCCTGAGATTCACTTTCAGAACTTTCTGCCTAGGACCCCACTCATCTCCACAGGCTCACCAGGTCAGGTAGCTTTTGCATCCATCCCTTTACATGAAGAGTTGCCAAATGTCAACTGTCTCTAATGTCTCCTCCTCATGTTCTTTTCACATATCTCCAATGGTCTGCTGGAAACATCCTCCTGGATATATTTCCAGCACCTCAGATTTAATACATCTGAAACACAACTCATCATCTTGCCTCCCACCCCCTCCTCCTGATCAAACCAGGTGGCTCCTGACTAGTTAACTGTTAACGGAGTTTTCACAGCAACCCAGGCTGCAAATCACTTTACCCCTTTCCTTTGACATCCAAAGCATTTCTTCAGGTCCTCAAAATTCCTGGCCTCCTAACTGGCCTCCCTGCCTCCTGCCCCTTGTTCATATCTCATTCCTTACACCCTGGCGAGATCATCCTTCTAAAACACTGCTGTGGTGATGCCTCTCTACTGCTCTACGTTCAGAAGCGGAAAGGACAAGACATGCAATGAGTCAAGATTCCTGCCCATGTTCTTCTCGGCAAACCAGTTATATTTAAACCTCAAAGCGACGACAGTCTACCCTCACCACACCATTCTTGGTGGATCAGACTTTTAGCAGTTCTCCATCATTTGAAAAAGAAAATGACCGAAATTTATGACCTTCAGCTGTCAAGGCTCAACTAGGTTTCCAACCTTATCTCCCTCCCACTGCTTCCTGACACCCACCTAATGTCACCTGGACAACTTGAAATTCACCAGACAACTTGAAGTTACCTCCTGCTTTCCCCCTTTGCTGATGCAGGTCCATTGTTTGGAAGGTCCTCCTAGCATCCTTCAAGGCCTCTCTCAAATATTTCACTGATAACGCCACCTGTCACACACATCCTTATATTTATGGTCAGGCCTTCTCTGACCCACTGCAATGTAAGCGCCTTGAGAGTCGGGACTGAATCTTTCTCCATCTTTCATCCCATCAGAGTGCCCATCACATGGTATCCTTTCAATCAACAAGCATTTAGACAGACATTCAATATCTTGTAATAACCTTGAATAAAAAAGAACATGAAAATGAATAATGTATATATATATGCATGACTGGGACATTGTGCTGTACACCAGAAATGGATACATTGTAACTGACTGTACTTCAATTTGAAAACAAAAAAGAACAAGCATTCAGACAAGCCTTCTCTGGTGGCAGACACGGAGCCAGGTGCTCGCACGCAAAGCTGGATGAGGCACAGCCCCGGCCCTGATGGGGTTCTTAACTGAGCCAGTGAGAATGACACAGAAGCACATAACTGTAAAGCATGCTGAGCCCAGCCAAGGTATATGCAGGGTAAGGGAAGATTTATTCGTGGAAGAGTGACTGAGAATGGGAAAACGAGGCCTCAGAGGATGTGACACTTGAATCAGGCACTAAAGAAAGGATGGTCAGAGAGGTGGGTGGGAGGAATGATTGCAGTGAAACTTAGGTCAGCTGTATTTGCAACTTCTTGGCAAATATGATGATGAAAGGTAGCCAGGTTGAAGGATTAGCCCAAATGCACTGAGATTATGTTGGTTTTACTTTGATATGAAATCAAACGTTAACTCTCACACAAGGATAGATTCTACCAAGGGAAATATGAGCGGGAAAACCAACTGAAGTTACTCTAATTTTTGGTTGCTGACTCCCTCTGACACATTCATCACTTTGGGGACAGGTAAATGTTTTAGACTAGCAGCTATTTACTACTGACATTTTAAAAAGAGGGATAGAGAAGAGGGTAGGTATAGCTCAGCAGGAGAGCGCATGCTTAGCATTCACGACGTCCTGGGTTCAATCCCCAGTCCCTCCATTAAAAAATATAAAATTAAAGAAAAATCCTATTAAAAAATCCTTCCTTCAAAAAAACATTGAGAGCGCTAGAGAGTCGTCAATCAAGATTTGGTGAAGATCAGAAAACTAGTAAAAAGTGCCTAATACAAATTGCAAGTCAGTATCTGCAGTCCAAATCTGACTTAGATTTTGTGACTCTCTCATCTTCTGAATATGACTTGAACTGCATTGTCCCTTGAAAGATGCTGGGAGGACCTGCTAACAATGGAACATGCCAAGGCTGAAGTCACTGCTACCATGGCTTCCCTAATACAAGACAATCACCAGTACCTTTGTCAGAAGAATGACCTTTGATTTCTTTGCTAAAATACACAGCTTTATTTGACTAAGATAGACAAACAAGGCAGAAACTTTCAATGCAACTGATTTTCCTTGAACATCTTAACTGACATCTTTCTCCCCGAGAAAAGGTTTCCTATCAACAGTCTTTTAAAGGAACTTCTGGCTTCAAAGGTTTTATTGCCTTTTTTTTCCCTATTGTAAAAATATTAAGTAAAGCATTTCTGGGGAGGCAGGCAACAAAAAATGCCAACATCAAACTAAGCCTTGCTGATTTCCACTGGGACTGTTTCCACAATAACAAGTGGTTGCTATTGTTTTTACAGAAATATCCATAATAAACAGTCCTAGAAACACAGCAACATGGATAGTGATCAATAAAATTAAATATTTCTCCATTTTAAAGCCAGATAAGAGACATCACAAAATTCCTATTGGAGAAACACAGATAATTATACTTGAAAAGCAAAGGATTTATAGTCACAGGAGTTTTAACCTCCCGCCCACGCAGCTTTTAAGCATTAGTAGCTGGTCATCCTGCCTCATCTGCTCCCAAGTTTCAAAGGTATTCAGCCAAGATCTGGTTAGCTCTGACCAAACTGGGTACGAACCGTCCACCTCCCACCAAGCGCATTCTCACCATCAAAATTAAGCACAGGGAGTCGGTCACTACACATAGACCTGAGAGGGAAGTGGACCATCCTAGGTGCCTTGTAATATCAAATCCAGACCTTGGGGGAAGCCTGCCTACGTCATCTGACGGCGGTGGGAGGGTGGCAGCGAATGTGACCCACTGTGTGTCTTGGGCTGCCCTTTGAACCAGATCAGTGGAAATCTTGTGACAAGTTCCCCCACATACTGATAAGCACCGTTTGGAAATCTTCACCCTTCTAGTAAACATCACAAGGTCACTGAGAGTATTATGGAGTTCTGGGTCTTTCCCTGGGACCAGACAATCACTTTGCAACATGCCTTTTGGGCAAACTCCAGTTCCCTAGCTAGGGGACTGTAAATAGAAAAATCAGGAGAATTTCGTCTTCTTTTTGATTGCTTACTACATAACCCATTAAAGGATCAGAAAGCCTCTAAGTTGCTTATTGTCGTGTTGTTTTCTGGGCGGGAGAACAACTGATCACCCAGGTTGAATTCTTTGTATCTGTTTGCTCTTGGAAGGACAGCGTGCAGGTGAGAGTCAGTGGTGGGGTGGGGCTCTCAGAAAGAGGAAATGGAAGCTGGGATGCACTCTTCTTCCGCTGAAGTGGGACCAAGGGCCTGCAAGGTGCCAGGCCTGGAGGACCCAGCTGCCTCTGGCTTCCAAGGCTACTGTAATGGCTCTGTTCTCACAGAAGTGCTGACAGAACATGACAAATAGAAAACAGATGTGAACTGACCTTCCAAAAATGTATGTCAGGGCTTCTTAATCTTCACAGGAATCCTTCAGCGTGAGAGATGCCACCTTCAGGCAGTGACACACATGACATTTAAAGAAGGGCTGCTGTTCCTGCCTGGGACCCCGCGGACGGTCCCCTAGTCCGTTCTCCTCCCACCCCGCCCTCCCTGAATTGCCTTTTAGACATCTTTCCCCTCCGAGTCCATTTCACCTGTGGTCACCTCCCTGCACACATGCTTTTTGCCCGTCTGTCCCCTTACACATATGGCCTTGGCTTTTACAGATGTACCACTTTTACTCAGCACTGAGGCCATACTCGCTTTGAAACGGTCACTGTCACTGGGTCCATTACTAGCTCCAAATACTTTCGTGATACTAAATGTTGGTTTGGAATCACTGAGTACACTGGACTTTTGTCCAGTTAACGACTTGAATTAGAAATACTGGAACAGAGGGTACAAAGGCTAACTGGGGAAACGAGCTCTCCTGTTCCTCTTACTCCTCCAGGGCCCCTGGCTCTGAGGGTAAAGTACTGCTGTTTATGCAGCTCATGTGGCCTTGAACCACTCATGAGTCCATGGGTTTTGAATTGCTCTGCTTTTGCTCTTTGTGGACACCTGTCTGCATCCTGCAGGAATTTGGGTGGGGTTCCCCAAAGTTTCACCCTTCCGATAGCTACAAGACTTTGTCAAAGAATTTCTTCTCTGCCAAGTTGTTGATACCTCACCAAGCAACTGATGGCAACATTTCCCCTGAGAAAGAAAGTCACTTAAACGAAAGGCAGTGCAAATTCATTGCTAACGCTACTCCTTAGCAATCAATATCATTCCACTGAATCCCAGACCAGTTTGGTTTCAGAGTCTGGACACTTCTCAGTGGGCCAAGTTAGCTCTCACCCTGGAAGTCCACGGGATTCTCTGCTTGAGAAGTCAGTGTATTCTCCTACTTCCACACATCATATGCCAAGAAATTTCCCTTATTTCGACGTAAAAGAAATAGAAAGTTCTAGAGACAAGTGGATCGAGTTTGTGGAAATCAAACATTTGACTCTTTTTTCCTATTTCAGGATGACCTAAAGACTAAACCATTTGTCCAACTGTAGAATAATCAAAAAAGCACTCTTTACCAGAATATGCCACTGTTTAGATACTTGAGTTTTGCAAATGAATAGAAAGTGTCAAATACGTAATCTGTATGCATTAGCTCAGTTGAGAGTGTGGATGATCTTAGGAGATGGGTCATATGTCAATTTTACAGAGCAGACAAATGAACTTTATAGATGTGAAAGAATTCATGCTCTTTCAAAGCTAATAAATGTTAGAGCAGGATTCAGTGAGGCTTCTCCGTAACAGAGGCTCTAAAACGTTTGTGTTAGAGGGTTAGGAGCAGCTGTCTGATGGAAATGCGAGCAGGGGACTTCTTGAAGCTGCCTTTGCATAGCTAGCTCATTGTGTTACTTAATATATATATTTGGGTTAAATCAAGGGGGTGATGGAGATCAGGAGGCTTTTAGCATCCTCACTGCAAGCTACTTTTTGGGCTGCCATTGCTTCTCTGACTCCATCCACTCTCTTTCAATTGAGGTATTTGCTACACAAGATCCCAGGAAGAATAATTTAAAGACAAAACATGTAATTAGAGCTTACTGACCCACAAATTTATTAAGCCACAGTTCTATTCTCTGCCTATCTTTCTGGTTCATTCTAGTTTATTCTATTTTTGGTTTCTTTTTTGGGGGGTGGTGGTAATTAGGTTCACTTATTTACTTATTTTTTTAATGGAGATCCTGGTGATTGAACCCATGATCTCATGCATGCTAAGCATGCACTCTACTGCTGAGCTATACCCTCCCCTGATTTGTTTTATATCGTCATCCCACATACACTTAGGGGTTCCAACAACATTGTGGGATTTTTTTTTTTTTCAGTCTTTCCAAAGTCCTGCTTTCTCACTTCTAGGTCTGTCTCTGTACATGCTCTTCCCTGAATGGGGACCACTCCCCTTCCCATCCTTGCTTTCTCCTCTCCCTACCTCCGCCCTTCCCCCTGGCAAACTCTGGCTAAGTCTCAGCTTCAGTGTCACCTCCTCTCTCCCGCATCATCCTACGCTAACCCCATCACACCCACGGTCTCTAAGGGAGACGCTCTGGAGCCCAACCCTGTGCGCTTAAATCCTGCTTTACCTGATTGTGCAAGTTCAGGCTACTCACTAACCCTCTTAATGTTTGACTTTCTTCACCTTTTAAATGGTGACAACAGTGACACCTGAGCTCTTAATGTAGGTCCATGTTAACTGAGAAAGTAAATACCTCTCAGTTGACCTGCTTAGCGGCGAGCCCTTTGTCCATGTTCAGTATTACCATTCATTAACTGGGCTTTTTAATTTATTATTTAAAAATTTTTTTATTGAAGTACATTCAGTTACAATGTGTCAAGCACAATGACCACTAACTGTTTACAGTAATAGGCTATACTATTAGGAGGGACTGTCACGAGGCTGGTCACCGCAGCATCCTGGCCCGGAGCACAGTGCCTATGACCACCTGCTGGATAAATGAATCTCCAGTTGCACAAACCTGGCAGGTCCACCGCTCCTGACTGATCTGGATTCTGAAAGAGGCTCCTGACCAGCGCTCCTGCTCGGTCCTTCCTTCCCTCCAGCCCAGCCAGAGTCAGACCCTGCTGCTCTTCTGCTTCCCCATCTCACTTGGAATAACTAAAGTGCTTGCAAGGGACACCAAGACCCCACGTGGCTTGAGTCCCTCTCACCCACCTGACCGCATCTCTGCTCCTCTCCCCACTTGCTCTCTCAGCTCCAGCCATGTTGGCCTCCCGGATGCTCCTTGAACACACCAGGAATGCTTTTGCTTTAGGAAGTTTACCGCGGCTGTTCCTCCTGCCTGGGACCACTATTTCCAGAGATCATTGCTAATGAACTCCATCGTCTCCTTCATGTCTTGCTCTAATGCCACCTTCTCAATAAGGCCCACACAGATCATCTGTTTAAAATGGCAACCTCTTATCATCTCACACCAGTCAGAATGGCCATCACTAAATTAGTCTGCAAACAATAAATGCAGGAGAGGGTGTGGAGAGAAAGGAACCCTCCTACACTGTTGGTGGGAATGTAAATTGGTGCAGCCACTATGGAAGACAGTATGGAGTTTCCTTAAAAAACTAAAAATAGACTTATCATATGATCCAGCAGTCCCACTCCTGGGCATATATCTGGAGAAAACTATAGTTCGAAAAGACACACGTAGCCCAATGTTCATGGCAGCACTATTTATAATAGCCAAGACATGGAAACAACCTAAGTGTCCATCAACAGACAACTGGATAAAGAAGTTGTGGTGTATTTATACAATGGAATACTACTCAGCCATAAAAATGAATGCCACTTGCAGCAACATGGATGGGCCTACAGATTATCATATTCAGTAAAGTAAGTCAGACAGAGAAAGATAAATAACATATGATATCACTTATATGTGGAATGTTAAAAAAATAATACAAATGCTATTTAAAAACCAAAAACAGACTCACGGACATAGAAAACAAAATATGGTTACCAAAGGGGAAAGGGCAGGAGATGGATAAACTAGGAGTTTGGGTTAACAGCTACACATGACTATATACAAAACAGATGAACAAGGACCTCCTATATAGCATAGGGAACTACTCAATTTCTTGTAATAACATACAATGGAAAAGAATCTGAAAAAAATGTATGTATATGTATAACTGAACCTCTTTGCTGTACACCTGAAACTAACATTGTAAATCAACTACACTTCAATAAAAAATTAAATTAAAAAAATGGCAATCTCAACACACACACACACAAAAAGAAAAGAAGTAGAAAAGAGGGCAGGAGGAAACTTTTGGAGGTGATAGATATGTTTATGGCACAGAAAGTAGTGATGGTTTCACTGATGCATATATACCTCCAAATGCATCAAGCTGTAGACATCAAATATGTGCAGCTTTTTGTATGTCAGCTATACCACAAAAAAAGTGGTTTTTAAAAGAAGTGAAAAAATAAAATTGCAACCTTATCCATGTTCACCCTCAGCACTCCCAACCCCCTTACTTTGCCCTAATTTTAGCTTAACGCCTTCTGGCTTAACACGTAGTGTACTTATTTATCACTATGTTTTGTGATTATTTTGTCCAGCACCACAAGTGCAGGGACCTTTGTTTATTCACCGATATATTCCCAAGTGCTTAGAGCAGTACCACGTGGCACACACAAGGCACTCAGTATTTTTGAATAAATGGCTACATACATGTGCATATGTACACCTATACGTAGTTTTGGTTTATAGTTACTATGGGTTAGTAAGGTTAACAAGGGGCCAACTCTTTTAAGTGAGGAAAGCAAAGACTTCTTCACTGGCAGTTTTGACATAATACCCTAGACAGATTTTATCTAAATGTGGTCCAAAGCCCCATCTTCGTGCAGCCTCCACGTTGTCCTTGGCTGTCTGTTTATTTACTTATTTTTAGAGGATGTACTGGGACTTGAAGCCAGGACCTCATGCATGCTGAGCATGCACTCTACCACTTGAGCTATACCCTACCCCCCGAGTCCTTGGCTGTTTGGATGCTCTGCCCTCTGGGTGTGGCCTCGCAAAAGTGGTCTTGATGAAACGTCCTGGTAAGTTAGTTACCACCTGTGCCTGAGCGGCTCTGGGGACCAGCTTGCCAGTTCAGGTCTCACCGAGGAGAAACAGTTTCTCACTAGCAGATCTCCCGAAATCCTTCCCTGGCCATCTTCATCCTCCTGCAGTTCAAAGAAGCACTCTCCCTCATAGTCTCTTTTGTCAATCTTTTCCCCTTCGGATTGCTAAAAATGAAGTGATAATTTCTTATCACTGGAGAAAACTATAATTGTGCAGGCAAGGCACAGGCAGGAGGGGAGTTGGGAGGGCAGAATCAAGATTACTCTAAGTCCACTTCTTCTGCTCTTTCTGTTTCTCTTTGTTTGTCAACTTTAATATCTCTCGATAGAACAACTTTCAAACTCTTCTCCATGCACAAAGCTGCACCAGCTCTAGTTCAAGCATCAGTAATGGCTGAAGATAATCCCAGGAGATAAACTGATTCAGATTGGGTTAAGCATCCACCCCAATCCAATTCTCTCTAGCCAGGGGGAAGGGCCACAGGACTCGCCTCTGTGAACAGACACTACAGTTCTCATCAGGGAGCCTAGGTTGGGAAGAGCCTGCCCATCCTTGACAACTGGGGAAGCTGGGTTGGTACTGATGCCCTCTATCAAAGCAGGGAATTCAGGATGGGGAGATGGGGCCAGAATGGAAGATGATAACTTAAGTTTTGGACATGTTCCATTGAGATGCTCACAGAACATCCAAAGAAATTGTCTAGGAAGTAAATGAATGAAAAAAAGTAAGAGTTCAGCAATAGGAATTTGGACTAGAAATCCAGCCTTAAGACAGCATAAAAGCAGTATTCGAAACACGGGTAAGTAAGAAAAAAAAATGCTGGTTCATGAGAGAACTCTAGAGAGTAAAAAATAGTTATAGAATAAACAAAGGAAGAGGAAACACCAGAAGAGACAGAAAAACTGGCCCCAAAGGACCAGGTTATGGATGGGTGGGTAGGGGGTGTGGCACAGAAAAAAAGTCATTGAAAGAGGAGAGAGAAGTTTCAAGAAGAAGAAAGTGGTCAATTCTGTTAGATAAGAAAACTCTGAAAACTGCCCAGTTAGATATGGTCCCAGGGTCTCTGATTATGGGTGCATCAGCGTGAAGGAAGAAACCAAACTGCGATGAGATTAGGAGGTCTGGAAATGAATTCTTCATGACTGAGTGCTTTTGTAGCCACTTATGAAACAGCAAGGCGACAAGCCTTGGTGAGATTAACTAGAAGGAATAAGTCCATGTGCTTGTGCTTCACGGTTGTTCTGCAAATCTCCTGGGATGACGTGGACTCACCTAGTCAGCTGGGGGTATTTACAAAGGCCCAATCTCAAATTTTCACTCGGAATTCGCAGAGCAGATCCTAGAGCTCCCTCTTGGGGTTGGCGATTCTCATACAGTCCTCGTCTTGGAAATATTAAAAGAATCAGCAAACTATGGTCCTGGGGCTGCATCTGGCTCTCTGCCTGTTTTCAAATGGCCTGTGAACTCAGGATGTTTCTTTTACATTTTTCAATGTTTGAAAAAAAATTCTAAAGAAATATTTTGTGATGTGAAAATTGTATGACATTCAAATTTCAGTGTCATTAAATGCATTTTCATTGGAACACAGCGCTCACTTGTTTGGGTGTGGCTGCTTTCATTCCACAACAGCAGAGCTGAGGAGCAGTGACAGAGGATGCACAGCTCACAACGCCTAAAACAATCTAGTCCTTTTCAGAAAACGTTTGTGGACCCCTACCCTAGAAGATTAGACAGAGTGGTCCTGGGTCTTTAGGTTGCTCTTTAGAGATATAAAAATAGCTTAGTTCTGGTCATCAAAGCTCAATAAAGACATTCTATAAATTTGTCTGATCTCCTAAAGTCTTAAGTAAAGGAACAACCCTGGAATAAGGAGACCCCTGTGAATGCCCCCATTTTAGGCCAAACCCAGTAGTCTTCAGCTTTGACTTATTTGTACTTATTTGTGGTATCTCGGGACACAGCTGGGAAAGACTCTGTGTCTAGCGTTGGGACAGGCTAGAGCAGATGAAGGGAAAGCCAAGACCTGCAACCAGACTTGTGCCTCAGTGTGGAACAGACCCAGGGCAGTGGCAGAGAACAAGGCAACGCCAGTAACCATTTGAGCACCTCCTGTGACACTGTGTATTAGAAACCTTACATTTTGCCATTATAGTGAATGAGAAATGGTCTTGGATTAATTTGTGTTTCTCCGATTACTACTGAGTTCAGACATCTTTTCAAATGTTTATTGGCCACCAGTTGCATTTTTCCTTTTGTGAATTACTTGATCATATTTTTTGCCAATTTTTCTATGGAGCTGACTTGACTTTTTTTAATTGATTTGTGGGTAATATAGTTATATTATTATATTGTATTATTTATTATATACTACAAATTATATAGTATATATAATATACACATTACTGCATTTCTATTACTATATATTTTCTCTATATTACTATATATGGCATATATATTGAAGTATTCATATACACACATATAAATATTTCATTTGGGTATCATCAGATATGTAATGGAAACTACTAGTGATTTTTGATCAGGGCAGCTTGGTGTTGGGAGCAATTAAACATTGGGGCTTTGGAGTTAGATCTGAGTCTCCTCAGCTCAAGAGCTTCCTTGTATATGTGACCATGGGCAAAGCACTTAATCTCCTCGAACCTAGATTTTTTAATTTGTTAAAGAGGGATAATAACACACACTGTCTTTAGCTAAGTGTGGGGCCATTAAGTATTCAGTAAATGGTAACACATAACATTACTACTTTTTAAATTTAGATATAATTCACATACCATAGAGTGTATATTAGTATATTCACAAGGTTATGCAACCATCACCACTAATGTCAGAACATTTTCATCATCCCCCACCTCCCATCCCCCCATCCCCTGGCAACCCCTAGTCACTTTCTTACCTCTCTGGACCTGCCTGTTCCAGACAGTTCATATAAGTGGAATGATACAATATGTGGTCTTTGTGTCTGGTACTCTTCATTTAGCATAATGTTTACAAGGTTTCATCCATATTGTTGAATGTTTTAGCACTTCATTTTTATTTTGAAAAATAACCCATTGTATTGATATACACTTGATTTATCCATTCATCAGTTGATAGACATTTGGGTTGTTTCCACTTTTGGCTATTACGAATCACGCTGCTATCAGGTTCAAGTCTTTGTGTGGACCTATGTTTTCAATTCTCTCAGGCATGTACCTAGGAGAATTGCTAGGCCATATAATAACTCTTCTGGAACTCCCAAATGTTTTCCTTAGCAGCTGCACCATTTTATATTCTCACCAGCAATGTATGAGGGTTTCAGTTTCTCCACATCCTTGTAAACTCTTGCTGTCTAATTCTTTTTATTATCATCATCCCAGTGAGTATGAACTGATATCTCACCATGGTTCTGAGTTGCATTTCCCTAATGACAAATGATGTTGAGCAACTTATCATGTGCTTATTGGCCATTTATATTTCTTCTTTGGAGAAATGTCTATTCAAACATTTTGCCCAATTTTTCACTGGTTGTCTTTTTCAGATATATCATTTGCAAGTATTTTCTCCCATCCTGTGGGCTGTCTTTTCACTTTCTTGATAGTTTCCTTTGAAGCATGAAGGTTTTTAGTGATATAGTCTAATTTATCTATTTTTCTCTTTAGTTACTTGAGCTTTAGGTGTCATATTCCTAAGTATTTTATTCTTTTTGATACTATTTTAAGTGGAATTGTTTTCTTAATTTTACTTTCAGTTCTTCACTGTTACATAGAAATATAACCGATTTTTGTATGTTGATCTTGTATCCTGCAACCATGCTAATACATCAGCTCCAGTAGTTTGTGTGTGTATTTCTTAGGATTTTCTAGGTACAGGATCATGTCACCTGCAGACGGAGACGGTTTCACCTCTTCCTTTCTGATCTGGATGCCTTTTCTTTCTTTTTCTTGCCTAATTGCCTTGGCTAGATCTCCAGCAGCACAACACTGAACAGATACAGTGGAAGTAAGCACCCTCGCCTTGTTTCTGATCTCAGGGGGAAAGCACCCAGTCCTTCACAAGTATGCATGATGTTAACTGGGTTTTTCCTAAGTGCCCTTTATCAGGTTGAGGAAGTTCCCTTATATCCCTAGTTTGTTGATTTTTTTTTATCATAAAAGGGTACTGAATTTTGCCAAATGCTTTTTCTGCATCAGTTGAGATGACCTCGTGGTTTTTGTCCTTTATGCTATTAATATGGTGCAGGTACTGTTTGCGAGGGCTGCCAACACAAAGTACCACACACTGGGTGGCTTAAACAACAGAAAATTTGCTCACAGTTCTGGAGGCTGGGAGTCCGAGGACCAGGCGGTGGCAGGGTTGGTTTCTTCTGAGGCCTCTTTCCTTGGCTTGCAGATGGCCTTCTTCTCCCTGTGTCTTCACGTGGTCTCCCTCATCTTGTTTTAACAAGAACTCAGTCATATTGGATTAGGACTCACCCTAATGGCCTCATTTTAATGTAATTACCTCCTTTAAAGACCTTATCTCCAAATACAGTCACATTCTGAAGTACTGGGGGTTAGGACTTCAACATATGAATTTTGAGGGGACACCATTCAGCCTGTAACAGTGCATTACACAGACTGATTTTTATATGTTGAACCAACTTTGTATTCTTGGAATAAACCTCACTTGATCAGGAGATCACTTAATCATTTCTACATGTTGCTAGACTCAGTTTGCTAGCATTTTGTTGAGGATTTCTATGAACAGCTAGCACTATTGTTATCTTTATTCCTAACATTCAAAATGCTTTCTCATGTGCTATTTCAACTTACCCTTAAACAGAATGCATGAGGTGGTTAGATACTCATTCACTAAAGCAAACTGAGACTCGGGAAAGTGAAATGATTTTTCCCTAATTTGCAGTATAGTACATAGCATAAATTGAAATCAAAACTACAGATGGGAAGAACATAAAGGAGATGAAAGGAAGCAGGATTTGGTGAGAACAAAGAGAAACTTTGTATGGTTAGAAGTTTACAGGGTCAATTTGAATGGCATCCGTAATCTCAATGACATAAGAACTGAGGTAATCTGCTGATGTGCACAATAAGAGTAAATAGACTTGTGGTTTCAATTCATGCATGTAATTAAACCAAGTAGGGGTGACAATTCTCATTAATTTTGAGATCATGATTTGATCAGATAAGCTAGAAGGAGACTAAACCAAAATTTTGATGACAGGGATTTGACTGTGTCAGTAACAGTACACCCCAACTTACAGACTCCTTTCTTGGAAAGCCTTTATCCAAGCTGACTGCCAATTCACACACTCTTCTCGAAGCCTTGGTGGAGCTGTACAATGATGTGCCGTGACTGCTCAGCCAGAGAATGCTGAGTTCAAGTTCTACCTCTGGCCCCAATGGATTGTGTGACTTTGAAAGTCATTTAATTTCTGCAAGACTTTACTCCCCCATCAAATGAAGGAACTGAATTAGATGTTCTCTAAGCTACCTTCCAGTTTTATGACCCTATTAATTTAGCGAATAAGCAGAGTGGTGATTCAGTGGACTGGAAATTTTCAAACAGCAATGACCTGGAATTCACTAAGGGTAGATAACGAATTACTGAAAAGTAATGAAGCCTGGAGACAGAGACAGAGAGCAGTTAAGCTGGTGGGGAGGGGGGAAGCCCGTGAAAGTGAGAAAGTAAACTGATTGGGAGAGGCTACCCAGAGTTGTGGATATCACGGGGTATCTAGGTGGTCAATTAATTAAAAATCATTTTAATTGAAGATAACTAAAAATAATTAAAAAGCCAGATCAGAGAGTCCAGCCTGGGACAGAAGACACAGATAAAATCAGGATCAAGATGTTACTTATCCCTGTTCACTGGATGATGCACTGTAGAGCACAGGTCTTACCCATAAGCTCCTCCAGTAAACGTCCTGAAGTCCTGGCCCATCAGCTTCTCACATCATTCGCAGGCCACGTTTCACGTCCCTGGGCTGTCATGTGACACTTCACGATGATCTGGTTCATAGGAGGCAATGTTCTGATAATCAAAAGACACCGTATTTTCCTTGTCATTTTAAAATGATTTTTAAACTCTCTTTCATGCAAATGAAATGCACTATTAATGTAAAAAAACCTCTAACATTCATGCACATAATGTGGATAGGGGCAGTCCCTCAAATTCCTCTTCCTGTTATTAAGACTGGTGACAATTCCTCCAAGTAATGTTTTCTCTGTCTATCCTAACGTAACATTATGTACAAAAATGGAACCGTGAACACTGTTTTGCAAGGGACCTTTTGTTTCTCTCACTAACCAGCATAATTCAGACACTTTTCCATGTCAGAGCATGTAGCTCTGCTTTATCCATTCTGACAACTACGGAGGAGTCCACCACGTCACTGTATCATAATTTACGCAGCTTCCATTGATGCACATTTACCTTGTTTCTAATTTTTCAGTTTATAAATGATACTACAGTGAACATTCTTGTATATGTCTCACATCTTTGGATAACTGTTTCTCAATAATACATACTTAAAACTCTAATTGCTTACTTCAGTAAAAAGTTAACAAATGTAAATTTTAAAAAATGAAATTGCTGACTCAAAGGATATTTTAGTAGATATTGCCAAACTGTCCTCCAAAATGCTGACTCAATTTATAATCCTACCAGTGTATGAAAGCAGCTGTTTCCCCACTCTCTAGCTAGCACTGGGCAGTCTTTTTCTTTCTTTCTTTTTCTTTTTTTAAATCTTTCCCATCTCCTGTAGATGTAGCGTTGTCAGATTCAGCAAGTAAAAATAAAGAATGTCTAATTAAACATGAATTTCAAATAAACAAACAACAAAAAAGAGATTACCCATCTCCACCTGCGAACTGGCTCTGCTTCTGGTCTCTCCTTTGGTATCATCAGTGATTGTCTTCTCTGATTATCAACAATTAACTGAAACTTTTTTTTCATCCTAAATAAGAAATATTTGCTGTTTAAATTTGCGCATTCTTAAGATTTAGTGAGAATAAGCATATGTATTGGCCACTTTTATGTCCTCTTTAGTGAACTACCTGTTTGTATCATTTGTTCCTTTTGCCAGTAGTTTATTTGCTTTCCTTAATGATTTGCAAGAATATTTTTATATTAAGGAAATAGACCATGTTATATATGACCCAGTTTCCCCTTTGAATATTTTTGTTTTCCCCTCATCTAGAAATGTTACATTTTTATGTAGTCCAGCTTATCAAGCTGTACCAATATGACAGTTCCTCAAATCACCTGAATGCCTTGTATAAATGCAAATTCCTGGGCTCCATTCCAGACCCAGCTAATAAAATTTCTGGGGGTGAAACTTGGAACTCTGTACTTAAAATCTCTGTAGGAGATTTTCTCCTTTCTCTTTTTCTATCTCCATCTTTTCTTTTTAACTCCTTCCCTCCCTTCCTCCTACCCATCCATCCAGACTTTTGTTCTATTCAATAATCAAGTGAAAAATTTGCTAGAATTACTAAAATAAAAAATATAGAAGTAAACACATAAACAATGCAAGTGGAAGCTATTATCTTCTGAGAGAGTGCACTGTGGTGAAAATGACTTAGTCTTTATTAGTTCTTGACTTCAGGGAGAAAAAAAGGAATTTCAATTTTTTTCTAACATTAAAAAAATCCCTTTTCTTATGGAAAATTTTAAGCATATATGCAAGTAGAGAGAATAATACTTCCTAACTTCAAAAATGATCAACATGGCCAATTTTGTTTCCTCTACATGCTGGATTCCCCCTACCATCACCCATTCCCCAGATTATTTTAAAGCAAATCCCAGGAGATTCCTAAACTCAATCAATTTGAGATCTATAACTTTATGATTTCTAGGTTTCCCACTGTGCTTTAAAAGTTCTTTCCAACTCCAGCAAAGTATTCACTGATACTTTTTCAAGCAAGTACCTGTATGACCTCATTTTCTCTGGTTTCAGTCTCAAGAGTTTGAAGTCTATTATTATTTAAACAACAACAAAGACTAAAATCAAACGGGAGACATTTGAGGTAATGTTAAGGACTAGGTACCCGAAATGTCTTCTACAGGAGATTTCAAATACCTATTTTTAAATATTCCAACCAACAGGATTTAATACCAGAATTTTCTTACAAGTTACTAATGGCTACCAAGAGTCTTATCTCAGTGTTTCACATTCATGCCACCTGATGTTCGTATCTGATAAAGTCTTAAATTACTCCAATTAGTTAAAAGGAGATTTGAGAAGTATTTAGGCATGAGCATCAGACAATTAAAAATGCTAATGCTTTGAACATGAGAAGAGTTAAGAATTAGTGAAGCAGGAACATTACTAGTCTGAGCCACACTGCTGGTTGACTCAACATCTAGCTATAGTCCCTAATCTATCTGTAAAATATGGCTAGCACCACTACCTACCTCCCACACTGTGTAGAAAAATGAGACTTAACATTTTGTCTTTAAAGAAGTGAGCTGCCTAATTAGACACCTTTCCTTTAATTACTCTTAGTCTTTATCTCAATGAAGTTACTAAACCTTGGTAAATATTCTCTTCCACTTACAGAAGAATAGGGAAATAGAAATCAAGACCTTATAGAATATTTTCAAGGTTTTTATAATTCTAAGCAAAATTTGTCACTTAAATGTTTAAATTTTTTTTGAGATAAAATTCACACAGTATTCATTTAAACCATTTAAAAAATGTACAACTGAGTGTTTTTAGTACATTCACAAAGTTGTGCAATCACCACTACTAATTCTAGAACATTTCATCACTCCAAATGGAAATCCCCTGGCAACAACTAATTCATTTTTTTTTTAAAACAGATTTGCCTATTCTGAATATCGAACATAAATAGAAGCATGTAATATGTGGCTTTTGTGTCTGCCTCCTTTTACTTGGCACGTGTTTTCAGGATTCATTCATTTTGTAGTAGCATCAGTACTTATTTCCTTCCTCTGGCTGCATAATATTCCACTGTATGGACAGACTACTTTTATTCATTTGTCAGTTGATGAATATTTGTTTTGGGTTGTTTCCTTTTTGGTATTATGCAGAATCTGCCATGAAAATACACGTACAGGTTTTTGTGTGAACATGTTTTCATTTCACTTGGGTATACACTTGGGAGGAGTGTAATTACTGGGTCATTAGAGTAACTAAGCTTAACTTTTTGAAGAACTGCCAAACTATTTTTCAAAGTGGCTGCAATGTATGAGGGTTCCTCCCAATTTCTCCACATCCTCGTCAACTTACTTTGTTTTTGTTTTGCTTAAAATCACAGCCACCCTGGTGGGCGTGAAGTAGTACCTCCTTGTAGTTCTGATTTGCATTCTCCTAATGACTAGTGAAGCACTCATGGGCTTACTGGCCATTTGTATTTCTGTGGAGGAATGTCTATTCAATCCTTTGCCCATTTTAAAATTGGGTTGCTGTTCTTGTTTTGTTAGTTCTCTGCATACTTATGGGAGATCTTATTTAGATTAAAACCAACATACAAATAAGAGCTGACAGAAGGCAAGACTGAGTCATGACGACATATTTTGAACTCTTGTATTCATCCATGCATAAAGTCAGAATTACCTCCATGAACTTTAGTTTTATGAACCAATACATTCATGGGGGCTAATGTGACTGGAATAATGGAGGGATGGTCTCCTATGTCAGGGTTCCTTAAGTAGAAAGGGACTTTTCCATCATCCCTTTTTTCTGATCTCTTCCCAAGCCCTAACCTACAATGTAGACACTGGGGTAGGAGGTAGGAGAAAGCTGAATGACGCCTGGCACAATCCCCAGGGGCCCCGGCAGAAAATTTAGACCACAGAGAGTTTTGCACAATCTCTACAATGCTTACAAATGTCACAACCTAAAAAAATTAAGCAAAAGTAAAAAGTAACCAATCCACCAGGGCAAAGAGATAGAAGTGTTTTAAAGTACTAGAGTGGCTAGTTACGACTCCAGAGTATAAATCTGCATTAGGCAAAGGCATGATTGCCATTTTTCAGGAGCTTGTAACTTATATCAATGTTACATGTGTTTTCCCCAAATACTTTCCTATCTATTGTTGTTCCTAGGTTACCAAGATGGTTCAGCCAACACGGCCTTAAAAATTAGTGCTCAAATTAGAGGATTCAAAAGAAGAGGGCTCACCACGTGAATCTGAACAAGACAGCCTGAGGAGAAGGTAGAGAAATTAAAGGTAGTGTGTGAAACTGATGCACAGCTGCATCTTGTGTCTTTGGAACATGCGTGAGAGATTAAATATTTTTCTAAGTGAAAACTAATGACACTGTGGTAGTTAGGCAGAACAATATTTAAGATATGATTTTCGCTGTCAAAGAGCTTCTTTATGCCATGAGGACTGCCAATAAGAGATGTGTGGTCACAGTACTATAGAGAAAGAGTTCCAGGTCTTCAAGACAAAGAAACACATCAGGAGCAGAAACAGCATCCATGAACGACGTTTATTGAGTGCTCACTGGGCCCTGGGCACATCAGATACAAGAGTTAGGATGGGGGCAGGAAAGAACTTAAAAAATTTAATATACACACTAATTTTACCACTAATTCTAACTACCAGGGAGGTGCAAAATTTGTACAAGTTATACCTTACAATGAAATTTGATGCCTGTTAAAAAGATAAGCTATACATACAATGCAATAAAAATGTTTTAAAATTGTGCTTAACACAGAACTACCCTGAAATGGGTTGATGACATGCTATACAGCATTCATCCTTATACACATATGTATTTCACATTAAAGATCGCTTGAAAAGCTCAAATACTTTGACCCCACTGCTGAGAAATCTACGGCCAACAACTGTAAATGCAGTTCCCGAGAAACATGCCAGCATTTGCAGTCCATCTCTTCTTTAAAGTCCCTTATTTTCAGTTTTGCTTACTATCAAGTTTTCTTCCGAACTCTTTATATTTCTTTTGTCTGATCATCTTCTTCGAGTTTCCTGATTTCATTTTTTAAACAATTTATAGTTTCACGACTTGCTTTTAATCTCTCCTTAAGCTCTGCAATTTCAAAGCTTGTTTTCTTTTTCGCAGCTTCTAATTTTTCTCTAGTTTTCACTTCAAGTTCTGCAACTGAAGAAAATACACACTTTTACTGATTCATTTCATTTTTCTCATATGTCTAAGATATGTCACAGAGTAACAAATGCAGCATTTCCTCAGGTTAGTGCTCCCACGACGAAATGAGGATAACTTAAGATATGGAACTTAAAACATGGGCATGGGAAAGAAATTCTCAACTGTCAAGAGAGGATCTAAGATGTTTTCTGCCAAAAAGAATGAAATTCTGGCCACTAATATTTTAATTTTAATTCACAGTTAAGATTTTAAGACGTAATGTTCTTGTTTTTCTCCACATACATATTTATTTGGAAATAAGGGAGCATGCAATCCAAGAGACATCCAACTAATAAGAGTTAACTAAACAGAGTACTTGTAAATGTGTAAATTTGTAATTTATGTACAGGTAAAACTTACATAAACAAAATCACACTGGTAAAACAGATCTATATCTTTTTTCAAAAGAAGACAGTATTAACCATCTAGGTTTGAATTCCAACTCTATTATTTATTCACTGTGCCACTTTGAATAAGCTATTTATTATCTCTGTGCTCATTTCCTCATTTCTAAAGTGAAGATTATAATAGAAAACACCTCATAATATTATTTGTTGAAAAGTTTCAATGAAATGTATATAAAGTATCTAGAATAACTGGCACATAAAAAGCCATATTAACAACTCTTATGACAGAGGATCACTAAATGATATTCAAGACATTCTAGCTGGCTACATAAAAATTACTAAAGAAAAAATATCATTACTGCAAAACAGAATGTATCTATTTAAATATTCCACTTGGATAGTGTAACAGTATGTTTTACAAAGAAAAATGGCTATTACCACCCAACATTTCCACCTTGTGGACATTTCAGGTAATTGCTGCTGATGACTATAAAGGCATAGTTGTACTTCTGTTAATGTAAGATGATCACTGACTGGAAGCAGCATGGTTCGGTGAAGAAAAAACCCCAAATCCCTTGAAATGAGGAAGACTTTAGCTCAAATACACCCTTGACCCCTTATTAGCTGAATGCTGGTATCTCTAAGTCTCCCTTCATTTCTGTATGATATGGTTAAAACTTAACATTTCTCAGAGGATTTATGAGGATTAAGTAATATATGTAAAGCATCCAGCACATTAAAAACAAGCAATGTTTCCTTATTTTGCCCATTGCTGGTAACTTTCTTTTTGTGATAGATTTTGTAACACAGGTAAATTTTTATGCTGCCAAAACAACCCATATTTTTCTTTGTAATTTCTTTCACTGCTTTTATTTTTAAGATTGTTTTTGAAAATAGGCAATACATACACATGATACAAAATTAAAAGGCTGAAAAGTGTAGAGAATGAAAAAAATGTCTCCTTTCATCCTTGCCTCCCAGCAACAAGTGCTCTTCCCAGAGATAATCACTGTTACGTTTCTTTGGTCTCTTTCCAGAAGTAATCTGTTCAGAGACAAGCATGCACCTAAGTGTGACTTCCTCTCCTTGCCCCCAACACAAGTAGTGTCACACTCACTATGCACACTGCTCTGCAGCTGGCCCTTTCACTTAACATTACTGTATCTGAAAGCTCATTCCTTATCAAAGCGCTGTCCCACTCTTTCAATGGCTACGGAGAACCTCGTTGAATGGACACACGAAATTCATGTATCTGTCCCCTCTGACGCACAGCTGGAGTATTTCCATTTTTCTCCCTGTTAACGAACAATGCAATAATGTGTATGCTGTGCATAATCATTTCGGTATACTTGGGGGATACACTGCTGTAAACAGTAATTGTTAGGTTGAAAGATATTTGCACTTGTAATTTTGGAAGAAAGCCAAGTAACTCTTCGAGGGTCTATTAAATTTAGAATCTCACTAGAATTATATGTCCAATTTCCTACTGCATCAAGGTTGAAAATGATATTTCAGAGTAGTTTTAATTTGCATTTCTATGACTTCTGAGGCTGACAATCTTTCCATGTTTTGGGGACATTTCTCCCTTTCGTTTTATGAATTGTTTTTCTTTTGCTCATTTTTCTATTAGGTTATTGGCTCTCCACTCCACCCCTCAACCATTTTTTCTTTTTTTTTTGAGTTAGCTTTTTTAAACTAACATATAACATATTAGTTTCAAGTGTACAATATCATGATTCAGTATTTGTATATATTGCAAAATGATCATCACAGTAAGTCTGACGTTAACATCTATCACCATATACAGTTACAGATTTTTTTTTCCTTGGGATGAGAAATTTTAAGATCTACTCTCTTAGCAACTTTCAAATATGCAATACAGTATTATTAACTATAGTCACCATGCTATAAATTACATCCATATGACTTTTTCTTTTATAATTAGAAATTTGTAACTTTTTGCCCACCTCTTGCCTCTAGCAACCACCAACCTTTTTTCTGTATCTATGAGCTATTATTTTAAGATTCCACATATAAATGAGATCATACAGTGTTTGTTTTTCTCTGTCTGATTTATTTCACAATGCACAATGCCCTTGAGGTTGATCCATGTTATTGCAAATGGCAAGATTTCCTTCTTTTTTATGGCTAAACAATATTCCACTGTATGTTTATGCATATGTATACACCACATTTTCTGTATACATTCATCCACGGATGGATGAACACTTAGATTGTTTTCCTATCTTGGCTACTGTAAATAATGCTGCAAGGAACATGGAGATGCATGTGTCTTTCTGAGTCAGTGTTTCCGTTTTCTTCAGATATGTATCCAGAAGTAGAATTGCTGGATCATACTGTAGCTCTATTTTTAATTTTCTGAGGAACTTCCATACTGTTTTTCACAGTAGCTGCACCATGTATATTTCCACCAACAGTGCACAGGGTTCCCTTTTCTATACTTCCTTGCCAATACTTGTTACTTGTCTTTTTGATAATAGCCAATCCAACAGGCAGGAGGTGATATCTCATTGTGGTTTTGATTTGCATTTCCCTGATGATTAGTGATGTTGAGCATCTTTTCATGTACCTGTTGGCCATCTGCATGTCTTCTTTGGAAAAATGTCTATTTGGATCTTCTGCCCAGTTTTTAATCAAATTGTATGCTTTTGGGTTTTTTTTGTTTTTTGTTTTTTGGTTTTTTTTTTGCTATTAAGTTGTATGAGTTTATACATTTTGGATATTAAGCCCTTGCCAGATGCCAGATATATAATTTGCAAGTATTTCTTCCCATTTAGTAGGTTGTCTTTTCATTTTGTTGACGGTTTCCTTTGTTCTGCAGAAGCTTTTTAGTTATTGGTTTTTGGTCTTTCTTAATGATGTACAGGAGCTCTTTATATATTAAAGACACTAGTCATTTGTGACATGAGTACAATGTTTTTTCCTGGCTTTGTTGACAATGCTTTTACTATGCAGAAATTTTTATTTCCTTGCTCCCTCTCTCCTCATCAATTAAAAATACATAGTGAAAGGCACATTGTTAGATGATAAGATGCAGAAGTAGGAGACAGACAAGAAAAATGTACTACAGCATCATGAGGTAATCACAAGGAGCTAGGAGAGCAGACTGGATTTACACCATTGGGAAAGGGCGTGTGTGTGTGTGTATCAAGGAAGACTTTTAGGCGGCAGTAAAATCTGAACTGAGGTTTAAAGACTGAGAAAAGAATTAGGCAGGTGAACTGGAATAAAGATTTGGGAAAAAAAAAGATTTGGGAAACTGGAATAAAGATTTGGGAAACAATAAAGTCCCATATGACTATAACAGGTAATTTTAAATAGAGTCAGGAAGACCTAATTTAACTCATTTGTCAGAAGGGCAGCATTCACTACAGATTCTTATTGTTTAATTTAGTCTTTTTACTTTACTTTTGACAAATCATAGGATTGCAAAGGGAACCATATACTGGAAGAAGAACTGGGTTAATTAACAATGAGATCCTAGGGAAAAATATTTAAAAACTTCTTTTGGCTTGTTCTAGTTTTCTGCTTCCTATATATAAATGCTCATATATATTTTAAAAAAAATTCCTGTTTTAAATTTTCAAATGAAGCCTCAATTTAGAGTAAATCAATCAAAGAAAAAGAACTACTTTCATGAAGCCAAGGTAACTTGCAGGTTAGAAGCACAGACTGTAAAGCTTTTATACAGAGATAGAACAACATATTGGTTAAGAACACAGACTCTATCTGGGTTTAAATCCTGGCTCTGCTGGGTGATTTGGGGCAAGATATCAAATTGCTCTATGATCTGTGGTCTTACCTACAAAGTGGGGCTAACAGTACCCTCCTCCTAGTACCCTGAAGGGTATTCAGTGAGTTAAGAAATGTAAAGCACTTGTCTAGTACATGTACGCTCTCATTAAGTGTTCGTTATCACTTTAATTATTCCTTGTAAAATCAATTTCTATTAAAAGCTACATCAACAGTGCTTAATTTCCATGGCTTACTAGTATAAATATCTTTATAAATTTTTAATGTGCTGTATAATGAGCAACCTCTATCCTATTACTCTATCTAAAAATATTACTGTTTTTCGATCCTAAGTTCTAAGGATCTGGGATCAAGTCCCGGCTCTACCTCTAACTAGTACTTGGGGAAGTTTCTTAACCCCCCTGTGCCTCATTTTCCTTTTCTAAATGGATTAACTAATAAAGTTACTGTAGATTTCAATCAGTTTATACATGTACAGACTTAGGACAGTGCAAATAGTAAGTAAATATCAATATATCTGATATTATTACCAAATATTGAGCACAATGCTCTCAAATTGGTAAAAGTGTACATTTTTTAGACCTCTAATATTCCTGTTGCTTTCATAAAGGCCTACTCACACAAACAATTCATGAGAACGCAAGGTTCACCACATCCTTAATAGTACAACTATTAGAGATTCCTTTTGCTCATTTGATACAAATATATATAGCCACCCACTACTGTTTGGTTTGCATTTAAAAAATTACTAGCAGTGTCGAATACTTCCCCTTTTTATTTACTAGTCATCTCTTTTTTTCATCTGTTTATCCATGCCTTTTCTCTATTTATCAGCTAAAGTTTAAAAATATTTTTTCTATTTTATTTATTTTAGGGTTTTAAAGATATTAATTCTTTGCCATATTTTCCACAAATTTATTTTTCTTTTTGCCCTTTAGAAATGCAGAAATTAATTTTTTTAACAAAATCAAGTTTGTCTTTCTTTTAACATAATTTCTTTTAACATCTCAAATTTAGAAATTCTTCCCTAGCCAGAAAAGACAGTCTGTTTTCTAATTTTTTAAACAGCAGGTTAACTGTCATTAATTAAACTAGAATTTGTTTTGGTAACTGCTATGAAGCAATGATCTAAATTAAGTTTTCTTGCCAAAAGCTCATCTATTGTGCCAATAGCATTTACAGAATTACCTTTTTCTTCCTTATGGATTTGATACTGTTGAGAAAATAAACTGAAAATAATACAAAACATGCAACTTACTGATAAAAGCTTCCCAAGGTTATAAAGCTCCATACAAAAGCTTTAACAAATCAAAATTAATGTATAGAAAAACCTTTTTATAACACACATTATTTATATTATACATAAATGTATTAATATTAGTTTTGTTGAAAACACAAAAATGTGGACACTTGAATTTTAAAAGAGAAGCTTCCTCTAAGAATTGGCCACATTTATGGGAGAAAAAAGATCCATAATGGAAAGAAAATGACCAGTAACAGATTACGGTAGCATATTGCTTCAGACCTCGCAAAGTGATCACATACGTAGCTGCTTTACGTTCACAACAAAGTAGACCAGGTAAATACTTTTACAGATGTAGAAACTGAAGCATAAAATTTTTAAATGAGTGTGATTTTAAGTTTTAAACAACTACCAAGTGACAAAATTACAATCAGTATTCAGATCTTTTAACTCCGAGTCACGGGTTTCATGAAAATACAAACAAAACACTATGTATAACCATTAATGGTCAGACAACAACCTCTTTCTCCTGTACATTCTCGTCCCCAACTCCCATTTACTAGATCCCTTCTCCCAGCCTACAAATAAACTGGTCTATTTCCCCCGGAAAACACCGCCCTCTTGACCTCATATCCTGCTTCTGCTACTGCTTCAAGGACTACTTTCCCTTCACAGCCAAGCTCCAAGACACAGCTGTCCACTGCACCTGTCCCCAGTTTCTCTCATCTCATTCTCTCTTGATCCACTTCAACTGACCTTCTGTCCTGACTGTTCTCCTTCAACTGCCCCCATTACGATCACCAAGGACCTCCACCTTGCTGTCACCCATTTCCTGGCTCATCTTACCTGACTTCAGAGGTACTGGATACAGTTAATGACTATTTCTTGATGTACTTTCTTCACTTGGCTCTAGGATTACGTGCACCTAGCTTTTCTCCCTTCACACTCATTTTTCTTTCTTAATTTCCCATGTTGGTCATCTTCATAATCTTTAAGTGCTGGAGTGCTCAGGGCTGTCTTGAACTCTTCCATCTTTACTCACTCTTTTGATGATACCATGTGGTTCACAATTTACAAATCCATCTCTGTATTAACTTTCAAATTTTTATCTTTAGCCCAGACCTCTCCTTGAATACCAGACTTGGGGTATAACTCCCTTCTCCCTTCAAACGAATGAAAGATCAAAGGAATAACTGAAGGAATGGTGACAAATATCAACACGGGTTGGTAAACAGGTTTCATTTTCATCTTGAATGCCAACTGCAAATGACAGCCAATAGTTGCATGAAATCCTGTGCACTGGATTCTGAGGCCACATCAGCTTAGAGGGAAAATACACCATGACTGATTAGCAGTGAGGCATTCTGGTTTTCACCATCTCAGCATTAATATAAAACTATATAAAATTAATATAAAACTGTCACAGTATAGCAAACTATAATAATGTTATGCAAAGTTCTTCAAACCAATTTTGTGAGTAAACACTAGTAAAGAGAAAATGATTGACTGACAGGTTAAGCAAGATTAATGAAAAGCTATGTTTAAATGTAATTAGTGAATAAAAGGCAAACAGTATTTCAGAGTATGTGAGGGGTCTTTACCATTCTGAAAGCAGGCCTACTTTGAGAACCATCTAAAAGATCCTTCCTATATAGCAATACATATTTTGCCTTATAATTTAATAGTCACTAATCATACAATCCTTTCACCATTAAAGAATACATTATTTTTCAGGGTTAATTATGAGCTCATGGCACTTACATTCTGTTTCATGCTTATAGGCGCCTAAGGTAAGCTGACGAGATGTGGTTAATAACTGTTGCATCATCGCTGTTGGGTCTTGAAATATCTAATGGGATAGAATGAAAAAAAAGCCCAATAACTTCAAAGTGTACCATTTAAGATGCTTTACAAACTCTCATCATTAAATCTACTTACCATTTCATCGTAGAACTCTGAAACCACTGTCTTCTTCCCCAGCATTGCATTGGTGTCTGACTGAAACAGCTTTAATAAATGATACAGGGTTACCTGTGAAATAAAAACAGACATGGTAGCTGTGCAATGGTTTTCATCATCATCATGAGACATCATCATTTCTGTAACTGATTTAGTAAACATACCATATTCAGGACCTTGTCTCAACAACTTACTGTGGCAGATCACCAAAATTCTCTGTACTTTTATTCTTCTATTAGGTCTGTACTTTTATTCTTCTATTAGGTATTACTATCCATCCACATCTACTAACTACAAATGTTTTGAAGAGGGTAAGGATCTGTTACAAAACATCTCTAGAGAGTGACTGTATATAAAAGTCACACAAGACACAGCTATGGAAGTTAAACCGGGGAATCACTAAGACATGAAGTCTTTTAATTATACAAGTGAAGTTAGATTAACGGTGACAGTTACTCTGTGAAGATTAAAGTTTACAAATCTACTGTGGGGAAAAAAGATTTAATACTTTCAAAAGGAATGACCAATATTAAAATGCTCACTGAGGGCAAGATAATTTCTCTAATGTAACAATAAGATTATTACACAAATAGTATAATAAACAAAAAGTTACTCAGTGCTAATTCACTTTGGCAAGAGCAACACGTCTTCAAAATACTTAAAGACAGATACAGCTAAGACATCAAAGGAAAAGCTTTGTAGCACGATGTGCGATTACTTGAGCAAAATAAAACCTAGCTGGTGAAACATCAGAGTTCATGTTGAAGCTGCAGAAACCTATTTAGAACCTCAAAGAATTTTCCAAAAAGTTACCTAAAATCATTATAAAGTGTATGCATCAAATGCTATATTTAAAGCAGTGTGAGGTCTAAGTGGGGAGGGTACAGCTCAGTGGTAGAGCATGCGCTTAGCATGCCTGAGGTCCTGGGTTCAATCCCTAGTGCTTCCGGTAAATAAATAAGTGAACAAACCTAATAACCGCCCCCCCCCAAAGAGTGTGAGGTCTGAATGCAAATACTTGGGCTCAAAAACCAGCTCTGCCACAATCAGCTCTGTGTTTTGAGCGTGTGGCTTCATCTCTGAGCCTTCGTACCCTCATCAGCCCCACAAACTGCTGAAGGGTCAAAGCGAAAGCTTCATGGGACTTTTCACATTATCAAGTAACAATCTGAAGAAGAGGTCAAAAGATGAAAACATCAGTGGTTTTAAATAAGGATTCATGAATAAGATATAAAGCTGCTAGGACTGATGGGAGTTTGAAAAAGCAGTAAGACTGTTTCAAGGCCTTTTAACTAAAACACTGGATATTCCCATTTCAGAGATCCTATGGACTCAACCTGTTTATTACTAATAACCAAAGGATACTAATGACTTTTAAACTTTTTGATGTAGTAAGCATATGACTGCCATGATTTCTTTCAAATAACTGTTCACACTGTATCCCTTCCTTTTATACTTGAAAAATGGAAGAGTTTTGAAAGGCACTTCACTTAAAAATGAAAAATCATAACTCATGGCAAGATACACCACGCCATAAGCTTACATAGAGTATATCTGAATAACAATGCCAACATATAACAAGCTATTCATTAGGTACTGTTCCATTTTCACAATTACTAAGAAAATACCCATTTTACATTTGCAAAGATTAGCATTACTCACAGGTCTTTCATTAGGATCAATGAAAAATATTTTGATGATTATTTCAAATTCACCCCAACCTGTTTCAGTAATTTCATATGGAGGCTTTGTAACAACTAAGAGAAAGAAAAAATAAAACAATTATAAATTGTAAATTATTGATACAGTTTCCTAGCTCTTTTTAAATTTATGTATTATGAATCAAAAAACTACTGTACCTCTTAAAGGATTGCCATAGCTTTCATGTAATTTAAATTGGATTTTCTTCACATATGCTGACATATCCTAAAATACAGAGGAATTAATTGGTTCTGCCATCCACATATAAAACTGGGAGAGAAATACTCTGAGTATATATACTAATTTTATAAAATATACTTCCCCTCAAATTTTATGGAAATCAATTTTCTAAAAACATGAATTATACCTCAGAAGTTTTTTAATTTTAAACAAAGGAAGCTTGTGCTGAATTTTCATAACTCATAATGTATAGAAAATTACATGTCCCTAATTCACTTATTTTGCAAATAATGTTTTTATACATCTCTGTAGACAATACTCAAATCAATTTTGATTTTTCCATGAAACACAGTACGTTTCCAATAATTTTAATAGAAATAACCACATAAACCAAAGCAAATCTAAGAACTAAGCAACTTCAAAGAACAAAACTACACCATACAAAGGTCAACTAAACTAAGCGACCTAAAACTGCTGGATATAAAACCCCTCCTTTTCTTAATTTTATTGTGAAGCACAGAAACATATTCATTAGTTCCTGCACATAAAAGGGATTCTCCCTGTGAAGATGGCCTCTTCACAAATAATTCATTATAGAGAAATAGGAAAACGCAAAACAGAGTAAGTCACATTCAACAGTAATGTTCATTAATCTTTTTATTTGCTGCCCTCAGTTCAGTCACGGTTCTGCATGGCAATTTAATGTGTGGCATATTGCCCTTCCTCTCATTGACCTCTACATTTGTAATCCCTTAATTTATTAAATGTGGCTGAACATACTGTGGGGTTACATGGGGAGAAAGTGTATTTCAGTATTGGAAGAAATTCTGAATGATAAGTCAGCATCTCCACCCTTAAAACTTACAGAATTATTTTGAATATTTATTAAATTCATTCACAAAATGTGTCCTCTTGATAAATTAAATGTATGTCCAAAATTCTAATCTCCTACATATAATCCAAAGTGTTTGAAGCAGACTGCCTTCATCATTATTGAGCTGTGAATTTACCCCTGGGCTATTAGCCACCGTTTTCCTCTTTTAAGTAACACCTCTTCATGACATCTCTAAATGATTTTTCAGACTTTCCAAACAGTGACAAATGATTACAATGATAATATAAATTCTCACTAGTCTTCTTGCTTCCACTATGTTGGCTCAATGATAACTGAAATACAGAATGAAGGGTTTTCAATAGTTCATTCACTCAGTGCATATTTGCTGAATACCTACTATGTACTGGCTGCATTCCAGGCACTGAAGATTCAGCAGCAAAATAAAATTACCAGCAGCTAGATTACATAACAGTTTTGTCTTTCATAATCTCTGATGGTCTTATTATCAAATTATCACTTAAATTTACTGTTCCTGAAACACTTGATTATATACTAGGTTACCTTAAGGTGTGGTGATTGGAAGACGTACTGTGTTTCTAGCATACTTCTTGTTACCATAACTTAATAAAAAAAATTATTTGGAAAAATTGATTTCTACTAACAATTATATGAAGATGACAGCTTTTACTTTATTCCTTCAACTTTTTTATAATGGGTCAATTTTATTATTAGGTTACTATAATATTACAAGTTATCTTCAAGCAAAACAAACTGTAGCTTCAAAACAGTTTCAGGAAAAACAAGTACCTACCTCATTTCTATATGGCTTCACGTATACTGTCCACTGATGGGTGTGCCCATCCTCCTCTCTTTTCTTTCCAAAATATCGAGCAACATTACCATAAACTATTGGTTTAACAATAGTAACCCCCTATAAGAAAAGTAATTTCAATATCAATTAATATTGTATTGTTACCCAAATGAACAGAATGAGAGCTCTGAAAGCTTGTTTTAAGGAATGGCAGGCAGTCTAACAACCCAAGTTTGCTCCAACCATGGATTCCCCTCAACAAATCAATTCCAGACAATTATCCTTATTTCATATTATCATAAATAACACTAGATTAATTACAATGTTCCCATTTTGAAAATGTCTATTTAAATCATGTAAAGTACTTTGAGAGCTTTTTTTTTTTTTTTTTTAAGAAACAAAAAAGGGTCTTTAGTGAAAAACTTTAAAGTAAGGTCTGGATATGGTCATCAATTTTGACTGCCATCACCTGCTGGTAATGTCCTTCGTTCTCAGCTTACAGCAGTGTTTTCTAAAGCACAGCACAAAAATTAAAGGCAGTTTGGAAGAGGATTTTAGGTGGAATTAGGGCAAACATTTTCCCTTTATTATTGACTGTGTTTACTTTAATCTGTATTAGACAAACCATAACTATAACTAGCAATTCAAACCCACAATATCAAAAATCGTAATGCATAGGAAAGGGCTTTAAAAATTGACAACCTGTTAAACATTACAGTTGGATTCAGATAATGATAAAGAGGCACTTGGATGACTGAGCTTGGTAAACACTGGATGATGGAATATTTGCTACTTCTGTGCTCAGTTCCAAGATGTACATACATGTTACTCATCACATCTGGTAAGAGTAAAAGGCAGTGAGTTTTAACAGATTATGACGGAAAGAAGAGAGAAAAAGTTTCAAGTGAAGAGAAAAAGCTGAATGTTGCACATGAATCTGAGATCAATTGTTCAACAGTAATAACCTGAAGGTCAAAGAGCAGATACATCACATGTAAGAAGTGCTGGGCCAGTGTAATCAGCGGTTAGCAAGAAATGAGGAAGAGCGGTGAACAAATGGGAAAACTTTTCACTTTGACTAGATAATTCACAAATAAACTCAACACCTTTTAGCCTAAAGTTAGTTCAGAAGAAGGGAAGCAGTTTGGATGCGAACTTAGAAAATCCCAGCCAGTGCTATTGGTATTTTTGTGATAACCAAAGATGGGGCCCCAGCTCCAAGGCCTGAATGAACACACAGAAGGAGCACTCCCATGCTGAGTGGCTAACAGATCCTCTAGCTGCTACAGCGTTGCTAGGAACTTGCAGAGTTCCTCAGAACACCCTCTACCTGGATGAACTTTAACTAAATTGTAAAAAGATGCTTACAAGCCCACATAACAATCAGCAAGGAGGAGAAATATGTCCCATATTTTAAAGTTTTACATGACTAACTCACACCCGTTTTTGGTGGAAAAGCTTTGAGGACTACAGACCTGATCTCAAGTCATTTTGGATTTGAAAACTTTCAGAACCCAACATGATTACAAGTAGAGAAAGTTCTTTAAGTTTGTCTCCAAAATCTAGCGTTGTAACACTTTGTTCAGCAGTACTTTCTTATCAGTCCAAAACCTGGCCCCAAAGCATGGGCAAATGTATATGTTAATGAAGCTTATGGCACTATGAATTTTACCCGACATCTCTCTCCCCTTCCATTAAATTTTAGAAGCTTTTGAAACTTTCGAAAAACTCCCACTTTGCAAGAAGTACTAAAGCACTGTGTATGCTAATTGTATACACAGTATAAAATCACATGAAAACAATGTAACATAGAGATTGGTGCAAAAGTGGGTGATTCCTTTTTAAAGAAAAATTTCCTTTCTGCGATCAATTAAAATCAGAAGGGGTAAAATAGGTGTTTTATCGGAACCAGCTGGTCCTGTCGTAAAAAGTTAACGTGCCAGGGGATGTAAGTGGGAGGAAATGTGTCACAGTGTCAAACACTACGGTAGGCTCTATGATAACTTTTACTAGAAACAAAGAAGCTAACATGGACTCAATGTTCCCTATGTGCTGGGCAGTGTTACGTTCTTTGCAGGCCTTGGTTAGTTTTTCGGCTGTAGCTTTGGGGCTTTATGAACACCATGAACTTGGGGACGTTTTCTGAACTTTTCTTCCCTCGGTTCTTCAGTTACTCGTGAATACTGGGGGGAAGGGGGGTTTGATGCTGCCTTTGTAAGGCTGTTATAGGGTCTGAATAAGAGAATCAGGTAAAGCGTTCACCTACTGGGCTTACTCAGTAAGTGAGTATTGAAAATGTGCTACTGTTATTATTCTCACAATAGGTGGGCACCCAGACCCCCACCCCGCCCCGGTTTCCAGGTGACCTGGGCTGGCAGCGGAGGAGCACCAAGCCGGGACCTCCCAGCCCGTATTTCTTGGCAACAATGTCCAGCTCTCCCCTGGGCACCACTGATGGTATCTGATTTTTTGGCGGGGATGGAAGGCAGGTGGCGACGCGCGAGGCTGGGGCCCAATGAAACCGTGATGTTCCCTCTGGGGCTCTGACTCGCCGTCCTCCCGGAAACCGCGGTTCCATCCCGAGGCCAGAAGACGCGAGAGGCAACCAGCGGGCCGTCCCCGGCCGCGCAGGGAGGAATCGGGGCGCGAGCGCCTCTCCCGGAGCGAGGGCGCGGGCCGGGCACTGACCTTCACTCTCCCGCCGGAGTCAGGCCCAAATTCGGCCATTCTCTTGAACATATTGTCCTACGGAGAAAGCCGCTGCCGCCGCCAGGGAAAGAGACCGGGGCCGGCGGGCTCGCCGCTCCCCTCAGAGGCCCCGCTCCTCCCGCGCGGGCCCAGGAGGAGGGTTTCTGGCTGACGGAGGGCGAGTCACTGAGGCTCGGGGCGCTGAGGAACCGCCAATTCCTCACGGCGGGCGGCTTCCCGGAAGCCCATTCAGCCCCGCGCCGGTGGAGAGCTGAACCCAAGTGGCGGTAGCAGCGGCAGCGGAGGCGACCGCGACGTCGTGCGCAGGCGCCGAGCTCGCGCACGCGCGCACACTACGCACACTGCGCACGCGCATGGCGCTGCACATCTCGGTCGTTTGAGTCTGAGGAGCCCGGGTATCTCCAGCCAGCCTGTCACCGCCACAGAACGCCTAGCTTCCTAATGACCGAGAAATTGGCTTTTGGAGGCAATACCTCGTCATCGCCAAAGCATCACAATTCTAAAATGAAGTTCGCGAAATCTCAGCCACCGACAGCTTTTCATTGTCTTCATCCAGCCCCCTAGACCTCCCAGACTTCCAAGCTTGAAGCGCTGATTTCTTCTTTTATTTGCTCCCCTTTTCGTTTCCTTTCTACCTTTTCCACTCAGTTTAGATTCTAAGGCCCGTAACGTGACACAACCGGCCCCTCTTTGCCCTTCTGTGGTTCTAACGGCTTTGCAGGTTAGCGCAGTGCCAAATTAATGATCCCCAATTTAAGCGAAGTATTAAGAGGTTCGCCCTCCCTTTCCTTCTGTTTTAAACTAGAAGCTATTCAGAACTTTTCGCTAGTCTCTTCAAACCGCCAACCCTCTCATTCTGATCAGGTGACTTGGCATCTTATTTCACGGAGAAAACAGACCTCCGTGCCCCCAGACCTAAACACGAGCTTTGGTTTGCCTGATATCCACCCTCCCTTTCTTCTCTTCTGTTCAAGAGGGAATCTTCTACTTTAAAATACTTCAGTCTGTGTTCTTGATCTCATTGTTTCTTGTTTTCTCAAGTTTTTGGCCCCATCAGCCATCTCCACTCTGCCCTGGGTTGCCACAAACCTTTAATTTGTTAAAAACAAAAACCAATATCTGCAGGAGCACCATAAAGTGAAGCACAGCAAACTGTGAGTTTCCAAACTGAAAGATCCTTCCAAGCACCCAGGATAAAGATGACAGCAAATCCACATCAAGGCACGTCACCATGAACTTTGAGAACTCTGGGGATGAAGAGAAGATCCCACACAATTCCAGGTTGTAAAGACTCCAAAATCAGAATGGCTTCAGTTTGCTGACGAGCAACATTGGAATGTAAGGAACGATGGCGTTCTCTAGAGGCTGTTCCCCAGGTGGTCCCACTGCAATGGGCCACCTTCAAAATTCTGAAGGAAAATTAATTCCAACTTTAGTGTCCCATACCCAGCCCACTAACAACCCAGTATGAGTGTGAATAGAACACACACGACTTTAGACATGCTAAATCTCAAAAAAAAAAACAAAAACAAACAAACAAAAAAAAGTACCTCTCTTGTTCCCTTTCTCAAGGAGACTCTGGAGATGTGGTCCAACAAACTGAGGGAATAAAATAAGAAGGAAGAAATTATGAAAAACAGGGAACACAGTGAATATCAAATATGGAGAGAAAAGAAGAGAATCCCAAAATGATGCTGAAAGAAAGAGCCCAGGATGATAGCCATGTATTAGACACAGACAGGAATCAGTCCCAGTTAGATTTGGTCAGAAATCTTTGGGAATTACTGCTTTAAAAAGATGAGATTGATGAAATTGTAGCTGCGTCTGAAGACCTGAGAGGAGACTTAAATGTAAAACTTAAAGAGTGGGAGATTAAGAAGTACAAGCTACTATGTATAAAATAAATAAGCTACGAGAAGATATTGTACAGCACAGGGAGTGTAGCCAATATTTTATAATAACTATAAATGAAATATAACCTTTAAAAATTGTCAATCACTATGTTGTTCTATAATATTGTACATCAATTATACCTCAATAAAGGAAAATAAAAGATGTAGCATTTGGGAGTTGAACTAATGACAGATAAACAGAAAGCTAAGCCAATTTAAGAATCATGAAGTTATTAGCACTAGGGAAAATCTTGTATAACAAGAAAGCATGACTATGTAAATACCAATTATTGATCATATATATATGTATATGTATATACGTGTGTGTGTGTATATATATATTTACATTATAAATATGGATTTTGGAGAAAGGTGCCATGTGTGATGGAGATGGGGGAGGAGGAAATAGAACTTAATTCTTAACAGTGGGAAACAATATCTTAAAATGGAAAAATCAAGGAGCAACATAAGCCTAATACTTAAAGCATGAGAATAAATACAAAATCATTAAGATTAAGCTAAAACAGTAGAAAATTGCTGCATGTGAAGGAGGAGAAATTGTGCGTTACATCTGTCAGAACAAACCTTGTAAAACTATCTGACTCTGTAAACCTCGAGAATTGATAACATTGTTAAAATTAAAACTGATTTAAAATATAATTCATAAAGTATAATTTGTATAATAGATGTGTGTTTAATTGAAAAACATTGTGTCTATGAATGACTTTAGTCACTCCCGATTATAAGTTAATATACATTATAGCAACTTCTAAGAAAATATTTTTAATATGAGTCTGCTGAATAGAAGTGCAAGAAATGTGCTCAGGGCTTAGTTATAATTAGTGCCACATGAAGAGCTCAGTTATCATCTGGAACATCACTCTGCATTTCAAATAATATCCTGGGGTGAAATTAAGGAACATGGAATTGAGTTTCTTTTAAAAATAATCAAATATTGATATTGAATTTGTTTTCTCCCAGAATAAGTGTAGAAATTTGGTTTGGAAACTTAATTGTATTAAAATAACAGGTATAAGTACGACTTGATATTTGTCAAAAACACTAAGCAAAATCTCCAACAAACATTGCTTTCCCCCTTTGGCCAACTTTCGCCATATTCTCTGGTTATTTCTTCCATCAGCCATCACTGTGGCGCTATCCTGGTGCTTCTTGGATATATCCCATCTCTGCATCTGAGCTGTCACTCTTCAAGCCTCTCTCCCCTACCTTGACAAGATCTTCATACGCCTCTAAACATCCTGATAAGAATAAATCTATATTCTTTCCCATTTATTCATACCCAGATGATCCCAGAACCTCAAAGCCTGAGGCTGCACCTGTGTTGGTGCCCTCTGTTGCCCTCCCGTGGCAGGTCTATGCTCTACATTCACGTGAGTTGAGACCTGACCCTTGGAATCCCAGAAGCTGTTGTACTGCAATCATGTGGGCTCCGAGAGTAAGAAAAATCTCAGAATGCTCAACGTAGGGGAATATACTAAGTAATCAGAAAGCGATTCAACTGATATCTATTGAGCATGTATCATGTTACAGACACTGTTCTAGGTGTTTGGAATGTGGGTGTAAACAACAGTAAAAAAAATTCTGTCCTCCTTCCTATAAGGAGAGTGGTCCAGCATGGTGTGTCAGAGATGTAAGCACAGTAAGAGGGAGTCCAGATGTGGGGGTAAGAGATGGCCCAATGAGGGGTATCAGAGCCTGAGGGGAGAGCATCTATTCCATGGTGTGGCAGTGTTTGGAGATTGGTTACATACAGGCAAATTGGTCAAATACATGCATGTAATGAGGATACATTTAAAGGATATTAAAGACAGTGGGTACCAGGTTTCTCACTGTCATAGAAAGCAGTTACCAACATGGAAAAGGAGAAAATTAGAATGAGCCTAGTGGTGTAGGATTGGAATTGGAGGTATTATGTGAATTCAATTTAAACAGATAGGCATAGAGATACATATCATGTAAATATGCACATCCTGTAGCTTTGTCCATTGATGGGGCCTGGGAACAGTGACACCCTAGTGCCCAGGTCTTGTTTTCGAAATACCCTTCTCCACTATGAGGAATGAGGGCTCTTTGGAACAAAGGCTGATTCCAGGCAGAAACAGGAAGAGAACCAGGGGAACCTTGGAACATTTTGTGCCAGAAAACAAAAACAAGTGCTCAAAAAATGATGGGGATGTGTGAAAATAACAGAGAAGCTATATTGCAGGGACTGTAGTGGCCAAAACAGGGACAGTGTGCATGACAGAATGCATGACAGTGATGGATTATGGCTCATCATAATTTCATAATAGGAAGCCATGGGCCTGCTTGATATAATAATTAAATGCATTAATTGAAAATTTGATGAGGAGCAATCTCAAAGTAACTTACCCTCTCCCAAATACTTCACAGCAGAGGTGATTTGCAGATATCACCTTAATCAAATGATCAAAGTGAACGTCATCACTAATAGAACATTTCAGAACCACGTGCCACCTGAAAAGCCCCAAGGAGAGGAGCACGGCATCACGTGTGTGGTGTTCCTGCCAAGGATGCACAGGCTGATCTAATCAGGAGAGCGTCAGAAAACCCTCAGGTGCTTTTACAACACAGCTGGGTTGCCATCTTCAAAAGGGCTAAAATGATAAAAGTCAAAGAAAAGACTGAAGAAATGATCTAGATGGAAGGAAACTGATAAAAACATGACACCCAAGTACACCACATTATTCTGAATTAGATCTTTTTATTAAGAAGGACAAACGGGGAGAGTAGATGACAATGAATGGGATCTGATGATTAGGTGGCAGTAATGGATCAGTGTTAACGTCCTGATCAGAATGATACTTTGAGGTTATGCAGGAATTACACACTGAAGGACTCAGAGCCACTGGGCACCATGTTGGTGATGTACTCTCGAAGTGTTCAGAAAAAATGAAAGTCTCCACTGTACTTGCAAATTTGGGGAAAGATTGAGATTATTTCAATGTCTTTGTTTTTTTTTAGCAGGTGGGAAGTAATTAGGTTTATTTACTTAATTACTTATTTCAGTGGAGGAACCCAGTACCTCCTCCACTGAACCCAGGAACAAAATTCTTAATTCAGATTGTCTTCACGTTTAGTCATTTGCCATTCCGTTCCTTTTAAAATTTTACCTTGCACAACAAACAGTGGTTATCGTTTACTGTTTTTGAAGATGACTGAACAGATGAAGGCGTCACATGCCTACATAGATGGGACTCTGCCTAAGATCCACTGAAGATGAACCCAGGACCTCCTACGTGGAAGCATGCACACTTACCACTTGAGCTATACCCTCCTTCCCTCAATGTCTTTAAAAAAGTGGGGGGAAAAAGCTCTGTTCTTTTGGAATTTATATTTCAGCAAGAAAAGACAAAAAAATACATAAGAAAAACATGTAGCCTAGCAAATGGTTACAAGCATGAGCCCGGGGGCACACCCACAGTTAGAAATTAAATAGCGGACAAACTGCCAGCCAAGGACTGAGAAGAAGACATCGGAGAGGCAGGGTGTAAATGAGAAGCTGAGGGAGAAAGAGTTTTCTAGAAGGATGAAGTGGTTCAATTTGTCCGATGCTGCTGAGAGATCAAGCAAGATGAACAGAGAACAGGTGGTCCCTAGAGTTGGCCCCAAGGAGTCATAGGAGGAGTCACGTTGGAGCAGTCTTCAGCTGAGTGAGGAGAGCAGTCAGATTAGGAAGGGTTGAAAAGAGAAAGGGTGTGAGGACATGGACTTGGTGAATAGAGTTATCTTGTCCCAGAAGTGTTGCTGTCAAAGGGAGCGGAGAACAATGTGGTACTTGCAGGTTATGTAGAGTCAACAGAGAGTTCTTTGTAAGAGGGAAGGATACCGGGGCAGTTTGCACAATGAGGGGGCTGATCCAGCAAAGAGGGAGAAACTCAGGATGCAGGACACACTCAGCCTCAATTGGAGGAGTGAGGGGGCTGTGGTGGAGGTTGCATGTGGGGACACTGCCACTGGCAGGAGCAGAGGTCCTTCAACCGAGTTATAGCGGGGAAGGGAGAGGGGAGGGGCCCAGGGGAGATGTGGCCTCTGTTATGGTGGCCGGGAGGGGAGGGCTTGGCCTGAGTTGCTCCTCTTCTCCCAGGGTACCCTGCGGCCGGCCATCTACTGAGATGAGAGCGGGGAGAAGGTGAGTGGTTGGGCGTGTGTGCTGGGACTTTGAAGAGAGGAGAAGTGAAACAGTGCTGGTCACTTTGGAGAGTGGGGACTCAGACAGAGGGCTGCAGAGAAGTGATTCAGGTGGCCGGGGAGACTGGAGGGCCCACGTGAGATCTGTGGTTATGAGTTTCAAGTGAGACCTGTCAGCATGCTCAGGGGTTTCTCTCTAGCAGTATCCAGCTCTTTGCGTACAGGTGAGGATTCAGCAAATACTAAAGTGCCAAATCATTTTTCCCAAATATATACATACATATTTTTTTCGTCAAAGACACTAAAAGGGTCTAAAAAAGAAAGACAAGGTATGACTTGCAAAGCTTTTAATGAGTGTTTGTATTTTTTTAACAGCATGCGTGATTTCACATCTGTGGTTAATTAGCAATTATTTCCATACTTGCAAGCTCATCTGCCTCTGAATTTAGTCATAATGCAGGAAGTTAATGAAATTAAGGAAATCATTATACGCTTGAAAGAATGGTAGTATGACCGGTCACTGAAATAACGACTTCCTTAAGATGAAAAAGATACAAAATGAGCTGAAGAAGGAAACTCCACAGTTACAGATCACAACCCTCAACATACTGCTCCACATCGTGGCCCTCACAGTGGTTTTTCCATGCCACCCTGAAGAGAAAGATGAAACAAACAGGAATAAGGTTAAAACGTAGCTGCATTCACTTAATGTCTTAATCTACCAGAAACTAACACAACATTGTAAATCGACTCTGCTTGATTGAGGAGAATCTTAAAAAGTCCAGAAATCCACTAAAAGAAATTGAGGAGTAAAAGGGTAAGATTCTGAATCAGTTAAAGTAGATCGTTTCGAGGTAACACACTGTTCCGCATAAACCCGGAGCTGCAGTTGTCAGTTCTCAGCAGCACACTTTGGTCTTTGGAAATGTTCTCTGACTTGTCTCAGAACAGGAGGGCAAACCAGATCTCCCCTTTGATGCTTAAAACACAGCATGCTTGCAACAGGAACTAACAGAGTGTGGTAGGTGCCTTATACTTCAAAAGCACACATACAAAAAACTCAGAAAAAGAGATTTGTGGATACCAGAGGTGAGGGCTGAGGGCAGGATGAGAGGTGGGGAGGAGGGAGAGGGGGAACTGGATGAAGGCAGTCAAAAGTTACTACAAATTCCAGCTATAAGATAAATAAATACTGGAGTTGCTATGTACAAACTGATAAATATAACTAACTGCTAGATTTTATATATGAAAATTGTCAAGAGAGAAACTCCTAAGAGCATCACACACAAAAAATTTTATCTTCTGTTCCTTTAATTTTGTATCCATATTTTTGCAGGTGATTAGATTCTTGTGTCCTGGTAGAAAGAATTAGAGATGAGAAGCTAAGAAAGTAAAGTGAGGATTTACTAAGGGACAGATAGTACACTCTCACGGGGACAGCAGGCAGTCTCAGGGAAGTTACTGCCCTGATTTCTCTGGCAGATCGGTTACATAAAGTGTGAAAATGAGTGGGCGGAATATTCACTGTGGGGGAAGGGTTTGGGTTCGTATTCCCTGATTTTCATCACAACTCCACCTTCCCAAAGGGAGGAGGGATTTTTGTCCTTATTTAGTGTGGCTGGGAAATGTCATGGCGTTGGTGCATGATGGGTACTTAAACCTGCAAGGCTAATTTTATTGAAATGAGGGCATAATGAGCAAAAGGTTACATTTAGACACTGGAGGTTCTTGCCTTTTCCCACCTTTCTTTGTGGACCTCCTGGTTGCTTGCCACACCTAAATTTGTGACCGCTTATCAGCCCAGAGGTTCCTACTTTTCTTTCTCTGCCCAGGGACCCCTGTTGTTTACATGATGTAGGGTTTCCTGCATTTGGCCCTGGCCCCTGCTTTTCTTGCCAAGTTCTGCCATTTGGCCTGTGTCCCCCCCTTCTCTGCTCACATCTAGCTGTCTGCCTGCTCCAACAGTCTGAGGGGATGGATGTTCACTAAACCTACTGTGATGTATGTAAGTCAAATCATTACACCGTATACCTTAAACTATCCAGTGCTGTATGTCCATTACATCTCAATAAAACTGGAAGGAAAAAAAAAACATACCATGCTCTAACGCCTTGAGGGTCCCTGACAACCCTCTTCGCACATTGTACAGCTTTGGTGATGTCATCTTCCAGCAAAACTGAAGAAGAGACAGTGAGGAATGAAAACAATGGTCATAGAAATTTCATTTTAAATTTAGTTTCAGCCAGTTTTATTCTTTTAAGCTAAAGAGAGTACACAAATTACTTTTCAAGAGTCTATGTATCTGTGAATGTTAAGGGAAAACTTTTTCTTCCCGCATCCCATTTGGCATGAAATAAAGCATTCTGTTTCTCTTTTTCCAAAGTCATTGGAAACTGTGGAATTATTAACTAATATGATGGATGTTTCTTTTTTTTACTAAACACTCTAAAACAAATGAACAAAGAGAAACTGGCCTAGCATATTTTTGCTCCGCAATTCGACTACTGGAAAAATATTCCAAAAGAAATAATAAAAACACACATAAAGATGTATGCACAAGGTATCTCATTGCAATTAATAAAGGGGAAAATGGAAACAGCCTAAGAGCTTACCAGTAAGAGCTGAACTGATGAATGACAGAATATTTATGTAGTGGAATTCTAGTCATCTTTGAAAACTAATACAGATTGGTATTTGTTGACTTAAAAATAATTTTATGTGATAAAGAACAAATCGTAGAGCAGTATATAGAATGCAATATCATTTTTGTTAAAACACACATTGCCTGCACATTTGTATGTGGGTAGATATGTGCATCACATCGCTTTACCTTCATAGACAAGTCTGATACATGTCCTGAAAGAATTTGTGTATACCAAGTTACCAGTGGTCACAAATCGCTGGGTAGTAAGAATTTTCATTCAATGACCACAAATTATTATATAAACAAAATATTTTAAAAAATAAATTAACTGAATACAAAAGAATATTCTAAGATCTTAATCTTCTCTATTAGAAATTTTAACATTTAAAAATCTAACAATATAAAGTTTGCAGTATTTCCCCAATACTTTATGCAAAAGAGATTCCACATGTTATCTCTATTTTAAAATAAATTCTATAGAATATTTGCTTCACCCCGATTAATCAAATTAGCTTGTTAGAATGACTATGATTATATAGGAACTGTAGATTTTGAACGTGTAACCTAAAGATTTTAGTAATTAAATGTCATAATGTTTCTAATTCACTTTAAAATCACTCAACAAAAAGTATATATATATACACACACACACACACATAACAGAAGTAAATAGGACAAAATGTTAAAAACTGTTAAAGTACAAGACGAATATATTTCTGTGTATTATACTAATTTCTCTATTTTTCTATATGTTTAGAACATTTCATGATAAAAAGTAAAAACAATGTTTACAAAAGGACCACACATATTCCTCCTTCTTGATTAGTTAACTACTAATCCTTTCATTTTCTATTAAAGGACCATAGATTAAAAAAAAAAAAAAAAAAAAAAACAAAACAAAAAAGACCGAACCGCCAAATTATCCCTAAAGCTCCTCAGAGTAAGTCAGAGGAGTGCATAGTTCTGCACAGAGAGTCAGATAGTCCAGCCACAGTAAATTGATGGATCCCTCCAGAAACTTCTGTGTATTAGAGAACAGCAACCTTTCATGATAGGAGCGCTTTACGTTCTTACTTCAGGAATCAGGAGGAGGGTAATAAAGAGTTTCTGGAAGTTGAGATGGAGGTTTCCTAGGTCCCTGATGACCCCATCAAGGCTTTATAATTTGTTCTGAATCTCTGTTCTTGTAAACATGACAGGACACCCCTGGGCCGCACTCAGTGTCATCTTGTCTTACCGTTACAGTTGATGCCACAGCCGTTCACTGCATGTGGAGTTTTGCCGTTGTTACACCAGTAGCGGCTGTTGATCTGAAATATCCCATAATCGGTGCTTTCGCTGGAGGGGTTGTAGTTTGTAGCATCCGTATTATAATCACTTTCCCATTTGGTCAAACACATCCCTGAAAAGAACTTATTTTCAGTAGTAAATAGGAACACCACGTGACTTACGTGGCAAAGCACATTCTATTAGGCAAATTCAATTTTACTAATGACTGACGCCTTTGTACGTATAAAGATAACTTTTACGTGTAAAGCATTTTAACACCTTAGTGCTAAAGGGCCCTTAAGAGAATTCTTTTGCTATCAAATCATTTTGTAATACTAATGAAATAAGATAACATACTTTAGAAAATATGAAACTAGCTGTTTTTTCTATTATGCTTCCCCTGCTCCCATCCCTCAGGTAAGATTCAGCCTAGAAGAGAAAAATCAAGAGTTGTTGCATGGATTTGTGCTTAGCAGTAGATACACATCGCTGATGGAAAACTGCTTTTTAGTAGGAAAAGTAAGGAATTTCTGGGAGAAAGAATTTTCTTACGATATCTAAAGGTGAATTTGGATGTCAAATTATACCCCAGACAAGAGCTGTAAAATGCAGAAGACTATTCCATCCACACATCCATGCATCCAACCAGACATTTACTCATTCGCTCAGAAATACTTATTGAGGGGGAATGTCTGAATTCAACCTGAAAAATACAGTAACTATATCGACAAAATTGGACTAAAATAAAGGGTAACTTTTACTTCGGGCACAGCTTGAATTCTCTGTAAGAAAATGAAAACTACTTCATCAACTAGAGTGAGTAAGAATAATGAAACGTCCTTTCCTGCTGCATTTCAGGGATCCTCATACAAACACTGACTGAGGGGAAGTTGGGTCCTACCAGCCCCTGTGTTAGTTCAGCGGGGAGGGTAGAGCTCGGTGGTAGAGCGCGTCCTTAGCATGCACGAGGTTGTGGGTTCAGTCCTCAGTACCCCCATTAAAAATAAATAAACCTAATTACCCCGCCCCAAAAAAGAGTTCCACAGAATTGTTAAAATTTGCTGTTAAAACCCCAACATCATGATTAGAAAGGAGAAAAATACTGCATTACTCTAGGCTTGCAGAACCCAAGTTCCAAACTAGACGTGGCTGGACTCAAATGCCAAGGGCCTGACAGAGACACCCCAGGTGCCCAAAAGTACCTTTCAGCCAGCCTTACGCGGGCCGCTGAGGGAACCGAACCCGCAAATTTAGTGGCACTGGAAGCATGGGTCCCGGCCTACTTAGAGAGGTATAGAGTTTTGCCCTCCCATATCCTCAAACCTTCACTTGTTACATCTGATTCTAAAGGAACAAGGTGATATTTTTAAACATTGTTAAGTGTACAAACCTTCCAAGAGAGTTTTTAAAAAGTCCATTCGCTCAAAGTCCCTTTCTCATTATTCATCCTGCATTACTATCCGTTCCGCCCCCACCAGCTATTTGGAAGGATGAACAAGAGATGACTTACAGTTGGCCAGGCTGACTCCCCTGTAGCCATCCATTCCGAGTTCCTTCAGCTTTCGGGCCAGCGCGCATCTCTCCCAGACCTTGCCCTGCACAGCGACAGCGAGGAGGACGAGCCCCAGCACAAGGAGAGCCTTCATGGTGACTGAGGTGCCTGGACTGCAGTCTGTCCGGGGCTGAGCCGGCCCCGGTATTTAACTCCTTTGGACTTCCCTTACTCCTGGGGGTTCGGGAGCTCCACCCCTTGAGATACGGGGGAAACAGGAGCTGTTTATTGGCCCACTGCCTTAACACGTTTTCTTTCTTATGTTTGAAGAGGGATATTCTCACATCCTAAGACTTTACCTGCCAGAAAATAATGAAATGAGCTTGTTTAAAGTTATTGCTCAGGAACAATCTGGATTAGCACTGCTGCCAAAAGAGAAACTTCCTCCTGTTTTGTAATAAACTCGAGCAACTGTAAATTAAAAAAAAAAATGGAACGAACATTTTACGCAACTGAAAACGAGTTCCAATCTTTGATTAACACTCATTCTCATTAAATTGTTTTATGTGCCTTCGCTCTGGGGTCTTCATCTTTTTCAATTAAAATTCCCTTAGATACAGTGTAAACAAAAGAACATGACACCCTGCCTGTTGTTTCAATACGGACATACCGCAACAGCACGCTGCTCAGCCAGATTCCTATACTAACTTCTTTGGATACTATTGTAGAGTTTTAATTTCTAAATTAATGTTTTACTGTTGTAAATATGTCTCATGGGAACAGCAATCCTAACAACTCCTTTTTGACAAAGCCTTACTTCACCTTTCTGTGTTACAGCATAAGGGGGTCCTTATAAGGCAAGGAAACTTGTAATAAAACCTACAGATGAATAGCACAAAATGCCACCAAAAATTGCGCCCCTTCAGCATAAGGATTATTTTGAACTGAAGGCAATTGAAAAGAAGCAGATCCAAGGAAATTTCTCTGTCTACCCGCTATTTGCCCGAATGCAGAACATAGATTTGTACAAATGTCAAACACCAACAAGCCTAGACGTGTATCGGCCCCAAGATAGCCCTGGAGGACACGACCTAACAGCCTGGACTGACTAGCTAGTATCTTCCACTGGTTTCTTACAGATTTATCTGCCTACAATTTGCCCCCCTTTGAAGCTTAAGACCCTTCTTCTCTGACACGTCACTCTTGTAAAAATATGTTGTTCTTTGGTTAAAATGCTATGTAGGTCTGAGCTCCAGCCATCTCTTTGAGTTACTCATCCTTGCATTTCTCCCAAGTATATATGAGACACGCAAGTTAATACACTTGTTTATGTTTTTCTTTTGTTATAGAGCCCACCAAAAATCGAAAAGGGTAGGAGGAAAAGTCATTTTTCCCTCCTGGACAGTTCCTGGTGGTGAGGATGGGACAGTAAAGGCTGGAACAATCCACTCTCCTGCGAGACCACTGCTGAGATATGGGGTAACTGAGAGCAGACCAGCAGAAGGTGAGAGTTCTGAAGCACATCGTCTCCCAGATCTCTGTTTGCAGTGCACAGTGAAGAGGAGGATAAACATTTCTCCTTGTCTCCTCTTCTCCAAATTCACAATGGCAGGAGGAAACATTTGTACAAATAGCTCTCGAATCCTGACTTTGGTGACTTTGATTTTGGTAATCCATGCCTATGGGTGTTGATTCTTACCCTCCCAGAAAGAGTCATATTTTCCTTTGTCTCTTTTGTGTCATTTGTCATAAGGATGAGAAATCATAAGATGAGAATCTCCATTTGTCTTGTGTTATGTCCTGAGCCAGCTAGGAGCCTGAGACATGAAGTGACAGGCAACTTTGTCCAAGCATGGCAGCTCTCAGGGAAGTGTGTCTTAATAAAGGGTCACCGACCATAAGGGGCCTGTGTCATCTCTTTGCCTTCTTGCCTTGCTTGTGCTGGGAAAATTCTCATCCCAGTATCACCCTCCTGGTAACACAGATTAGCGGGTCCCTGATTTACGGTGTCTCACTTGTGGGAGGTAGAGGTTTCTTTGCCACCTGTGCCAATGAACGTCTTTGCTTTTTAAGTTGTCTTCAGACTGGCTCTGCATTGAGAGGGCTCACAAGGACACTTCTTGTGGACATGGTTAAGCCATAAACATCTTATTGTTTTGGGTTTGTTTTGTGTGTGTGTGTGTGTGTGTGTGTGTGTGTGTGTGTGTGTGGCTGGAGGTAATTCGGTTTATTTATTTTTAATGGAGGTACTGGGGATTGAACCCAGGACCTTGTGCATGCTAAGCACATGCTCTACCACTGAGCTTTACCCTCCTCCCTGGCTTATTGGTTTTAAGCATAAAAAAGACCTACTTGTTTGGAGTCACCAGTAAGAGAGCTCTCGTCTTAAACAAATGCCTTATTGGTACCTATGGGAAGACTAGGTTGAAAAAAAAGAAAGAGAGAGAGAAGAGAGAGAAATTGATACAGAAGAACATCTTGTGAGAAAAGAGAAAAAAAAAAAACCCCTCTTTAACAAGATTAGGAGGTGATGAGACTTAGAAAAAAGGTCAGGAACCGCAGATGGCACTGAAGCAGGTGTAAAAGTTAGGTAAATATTGATAACCAGGAAACAGATTTGACAAAGACTCAGAAGATACACAGAAAATTTTGATTTGTTGTCCCTTACTCTGTAATCACACCCCACTGGTTCCAGACCTTCCCACACATTGGGCCTGTTCTACCAAAAAAAATTTCTTGGACTACCCTTCTCTTAAAGGAAAGAAAAAGTTTATAGTAATTACACTAGACATCTAAGACTAGGCAAGTATGCCCCTGAGTTCATTCTTAAGTAAAACCTACAGTTCTCCCTCAGTCCCTTGGAACTATTAATCATAATTTATCTTTGAAATGTAAGCATCCAAAGAGAGAATTGTTGGCAAAAGCAACCATGGAACAGGGGAAAAAAAAAAAAAAAAAAAAAGAAAAGAAAAAGAAAAAGTAAAAGAAAAGAGAGATTTTAAAAAAGCAAACTGCTATTTATTCTGTAAGCTCTGTTTTCCCCAGTTTTGTCTAGAGCCTTCGTATATTTCTATTAAAGACAAATAAAAATCTTAAAAACTCTTCTCCCTGGATATGGTAAAAGGCTTCAGCTATCTGAGTGGGTAACCTTAACTTGTTCCATCTGCCAGAAACACCATTTAGATCCAACTCTTATTTTATAAGCTACTGAGTTTTGTAGTGTTGTACCTGACATGTGGCTAAAATATTTAAATGAAAGCTATAAAATCTGTTTGCATCTGTCTGTACGTCTATGTGTATGTGTTATGTATATGTGATATATTTCTCACTCTGGATGGTATTCTTAATAACTAACTTGTAAAAAAGCTTAATTTAATTGGCTTAAAGGAAATGTAAGCACATAGCAGTTAAGACTAGTCAAATAAATTCATGTTATCTCTACGAGGTGTTTGAGATTATGTAATTGTAAATTCAACCTAAGACCAAAGTGTATAATAAAAATGATTTGCTCAATGTATGTCAACACGGCAGGAAAACAAAACCCATGCTTAACTTTTTAGATTCTTTGTTTCTGTGCTTTGTGCTTCTTGCCTGGTTTGTCAACGAGAAAAATAACTTAAAATGATGGTTAATTTTTTAAATCTCATGAAATCCTCATGGCAATTCCAGAGCAATTGTCAAGAACCCATGAATTAAATGGATGAAAGCGGGAGAAAACTTTGTGAATGAATTTTGCAGCCATGATCATGTTTCATAAAATACGGCTGCCTAAAGAGAGTTCCCAAATCCTTTTTGTAACCTTAACCTTAAATGATGACTTTTCATAAATATTGATATCATTTCTAAATCAGAGAAAATACTGAAACACTAATTGTTAAACATAGGTTTAAGTTTACCTACTTTTGGCTTCTTATTATAGAGACTAAAGACATTTAGGTCCATTAATAACATGTTCTTTTTGCCACTTTAAAAAACTGTAGTATAAGAAGGCATATGTCTCTAGACATTACAAAATGATATATTCCTCAATTTGCTAATTTATTACACAGTACCAATATGTGGCGGACAGTTCACAACTGCTTACTCCCAACTTTTTTGGAAATTTGTGTTACTAAAGTTAAGCATTCTAATCAATATATGTAATGGAAACTACTAGAAATAATAAGGGTAAAGGAAAAAACTGTGTGCAAAGTATCCAAGGGAAGTGTGATATATTTTGTAGGGAAAGGCATGAGGTATCAGGATGAGGTTTTGTTAAAGGAAAGTAGAATCATTTTGTCCTAAGTTAGAGGTTATTTGGAGGTTATGTTAGACCAGGTAAAAAGAAAATAAAGGGCCAAACCTACATGAATATAGCAAGTTAGGAAAAGAGAGAAAATGAGTGAGAGAAAGAAAGAGAGAGGAGGGATTCCTGTCTTGTGTGGTCAAGCGAATGAAAATGGAATGAATTTATGATATGGGTTTTTAAATGAGCTTTAACAGTAATACTGTGCCGATGCTAAACGAGAATTTAATTTTTTCTCTTGGTTAAAAGAACAAAATTGTCCTGGATTATTGTGAAAGATTTTCATTTACCTGTTAAGTAACTTGCCTGGGAAACATAATTCTGGGTCTTATCAACATCATTAATTACACGTGCTTTATGGTATTCATCAGGTATTGATTACTTTAAAAACCCACGTCTTCTCAAAACTTAAAGAGATAAGTATTTTTTTCCAGGTGCGTTAACTTCCTGTATTTGCCTTTTATATCTTCTATTGTCACTTTGGTTAAATACATAACTAAGTATTGTTTCATAACAGTTTGTGATCCTATTTAATCAGTGTTCAAACCTTTTGACATTTTCCACTCAGCTTCTTGGTGCCTATCTCTTAATTATACATAGTCAGCAACAGTTGCCAGATACTTGATGAAAGCCGCTACTGTGGAAGACAGATCAAAATAAACACTTCGAGAAGAGGAACTCAAAGGAAACAGAGGCAAGAAAAGAAGAAAGAAGAAAGAAGGAAATATAATTATAATGAATATCTCAGAGAAGTAAGAGAAAATATCACATCCATGGAACATGCAAGAATGCTGTATAATAAACAATCAGAGAAGAAAAGAGGAGCCCTTGTGATGTAAAAATATTACCACGTTCATAAAACATTTAATAGAAAAGCCTAGAGAAATATTCCCAGAAATAGAATAAAAAGACAGAGATTAAAAACAGGAGAGAAAATATGAAAAAAAATAAACTGGAAAATAAAGAGATCAAACATCCAATTAATAGGAGTTCTTAAAAAAAAATACACAAAAAAAGGAAATATAAAATAAATTCACAAAACTGAGGGACACAGGTTTCCAGACAGAAATGACCACCAAGGACCCAGCACAATGCTATAGAATAAAATCCATACCATGCACACTATCGTGAAATTTTAGAATTTCAGGGATAAAGAGAATTTTAAAATTTAAGGCCAACGATGTTAAACCTAGATTCTTATATACAATCTGTCAAGTGTGAGAAGAAAAAAACAAAGACATTCTCAGGGACCAAAAAAACTTCCTTCTGCACCATTTCTCACGAAGCATCTGAAGGACATTTTCCATTTAAAAGAGAGCCAATAAGATAGAAGATGTGGGTTCCAGGAAACACGACTCTAGCACAGGAGAGAGGAGAAGGAATCACACAGGTGTATGGAGGAGTGAAGCCTGACACTCACTGACACCTGTGCTACAGGCTAATCGAAGCCAATCCATGTTGTAGCAGGAGGGGATGGGCTCCATGTGGACGCTGGGGAAATCCAAACTTAAAGATGGCCTGGAGTGTCTGCACCTATTGAAGGGAGCTTGGCTGAGACTTCTGGTAATGAATTAAAACATAAATAAGTATATGGAAAACTAAGCAAACAGAAAACTAAGGCAATTATTAATTCTGAGAAAACCAAAAGCCTTGAGTGGAAATACAGCCAAATTGTACCATCATATTAGACTCATCTGGGAGTGTTTGGGCCTGCGTGTAAAGGGGAAAAACAGGGCAGCGGGAGGTGAGAGAGAGCTAAACCTGCATTTTCCTGGGTAGAAATAAACAGAAAATACCCATGGTTGAAAACCAAGAAGTAATAGAATAATGCTGCTCCTGAGCTATATGGCAGTAACACTAGAGTGTAGTTAAAGAAGCTAAAAATAGCTAAAGAAGTTAAAAAGGTGTTACCTCTGGTGTCGGGAATTAGATAAGAAAGATTAGGGCTATTTTTCATCCTTAAATTTATGACATTTTGTATGACTTTTAAAATATACACATGTATTTTGTGATTTTAAAAGTTTAAAAATATATTATGTAAGAAAAAAAACTAAAAAACATACACTGAAATGTTTACAGTGGTTATTCATGAATACTTTTCAGAAGTTTTATTTACTCTGCATTTTTTGGCATTTTCCAAATTTTCTTCTCTCAGCATATATAAATAATCACTTTTGCAATTAGCAAAATAATAAATAATTATGCATACACAGAGGAATGTGCAGAATTAGTGAAAAAACAGGGTGATTATTGGAAGTCCTCAACATTCCTCTGTATGAATCAACTCAGCCGTATAAGTAGGAATATTCTGTCATTTAACTTGATCTTTCCCCTATGTAGAACTACTGTACCCCATCAGTGGTTTCTCAGATTTCAATGGAATAAAGTTAAACATTAATTTTCCCTGAGCTTCAGGAGCAGCATTAAAATGAACTTATTTACAAAACAGAAACAGACTCACAGACACAGAAAACAAACTTATGGTCACCAGGGGGAAAAGGGTGGAGGGGTAAATTGGGAGTTTGAGATTTGTAGACACTCACGACTATATATAAAATACATAAACCACAAGGTCCTACTGCAGAGCACAGGGAACTGTATTCAATATACTGTAAGGGCCTGTAATGAAAAAGAATATGAAAAGGAACATATACATGTATAACTGAACCACTGGGCTGTACACCAGAAATCAACACAGCATAGTAATGTGACTAGACTTCAATTCAAAAGAAAAGAATACAAGCAGCACTGAGAAACAATCCATATGCTGGATGTGTAAACGACGGATGGTCGTGGAATGCTTGTGACACCTTTGTGAATTCTTTCTGAGTACCATTCTTTCTGTCATCTTTAAACTTCCTGGGTCAATGCAGTTAGAGCTTAAGCTGGATCTCATTTCCCCTTTTCATAGTATGAGCAAATATCTCTCTTCCCACTGTGGTCAAGCCCCAACACAACCATTGGGCATTCAACACTGAGAAATTACATGAAGTGTAACTGATTTCTCAAACATGTGATGAAACATAATCTTGTTTGCAAAGAGACAGAAGTGTTCCCTTTTTAGTGACCGCTTTCCAGAATAGTATTCTGATTTCATTTCTCTATTAAGTGTGACTTTGGTTTAAGGTACAGTATGGTCTTTTTATTTGTGCCAATGCAATTGTGTATTTGTTAAATTTCCTTCACTGGGCTAGAAAACAGTGATTTCAATGTATATATGAGTTCTGGTAACAGCACAAAATGTTGGGTGAGGAGAGAAGAAACTGTTGCAAAGAGAGGAGTAAGGTCATGTACTTGGGTTGTATTTTTTGCCCTCTCGACACACAATTTATTGCTGCCCTTAGCAAGTAAATGAGATAATACACTCACCCTCTTACTCAGAACAATTTCAGCGCACAGTGACCTGCAGGTGCTGCCGCTCTCCCTGTGGCATCACTCCAGGCTGTTGCAGATGTCGCCACACGTCCTCTCCCCGCAGCCCCCCACCTCCCGTCGCTGTGACACCTCTGTGAGCTGGCTGCTCGCTGGCATGGGAATGGTCTATTTCCAACTCAGTCAAATAGGAGCTGAACTCACACACACGGCACCATTGACACCTGGATCTCACAATGTCCCAACCCAGAGACAGTGAGGGCTGGTGTCAGTGTCTACACATTCAGCTTAGAAAATAGTTTCCTTGACGGCTGATTCAAAATGATTTTCAGGAGAAGAGTAACTTAGCATGCTAGAAATGTTATACAGACATTGAATGGTAAGTGCTAACCTTCTAAGAAATGAATGGATGTATTAGCGCCTAGGAAGTTAAGGTAATTTAAGTTTGCTAAGAAGTATACTATCTTCTAAAATAGAAAAATTTACACACACACATATACATACACATATGACTACTAATCTTTGTGAAAAACAATGAGAATAAAAGAAACCTGAATACAGAAACACTGCACTGAAAATATCTTCCTTGTGTAAGAAATTCTGCAAGTCAGATGTCCTCCATGTACTGTGGTGAATGAAGTCTGCTTTAGACCTGAATTTCATGGTGGGACTGCTGACATGGCCTTACCTCCGGCTTGTCTCCCCTCCAGCCCACCCTGCATCCAGAGCACGCCAACCTTGAACGCAGAGGACTCGCGGTTTGTAACACACACATGCCGATCGCATGGCATGTACGACTTCATTGTCTGTCCTGTGCTGAGCTGTCACATTGTCCTCATATTCACCCTGGTGAGCTCTTTGAAGGCTTATGGTCCTTTAAGGCTTCCCCTCTGCTTTCTCAGAAAGAAGCACATTCATGTGTACAACGTAGACATTCAATAAAGTTGGTAATTCACCATGTAAAAAGTGCATTCTATATCACTAATTATCAGAGAAGTGCAAATCCAAACTACAATGAGGCATGACCTCACACCAGTCAGAACGGCCATCATTACAAAGTCCACAAATGACAAAGGCCGGAGAGGGTGTGCAGAAAAGGGAACCCGCTACACTGTTGGTGGGAGTGTAGTGTAATGGTCAAGGAATTCTACACGAACGGCTGTATTGTGGAAGGAGGTCCCTGTCACATTTAGTTATAAACATTAGGAATTTGTTCATTAATTAATCCAATAAATAATAATAGCTGATTGAATATTTTCTATGTAAGATGCACTGTATTGAGGCTGAGGATACCAAGGTGAAAGGGCATGACTGTTTCCCTTTATAGGATGTTCAAAGCGACAATTACAATTCAATATAATAGTTGTTTTAATGTTGGTCTGCACAGAGGGCTGATGGGGCATGGAGGGGACCTGAAGTCCGTGGGGGAGAGACAGTGAAAGCTTCCCAGCATGTCAGCTAAATGAGAACTAGGGGAAGAACAGATTTTGTTTTTGTGGGCAGTTGGGTGGGAGACTTGTGACAGGGGCTTCCCACATTTGGTTCTCCTTCTGGGCACATGGAGGATTGTAATTCCCTAGTCCCTTGAACCTGGGAGAGAGCTGTGTAGCTAACTTTGGTCAATGAGCTGTGGGCGGACATGATGTGAGTCACTTCTAAACCGAGACATGTAATGCTGGGGCAAAATCTTCCAGAGATTTTTTTTTTTTAAGGGAGATATATGAGAGATCATGGTATGTTCTGGAAATTCCCTTTCAAGTGGGGAGTAAGTGAAGAGTTTGGCAAGTGGGGAAAAGAATTTTTAAGCTATTCAAAGGGGATTCAATGTTTAAATTGTAAAAACTGGCTGGGGAGGGAGAAGGAAACAAGGACTTAATGCCAAGACGTAAGAGGGTGGTGATCTTCCAGCTCTCTTGACTGTGCTCCACTTTGCAGGGGGGAGAAATGACCCCAGAACTTACCTCATCCTACCATTGCTGCTTTCCCGAGAAAAAAGTACTGAGCTTTTAGGATGAAATGTCATTATCTTTAAACCAAAATTTGATTGGATTCTATACACATCTTCTTGATCATTAGGGTTGTGAATGATTACTACTTGAATCAAAATATGTATTTATCTTTAAATATAAGACAAATATAAGATCTTTAAATAAAATAAACCTAAAGCACTGTGATATAAATGGACATATATGGGAAATTATAATTAAAAAGCAAAAAAGCAGGAACTGAAAACTATGACCCTGATAACAAGGCATCTTTTCAGAACATTGAGGTAATTCTAACTATTTATGTAAAGTAACACTGCATTCAGCCAGACTTCCTTGTAGGGTATAGTTTAATCAGTAAATCCTATTAATGTGCTAATTTTAGTTAATTAATACAAAATTTCAGTAATCCTTAGTACCTCACTTAGGTGATCTTTAATAATTAATTCTTTGTTGTATATGCAAATGAAATATGTGGAATTATGCATCATTAGTTCACAAAAATTTTTTAAAAACTTTCATTGGTTTTTTTGGTCTCTTAGGAGGACTGTGGACTGCAAATCATCATATGAGAAGTTGCTGTTAGAGTCTACAAGAGAAATAATGAGAGACCAAGATAGGAGAAGGCAGGAGATACAAAGCCCAGGAGGTAGATGAGACAGATATCAAAGGACCAGAGAACCAGGAGAATTTTTTGATTGCTTGGATGAGGAGAGATAAGGTAGAGGGAAAAAGCTAGCTGGATGTTTGGGTTTCTGGCAGGCCAGTTATGGGGAATTCAGGACAGTGAATAAATTTAAAGGAGGAAAGGGTGGGTAGGAGCTAAGTCCAATTTTTAATATGTTGTGTTTGAAATTCAAGTGGATGAGTGTGGTAGGCGGCTGGATCCTGGGATCCTTCAGCTTAGAAAAAAAGGTCTGGGCTGGAGATGTTCAGTTCCTAAGTTAGAAAAGGGAAACATAAATATCAGAGTTTGACTTGTGTAACATTTATAGTAATAAATAGGAAATCCAATTTTTAAAAAGCATTCCACTGTATTTCTGGAACTAAATATAGCAACCAGGACTACAGAGGGGGAAATTCAGAGCAACTAAGAATTCCTGAGATGCAGCAAGGGTGACTACCCTGTGCGATTACAAATCCTTGGTGAACGAAGTTTCCGTTGCCTAATTTCTTGAAAATATGTTTTCCATATCTTTGTTCCTCCTTGCCCATCTCTCCCTCTTTAAATCATGGGATTCCGGTGTCCATTATTTGTCGTTGCTCTTTATTTACTCATTTCTATACTCACTTTGAGTAAAGTTGACAAATTTTAGGGGTCCAGGTGAAGGGCTTTGTACATATTTCTGTACACTCAACACACAGATCAACATATAGAACTTATCCAGCAGCCCAGAAGATCAGATTATACCTCCTTCCAAATAAGACGTCTCCAAAGTTAGCTGCTCTTTTGATCTGTATTACTATGGGCTTTTTCTGTTTTGAACTTCATAAAAATGAAATGAGAGACTGCATTTTCTTCATGTGTGCTTATCTCATTCCACATGATGTTTTTAAGATTCATTCATGTGTTACCACTTTGTAGAAGTTCATTTTTTTGTGTGTAGTATTACTTTGTATAAACATACCACACTGTAGCCATTCAATTTTTATTGACGGATTTACAATATTAATATTTTTTTCAGGTGTACAACATAGTGATTCAGTATTTTATAGATTATATTCCATTTAAAGTAATTACAAAATAATGGCTATATCTCCCTGTGCTGTACAATCTATCCTTGTTGCTTATTTATTTTATGCACAGTAGTTTACTTCTCTTAATCCCAAGTCAGAAGGAAAGAAGTAAAAGTGTCACTATATTCACATGACATGATACTATGTATAGAAAACCCTAAAGTCTTCACCAACTTTAAAACTAATAAATTAATCCAGTAAACTTGTAGGATACAAGATAAACACACAGAAATCTGGGGCTTTTCTGTACACTAGTGATGAACTATCAGAAAGAGAAAGCAGGAGAACAATCGTCTTCAAAATCACATCAAAAAGACTTTAATGCCTGGGAGTGACCTTAACCAACAATTTGAAAGACCTGCACTCGGAAAACCACAGAGCATTGAGGAAGGAAAGTGAAGAGGATGCAAGATATCCTGTGTTCTTGGATTGGAAGAATGGCTGTTGTTAAAGCGTCTGTACCACGCAAGGCAACCTACAGATTTAATGCAATCCCCATCGAAGTACCATGACAGTTTTCACAGAACTCGCCTAAAATTTATATGAAAGGAAAGACCCCTAATTACCAGAGCCATCTTGAGAAAAAAGAATATCCATTCTGCTATTGATGGATTATGTTTCTTTTTTTGGTAAATATGAGTAAAACTGCTATGAACATATGTACACATGTTTTTGGCAGACGTATGCACTCCTTTCTCTGGAGTCTCATCCAAGCAATGGAATTGTTGGGTCATAGGATCGGTGTTTGTTTAGCTTTAGTTAATTTTACCAGTTTTGCAAAATACTTGTGCATCTTCAGACTCCCACCAGCAATGATGAAAGTTCCCATCTCTCCAGACTCTTAGTCTTAACAGAACTTTTAACTGGCGCCTCTCTGGTGGGTAAGAAGTGGTATCTCATTGTTTTTCTAAACACAACTTTTCTAAGGTATAATATACATAAAGCAAACCTCACACATTTAAAGTCTGTCCAAAAGGGTAAGTTGTGACATATGTGTATACCCATGAGATGACCCCCACCAAGACAGTGAACCTGTATTTATCATCTCGAAAGATTTCTGTACCCTTTTGTAATTTCTCCATCTGCTCAGCCTCACCCTCCTGTTTCCATGCAACCACTGGTGTGCCCTCTGTCACTGTAAACGTGCACTTACTGGAGTTTTATATGAGTGGAAACACACGGGGTCTACTCTTCGTCGTCAAACTCCTTTAACTCAGCATAGCTGTTCTGAGAGTCGTCTATATGATGGCAGCTGGCAACAGTCCATTGTTTTTGTAGCTGAGCAATATTCCATTGTATGGCTGTACCACAATCTGAAACCCCATTTTTCTGCTGATGGACATTTAGGCTGTTTCCAACTTTTGGCTATTACAAATAAAGTTGTTTGAACATCTGTGTCCTAGTCTTTTTATTTTTATGGACATATATTTTCTTTCTCTTGGGTAAATACCTAGGAATAAAATGCCTGGATCACATGTTAAGTGTTTGCTTGACATTTTCAGATATGCCAAACTGTTCCACCAATCCTTGTCAACACATGCTATGGTCGTTCTTTGTAAATTTTAACCACTCTGATATCCATTATCTGTTTTGATAACCATTCTGGTGCATAGTGGTATCTCATTTTGCTTTTGATTTTCATTTCCCTAATGACTAATGGTGCTGAACATTTTTTCATGTGTTCATTCACCATCTCTGTATGGCCTTTGATAAAATGCCTGCTGAAATCTTTTGTCCATTAAAAAAAGGTATGTGGAACTTAAAAACGGGACAAACTCAATTACAAAACAGGAACAGACTCAGAGAGATAGGAAACACACTTATGGTTCCCAGGTGGAGGAAGGGTGCAGGAAGGGATAAATTGGGAGTTCGAGATTTGCAGATACTAAGTATTATATATAAAATAGATAAACAACAAGTTTACACAGTACGGCACAGGGAACTACATTCAATATCTCATAGTAACTTATGGTCAAAAAGAATATGGAAACGAGTGTATGTATGCTCCTACATGACTGAAGCATTGTGCTGTCCACCAGAGGGTAACACAACACTGTAAACTGATTATACTTCAATAAAAATATACTTTAAAAAAGAATACAAAATACACATGAATACTATTGTCGTTGAAAAATGGTTTGCTGGTTTTCTCATTGCTGCTGAGTTTTGAGAGTCCTTTATATATTCTAGGTACAAGTTACTTTTCAGTTATTTGCTTGTTGATTATTGTCTCCTAGACTATGATCTGCAGCTTGTGTTTTCATCTTTTAACATCATCTTTTGAAGGTTAACCACTTTTAATTTTGATGAAATTGAATTTATCCGCTTGTTCTTTCGTGGGTTGTGCTTTTGGTGTTGTATATAAGGTCCAAAGATTTTTTTTTCCTTTGCTTTCTTCTAGATATTTAATAGTTTTAGTTTTCGCACTTAGGTCTGTGATCCGTTTTGAGGTCATTTTATGTATGGTGATATGGCTGGCGGTATGATGATTTTTTTCCGTCTGGATACACACACATACATGCACATGTACACAATTTAAGCTTACTAAATAACCAGAGATAAAACTGACATCTCAAAGAAATAGATTTCTTTCTTTAGATGGTAACTCAGCAAGGAGCATTTCCAGATGCATCTCCACTGTAAGGATGTTGGACGTCAGTTAGATCTGTAATCGAACTGCATGCGGCCTGGTTGTGGTTTTAGTTTGATTTAGTTCACCATTTGCTTTGAGAGTAGGATGAGGACTTTCCCTTTAGCAGAGCCTGGGATCTGAGGACTAACAAGGTCCCAGAGACGCACCTGGGCTTCGTAGCCATGTCACCATTCCCAGAATCCCCCTGCGTTACTGCCAAGCTGCCACCTGGCTGGGTTGCTGGGGAGTTTGCTCTGCCCTTCAGTCTGCCCTCTTTCTTCAGTGCTCTGAGATCCCTTTCAGCCTCGCTCTCCATCCTCTGGCCTTTGGAGGACAGCTGCCCTTCTCTCCGTGAAGGTCCAAAAGGCCTCAGAGGGGTTTCTCTCAGCTCTGCTGCTCTGGGAGTTTGGGAGTTGGAGTCTGGATTGCTTCTGAGGTTTCCTGACCCATCACCAGACTTTGAAGGTTGGACCCTGGAGAACCCCTGGCGGATTTCCCTCCACTCTCCTGCCCTGCTCCTCTTGCCTCCAGGGTGTGGCTGCTTTAAACCTGCAGGAGGCTGCACGCACCTCAGGAGGGGATGTCTTTCAGCATTCTCTCTCTCCTTCCAAATTCTTCTGAGTATGACCCACAGAGGAGAGTGAAGGGGTGGGTGCAGACTTGCTCTGTGGCTGGGTGTCCTTGGAATCTTGATTCGTCACACCAGCCCCTATGTGTCCAGTAGGTGTTGACTATAATTTAGCAGCTTCTCCTTACATCCATCTCCGGTAGGTTGGTCCTTCCTCCTGCTGTTTCTCCAGTGATGAGAGCAGCTACGTTCTCTTATTTTCTCGAAAGTGTTGTTGACGTTCTGGAATTTCTTTGTGTTTCTTTTCTTTCTATATTCCTTTGTGTCTTCAGCTCTATGAAGCATTTTTAAAAACTGTATCTGGCTTGTTAATATGAGAGTGATAAACTTCTATGAATTTCTACAACTAAATCAGAAGCAGAACTGAAATCTGTTGTTCATCATTTGAGAATTGTGACTTTGCAAATAATTCTATTTATGGTTAAATGGATAACTAAGGTTTAGAGAAGAAAAGCAACTTACCAAGGTGAAAAAAGTAGGGGCTGTCTTAGCTCCAGCAGCCATAACAAAATGCCATGGACAGGATGGTTCAAACAAAAATAAATTTTATTTTCTCGTGGTTCCGGAGGCTGGAAGTCCAGGATCAGGGTGCCAGCATGGCCAGGTTCTAGCAAAAGCTCTCTTCCTGCCTTGATGACAGCCGCCTTCTCACTGTGCCCTTGCATGGCAGCGATGGCTCTGGTGTCTCTTCCTCTTCTTGTCAGGGTACCAATGTCCTTGGATCGGGACTGCACCCTCAGGACCTCATTTAGCCTCAGTAATGTCCTTAAAGGCCCTATCTCCACACACAGTCACATATGAGTTTGGGGAGGACACAATTCAGTCCATAGCAGCAGCCTGCCTGAGTTACAATTCCAAGATTCCATGGCCAGTCTTTCCAGGGTGAAGACCGAGAAGACAAACACAGGGTCAAGGAGCTCAGAGTCAGGGTATACTTTTAAAAGCACGGGCTTTTAAGTCAGAAAAGCCTGAGGTTCAGTGCTGGCTCTGCTCTAAAGCTGTGAGGTCGCTCTCCTGGGAGATGTGAGCGTCAGATGTGATCACATATGGAAAGCGCCTGTCTGTCTTGATCACCCCTGTGGGATTTTAATTAATGGAGGTGCCTGAATGACGTCACAGTGCGGCTAATGTCATTGAAAGAAGACTGTATTGTTACTCACAGTTCCCAAGAGGAGGGGGCACGTGGGACTCACCACATCTCCTATGTGATTGATACATGTAAAACCCCAAGACCAACACTGAGGGTTTATTTAGGATTTTCAGTTTGTCCTTTGGCTTTTTCATTTCATTTTGTTTGGTTCTGTTTCTCCGTTTACAACCAAATACGTTTTGTCTCATTTAAAACTTTTACTGATGTTTAATGGAGTAAAGGAACAGAAAAAAATAAAACAAACCCTGTCTGTTCTTGTCTGAGAGTGGGACATTCCCAGCAAGAAGAGAAAGGTTCCCATGGTTCCTAAAGTCACCACAATCCCCATCCCAGATTTCAGCCCATTTGGTTGATGCCAAGGCAAAAAGGCATGGATGGAGATGATCAATTGTTATTTATGCATTTATGGATTCATTGGCTCTATAGCTATCCTGTGAAGAAGATGGCATCCTTTACGTGCAAGGATTTATGCTAATACATCAGGGAAAATTAGAAAAGGCAGGGAACAGGAGTGAGGATATGAGGATATGCTCCAAACCTTCCCTCCTCCAGCTGGGCTCGCTGATCCAGCTGCTCTGGCCATCATGCCAGTGTATCCACTCCTTCACCACCTCCTGTTCCTGTCCAGCCCCAATTCCTGGCACTCAGCTCAGGACCTCCCCTTCTTATAGGGATGTATTTGAAAATTCTGTGTTAGTTCCTGGGGCACAAGGGACTGGTCTGGTATCGCCAGCTAACACCCAACAGGGTACCCAGTTCAGGCCAGGAGACGCTCCTGGGGCAGCACAATTTCCATTAGGCTCTTATCTCTTAGTACATACACGTATTTGACCAATGTGCCTGTGTGTAATCAATCTCCCAGCACTGGCACGCCATGGAATAGATGCTCCCGATGCAGGCTCTGACACCCCTCATTGGGCCATCCCTCCCCCACATCTGGACGCCCTCTTTACTGTGCTTACATCTCTGACACACCGTGCTGGGCCACTCTCCTTACAGGAGGGAGGGCTGACATTTTTACTGCTGTTTGTATTCACATTCCAAACACCTACAGCAGTGTCTATAACATGATACATGCTCAATAAATATCAATTGACTCTCTTTCTGATTATTTAGTATATTCCCCCATGTTGAGCATTCTGAGATTTTTTCTTACTCTCCAAACACACGTGATTCCAAGACTCAGGTCTCAAGTTACATGGCTGCAGTGCACACACCAGCCACGTGAGGGCAGCAGAGGGCCCCAACACAGGTGCAGCTTCAGGCTTCAAGGTTCTGGGATCAGTTTGGTATGAATGAACGGAAAAGAGTATGGGTTTATTCTTATCAGGATACTTAGAGGTGTGTGAAGAATGGGTCAAGGTGGGAGAGAGGGGCTTGAAGAGTGGCAGCTCAGATGCATCTAGATTTTGTACAAGCAGATTTTGGTTCACTAGGCCTGGAGGTGGTGCCAAAGATGCTACATTTCTCCCAAGCTCGCTGGCGCTGTCAGTGCTGCTGCTTCACCAGCCAGTTTTTAGTAACAAAGGAACAGACGGTGCCCAAGGAGCTTTTACACTAACTCTCTTCATACCCATCCTGGGTCTTATTTCTCCCTTCAAGGAAAAAGACATATAGCATATTAATCCCATTGTTCCTTATAGGTGTTCATAGTTTATGGACAAGTCCATGGGCTAAAGACTTGAAATGCCTCTGCTCAATTCCTGGCTTTAGAAGTTACGACCTCTGTGAACTCGAGCAAGTCACTTAACTTCTCTGTGCCTCAGTTTCTATCATCAAAATATGGAAAATAACAATGTTTGATAATGTTGTTTGAGTTTCACAGGTGACTGTGATGCTTAACTCGGTTTCAGTACTACTGCACTGTGCTCTGTTTGCTGTAAGTTAAGAAAAACAATTCATGCACTCAATGCATTCAGGAAATATATTTTCAAAGGTAACTACAAGCTGGACTTGAATGAGGCACAGGTATAGTTACGTATACAAGTGCTTAAGGAAGGGATTACACTTCAGGGAGGTAAAAGCTATGATAAAAATAAGCACCAAATGCTGTTCCCATAGAACAGAGAGAGAACCCTTAAGAGTGAATAGATCATAACATAAAATGGGTGTATGGGAGGGAGGGAGACAGAAATACGTTGATCATAAAATGCATGAGTTCAGAATTCCTTCCTTCTTCTGTCTATATAACTTGGAGTATAGGACCTCAAAGTTATCCAGGAGAAGTGGGACCAAGAGGGCTACCTGGAGCTATAGAGAAGTGCTCATTGCCATCAGAGTCTGCCTTTTCCATAAAGTTGAGTGAACCCCTCCTGAAGCCCCTCAAACCCATTATTTTCAAGGAAGCCTGTATAATCAGCAGGATCACTTTAATTTGACCATGCGAGTGTTCAGTTGCACCACTCCTGGTGTGTACGGTTTTGACTTGACATTGAGCTGTGTCAGAGATCCGTGAAGATAGGACTCACAAGGAATGGCATCTAGGTCAGACAGAAGCAAGCCCAAGCTGAAGACAGCTATAAATGTGCTTAAAGATCTGTCATTGTGCACCTGGAGAAGGAGGACAAGTTCTGGCTGGAATTCAAGCTGGATGAAGCAGAATCTGAAAAGGGAACCACTCAACTTAGGTTCTTTAGCTATTTGTTTTATGGAAAATAAGATGGTTTGATATTCATAGCACTCCTCCCTTCCCCGTGTGAGTCTCAATTAATGAGCATAAATTTCCCCTCTCACACTTTTTCTACAACATCACAGAATAAGGAGAAGTCTATAAAATTGAGTGCTCAACTGAGAAAAGTGAATTTGACACTGATGAAAGAAACATTGAAACAGTCCTGGCCAATGATAAGTATGTGAGAAAGGCTTCTGAGAAGTCTATTTAAACGGGATCTCACCTGGATTACTCTTTGACTCTTATCTTTTGACCTTTGTCCTTCTCCTTTCTTCTTCCTTGGTCTACAGTTATAATAGCAGGAGCTGCAGCAGCCACGCTGTGATCATGAGAACTAAAACTCAATGCTAAACATCTATCTTTTTAAAATATAGAGCATATCCTAAATTAAAACAGCACAAAAACATCAGCACAGTGTAAATAGTGATAAAACGAGCATCTGTGTATCCAACATTCAGGCCAATTATCAGTAGAAATTTTGTCAAACACCAGAAGTATCTTACGTCCTCCATCTGCAAGGTGGGTATGAATATAGAGGAAATTTGGTTCCTTAATATCTTCCTTAAACAGGAAAGTCAGCCCTGGACTTCCTCTTTCTAGATATTTTGTTGTGTGAGACAAATAAACTTCTCATATAACTTCTCATTTAGTTATGCCATTGAGGTGAAATTTCTGCTATACAAAGTCACTTCTTACCCTAAATAACCATGAGCTTGCGTTCCCTGGGCCTATTTGTTTCTCCCGCCATTCCTTTTTCTTCCTGATTTGTCCCTCTTCAAAGTCAACAATGAACCAAGTGATGTTTTGTCACTCAACATATAGGAATGGGCAGAACTCAGTTTCTACCCATGAGGGACTTAAACTAACCAATATACATAAATATAGACAGACAATTCCTGTTCTCTAATGATAGTTGTAGCCCTGAAAAAAATAATTATCCCACAATGGTTAAAACCATTAGCTCAACAATGAGTTTCCATGGGTGGGAGCAGAATGCATGACCTCCCTCTCTTTCCCCACCTCATCTTTTCGGATTGCTCCACTTCACAATAAGTGCCGTGACCCTCTACCCAGGAACGCCAGGAGCCTGTTTCCCTTACCTCTCTCGTCCAATTAAAGCTTGTCAGTTTTACCTTCTAAGGTTCCTACGCAATCAATTTTCATTTTTCCCGTGTCTACGACCATCTTCTGCTAATTCAGTTTCCATTCTCATGGACAACACCTAGCCAGATCTTCTGCCAATTACTTCTCAACCTGGCAGTCACAGGAAGTTTTAAAATGCAGTTATAATCACCTTAACACGTGCCTTAACACCTTCAGTGGTTTTCCATTGTTTCAGACTTTTTGGCCACTTCTCCCTCCTCTTCTCCATTTGGTCACTGGGTTTCTGCTCTACACATTTTATTTTCACACATTGCCATCGTCTTTCCCGTATCATGGTTTTGAATATGCTCTTCCATTGCCTGCGATTCCCACACCCCACCTTCCCCACCTCCACCACCTCCACCACCTCCACCACCACCTATGACTTCTCACAGGGCTCAGCGGCTGCCTTTCTGTGCAAAGATGATTGGGCTTCATTGGACGACCCTCTTTCTTACATCCTTAATGCACCAAGTTCCCCTCCTGTGGAGTATTTATTACAATTTAACATATGCCTCTTTAAAAATTCTTAAATTAATGTTAGTATACACAACTAAACTACAACTTCCATGACAGACAGGCTGCAACTTTCATTTCGCTCTTCATTTTAATTCCATAGGCCATTATTAGACATTGAAGCGCTCAATAATGTTTTGAAAGAATGAAACAGTTACAATTTATCATCTCCACTGGCACAAAATGAATATTGGCCATTATTATTATTGTCAGTTTCATTGCCATAAATTGATCTCATGTCCCTACCCATCTAAGCTTGTAGATTTCATCTCCTTGATATGTTCACATCTTTTATGCATTCAGTAAATTTTTGTTTACTGAATAAGATAAAAAAATTAATAGAAATAAAGTGACATTTGTCAAGTTTTTTATATGTCAAATATGCCAGCTGCTGCCCTCACAATTCATTTTATGTTATACAAAAGGTGGACACCTGTCCTAGACGGATTGGCATAGTCCCAGTTTATGTATATTGTGCCAATGCTGTTTCACATTGTACCAGTGCAGTTATGACTACTGTCCCTTTTACCCTTAGAATTGCCCCTTGATGGGAAAAGTCTGTATAATATATATATCTTGTATTTATATATAAATAAAAATATGATACATTTCATAACCATAAAAAGCTAAGAAATATTTAACAAGAAAAAATCATTTTGCCTTCAATTTTGAACACTTTATGACGATAGCAAGTAAGATAGAGGAGATCATATAATCCGTCTCCATATTTTCAAGATGTTTGGCTAAGCACTAACACCATTCTTAGTGACAGCCAACTTCCGCAAGGAACTTTAAAGTTGCAAAACCCTTCATGGACATTTTCCTGTGCAGTCTTCAAAGCAAGCTTTTCAAGAGCCTTTGCTGTTGGTATATTAGGATAATACCCTTAACATACCGCCTCATTCTGACCCACCCGAGGCCCCTCTGCCCTGTTCCCTTACCCCTCACACTCCACCGCACTCAGGAGATTTGTTGTTCCTCAGGTTTATTGAGCGACAAGAGCGATGTGGAGCTTTAAAAGAGTATGAGAAAAAAGTGGAGATTAAATATCTGAAGGTGCATTTTATAATTAAAATTGCATTCTGTGGTTCACTGTGCTTGAATAAGTTCTTCTCTCCCTTCCTCTGATAATCAAACAGGACATGTGCCTAGATGGTCTGAGAAGGCAATTTCAGCACCATATTTAGTGAAATTAACCCTGGACCTGAGTTATTGGCTTATTCAGAACTCACTAGAGATTCAGAGTTGTGGTCCCATTGGACGCCCTCCCAGGTGATGACCTGTGCTCAGAAACAGAACAGAATGTCTTCCTGAATCCCAGGTGGCTGATTGTCTTCAGATCTAACTGGGGGTTGGATATACAAGCAGCCAGAAAAGTGCAGTGATAGGGAGGGACGGGCTAAGAAATGCTGGACCCCCCTTGCTTGCTCCCTCCCGCCGCACCTCACTTGATCCTGGCGCATTTCACTTGCACCAGCAACTGAGTGATGAGAAAACTCTCTCTTCTCTCGGTGGAACAGATCCTGCTGCTGTCTCTAGAGGGCGCTCGACAGCCACTGATGTGCACGCAAGCGCTTCCGGACGGAAGGCGGAGAACAACGAAGAGCCAGAGGAAGAGCAAGAGAAAGAAGCGGCAGAGAGCTACGGAAGAGCAAAGCAAAATCTGTTCTCCTCTCCTCGGGGAAAGGATCAGCGACCCCTGATTCTCTGCCCTGTTGGGTCACAGTATTTCAGGTAGCGTTTGGCCTTTTACCCGACAAGTATCTGTGCACTCCTCAAGGCCAGACTCCAAAGGGGCAGCACCGTGTGTGAGAACGGAATAAACTAACTACTGTTAAATGTGCATCCGCCTTGTGTGTTACTCTGTTCAAGATGCTTTACCCACACACTGTAACTTACACTCATAGCAGCACAACAGGATGCGTGTTACTCTGTTTACTTTGTAGGTACGGAAGTTGAGTTGCAGAGATGAATAGCCTGACCAAAATGAACACAGCTTACTGGTATTGGAAGAAACTCCAAATCCATGATTTCTCCGAAACACCATCCAACCCTTTCGTCAGGCACTTAGCAAATCCATACTGAGTTATGTAAGTAATGATTTGCACACGTAATGCAAAATAGCAGAATGTGATAACAAATGTTTAAATGCAGCATGTGGAAGTTTATAAAACAGAATTTCAGGGCTAAACCTGATCTCAGAGGCCATTCAGTTCACACTGATCACTGAGTCAAACTTCATCGTACGTTAAAGGGTCCTATCTAGCTTCTTTGAATGCCTCAAATGAGAAGGAATTCCCTACTCTGCAAATCCATCCTCCCACTGACAAACTATTCTGTCAGAAAGATTTTCCTTGTGTGATCTCAAGTCTATTGCCCTGAAACTTCCAGCTGTATCCTAAAAGCAACCCTTGTGCCCACAGTACACGATCATTCCTTGTTTCATATAACCACGTCTCACGCACTGCATGCCGGTCAAGCTGGCCCCATCCCTAGGATTCTCCTAGGGTGACTCCGCCCCTCTCTGCAGCTGGCGTTGAGGGGCAGCTGGGCAGGGCCCTCTACCTCCTCCCAACACTGTCCTCAAGGGGGTTTAACACCCCTCTGCCACTCTCAGTCTCTATAGAGTGAGAACAATATTGGTAGAAGCCACAGAAAAATTTGCCTTGCACCTGCTTCGTTCAAATTGATGCTCATTTCTGAACTAATCCCGTAGTCAGTCGAGTGCTCTTCACTGATTGGCTTTAGCCTGGGTTCTCCCTCTGGAAATGGGGATCTGACTTCCAGGATTAGCTCAACTAATGAAGCCCCAACCCTGCAGATGTTGTGGAGTGGACGTTGGGAAGTTGACAGTAATTGTGTGGTCTTGGACATGTTGTTCACTCCTCCGAGCATCAACTCTCCCTGATAAAATGGGAACAGTCACACACATTTTGTGGTGGAGAGTACCTGGGGTAGTTCACGTGAAATGGCAAAATACTGTGCCTGACGCTTGGGAGGGGCTCCATAGGTGAATAAATGTTTGATGAATCCATGAACGAACTAACAGGTTCCTGAAGGTGGCAATGACCAGGAGATGTTCATTCCCTCATTCCCCTCTGGCTGGACATTTAGGGTGCATAACTCAGGAAAGTCCTTGAAACGGAGTTAAGCAGGTGAAAAATCAACCCACACTGGAGCAACCCAACCTGGCTGGGTTGACGATGAAGAGCTTGGGCTCCATGGTTAGACTTCCCAGATTTTGAACCCAGAATGTGCAACTTCGTGGCTGTGTGACTTTGGAAACATGCCCTTCCCTCCCCAAGCTGCTTCTTTGTCCATGAAACGGGTGGGTAAGAAGCAACACGCATTAAACACAAGCATCAGACAGGCATCGTTCTCAACCGTGATCAGGTAGAATGTCATTCAGTCCTCTGTACAATCCCATCATCTCGGCATTTTCATTACCCCCCCACCCCCCAAAAAACTGTGGAGCCAAGATTTTAACACAAATTGTTTGACTTCAAAACATGCCTTCATAATAGTTAACTTCTACTATAATAAGAGTACATAACTCAGGGGATTTTCATGATGATTAAATGATATAATGCACATACGGTGCTCAGCAGGCTCTGTAAATATTGTGAATTATTATTATTTGTCACAGGTGGTGATGAAAGATATTTTTACATTAGCCCAGCATTTCCAACCCACTGTGGGGGAATCTTCCTCTTACATTTTTTATTTTTATTTTATTTCATTTTTTTTAAAATTGAAGTATAGTTGGTGTACAATGCTAGTTTCTGGTGTACAGCACGGGGATTTGGTTATACATATGTGTATTTCTTATATGTATTTTACATATTCTTCAGTCTTCTGTATGTGAATGTTTTATTCATCTTCTGTATGTGTGATAATGATATCTTAAGTTTTAAAATTTCATTCTTCATTTATTTTCTGTTTGTTTTGTTTTTGTTTTTTACGGGGGAAGTAATTAGGTTTATTTATTTACTTTTAATGGAAGTACTGCAGCTTGAACCCAGGACTTTGTGCATGCTAGGTACGTTCTCTACCACTGAGCTATACCCTCCGCCACTGATATTTTAATTTTAATTTTATTTTTAAAGCTTCAAATCAAAAGGCTGAAGGCAAAAACATCTCATTAAGAAGAAAACCATAAAATTAAATGAAGCCTCATGGTACTTGAGAATATTAAATCTGTGATTGAATTTTAATATTTGCTTTAAGTGTTGTTTAAAATGCAATGTCATAAATAAATAAATATTTTTTAAATGGTTAAAAGGCATTTCAAAAGTGCTGACTGTGGTAAATACATGAGATGATGAGCATAATACGAATAGAAACTTAACTCTCAGGAATTATTCTGTTTCTTACCCTTGGTATCGAAGCGGTTTCTCAGTTGAGTGGGCTCCATCATTGTGTGTGAATTATTTTTTTTCTCAATTATGGGGAGACTCCAGGATGATAACCATCCTGAATTACTCTTGCTGTCTGGAAAGAACTTCATGGATGCTTAAATGTTGAATCAGTGGAAGAAAATGTACTTTGACCTCTCCGGTCATTTCACATTGACCTCTTTATTAGCAAAACTTCTGATTGAGGTGGGGAAAATCTAGCAGCAGGAACGAATTCCCGCTGAAGCCCACGTGGGATGCTGTGGTCCATTCCTCATTCTGAGCTACTTGCAAGTATCATTCGTTCAGGGCTCAGCGAAAGGTTGTGCTAGTGGTCAACTTCGTGATGTTCACATCCTCTGTCCACACCCTCATCTGCTGGACAGTGAGTCTTTGAAGGAAACCTGTCTTCTTTCGCTTCTGTATCCCCATCTGTTTCCCAGATGCATGGCACAGTGGGTGTGCCCAGTCAGTGGGTGCTGATGGAGCGTTTCTCAACTGAGCAACAGCTGGGAAGGGCCACATCAGAATTTCTTTCTCCACCTTAAACAACCCACACCAGCCAGCTGGGGCCTGAGACTGAGCTTGGAGACCTGGCACTTGGGGAGCTGCTCAGATAAACCCAAAGGGCCAAGGTCAGAGGGAAACTTGACAACCGTCTGGGCTTTCGTGTTCATTTTGCTACCGAGGAAGGGAAAGCCACAGTGATGAGGGATATTACCTGATCTGACATACCTGGCAAGCAGTGAAGCTTGGACCAAACCTCGTTTCATCTGGCTTCCAGCCTAGGCACCTCCTCCTTTGTCACCAGGCTTCCCCTGCTCAGAGGGATGTGTGCCCCTCCTTTTATGTGACACAGAACACTTCCAGGCTATGAAGCATCATGCCATCTCCAGGAAGGGGAGCCTGCAGCCAGCCTGTCTTAGGACAGCTCATCTTCCAGCCTTACAGATTCTACTGAATTAGTGCTGCCAGCCTGGCCCAGTTACAGCATGCCCCACTTTAAGAAAACCCATCATCTAGAAATAAGAATTAGGCAAAAGGATTAAAATCTGAGGTTGATGATTGACACAGCAAAGAGTTTCTTTCCTTTCTTCACTGAATGGGGAATAGTAAACAAGCAAGGCTATTGGATTCCCAGCTTCCATTGTTGACCTGTTAAACCTCGGGGTTGGGGTTGCCCTTACTGAGGTTGGGAAGTTAGGGGGTGCTCAGGGCAGGAGTATTCGGCTGGGTCTTGAAAGACAAGTGAGGAAAAGGGAAAGGGGGTTGCAGATAGGGGAAGCGGCACATGCAAATTCCTGGAAATAAGAAAGTGCAGGACCTGATCAGAGAGTCGTCTGAAACAGCTGCCGAAAGGGAAGGGGAAGGGAGCCATGCCTTTTCTCTCTTCCCTCAACTCATCTTCACATGTTGCCTATTCCTGTTTCCCTAGGATAATTCCCGCTTGTCCTTAGATCAATCTCCCTACCTAAAGGCTTTCCCTGTTTCCTACAGCTACCAAACTCCGCCATCCATCATGGGATGCACATGGTCCACCTCTCCTAGGGCGCGTTTCTCGCTGCCCCAGGGCACAGGTCCCCTCGCCTGGCCTCCGGCAGCCCTCTCCATCAGCGCTCCATTCAGCCCTTAGCCTATGCACTGTGTGACCACTAATCTTTCTATTATTTATGAACAGAAAAACGAGGTATTCATGTCTGAGATTTCTTATGTGTCCTCACTCTCCCTCTGTGTTAGTTCTCTAGACTAGTTGCCTGGTGAAAAATTACTGCAGACTTAGAGACTTAAAACAGCACCCACTTACCAGCCCACAGTTCTCCAGGTCAGATGTCCAGCCAAGGTATGGTGAGGTCTCTTCTCAGGGTCTGATGAGGCTGAAATCAAGGTGTCAGCCAGGCTGTGCTCCCTTCTGGATGCTCTGGGGGGAAAAGCCACTTCCAAACACGTTGAAGTTGCTGGTCACAACTGTTACGGAAACATCAGGCCAGCCAAGAAACAAGCACCACCCGGAGGGTTGGAGTACTCAGATGTATTATGCCGGCGGGCTCAGAGGGGCTTCTGCTCCGAAGCTCTGAGCACCTCCAAGACGTGCGCGTGAGGTTTTATAGGGTAAAGTACAAGCTTGGAGTATTCGGCCAATAGGCATGGAACAGCTTTAGCAGCATCATTATCACAAAAGTGGAGGCAGGGAGGCAGCAAACCAACATTCCAAAGCCAGATATATCTCTTTGAAAATCCAGCTGGCTAGCAAAAAACCATGAACAGTAAACCAACACTAATTAACTTAGATTTACAAGTTAGTCCAGCAGAATTCAGATCAGTATTCCGATACTTAGATTTGTAAGTTAACTTGTCAGCCCGGCTTTTCCTGTTAGCCCAGCCCGGCATTTCTTTCACATTCTTAGACTTGTGAGTCATCTTGTTAGCCCAGCCTGGCTTTTCCTTCACACAACCAGTTCCTATGGTCGGCAGGCTGAGGTCTCAACTTCCTTGTCAAGGGTTTCTCTTAGCTCCTAGAAGTCACCCTCATTCCTTGCCACGTGGGCCCCATGGGTGGTTCACAACATGCTGTTGCTTCTTCCAGGCCAGCGGGACCGCATCTCTGCCCTCCCTTCCTCAGTCACCAACTGGAGAAAAGCTCCTGCTGTGGTCTGTTGTGATTTGTTTGCTTGCCATGTGGTTTATTTTTGTAATAACACACATTATAAATTTAAACAAATGCACATTATGCATTTATATAGACTACAGTTTGAAAACTGTAAATCATATATATTAATTTTAACAGTTATTCAATGATGTGTTTCTAGAAGTTTACAGCAATTCCTATCACTGTCAGCAACGTTTGGGAGTGTGTATCTCCCCAAATCCAAACTAACAATTAAAGATAAGGCTTAGAAAATTTTTTTCCAGCCTCTTTGGAGAAAAGTGATTGTGTTATTATTTTAATATGCATGCTCATATTTCTGTGAAATGTATCATCTTCATACGTTTCTTGGTATTTGCACTTATTTAAGCTGCCAATTCATTTTCTTTCTGGGTTATTTATCTTTCATGTCCTCTTTTTAGAGCTCATTTTTAAACGACAGATATTAATCACACAAGTGACCATTTTTTTCAACTTTCGTTTGGTTTCATTGCCATGAGGTTTTATTTTAGAGGCTCAAATACATTTACATGTTTTTAATAATTTCTGAGTTTCCAATCTTGGTTAAGATCTCCCCCGCCTGAGACTGTACTCATAGTCTCCTAGGTTATACTATAAAACTATTAATATTGACGCACTTCAGTGTGTAATGTGTCTAGAAATTTTCTTTTATTGGTTTAAGAGCAGGATCCTATTTTATTTTCTTCCACTAGGATTCCTGGTAGTGTCGGTACCTTGCATACATTTCTCACCCTTTTTCATTTGGTAAAATCACAGCTTCACTCAAATATAAATTATCATGTATCCTAGGATCCACTTTTGGACTCTAAGTCCTATTCCACTCACTCGTAAATAAGTCACTCCATAGCTTTGCCAACCTCATATTTGCGAAAACCCTCTGCTTTTAAAGTGCTCGCTTGATTAGGTCAAGCAATGATCTCCCTTAAGTCAACATATATATATAACATAACCTAATCCCAGGAATAAACTCCGGCATGCTCACAGCCCCGGAAGTTACACAGGGCATGTACCCCAGGAGGCAGGGGTCCTAGGGGACATCTTAGAATTCTGTCTACCACACCCTCCAAGCTTCTCTCTCTGAAGGAAGAAGTTCTGCTTTTAGGGTCAGTTTCTGAACTCTCCTTCGTAATCTGAGAACTGGACAGATTCCCACCCCAAAGTAGCGAGAGATGGAGCCACACGTCCCCTCCCAGCAGGTGGCAAGATGCGGAGCAGGCCAGGAGCACAAGCTTTCTGGAAGGAAGTGGGGTCTGTGAACATCAGGACAGGAGGGAGAAGAAGTCAGAGGGAACGGTCTATGAGGGAAGGGATGGGCAGATGACAGCGGCAAGGTCTGGGCCTCCTACACGGGCAGGAAACTGAAAAGAGGCAGGAAAGAATCACGAGATTGACTTCAAGTAGATATTTGGTAGCAAGTCGAGAATGAGGAAGGGAACGGAGAGGAACAGGGGAAAGAGATTTTTAAAAAGTACTGCTTTGAGTTATAAATTCTATCCTCTGAGATATGCCTAAGAGAAGCCAGTAAAATCATAAATTTGCTTTTAATAATGTTAGTTACTGAACTGTCTTTCCTTAGATGTGACTCGGTGCAGACACTGGGCCCAGTAATACATCTTCCAGTTGCACATGGAGGTACCTTGTCTTACTGGTTAGGCTATAAAGTTACCTTAGTCCCCAGAATACACGACCGAACTTAAAAACCAAGGGAAAAAGAGAGTATGCACGCGTGTTTTGTGTGGTCTGCTCTCTCAGTTCACCAGACCCAGCCATTTTCTCTCATCTACCAAAAAAGATTTCTTCTCTAAGTATTCTAAAAGTGAGCATTTTTCACATTGTATTTGCATGCGTGTGGGAGTGTGTAACTGAGTCACCTTTCATACTATATGAATCAAACGTATCGCAATTTAGAAATTACCCGCATTTGCCAACTCCTGATGAAGCACTAACAAGCGGGAAAACCCGGGGTCTCCAGCCAAGACCCCAGCACTGGTGTGTGGATTCTCACGGAGCCCCAGGCAGGGAGCACTGGTTTCCTTAACTGATTACGAGTCATCTGCCCCAATCCCAACCGTTCTATGTGTCTTAGATGGAAATATTGACCATGTTAGTATTTGCCTGACTTTGCCCCACAAAACAGCAATTTTGAATGGTTTAACCTACAAAAAACAGCGATTTGCAGATGGAATCCCTTTCTTAGAGATGGTTGCAAAGTACAACCAGCTGCCTTGAACCCAGATGACTCTTCAGCAAGATGGTGGGAGGGTGGGGATGAATCTGTGCTGCTGACACTTTTACCCCGAAGAATTCTCCCAGAGTTCTTCATACGTGTTCTCAATGAACCTCATGCATGCGCTTGTCCCTGCCCACGGCACAAGCTGCCTGTGGCTGGTAACCAGAGCTATGTGCTTGGATCTCCACTCCAGTGGTGCATCAAATACCCTAAGCATACAGGTTACTTACATCTACTCCCAAGTGTCTGATACGGTAACTGTAGGATGAAGCTTTGACGATCTCATGCATAATCAGAGTTGAGAAATAGCTCATAGCTGTTGAAAAGAATTGAATCTTCTCCAATTGCTTCTTCTTCAGCAATTTTGTCAGAGTCACCTGGGAAATAAATTGAAACATTACAACCTGAGAGAGGAACGAAAGACCAGTAAAAGCAAAAGGAAACAATCCCCGCCTCTTGGATGGGCAACTCCTGTAGAGCCTGGGGGCTGACGGGCTTGGGGATCCCTGAGGGTCACAGGGCTCAGGACGTCCTTCAGACGTGAAATCAACAAGGACTGAGATGATGAACAGGGTCCAAATCCAGGAACCGACAGCAGAGGTTACGAGTAGATTTGTACCTACTAAAGATACATTTAAAGGACAATATGGACAATGGGTACCAGCTTTCTCACTGTCATAGAAAGGGGTTTCCAACATGGAAAAGGGGAAAATATGAATGAGCCTAGTGGTGTAGGATTGGAATTGGAGGTATTATGTAAATTCAATTTAAACAGATGGGCATAGAGATACATATCATGTAAATATGCACATCCTCTAGCTTTGTCCATTGATGGGGTCTGGGAACAGTGACACCCTGGTGCCCAGGTCTTGTTTGTGAAATACCCTTCTCCACTATGAGGAATGAGGGCTCTCTGGAGCAAAGGCTGATTCCAGGCTTAAATAGGAAAAGAACAAGGTGAACCTTGGAACATTTTGTGCCAGAAAACAAAAACAAGTGCTCAGAGAGGATGGGGACGTGTCAAAATGACGGAGAAGCTAGCTTGCAGGGGCTCTAGTGGCCAAATCAGGGACAACATGCCCGTCAGAATACATGACAGGGATGGATTATAGCTCACCATAATCTGATAACAGGAAGCCCGGGGTCCACTTGATATAATAAGTAAATGCATTAATTGAAAATTTGATGAGGAGTAATGTCAAAGCACCTTGCCCTCTCCCAGTACCTCACAGCGGGTGTGATGTGCAGACGTCGCCTTAATCAAACGATCAAAGTGAACATCATCACTAACAGAATGTTTCAGAGCCACGTGCCACCTGAGAAGACCCACCGAGAGGCGCACGGCATCACGTGTGTTGTGTTCCTGCCGAGGATGCACAGGCCGATCTGATCAGGAGAGCGTCAGAAAACCTCAGGTCCTTTTACAGCACAGCTGGTCTACCATCTTCAAAAGGGCTAAAATCATGAAAGTCAAGAAAGAAAACTGAAGAAATGATCTAGATAGAAGGAAACTGATAAAAACATAACACCCAAATAGACCACATGATTCTGAATTAGATCTTTTTATTAAGAAGGACAAACGGGGACAGTAGATGAAAATGAATGGGATCTGATGATTAGGTGGTAGTAATCGATCACTGTTAACGTCCTGATTTGAATGATATTTTGAGGTTATGTAGGAATTAGAAACCAACGGACTCAGAGCCACTGGGCACCATGTTGGCGATGTACTCTCCAAGTGTCAGAGAAAATAAAAGTCTCCACTATACTTGTAAATTTTGGGGAAAGTTGAGATTATTTCAATGATTTTAGCTTTTTTCTTTTGTTTTATTTTTCTTTTCTGGAGATACTGGCTTCCTCCACTGAACCCAGGAACAAAATTATTAATTCAGATTGTCTTCACGTTTAGCCATTTGGCATTCCGTTCTTTTTAAAATTTTACCTTGCACAACAAACAGTGGTTATCGTTTACTGTTTTTGAAGATGACTGAACAGATGAAGGCATCACATGCCTACATAGATGGGACTCTGCCTAAGATCCACTGAAGATGAACCCAGGACCTCCTACGTGGAAGCATGCACACTTACCACTTGAGCTATACCCTCCCTCCCTCAATGTCTTCAAAAAAGTGGGAGAAAAAAAACCTCTGTTCTTTTGGAATTTATATTTCAGCAAGAAGAGACAAATAAATACAAAAGAAAAACATGTAGTCTAGCAAATGGTTACAGGCATGAGCCCGGGGGCCTCCCACAGTTAGGAATTAAACTGCAGAGGAAACAGCTAGCCAAGAAGGACTGAGAGGAAGGCATCGGTGAGGCAGGATGTAAATGAGAAGCTGAGGGAGAAAGACTTTTCTAGAAGGATGAAGTGGCTCAATTTGTCCGATGCTGCTGAGAGATCAAGCTAGATGAACAGAGAACAGGTGGTCCCTACAGTTGGCCCCAAGGAGTCATGGGAGGAGTCACGTTGGAGCAGTCTTCAGCTGAGTGAGGAGAGCAGTCAGATTAGGAAGGGTTGAAAAGAGAAAGGGTGTGAGGACATGGACTTGGTGAATAGAGTTACCTTGTCCCAGAAGTGTTGCTGTCAAAGGGAGCGGAGAACGATGTGGTACTTGCAGGTTAAGTAGAGTCAACGGAGAGTTCTTTGTAAGAGGGAAGGATACCGGGGCAGTTTGCACAATGAGGGGGCTGATCCAGCAAAGAGGGAGAAACTCAGGATGCAGGACACACTCAGCCTCAATTGGAGGAGTGAGGGGGCTGTGGTGGAGGTTGCATGTGGGGACACTGCCACTGGCAGGAGCAGAGGTCCTTCAACCGAGTTATAGGGGGAAGGGAGAGGGGAGGGGCCCAGGGGAAGATGTGGCCTCTGTTATGGTGGCCGGGAGGGGAGGGCTTGGCATGAGTTGCTCCTCTTCTCCCAGGGTACCCTGCGGCCGGCCATCTACTGAGATGAGAGCGGGGAGAAGGTGAGTGGTTGGGCGTGTGTGCTGGGACTTTGAAGAGAGGAGAAGTGAAACAGTGCTGGTCACTTTGGAGAGTGGGGACTCAGACAGAGGGCTGCAGAGAAGTGACTCAGATGGCGGGCGGACTGGAGGGCCCATGTGAGATCTGTGGTTATGAATTTCAAGTGAGACCTGTCAGCATGCTCAGGGGTTTCTCTCCAGCATTATCCAGCTGTTGGGGTACGGGAACTACTTAAGTGCCAAATCATTTTCCCCAAATATATACATACATATTTTTTTCATCAAAGACACTAAAAGGGTCTAAAAAAAGAAAGACAAGGTATGAATTGCAAAGTATTTAATGATAGTGTTTGTATTTTTTAACAGCATGCGTGATTTCTCATCTGTGGTTAATTAGCAATTATTTCCATACTTGCAAGCTCATCTGCCTATGAATTTAGTCATAATGCAGGAAGTTAATGAAATTAAGGAAAAGTAACCCCTCATCTAAACTCTCTCTCTATTTCTTGATCTAATCTCTCTTCGTGGTCAGCAAGATGCATGAAGGAGTTCTTTAAAAGGGCTAAAATAGATTGATATATAACTTGTGTGTTTATTTTTAAAGCTTCGTAAATGCAACCTTTCTAAGAAAACAGTTAAAGCAAAGGCCTCACACTTACTGGAAACAAAAATCTTAATTCAGATTGTCTTCATTATTAGCCATTTGGCCTTCTGTCCCTTCTAAAACGTTACATTACCCAACAAACAGTGGTTATCGTTTACTGTTTTTGAAGATGACTGAACAGATGAAGGCGTCACGTGCCTATGTTGGTGGGACTTTGCCTAAGATCCATTCAAGATACTCTGGAGTTACATTTCCATTGAATATTGGCCAGTACTTGTATCATTCAAGATTAAGTCTGGGTTCTTTCTTTGATTAAGAATTGAATGGGCTGCAGATCTGTTTGATAATTATGATTTTAGACAAATGTTCACCACCATTAGTTCTGTTAGCCAACCGAAAGCACTGTAGGCCTCATATCCAACAAGAAACATGTTAGTAAATATTAAGCCTCTTAGAAAAAAGACTACATGCTCCTGCTTTTGTAGAAACATTATTTGCTTGAAAGAATGGTAGTATGACCTGTCACTTAAATGATGACTTCCTTGATATGAAAAAGAGACAAAACGAGCTGAAGAAGGAAACTCCGCAGTTACAATCTGCAACCCGCAACATACTTCCTGAGATCTTGGCCTTGGCATTTATTTCTCCATGCCACCCTGGAAAGAAAGATGAAACAAGCAGAAATAAGGTTAAAACATAGGTGCGTTCACTTAGTGTGATAATCTACCAGAAGCTAACACAACATTGTAAATCAACTCTACTTGAGTGCGGAGAATCTTAAAAACCCTAGAAATCCGCTAAAAGAAATTGAGGAGTAAAAGGGTAAGATTCTGAATCAGTTAAAGTAGATCGTTTCGAGGTAACACACTGTTCCGCATAAACCCGGAGCTGCAGTTGTCAGTTCTCAGCAGCACACTTTGGTCTTTGGAAATGTTCTCTGACTTGTCTCAGAACAGGAGGGCAAACCAGAGCTCCCCTTTGATGCTTAAAACACAGCATGCTTGTAACAGGAACTAACAAGAGTGTGGTAAGGTGCCTTATACTTCAAAACCACACATACGAAAAACTCAGAAAAAGAGATTTGTGGATACCAGAGGTAAGGGTTGGGGTGGGGAGGAAGAAGATGGGAATTGGATGAAGGCAGTCAAAAGTTAATAAACTTTCCAGCTATAGTAAGGTAAATACTGGAGCTGTTATGTACAACCTGATAAATGATATATATAATAAATACAATAAATTACATATATAATTAACTGCTACATGTTATATATGAAAATTGTTAGAGAATAAATCCTAAAGGCAACACACACAATTTTCTTCTTCTATTTCTTTAATTTTATATCCTTATTTTTGCAGGTGATTAGATTCTTGTCTCCTGGTAGAAAGAATTCAGAGATGAGAGGCTAAGAAAGTAAAGAAGGGACAGAGAGTACACTCTCAATGGGGCAGTGGGCAGGCTCAGATGAGCCACTGTCCAGAGTTTCTTTGGCGGATCGGTTACATAGAGTGTGAAAATAAATGGGCAGAATATTCCTTGCAGGGATTAGGGTTTGGGGTCGTATTCCCTGATTTTCATCCCAACTCCACCTTCCCAAAGGGAGGAGGGATTTTTGTCTTTATTTAGTGTGGCTGGGAAATGTCATGGCGTTGGTGCATGATGGGTATTTCTAATCTGCAAGGCTAATTTTATTGAAATGAGGGCATAATGAGCAAAAGGTTACATTTGGACACTGGAGGTTCTTGCCTTTTCCCACCTTTCTTTGTGGACCTCCTGGTTGCTTGCCACACCTAAATTTGTGACTGCTTATCAGCCCAGAGGTTCCAATTTTTCTTTCTCTGCCCAGGGACCCCTGTTGTTTACATGATGTAGGGTTTCCTGCATTTGGCCCCGGCCCCTCCTTTTCTTGCCAATTCCTGCCATTTGGCCTGTGTCCCCCCCCTTCTCTGCTCACATCTAGCTGTCTGCCTGCTCTAACAGTCTGAGGGGATGGATGTTCACTAAACCTACTGTGATGTATGTAAGTCAAATCATTACGCTGTATACCTTAAACTATCCGGTGCTGTATGTCCATTACATCTCAATAAAACTGGAAGGAAAAAAAGACATACCATGCTCTAACACCTTGTGGGTCCCTGACAACCCTCTTCGCACATTGTACGGCTTTAGTGATGTCATCTTGCAGCAAAACTGAAAAAGAGACGGTGAGGAATGAAAACAACGGTCATAGAAATTTCATTTTAAATTTAGTTTCAGCCAGTTTTATTCTCTTAAGCTGAAGAGAGAACACAAATGACTTTTGAAGAGTCTACGTATCTGTGAATGTGGAGGGAAAATATCTTCTTCTTTGCATCCCATTTGGCATGAAATAAAGCATTCTGTTCCTCATTTACCAAAGTCATTGAAAGCTCTGGAATTATTAACTAATGTGATAGAATTTTTTCTTTTACTAAACACTTTAAACAAATGAAGAAACAGAAACTGGCCTAGCATATTTTTGCTCAGCATTTCGACTACTGGAAAGATGTTCCTAAAGAAATAATAAAAACACATTCAAAGATGTATGCACAAGGTGTCTCATAGCAATTAATAAAGGGGAAAATGGGAACAGCCTAAGAGCTCACCAGTAAGAGCTACACTGATAAATGACAGAATATTTATGTAGTGGAATTCTAGTCATCTTTAGAAACTAACACAGATTGGTATTTGTTGACTTAAAAATAATTTTCTGTGATAAAGAACAAATCATAGAGCAGTATATAGAATGCAATATCATTTTTGTTAAAACACACATTGCCTGCATATTTGTATCTGGGTAGATATGTGCATGACATCACTTTACCTTCACAGGCAAGTTTGATACGTGTCCTGAAAGAATTTGTGTATACCAAGTTACCAGTGGTCACAAATCTCTGGGTAGTAAGAATTTTCATTCAAGGACCACAAATTATTATATAATACAAAATATTTTTAAAAAGAAGTTAACTGAATACAAAAGAGTATTCTAAGTTTTTCATCTTCTGTATTAGAAAATTTAATATTTAAAAATTTAACAACATAAAAAACAAAACATAAATAAAAATTTGACAATATAAAATTTTGCAATACTTCCTCAATACTTTATGCACAAGATTCCATATGTTACCTCTATTTTTAAATAAACTCAGTAGAATATTTGTTTCACCCAATTAGACAAATCCATAACTTAGCTTGTTAGAATGACTGTGATTATATAGGAACTGTGCACAGGAACTAAAGAATTTAGAGATTAAAAGTCATAATGTTTCTAATTCACTTTAAAATCATTCAACCAAAAAAATAAATTTATATATACACACATAAAAGAAGTAAATAGGACAAAATGTTAAAAACTGTTAAAGAACATGATGGATATATTTCTGTATATTATACTAATCTCTCTAATTTTCCATATATTTAGAACATTTCATAATAAAAAGTAAAAACCATGTTTACAAAAGGGCCACACATAGTCCTCCTCCTTGATTAGTTAACTACTAATCCTCTCATTTTTTCAATAAAGGACCATAGATGAAAAAAAAATAAAAGACCACGCCACCAAATTATCCCCAAACCTCCTCAGAGTAAGTCAGAGGAGTGCATAGTTCTGCACAGAGAGTCAGACAGTCCAGCCACAGTAAATTGACGGATCCCTCCAGAAACTTCTGTGTATCAGAGAACAGCAACCTTTCATGATAGGAGCGCTTTACGTTCTTACTTCAGGAATCAGGAGGAGGGTAATAAAGAGCTTCTGGAAGTTGAGATGGAGGTTTCCTAGGTCCCTGGTGACCCCATCAAGGCTTTATCATTTGTTCTGAATCTCTGTTCTTGTAAACATGACAGGACAGTCCCCGTGCCCACACTCAGTGTCATCTTGTCTTACCGTTACAGTTGATGCCACAGCCGTTCACTGCTTTTGGAGTTTTGCCATCGTTACACCAGTAGCGGCTGTTGATCTGAAATATCCCGTAATCGGTGCTTCCGCTGGCGCGGTTGTAGTTTTTAGCTTTCGTGTTATAACTACTTTCCCATCTGGCCAAACACATCCCTGAAAAGAATTTACTTTTAGTAGTAAACAGCAACACCACGTGACTTACATTGCAAAGCATGTTCTATCAGGCAAATTCACTTTTACTAATGACTGACGCCTTTGTAAGTATAAAGATGACTTTTACGTGTAAAGTATTTTAACACCTTAGTGCTAAAGGGCCCTTAAGAGAATTCTTTTGTTATCAAGTCATTTTGTAATACTAATGAAACAAGACAACATACTTTAGAAAATATGAAACTAGCTGTTTTTTCTATTACGCTTCCCCTGCTCCCATCCCTCAGGTAAGATTCAGCCTAGAAGAGAAAAATCAACAGAGTTGTTGAGTGGATTTGTGCTTAGCAGTAGATATATAATGATGATAGAAGAGTGCTTTTTAGTGGGGAAAATAAGGATTTTCTGGGAGGAAGAAATTGTCTTATGATATCTAAAGGTGAATTTGGATGTCAAATTGGATCCCAGACAAGACCTGTAGAATGGAGAAGACTGTTCCATCCACACACCCACCCACCCATCCATCCTACCAGCCATCTGCTCATTCACTCAGAAATAGTTATTGAGGAGAAATGTCTCAATTCAACCTGAAAAATACAGTAACTACATCGACAAACATAAACTAAAATAAAGAGTAACTTTTACTTCGGGCACAGCTTGAATTCTGTGGCAGAAAGTGAAAACTACTTCATCAACTAGAGTGAGTAAGAATAATGAAACGTCCTTTCCTGCTGCATTTCAGGGATCCTCATACAAACACTGACTGAGGGGAAGTTGGGTCCTACCAGCCCCTGTGTTAGTTCAGCGGGGAGGGTAGAGCTCGGTGGTAGAGCGCGTCCTTAGCATGCACGAGGTTGTGGGTTCAGTCCTCAGTACCTCCATTAAAAATAAATAAGTAAACCTAATTACCCCCCCTCCAAAAAAAGAGTTCCACAGAATTTTTAAAATTTGCTGTTAAAACCCCAACATCATGATTAGAAAGGAGAAAAATACTGCATTACTCTAGGCTTGCAGAACCCAAGTTCCAAACTAGACATGGCTGGACTCAAATGCCAAGGGCCTGACAGAGACACCCCAGGTGCCCAAAAGTACCTTTCAGCCAGCCTTACGCAGGCTGCTGAGGGAACCGAATCCGCAAATTTAGTGGCACTGGAAGCATGGGGCCCGGCATGCTTAGAGAGGTATGGAATTTTGCCCTCCCATATCCTCCAACCTTCACCTGGCACATCTGATTCCAAAGGAACAAGGTGATATTTCTAAACATTGTTAAGTGTACAAACCTTCCAAGAGAGTTTTTAAAAAGTCCATTCGCTCAAAGTCCCTTTCTCATTATTCATCCTGCATTACTATCTGTTCCGCCCCCAGCAGCTATTTGGAAGGATGAACAAGAGGTGACTTACAGTTGGCCAGGCTGACTCCCCTGTAGCCATCCATTCCGAGTTTCTTTAGCTTTCGGGCCAGCTCGCATCTCTCCCAGACCTTGCCCTGCACAGTGACAGCGAGGAGGACGAGCCCCAGCACAAGGAGAGCCTTCATGGTGACTGAGGTGCCCGGACTGCAGTCTGTCCGGGGCTGAGCCGGCCCTGGTATTTAACTCCTTTGGACTTCCCTTACTCCTGGGGGTTCGGGAGCTCCACCCCTTGAGATACGGGGGAAACAGGAGCTGTTTATTGGCCCACTGCCTTAACACGTTTTCTTTCTTATGTTTGAAGAGGTATAATTTGATGTCACAAGACATCACCTGCTGGAAAATAATTAAATGAGCTTCCTTAAAGTTATTGCTCAGGAACAATCTGGATTAGCACTGCTGCCAAAAGAGAAACTTCCTCCTGTTTTGTAATGAATTTGAGCGACTAGAAATTAAAAAAAATGGAACGAACATTTTACGCAACTGAAATCGAGCTCCCATCTTTGATTAACACTCATTCTCATTAAATTGTTTTATGTGCCTTCGCTCTGGGGTCTTCATCTTTTTCAATTAAAATTTCCTTAAATACACTTTCCACAAAAGAACACGACACCCTGCCTGTTGTTTCCACAGGAACATAGCCCAGCAGCACGCTGCTCAGCCAGATTCCTATACTAACTTCTTTGTTTACTATTGTAGAGTTTTAATTTCTAAATTAATGTTTTACTGTTGTAAATATGTCTCATGGGAACAGCAATCCTAACAACTCTTTGTTGACAAAGCCTTACTTCACCTTTCTGTGTTAGAACATAAGGGGGTCCTTATAAGGCAAGGAAACTTGTAATAAAACCTACAGATGAATAGCACCAAATGCCACCAAAAACTACACCCCTTCAGCATAAGGATTATTTTGAACTGAAGGGAACTGAGAAGAAGTAGATCCAAGAAAATTTCTCTCTCTACCCGCTATTTGCCTGAATGCAGAACATAGATTTGTACAAATGTCAAACTCCAACAAGCCCAGATGCCTGTCAGTCCGAAGACAGCCCTGGAGGACATGACCTAACAGCCTGGACTGACTAGCTAGTATCTTCCACTGGTTTCTTACAGATTTATCTGCCTACAATTTGCCACCCTTTGAAGCTCAAGACCCTTTTTCTCTGTCACGTCACTGAGGTGTCACAGTGACGGGAGGTGGGGGGCTGCGGGGAGAGGACATGTGGTGACATCTGAAACAGCCTGGAGTGATGCTACAAGGGAGAGCGGCAGCACCTGCAGGTCACTGTGCACTGAAATTGTTCTGAGAAAGAAGGTGAGCGTATTATCTCATTTACTTGCTAAGGACAGCAATAAATTGTGTGCCGAGAGGGCGAAAAATACAACCCAAGTACATGACCTTACTCCTCTCTTTGCAACAGTTTCTTCTCTCCTCACCCAACATTTTGTGATGTTACCAGAGCTAATTTACAGATTGAAATCATTGTTTGCTAGTTCAATGAAAGAATTTAACAAATACACAGTTGCATTGGCACAAATAAAAAGGCCATACCGAACCTTACACCAAAGTCACACTTAATAGAGAAATGAAATCAGAATACTCTTCTGGAAAGCGGTCACTAAAAAGGGAACACTTCTGTCTCTTTGCAAACAAGATTATGTTTAATCATATGTTTGAGAAATGAGTTACACTTCATGTAATTTCTCAGTGTTGAATGCCCAATGGTTGTGTTGGGGCTTGACCACAGTGGGAAGAGAGATATTTGCTCATACTATGAAAAGGGGAAATGAGATCCAGCTTAAGCTCTAACTGCATTGACCCTGGAAGTTTAAAGATGACAGAAAGAATGGTACTCAGAAAGAATTCACAAAGGTGTCACAAGCTTTCCACAACCATCCGTCGTTTACACATCCAGCATATGGATTATTTCTCAGTGCTGCTTGTATTCTTTTCTTTTCAATTGAAGTCCAGTCAGATTACTATGCTGTGTTGATTTCTGGTGTACAGCCCAGTGGTTCAGTTATACATGTATATGTTCCTTTTCATATTCTTTTTCATTACAGGCCCTTACAGTATATTGAATATAGTTCCCTGTGCTCTGCAGTAGGACCTTGTGGTTTATGTATTTTATGTATGTAGTTTATATATTTTATTTGTGAGTGTCTACAAATCTCAAACTCCCAATTTACCCCTCCACCCTTTTCCCCCTGGTAACCATAAGTTTGTTTTCTGTGTCTGTGAGTCTGTTTCTGCTTTGTAAATAAGTTCATTTTTATGCAGCTCCTGAAGCTCAGGGAAAATTAATATTTAACTTTATTCCACTGAAATCTCAGAAACCACTGATGGGGTACAGTAGTTCTACACAGGAGAAAGATCATGTTAAATGACAGAATATTTCTACAAATATGGTGAGTTAATATACCTGGAGGAATGTTGAGAACTTCAAATAATCATCTTTTTTTGTTAGTGATTCTGCACATTCCTCTGTTGTGTATAATTATTATTTTGCTTATTGCAAAAGTAATAATATATGCTGAGAGAAGAAAACTTGGAAAATGCCAAAAAATGCAGAATAAATAAAAATTTTGAAAAGTCTTCATGAATAACCACTGTGAACATTTTGTTGTATGTCTTTTAGTTCTTTTTCTTAAACAATATATTTTTAAACTTTTTACATCACAAAATACATGTGTATATTTTTAAAAGTCATACAAAATGTCATAAATTTAAGGATGAAAAATAGCCCTAACCTTTCACATCTAATTCCTAACACCAGAGGTAACCCCTTTTTAACTTCTTTAGCTAATTTCAGCTCTTTAACTACACTCTAGTGTTACTGCCATATATCTTAGGAGCAGGGTAATTCAACCATTTCTTGGTTTTCAACCATGGATATTTTCTGTTTATTTCTACCCAGGAAAATGCAGGTTTAGCTCTCTCTCACCTCCCCTGCCCTGTTTTTCCCCTTTACACGCAGGCACAAACACCCCCAGATGAGTCTAATATGATGGTACAATTTGGTTGTATTTCCACTCAAGGCTTTTGGTTTTCTCAGAATTAATAATTGCCTTAGTTTTCTGTTTGCTTAGTTTTCCATATACTTATTTATGTTTTAATTCATTACCAGAAGTCTCAGCCAAGCTCCCTTCAATAGGTGCAGACACTCCAGGCCATCTTTAAGTTTGGATTTCCCCAGCGTCCACATGGAGCCCATGCCCTCCTGCTACAACATGGATTGGCTTCGATTAGCCTGTAGCACAGGTGTCAGTGCCGGGCATCTCTTCCTCCTTCACCTCGATAATTCCTTCTCCTCTCTCCTGTGCTAGAGCTGTGTTTCCTAGGACCCACATCTTCTATCTATTGGCTCTTATTAAATGGAATGTGTCCTTCAGAGGCTTCCTGAGAAAGATGCAGAGAGAAGATTTTTTTGTGCTTGCATATCTCAGAATGCATTCGTTTTTTTCTTCTCACACTTGACTGATTGGATATAGGATTCTAGGTTTAGCATCATTGGCCTTAAATTTTAAAAATCTCTTTATCCCTGATATTCTAAAATTTCACGATGATGTACATGACGTGTATTTTATTCTATACTATAGTTCTGGGTACTTGGTGGTCCTTTCTATCTGGAAACCTGTGTCCTTCAGTTTTCTGAATTTATCTTACATTTACTTTTTTTATGTATTCCTTTTAAGAATTCCTATTAATTGGATGTTTGATCTCTTTATTCCCCAGTTTTTTTCCCATCTTTTCTCTCCTGTGCTTAATCTGTCTTTTTATTCTATTTCTGGGAATATTTCTCTAATTTTACTCTTGGCTTTTCTATTAAATGTTTTATGAACATGGTAATATTTTTACATCACAAGGCCTCCTCTTTTCTTCTCTGTTTATTATACAGCAGTCCTGCATGTTCCATGGATGTGACATTTTCTCTTACTTCTCTGAGATATTCATTACAGTTGTATTTCCTTCTTTCTTCTTTCTTCTTTTTTTGCCTCTGTTTCCTTTGAGTTCCTCTTCTCCAAGTGTTTATTTAGATCTGTCTTCCACAATAGCGGCTTTCATCAAGCATCTGGCAACCGTTGCTGATGATGCATAGTTAAGAGATAGGCACCAAGAAGCTGAGCGGAAAATGTCAAAAGGTTTGAACCTTGATTAAATAGGATCACAAACTGTTATGAAACAATACTTAGTTATGTATTTAACCAAAGTGACAATAAAAATTTTCAAAGGCGTTACAGGAAGTAACGCACCTGGGAAAAAATACTTATCTCTTTTAGTTTTGAGAAGACTTGGGCTTTTTAAGTAATCAAAGACCAGATGAAGATCATAGAGCACATGTGATTAGTGATCTTGATAAGACCCAGGACCTTGTTTCCCAGGCGAGTTACTTAACAGGTAAAGAAAAATCTTTCACAATAATCCAGGACAATTTTCTTCTTTTGACCGAGAGAGAGAAAATTAAATTCTAGTTTAGCATCGGCACACTATTGCTGTTAAAGCTCATTTTAAAAACCCATGGCATAAATTCATTCCATTTTCATTCACTTGACCACACAAGACAGGAATGCCTCCTCTCTCTTTCTTTCTCTCACTCATTTTCTCTCTTTTCCTAACTTGCTATATTCAGGTAGGTTTGGTCCTTCATTTTCTTTTGTCCTCGTCTAAAACAGCCTCTGAATAACCTCTAACTTAGGACAAAATGATTCTACTTTCTATTAACAAAACCGCATCCTGATACCTCATGCCCTTCCCTACAAAATATATCTTACTTCCCTTGGATACTTTGCACACAGTTTTTTCCTTTACCCTTATTATTTCTAGTAGTTTCCATTACATATATTGATTAGAATGCTTAACCTTTAGTAACACTAATTTCCAAAAAAGTTAGAACAAAGCAGTTGTGAACTGTCTCCCACATATTGATATTGTGCAGTAAATTAGCAACTTGAGGAATATATCATTTTGTAATGTCTAGAGACATACGCCTTTTTATAGTACAGTTTTTTAACGTGGCAAAAAGAACATGTTATTAACCCAAATGTTTTCAGTTTCTCTATAATAAGAAGCCAAAGTAGGTAAACTTATACTTATGTTTAGCAATTTGTGTTTCAGTATTTTCTCTGATTTAGAAACGATATCAATATTTATGAAAAGCCATCATTTAAGGTTAAGGTTACAAAAAGGATTTGGGAATTCTCTTCAGGCAGCCGTATTTTATAAAACACGATCACAGCTGCAAAATTCATTTACAGAGTTTTCTCCCGCTTTCATCCATTTAATTCATGGGTTCTTGACAATTGCTCTGGAATTGCCATGAGGATTTCATGAGATTTAAAAAATTAACCATCACTTTAAGTTATTTTTCTCGTTGACAAACCAAGCAAGTAGCACAAATCACAGAAATAAAGAATCTAAAAAGTTAAGCGTGGGTTTTGTTTTCCTGCCGTGTTGACACACATTGAGCAAATCATTTTTATTGTACATTTTGTTCTTAGGTTGAATTTGCAGTTTCATAATCTCAAACACCTCGTAGAGATAACATGAACTTATTTGACTAGTCTTCATTTATATGTGCTTAACATTTTCTTTAAGCTAATTAATTTGAATTTTTTTTACAAGTTAGTTTTTAGGAATACCATCCAGAGTGAGAAATACATCACACATACATAACATGCCCACATAGACGTACAGACAGATGCAACAAGTTACATTTACCCAGTGGGATAGCTGAAGCCTTTTACCATATCCATGGAGACGAGTTTTAAGATTTTTATCTGTCTTTAATAGAAATCTTATGAAGGCTGTGGACAAAATTTGGGGCAAGGGAGCTTATAGAACAAATACCAGTTTGCTGTTTAAAAATCTCCCTCTTTTTCTTTTTTTTTTTTCTTTTTTCCTATTCCATTATTGCTTTAGCCAACAATTATCTCTTTGCATGCTTGTATTTCAAAGATATAGCAAGATTCACATTTCCAAGTGACTGAGAAAGAACTGTAGGTCTTATCTGAGAAGGAACTCAGGGGCATATTTGCCTATTATCAGATATCTAGAGTAATAACTATAACGTTTTTCTTTTCTTTAAGAGAACAGTAGGTTTTTGGGTTTTTTTTTTTTTGGATAGACCAGGCCCAACATACGGGAAGGCCTAGACCCGGTATGGTATGATTATAGAGTAAGGAACAATAAACCAAATTTTCTGTGTATCTTCTGAGTCTTTGTCCAATCTATTTCCCATTTATCAATATTTACACAAGTTTTACAACTGTTTGAGTGCCATCTGCAGTTGCTGACTTTCATTGTTAAGTCTAATCACCTGCTAATCTTGTTAAGGAAGTGAGTTTTTCTTGTTCTATATCAGATTCTCTTCTTTCTTTCTTTCTTTCTTTCTTTCTTTCTTTCTTTCTTTCTTTCTTTCTTTCTTTCTTTCTTTCTTTCTTTCTTTCTTTTCTTTCTTTCCTTCTTTCTTTCTTTTCTTTCTTTCTTTCCTTCTTTCCTTCTTTCCTTCTTTCTTTCTTTCCTTCTTCTACCTAGTCTTCCCATAGGTACCAATAAGGTATTTGTTTAAGATGAGAGCTCTCTTGCTGGTGACTCCAAACCAGTATGTCTTTTTTACGCTTAAATCCAATAAGACAGGGAGGAGGGTATAGCCAGTGCTAGACAGTGTGCTTAGCATGTACAAGGTCCTGGGTTCAATCCCCAGTACCCCCATTAAAAATATATAAAACTAATTACCTCCTATCAAAAACAAATTTTAAAAAACCCAAAAACCAGTAAGTCATTTATGGCTTAACCATATTCAAAAGAGATGTCCCCAAAGAAATATAGCTCCATCAAGATGCAGAGCCACTCTGAAGATGACATAAAAAGAAAGACCTTCATTGTCACAGGTGGTAAAGAAACCTCTATCTCCCAAAAGTTAAATCACAGACCCAAAAATCGGCCTTACCAGGAGGGTGATACTGGGATGAGAATTTTCCCAGCACAAGCAAGGCAAGAAGGCAAAGAGATGACAAAGGCCCTTTATGGTCAGTGACCCTTATTAAGACAGACTTACCTGAGAGCTGCCGTGCTTGGACAAAGTTGCCTGTCACTTCATGTCTGAGGCTCCTAGCTGACTCAGGACATAACACAAGACAAATGGAGATTCTCATCTTATGATTTCTCATCCTTATGACAAATGACAAAAAAGAGACAAAGGAAAATATGACTCTTTCTGGGAGGGTAAGAATCAACACCCATAGGCATGGATTACCAAAACCAAATTCACAAAAGTCAGGATTCAGGAGCTATTTGTACAAATGTTTCCTCCTGCCATTGTGAATTTGGAGAAAAGGAGACAAGGAGAAATGTTTATCCTCCTCTTGACCATGCACTGCAAACAGAGATCTGGGAAACGGATGTGCTTCAGAATTGTCACCTTCTGCTGGTCTGCTCTCAGTTACCCCATATCTCAGCTGTGGTCTCACAGGAGAGTGGATTGTTCCAGCCTTTACTGTCCCATCCTCACCACCAGGAACTGTCCAGGAGGGAAAAATACCTTTTCCTTCTACACTTTTAGGTTTTTGGATGGGGCTATGTAACAAAGGACAGACTAACAATAGAAAAATAAACAAGTGTATTAACATGCGTGTCTCATATATACTTGGGAGAAATGCAAGGATGAGTAACTCAAAGAAGTGGCTGGAGCTCAGACCTACATAGTATTTTAACAAAGAACAACATATTTTTACAGGAGTGGTATGACAGAGAAAAAGGGTCTTAAGCTTCAAAGGGGGGCAAATTGTAGGCAGATAAATCTATAAGAAACCAGTGGAAGATACTAGCTAGTCAGTCCAGGCTGTTAGGTCATGTCCTCCAGGACTGTCTTGAGGCCGACAGGCATCTAGGCTTGTTTGTGTTTGACATTTGTACAAATCTATGTTCTGCATTCAGGCAAATAGCGGGTAGAGAGAGAAATTTTCTTGGATCTGCTTCTTCTCAATTCCCTTCAGTTCAAAATAATCCTTATGCTGAAGGGGTGTAGTTTTTGGTGGCATTTGGTGCTATTCATCTGTAGGTTTTATTACAAGTTTCCTTGCCTTATAAGGACCCCCTTATGTTCTAACACAGAAAGGTGAAGTAAGGCTTTGTCAACAAGGAGTTGTTAGGATTGCTGTTCCCATGAGACATATTTACAACAGTAAAACATTAATTTAGAAATTAAAACTCTACAATAGTAAACAAAGAAGTTAGTATAGGAATCTGGCTGAGCAGCGTGCTGTTGCGGTATGTCCGTATTGAAACAACAGGCAGGGTGTCATGTTCTTTTGTTTACAGTGTATTTAAGGGAATTTTAATTGAAAAAGATGAAGACTGCAGAGCGAAGGCACATAAAACAATTTAATGAGAATGAGTGTTAATCAAAGATGGGAGCTCGATTTCAGTTGTGTAAAATGTTCGTTCCATTTTTTTTAATTTCTAGTCGCTCAAATTCATTACAAAACAGGAGGAAGTTTCCCTTTTGGCAGCAGTGCTAATCCAGATTGTTCCTGAGCAATAACTTTAAACAAGCTCATTTAATTATTTTCCGGCAGGTGATGTCTTGTGACATCAAATTATACCTCTTCAAACATAAGAAAGAAAACGTGTTAAGGCAGTTGGACCAATAAATGGCTCCTGTTTTTCCCGTATCTCAAGGGGTGGAGCTCCCGAACCCCCAGGAGTATGGGAAGTCCAAAGGAGTTAAATACTGGGGCCGGCTCAGCCCCGGGCAGACTGCAGTCCGGGCACCTCAGTCACCATGAAGGCTCTCCTTGTGCTGGGGCTCGTCCTCCTCGCTGTCGCTGTGCAGGGCAAGGTCTGGGAGAGATGCGAGCTGGCCCGAAAGCTAAAGAAACTCGGAATGGATGGCTACAGGGGAGTCAGCCTGGCCAACTGTAAGTCATCTCTTGTTCATCCTTCCAAATAGCTGCTGGGGGCGGAACGGATAGTAATGCAGGATGAATAATGAGAAAGGGACTTTGAGCGAATGGACTTTTTAAAAACTCTCTTGGAAGGTTTGTACACTTAACAATGTTTAAAAATATCACCTTGTTCCTTTAGAATCAGATGTACCAGCTGAAGGTTTGAGGGTATGGGAGGGCAAAACTCTATACCGCTCTAAGTAGGCCGGGACCCATGCTTCCAGTGCCACTAAATTTGCGGGTTCGGTTCCCTCAGCGGCCCGCGTAAGGCTGGCTGAAAGGTACTTTTGGGCACCTGGGGTGTCTCTGTCAGGCCCTTGGCATTTGAGTCCAGCCACGTCTAGTTTGGAACTTGGGTTCTGCAAGCCTAGAGTAATGCAGTATTTTTCTCCTTTCTAATCATGATGTTGGGGTTTTAACAGCAAATTTTAAAAATTCTGTGGAACTCTTTTTTTGGAGGGGGGGGTAATTAGGTTTACTTATTTATTTTTAACGGAGGTACTGAGGACTGAACCCACAACCTCGTGCATGCTAAGGACGCACTCTACCACCGAGCTCTACCCTCCCCGCTGAACTAACACAGGGGCTGGTAGGACCCAACTTCCCCTCAGTCAGTGTTTGTATGAGGATCCCTGAAATGCAGCAGGAAAGGACGTTTCATTATTCTTACTCACTCTAGTTGATGAAGTAGTTTTCACTTTCTGCCACAGAATTCAAGCTGTGCCCGAAGTAAAAGTTACTCTTTATTTTAGTCTATGTTTGTCGATGTAGTTACTGTATTTTTCAGGTTGAATTGAGACATTTCCCCTCAATAACTATTTCTGAGCGAATGAGCAGATGGCTGGTAGGATGGATGGGTGGGTGGGTGTGTGGATGGAACAGTCTTCTCCATTCTACAGGTCTTGTCTGGGATCCAATTTGACATCCAAATTCACCTTTAGATATCATAAGACAATTTCTTCCTCCCAGAAATTCCTTATTTTCCCCACTAAAAAGCACTCTTCTGTCATCATTATATATCTACTGCTAAGCACAAATCCACTCAACAACTCTGTTGATTTTTCTCTTCTAGGCTGAATCTTACCTGAGGGATGGGAGCAGGGGAAGCGTAATAGAAAAAACAGCTAGTTTCATATTTTCTAAAGTATGTTATCTTATTTCATTAGTATTACAAAATGACTTGATAACAAAAGAATTCTCTTAAGGGCCCTTTAGCACTAAGGTGTTAAAATGCTTTACACGTAGAAGTCATCTTTATACTTACAAAGGCGTCAGTCATTAGTAAAAGTGAATTTGCCTGATAGAACATGCTTTGCAATGTAAGTCACGTGGTGTTGCTGTTTACTACTAAAAGTAAATTCTTTTCAGGGATGTGTTTGGCCAGATGGGAAAGTAGTTATAACACGAAAGCTAAAAACTACAACCGCGCCAGCGGAAGCACCGATTACGGGATATTTCAGATCAACAGCCGCTACTGGTGTAACGATGGCAAAACTCCAAAAGCAGTGAACGGCTGTGGCATCAACTGTAACGGTAAGACAAGATGACACTGAGTGTGGGCACGGGGACTGTCCTGTCATGTTTACAAGAACAGAGATTCAGAACAAACAGAAAGTCCTTGATGGGGTCACCAGGGACCTAGGAAACCTCCATCTCAACTTTCAGAAACTCTTTATTACCCTCCTCCTGATTCCTGAAGTAAGAACGTAAAGCGCTCCTATCATGAAAGGTTGCTGTTCTCTGATACACAGAAGTTTCTGGAGGGATCCATCAATTTACTGTGGCTGGACTGTCTGACTCTCTGTGCAGAACTATGCACTCCTCTGACTTACTCTGAGGAGGTTTGGGGATAATTTGGTGGCGTGGTCTTTTATTTTTTTTTCATCTATGGTCCTTTATTGAAAAAATGAGAGGATTAGTAGTTAACTAATCAAGGAGGAGGACTATGTGTGGCCCTTTTGTAAACATGGTTTTCACTTTTTATTATGAAATGTTCTAAATGTATGGAAAATTAGAGAGATTAGTATAATATACAGAAATATATCCATCATGTACTTTAACAGTTTTTAACATTTTGTCCTATTTACTTCTGTTATGTGTCTGTATATATATATATATTTTTTTTTTTGGTTGAATGATTTTAAAGTGAATTAGAAACATTATGACTTTTAATCTCTAAATTCTTTAGTTCCTGTGCACAGTTCCTATATAATCACAGTCATTCTAACAAGCTAAGTTATGGATTTGTTTAATTGGGGTGAAACAAATATTCTATTGAGTTTATTTAAAAATAGACGTCACATATGGTATCTCTTGTGCATAAAGTATTGAGGAAGTATTGCAAAATTTTATATTGTCAAATTTTTATTTATATTTGTTTTTTATGTTGTTAAATTTTTAAATATTAAATTGTCTAATAGAGAAGATGAAGATCTTAGAATATTCTTTTGTATTCAGTTAACTTCTTTTTAAAAATATTTTGTATTATATAATAATTTGTAGTCCTTGAATGAAAATTCTTACTACCCAGAGATTTGTGACCACTGGTAACTTGGTATACACAAATTCTTTCAGGACACGTATGAAACTTGTCTATGAAGGTAAAGCGATGTCATGCACATATCTACCCACATACAAATGTGCAGGCAATGTGTGTTTTAACAAAAATGATATTGCTTTCTATATACTGCTCTATGGGTTGTTCTTTATCACAGAAAATTATTTTTAAGTCAACAAATACCAATCTGTATTAGTTTTTAAAGATGAGTAGAATTCCATTACATAAATATTCTGTCATTCATCAGTGTAGCTCTCACTGGTGAGCTCTTAGGCTGTTCCCATTTTCCCCTTTATTAATTGCTGTGAGACACCTTGTGCATACATCTTTGAGTGTGTTTTTATTATTTCTTTAGGAACATCTTTCCAGTAGTCGAAATGCTGAGCAAAAATATGCTAGGCCAGTTTCTGTTTCTTCATTTGTTTAAAGTGTTTAGTAAAAGAAAAAATTCTATCACATTAGTTAATAATTCCAGAGCTTTCAATGACTTTGGTAAATGAGGAACAGAATGCTTTATTTCATGCCAAATGGGATGCAAAGAAGAAGATATTTTCCCTCCACATTCACAGATACGTAGACTCTTCAAAAGTCATTTGTGTTCTCTCTTCAGCTTAAGAGAATAAAACTGGCTGAAACTAAATTTAAAATGAAATTTCTATGACCGTTGTTTTCATTCCTCACCGTCTCTTTTTCAGTTTTGCTGCAAGATGACATCTCTAAAGCCGTACAATGTGCGAAGAGGGTTGTCAGGGACCCACAAGGTGTTAGAGCATGGTATGTCTTTTTTTCCTTCCAGTTTTATTGAGATGTAATGGACATACAGCACCGGATAGTTTAAGGTATACGGCGTAATGATTTGACTTACATACATCACAGTAGGTTTAGTGAACATCCATCCCCTCAGACTGTTAGAGCAGGCAGACAGCTAGATGTGAGCAGAGAAGGGGGGGACACAGGCCAAATGGCAGGAATTGGCAAGAAAAGGAGGGGCCGGGGCCAAATGCAGGAAACCCTACATCATGTAAACAACAGGGGTCCCTGGGCAGAGAAAGAAAAGTAGGAACCTCTGGGCTGATAAGCGGTCACAAATTTAGGTGTGGCAAGCAACCAGGAGGTCCACAAAGAAAGGTGGGAAAAGGCAAGGACCTCCAGTGTCTAAATGTAACCTTTTGCTCATTATGCCCTCATTTCAATAAAATTAGCCTTGCAGATTAGAAATACCCATCAAGCACCAACGCCATGACATTTCCCAGCCACACTAAATAAGGACAAAAATCCCTCCTCCCTTTGGGAAGGTGGAGTTGGGATGAAAATCAGGGATACGACCCCAAACCCTAATCCCTGCAAGGAATATTCTGCCCATTTATTTTCACACTCTATGTAACCGACCCGCCAGAGAAACTCTGGACAGTGGCTCATCTGAGCCTGCCCACTGCCCCATTGAGAGTGTACTCTCTGTCCCTTCTTTACTTTCTTAGCCTCTCATCTCTGAATTCTTTCTACCAGGAGACAAGAATCTAATCACCTGCAAAAATAAGGATATAAAATTAAAGAAATAGAAGAAGAAAATTGTGTGTGTTGCCTTTAGGATTTATTCTCTAACAATTTTCATATATAACATGTAGCAGTTAATTATATATGTAATTTATTGTATTTATTATATATATAATTTATCAGGTTGTACATAACAGCTCCAGTATTTACCTTACTATAGCTGGAAAGTTTATTAACTTTTGACTGCCTTCATCCAATTCCCATCTTCTTCCTCCCCACCCCAATCCTCACCTCTGGTATCCACAAATCTCTTTTTCTGAGTTTTTCGTATGTGTGGTTTTGAAGTATAAGGCACCTTACCACACTCTTGTTAGTTCCTGTTACAAGCATGCTGTGTTTTAAGCATCAAAGGGGAGCTCTGGTTTGCCCTCCTGTTCTGAGACAAGTCAGAGAACATTGCCAAAGACCAAAGTGTGCTGCTGAGAACTGACAACTGCAGCTCCGGGTTTATGCGGAACAGTGTGTTACCTCGAAACGATCTACTTTAACTGATTCAGAATCTTACCCTTTTACTCCTCAATTTCTTTTAGCGGATTTCTAGGGTTTTTAAGATTCTCCGCACTCAAGTAGAGTTGATTTACAATGTTGTGTTAGCTTCTGGTAGAGTATGACACTAAGTGAACGCAGCTACGTTTCAATCTTACTCCTCTTGTTTCATCTTTCTCTCCAGGGTGGCATGGAGAAATAAATGCCAAGGCCAAGATCTCAGGAAGTATGTTGCGGGTTGCAGATTGTAACTGCGGAGTTTCCTTCTTCAGCTCGTTTTGCCTCTTTTTCATATCAAGGAAGTCATCATTTAAGTGACAGGTCATACTACCATTCTTTCAAGCAAATAATGTTTCTACAAAAGCAGGAGCATGTAGTCTTTTTTCTAAGAGGCTTAATATTTACTAACGTGTTTCTTGTTGGATATGAGGCCTACAGTGCTTTCGGTTGGCTAACAGAACTAATGGTGGTGAACATTTGTCTAAAATCATAATTATCAAACAGATCTGCAGCCCATTCAATTCTTAATCAAAGAAAGAACCCAGACTTAATCTTGAATGATACAAGTACTGGCCAATATTCAATGGAAATGTAACTCCAGAGTATCTTGAATGGATCTTAGGCAAAGTCCCACCAACATAGGCACATGACGCCTTCATCTGTTCAGTCATCTTCAAAAACAGTAAACGATAACCACTGTTTGTTGGGTAATGTAACGTTTTAGAAGGACAGAAGGCCAAATGGCTAATAATGAAGACAATCTGAATTAAGATTTTTGTTTCCAGTAAGTGTGAGGCCTTTGCTTTAACTGTTTTCTTAGAAAGGTTGCCTTTACGAAGCTTTAAAAATAAACACACAAGTTATATATCAATCTATTTTAGCCCTTTTAAAGAACTCCTTCATGCATCTTGCTGACCACGAAGAGAGATTAGTTCAAGAAATAGAGAGAGAGTTTAGATGAGGGGTTACTTTTCCTTAATTTCATTAACTTCCTGCATTATGACTAAATTCATAGGCAGATGAGCTTGCAAGTATGGAAATAATTGCTAATTAACCACAGATGTGAAATCACGCATGCTGTTAAAAAATACAAACACTATCATTAAAGGCTTTGCAATTCATACCTTGTCTTTCTTTTTTTAGACCCTTTTAGTGTCTTTGATGAAAAAAATATGTATGTATATATTTGGGGAAAATGATTTGGCACTTTAGTATTTGCTGTACCCCAACAGCTGGATAATGCTGGAGAGAAACCCCTGAGCATGCTGACAGGTCTCACTTGAAATTCATAACCACAGATCTCACATGGGCCCTCCAGTCCGCCCGGCCATCTGAGTCACTTCTCTGCAGCCCTCTGTCTGAGTCCCCACTCTCCAAAGTGACCAGCACTGTTTCACTTCTCCTCTCCTCAAAGTCCCAGCACACACGCCCAACCACTCACCTTCTCCCCGCTCTCATCTCAGTAGATGGCCGGCCGCAGGGTACCCTGGGAGAAGAGGAGCATCTCAGGCCAAGCCCTCCCCTCCCGGCCACCATAACAGAGGCCACATCTCCCCTGGGCCCCTCCCCTCTCCCTTCCCCACTATAACTTGGTTGAAGGACCTCTGCTCCTGCCAGTGGCAGTGTCCCCACATGCAACATCCATCGCAGCCCCCTCACTCCTCCAATTGAGGCTGAGTGTGTCCTGCATCCTGAGTTTCTCCCTCTTTGCTGGATCAGCCTCCTCATTGTGCAAACTGCCCCGGTATCCTTCCCTCTTACAAAGAACTCTCTGTTGACTCTACTTAACCTGCAAGTACCACATCGTTCCCCCGCTCCCTTTGACAGCAACACTTCTGGAACGAGATAACTCTATTCACCAAGTCCATGTCCTCACACCCTTTCTCTTTTCAACCCTTCCTAATCTGACTGCTCTCCTCACTCAGCTGAAGACTGCTCCAACGTGACTCCTCCCATGACCCCTTGGGGCCAACTCTAGGGACCACCTGTTCTCTGTTCATCTTGCTTGATCTCTCAGCAGCATCTGACAAAGTGAGCCACTGCATCCTTCTAGAAAACTCTTTCTCCCTCAGCTTCTCATTTACATCTTGCCTCACCGATGCCTTCTTCTCAGTCCTTCTTGGCTAGCTCTTTCCTCTACAATTTAATTCCTAACTGTGGGAGTGCCCCCGGTCTCATGCCTGTAACCATTTGCTAGACTACATGTTTTTGTTATGTATTTGTCTCTTCTTGCTGAAATATAAACTCTAAAAGAACAGAGGTTTTTTTTCTCCCACTTTTTTAAAGACATTGAGGGAGGGAGGGTATAGCTCAAGTGGTAAGTGTGCATGCTTCCACGTAGGAGGTCCTGGGTTCATCTTCAGTGGATCTTAGGCAGAGTCCCATCTATGTAGGCATGTGACGCCTTCATCTGTTCAGTCATCTTCAAAAACAGTAAACGATAACCACTGTTTGTTGTGCAAGGTAAAATTTTAAAAGGAACAGAATGCCAAATGGCTAAACGTGAAGACAATCTGAATTAAGAATTTTGTTCCTGGGTTCAGTGGAGGAGGTACTGGATTCCTCCACTGAAATAAGTAATTAAGTAAATAAACCTAATTACCTCCCACCCGCTAAAAAAACAAACAAACAAACAAAAAAAACAAAGACATTGAAAGAATCTCAATATTTCCCCAAGTTTGCAAGTACAGTGGAGACTTTTATTTTTTCTGAACACTTTCAGAGTACATCACCAACATGGTACCCAGTGGCTCTGAGACCTTCAGTATGTAATTCCTGTATAACCTCAAAAAGTACATTCTAATCAGGACGTTAACACTGATCCATTACTGCCACCTAATCATCAGATCCCATTCATTTTCATCTACTCTCCCCGTTTGTCCTTCTTAATAAAAAGATCTAATTCAGAATCATGTGGTGTACTTCGTTGTCATGTTTTTATCAGTTTCCTTTAATCTAGATCATTTCTTCAGTCTTTTCCTTGACTTTTATGATTTTAGCCATGTTGAAGATGGCAAAGCAGCTGTGTTGTGAAAGGACCTGAGGGTTTCTGACGCTCTCCTGATCAGATCGGCCTGTGCATCCTTGGCAGGAACACCACACACGTGATGCCGTGCTCCTCTCCTTGGGTCTTCTCAGGTGGCACGTGGCTCTGAAACATTCTGTTAGTGATGATGCTCACTTTGATCGTTTGATTGAGGTGATATCTGCAAATCACCTCCGCTGTGAAGTATTTGGGAGAGGGTAAGGTACTTTGAGATTGCTCCTCATCAAATTTTCAATTAATGCATTTAATTATTATATCAAGTAGACCCCTGGCTTCCTATTATCAAATTATGATGAGGTATAATCCATCACCATCATGTATTCTGATGTGCACATTGTCCCTGATTTGGCCACTAGAGCCCCTGCAAGCTAGCTTCTCTGTTGGTTTCACACGTCCCCATCATGTTTTGAGCACTTGTTTTTGTTTTCTGGCACAAAATGTTCCAAGGTTCACCTTGTTCTTTTCCTATTTAAGCCTGGAATCAGCCTTTGATCCAGAGAGCTCTCATTCCTCATAGTGGAGAAGGGTATTTCGAAAACAAGACCTGGGCACTAGGGTGTCACTGTTCCCAGGCCCCATCAATGGACAAAGCTAGAGGATGTGCATATTTACACGATATTTATCTCTATGCCCATCTGTTTAAATTGAATTCACATAATACCTCCAATTCCAATCCTACACCACTAGGCTCATTCATATTTTCCCCTTTTCCATGTTGGTAACTGCTTTCTATGACAGTAAGAAACCTGGTACCTATTGTCCATATTGTCCTTAAAATGTATCCTTTATAGGTGCAAATCTACTTGTAAACTCTACTCTCGGTTCCTGGAATTGGACCCTGTTCATCATCTCAGTCCTTGCTGATTTCACGTCTGAAGGACGTCCTGAGCCCTGTGACCCTCAGGGATCCCCCAGACCGTCAGCCCCCAGGCTCTACAGGAGTTGCTCATCCAAGAGGCGGGGATTGTTTCCTTTTGCTTTTACTGGTCTTTCGTTCCTCTCTCAGGTTGTAATGTTTCAATTTATTTCCCAGGTGACTCTGACAAAATTGCTGAAGAAGAAGCAGTTGGAGAAGATTCAATTCTTTTCAACAGCTATGAGCTATTTCTCAACTCTGATTATGCATGAGATCGTCAAAGCTTCATCCTACAGTTACCGTATCAGACACTTGGGAGTAGATGTAAGTAACCTGTATGCTTAGGGTATTTGATGCACCGCTGGAGTGGAGATCCAAGCACATAGCTCTGGTTACCAGCCACAGGCAGCTTGTGCCGTGGGCAGGGACAAGCGCACACATGAGGTTCACTGAGAGCACGTATGAAGAACTCTGGGAGAATTCTTAGGGGCAAAGTGTCAGCAGCACAGATTCATCCCCACCCTCCCACCATCTTGCTGAAGAGTCAACTGGGTTCAAGGCAGCTGTTTGTACTTTGAAACCATTTCCAAGAAAGGAATTCCATCTGCATACCCCTGGTTTTCGTAAGTTAAACCATTCAAAATTGCTGTTTTGTGGGGCAAAGTCAGGCAAATACTAACATGGTCAATATTTCCATCTAAGACACATAGAACGGTTGGGATTGGGGCAGATGACTCGTAATCAGTTAAGGAAACCAGTGCTCCCTGCCTGGGGCTCCATGAGAATCCACACACCAGTGCTGGGGTCTTGGCTGGAGACCCCGGGTTTTCCCGCTTGTTAGTACTTCATGAAGAGTTGGCAAATGCTGGTAATTTCTAAATTGCGATACTTTTGATTCATATAGTATGAAAGGTGACTCAGTTACACACTCCCACACGCATGCAAATACAATGTGAACAATACTCACTTCTAAAACATTTAGAGAAGAAATCTTTTTTGGTAGATGAGAGAAAATGGCTGGATCTGGTGAACTGAGAGCAGACCACACAAAACATGCGTGCATACTCACTTTTCCCCTTGGTTTTTAAGTTCGGTTGTGTATTCTGGGGACTAAGGTAACTTTATAGCCTAACCAGTAAGACAAGTTACCTCCATGTACAACTGGAAGATGTATTACTGGGCCGGTGTCTGCACCGAGTCACATGTAAGGAAAGACAGTTCAGTAACTAACATTATTAAAAGCAAATTTATGATTTTACTGGCTTCTCTTAGGCATATCTCAGAGGATAGAATTTATAACTCAAAGCAATACTTTTTAAAAATCTCTTTCCCCTGTTCCTCTCAATTCCCTTCCTCATTCTCATCTTGCTACCAAATGTCTACTTGAAGTCAAGCGCGTGATTCCTTCCTGCCTCTTTTCAGTTTCCCGCACATGTAGGAGGCCCAGATCTTGCTGCTCTCATCTGCCCATCCCTTCTCTCATAGACCGTTTCCTCTGACTTCTTCTCCCTCCTGTCCTGATGTTCACAGACCCCACTTCCTTCCAGAAAGCTTGTGCTCCTGGCCTGCTCCGCATCTTGCCACCTGCTGGGAGGGGACGTGTGGCTCCATCTCTCACTACTTTGGGGTGGGAATCTGTCCAGTTCTCAGATTATAAAGGAGAGTTCAGAAACTGACCCTAAAAGCAAAAATTCTTCCTTCAGAGAGAGAAGCTTGGAGGGTGTGGTAGACAGAATTCTAAGATGTCCCCTAGGACCCCTGCCTCCTGGGGTACATGCCCTGTGTAACTTCCGGGGCTGTCACCATGCCGGGGTTTACTCCTGTCATTAGGTTATGTTATATATATGTTGACTTAAGGGAGATCATTGCTTGACCTAATGAAGTGAGCACTTTAAAAGCAGAGGGTTTTCGCAAATATGAGGTTGGCATAGCTATGGACTGACTTATTTATGAGTGAGTGGAATACGATATAGAGTCCAAAAGTGGATCCTAGGATACATGATAATTTATATTTGAGTACAGCTGTGATTTTACCAAATGAAAAAGGGTGAGTAATGTATACAAGGTACCGACACTACCAGGTATCCTAGTGGAAGAAAATATAATCGGATCCTGCTCTTAAACCAATAAAAGAAAATTTCTAGACACATTACACACAGAAGTGTGGCAATAATAATAGTTTTATAGGTCCCGGGAGAAGATGGCGGAGTAGAAGGACGCTCGCAGGTCACCCTCTCCCACAAATACACCAAGACTCACATCTACAGACCCACTCAGCCAACCAGAGCACCTGTGGAACTCCGACAGAACATCGCCCTCTTCAAAAGATAAAGACGCCAAAAATCTGGTAGGAGAAAAGGAAAAAAGAAAGAACAAAAGGCAAAGCAGCGCAGGACCGGTCCCGCGGGGAGGGAGCGGCAAAGGAGGACTGGCGCTCGCTCGCTGGGTCTCCCCTCTCCAACTGAGAGGCCAGCGGGACGGAGGGGGAGCCTCCGAGGCTCGGATCTGTACAGAGCAGCCCTTGACTAACAGAACTCAGTTAAACGGGCACAGAGCGTTCCCCCCGACACCCAGCCTGAGACGCAGGCCGGCAGCGGCGGGCAGGGCCAGGCTGCACAATCCGGGCGGAGGACGGAAGTGGCTGCACGGAGGCAGCCCCGGGGGGAACGCAAGGGGCTGCGCGCCGTGGCTGTGGGTGCACAGGGCAGAACAACCTGGCCCTCCATAAAACAGCAAGGTTGATGTGCTCTCGGGGGAAGGGTGCACACCCCCATCTCTGAAAACCCGCGGAAAGTTTTCGGGGGAAGAGAGGCGGGGCTCAGACACAGCCGCCATATCCTCCGCGCTGAGCACTCAGGCGGGGGCGGGGGCGAAACCTGCATCCGCACCGAAGGGCTTAGCAGCCTCAAAGGCCAGACTGAGACTGGCCTGCAGCCCAGGGCAGATAGGATCCTTCCATCCTGGTCCCTCAGAGAACTTGCTCCACAAAGACAAACAAGGAGCTGGGTTTTGGCTGGGAGCAGGGACAGGGCTGTCCCTCGGTCTTCCCCAAGCCCACCCGCGGAGCGCCGACCAGGGCGGAGCGCGCAGCCGCACAGAGCAGCGGAGCTACCGGCGGCGCCGCAGGTAGAGGGAGAGCGGCCCCCCCCCCACCCCCCCGCCTTTCGGGCAGGAACCCAGCCCCTGACCGAGGTGCTGGGAGGGGGCACGACCCGCCCTCCTACCTGGCCAGTCTGCAACATCTGACTGCGGCATCCTGAGGGGCAGCGACCCGCCTGCCCACAGCAGAGAGCTGCACCTGACCCAGTGTTAGGAGGAGGCGCGATCGGCTTGCCGACAGGTGCTGGGAGCAGCACAGAAGAGGGCGCCAACGGAGGGCCTCTGAAAACAGCAAGCTGAGCTTCCAAAACAGGACGAAGACAGAAAGACTTCACATTAAAAGCACACAGACTCCAGGAGAACACCGACAAACCCCCCCCCCTTTTTTTTTAAATCTGTTTTTACCTGTTGTATTTTCTATTACTCTCTTAATCTTTACTTCTTAATTCATTTCTATTTCTCTTGGGTTTTGATGGCCTGCTATTGATTAGACACAGGTTTCAAATACATCTATTCATCTCCCCACCCCCCTTTTTTTGTAAAGGTTTCAAAAGGACGTCTCAACCCGATTAATACTCTGCTTCAACTCACTCTTCTATTATTCATTATACACTGTTTTCAAACCCTCTTTCTCCCTTCTTTTAAAATTCTTTCTCTCTCTCTATTTTTTTTTCTTTTTTTCCTAAGTTCTATTCCTAAATAGGCATCAGATAGATAAAATCCTTAAGGACCAAAATAAACAACTGATACTCCATAAGCCACAGTGCCAAAGAGGTATGAGCAAGATGAAGAAGCAGAAAAGCCTTTCCCAATTAAAAGAACAACAGAAATCCCCTGAAAGAAAGATCAACGAAATAGACATCGATAGCCTACTAGATCAAGATTTCAAAAAAGGAGTGATCGAATTGCTGAAGGAATTAAAAGAGATAGTGTTTAGAGATATAAAATATGTCAAAAATGAAATTGAAGCTATAAAGAAGAGCCAAGTAGAATGGGTAAACTCATTGACAGAGATGAGGAATGATCTAACAGCTGGGCAAAGCCGACTAGATAATGCAGAGGAACGAATTAGTGATCTAGAAGACAGGGCAATAGAAAGCACCCATTCAGAAGAACTACAAGAGAAGCAAATAAAAAATAATGAAAATAGCATAAGGGACCTATGGGATAATATAAAGCGTCCCAATCTTCGAATAATAGGGGTCCCAGAAGGAGAAGAAAGATCAAAGGGGATTGAAAAGGTTTTTGAAGAAATCATGACTGAAAACTTCCGAAACTTAAAGAAGGAATCAATATCCAAGCACAGGAAGCTCAGAGGGTCCCAAACAGGAAGAACCCAAATAGGCCCACACCAAGACATATCATAATCAAGATGGCCAGAGTCAAGGATAAAGAAATGATTCTAAAGGCAGCAAGAGAAAAGCAAAGAGTAAGCTACAAGGGAACCCCCATAAGGCTCTCAGCTGATTTCTCTACACAAACACTACAGGCCAGAAGGGAGTGGCAAGATATATTCAAAGCCCTGAATGAAAAAAAGATGCAGCCTAGGATCCTTTATCCAGCAAGGCTATCCTTGAGGATAGAAGGAGAAATAAAGTGTTTCACAGACAAAAAAAAAAAAAAAAAAAAAAAAAAGCTGCAGGAGTTTAGCAACACTAAACCCATGCTAAAAGAAATATTGAAAGGGCTACTCTAAATAGGAAAGCAGCAGGATGCTACAGAAATGAGAAACACACAACTGGAAAGGTGATAACTCATGAATTACAAATAAAGTAAACATGAAATTATAAAAGAAGACATACAAATCACTGAGAGTGGGAGAGGGAGGCAGGGAAATATAGAATATTTTTTTTCTTTCTTTTAAAAATTTTTTTTAACAGTAGGATGGGTTTGAGAGCATGTTACTATCAGTTTAATAAAAACAGTTATAGTAATGGGTTGACAGATTTACAAAAAAGGGTAACCACAAGCCAAAAATTCACAAAGGACTCACAAAAATTAAATAAAATCCATGATAATACAAAGGAAAATTACCAAACCACAAAAGGAAGAAGAAAGGAACAAAGAGGATATACCAATTCAACTGCAAAGATAAGTTCAAAATGGCAATAAACACACATCTATCATTAATTACTGTAAATGTTAATGGACTAAATGCTCCAGTCAAAAGACACAGAGTGGCAGACTGGATAATAAAGCAAGAACCTTCAATATGCTGCATACAAGAGACCCACTTTAGGGAGAAGGACACATATAGATTGAGAGTGAAAGGATGGAAAAGGATATTCCATGCAAATGGAAAAGCCAAAAAAGCAGGTGTTGCAGTACTGATTTCAGACAAAATAGACTTTAAAAGAAAGGCCATAAAGAAGGACATTTTATAATGATTAAAGGAGTGATACAAGATGAGGATATTTACACTCGTTAATATATATGCACCCAATATAGGAGCACCTAAGTACATACAAGAATTACTAACAGAGATAAAGGGGGATATTGATGGGAATACAATCATAGTTGGAGATTTTAACACTGCATTAACATCACTAGACAGATCTTCCAGACAGAAAATAAACAAGGCAACAGAGAAATTAAATACTACAATAGAAAAACTAGATTTGGTGGATATTTTCAGAGCATTACACCCCCCAAAAATAGGATATACATTCTTTTCAAGTGCACATGGAACATTTTCCAGGATCGATCATGTACTTGGGCACAAAAGAAACCTCAACAATTTTAAGAAGATAGAAATTATCTCAAGCATCTTTACTGACCACAATGCCATGAAACTGGAAATCAACAACAGAGAAACAAAGGAGAAAAAAAGGAAAGCATGGAGATTAAACAATATGTTATTGAAAAAACAATGGATCAATGAGGAAATCAAAGCTGAAATTAAAAAATACCTTGAGACAAATGATAACGAAAGCACAACCACTCAAAACCTATGGGACACAGCAAAGGCAGTGCTAAGAGGGAAGTTTATAGCGATACAGGCCTTCCTCAAAAAAGAAGAACAATGTCAAAGAAACAATTTAACCCACCACCTGAATGAATTAGAAAAAGAAGAACAAAAAGCCCCAAAAAGCAGCAGAAGGAAGGAAATAATAAAGATCAGAGAGGAATTAAATACAATAGAGATTAACAAGACCATAGAAAAAATCAACCAAACCAAAAGCTGGTTTTTTGAACAAGTAAATAAAATCGACAAACCTCTGGCCAAACTCACAAAGAAGAAAAAAGAGAGAGCACAAATTAGCAAAATAAGAAAGGAAAATGGAGAAATTACAACAAACAAAATAGAAATACAGAATATCATACGAGAATATTATGAAAAACTATATGGAACCAAACTGGATAACCTAGAGGAGATGGACAAGTTTCTGGAAACATACTGTCCACCAAAACTGAATCAAGAAGAATGTGAACGCTTGAACAATCCGATCACTAGAAAGGAGATAGAAATAGCAATTAAAAACCTCCCTACAAATAAAAGTCCAGGACCGGACGGCTTCACCGGGGAATTCTACCAAACATACAAAGAAGAACTCATACCAGTCCTTCTCAAACTCTTCCAGACGATTGAAAAGGAGGGAATACTCCCAAACTCATTCTATGAAGCCGCCATCACCCTGATACCAAAACCAGGCAAAGACACTACAAAAAAAGAGAGTTATAGGCCAATATCACGGATGAACATAGACGCCAAAATCCTCACCAAAATTTTAGCAAATAGAATCCAACAACACATAAAAAAGATTATACATCATGACCAAGTGGGGTTCATCCCAGGGACACAAGGCTGGTTCAACATACGCAAATCAATCAGTGTAATACATCACATCAACAAGAGAAAGGACAAAAACCACATGATCATCTCAATTGATGCAGAAAAAGCATTTGATAAAATTCAACACCCATTTATGATAAAAACTCTCGCCAAAGTGGGTATAGAGGGAACATATCTCAACATAATAAAAGCTATATATGACAAACCTACAGCCAGCATAGTACTCAACGGTGAAAAACTCAAAAGCTTCCCACTAAAATCGGGGACAAGACAAGGATGCCCACTATCACCACTCCTATTCAACATAGTCCTGGAAGTCCTAGCCACAGCAGTCAGGCAAGAGAAAGAAATAAAAGGGATCCAAATTGGAAAAGAAGAGGTAAAAGTGTCATTATATGCTGATGAAATGCTACTATATATAGAAAACCCCAAAAGGCCCACACAAAAGCTGATTGAAGAATTCAGCAAGGTAGCAGGTTACAAAATTAACGTTCAAAAATCAGTTGCATTTCTTTACACTAACGATAAATCAACAGAAGAAGAAAGTAAAGAAACAATCCCCTTTAAAATAGCACCCAAAGTAATAAAATATCTGGGAATAAATCTAACCAAGGAGGTGAAAGAATTATACACAGAAAACTATAAACCATTGATGAAGGAAATTAAAGAAGACTTTAAAAAGTGGAAAGATATTCCATGGTCTTGGATTGGAAGAATCAATATTGTTAAAATGGTCACACTGCCCAAGGCAATCTACAGATTTAATGCAATCCCTATCCAATTACCCAGGACATATTTCACAGAACTAGAAAAAATCATAATAAAATTCATATGGAACCATCAAAGACCTAGAATTGCCAAAGCATTACTGAAGAGAAAGAAAGAGGCTGGAGGAATAACTCTCCCAGACTTCAGACAATACTATAGAGCTACAGTCATCAAGACAGCATGGTATTGGTACCAAAACAGACATATAGACCAATGGAATAGAATAGACAGCCCAGAAATGAACCCACAAACTTTTGGTCAACTCATCTTTGACAAAGGAGGCAAGAATATACACTGGAATAAAGACAGTCTCTTCAGCAAATGGTGTTGGGAAAACTGGACAGCAGCATGTAAAACAATGAAGCTAGAACACTCCCTTACACCATATACAAAAATCAACTCAAAATGGATCAAAGACTTAAACATAAGACAAGATACAATAAACCTCCTAGAGGAAAACATAGGCAAAACATTATCTGACATACATTTAAAAATTTTTCTCCTAGAAGAAATAAAAGCAAGAATAAACAAATGGGACCTAATGAAACTTACAAGCTTCTGCACAGCAAAGGAAACCAGAAATAAAACAAGAAGAAAACCTACGGAATGGGAGAAAATTTTTGCAAGTGAAACCGACAAAGGCTTGATCTCCAGAATATATAAGCAGCTCATACGACTCAATAAGAAAAAAGTAAACAACCCAATCCAAAAATGGGCAGAAGACCTAAACAAGCAATTCCCCAAGGAAGACATACAAATGACCAAAAAGCACATGAAAAAATGCTCAGTATCACTAATTATCAGAGAAATGCAAATCAAAACTACAATGAGGTATCACCTCACACCAGTCAGAATGGCCGTCATTCAAAAGTCCACAAATGACAAATGCTGGAGAGGCTGTGGAGAAAGGGGAACCCTCCTATACTGCTGGTGGGAATGCAGTTTGGTGCAGCCACTATGGAAAACAGTGTGGAGATTCCTCAAAAGACTAGGAATAGACTTACCATGTGACCCAGCAATCCCACTCCTGGGCTTGTATCTAGAAGGAAATCTACTTCAGGATGACACCTGCACCCCAATGTTCATAGCAGCACTATTTACAATAGCCAAAACATGGAAACAGCCTAAATGTCCATCAACAGGTGACTGGATAAAGAAGAGGTGGTATATTTATACAATGGAATACTACTCAGCCATAAAAACCGACAACATAATGCCATTTGCAGCAACATGGATGCTCCTAGAGAATGTCATTCTAAGTGAAGTAAGCGAGAAAGAGAAAGAAAAATACCATATGAGATCGCTCATATGTGGAATCTAAAAAACAAAAACAAAAACAAACAAACAAACAAAAACAAACTGTAAATAAAGGACAGAAATAGACTCACAGACAGAGAATACAGACTTGTGGTTACCGGGGGAGTGGAGGGTGGGAAGGGATAGACTGGGATTTCAAAATTGTAGAATAGACTACACTGTATAGCACAGGGAAATATACACAAAATGTTATGATAACTCACAGAGAAAAAAATGTGACAATGAGTTTGTATATGTCCATGAATAACTGAAAAATTGTGCTGAACACTGGAATTTGACACAACATTGTAAAATGATTATAAATCAATAAAAAATGTTAAAAAAATAATAGTTTTATAATGTGATCTAGGGGACTATGAGTACAATGTCATGCGGGGGAGACCTTAACCAAGGTTGGAGACCCAGAAACTATTAAAAACATGTAAATATATTTGAGCCTCTAAAATTAAAATCTCATGGCAATGAAACCAAAGAAAAGTTGAAAAAAATGGTCAGTTCGGTGATTAATATCTATCATTTAAAAATGAGCTCTAAGAAGTGGATAAGAAAGATAAATAACCCCAAAGGAAAATTAATTTAAAAAATGAACTGGCAACTTAAGTAAGTGCAAATTACCAAGAAACGTATGAAGATGATACATTTCACAGAAATATGAGAATGCATATTAAAATAATAATACAATCTCTTTTCTCCAAAGAGGCTGGAAAAAATTTCTAGCCCTTATCTTTAATTGTTATTTTGGATTTGGAGAGATACACACTCCCAAATGTTGCTGATGGTGATAGGAATTGCTGTAACCTTTTAGAAATAAATCATTGAATAACTATTAAAATCAATATATATAATTTATAATTTTTAAACTGTAATCTATATAAATGCATAGTGTGCATTTGTTTATATTTATAGTATGTATTATTTGAAAAAAAAAGAAACCACATGGCAAGCAAAGAAACCAAACAGAACACAGCAGGAGCTTTTCTCCAGTTGGTGACTGAGGAAGAGAGGGCAGAGATGCGGTCCCGCTGGCCTGGAAGAAGAAGCAACAGCATGTTGTGAACTACCTATGGGGGCCACGTGGCAAGGAATGATGGTGACTTCTAGGAGCTAAGAGAAACCCTTGACAAGGAAGTTGAGACCTCAGCCTGACAACCATTGGAACTGATCCTGACCAGCAACTTCAATGTGTTTGAAGTGGATTTTTCCCCCAGAGCATCCAGAAGGGAGCACGGCCTGGTTGACACTTTGATTTCAGCCTCATCAGACCCTGATAAGAGACCTCACCGTACCTTAGCTGGACATCTGACCTAGAGAATTGTGGGCTGGTAAGTGGGTGCTGTTTTAAGTCTCTAAGTCTGCAGTAATTTTTCACCAGGCAACTAGCCTAGAAAACTAACACAGAGGGAGAGTGAGGACAGGTGAGAAAGCTCAGACATGAATACCTCGTGTTTCTGTTCATAAATAATAGAAAGATTAGTGGTCACACAGTGCACAGGCTAAGGGCTGAATGGAGCGCTGATGGAGAGGGCTGCCGGAGGCCAGGCGAGGGGACCTGTGGCCTGGGGCAATGAGAAACGTGCCCTAGGAGAGGTGGACCATGTGTTTCCAATAATGGAAGGTGGAGTTTGGTAGCTAGAGAGAACAGGGAAAGCCTGCACAGCTTTCCAGACCACCGTGGAAAGAAGGATCTTCTTACGTCCTATTGGTGGTCCCATTCCATCAACAGCTTTTACAGTATTTTGTTGGTTCCTTGTTTACCCCAACTATTTTCAAGATCTCAGACTAGCTGTGATGTTGGCCTTTCCTGGTCATTGGATACTTAAAGCACTATTATTTTGACAGTGCCCTGAGCATTAACTTTTCCATTTACTGCTCAAAATTAAGGCAACCCTACCTGATACCAGCCCTCCTTGCCTGCCCTACCTTGGCCGAACGTCTGGCCACAGAGTTGAGGGTTAGATGGCAGGAGCCCCTGGTGAAGATGCCATAGGTTGTCACTGTTCTTACTGAGATTCGGTGGACTTTTTGGAATAAATATTTCTTAGTTAACTTTTCTTACTTTGTTTTATACTTTGGTCATTTCCCAGAATTTTAATTGTTTGCTTTTTGGCAATTTGGTCCAGTTTTATGTTGCTTTTTAAAGATTGCCAAGCTATTCCCAAGGTCTCACTCTCAATTAAATTTTTAACTTCGGTTCACCTTGGCAAGCAGAGAGCTTGGTGGGCACATACAAGGATGTCAGTAGGTTGTGTGAATGAAAATACTGCAACCATATCAGTAAACAAAGAATGCTGAAACCAAGTCATCAGCGGCTGCCGCCACCCCCCACGGGATGGGCCTGCAGCCCAGCCTCTGCAGCCACTCACAATGGTGCACTCTGAGCGGACTCAGAATAAGAAAGGACAGGATACTGGCCCTAGATGGCTAGATGCTTGTCAAAGGAATGAATTCAATGAGCCCAAATGTTTGCTTCTTCCCATACTTAGAAAAGCACTAAATTCTTTAACTTTAGATGCCTGGTTTTCTTTAGATAACAACCAATCTTTTATTGTTCCAACTACCTGGTCTTTGTTGTAAAGCTCCTATATATCCTAGCTCCTCCCCTACCTCTTCGGAGCAGTCCCTCAGAGCCATCTGAGAGGCTATCATCCCGGCTCAAGTCCTCCCGCCAAATAAGACGTAACTCTCAACTTTTAGGCTGTGCATTTATTTCAGTCGACAGCTGACTATTATGGCAAAGCAAGAATTTATTGGATATACTGATAGTAAGGGAGAAAAGTTGAAGAAAAAGACGCATAATTCCACATATTTCATTTGCATATACAAAAAGAATTAATTATTAAAGATCACCTAAGTGAGGTACTAAGGATTACTGAAATTTTGTATTAATAAACTAAAATTAGCACATTAATAGGATTTACTGATTAAACTATACCCTACAAGGAAGTCTGGCTGAATGCAGTGTTACTTTACATAAATAGTTAGAATTACCTCAATGTTCTGAAAAGATGCCTTGTTGTCAGGGTCACAGTTTTCAGTTCCTGCTTTTTTGCTTTTTAATTATAATTTCCCATATATGTCCATTTATTTCAAGTGTTTTAGGTTTATTTTATTTAAAGATCTTATATTTGTCTTATATTTAAAGATACATACATATTTTGATTCAAATATTAATCATTCACAACTCTAATGATCAAGAAAATGTGTATAGAATCCAATCAAATTTTGGTTTTAAAAACATGACATTTCATCCTAAAAGCTCAGTACTTTTTTCTCGGGAAAACAGCAATGGTAGGATGAGGTAAGTTCTGGGGTCATTTCTCCCCCCTGCAAAGTGGAGCACAGTCAAGAGAGCTGGAAGATCACCACCCTCTTATGTCTTGGCATTAAGTCCTTGTTTCCTTCTCCCTCCCCAGCCAGTTTTTACAATTTAAAATGGAATTCCCTTTGAATAGCTTAAAAATTCTTTCCCCCACTTGCCAAACTCTTCACTTACTCCCCACTTGAAAGGGAATTTCCAGAACATACCATGATCTCTCATATATCTCCCTTAAAAAAAAAAAATCTCTGGAAGATTTTGCCCCAGCATTACATGTCTCGGTTTAGAAGTGACTCACATCATGTCCGCCCACAGCTCATTGACCAAAGTTAGCTACACAGCTCTCCCCCAGGTTCAAGGGACTAGGGAATTACAATCCTCCATGTGCCCAGAAGGAGAACCAAACGTGGGAAGCCCCTGTCACAAGTCTCCCACCCAACTGCCCACAAAAACAAAATCTGTTCTTCCCCTAGTTCTCATTTAGCTGACATGCTGGGAAGCTTTCACTGTCTCTCCCCCACGGACTTCAGGTCCCCTCCATGCCCCATCAGCCCTCTGTGCAGACCAACATTAAAACAACTATTATATTGAATTGTAATTGTCGCTTTGAACGTCCTATAAAGGGAAACAGTCATGCCCTTTCACCTTGGTATCCTCAGCCTCAATACAGTGCATCTTACATAGAAAATATTCAATCAGCTATTATTATTTATTGGATTAATTAATGAACAAATTCCTAATGTTTATAACTAAATGTGACAGGGACCTCCTTCCACAATACAGCCGTTCGTGTAGAATTCCTTGACCATTACGCTACACTCCCACCAACAGTGTAGCGGGTTCCCTTTTCTGCACACCCTCTCCGGCCTTTGTCATTTGTGGACTTTGTAATGATGGCCGTTCTGACTGGTGTGAGGTCATGCCTCATTGTAGTTTGAATTTGCACTTCTCTGATAATTAGTGATATAGAATGCACTTTTTAATGGTGAATTACCAACTTTATTGAATGTCTACGTTGTACACATGAATGTGTTTCTTTCTGAGAAGGCAGATGGGAAGCCTTAAAGGACCATAAGCCTTCAAAGAGCTCATCAGGGTGAATATGAGGACAATGTGACAGCTCAACACAGGACAATGAATGCGTACATGCCATGCGATCGGCATCTGTGTGTTACAAACCGCGAGTCCTCTGCATTCAAGGTTGGCGTGCTCTGGATGCAGGGTGGGCTGGAGGGGAGACAAGCCGGAGGTAAGGCCATGTCAGCAGTCCCACCATGAAATTCAGGTCTAAAGCAGACTTCATTCACCACAGTACATGGAGGACATCTGACTTGCAGAATTTCTTACACAAGGAAGATATTTTCAGTGCAGTGTTTCTGTATTCAGGTTTCTTTTATTCTCATTGTTTTTCACAAAAATTAGTAGTCATATGTGTATGTATATGTGTGTGTGTAAATTTTTCTATTTTAGAAGATAGTATACTTCTTAGCAAACTTAAATTACCTTAACTTCCTAGGTGCTAATACATCCATTCATTTCTTAGAAGGTTAGCACTTACCATTCAATGTCTGTATAACATTTCTAGCATGCTAAGTTACTCTTCTCCTGAAAATCATTGTGAATCAGCCGTCAAGGAAACTATTTTCTAAGCTGAATGTGTAGACACTGACACCAGCCCTCACTGTCTCTGGGTTGGGACATTGTGAGATCCAGGTGTCAATGGTGCCGTGTGTGTGAGTTCAGCTCCTATTTGACTGAGTTGGAAATAGACCATTCCCATGCCAGCGAGCAGCCAGCTCACAGAGGTGTCACAGCGACGGGAGGTGGGGGGCTGCGGGGAGAGGACGTGTGGCGACATCTGCAACAGCCTGGAGTGATGCCACAGGGAGAGCGGCAGCACCTGCAGGTCACTGTGCGCTGAAATTGTTCTGAGTAAGAGGGTGAGTGTATTATCTCATTTACTTGCTAAGGGCAGCAATAAATTGTGTGTCGAGAGGGCAAAAAATACAACCCAAGTACATGACCTTACTCCTCTCTTTGCAACAGTTTCTTCTCTCCTCACCCAACATTTTGTGCTGTTACCAGAACTCATATATACATTGAAATCACTGTTTTCTAGCCCAGTGAAGGAAATTTAACAAATACACAATTGCATTGGCACAAATAAAAAGACCATACTGTACCTTAAACCAAAGTCACACTTAATAGAGAAATGAAATCAGAATACTATTCTGGAAAGCGGTCACTAAAAAGGGAACACTTCTGTCTCTTTGCAAACAAGATTATGTTTCATCACATGTTTGAGAAATCAGTTACACTTCATGTAATTTCTCAGTGTTGAATGCCCAATGGTTGTGTTGGGGCTTGACCACAGTGGGAAGAGAGATATTTGCTCATACTATGAAAAGGGGAAATGAGATCCAGCTTAAGCTCTAACTGCATTGACCCTGGAAGTTTAAAGATGACAGAAAGAATGGTACTCAGAAAGAATTCACAAAGGTGTCACAAGCATTCCACGACCATCCGTCGTTTACACATCCAGCATATGGATTGTTTCTCAGTGCTGCTTGTATTCTTTTCTTTTGAATTGAAGTCTAGTCACATTACTATGCTGTGTTGATTTCTGGTGTACAGCCCAGTGGTTCAGTTATACATGTATATGTTCCTTTTCATATTCTTTTTCATTACAGGCCCTTACAGTATATTGAATACAGTTCCCTGTGCTCTGCAGTAGGACCTTGTGGTTTATGTATATTATATATAGTCGTGAGTGTCTACAAATCTCAAACTCCCAATTTACCCCTCCACCCTTTTCCCCCTGGTGACCATAAGTTTGTTTTCTGTGTCTGTGAGTCTGTTTCTGTTTTGTAAATAAGTTCATTTTAATGCTGCTCCTGAAGCTCAGGGAAAATTAATGTTTAACTTTATTCCATTGAAATCTGAGAAACCACTGATGGGGTACAGTAGTTCTACATAGGGGAAAGATCAAGTTAAATGACAGAATATTCCTACTTATACGGCTGAGTTGATTCATACAGAGGAATGTTGAGGACTTCCAATAATCACCCTGTTTTTTCACTAATTCTGCACATTCCTCTGTGTATGCATAATTATTTATTATTTTGCTAATTGCAAAAGTGATTATTTATATATGCTGAGAGAAGAAAATTTGGAAAATGCCAAAAAATGCAGAGTAAATAAAACTTCTGAAAAGTATTCATGAATAACCACTGTAAACATTTCAGTGTATGTTTTTTAGTTTTTTTTCTTACATAATATATTTTTAAACTTTTAAAATCACAAAATACATGTGTATATTTTAAAAGTCATACAAAATGTCATAAATTTAAGGATGAAAAATAGCCCTAATCTTTCTTATCTAATTCCCGACACCAGAGGTAACACCTTTTTAACTTCTTTAGCTATTTTTAGCTTCTTTAACTACACTCTAGTGTTACTGCCATATAGCTCAGGAGCAGCATTATTCTATTACTTCTTGGTTTTCAACCATGGGTATTTTCTGTTTATTTCTACCCAGGAAAATGCAGGTTTAGCTCTCTCTCACCTCCCGCTGCCCTGTTTTTCCCCTTTACACGCAGGCACAAACACTCCCAGATGAGTCTAATATGATGGTACAATTTGGTTGTATTTCCACTCAAGGCTTTTGGTTTTCTCAGAATTAATAATTGCCTTAGTTTTCTGTTTGCTTAGTTTTCCATATACTTATTTATGTTTTAATTCATTACCAGAAGTCTCAGCCAAGCTCCCTTCAATAGGTGCAGACACTCCAGGCCATCTTTAAGTTTGGATTTCCCCAGCGTCCACATGGAGCCCATCCCCTCCTGCTACAACATGGATTGGCTTCGATTAGCCTGTAGCACAGGTGTCAGTGAGTGTCAGGCTTCACTCCTCCATACACCTGTGTGATTCCTTCTCCTCTCTCCTGTGCTAGAGCCGTGTTTCCTGGAACCCACATCTTCTATCTTATTGGCTCTCTTTTAAATGGAAAGTGTCCTTCAGAGGCTTCGTGAGAAACGGTGCAGAAAGAAGTTTTTTGGTCCCTGAGAATGTCTTTGTTTTTTCTTCTCACACTTGACAGATTGTATATAAGAATCTAGGTTTAACATCGTTGGCCTTAAATTTTAAAATTCTCTTTATCCCTGAAATTCTAAAATTTCACGATAGTGTGCATGATATGGATTTTATTCTATAGCATTGTGCTGGGTCCTTGGTGGTCATTTCTGTCTGGAAACCTGTGTCCCTCAGTTTTGTGAATTTATTTTATATTTCCTTTTTTTGTGTATTTTTTTTAAGAACTCCTATTAATTGGATGTTTGATCTCTTTATTTTCCAGTTTATTTTTTTTCATATTTTCTCTCCTGTTTTTAATCTCTGTCTTTTTATTCTATTTCTGGGAATATTTCTCTAATATTTCTCTTGGCTTTTCTATTAAATGTTTTATGAACGTGGTAATATTTTTACATCACAAGGGCTCCTCTTTTCTTCTCTGATTGTTTATTATACAGCATTCTTGCATGTTCCATGGATGTGATATTTTCTCTTACTTCTCTGAGATATTCATTATAATTATATTTCCTTCTTTCTTCTTTCTTCTTTTCTTGCCTCTGTTTCCTTTGAGTTCCTCTTCTCCAAGTGTTTATTCTGATCTGTCTTCCACAGTAGCGGCTTTCATCAAGTATCTGGCAACTGTTGCTGACTATGTATAATTAAGAGATAGGCACCAAGAAGCTGAGTGGAAAATGTCAAAAGGTTTGAACACTGATTAAATAGGATCACAAACTGTTATGAAACAATACTTAGTTATGTATTTAACCAAAGTGACAATAGAAGATATAAAAGGCAAATACAGGAAGTAACGCACCTGGAAAAAAATACTTATCTCTTTAAGTTTTGAGAAGACGTGGGTTTTTAAAGTAATCAATACCTGATGAATACCATAAAGCACGTGTAATTAATGATGTTGATAAGACCCAGAATTATGTTTCCCAGGCAAGTTACTTAACAGGTAAATGAAAATCTTTCACAATAATCCAGGACAATTTTGTTCTTTTAACCAAGAGAAAAAATTAAATTCTCGTTTAGCATCGGCACAGTATTACTGTTAAAGCTCATTTAAAAACCCATATCATAAATTCATTCCATTTTCATTCGCTTGACCACACAAGACAGGAATCCCTCCTCTCTCTTTCTTTCTCTCACTCATTTTCTCTCTTTTCCTAACTTGCTATATTCATGTAGGTTTGGCCCTTTATTTTCTTTTTACCTGGTCTAACATAACCTCCAAATAACCTCTAACTTAGGACAAAATGATTCTACTTTCCTTTAACAAAACCTCATCCTGATACCTCATGCCTTTCCCTACAAAATATATCACACTTCCCTTGGATACTTTGCACACAGTTTTTTCCTTTACCCTTATTATTTCTAGTAGTTTCCATTACATATATTGATTAGAATGCTTAACCTTTAGTAACACAAATTTCCAAAAAAGTTGGGAGTAAGCAGTTGTGAACTGTCCGCCACATATTGGTACTGTGTAATAAATTAGCAAATTGAGGAATATATCATTTTGTAATGTCTAGAGACATATGCCTTCTTATACTACAGTTTTTTAAAGTGGCAAAAAGAACATGTTATTAATGGACCTAAATGTCTTTAGTCTCTATAATAAGAAGCCAAAAGTAGGTAAACTTAAACCTATGTTTAACAATTAGTGTTTCAGTATTTTCTCTGATTTAGAAATGATATCAATATTTATGAAAAGCCATCATTTAAGGTTAAGGTTACAAAAAGGATTTGGGAACTCTCTTTAGGCAGCCGTATTTTATGAAACATGATCATGGCTGCAAAATTCATTCACAAAGTTTTCTCCCGCTTTCATCCATTTAATTCATGGGTTCTTGACAATTGCTCTGGAATTGCCATGAGGATTTCATGAGATTTAAAAAATTAACCATCATTTTAAGTTATTTTTCTCGTTGACAAACCAGGCAAGAAGCACAAAGCACAGAAACAAAGAATCTAAAAAGTTAAGCATGGGTTTTGTTTTCCTGCCGTGTTGACATACATTGAGCAAATCATTTTTATTATACACTTTGGTCTTAGGTTGAATTTACAATTACATAATCTCAAACACCTCGTAGAGATAACATGAATTTATTTGACTAGTCTTAACTGCTATGTGCTTACATTTCCTTTAAGCCAATTAAATTAAGCTTTTTTACAAGTTAGTTATTAAGAATACCATCCAGAGTGAGAAATATATCACATATACATAACATATACACATAGACGTACAGACAGATGCAAACAGATTTTATAGCTTTCATTTAAATATTTTAGCCACATGTCAGGTACAACAGTACAAAACTCAGTAGCTTATAAAATAAGAGTTGGATCTAAATGGTGTTTCTGGCAGATGGAACAAGTTAAGGTTACCCACTCAGATAGCTGAAGCCTTTTACCATATCCAGGGAGAAGAGTTTTTAAGATTTTTATTTGTCTTTAATAGAAATATACGAAGGCTCTAGACAAAACTGGGGAAAACAGAGCTTACAGAATAAATAGCAGTTTGCTTTTTTAAAATCTCTCTTTTCTTTTTCTTTTTCTTTTTTTTTTTTTTTTCCCTGTTCCATGGTTGCTTTTGCCAACAATTCTCTCTTTGGATGCTTACATTTCAAAGATAAATTATGATTAATAGTTCCAAGGGACTGAGGGAGAACTGTAGGTTTTACTTAAGAATGAACTCAGGGGCATACTTGCCTAGTCTTAGATGTCTAGTGTAATTACTATAAACTTTTTCTTTCCTTTAAGAGAAGGGTAGTCCAAGAAATTTTTTTTGGTAGAACAGGCCCAATGTGTGGGAAGGTCTGGAACCAGTGGGGTGTGATTACAGAGTAAGGGACAACAAATCAAAATTTTCTGTGTATCTTCTGAGTCTTTGTCAAATCTGTTTCCTGGTTATCAATATTTACCTAACTTTTACACCTGCTTCAGTGCCATCTGCGGTTCCTGACCTTTTTTCTAAGTCTCATCACCTCCTAATCTTGTTAAAGAAGTGTTTTTTTTTTTCTCTTTTCTCACAAGATGTTCTTCTGTATCAATTTCTCTCTCTTCTCTCTCTCTTTCTTTTTTTTCAACCTAGTCTTCCCATAGGTACCAATAAGGCATTTGTTTAAGACGAGAGCTCTCTTACTGGTAACTCCAAACAAGAAGGTCTTTTTTATGCTTAAAACCAATAAGCCAGGGAGGAGGGTAAAGCTCAGTGGTAGAGCATGTGCTTAGCATGCACAAGGTCCTGGGTTCAATCCCCAGTACCTCCATTAAAAATAAATAAACCGAATTACCTCCAGCCACACACACACACACACACACACACACACACACACACACACACACACAAAACAAACCCAAAACAATAAGATGTTTATGGCTTAACCATGTCCACAAGAAGTGTCCTTGTGAGCCCTCTCAATGCAGAGCCAGTCTGAAGACAACTTAAAAAGCAAAGACGTTCATTGGCACAGGTGGCAAAGAAACCTCTACCTCCCACAAGTGAGACACCGTAAATCAGGGACCCGCTAATCTGTGTTACCAGGAGGTTGATACTGGGATGAGAATTTTCCCAGCACAAGCAAGGCAAGAAGGCAAAGAGATGACACAGGCCCCTTATGGTCGGTGACCCTTTATTAAGACACACTTCCCTGAGAGCTGCCATGCTTGGACAAAGTTGCCTGTCACTTCATGTCTCAGGCTCCTAGCTGGCTCAGGACATAACACAAGACAAATGGAGATTCTCATCTTATGATTTCTCATCCTTATGACAAATGACACAAAAGAGACAAAGGAAAATATGACTCTTTCTGGGAGGGTAAGAATCAACACCCATAGGCATGGATTACCAAAATCAAATTCACCAAAGTCAGGATTCGAGAGCTATTTGTACAAATGTTTCCTCCTGCCATTGTGAATTTGGAGAAGAGGAGACAAGGAGAAATGTTTATCCTCCTCTTGACCATGCACTGCAAACAGAGATCTGGGAGACGATGTGCTTCAGAACTCTCACCTTCTGCTGGTCTGCTCTCAGTTACCCCATATCTCAGCTGTGGTCTCGCAGGAGAGTGGATTGTTCCAGCCTTTACTGTCCCATCCTCACCACCAGGAACTGTACAGGAGGGAAAAATGACTTTTCCTCCTACCCTTTTAGATTTTTGGTGGGCTCTATAACAAAAGAAAAACATAAACAAGTGTATTAACTTGCGTGTCTCATATATACTTGGGAGAAATGCAAGGATGAGTAACTCAAAGAGATGGCTGGAGCTCAGACCTACATAGTATTTTAACCAAAGAACAACATATTTTTACAAGAGTGACGTGTCAGAGAAGAAGGGTCTTAAGCTTCAAAGGGGGGCAAATTGTAGGCAGATAAATCTATAAGAAACCAGTGGAAGATACTAGCTAGTCAGTCCAGGCTGTTAGGTCGTGTCCTCCAGGGCTATCTTGGGGCCGATACACGTCTAGGCTTGTTGGTGTTTGACATTTGTACAAATCTATGTTCTGCATTCGGGCAAATAGCGGGTAGACAGAGAAATTTCCTTGGATCTGCTTCTTTTCAATTGCCTTCAGTTCAAAATAATCCTTATGCTGAAGGGGCGCAGTTTTTGGTGGCATTTTGTGCTATTCATCTGTAGGTTTTATTACAAGTTTCCTTGCCTTATAAGGACCCCCTTATGCTGTAACACAGAAAGGTGAAGTAAGGCTTTGTCAAAAAGGAGTTGTTAGGATTGCTGTTCCCATGAGACATATTTACAACAGTAAAACATTAATTTAGAAATTAAAACTCTACAATAGTATCCAAAGAAGTTAGTATAGGAATCTGGCTGAGCAGCGTGCTGTTGCGGTATGTCCGTATTGAAACAACAGGCAGGGTGTCATGTTCTTTTGTTTACACTGTATCTAAGGGAATTTTAATTGAAAAAGATGAAGACCCCAGAGCGAAGGCACATAAAACAATTTAATGAGAATGAGTGTTAATCAAAGATTGGAACTCGTTTTCAGTTGCGTAAAATGTTCGTTCCATTTTTTTTTTTTAATTTACAGTTGCTCAAATTTATTACAAAACAGGAGGAAGTTTCTCTTTTGGCAGCAGTGCTAATCCAGATTGTTCCTGAGCAATAACTTTAAACAAGCTCATTTCATTATTTTCTGGCAGGTAAAGTCTTAGGATGTGAAAATATCCCTCTTCAAACATAAGAAAGAAAACGTGTTAAGGCAGTGGGCCAATAAACAGCTCCTGTTTCCCCCGTATCTCAAGGGGTGGAGCTCCCGAACCCCCAGGAGTAAGGGAAGTCCAAAGGAGTTAAATACCAGGGCCGGCTCAGCCCCGGACAGACTGCAGTCCAGGCACCTCAGTCACCATGAAGGCTCTCCTTGTGCTGGGGCTCGTCCTCCTCGCTGTCGCTGTGCAGGGCAAGGTCTGGGAGAGATGCGCGCTGGCCCGAAAGCTGAAGGAACTCGGAATGGATGGCTACAGGGGAGTCAGCCTGGCCAACTGTAAGTCATCTCTTGTTCATCCTTCCAAATAGCTGGTGGGGGCGGAACGGATAGTAATGCAGGATGAATAATGAGAAAGGGACTTTGAGCGAATGGACTTTTTAAAAACTCTCTTGGAAGGTTTGTACACTTAACAATGTTTAAAAATATCACCTTGTTCCTTTAGAATCAGATGTAACAAGTGAAGGTTTGAGGATATGGGAGGGCAAAACTCTATACCGCTCTAAGTAGGCCGGGACCCATGCTTCCAGTGCCACTAAATTTGCGGGTTCGGTTCCCTCAGCGGCCCGCGTAAGGCTGGCTGAAAGGTACTTTTGGGCACCTGGGATGTCTCTGTCAGGCCCTTGGCATTTGAGTCCAGCCACGTCTAGTTTGGAACTTGGGTTCTGCAAGCCTAGAGTAATGCAGTATTTTTCTCCTTTCTAATCATGATGTTGGGGTTTTAACAGCAAATTTTAAAAATTCTGTGGAACTCTTTTTTGGGGCGGGGTAATTAGGTTTATTTATTTTTAATGGGGGTACTGAGGACTGAACCCACAACCTCGTGCATGCTAAGGACGCGCTCTACCACCGAGCTCTACCCTCCCCGCTGAACTAACACAGGGGCTGGTAGGACCCAACTTCCCCTCAGTCAGTGTTTGTATGAGGATCCCTGAAATGCAGCAGGAAAGGACGTTTCATTATTCTTACTCACTCTAGTTGATGAAGTAGTTTTCATTTTCTTACAGAGAATTCAAGCTGTGCCCGAAGTAAAAGTTACCCTTTATTTTAGTCCAATTTTGTCGATATAGTTACTGTATTTTTCAGGTTGAATTCAGACATTCCCCCTCAATAAGTATTTCTGAGCGAATGAGTAAATGTCTGGTTGGATGCATGGATGTGTGGATGGAATAGTCTTCTGCATTTTACAGCTCTTGTCTGGGGTCTAATTTGACATCCAAATTCACTTTTAGATATCGTAAGAAATTTCTTTCTCCCAGAAATTCCTTACTTTTCCTACTAAAAAGCAGTTTTCCATCAGCGATGTGTATCTACTGCTAAGCACAAATCCATGCAACAACTCTTGATTTTTCTCTTCTAGGCTGAACCTTACCTGAGGGATGGGAGCAGGGGAAGCATAATAGAAAAAACAGCTAGTTTCATATTTTCTAAAGTATGTTATCTTATTTCATTAGTATTACAAAATGATTTGATAGCAAAAGAATTCTCTTAAGGGCCCTTTAGCACTAAGGTGTTAAAATGCTTTACACGTAAAAGTTATCTTTATACGTACAAAGGCGTCAGTCATTAGTAAAATTGAATTTGCCTAATAGAACGTGCTTTGCCACGTAAGTCACGTGGTGTTCCTATTTACTACTGAAAATAAGTTCTTTTCAGGGATGTGTTTGACCAAATGGGAAAGTGATTATAATACGGATGCTACAAACTACAACCCCTCCAGCGAAAGCACCGATTATGGGATATTTCAGATCAACAGCCGCTACTGGTGTAACAACGGCAAAACTCCACATGCAGTGAACGGCTGTGGCATCAACTGTAACGGTAAGACAAGATGACACTGAGTGCGGCCCAGGGGTGTCCTGTCATGTTTACAAGAACAGAGATTCAGAACAAATTATAAAGCCTTGATGGGGTCATCAGGGACCTAGGAAACCTCCATCTCAACTTCCAGAAACTCTTTATTACCCTCCTCCTGATTCCTGAAGTAAGAACGTAAAGCGCTCCTATCATGAAAGGTTGCTGTTCTCTAATACACAGAAGTTTCTGGAGGGATCCATCAATTTACTGTGGCTGGACTATCTGACTCTCTGTGCAGAACTATGCACTCCTCTGACTTACTCTGAGGAGCTTTAGGGATAATTTGGCGGTTCGGTCTTTTTTTTTTTTTTTTTTTTTTTTTTTTTTTTTTTTTTTTAATCTATGGTCCTTTATTAGAAAATGAAAGGATTAGTAGTTAACTAATCAAGAAGGAGGAATATGTGTGGTCCTTTTGTAAACATTGTTTTTACTTTTTATCATGAAATGTTCTAAACATATAGAAAAATAGAGAAATTAGTATAATACACAGAAATATATTCGTGTTGTATTTTAACAGTTTTTAACATTTTGTCCTATTTACTTCTGTTATGTGTGTGTGTGTGTATATATATATACTATTTGTTGAGTGATTTTAAAGTGAATTAGAAACATTATGACATTTAATTACTAAAATCTTTAGGTTACACGTTCAAAATCTACAGTTCCTATATAATCATAGTCATTCTAACAAGCTAATTTGATTAATCGGGGTGAAGCAAATATTCTATAGAATTTATTTTAAAATAGAGATAACATGTGGAATCTCTTTTGCATAAAGTATTGGGGAAATACTGCAAACTTTATATTGTTAGATTTTTAAATGTTAAAATTTCTAATAGAGAAGATGAAGATCTAAGAATATTCTTTTGTATTCAGTTAATTTATTTTTTAAAATATTTTGTTTATATAATAATTTGTGGTCATTGAATGAAAATTCTTACTACCCAGCGATTTGTGACCACTGGTAACTTGGTATACACAAATTCTTTCAGGAGATGTATCACACTTGTCTATGAAGGTAAAGCGATGTGATGCACATATCTACCCACATACAAATGTGCAGGCAATGTGTGTTTTAACAACAATGATATTGCATTCTATATACTGCTCTACGATTTGTTCTTTATCACATAAAATTATTTTTAAGTCAACAAATACCAATCTGTATTAGTTTTCAAAGATGACTAGAATTCCACTACATAAATATTCTGTCATTCATCAGTTCAGCTCTTACTGGTAAGCTCTTAGGCTGTTTCCATTTTCCCCTTTATTAATTGCAATGAGATACCTTGTGCATACATCTTTATGTGTGTTTTTATTATTTCTTTTGGAATATTTTTCCAGTAGTCGAATTGCTGAGCAAAAATATGCTAGGCCAGTTTCTGTTTGTTCATTTGTTTTAGAGTGTTTAGTAAAAAAATGAAACATCCATCATATTAGTTAATAATTCCACAGTTTCCAATGACTTTGGAAAACGAGAAACAGAATGCTTTATTTCATGCCAAATGGGATGCGGGAAGAAAAAGTTTTCCCGTAACATTCACAGATACATAGACTCTTGAAAAGTAATTTGTGTTCTCTCTTTAGCTTAAAAGAATAAAACTGGCTGAAACTAAATTTAAAATGAAATTTCTATAACCATTGTTTTCATTCCTCACTGTCTCTTCTTCAGTTTTGCTGGAAGATGACATCACCAAAGCTGTACAATGTGCGAAGAGGGTTGTCAGGGACCCTCAAGGCGTTAGAGCATGGTATGTTTTTTTTTTTTCCTTCCAGTTTTATTGAGATGTAATGGACATACAGCACCGGATAGTTTAAGGTATACGGTGTAATGATTTGACTTACATACATCACAGTAGGTTTAGTGAACATCCATCCCCTCAGACTGTTGGAGCAGGCAGACAGCTAGATGTGAGCAGAGAAGGGGGGGACACAGGCCAAATGGCAGAACTTGGCAAGAAAAGCAGGGGCCAGGGCCAAATGCAGGAAACCCTACATCATGTAAACAACAGGGGTCCCTGGGCAGAGAAAGAAAAGTAGGAACCTCTGGGCTGATAAGCGGTCACAAATTTAGGTGTGGCAAGCAACCAGGAGGTCCACAAAGAAAGGTGGGAAAAGGCAAGAACCTCCAGTGTCTAAATGTAACCTTTTGCTCATTATGCCCTCATTTCAATAAAATTAGCCTTGCAGGTTTAAGTACCCATCATGCACCAACGCCATGACATTTCCCAGCCACACTAAATAAGGACAAAAATCCCTCCTCCCTTTGGGAAGGTGGAGTTGGGATGAAAATCAGGGAATACGAACCCAAACCCTTCCCCCACAGTGAATATTCCGCCCACTCATTTTCACACTTTATGTAACCGATCTGCCAGAGAAATCAGGGCAGTAACTTCCCTGAGACTGCCTGCTGTCCCCGTGAGAGTGTACTATCTGTCCCTTAGTAAATCCTCACTTTACTTTCTTAGCTTCTCATCTCTAATTCTTTCTACCAGGACACAAGAATCTAATCACCTGCAAAAATATGGATACAAAATTAAAGGAACAGAAGATAAAATTTTTTGTGTGTGATGCTCTTAGGAGTTTCTCTCTTGACAATTTTCATATATAAAATCTAGCAGTTAGTTATATTTATCAGTTTGTACATAGCAACTCCAGTATTTATTTATCTTATAGCTGGAATTTGTAGTAACTTTTGACTGCCTTCATCCAGTTCCCCCTCTCCCTCCTCCCCACCTCTCATCCTGCCCTCAACCCTCACCTCTGGTATCCACAAATCTCTTTTTCTGAGTTTTTTGTATGTGTGCTTTTGAAGTATAAGGCACCTACCACACTCTGTTAGTTCCTGTTGCAAGCATGCTGTGTTTTAAGCATCAAAGGGGAGATCTGGTTTGCCCTCCTGTTCTGAGACAAGTCAGAGAACATTTCCAAAGACCAAAGTGTGCTGCCAAGACCTGACAACTGCAGCTCTGGGTTTACGCTGAACAGTGTGTTACCTCGAAACGATCTACTTTAACTGATTCAGAATCTTACCCTTTTACTCCTCAATTTCTTTTAGTGGATTTCTGGACTTTTTAAGATTCTCCTCACTCAAGCAGAGTTGATTTACAATGTTGTGTTAGTTTCTGGTAGATTAAGACATTAAGTGAATGCAGCTACGTTTTAACCTTATTCCTGTTTGTTTCATCTTTCTCTTCAGGGTGGCATGGAAAAACCACTGTGAGGGCCACGATGTGGAGCAGTATGTTGAGGGTTGTGATCTGTAACTGTGGAGTTTCCTTCTTCAGCTCATTTTGTATCTTTTTCATCTTAAGGAAGTCGTTATTTCAGTGACCGGTCATACTACCATTCTTTCAAGCATATAATGATTTCCTTAATTTCATTAACTTCCTGCATTATGACTAAATTCAGAGGCAGATGAGCTTGCAAGTATGGAAATAATTGCTAATTAACCACAGATGTGAAATCACGCATGCTGTTAAAAAAAATACAAACACTCATTAAAAGCTTTGCAAGTCATACCTTGTCTTTCTTTTTTAGACCCTTTTAGTGTCTTTGATGAAAAAAATATGTATGTATATATTTGGGAAAAATGATTTGGCACTTAAGTATTTGCTGAATCCTCACCTGTACGCAAAGAGCTGGATACTGCTAGAGAGAAACCCCTGAGCATGCTGACAGGTCTCACTTGAAACTCATAACCACAGATCTCACGTGGGCCCTCCAGTCTCCCCGGCCACCTGAATCACTTCTCTGCAGCCCTCTGTCTGAGTCCCCACTCTCCAAAGTGACCAGCACTGTTTCACTTCTCCTCTCTTCAAAGGCCCAGCACACACGCCCAACCACTCACCTTCTCCCCGCTCTCATCTCAGTAGATGGCCGGCCGCAGGGTACCCTGGGAGAAGAGGAGCAACTCATGCCAAGCCCTCCCCTCCCGGCCACCATAACAGAGGCCACATCTCCCCTGGGCCCCTCCCCTCTCCCTTCCCCCTATAACTCGGTTGAAGGACCTCTGCTCCTGCCAGTGGCAGTGTCCCCACATGCAACCTCCACCACAGCCCCCTCACTCCTCCAATTGAGGCTGAGTGTGTCCTGCATCCTGAGTTTCTCCCTCTTTGCTGGATCAGCCCCCTCATTGTGCAAACTGCCCCGGTATCCTTCCCTCTTACAAAGAACTCTCTGTTGACTCTACATAACCTGCAAGTACCACATTGTTCTCCGCTCCCTTTGACAGCAACACTTCTGGGACAAGGTAACTCTATTCACCAAGTCCATGTCCTCACACCCTTTCTCTTTTCAACCCTTCCTAATCTGACTGCTCTCCTCACTCAGCTGAAGACTGCTCCAACGTGACTCCTCCTATGACTCCTTGGGGCCAACTCTAGGGACCACCTGTTCTCTGTTCATCTTGCTTGATCTCTCAGCAGCATCGGACAAATTGAACCACTTCATCCTTCTAGAAAACTCTTTCTCCCTCAGCTTCTCATTTACACCCTGCCTCTCCGATGTCTTCTTCTCAGTCCTTGGCTGGCAGTTTGTCCGCTATTTAATTTCTAACTGTGGGTGTGCCCCCGGGCTCATGCTTGTAACCATTTGCTAGGCTACATGTTTTTCTTATGTATTTTTTTGTCTTTTCTTGCTGAAATATAAATTCCAAAAGAACAGAGCTTTTTCCCCCCACTTTTTTAAAGACATTGAGGGAAGGAGGGTATAGCTCAAGTGGTAAGTGTGCATGCTTCCACGTAGGAGGTCCTGGGTTCATCTTCAGTGGATCTTAGGCAGAGTCCCATCTATGTAGGCATGTGACGCCTTCATCTGTTCAGTCATCTTCAAAAACAGTAAACGATAACCACTGTTTGTTGTGCAAGGTAAAATTTTAAAAGGAACGGAATGGCAAATGACTAAACGTGAAGACAATCTGAATTAAGAATTTTGTTCCTGGGTTCAGTGGAGGAGGTACTGGGTTCCTCCACTGAAATAAGTAATTAAGTAAATAAACCTAATTACTTCCCACCTGCTAAAAAAAAACAAAGACATTGAAATAATCTCAATCTTTCCCCAAATTTGCAAGTACAGTGGAGACTTTCATTTTTTCTGAACACTTCGAGAGTACATCACCAACATGGTGCCCAGTGGCTCTGAGTCCTTCAGTGTGTAATTCCTGCATAACCTCAAAGTATCATTCTGATCAGGACGTTAACACTGATCCATTACTGCCACCTAATCATCAGATCCCATTCATTGTCATCTACTCTCCCCGTTTGTCCTTCTTAATAAAAAGATCTAATTCAGAATAATGTGGTGTACTTGGGTGTCATGTTTTTATCAGTTTCCTTCCATCTAGATCATTTCTTCAGTCTTTTCTTTGACTTTTATCATTTTAGCCCTTTTGAAGATGGCAACCCAGCTGTGTTGTAAAAGCACCTGAGGGTTTTCTGACGCTCTCCTGATTAGATCAGCCTGTGCATCCTTGGCAGGAACACCACACACGTGATGCCGTGCTCCTCTCCTTGGGGCTTTTCAGGTGGCACGTGGTTCTGAAATGTTCTATTAGTGATGACGTTCACTTTGATCATTTGATTAAGGTGATATCTGCAAATCACCTCTGCTGTGAAGTATTTGGGAGAGGGTAAGTTACTTTGAGATTGCTCCTCATCAAATTTTCAATTAATGCATTTAATTATTATATCAAGCAGGCCCATGGCTTCCTATTATGAAATTATGATGAGCCATAATCCATCACTGTCATGCATTCTGTCATGCACACTGTCCCTGTTTTGGCCACTACAGTCCCTGCAATATAGCTTCTCTGTTATTTTCACACATCCCCATCATTTTTTGAGCACTTGTTTTTGTTTTCTGGCACAAAATGTTCCAAGGTTCCCCTGGTTCTCTTCCTGTTTCTGCCTGGAATCAGCCTTTGTTCCAAAGAGCCCTCATTCCTCATAGTGGAGAAGGGTATTTCGAAAACAAGACCTGGGCACTAGGGTGTCACTGTTCCCAGGCCCCATCAATGGACAAAGCTACAGGATGTGCATATTTACATGATATGTATCTCTATGCCTATCTGTTTAAATTGAATTCACATAATACCTCCAATTCCAATCCTACACCACTAGGCTCATTCTAATTTTCTCCTTTTCCATGTTGGTAACTGCTTTCTATGACAGTGAGAAACCTGGTACCCACTGTCTTTAATATCCTTTAAATGTATCCTCATTACATGCATGTATTTGACCAATTTGCCTGTATGTAACCAATCTCCAAACACTGCCACACCATGGAATAGATGCTCTCCCCTCAGGCTCTGATACCCCTCATTGGGCCATCTCTTACCCCCACATCTGGACTCCCTCTTACTGTGCTTACATCTCTGACACACCACGCTGGACCACTCTCCTTATAGGAAGGAGGACAGAATTTTTTTTACTGTTGTTTACACCCACATTCCAAACACCTAGAACAGTGTCTGTAACATGATACATGCTCAATAGATATCAGTTGAATCGCTTTCTGATTACTTAGTATATTCCCCTACGTTGAGCATTCTGAGATTTTTCTTACTCTCGGAGCCCACATGATTGCAGTACAACAGCTTCTGGGATTCCAAGGGTCAGGTCTCAACTCAGGTGAATGTAGAGCATAGACCTGCCACGGGAGGGCAGCAGAGGGCACCAACACAGGTGCAGCCTCAGGCTTTGAGGTTCTGGGATCATCTGGGTATGAATAAATGGGAAAGAAGATAGATTTATTCTTATCAGGATGTTTAGAGGCGTATGAAGATCTTGTCATGGTATGGGAGAGAGGCTTGAAGAGTGACAGCTCAGATGCAGAGATGGGATATATCCAAGAAGCACCAGGATAGCGCCACAGTGATGGCTGATGGAAGAAATAACCAGAGAATACGGCGAAAGTTGGCCAAAGGGGGAAAGCAATGTTTGTTGGAGATTTTGCTTAGTGTTTTTGACAAATATCAAGTCGTACTTATACCTGTTATTTTAATACAATTAAGTTTCCAAACCAAATTTCTACCCTTATTCTGGGAGAAAACAAATTCAATATCAATATTTGATTATTTTTAAAAGAAACTCAATTCCATGTTCCTTAATTTCACCCCAGGATATTATTTGAAATGCAGAGTGATGTTCCAGATGATAACTGAGCTCTTCATGTGGCACTAATTATAACTAAGCCCTGAGCACATTTCTTGCACTTCTATTCAGCAGACTCATCTTAAAAATATTTTCTTAGAAGTTGCTATAATGTATATTAACTTATAATCGGGAGTGACTAAAGTCATTCATAGACACAATGTTTTTCAATTAAACACACATCTATTATACAAATTATATTTTATGAATTATATTTTAAATCAGTTTTAATTTTAACAATGTTATCAATTCTCGAGGTTTACAGAGTCAGATAGTTTTACAAGGTTTGTTCTGACAGATGTACCTCCCAATTTCTCCTCCTTCACATGCAGCAATTTTCTACTGTTTTAGCTTAATGTTAATGATTTTGTATTTATTCTCATGCTTTAAGTATTAGGCTTATGTTGCTCCTTGATTTTTCCATTTTAAGATATTGTTTCCCACTGTTAAGTTCTATTTCCTCCTCCCCCATCTCCATCACACATGGCACCTTTCTCCAAAATCCGTATTTATAATGTAAATATATATATACACACACACACGTATATACATATACATATATATATGATCAATAATTGGTATTTACATAGTCATGCTTTCTTATGATATACAACATTTTCCCTAGTGCTAATAACGTCATGATTCTTAAATTGGCTTAGCTTTCTGTTTATCTGTCATTTGTTCAGCTCCCAAATGCTACGTCTTTTATTTTCCTTTATTGAGGTATAATTGATGTACAATATTATAGAACAACATAGTGATTGACAATTTTTAAAGGTTATATTTCATTTATAGTTATTATAAAATATTGGCTACACTCCCTGTGCTGTACAATATCTTCTCGTAGCTTATTTATTTTATACATAGTAGCTTGTACTTCTTAATCTCCCACTCTTTAAGTTTTACATTTAAGTCTCCTCTCAGGTCTTCAGACGCAGCTACAATTTCATCAATCTCATCTTTTTAAAGCAGTAATTCCCAAAGATTTCTGACCAAATCTAACTGGGACTGATTCCTGTCTGTGTCTAATACATGGCTATCATCCTGGGCTCTTTCTTTCAGCATCATTTTGGGATTCTCTTCTTTTCTCTCCATATTTGATATTCACTGTGTTCCCTGTTTTTCATAATTTCTTCCTTCTTATTTTATTCCCTCAGTTTGTTGGACCACATCTCCAGAGTCTCCTTGAGAAAGGGAACAAGAGAGGTACTTTTTTTGTTGTTGAGATTTTAGCATGTCTAAAGTCGTGTGTGTTCTATTCACACTCATACTGGGTTGCTAGTGGGCTGGGTATGGGACACTAAAGTTGGAATTAATTTTCCTTCAGAATTTTGAAGGTGGCCCATTGCAGTGGGACCACCTGGGGAACAGCCTCTAGAGAACGCCATCGTTCCTTACATTCCAATGTTGCTCGTCAGCAAACTGAAGCCATTCTGATTTTGGAGTCTTTACAACCTGGAATTGTGTGGGATCTTCTCTTCATCCCCAGAGTTCTCAAAGTTCATGGTGACGTGCCTTGATGTGGATTTGCTGTCATCTTTATCCTGGGTGCTTGGAAGGATCTTTCAGTTTGGAAACTCACAGTTTGCTGTGCTTCACTTTATGGTGCTCCTGCAGATACTGGTTTTTGTTTTTAACAAATTAAAGGTTTGTGGCAACCCAGGGCAGAGTGGAGATGGCTGATGGGGCCAAAAACTTGAGAAAACAAGAAACAATGAGATCAAGAACACAGACTGAAGTATTTTAAAGTAGAAGATTCCCTCTTGAACAGAAGAGAAGAAAGGGAGGGTGGATATCAGGCAAACCAAAGCTCGTATTTAGGTCTGGGGGCACGGAGGTCTGTTTTCTCCGTGAAGTAAGATGCCAAGTCACCTGATCAGAATGAGAGGGTTGGCGGTTTGAAGAGACTAGCGAAAAGTTCTGAATAGCTTCTAGTTTAAAACAGAAGGAAAGGGAGGGCGAACCTCTTAATACTTCGCTTAAATTGGGGATCATTAATTTGGCACTGCGGTAACCTGCAAAGCCGTTAGAACCACAGAAGGGCAAAGAGGGGCCGGTTGTGTCACGTTACGGGCCTTAGAATCTAAACTGAGTGGAAAAGGTAGAAAGGAAACGAAAAGGGGAGCAAATAAAACAAGAAATCAGCGCTTCAAGCTTGGAAGTCTGGGAGGTCTAGGGGGCTGGATGAAGACAATGAAAAGCTGTCGGTGGCTGAGATTTCGCGAACTTCATTTTAGAATTGCAATGCTTTGGCGATGACGAGGTATTGCCTCCAAAAGCCAATTTCTCGGTCATTAGGAAGCTAGGCGTTCTGTGGCGGTGACAGGCTGGCTGGAGATGCCCGGGCTCCTCAGACTCAAACGACCGAGACGTGCAGCCCCATGCGCGTGCGCAGTGTGCGTAGTGTGCGCGCGTGCGCGAGCTCGTCGGCGCCTGCGCACGACGTCGCCGTCGGCTCCGCTGCCGCTGCTACCGCCACTTGGGTTCAGCTCTCCACCGGCGCGGGGCTGAATGGGCTTCCGGGAAGCCGCCCGCCGTGAGGAATTGGCGGTTCTTCAGCGCCCCGAGCCTCAGTGACTCGCCCTCCGTCAGCCAGAAACCCTCCTCCTGGGCCCGCGCGGGAGGAGCGGGGCCTCTGAGGGGAGCGGCGAGCCCGCCGGCCCCGGTCTCTTTCCCTGGCGGCGGCAGCGGCTTTCTCCGTAGGACAATATGTTCAAGAGAATGGCCGAATTTGGGCCTGACTCCGGCGGGAGAGTGAAGGTCAGTGACCGGCCCGCGCCCCCGCTCCGGGAGAGGCGCTCGCGCCCCGATTCCTCCCTGCGCGGCCGGGGACGGCCCGCTGGTTGCCTCTCGCGTCTTCTGGCCTCGGGATGGAACCGCGGTTTCCGGGAGGACGGCGAGTCAGAGCCCCAGAGGGAACATCACGGTTTCATTGGGCCCCAGCCTCGCGCGTCGCCGCCTTCCTTCCATCCCCGCCAAAAAATCAGATACCATCAGTGGTGCCCAGGGGAGAGCTGGACATTGTTGCCAAGAAACACGGGCTGGGAGGTCCCGGCTTGGTGCTCCTCCGCTGCCAGCCCAGGTCACCTGGAAACCGGGGCGGGGTGGGGGTCTGGGTGCCCACCTATTGTGAGAATAGTAACAGTAGCAAGTTTTCGATACTCACTTACTGAGTAAGCCCAGTAGGTGAACGCTTTACCCGATTCTCTTATTCAGACCCTATAGCAACCTTACAAAGGCAGCATCAAACCCCCCTTCCCCCCAGTATTCACAAGCAACTGAAGAACCGAGGGAAGAAAAGTTCAGAAAACGTCCCCACGTTCATGTTGTTCATAAAGCCCGAAAGCTACAGCCGAAAAACTAACCAAGGCCTGCAAAGAACGTAACACTGCCCAGCACATAGGGAACATTGAGTCCATGTTAGCTTCTTTGTTTCTAGTAAAAGTTATCATAGAGCCTACCGTAGTGTTTGACACTGTGACACATTTCCTCCCACTTACATCCCCTGGCACGTTAACTTTTTACGACAGGACCAGCTGGTTCCGATAAAACACCTGTTTTACCCCTTCTGATTTTGATTGATCGCAGAAAGGAAATTTTTCTTTAAAAAGGAATCACCCACTTTTGCACCAATCTCTTCTCTATGTTACATTGTTTTCATGTGATTTTATACTATGTATACAATTAGCATACACAGTGCTTTAGTACTTCTTGCAAAGTGGGAGTTCTTCGAAAGTTTAAAAAGCTTCCGAAATTTAATGGAAGGGGAGAGAGATGTCGGGTAAAATTCATAGTGCCATAAGCTTCATTAACATATACATTTGCCCATGCTTTGGGGCCAGGTTTTGGATTGATTCAGAAAGTACTGCTGAACAAAGTGTTACAACGCTAGATTTTGGAGACAAACTTACAGAACTTTCTCTACTTGTAATCATGTTGGGTTCTGAAAGTTTTCAAATCCAAAATGACTTGAGATCAGGTCTGTAGTCCTCAAAGCTTTTCCACCAAAAACGGGTGTGAGTTAGTCATGTAAAACTTTAAAATATGGGACATATTTCTCCTCCTTGCTGATTGTTATGTGGGCTTGTAAGCATCTTTTTACAATTTAGTTAAAGTTCATCCAGGTAGAGGGTGTTCTGAGGAACTCTGCAAGTTCCTAGCAACGCTGTAGCAGCTAGAGGATCTGTTAGCCACTCAGCATGGCAGTGCTCCTTCTGTGTGTTCATTCAGGCCTTGGAGCTGGGGCCCCAACTTTGGTTATCACAAAAATACCAATAGCACTGGCTGGGATTTTCTAAGTTCGCATCCAAACTGCTTCCCTTCTTCTGAACTAATTTTAGGCTAAAAGGTGTTGGGTTTATTTGTGAATTATCTACTCAAAGTGAAAAGTTTTCCCATTTGTTCACCGCTCTTCCTCATTTCTTGCTAACCGCTGATTACACTGGCCCAGCACTTCTTACGTGTGATGTATCTGCTCTTTGACCTTCAGGTTATTACTGTTGAACAATTGATCTCAGATTCATGTGCAACATTCAGCTTTTTCTCTTCACTTGAAACTTTTTCTCTCTTCTTTCCGTCATAATCTGTTAAAACTCACTGCCTTTTACTCTTACCAGATGTGATGAGTAACATGTATGTACATCTTGGAACTGAGCACAGAAGTAGCAAACATTCCATCATCCAGTGTTTACCAAGCTCAGTCATCCAAGTGCCTCTTTATCATTATCTGAATCCAACTGTAATGTTTAACAGGTTGTCAATTTTTAAAGCCCTTTCCTATGCATTACGATTTTTGAAATTGTGGGTTTGAATTGCTAGTTATAGTTATGGTTTGTCTAATACAGATTAAAGTAAACACAATCAGTAATAAAGGGAAAATGTTTGCCCTTATTCTACCTAAAATCCTCTTCCAAACTGCCTTTAATTTTTGTGCTGTGCTTTAGAAAACACTGCTGTAAGATGAGAACGAAGGACATTACCAGCAGGTGATGGCAGTCAAAACTGATGACCATATCCAGACCTTACTTTAGTTTTTCACTAAAGACCCTTTTCTGTTTCTTAAAAAAACAAAAAAGCTCTCAAAGTACTTTACATGATTTAAATAGACATTTTCAAAATGGGAACATTGTAATTAATCTAGTGTTATTTATGATAATATGAAATAAGGATAATTGTCTGGAATTGATTTGTTGAGGGGAATCCATGGTTGGAGCAAACTTGGGTTGTTAGACTGCCTGCCATTCCTTAAAACAAGCTTTCAGAGCTCTCATTCTGTTCATTTGGGTAACAATACAATATTAATTGGTATTGAAATTATTTTTCTTTTAGGGGGTTACTATCGTTAAACCAATAGTTTATGGTAATGTTGCTCGATATTTTGGAAAGAAAAGAGGAGGATGGGCACACCCATCAGTGGACAGTATACGTGAAGCCATATAGAAATGAGGTAGGTACTTGTTTTTCCTGAAACTGTTTTGAAGCTACAGTTTGTTTTGCTTGAAGATAACTTGTAATATTATAGTAGCCTAATAATAAAATTGACCCATTATAAACAAGTTGAAGGAATAAAGTAAAAGCTGTCATCTTCATATAATTGTTAGTAGAAATCAATTTTTCCAAATAACTTTTTTGATTAAAATTAAGTTATGGTAACAAGAAGTATGCTAGAAACTCAGTATGTCTTCCAATCACCACACCTTAAGGTAACCTAGTATATAATCAAGTGTTTCAGGAACAGTAAATTTAGGTGATAATTTGATAATAAGACCAGAGATTATGAAAGACAAAACTGTTATGTAATCTAGCTGCTGGTAATTTTATTTTGCTGCTGAATCTTCAGTGCCTGGAATGCAGCCAGTACATAGTAGGTATTCAGCAAATACGCACTGAGTGAATGAACTATTGAAAACCCTTCATTCTGTATTTCAGTTATCATTGAGCCAACACAGTGGAAGCAAGAAGACTACTGAGAATTTATGTTATCATTGTAATCATTTGTCACTGTTTGGAAAGTCTGAAAAATCATTTAGAGATGTCATGACGAGGTGTTACTTAAAAGATGAAAACGGTGGCTAATAGCTCAGGGGTAAATTCACAACTCGATAATGATGAAGGCAGTCTGCTTCAAACACTTTGGATTATATGTAGGAGACTAGAATTTTGGACATACATTTAATTTATCAAGGGGACACATTTTGTGAATGAATTTAATAAATATTCAAAATAATTCTATAAGTTTTAAGGGTGGAGATGCTGACTTATCATTCAGAATTTCTTCCAATACTGAAATACACTTTCTCCCCATGTAACCCCACAGTATGTTCAGCCACATTTAATAAATTAAGGGATTACAAATGTAGAGGTCAATGAGAGGAAGGGCAATATGCCACACATTAAATTGCCATGCAGAACCGTGACTGAACTGAGGGCAGCAAATAAAAAGATTAATGAACATTACTGTTGAATGTGACTTACTCTGTTTTGCGTTTTCCTATTTCTCTATAATGAATTATTTGTGAAGAGGCCATCTTCACAGGGAGAATCCCTTTTATGTGCAGGAACTAATGAATATGTTTCTGTGCTTCACAATAAAATTAAGAAAAGGAGGGGTTTTATATCCAGCAGTTTTAGGTCGCTTAGTTTAGTTGACCTTTGTATGGTGTAGTTTTGTTCTTTGAAGTTGCTTAGTTCTTAGATTTGCTTTGGTTTACGTGGTTATTTCTATTAAAATTATTGGAAACGTACTGTGTTTCATGGAAAAATCAAAATTGATTTGAGTATTGTCTACAGAGATGTATAAAAACAGGATTTGCAAGATAAGTGAGTTAGGGACATGTAATTTTCTATACGTTATGAGTTATGAAAATTCAGCACAAGCTTCCTTTATTTAAAATAAAAAAAACTTCTGAGGTATAATTCATGTTTTTAGAAAATTGATTTCCATAAAATTTGAGGGGAAGTATATTTTATAAAATTAGTATATATACTCAGAGTATTTCTCTCCCAGTTTTATATGTGGATGGCAGAACTAATTAATTCCTCTGTATTTTAGGGTATGTAAGCGTATGTGAAGAAAATGCAATTTAAATTACATGAAAGCTATGGCAATCCTTTAAGAGGTACAGTAGTTTTTTGATTCATAACACATACATTTAAAAAGAGCTGGGAAACTGTATCAATAATTTACAATTTATAATTGTTTTATGTTTTCTTTCTCTTAGTTGTTACAAAGCCTCCATATGAAATTACTGAAACAGGTTGGGGTGAATTTGAAATAATCATCAAAATATTTTTCATTGATCCTAATGAAAGACCTGTGAGTAATGCTAATCTTTGGAAATGTAAAATGGGTATTTTCTTAGTAATTGTGAAAATGGAACAGTATCTAATGAATAGCTTGTTATATGTTGGCATTGTTATTCAGATATACTCTATGTAAGCTTATGGCGTGGTGTATCTTGCCGTGAGTTATGATTTTTCATTTTTAAGTGAAGTGCCTTTCAAAACTCTTCCATTTTTCAAGTATAAAAGGAAGGGATACAGTGTGAACAGTTATTTGAAAGAAATCATGGCAGTCATATGCTTACTACATCAAAAAGTTTAAAAGTCATTAGTATCCTTTGGTTATTAGTAATAAACAGGTTGAGTCCATAGGATCTCTGAAATGGGAATATCCAGTGTTTTAGTTAAAAGGCCTTGAAACAGTCTTACTGCTTTTTCAAACTCCCATCAGTCCTAGCAGCTTTATATCTTATTCATGAATCCTTATTTAAAACCACTGATGTTTTCATCTTTTGACCTCTTCTTCAGATTGTTACTTGATAATGTGAAAAGTCCCTTCAGGCTTTCGCTTTGACCCTTCAGCAGTTTGTGGGGTTGATGAGGGTACGAAGGCTCAGAGATGAAGCCACACGCTCAAAACACAGAGCTGATTGTGGCAGAGCTGGTTTTTGAGCCCAAGTATTTGCATTCAGACCTCACACTCTTGGGGGGGGGCGGTTATTAGGTTTGTTCACTTATTTATTTACCGGAAGCACTAGGGATTGAACCCAGGCCCTCAGGCATGCTAAGCGCATGCTCTACCACTGAGCTATACCCTCCCCACTTAGACCTCACACTGCTTTAAATATAGCATTTGATGCATACACTTTATAATGATTTTAGGTAACTTTTTGGAAAATTCTTTGAGGTTCTAAATAGGTTTCTGCAGCTTCAACATGAACTCTGATGTTTCACCAGCTAGGTTTTATTTTGCTCAAGTAATCGCACATCGTGCTACAAAGCTTTTCCTTTGATGTCTTAGCTGTATCTGTCTTTAAGTATTTTGAAGACGTGTTGCTCTTGCCAAAGTGAATTAGCACTGAGTAACTTTTTGTTTATTATACTATTTGTGTAATAATCTTATTGTTACATTAGAGAAATTATCTTGCCCTCAGTGAGCATTTTAATATTGGTCATTCCTTTTGAAAGTATTAAATCTTTTTTCCCCACAGTAGATTTGTAAACTTTAATCTTCACAGAGTAACTGTCACCGTTAATCTAACTTCACTTGTATAATTAAAAGACTTCATGTCTTAGTGATTCCCCGGTTTAACTTCCATAGCTGTGTCTTGTGTGACTTTTATATACAGTCACTCTCTAGAGATGTTTTGTAACAGATCCTTACCCTCTTCAAAACATTTGTAGTTAGTAGATGTGGATGGATAGTAATACCTAATAGAAGAATAAAAGTACAGAGAATTTTGGTGATCTGCCACAGTAAGTTGTTGAGACAAGGTCCTGAATATGGTATGTTTACTAAATCAGTTACAGAAATGATGATGTCTCATGATGATGATGAAAACCATTGCACAGCTACCATGTCTGTTTTTATTTCACAGGTAACCCTGTATCATTTATTAAAGCTGTTTCAGTCAGACACCAATGCAATGCTGGGGAAGAAGACAGTGGTTTCAGAGTTCTGTGATGAAATGGTAAGCAGATTTAATGATGAGAGTTTGTAAAGCATCTTAAATGGTACACTTTGAAGTTATTGGGCTTTTTTTTTCATTCTATCCCATTAGATATTTCAAGACCCAGCAGCGATGATGCAACAGTTATTAACCACATCTCGTCAGCTTACCTTAGGCGCCTGTAAGCATGAAACAGAATGTAAGTGCCATGAGCTCATAATTAACCCTGAAAAATAATGTATTCTTTAATGGTGAAAGGATTGTATGATTAGTGACTATTAAATTATAAGGCAAAATATGTATTGCTATATAGGAAGGATGTTTTAGATGGTTCTCAAAGTAGGCCTGCTTTCAGAATGGTAAAGACCCCTCACATACTCTGAAATACTGTTTGCCTTTTATTCACTAATTACATTTAAACATAGCTTTTCATTAATCTTGCTTAACCTGTCAGTCAATTATTTTCTCTTTACTAGTGTTTACTCACAAAATTGGTTTGAAGAACTTTGCATAACATTATTATAGTTTGCTATACTGTGACAGTTTTATGTTAATTTTATATAGTTTTATATTAATGCTGAGATGGTGAAAACCAGAATGCCTCACTGCTAATCAGTCATGGTGTATTTTCCCTCTAAGCTGATGTGGCCTCAGAATCCAGTGCACAGGATTTCATGCAACTATTGGCTGTCATTTGCAGTTGGCATTCAAGATGAAAATGAAACCTGTTTACCAACCCTGTGTTGATATTTGTCACCATTCCTTCGGTTATTTCTTTGATCTTTCATTCGTTTGAAGGGAGAAGGGAGTTATACCCCAAGTCTGGTATTCAAGGAGAGGTCTGGGCTAAAGATAAAAATTTGAAAGTTAATACAGAGATGGATTTGTAAATTGTGAGACCACATGGTATCATCAAAAGAGTGAGTAAAGATGGAAGAGTTCAAGACAGCCCTGAGCACTCCAGCACTTCAGCACTTAAAGATTATGAAGATGACCAACATGGGAAATTAAGAAAGAAAAATGAGTGTGAAGGGAGAAAAGCTAGGTGCACGTAATCCTAGAGCCAAGTGAAGAAAGTACATCAAGAAATAGTCATTAACTGTATCCAGTACCTCTGAAGTCAGGTAAGATGAGCCAGGAAATGGGTGACAGCAAGGTGGAGGTCCTTGGTGATTGTAATGGGGGCAGTTGAAGGAGAACAGTCAGGACAGAAGGTCAGTTGAAGTGGATCAAGAGAGAATGAGATGAGAGAAACTGGGGACAGGTGCAGTGGACAGCTGTGTCTTGGAGCTTGGCTGTGAAGGGAAAGTAGTCCTTGAAGCAGTAGCAGAAGCAGGATATGAGGTCAAGAGGGCGGTGTTTTCCGGGGGAAATAGACCAGTTTATTTGTAGGCTGGGAGAAGGGATCTAGTAAATGGGAGTTGGGGACGAGAATGTACAGGAGAAAGAGGTTGTTGTCTGACCATTAATGGTTATACATAGTGTTTTGTTTGTATTTTCATGAAACCCGTGACTCGGAGTTAAAAGATCTGAATACTGATTGTAATTTTGTCACTTGGCAGTTGTTTAAAATTTAAAATCACACTCATTTGAAATTTTTATGCTTCAGTTTCTACATCTGTAAAAGTATTTACCTGGTCTACTTTGTTGTGAACGTAAAGCAGCTACGTATGTGATCACTTTGCGAGGTCTGAAGCAATATGCTACCGTAATCTGTTACTGGTCATTTTCTTTCCATTATGGATCTTCTTTCTCCCATAAATGTGGCCAATTCTTAGAGGAAGCTTCTCTTTTAAAATTCAAGTGTCCACATTTTTGTGTTTTCAACAAAACTAATATTAATACATTTATGTATAATATAAATAATGTGTGTTATAAAAAGGTTTTTCTATACATTAATTTTGATTTGTTAAAGCTTTTGTATGGAGCTTTATAACCTTGGGAAGCTTTTATCAGTAAGTTGCATGTTTTGTGTTATTTTCAGTTTATTTTCTCAACAGTATCAAATCCGTAAGGAAGAAAAAGGTAATTCTGTAAATGGTATTGGCACAATAGATGAGCTTTCGGCAAGAAAACTTAATTTAGATCATTCCTTCATAGCAGTTACCAAAACAAATTCTAGTTTAATTAATGACAGTTAACCTGCTGTTTAAAAAATTAGAAAAAAGACTGTCTTTCCTGGTTAGGGAAGAATTTCTAAATTTGAGGTGTTAAAAGAAATTATGTTAAAAGAAAGACAAACTTGATTTTGTTAAAAAGAACATAGGGTATAGGATATGCTTTATATTTTAAAAAGATAGATGTTTAGCATTGAGTTTTAGTTCTCATGATCACAGCGTGGCTGCTGCAGCTCCTACTATTATACTGTAGACCAAGGAAGAAGAAAGGAGAAGGACAAAGGGCAAAAGCTAAGAGTCAAAGAGTAATCCAGGTGAGATCCCGTTTAAATAGACTTCTCAGAAGCCTTTCTCACATACTTATCATTGGCCAGGACTGTTTCAGTGTTTCTTTCATCACCGTCAAATTCACTTTTCTCAGTTGAGCACTCAATTTTATGGACTTCTCCTTATTCTATGATGTTGTAGGAAAAGTGTGAGAGGGGAAATTTATGCTCATTAATTGAGACTCACACGGGGAAGGGAGGAGTGCTATGAATATCAAGCCATCTTATTTTCCATAAAACAAATAGCTAAAGAACCTAAGTTGAGTGGTTCCCTTTTCAGATTCTGCTTCATGCAGCTTGAATTCCAGCCAGAACTTGTCCTCCTTCTCCAGGTGCACAATGACAGATCTTTAAGCACATTTATAGCTGTCTTCAGCTTGGGCTTGCTTCTGTCTGACCTGGATGCCATTCCTTGTGAGTCCTATCTTCACGGATCTCTGACACAGCTCAATGTCAAGTCAAAACCGTACACACCAGGAGTGGTGCAACTGAACACTTGCATGGTCAAATTAAAGTGATCCTGCTGATTATACAGGCTTCCTTGAAAATACTGGGTTTGAGGGGCTTCAGGAGGGGTTCACTCAACTTTATGGAAAAGGCAGACTCTGATGGCGATGGGCACTTCTCTATAGCTCCAGGTAGCCCTCTTGGTCCCACTTCTCCTGGATAACTTTGAGGTCCTATACTCCAAGTTATATAGACAGAAGAAGGAAGGAATTCTGAACTCATGCATTTTATGATCAACGTATTTCTGTCTCCCTCCCTCCCATACACCCATTTTATGTTATGATCTATTCACTCTTAAGGGTTCTCTCTCTGTTCTATGGGAACAGCATTTGGTGCTTATTTTTATCATAGCTTTTACCTCCCTGAAGTGTAATCCCTTCCTTAAGCACTTGTATACGTAACTATACCTGTGCCTCATTCAAGTCCTGCTTGTAGTTACCTTTGAAAATATGTTTCCTGAATGCATTGAGTGCATGAATTGTTTTTCTTAACTTACAGCAAACAGAGCACAGTGCAGTAGTACTGAAACCAAGTTAAGCATCACAGTCACCTGTGAAACTCAAACAACATTATCAAACATTGTTATTTTCCATATTTTGATGATAGAAACTGAGGCACAGAGAAGTTAAGTGACTTGCTCGAGTTCACAGAGGTCGTAACTTCTAAAGCCAGGAATTGAGCAGAGGCATTTCAAGTCTTTAGCTCATGGACTTGTCCATAAACTATGAACACCTATAAGGAACAATGGGATTAATATGCTATATGTCTTTTTCCCTGAAGGGAGAAATAAGACCCAGGATGGGTATGAAGAGAGTTAGTGTAAAAGCTCCTTGGGCACCGTCTGTTCCTTTGTTACTAAAAACTGGCTGGTGAAGCAGCAGCACTGACAGCGCCAGCGAGCTTGGGAGAAATGTAGCATCTTTGGCACCGCCTCCAGGCCTAGTGAACCAAAATCTGCTTGTCCAAAATCTAGATGCATCTGAGCTGCCACTCTTCCAGCCCCTCTCTCCCACCTTGACCCATTCTTCACACACCTCTAAGTATCCTGAGAAGAATAAACCCATACTCTTTTCCGTTTATTCATACCAAACTGATCCCAGAACCTTGAAGCCTGAAGCTGCACCTGTGTTGGGGCCCTCTGCTGCCCTCCCGTGGCTGGTGTGTGCACTGCAGCCATGTAACTTGAGACCTGAGCCTTGGAATCATGTGTGCTTGGAGAGTAAGAAAAAATCTCAGAGTGCTCAACATGAGGGAATATACTAAATAATCAGAAAGAGAGTCAATTGATATTTATTGAGCATGTATCATGTTATAGACACTGCTGTAGGTGTTTGGAATGTGAATACAAACAGCAGAAAAAATGTCAGCCCTCCCTCCTGTAAGGAGAGTGGCCCAGCACGGTGTGTCAGAGATGTAAGCACAGTAAGAGGGCGTCCAGATGTGGGGGAGGGATGGCCCAATGAGGGGTATCAGAGCCTGCGTCGGGGGCATCTATTCCATGGCGTGCCAGTGCTGGGAGATTGATTACACACAGGCACATTGGTCAAATACGTGTATGTACTAAGAGATAAGAGCCTAATGGAAATTGTGCTGCCCCAGGAGTGTCTCCTGGCCTGAACTGGGTACCCTGTTGGGTGTTAGCTGGCGATACCAGACCAGTCCCTTGTGCCCCAGGAACTAACACAGAATTTTCAAATACATCCCTATAAGGAGGTGAGTTCCTGAGCCGAGTGCCAGGAATTGGGGCTGGACAGGAACAGGAGGTGGTGAAGGAGTGGATACACTGGCATGATGGCCAGAGCAGCTGGATCAGCGAGCTCAGCTAGAGGAGGGAAGGTTTGGAGCATATCCTCATATCCTCACTCCTGTTCCCTGCCTTTTCTAATTTTCCCTGATGTATTAGCATAAATCCTTGCATGTAAAGGATGCCATCTTCTTCACAGGATAGCTATAGAGCCAATCAATCCATAAATGCATAAATAGCAATTGATCATCTCCATCCATGCCTTTTTGCCTTGGCGTCAACCAAATGGGCTGAAATCTGGGATGTGGATTTTGGTGACTTTAGGAACCACGGGAACCTTTCTCTTCTTGCTGGGAATGTCCTACTCTCAGACAAGAACAGATAGGGTTTTGATTTTTTTTTTTTTTTCAGTTCCTTCCCTCCATTGAACATCAAAAGTTTCAAATGACACAAGACTATTTGGCTGTAAATGGAGAAACAGTACCAAACAAAATGAAATGAAAAAACCAAAGGACAAACTGAAAATCCTAAATAAACCCTCAGTGTTGGTCTTGGGGTTTTACATGTATCAACCACATAGGAGACATGGTCAGTCCCATGTGCCCCCTCCTCTTAGGAACTGTGAGTAACAATACAGTCTTCTTTCAATGACATTAGCCGCACTGTGACATCATTCAGGCACCTCCATTAATTAAAATCCCACAGGGGCGATCAAGACAGACAGGCGCTTTCCATATGTGATCACATCTGACGCTCACATCTCCCAGGAGAGCGACCTCACAGCTTTAGAGCAGAGCCAGCACTGAACCTCAGGCTTTTCTGACTTAAAAGCCCGTGCTTTTAAAAGTATACCCTGACTCTGAGCTCCTTGACCCTGTGTTTGTCTTCTCGGTCTTCACCCTGGAAAGACTGGCCATGGAATCTCGGGATTGTAACTCAGGCAGGCTGCTGCTATGGACTGAATTGTGTCCTCCCCAAACTCATATGTGACTGTGTGTGGAGATAGGGTCTTTAGGGACATGACTGAGGCTAAATGAGGTCCTGAGCGTGCAGTCCCGATCCAAGGACAGTGGTACCCTGAGAAGAAGAGGAAGAGACACCAGAGCTGTCTCTGACATGCGTGGGCACAGTGGGAAGGCGGCTGTTATCAAGGCAGGAAGAGAGCTTTTGCTAGAACCTGGCCATGCTGGCACCCTGATCCTGGACTTCCAGCCTGTGGAACCATGAGAAAATAAAACTTAATTTGTTTGAACCATCCAGTCCATGGCACTTTGTTATGGCAGTTGGAGCTAAGACAGCCCTTACTCCATTTTTTCACCTTGGTAAGTTGCTTTTCTTCTCTAAACCTTAGTTACCCATTTAACCATAAATAGACTTATTTGCAAAGTCACAATTCTCAAATGATGAACAACAGGTTTCAGTCCTGCTTCTGACTTAGTTGTAGAAAATCATAGAAGGTTATCACTCTCATATTAATAAGCCAGATACAGTTTTTAAAAATGCTTCATAGAGCTGAAGACACAAGTGAACATAGAAAGAAAAGAAACAAAGATATTCCAGAACATCAAGAGCAGTTTCGAGAAAATAAGAGACCAAAGCTGCTCTTATCAGTGGAGAAACAGCAGAAGGAAGGACCAACCCACCGGAGATGGATGTAAGGAGAAGCTGCTAAATTACAGTCAACACCTACTGGACATATAGGGGCTGGTGTGACAAATCAAGATTCCAAGGACACCCAGCCACAGAGCAAGTCTGCACCCACCCCTTCACTCTCCCCTGTGAGTCCTACTCAGGAGAAGTGGGCAGGAGGTTGGGAGGAGAGAGGAAATGCTGAAAAAGATCCCCTCCTGTGGTGCGTGTAGCGTCTGCAGGTTTAAAGCAGCCACGCCCTGGAGGCAAGAGGAGCAGGGCAGGAGAGTGGAGGGAAATCCGCCAGGGGTTCTCCAGGGTCCAACCTTCAAAGTCTGGTGATGGGTCAGGAAACCTCAGAAGCAATCCAGACTCCAATCCCAAACTCCCAAACTCCCAGAGCAGCAGAGCTGAGAGAAACCCCTCTGAGGCCTTTTGGACCTTCACGGAGAGAAGGGCAGCTGTCCTCCAAAGACCAGAGGATGGAGAGCGAGGCTGAAAGGGATCTCCGAGCTCGGAAGAAAGAGGGCAGACTGAAGGGCAGATCCAGCTGCCTACCACACTCATCCACCTGAATTTCAAACACAACATATTAATAATTGGACTTAGCTCCTACCCCCTCTCTCCTCCTTCAAGTTCATTCACTGTCCTGAATTCCCCATAACTGGCCTGCCAGAAACCCAAACATCCAGCTAGCTTTTTCCCTCTACCTTATCTCTCGCGATCCAAGCAATCAAAAAATTCTCCCGGTTCTCTGGTCCTTTGATATCTGTCTCATCTACCTCCTGGGCTCTGTATCTCCTACCTTCTCCTATCTTGGTCATTCATTATTTCCTTTGTAGACTGCAACAGCAACTTCTCATATGATGATTTGCAGTCTACAGTCCCCCAAAGAGACCAAAAAAAAAAAAAAACAATGAAAGTTTTTAAAACTTTTTTGTGGGCTAATGGTGCATAATTCCACATATTTCATTTGCATATACAACAAAGGATTAATTATTAAAGATCACCTAAGTGAGGTAGCAAGCATTACTGAAATTTTGTATTAATTAACTAAAATTAGCACATTAATAGGATTTACTGATTAAACTGTACCTTACTAGGAAGCCTGGCTGAATGCAGTGTTACTTATAGAAACAGTTGGAATCAACTCAATGTTCTGAAAAGATGCCTTGTTGTCAGGGTCATAGTTTTCAGTTCCTGCTTTTTTGCTTTTTAATTATAATTTTCCATATATGTCTATTTATATCACCATGCTTTGGTTTATTTATATTTAAAGATTTTATATTTAAAGATACATACATATTTTGATTCAAATATTAATCATTCACAACCCTAATGATCAAGAAAGTGTGTATAGAATCCAATCAAATTTTGGTTTTAAAAAAATGACATTTCATCCTAAAAGCTCAGTACTTTTTTCTCGGGAAAGCAGCAATGGTAGGATGAGGTAAGTTCTGGGGTCATTTCTCCCCCCTGCAAAGTGGAGCACAGTCAAGAGAGCTGGAAGATCACCACCCTCTTACGTCTTGGCATTAAGTCCTTGTTTCCTTCTCCCTCCCCAGCCAGTTTTTACAATTTAAAATGGAATTCCCTTTGAATAGCTTAAAAATTCTTTCCCCCACTTGCCAAACTCTTCACTTACTCCCCACTTGAAAGGGAATTTCCAGAACATACCATGATCTCTCATATATCTCCCTTAAAAAAAAAATCTGGAAGATTTTGCCCCAGCATTACATGTCTCGGTTTAGAAGTGACTCACATCATGTCCGCCCACAGCTCATTGACCAAAGTTAGCTACACAGCTCTCCCCCAGGTTCAAGGGACTAGGGAATTACAATCCTCCATGTGCCCAGAAGGAGAACCAAACGTGGGAAGCCCCTGTCACAAGTCTCCCACCCAACTGCCCACAAAAACAAAATCTGTTCTTCCCCTAGTTCTCATTTAGCTGACATGCTGGGAAGCTTTCACTGTCTCTCCCCCACGGACTTCAGGTCCCCTCCATGCCCCATCAGCCCTCTGTGCAGACCAACATTAAAACAACTATTATATTGAATTGTAATTGTCGCTTTGAACGTCCTATAAAGGGAAACAGTCATGCCCTTTCACCTTGGTATCCTCAGCCTCAATACAGTGCATCTTACATAGAAAATATTCAATCAGCTATTATTATTTATTGGATTAATTAATGAACAAATTCCTAATGTTTATAACTAAATGTGACAGGGACCTCCTTCCACAATACAGCCGTTCGTGTAGAATCCTTTGACCATTACGCTACACTCCCACCAACAGTGTAGCGGGTTCCCTTTTCTGCACACCCTCTCCGGCCTTTGTCATTTGTGGACTTTGTAATGATGGCCGTTCTGACTGGTGTGAGGTCATGCCTCATTGTAGTTTGGATTTGCACTTCTCTGATAATTAGTGATATAGAATGCACTTTTTAATGGTGAATTACCAACTTTATTGAATGTCTACGTTGTACACATGAATGTGTTTCTTTCTGAGAAGGCAGATGGGAAGCCTTAAAGGACCATAAGCCTTCAAAGAGCTCATCAGGGTGAATATGAGGACAATGTGACAGCTCAACACAGGACAATGAAGGCGTACATGCCATGCGATCGGCATCTGTGTGTTACAAACCGCGAGTCCTCTGCATTCAAGGTTGGCGTGCTCTGGATGCAGGGTGGGCTGGAGGGGAGACAAGCCGGAGGTAAGGCCATGTCAGCAGTCCCACCATGAAATTCAGGTCTAAAGCAGACTTCATTCACCAGAGTACATGGAGGACATCTGACTTGCAGAATTTCTTACACAAGGAAGATATTTTCAGTGCAGTGTTTCTGTATTCAGGTTTCTTTTATTCTCATTGTTTTTCACAAAGATTAGTAGTCATATGTGTATGTATATGTGTGTGTGTAAATTTTTCTATTTTAGAAGATAGTATACTTCTTAGCAAACTTAAATTACCTTAACTTCCTAGGTGCTAATACATCCATTCATTTCTTAGAAGGTTAGCACTTACCATTCAATGTCTGTATAACATTTCTAGCATGCTAAGTTACTCTTCTCCTGAAAATCATTGTGAATCAGCCGTCAAGGAAACTATTTTCTAAGCTGAATGTGTAGACACTGACACCAGCCCTCACTGTCTCTGGGTTGGGACATTGTGAGATCCAGGTGTCAGTGGTGCCGTGTGTGTGAGTTCAGCTCCTATTTGACTGAGTTGGAAATAGACCATTCCCATGCCAGCGAGCAGCCAGCTCACAGAGGTGTCACAGCGACGGGAGGTGGGGGGCTGCGGGGAGAGGACGTGTGGCGACATCTGCAACAGCCTGGAGTGATGCCACAGGGAGAGCGGCAGCACCTGCAGGTCACTGTGCGCTGAAATTGTTCTGAGTAAGAGGGTGAGTGTATTATCTCATTTACTTGCTAAGGGCAGCAATAAACTGTTTGTCGAGAGGGCGAAAAATACAACTCAAGTACATGACCTTACTCCTCTCTTTGCAACAATTTCTTCTCTCTTCCCTCAGCATTTTGTGATGTTACCAGAACTCATATATACATTGAAATCACTGTTTTCTAGCCCAGTGAAGGAAATTTAACAAATACACAGTTGCATTGGCACAAATAAACAGATCATACTGTAACTTAAACCAAAGTCACACTTAATAGAGAAATGGAATCAGAATACTCTTATGGAAAGCAGTCACTAAAAAGGAAACACTGCTGTCTCTTCGCAAACAAGATTATGTTTCATTATATGTTTGAGAAATCAGTTACACTTCATGTAATTTCTCAGTGTTGAATGCCCAATGGTTGTGTTGGGGCTTGACCACAGTGGGAAGAGAGATATTTGTTCATACTGTGAAAAGGGGAAATGAGATCCAGCTTAAGCTCTAACTGCATTGACCCAGGAAGTTTAAAGATGACAGAAAGAATGGTACTCAGAAAGAATTCACAAAGGTGTCACAAGCTTTCCATAACCATCCGACATTTACACATCCAGCATATGGATTGTTTCTCAGTGCTGCTTGTATTCTTTTCTTTTCAATTGAAGTCCAGTCAGATTACTATGCTGTGTTGATTTCTGGTGTACAGCCCAGTGGTTCAGTTATACATGTATATGTTCCTTTTCATATTCTTTTTCATTACAGGCCCTTACAGTATATTGAATATAGTTCCCTGTGCTCTGCAGTAGGACCTTGTGGTGTATGTATTTTATGTATAGTCGTGAGTGTCTACAAATCTCAAACTCCCAATTTACCCCTCCACCCTTTTCCCCCTGGTGACCATAAGTTTGTTTTCTGTGTCTGTGAGTCTGTTTCTGTTTTGTAAATAAGTTCATTTTAATGCTGCTCCTGAAGCTCAGGGAAAATTAATATTTAACTTTATTCCATTGAAATGTGAGAAACCACTGATGGGGTACAATAGTTCTACACAGGAGAAAGATCAAGTTAAATGACAGAATATTCCTACATATATGGCTGAGTTGATACACTTAGAGAAATGTTTAGGACTTCAAATAACCACCTTTTTTTTGTTTTTACTAATTCTGCACATTCCTCTGTGTGTGTATAATTATTTATTATTTTGTTTATTGCAAAAGTAAAAATACATGCTGAGGGAAGAAAAGTTTGAAAATGCCAAAAAATACAGAGTAAATAAAACTTCTGAAAAGTCTTCATGAATAACCACTGTGAACATTTCATTGTATGTCTTTTAGTTCTTTTTCATACACAATATATTTTTAAACTTTTAAATCACAAAATACATGTGCATATTTTAAAAAGTCACCTAAATTGTTATAAGGTTAATGAGGAAAAATAGCCTTAACCTTTCTAATTTAATTCCCAACACCAGAGGTAACACCTTTTTAACTTCTTTAGCTATTTTTAGCTTCTTTAACTACACTCTAGTGTTACTGCCATATAGCTCAGGAGCAGGGTGATTCTACCATTTCTTCATTTTCAACCATGGATATTTTCTATTTATTTCTACCCAGGAAAATGCAGGTTTAGCTCTCTCTCACCTCCCCCTGCTCTGTTTTCCCCTTTACACGCAGGCACAAACACTCCCAGATGAGTCTAATATGATGGTACAATTTGGCTGTATTTCCACTCAAGGCTTTTGGTTTTCTCAGAATTAATAATTGCCTTAGTTTTCTGTTTGCTTAGTTTTCCATATACTTATTTATGTTTTAATTCATTACCAGAAGTCTCAGCCAAGCTCCCTTCAATAGGTGCAGACACTCCAGGCCATCTTTAAGTTTGGATTTCCCCAGCGTCCACATGGAGCCCATCCCCTCCTGCTACAACATGGATTGGCTTCAATTAGCCTGTAGCACAGGTGTCAGTGAGTGTCAGGCTTCACTCCATACACCTGTGTGATTCCTTCTCCTCTCTCCTGTGCTAGAGCCATGTTTCCTGGAACCCACATCTTCTATCTTATTGGCTCTCTTTTAAATGGAAAGTGTCCTTCAGAGGCTTTGTGAGAAACGGTGCAGAAAGAAGTTTTTTGGTCCCTGAGAATGTCTTTGTTTTTTTCTTCTCACACTTGACAGATTGTATATAAGAATCTAGGTTTAACATTGTTGGCCTTAAATTTTAAAATTCTCTTTATCCCTGAAATTCTAAAATTTCATGATAGTGTGCATGATATGGATTTTATTCTATAGCATTGTGCTGGGTCCTTGGTGGTCATTTCTGTCTGGAAACCTGTCCCTCAGTTTTGTGAATTTATTTTACATTTCCTTTTTTTTACATATTCCTTTTAAGAATTCTTATAATTGGATGTTTGATCTATTTATTCTCCAATTTATTTTTTTTCATATTTTCTCTCCTGTTTTTAATCTCTGTCTTTTTATTGTATTTCTGGGAATATTTCTCTAATATTTCTCTTGGCTTTTCTATAAATGTTTTATGAACATGGTAATATTTTTACATCACAAGGGCTCCTCTTTTCTTCTCTGATTGTTTATTATACAGCAGTCCTGCATGTTCCATGGATGTGACATTTTCTCTTACTTCTCTGAGATATTCATTACAGTTGTATTTTCTTTTTTCTTCTTTCTTCTTTTCTTGCCTCTGTTTCCTTTGAGTTCCTCTTCTCCAAGTGTTTATTCTGATCTGTCTTCCACAATAGCGGCTTTCATCAAGTATCTGGCAACTGTTGCTGACTATGTATAATTAAGAGATAGGCACCAAGAAGCTGAGTGGAAAATGTCAAAAGGTTTGAACCTTGATTAAATAGGATCACAAACTGTTATGAAACAATACTTAGTTATGTATTTCAAAGGCAAATACAGGAAGTAATGCACCTGGAAAAAAAGACTTATCTCTTTTAGTTTTGAGAAAACTTGGGCTTTTTAAGTAACCAAAGACCAGATGAAGATCATAAAGCACAAGTAATTAATGATCTCTGTAAGACCCAGAATCCTTGTTTCCCAGGCGAGTTACTTAACAGGTAAAGAAAAATTTTTCACAGTAATCCAGGACAATTTTGATCTTTTAACCAAGAGAAAAAATTAAATTCTAGTTTAGCATCGGCACACTACTGCTGTTAAAGCTCATTTAAAAAACCGATATCATAAATTCATTCCATTTTCATTCACTTGACCACACAAGACAGGAATCCCTCCTCTCTTTCTCTCTCTCACTCATTCTCTCTCTCTTTTCCTAACTTGCTGTATTCACGTAGGTTTGGTCCTTCATTTTCTTTTGTCCTGGTCTAAAACAAGCTCTAAATAATCTCTAACTTAGGACAAAATGATTCTACTTTCTCTTAACAAAACCGCATCCTGATACCTCATGCCTTTCCCTACCAACATATTTCTTACTTCCCTTGGATACTTTGCACACAGTTTTTTCCTTTACCCTTATTATTTCTAGTAGTTTCCATTACATATATTGATTAGAGTGCTTAACCTTTAGTAACACAAATTCCCAAAAAAGTTGGGAGTAAGCAGTTGTGAACTGTCTGCCACATATTGATATTGTGTAGTAAATTAGCAAATTGAGGAATATATCATTTTGTAATGTCTAGAGACGTATGCCTTTTTATACTACAGTTTTTTAAAGTGGGAAAAAGAACATGTTATTAATGGACCCAAATGTCTTTAGTTTCTGTATAGTAAGAAGCCAAACACAAGTAAACTTAAACCTATGTTTAGCAATTAGTGTTTCAGTATTTTCTCTGATTTAGAAATGATATTGATATTTAATGAATAGCCATCGTTTAAGGTTAAGGTTACAAAAAGGATTTGGGAACTCTCTTTAGGCAGCCGTATTTTATGAAACATGATCATGGCTGCAAAATTCATTTACAGAGTTTTCTCCCGCTTTCATCCATTTAATTCATGGGTTCTTGACAATTGTTCTTGAATTGCCATGAGGATTTCATGAGATTTAAAAAATTAACCATCATTTTAAGTTATTTTCCTCGTTGACAAACCAGGCAAGTAGCACAAATCACAGAAACAAAGAATCTAAAAAGCTAAGTGTGGGTTTTCTTTTCCTGCCGTGTTGACATACATTGAGCAAATCATTTTTATTGTACATTTAGTTCTTATGTTGAATTTCCAGTTACAGAATCTCAAACACCTCGTAGAGATAACATGAACTTATTTGACTAATCTTCATTTATATGTGCTTATATTTTCTTTAAGCCAATTAAATTAAGCTTTTTTAGAAGTTAGTTGTTAAGAGTAACATCCAGATTGAGAAATATATCACATATACATAACATACACACATAGACGTACAGACAGATGCAAACAGATTTTATAGCTTTCATTTAAACATTTTAGCCGCATGTCAGGTACAACAGTACAAAACTCAGTAGCTTATAAAATAAGAGTTGGATCTAAATGGTGTTTCTGGCAGATGGAACAAGTTAAGGTTACCCACTCGATAGCTGAAGCCTTTTACCATATCCAGGGAGAAGAGTTTTTAAGATTTTTATTTGTCTTTAATAGAAATATACGAAGGCTCTAGACAAATCTTGGGAAAAGAGAGCTTATAGAACAAATAGCAGTTTGCTTTTTAAAAAAATCTATATTTTCTTTTTCTTTTTCCTTTATTGTTCCTGTTCCATGGTTGCGTTTGCCAACAATTCTCTCTTTGGATGCTTACATTTCAAAGATAAATTATGGTTAATAGTTCCAACGGACTGAGGGAGAAGTGTAGGTTTTACTTAAGAATGAACTCAGGGGCATACTTGCCTAGTCTTAGATGTCTAGTGTAATTACTATAAACTTTTTCTTTCCTTTAAGAGAAGGGTAGTCCAAGAAATTTTTTTTGGTAGAACAGTCCCAATGTGTGGAAGGCCTGGAACCAGTGGGGTGTGATTACAGAGTAAGGGACAACAAATCAAAATTTTCTGTGTATCTTCTGAGTCTTTGTCAAATCTATTTCCTGGTTATCAATATTTACCTAACTTTTACACCTGCTTCAGTGCCATCTGCAGATCCTGACCTTTTTTCTAAGTTTGATCACTGCCTAATCTTGTTAAGGAAGTGTTTTGTTTTCTCTTTTCTCACAAGATGTTCTTCTGTATCAATTTCTCTCTCTTCTCTCTTTCTTTCTTTTCAATCTAGTCTTCCCATAGGTACCAATAAGGCATTTGTTTAAGACGAGAGCTCTCTTACTGGTGACTCCGAACAAGTAGGTCTTTTTTATGCTTAAAACCAATAAGCCAGGGAGGAGGGTAAAGCTCAGTGGTAGAGCATGTGCTTAGCATGCACAAGGTCCTGGGTTCAATCCCCAGTACCTCCATTAAAAATAAATAAACCGAATTATCTCCAGACACACACACACACACACACACACACACACACACACACACACACACACAACAAACCCAAAACAATAAGCTGTTTATGCTTAACCATGTTCACAAGAAGTGTCCTTGTGAGCCCTCTCAATGCAGAGCCAGTCTGAAGACAACTTAAAAAGCAAAGACGTTCATTGGCACAGGTGGCAAAGAAACCTCTACCTCCCACAAGTGAGACACCGTAAATCATGGACCCGCTAATCTGTGTTACCAGGAGGGTGATACTGGGATGAGAATTTTCCCAGCACAAGCAAGGCAAGAACGCAAAGAGATGACACAGGCCCCTTATGGTCGGTGACCCTTTATTAAGACACACTTCCCTGAGAGCTGCCGTGCTTGGACCAAGTTGCCTGTCACGTCATGTCTCAGGCTGCTAGCTGGCTCAGGACATAACACAAGACAAATGCGGATTCTCATCTTATGATTTCTCATCCTTATGACAAATGACACAAAAGAGACAAAGGAAAATATGACTCTTTCTGGGAGGGTAAGAATCAACATCCATAGGCATGGATTACCAAAACCAAATTCACCAAAGTCAGGATTTGAGAGCTATTTGTACAAATGTTTCCTCCTGCCATTGTGAATTTGGAGAAGAGGAGACAAGGAGAAATGTTTATCCTCCTCTTGACCATGCACTGCAAACAGAGATCTGGGAAACGGATGTGCTTCAGAAATCTCACCTTCTGCGGGTCTGCTCTCAGTTACCCCATATCTCAGCTGTGATGTCGCAAGACAGTGGATTGTTCCAGCCTTTACTGTCCCATCCTCACCACCAGAAACTGTACACTAGGGAAAAATAACTTTTCCTCCTACCCTTTTAGATTTTTGGTGGGCTCTATAACAAAAGAGAAAAATAAATAAGTGTATTAACATGCGTGTCTCATGTAAACTTGGAAGAAATGCAAGCATGAATAACTTAAAGAGGTGGTTGGAGCTCAGACCTACATAACATGTTAATCAAAGAACAATGTATTTTTACAAGAGTGGTATGACAGAGAAAAAGGGTCTTAAGCTTCAAAGGGTCGCAAATTGTAGGCAGATAAATCTGTAAGAAACCAGTGGAAGATACTAGCTAGTCAGTCCAGGCTGTTAGGTCGTGTCCTCCAGGGCTGTCTTGGGGCCGACAGGCATCTAGGCTTGTTGGAGTTTGACATTTGTACAAATCTATGTTCTGCATTCAGGCAAATAGCGGGTAGAGAGAGAAATTTCCTTGGATCTGCTTCTTCTCAATTGCCTTCAGTTCAAAATAATCCTTATGCTGAAGGGGTGTAGTATTTGGTGGCATTTGGTGCTATTCATCTGTAGGTTTTATTACAAGTTTCCCTGCCTTATAATGACCCCCTTATGTTCTAACACAGAAAGGTGAAATAGGCTTTGTCAAAAAGGAGTTGTTAGGATTGCTGTTCCCATGAGCCATATTTACAACAGTAAAACATTAATTTAGAAATTAAAAATCTACAGTAGTATCCAAAGAAGTTAGTATAGGAATCTGGCTGAGCAGCGTGCTGCTGTGCTATGTCCCTGTGGAAACAACAGGCAGGGTGTCGTATTCTTTTGTGGAAAGTGTATTTAAGGAAATTTTAATTGAAAAAGATGAAGACCCCAGAGCAAAGGCACATAAAACAATTTAATGAGAATGAGTGTTAATCAAAGATGGGAGCTCGTTTTCAGTTGCGTAAAATGTTCGTTCCATTTTTTTAAATTTCTAGTCGCTCAAATTCATTACGAAACAAGAGGAAGTTTCTCTTTTGGCAGCAGTGCTAATCCAGATTGTTCCTGATCAATAACTTTAAACAAGCTCATTTCATTATTTTCCGGCAGGTGAGTCTTAGGATGCGAGAATATCCCTCTTCAAACATAAGAAAGAAAACATTTTAAGGCAGTGGGCCAATAAATGGTTCCTGTTTCCCCCGAATCTCAAGGGGTAGAGCTCCCGAACCCCCAGGAGTAAGGGAAGTCCAAAGGAGTTAAATACTGGGGCCGGCTCAGCCCCGGGCAGACTGCAGTCCGGGCACCTCAGTCACCATGAAGGCTCTCCTTGTGCTGGGGCTCGTCCTCCTCGCTGTCGCTGTGCAGGGCAAGGTCTGGGAGAGATGCGAGCTGGCCCGAAAGCTGAAGAAACTCGGAATGGATGGCTACAGGGGAGTCAGCCTGGCCGACTGTAAGTCATCTCTTGTTCATCCTTCCAAATAGCTGCTGGGGGCGGAACAGATAGTAATGCAGGATGAATAATGAGAAAGGGACTTTGAGCGAATGGACTTTTTAAAAACTCTCTTGGAAGGTTTGTACACTTAACAATGTTTAAAAATATCACCTTGTTCCTTTAGAATCAGATGTTCCAGCTGAAGGTTTGAGGGTATGGGAGGGCAAAACTCTATATCGCTCTAAGTAGGCCGGGACCCATGCTTCCAGTGCCACTAAATTTGCGGGTTCGGTTCCCTCAGCGGCCCGCGTAAGGCTGGCTGAAAGGTACTTTTGGGCACCTGGGATGTCTCTGTCAGGCCCTTGGCATTTGAGTCCAGCCATGTCTAGTTTGGAACTTGGGTTCTGCAAGCCTAGAGTAATGCAGTATTTTTCTCCTTTCTAATCATGATGTTGGGGTTTTAACAGCAAATTTTAAAAATTCTGTGGAACTCTTTTTTTGGAGGGGGGGGTAATTAGGTTTACTTATTTATTTTTAACGGAGGTACTGAGGACTGAACCCACAACCTCGTGCATGCTAAGGACGCGCTCTACCACCGAGCTCTACCCTCCCCGCTGAACTAACACAGGGGCTGGTAGGACCCAACTTCCCCTCAGTCAGTGTTTGTATGAGGATCCCTGAAATGCAGCAGGAAAGGACGTTTCATTATTCTTACTCACTCTAGTTGATGAAGTAGTTTTCACTTTCTGCCACAGAATTCAAGCTGTGCCCGAAGTAAAAGTTGCTCTTGATTTTAGTCCAATTTTGTCGATGTAGTCACGGTATTTTTCAGACTGAATTCAGACATTTCCCCTCAATAAGTATTTCTGAGCAAATGAGCAGATGGCTGGTTGGATGGAAGGGTGGGTGGGTGGACAGAACAGTCTTCTCCATTCTACAGGTCTTGTCTGGGGTCTAATTTGACATCCAAATTCACCTTTAGATATCATAAGAAAACTTCTTCCTCCCAGAAATTCCTTATTTTCCCCACTAAAAAGCACTTTTCCATCATCATCATATATCTACTGCTAAGCACAAATCCACTCAACAACTCTGTTGATTTTTCTCTTCTAGGCTGAATCTTACCTGAGGGATGGGAGCAGGGGAAGCGTAATAGAAAAACAACTAGTTTAATATTTTCTAAAGTATGTTATCTTGTTTTATTAGTATTACAAAATGATTTGATAGCAAAAGAATTCTCTTAAGGGCCCTTTAGCACTAAGGTGTTAAAATGCTTCACACGTAAAAGTCATCTTTATACTTACAAAGGCGGTCAGTCATTAGTAAAATTGAATTTGCCTGATAGAACATGCTTTGCAATGTAAGTCACGTGGTGTTGCTGTTTACTACTAAAAGTAAGTTCTTTTCAGGGATGTGTTTGGCCAGATGGGAAAGTAGTTATAACACGAAAGCTACAAACTACAACCACGGCAGCGGAAGCACCGATTACGGGATATTTCAGATCAACAGCCGCTACTGGTGTAACGATGGCAAAACTCCAAAAGCAGTGAACGGCTGTGGCATCAACTGCGACGGTAAGACAAGATGACACTGAGTGTGGGCACGGGGACTGTCCTGTCATGTTTACAAGAACAGAGATTCAGAACAAATGATAAAGCCTTGATGGGGTCACCAGGGACCTAGGAAACCTCCATCTCAACTTCCAGAAGCTCTTTATTACCCTCCTCCTGATTCCTGAAGTAAGAACGTAAAGCGCTCCTATCATGAAAGGTTGCTGTTCTCTGATACACAGAAGTTTCTGGAGGGATCCATCAATTTACTGTGGCTGGACTATCTGACTCTCTGTGCAGAACTATGCACTCCTCTGACTTACTCTGAGGAGGTTTAGGGATAATTTGGTGGTTTGGTCTTCTTTTTTTTTTTATATCTATAGTCCTTTATAGAAAATGAAACAGTTAGTTGTTAACTAATCAAGGAAGAGAAATATGTGTGGTCCTTTTCTAACCATTGTTTTTACTTTTTATTATGAAATGTTCTAAATTATAGAAATTGGTATAATAAACAGCAATGTACCCATCATGTACTTTAACAGTTTTTGACAGTTTGTCTTATTTACTTCTCTGTGTGTGTGTATATATATATATATATTTTTTTTTTTTGGCTGAGTGATTTTAAAGTGAATTAGAAGCATTATGACATTTAATTTCTAAATTCTTTAGTTTACACTTTCCAGAAATACAGTTCCTATATAATCATAGTTATTCTAACAAGCTAATTTATGGATTTGTTCTTTTGGGGTGAAGCAAATATTCTACTGAGTTTATTTAAAATTAGAATGTGGAATCTTTTGTGTATACAATTTTGGAGAAGTATTGCAAAATTTTCTATTGTTAAATTTTTAAATATTAAATTTTCTAATAGAGAAGATGAATATCTTAGAATATTCTTTTATATTCAGTTAACTTCTGTTTTAAAATATTTTGTATTATATAATAATTTGTGGTCCTTGAATGAAAATTCTTACTACCCAGAGATTTGTGACCACTGCTAACTTGGTATACACAAATTCTTTCAGGACATGTATGGAACTTGTCTATGAAGGTAAAGCGATGTCATGCACATATCTACCCACATACAAATGTGCAGGCAATGTGTGTTTTAACAAAAATGATATTGCTTTCTATATACTACTCTACGATTTGTTCTTTATCACATAAAATTGTTTTTAAGTCACAAATACCAATATGTATTATTTTTTAAAGATGACTAGAATTCCACTACATAAATATTCTGTCATTTATCAGTCTAGCTCTTACTGGTAAGCTCTTAGGCTGTTTCCATTTTCCCCTTTTATTAATTGCTATGAGACACCTTGTGCATACATCTTTGCGTGTGTTTTTATTATTTCTTTAGGAATACTTTTCCAGTAGTAGAAATACTGAGCAAAAATATGCTGGGCCAGTTTCTGTTTCTTCATTTGTTTAAAGTGTTTAGTAAAAAAAAAGAAACATCTATCATATTAGTTAATAATTCCATTGCTTCCAATGACTTTGGAAAACGAGAAACAGAATGCTTTATTTCATGCCAAATGGGATACAAGGAAGAAAAATTTTTCTCTCAACATTCGTAGATACATAGACTCTTGAAAAGTAATCTGTGTTCTCTCTTTGCTTAAGAGAATAAAACTGGCTGAATGTTAAGTTAAAATGAAATTTCTATGACCGTTGTTTTCATTCCTCACCGTCTCTTTTTCAGTTTTGCTGCAAGATGACATCACTAAAGCCGTACAATGTGCGAAGAGGGTTGTCAGGGACCCTCAAGGCGTTAGAGCATGGTATGTTTTTTTTTCCTTCCAGTTTTATTGAGATGTAATGGACATACAGCACTGGATACTTTAAGGTATACAGCGTAATGATTTGACTTGCATACATCACAGTAGGTTTAGTGAACATCCATTCCTCAGACTGTTAGAGCAGGCAGATAGCTAGATGTGAGCAGAGAAGGGGGGACACAGGCCAAATGGCAGGGTTTGGCAGAAAAAGAAGGGGCCTGGGCCAAATGCAGGAAACCCTACATCATGTAAACAACAGGGGTCCCTGGGCAGAGAAAGAAAAGTAGGAACCTCTGGGCTGATAAGGGGTCACAAATTTTAGAGTGACAAGTGGTTGGGAGGCTGACAAAGAAAGGTGGGAAAAGGCAGGAACCTCCAGTGTCCAAATGTAACTTTTTGCTCATTATGCCCTCATTACAATAAAATTAGCCTTGCAGATTAGAAGTACCCATCATGCACCAACGCCATGATATTTCCCAGCCACACTAAATAAAGACAAAAATCCCTCCTCCCTTTGGGAAGGTGGAGTTGGGATGAAAATCAGGGAATAGGACCCCAAACCCTTCCCCCCACAGTGAATATTCCGCCCACTCATTTTCACACTCTATGTAACTGATCTGCCAGAGAAATCAGGGCAGTAACTTCCCTGAGACTGCCTGCTGTCCCCGTGAGAGTGTACTATCTGTCTCTTAGTAAATCCTCACTTTACTTTCTTAGCTTCTCATCTCTGAATTCTTTCTACCAGGAGACAAGAACCTAATCACCTGCAGAAATATGGATACAAAATTAAAGGAACAGAAGATAAAGTTTTTTGTGTGTGATGCTCTTAGGAGTTTCTCTCTTGACAGTTTTCATATATAAAATGTAGCAGTTAATTATATTTATCAGTTTGTACATAACAGCTCCAGTATTTATCTTACTATAGTTGGAATTTGTAGTAACTTTTGACTGCCTTCATCCAAATCCCCCTGTCCCTCCTCCCCACCTCTCATCCCGCCCTCAACCCTCACCTCTGGTATCCACAAATCTCTTTTTCTGAGTTTCTTGTATGTTTGCTTTTGAAGTATAAGCCACCTACCACACTCTGTTAGTTCCTGTTACAAGCACGCTGTGTTTTAAGCATCAAAGGGGAGCTCTGGTTTGCCCTCCTGTTCTGAGACAAGTCGGAGAACATTGCCAAAGACCAAACTGTGCTGCTGAGAATTGACGACTGCAGCTCCGGGTTTACGCTGAAAAGCGTGTTACCTCAAAACGATCTACTTTAACTGATTCAGAATCTTACCCTTTTACTCCTCAATTTCTTTTAGCAGATTTCTAGGGTTTTTAAGATTCTCTGCACTCAAGTAGAGTTGATTTACAATGTTGTGTTAGCTTCTGGTAGATTATCACACTAAGTGAACGCAGCTATGTTTTAACCTTATTTCTGCTTGTTTCATCTTTCTTTCCAGGGTGGCATGGAAAAATAAATGCCGAGGCCAAGATCTCAGGAAGTATGTTGTGGGTTGCAGATTGTAACTGCGGAGTTTCCTTCTTCAGCTTATTTTCTCTCTTTTTCATATCAAGGAAGTCATCATTTAAGTGACAGGTCATACTACCATTCTTTCAAGCAAATAATGTTTCTACAAATGCAGGAGCATGTAGTCTTTTTTCTAAGAGGCTTAATATTTACTAACGTGTTTCTTGTTGGATATGAGGCCTACAGTGCTTTCGGTTGGCTAACAGAACTAATGCTGGTGAACATTTGTCTAAAATCGTAATTATCAAATACATCTGCAGCCCATTCAATTATTAATCAAAAAAAGAACCCAGACTTAATCTTGAATGATACAAGTACTGGCCAATCTTCAATGGAAATATAACTAAAGAGTATCTTGAATGGATCTTAGGCAAAGTCCCACCAACATAGGCACGTGACGCCTTCATCTGTTCAGTCATCTTCAAAAACAGTAAACGATAACCACTGTTTGTTGGGTAATGTAACGTTTTAAAAGGGACAGAAGGCCAAATGGCTAATAATGAAGACAATCTGAATTAAGATTTTTGTTTCCAGTAAGTGTGAGGCCTTTGCTTTAACTGTTTTCTTAGAAAGGTTGCATTTACGAAGCTTTAAAAATAAACACACAAGTTATATATCAATCTATTTTAGCCCTTTTAAAGAACTCCTTCATGCATCTTGCTGACCACGAAGAGAGATTAGATCAAGAAATAGAGAGAGAGTTTAGATGAGGGATTACTTTTCCTTAATTTCATTAACTTCCTGCATTATGACTAAATTCAGAGGCAGATGAGCTTGCAAGTATGGAAATAATTGCTAATTAACCACAGATGTGAAATCACGCATGCTGTTAAAAAACACAAACACTATCATTAAAGGCTTTGCAAGTCATACCTTGTCTTTCTTTTTTTAGACCCATTTAGTGTCTTTGAAGAAAAAGATATGTATGTATATACTTGGGAAAAATGATTTTGCACTTAAGTATTTCCCGTACCCAAACACCTGGAAAATGCTGGAGAGAAACCCCTGAGCATGCTGACAGGTCTCACTTGAAATTCATAACCACAGATCTCATATGGGCCCTCCAGTCTGCCCGCCATCTGAGTCACTTCTCTGCAGCCCTCTGTCTGAGTCCCCACTCTCCAAAGTGACCAGCACTGTTTCACTTCTCCTCTCTTCAAAGTCCCAGCACACACGCCCAACCACTCATCTTCTCCCCGCTCTCATCTCAGTAGATGGCCGGCCGCAGGGTACCCTGGGAGAAGAGGAGCATCTCAGGCCAAGCCCTTCCCTCCCGGCCACCATAACAGAGGCCACATCTCCCCTGGGCCCCTCCCCTCTTCCTTCCCCGCTATAACTTGGTTGAAGGACCTCTGCTCCTGCCAGTGGCAGTGTCCCCACATGCAACCTCCATCGCAGCCCCCTCACTCCTCCAATTGAGGCTGAGTGTGTCCTGCATCCTGAGTTTCTCCCTCTTTGCTGGATCAGCCTCCTCATTGTGCAAACTGCCCCGGTATCCTTCCCTCTTACAAAGAACTCTCCGTTGACTCTACTTAACCTGCAAGTACCACATCGTTCTCCGCTCCCTTTGACAGCAACACTTCTGGGACAAGGTAACTCTATTCACCAAGTCCATGTCCTCACACCCTTTCTCTTTTCAACCCTTCCTAATCTGACTGCTCTCCTCACTCAGCTGAAGACTGCTCCAACGTGACTCCTCCCATGACCCCTTGGGGCCAACTCTAGGGACCACCTGTTCTCTGTTTATCTTGCTTGATCTCTCAGCAGCATCTGACAAAGTGAGCCACTTCATCCTTCTAGAAAAGTCTTTCTCCCTCAGCTTCTCATTTACATCCTACCTCACCGATGCCTTCTCCTCAATCCCTGGCTGGCGATTTGTCCGCTATTTAATTTCTAATTTTGGGAGGGCCCCGGGCTCTATGCCTGTAACCATTTGCTAGACTACATGTTTTTCTTATGTATTTATTTGTGTCTTCTTGCTGAAATATAAATTCCAAAAGAACAGAGGCTTCCCCCCCCCCCCCCACTTTTTAAAAGACATTGAGGGAGGGATGGTATAGCTCAAGTGGTAAGTGTGTATGCTTCCATGTAGGAGGTCCTGGGTTCATCTTAAGTGGGTCTTAGGCAGAGTCTCATCTATGTAGGCATGTGACGCCTTCATCTGTTCAGTCATCTTCAAAAACAGTAAACAATAACCACTGTTTGTTGCACAATGTAACATTTTAAAAGAAACAGAATGCCAAATGGCTAAAAATGAAGACAATCTGAATTGAGAATTTTGTTCCTGGGTTCAGTGGAGTAACCCAGTACCTCCACTGAAATAAATAATTAACCAAATAAACCTAATTACTGCCCACCCTCTAAAAAAAAAACCAAAAAACAAAAAACTAAAGGCATTGAAATACTCTCAACTTTTCCCAAAATTTGCAAGTATATTAGAGACTTTTATTTTTTCTGAACACTTTGAGAGTACTGTGCCAACATGGTGCCCAGTGGCTCTGAGTCCTTCAGTGTGTAAATCCTACACAACCTCAAAACATCATACAAATCAGGACGTTAACACTGATCCATTACTGCCACCTAATCATCAGATCCCATTCATTTTCATCTACTGTCCCCGTTTGTCTTTCTTAATAAAAAGATCTAATTCAGAATCATGTGGTGTATTTGGGTGTCATGTTTTTATCAGTTTCCTTCCATCTAGATCATTTCTTCAGTCTTTTCCTTGACTTTTGATTTTAGCCCTGTTGAAGATGGTAAACCAGCTGTGTTGTAAAAGGACCTGAGGTTTTCTGACGCTCTCCTGATTAGATCAGCCTGTGCATCCTTGGCAGGAACACCACACATGTGATGCCGTGCTCCTCTCCTTGGGTCTTCTCAGGTGGCATGTGGTTTTGAAATGTTCTGTTAGTGATGACGTTCACTTTGATCATTTGATTAAGGTGATGTCTGCAAGTCATCTCCGCTGTGAAGTATTTGGAAAAGGGTAAGTTACTTTGAGATTGTTCCTCATCAAATTTTCAATTAATGCATTTAATTATTATATCAAGTGGACCACTGGCTTCCTATTATCAAATTATGATGACCTATAATCCATCACCGTCATGTATTCTGACGGGCACGTTGTCCCTGATTTGGCCACTAGAGCCCCTGCAAGCTAGCTTCTCTGTCATTTTGACATGTCCCCATCCTCTCTGAGCACTTGTTTTTGTTTTCTGGCACAAAATGTTCCAAGGTTTAGCTGGTTCTTTTCCTGTTTCAGCCTGGAATCAGCCTTTGCTCCAAAGAGCCCTCATTTCTCAGAGTGGAGAAGGGTATTTCACAAACAAGACCTGGGCACCAGGGTGTCACTGTTCCCAGGCCCCATCAATGGACAAAGCTAGAGGATGTGCATATTTACACGATATGTATCTCTATGCCCATCTGTTTAAATTGAATTCACATAATACCTCCAATTCCAATCCTACACCACTAGGCTCATTCATATTTTCCCCTTTTCCATGTTGGTAACTGCTTTCTATGACAGTGAGAAACCAGGTACCCATTGTCCATATTGTCCTTAAAATGTATCCTTTGTAGGTGCAAATCTACTGGTAACCTCTGCTCTCAGTTCCTGGATTTGGACCCTGTTCATCATCTCAGTCCTTGCTGATATCACGTCTGAAGGACGTCCTGAGCCCTGTGACCCTCAGGGATCCCCAAGCCCATCAGCTCCCAGGCTCTACAGGAGTTGCCCATCCAAGAGGTGGGGATTGTTTCCTTTTGCTTCTACTGGTCTTTCCTTCCTCTCTCAGGTTGTAATGTTTCAACTTATTTCCCAGGTGACTCTGACAAAATTGCTGAAGCAAGACATTTCTTCTTTTCAACTGCTATGAGCTATTTCTCAACTCTGATTATGCATGAGATTGTCAAAGCTTCATCCTATAGTTACCGTATCAGACACTTGGGAGTAGATGTAGATAACCTGTACGCTTAGGATATTTGATGCACCGCTGGAGTGGAGATCCAAGCACATAGCTCTGGTTACCAGCCACAGGCAGCTTGTGCCGTGGGCAGGGACAAGCACACGCATGAGGTTCACTGAGAGCACGTATGAAGAACTCTGGGAGAATTCTTCGGGGTCAAAGTGTCAGCAGCACAGATTCATCCCCACCCTCCCACCATCTTGCTGAAGAGTCATCTGGGTTCAAGGCAGCTGGTTGTACTTTGCAACCATCTCTAAGAAAGGGATTCCATCTGCATATCGCTGTTTTTCGTAGGTTAAACCATTCAAAATTGCTGTTTTGTGGGGCAAAGTCAGGCAAATACTAACATGGTCAATATTTCCATCTAAGACACATAGAACGGTTGGGATTGGGGCAGATGACTCGTAATCAGTTAAGGAAACCAGTGCTCCCTGCCTGGGGCTCCGTGAGAATCCACACACCAGTGCTGGGGTCTTGGCTGGAGACCCCGGGTTTTCCCGCTTGTTAGTGCTTCATCAGGAGTTGGCAAATCCTGGTAATTTCTAAATTGCAATACGTTTGATTCATATAGTATGAAAGGTGACTCAGTTACACACTCCCACATGCATGCAAATACAATGTGAACAATACTCACTTTTAGAATACTTAGAGAAGAAATCTTTTTTGGTAGATGAGAGAAAATGGCTGGATCTGGTGAACTGAGAGAGCAGACCACACAAAACATGCGTGCATACTCACTTTTTCCCTTGGTTTTTAAGTTCGGTCGTGTATTCTGGGGAATAAGGTAACTTTATAGCCTAACCAGTAAGACAAGGTACCTCCATGTGCAACTGGAAGATGTATTACTGGGCCCAGTGTCTGCACCGAGTCACATCTAAGGAAAGACAGTTCAGTAACTAACATTATTAAAAGCAAATTTATGATTTTACTGGCTTCTCTTAGGCATATCTCAGAGGATAGAATTTATAACTCAAAGCAGTACTTTTTAAAAATCTCTTTCCCCTGTTCCTCTCCGTTCCCTTCCTCATTCTCGACTTGCTACCAAATATCTACTTGAAGTCAATCTCGTGATTCTTTCCTGCCTCTTTTCAGTTTCCTGCCCGTGTAGGAGGCCCAGACCTTGCCGCTGTCATCTGCCCATCCCTTCCCTCATAGACCGTTCCCTCTGACTTCTTCTTCCTCCAGTCCCGATGTTCACAGACCTCACTTCCTTCTGTGAAGGAGAAACCGGGCTGGTCTAACAAGATAACTCACAAGTTTAGGAATGTGAAGGAGAGGCTGGGCTGGGCTAACAAGATAACTCACAAATCTATTTATCGGAATACTGATCTGAGTTCTGCTGTACTAACTTGTAAATCTAAGTTAATTAGTGTTGGTTTGCTGTTCATGTTTTTTGCTAGCCAGCTGGATTTTCAAAGATACATATCTGGCTTTGGAATGTTGGTTTGCTGCCTCCCCGCCTCCACTTTTGTGATGATAATACTGCTAAAGCTGTTCCATGCCTATTGGCCGAATACCCCAAGCTTGTACTTTACCCTATAAAACCTCATGCACACGTCTTGGAGGTGCTCAGAGCTTCGGAGCAGAAGCCCCTCTGACCCCGCCGGCATAATACATCTGAGTAGTCCAACCTCCGAGTGGTGCTTGTTTCTTGACTGGCCTGTCGTTTCCGTAACATTTCTGGAGGCCCCAGTGAGATACAACCACACCGGCCCCTTGAGCCACTGGACTGGTGGCTCTGGCCGACCGGGGGACGGGATTCCAGCAGCGAACGAGGTGGGGCCGCCCGACGGTATTCCGGGTTCTCCATCATGGTGGCAACTCGGCCCACGGGGTGGCTGGGCTACAACCAGAGCCAGACTCCATGGAGGGACGGACAGACTCACCAGGTGGCCGTCCGGACAAGGTAGGAAACCCTGGGAGGAATCAGGTCCTGTCCCAGTGGACAGAAGAGGAGGCGGATCCCCTCCTATAGGAAACAGGATACTGGGATTGGTGGGAGGACTGTTGTTAACCTCTGTGTGTGTGTGAGAATGAGCGGCCTCTGAAGCATGCTATCAGGCTCGAGTTTGTAGCTCCACAGCATTCTGCTACGGAGTTCAAGTGAGTCCCAACCTGCGGTTCCATGGTGACCTCATATGGCTCAGGGCGGTATCGGTCCCTCAGGGTCCTGATTGGAGTCAGCGGCTTATACTGACCTGCCAAAGCTAAGAGGCACCTTCATCCCCGCGAGGGGAGCGGCCAGGCAGACGCAACGAAAACCTTCCCTTGTCTTGTCTGCGACACCAGCACAGGGTGGCTACACTGGGAGGACATAGACAGGACATAGAAAAGGACATAGACAGCCAGTGAGTCAACGCCCCTGTGCCCTCGGAGGCTAGGATGCTATTTCTTTGAAAAAGTCTCCTACCTGTTTCTGTCACAGAACACCCGAGACTTAGTGTTCCCCTACAGAACAGACCCAAGTAGTGCCTCTTTTGCCTACCCCCAGGCCCCCAGGACTCGAGTTTAGAAAACGAATTCCTTCAGGACCGGGCTCGCCCGGCCTTGGTGGTCCCTTTTCTAGTTCATTTGTTTTACCATCTGCCGTCAGTCCCACGCCCCTGATAAATTAGTTCAGAATATAGAGAGGATTTAATGAAGAAAGTCCCTGGAACTGCTTGAGGCCTTGAGCTCCAGAGACATCAGATGTGACTGGAACCCAGACTCCCTGACCAAATTAGCCTTCAAACAACTCATAGACCCAGCAAGAGAGCGGTCTCTCTGGGAACTCCAGTGTTTTGAGGAGTGAAGAAAGAAAAGATATAAAGGCTACCTTCCCAAACATCTAAAAAATGGGAGGCTCTAAGTAGAAACCCACCACTCTAGACTGCATGATTAAGAATTTCAGAAAGGGGTTCTCAGGAGACTATGGAATTCGAATGACCCCTGGCAGGCTCTGCACTTTGTGTGAGCTTGAGTGGCTGGCCTTTGGAGTCAGGTGGCCCTCAGGAGGAACTCTGGACCTAGCAACAGTGCGAGCGGTCTATCAAATAATCACTGGAACCCCAGGCCACCCAGATCAATTCCCTTACATTGACTCCTGGCTGAATATCGCCCAGACTCTACCCCCATGGATTCGGTTCTGCTCAAATGGACCTGGACAATGCAAGATATTAGCAGCCCAGCCAGTCCAGCCCAAAAAGACAGACAGAAAAAAGCCTATTGTCCAGGGAGACGCAGAAGACAGATATGCCTACCCCCTCCGTATGCCCCCGGGGCACCAACACCTACCCAACCTGAGGACCCAGAGGCAGAGCCCAGACTCCAGCCTGAGCCGTAGGAAGGAGAGTCTGCTCAGCACAAGCCGGGAAGCCAGCACCACCGGCCCTCCAAATGCCGCTGCAGGAGACACAAGGGCCACAACAAGTTGGGGAAAATGGGACTGTTGAGTCCAGGCACCCCGTACTCTGCTACCAATCCTTTAGCACTAAAGCCCTTCTCAATTGGCACCCTCATACTCCTTCCTACTCTGAAAAGCCACGCAGCAGCAGCAGCAGCAGCAGCAGCAGCAGCAGCAGCAGCAGCAGCAGCAGCAGCAGCAGCAGCAGCAGCAGCAGCAGCCCCCCCCCCACCCCCAGCTCCGGCACCGCCTCCACCTCAGCCGCCACCGCCTCCATGGCAACTGTCGGGGAACACCGGCCCCTGCCCAGTCCCGAAGCGATGCTGGGACAGCCTTGGGTCTCTGTTGCAAAGTCATGCAAATATTTGGTCTCTGTCCAGCCCATGATGATTTCTACTTGGTGGTATATGACGACTGTAATCAGGCTGTCAAGCCACAGGCTATGATTGACCTCGTAGAGTCTATCTTCCATTCTCACCGGCCCACCTGGGAAGATGTCCGCCAGCTGCTTCTGACTCTTCAATACAGAGAGGAGACGCATTCTCACTAAAACATGAAAATGGCTGCAGGGCTGAGCCCCTGGGGACACAATGGATGTTGAGGGATGGGCCATGACACATGCCCCTGACACCAGACCAGATTGGGACTTTAACACCCAAGAAGGAAGAGAAGCGCTGCGTGAGCACCGGGAGGCCATCCTACAAGGGCTAAGAGCAGGAGCCAAGAAGCCAACTAACATGTCTAAAACGACCACGGTGACCCAGAGGCCAGATGGAACCCCCACTGACTTCTATGAGAGACTATGTGAAACATTCCGAGTCTACACTCCTTTTGATCCTGAGGCCCAAGAAAACCAGCAGATGATCAACGCTGCCTTCGTAGCCCAATCATGCCAGATATACGCCGGAAACTCCAAAAACTGGATGGATTCGCAGGGATGAATGCTACACAGCTGCTGGAAGTTGCAAACAAAGTTTTTGTAAACCGAGAACGGGAAGCCCAATGAGAAGCAGACCAGCGAGTGAAGCAGAAAGCCGCATTCCTTGCAGCAGCCCTGGGGAAAACAAGCTTCAGCCAGAATCCTGCACCACCCCGGAAGAGGGGACCCCGACCATGGATGCCCCTGGGCCGAGACCAGCGCGCATACTGCCGGGAGACAGGACACTGGAAGAACGAGTGTCCAAACAGAAAGGATGGGAAGAGAGCACCCCCAAAAGACCTACTTATCAGCTGGAGCCACCAGCCAGTAATCACATCAGACAGGCTGGGGACGACTCAGAATAGGAGAGACCAGGCTCCCTGCCCCTGGGCCCCCGGGAGCCCAAGGTCAAGATGTTTATAGGGGGCCAACCAATGACTTTTATGGTAGACACAGGAGCAGAGTATTCTGTGGTGACCCAACCTGTAGCCCCCTCACCAAGAAAAAGGTGACTATTATAGGGGCTACTGGGGACTCAACTGCCCGCCATTTCTGCCAACCACGATCCTGTCAAATAGGGGGCCATCTAGTGACACATGCCGCTATTCACTGTTAGGGACCATATTTAGTGGTATTAACTACCCCTACAGCTGTTAAAGTTGCAGGAATCATCCCTTGGATCCACCACTCCAGGGTTAAGAGAGCGACTTCACCTCAGACAGAGGGTCCCTGGAAAATTGAGAGTGTCCAGGGAGACCCGCTCAAGATCAAGATCAAGAGGGACCAGAAAAGAATTGACAAGCCCTGCTCTAGCCACACCCGGAAGCTGGCTAGTCAACACACGGCCGAAGCTTGAGGAAAGCTCAACACAGCTGTTAAATGTATTTCTTTTGTGCTCCCTTGACTCTTTCCTTGTTTGCTATACTAGTCTGCGTACTAGCAGTGGGGCTAGCTAGCGCCGCCCCACCTGACTGGAACATAGGCCATGGAATCCTGGTAGCTATTTTATATCTTGTTATAATTAGTGCCATCACTGCAGCATCATGTCTAAGATAATCATAAGGCTGATGTTATTGACGCTAATGCCCTCACTCTCCTTGGCTGTACAATGCACCTGCATGGAACCGGGTGACAAATGGTCCATGTACCAACTGGTATTTTCAGCTTACAGGTGAATTCAGCCATGATCTCCGATGAATAGCAGAAACCCTGGGAACTCTGCAAAATCAGATTGACTCTTTGGCCGAGGTGATCTTACAAAACAGGAGGGGTCTGGACCTACTTAAGGCCAAAGAGGGGGGACTATGCCTCTTCCTAAATGAAGAGTGCTGTTTTTAAGCCAATCAATCAGAAATTGTCAGAGGGATGACTCAAGAGTTACAAGACCGAGTAAAAAGAGAAAACGTATTTTAGATAAAAGCCCATGCACAGGCCCCTGGGGCTGGACCTCCTGGCTGGCACTGTTCATAGGTCCCTTACTCCTGATTTTTGCAGTTCTGCTGTTTGGGCCCTATGTCCTAAACTTCCTGACCCGCTTTGTCAGTGAGTGGATAGAGGCTATAAAACTTCAGATGTTAGCCTCCAATTATGAGCCCCTGCAACAGATAAGTGATGATGTTTACTCCAGCTAGGGTTGTGAAAGCATCAAGAGGGGGGAATGTGAAGGAGAAACCGGGCTGGTCTAACAAGATAACTCACAAGTCTAGGAATGTGAAGGAGAGGCTGGGCTGGTCTAACAAGATAACTCACAAATCTAAGTATTGGAATACTGATCAGAGTTCTGCTAGACTAACTTGTAAATCTAGGTTAATTAGTGTTGGTTTGCTGTTCATGTTTTTTTGCTAGCCAGCTGGGTTTTCAAAGATACGTATCTGGCTTTGGAATGTTGGTTTGCTGCCTCCCCGCCTCCACTTTTGTGATGCTAATGCTGCTAAAGCTGTTCCATGCCTATTGGCCGAATACCCCAAGCTTGTACTTTACCCTATAAAACCTCACGCGCACGTCTTGGAGGTGCTCAGAGCTTCGGAGCAGAAGCCCCTCTGAGCCCGCCGGCGTAATACATCTGAGTACTCCAACCCTCCGAGTGGTGCTTGTTTCTTGGCTGGCCTGTCGTTTCCGTAACACTTCCAGAAAGCTTGTGCTCCTGGCCTGCTCCACATCTTGCCACCTGCTGGGAGGGGACGTGTGGCTCCATCTCTCGCTACTTTGGGGTGGGAATCTGTCCAGTTCTCAGATTACGAAGGAGAGTTCAGAAACTGACCCTAAAAGCAAAACTTCTTCCTTCAGAGAGAGAAGCTTGGAGGGTGTGGTAGACAGAATTCTAAGATGTCCCCCAGGACCCCTGCCTCCTGGGGTACATGCCCTGTGTAACTTCCAGGGCTGTGAGCATGCCGGAGTTTACTCCTGGGATTAGGTTATGTTATATATATGTTGACTTAAGGGAGATCATTGCTTGACCTAATCAAGTGAGCACTTTAAAAGCAGAGGGTTTTCGCAAATATGAGGTTGGCACAGCTATGGACTGACTTATTTATGAGTGAGTGGAATACGATATAGAGTCCAAAAGTGGATCCTAGGATACATGATAATTTATATTGGAGTAAAGCTGTGATTTTACCAAATGAAAAACGGTGAGTAATGTATACAAGGTACCGACACTACCAGGTATCCTAGTGGAAGAAAATAAAATTGGATCCTGCTCTTAAACCAATAAAAGAAAATTTCTAGACACATTACACACAGAAGTGTGGCAATAATAATAGTTTTATAATGTGATCTACAGGACTATGAGTACAATGTCATGCAGGGGAGACCTTAACCAAGGTTGGAGACCCAGAAACTATTAAAAACATGTAAATATATTTGAGCCTCTAAAATTAAAATCTCATGGCAATGAAACCAAAGAAAAGTTGAAAAAAATGGTCACTTCTGTGATTAATATCTATCATTTAAAAATGAGCCCAAAAAAGTGGACAAGAAAGGAAAGTAACCCCAAAGGAAAATTAATTAAAAAAATGAACTGGCAACTTATGTAAGTGCAAATCAGCAAGAAACGTATGAGGATGATAAATTTCACAGAAATATGAGCATGATTATTAAAATAATAATACAATCACTTTTCTCCAAAGAGGCTGGAAAAAATTTATAGCCCTTATCTTTAATTGTTATTTTGGATTTGGGGAGATATACACTCCCAAATGTTGCTGATGGTGATAGGAATTGCTGTAACCTTTTAGAAACAAATCATTGAATAACTATTAAAATCAATATATATAATTTATAATTTTTAAACTGTAATCTATATAAATGCATAGTGTGCATTTGTTTATATTTATAGTATGTATTATTTGAAAAAAAAAAAAAGAAACTACATGGCAAGCAAAGAAACCAAACAGAACACAGCAGGAGCTTTTCTCCAGTTGGTGACTGAGGAAGAGAGGGCAGAGATGCGGTCCCGCTGGCCTGGAAGAAGAAGCAACAGCATGTTGTGAACCACCTATGGGGGCCACGTGGCAAGGAATGACAGTGACTTCTAGGAGCTAAGAGAAACCCTTGACAAGGAAGTTGAGACCTCAGCCTGACAACCATAGGAACTGATCTTGACCAGCAACTTCAATGTGTTTGGAAGTGGATTTTCCCCCCAGAGCATCCAGAAGGGAGCACAGCCTGGCTGACACCTTGATTTCAGCCTCATCAGACCCTGAGAAGAGACCTCACCGTACCTTGGCTGGACATCTGACCTAGAGAATTGTGGGCTGGTAAGTGGGTGCTGTTTTAAGTCTCTAAGTCTGCAGTAATTTTTCACCAGGCAACTAGCCTAGAGAACTAACACAGAGGAAGAGTGAGGACAGATGAGAAAGCTCAGACATGAATACTTTGTGTTTCTGTTCATAAATAATAGAAAGATTAGTGGTCACACAGTGCACAGGCTAAGGGCTGAATGGAGCGCTGATGGAGAGGGCTGATGGAGGCCAGGTGAGGGGACCTATGGCCTGGGGCAATGAGAAACGTGCCCTAGGAGAGGTGGACCATGTGTATCCAATCATGGAAGGCGGAGTTTGGTAGCTAGAGAGAATAGGGAAAGCCTGCACAGCTTTCCAGACCACCGTGGATAATAAGGATCTTCTTAACGTCCTATTGGTGGTCCCATTCCATCAACAGCTTTTACAGTATTTTGTTGGTTCCTTGTTTACCCCAACTATTTTTAAGATCTCAGACTAGCTGTGATGTTGGCCTTTCCTGGCCATTGGATACTTAAAACACTATTATTTTGACAGTGCCCTGAGCATGAACTTTTCCATTTACTGCTGAAAATTAAGGCAGCCCCACCTGATACCAGCCCTCCTTGCCTGCCCTACCTTGGCCGAACGTCTGGCCACAGAGTTGAGGGTTAGATGGCAGGAACCCCTGGTGAAGATGCCATAGGTTGTCACTGTTCTTACTGAGATTCGGTGGACTTTTTGGAACAAATATTTCTTAGTTAACTTTTCTTACTTTGTTTTATACTTTGGTCATTTCCCAGAATTTTAATTGTTTGTTTTTTGGCAATTTTGTCCAGTTTTATGTTGCTTTTTAAAGATTGCCAAGCTATTCCGAAGGTCTCACTCTCAATTAAATTTTTAACTTCGGTTCACCTTGGCAAGCAGAGAGCTTGGTGGGCACATACAAGGATGTCAGTAGGTTGTGTGAATGAAAATACTGCAACCATATCAGTAAACAAAGAATGCTGAAACCAAGTCATCAGCGGCTGCCGCCACCCCCCAGTGAGGACAGGCCTGCAGCCCAGCCTCTGCAGCCACTCACAATGGTGCACTCTGAGCGGACTCAGAATGAGAAAGGACAGGATACTGGCCCTAGATGGCTAGATGCTTGTCAAAGGAATGAATTCAATGAGCCCAAATGTTTGCTTCCTCCCATACATAGAAAAGCACTAAATTCTTTAACTTTAGATGCCTGGTTTTCTTTAGATAACAAGCAATCTTTTATTGTTCCAACTACCTGGTCTTTGTTGTAAAGCTCCTATATATCCTAGCTCCTCCCCTACCTCTTCGGAGCAGTCCCTCAGAGCCATCTGAGAGGCTATCATCCCGGCTCAAGTCCTCCCGCCAAATAAAACATAACTCTCAACTTTTAGGCTGTGCATTTATTTCAGTCGACTGTTGATTATTATGGCAAAGCAAGAATTTATCAGATATATTGATAGTAAGGGAGAGAAGTTGAAGAAAAGACACCTGGGCTCTTAAATTAGGAGAAAAGCCTTTATTGTCCTATATTTAGTCCTGATTTTATCACCTAAGTCACTTCTTCCCCCTGGGCCAATTTCCCAGTCTATAAAATTATGGGTTTAGAGTAAAGGAAATGAGAGTCTAGTCCATCTCATATTTCTGTTGTCCAGGAAGAGTCAGAGGTGGACTCTCAGGTGGTGTTAAAGAAACGACCAGGAGCGGGGGAATACCCCAGAGCTCGTCAGCCTAATGGGCCCAGGCTTGGCCATCGTAAGAAGAGATGCCTTCGCGGGGTGGGTGGACAGAGGTGTTCTCACTTGGGATGTCAACTTGTCAGCTGTCCTAAACGTATTTCAATGTTTAACTGTTCTGATTAAAAATTAACCCTGACTTCAGCCTCAAGAGTCCAGAAGATCAAATATTGAGACAAAACCAATCTATTAAACCATTTACCATAATGTTTCAAAATCAAGCAGACAAGCTAGTTATAGGACAGGTGAGGAGGTGGTCCGTGAAAAAGCTTCAATGCCTGGGGAAAAGGGAAGCGCTCTCTCCATGAGCATCGTGGGTAAGTGTTCTTAGCAATGTCTGTCAAGATGAAATCAACCCATTGTGTTGGTAAGGTGCACTTTCTGTTACGGAAACAACAGGCCAGTCAAGAAACAAGCACCACTCGGAGGGTTGGAGTACTCAGATGTATTACACCGGCGGGCTCAGAGGGGCTTCTGCTCCGAAGCTCTGAGCACCTCCAAGACGTGAGTGTGAGGTTTTATAGGGTAAAGTACAAGCTTGGGGTATTCGGCCAATAGGCATGGAACAGCTTTAGCAGCATCATTATCACAAAAGTGGAGGCAGGGAGGCAGCAAACCAACATTCCAAAGCCAGATATGTATCTTTGAAAACCCAGCTGGCTAGCAAAAAAACGTGAACAGTAAACCAACACTAATTAACCTAGATTTACAAGTTAGTACAGCAGAACTCAGATCTGTATTCCGATACCTAGACTTGTGAGTTATCTTGTTAGCCCAGCCAGCTTTTCCTTCACATTTCTTCTCTCTGCATGTGATTTCTATTATTATTATTATTATTATTTAAATTAGAACAACCCTGGAAGGCAGTTTCCGGTAATGCTGGCCAAAAAGAAAGGCATTTTCTCAAACCTGCCAATTGGATATTGCAAATAACGGAGAAGGAGTAGGTGTCACCTGGGAACCAAGACCTTTGCTTTCAATATGAAATTAATGTCCAGTCACTCAAATTAAATCAAGGCTATTATCACATAAACAAAAGAATGGATGCTAACAAAGTCCTTTATAGTTTCCAATTATGCATTAAAATTTAAAACTACAATGCTCATGATCAAACCAATAGTAAAACACACTGCTCTACATGTTAAAATTTCTTATTCTCTTTCTCCTTCTTGATATCTGTCTCTGTTACTGCCTTTCTTTGTCTTGATTTCACCCCCAAATGTGTTTCACTGTGACTATTGTGTGTTTACTGTTTATTCTCTTTGAGTCCCTTTCTAGCTCTCTCTTGATTATGTCCCACTTTAAATCCCTGTTCATTGTCTTCAAACTGTTGACTGAAATAAATGCGCAGCCTTAAAGTTGAGAGTTATGTTTTATTTGGCGGGAGGACTCGAGCTGGGATGGCTCTCAGATCACTCTGAGGTACTGCTCTGAAGAGGTAGGGGAGGAGCTAGGATATATAGGAGCTTTACAACAAAGACCAGGTAGTTGGAACAATAAAAGATTATTTATTACCTAAAGAAAACCAGGCATCTCAAATTCAAGAATTTAGCACTCTTTTATGTATGGGAGGGAGCAAACATTTGGGCTCATTGAATTCATTCCTTTGACAAGCATCTAGCTATCTAGGGCCAGTATCCTGTCCTTTCTTATTCTGAGTCCCCTCAGAGGGCACCACTGTGAGTGGCTGCAGAGGCTGGGCTGCAGGCTTGTCTTCACTGGGGGGGTGGGGGCAGCCGCTGATGACTTGATGGCTTCAGCATTCTTTGTTTACTGATATGGTTTGCAGTATTTTTCGTTCACACAACTAATTTTACTCCTTTACTATTCAACAATATCAACTGATAAGACAGTAAAGTATATTTTGATAATATCTATTGTTATTAATTATTAATATGTAAAATTCCCAATCAATATTTTCAAAGCATTGTAGCTGTTTGCCAGCCCCGCCAGACACACACATACACCCTCACGCACATCTAGTTTTCACTTCTGTCTCTCAAATTTTCCCTGATTCCGCAGAGAACTGGAGTGAGTTTACATGAATTCACAAGTACTCACAGGACAATATAAACAGACAGAGGAGTATTGACTTTTAAAAGAAAAAAAAACCTTTCATTATAGCAAAGCCCAAAACAAGTAGGCAAAAATAAAGACCGGAGAAAATAAGGTGTAGGTATCAAGACAGGTTTTGAAATTTAAATGAAAATTTGTATCCAAGCTTCATGATAAAGACGTAGTCACTTATGTAAATTGTTTTGTAACGTTTATGCCTACTTCTTAAAAATCATTTATGCAAATTATTTTTTGTGTACGAAGGTCACGCCTACTTCTTTCTTGAGGGTCTTGAACTTAGGGCAAAAGGAAATAATTTTCCTGGATTTTCATTTATGGATACTGAGTAAGTTAAACCACAAAGTCCTCATCAATTTTCCTACAATAAATTCAATGAAAGATTTCCTGTTACAGTTTATTGTCCTGGCCTTATAATTTTGAGAATAATGCTGGTTCATCTCAGCAAAATCAATTGAATATATCATTTTAATTTAGTTCCCTGTGTGGCCTTTGTGTGTTTATATGAATATGTGTGTGTATATGGAATGGAATGGGGGAGGCAGTGACTGTAAGCAAAAATTGTGGCCCACTTTTATCCACCAAGACATAGACAATCCAGCATCGTATTTGTGTGAAAGAACAAATCACCAGAGAGTCTGGATATGTGGGTTTCAATCCTGGTTTCATCCTCAAAACTTAAAAGCCTGGAGACAGTGTGAAGGAAAAGCTGGGCTGGTCTAACAAGATAACTCACAAGTTTAGGAATGTGAAGGAGAGGCTGGGCTGGGCTAACAAGATAACTCACAAATCTAAGTATCGAATACTGATCTGAGTTCTGCTAGACTAACTTGTAAATCTAGGTTAATTAGTGTTGGTTTGCTGTTCATGGTTTTTTGCTAGCCAGCTGGATTTTCAAAGAGATATATCTGGCTTTGGAATGTTGGTTTGCTGCCTCCCTGCCTCCACTTTTGTGATAATGATGCTGCTAAAGCTGTTCCATGCCTATTGGCCGAATACCCCAAGCTTGTACTTTACCCTATAAAACCTCACGCGCACGTCTTGGAGGTGCTCAGAGCTTCGGAGCAGAAGCCCCTCTGAGCCCGCCGGCATAATACATCTGAGTACTCCAACCCTCCGAGTGGTGCTTGTTTCTTGACTGGCCTGTCGTTTCCGTAACAACAGTACAGCCATCACCTTTTCCAGGTCTCGGTTACCAAGCCCCTCACTGTTTCGTGGAGGAGTTTGGGAAACTTGAAACACTGGAATGTGTCAAACTGTTCAAGATTCTCTCAGGGTTGTTTTTAAATTGTTTTGAGACGTGTCCTTCATTTTCATGTGATCGGTTGTTGAAACTCTTTGCATTAACATTCTCTCTAGTTTTAAAATCAGAATAGCACTTTGCTTGGAAGATAGCAATAAGAATAAAATTAATAAGAAATAACTCATAAAGAAATATGAATTATCTGCTAGACATCCATACAAAGACTATACACAAATCTTCTTAAACTTTAAAACTATTAAACATGGCAAGCACATGCTCCCAGTATCATTCTGTAGATACAGCTGGGAGAGAAATTAAGTGACTGACCTAAGATCACTCAGCATTAAGGTAGCAATGCTAGGATTTGAATCGACGTCCTCTGACTTTTAAAATACGCTCATAAATTAGTGTATTTCCTTTCATGACTTGTCTTCAGCTTTGGAAGAGCATCATTTGGATCATCAATTAAAGTCAAAAAGTGATTAATGTCTTGTTTGAATTAGAAAAGATATTCTAAAAGTTGTGATCACTGACTGGTACTTTAAGAATTGAAACCCTCTGCTTTCAAGAGTGTATGACTCATGTTAAAGTTGCTTGTGTTTCCTGTAGTTGTTGTGTATATTTGTAACCCCTGAAAGTTGATTACTGAGGGTTGGTAGAAGATTTAATGCTACCCTCAAGGACCTGGTAGTCTCATAACGGGGGAAATACAACAGGTGCATTCATTGAAGCAAGTATAATGCAAGCAGATTGTTCTTATTGGTTTGATACTTCAAAGTGGAATGAAGGTGACTAAGTAAAAAATTTTAGGGTAGTGGGAAAGAGTAGTTGGCTAATTCAATATCTGGTATTTATTGGTTCATTCACCATCAAAGAACAATTCATCATATATCTTCTCTGTTCCAAGCCCATTCAAACAATAAAGCAATAAGTCAATATAGAATAAGATGGTCAATTCAGGTGCTTATTCATCATAAGAACAAGATTACTCATCCAATTATTTAAAGTTGACTGCTCAACAGATGGCAGGAGGCTCTGAGTCCCCGAGAGAGAACCTCTGGGGTTCGCATGAGATTGGGAAAGCAGCATTGGTTTCAAATAGGATGGATTAGCTGATTTTCTTGGATTTTGTGCTCGCCATGAAATCATCTCAACTCAGCGTGCCTTCTGATCTTCTCTGGCTAAGTCACAGCATTGATACGTGTGGCATTTGGTGGAACTAAAGACCAAAATAACATCATTTTCTTGGAATTGTGAAAACGTGCAGCCACTTGACAAAATTTGTAAGACAGTCTCTTTATGGGAGGCTGATCCATCTCCCAACTTACTTGAAACTTCATTCATTTTTCTTCTGCTTCAGGTTGCTGGATTTTAGCCCTATTTGTCCCATTACTTGTGGCCAATGTCAAGTCTTCAAAAGATGGTCAGCCGTGTGAACCTCATGGACCCCCAGGACCTCAAGGACCCAGAGGTCTTCCAGGGCCAATTGGACTTCCAGGTGAAAAAAAAAACCTAACTGCTCTATTGGCCTCTCATAGATTCTCTCTGATGGCAATGTTCATGGATTCACTGAGATCTTCCAGGTGATCTGATGAGAATACTGATCATTAAGGCAAGTCATTTCTTGGTAACAAATGACTACGCCCTCTTTTTCTCAACCCTGAAGAGTCGTAATGTTCTTCCACTAAGACAGCATCTAACTACCAAGAAATCTATATGTTAAAACAGCTCTTTGGACATGTGGGATGTGCAGTCCACGTTGAGACTAGGGCAGAGCACTCACACTGGTGTCGCACGGTGTAGGTGTGAGCTGAGCTTCATACATCAGGCACATGGGGCAGCAGATACATGGCTTCCTGGTCTCTTGTCTTCTGCTGAGAGGTACGCTGGGCTAAGCTCACGTGGTGATCCCATCCACTTTGAACACTTGTACCAACCTTCTGAAGCAGTGGTTTTTGAAATCTGGCTGAGCATCACTCATCCACAGACTTGTTAACATTTAGCTTCCTAGTCTCCATCCTCAGAGATTCCTTGAAAGGCCCACAGTGTAGACTGGCATTGAATAATTGGGGGATTCGGGTGGGATGGTGTTCCACAACTGGGTCTAAGAAACAGGCATGTTTGGATACCACTGTTCAAAATTCCCATTTAATTCTGTTATGATATGATCCCTGGATTTGTCTGGGTAACTGCCAAGAGTGATCCTTAATATTCAGCCTTATGGTAAAGAAAAAACATGGCAGAACATGTTTGATGATCAATTCACATATTCATCATTTAATTATTCACTTGTTGAACATATTTTGAGTGCTAATTTGATGATTGATACTGAATATAGCATTTAGAAAGAAAATTCAGACCCTAGCTCCCAGTATGGATAAGGAAATAGTCACATAAAGGAGAGATTACAATTCTTTGTGGTAATTCTTTATAACCATGGTGACAATCAATACCAAATGTGGTACAAGGCGATAGAACTTTTCTAAATCTGGAGGAGACAGGAGAACCTTCTGGAAGCAGTGATACTTGGGCTAGGCTTTGACCAGTGAGAAGAAAGAAGTTGGAGGGGAAAAGGGGTAGAAAGGAAGAAATAATTCATATACCGTACAAAATACAAAATCTTAAATTATATCATTCTATTTTGTTTGCTTGTTTATTTTGAAATTTAGGACTCCCAGGTGTACCAGGACCAAGAGGGAAAACTGGGTTACCTGGAGAGGTTGAGAAGTGCCCGTCTCTACCTCAGTCTGCCTTTTCCGTCAAGCTGAATGGGTCTTTCCCAGGACCCTCCCAGCCCATTGTCTTCCAGGAAGCTCTGTACAACCATCCCGGCCACTTTGACCTGGCCACGGGGGTGTTCACCTGCCACGTCCCCGGTGTGTACCACTTTGGCTTTGACATTGCCTTGTCTCAGAACGTTGTCAAGGTGGGTCTCCTACGGAATGCCACCCAGATCAGAGACAAACAGGCAGAGGCCAAGGACGGCCATGAGCATGCTTCAGGAAGTTCCATCCTGCAGCTGGAGAAAGGGGACAGGGTCTGGCTGGAGTCAATGCTAGACAAAGAAGAATCTGGAAAAGGAACGATTCAAACCGTGTTTTATGGGTTTTTGATCAATGGAAATTAAGATGGCTTTGGGTTAGCTGCATAGTTCCCTCCCTCAAGTAACTCTGAATTTAAGAAAAGAAGCTTTCTACTCCTCTCATGCCAAGTATTTCCTCTAGAATTTTTAAAAGATGAACAGCTCACAAAATCAGTAATGGCCAAGTTGAACAAAATGAATGTATTACCAATCACTGAAATCAATAAAGACTCATGGTTCATCAACATTTCAACGATTTCTTTTTTGTGATTTCCCAACATTCAAGGTCCTGAGTGGCAAAAATGTAGGGGGGAAAAAAAAAAGATTGAGATAGGAAGCTGCCCAGCCAGATTCCTATTGAATACACCAGAAAAAGCCCCATTCCGTTCTTTTATTAAGCCTGCTTTTTTTTTTTTTTTTTTTTTGGTCTCTTCCAGGGGACAAAAACCTTGCTCAAAGTCTCAAATCTATTTTTGGAATTAAGGATATAAATATAGAAGTAAATATCTCTGGCAGAGATAGCAAGTTGGTTTAAAAGACCAAATGAAAATGCTTCCCATCTGATGATTTCCCAAAGGCATAACTGGGTGGGTGACGTGGCAATAGAGGCAGAGGGCCAAAGACAGAGGTGAGGGAATTTCTGTGGCTTCATAATTTTCAGATCATTAATTTCCTTCAGGCTGTTAGTTCCTTACTCAATAATCCTTTCTTCCAGCTAATTTCCATTCTAGCTAAATTTGTTTGCATTGCCTCAATAAGCCCGATTACAAAAATGTAATTTGACGAGATTCTATTCCATTCAGGGTGACCGTAGAAAACACCATCTTTTCTGGTGAGATGTAAGTTCACGATACTTGCTGGAGTAGCATTTAAAATGGGAGCAATTCAACTGACTTGCGTCTTTGGCCTCTGGCCTCTGCCCTTTGCTTTCTCCATTTCTCTATAAAGAATGAAGATGCGGTTCTTCCAGCCGCAACAACCATCTTGCAGGCATTAAACCAAAGCCACATAATATACGATGAAGCAGGATAAAAGTAATCAAGCTCTTTGTACATCGTGATGAGGATCTAAGCCAACCTTACACTACTGATGACTAGACTTTAAAAAATACTGGTGGGTTTTGCTTTTTTATTATTGAATTATAAACTTCAATATATATACTTCATGTATACTTTTCTACAGCTGAACTTTAGTAAAGTGCACAACTCTCAGGTACACAGCCTAATTAGTTTTGTACACATACAAACATGGATACATCCAGATGACTGTAGAGAGCATTTCTATCATCCCAGAAGTCTCCTTGGTGCTCTTCTGGCCCACAACCACATCTGCAGCGCTGAATCCATTATTCTGACTTTTAGCATCATCAACTATCTTGGCCTATTCTTGGACCTTATATGAGTGACATCATTCAATACAAAATCTTTTGTGTCTAGTGTTTTTCCACACATCATAATGTCTGTGAACTCTATCCACACTGTGGTAGCAGTAGTGTAGTATTTCATTGTATAGAAATGTATAGTGTTTCATTGTATGAATACACCACCATTTACTTATTTACTCTTCTGCTGATGGATATTTGAGTGGCTTTGTGATTGACCTTTTCATGAAAAACAATGAATTCAAAATCCACCTAATAAAGAGAAAACCCACAGGCCCCAAATGGTATCACTTGTGCTAAAGCCCATGACACCAAACCTAGATTTAGTACCTAACCTAGCTGCACTTTTGACCTTCCCCAGAAATGTAATCTTAATCAACCATTTGGGGATTTGCTGGTCAGCACCAATGAGGTAGTCTGTCCCGTGGTGCCACCTCCATCTTCCAAAGGAAGAAGAGGCAGTTTGCTTGATGAGATCTTCACCATTTCCTTCCCCCCAGAAGACGTCCTGGCTCCAAATAACCCTCTCCATTCTTCTGCTAATGGCTTCTTTGCCCCACCCTCCTTTCTACAAGAGCCTTCCATTTTGTACCATTTCTTGGAGCATCTTCTAGTTGCTAGATGGGATGCCACGTGATTCAGGAATCACCTACTAAAGCCAATTAGATCTTCAGATCTACTTGATGGAATTTTGTGTTTTAACACATTGAAGCTGCTGTGTGTATCAATAATTTTTTTTCTTTTTTGTTGCTCACAAGTATTTCATTATATGACATACCAGAGTTTGTTACCCATTCATTCACTCATTGAAGGCCATTTGGTTTGTTCCCAGTTTGGGGCTATAACAAATAAAACTGTTAGGAACTTTTATGCACAGATCTTTGCAAGAACATAGATTTTCATTTCTCTAGGATGAATACCCAGGAGTGGGCTTATTGATTGGTTTTTAGCATTCATCTCCCGTACGTCTTATTAGACTTTTGCATAAGTATTTCATTTTTTCACAGCCATAATATGTGGTATTGTGTTTTTCATTTCTTTTTTTTTTTTGAACATTTTTTTTTATTGAGTAATAGTCATTTTACAACGTTGTGTCAGTGTTTTTCATTTCTATTTCCAGTGGTTCACTTCTAGTATACAAAAATATGACTGATGTGTGTGTGAGTGTGTGTGTGTGTGTGCTGACCTTGTGTCCTGCAACCTTGCCTAACTCACTGGTTAGCTCTAGAAGTTTCTTTTGTAGAGTCCTTGAAATTTTAACATAGACAATCATGTCACCTACAAATAGGGACAGATTTTTTCCCCATTCTGTGTGCCTTTTATTTCCTTTAATTGCTTTTTTGCATTGGGTAGGACTATGCTGAATAAGAGTGAGAGTAGACATCCTTACTTTTTTTTGATCTTAGGAAAATAGAATTTAGTCTTTGATGGTTAAGTACGATGCTAGCTATGGACTTTTTGTTGATAATCTTTATCAGATTGAGGAAATTCAATTTTATTCTCGGTTTGATGATAATTTTATCATGAATGGAAGTTGATTTTTGTTGAATGTTTTTATGCATCTATTGAGATGACCCTGAGGATTTTCTTCTTTAAACTGTTAATATTGTTGAGGTCTGCAGATTGCAACAGCCTTGTGTTCCTCAGTAAACCCTACTTGGTTGTAGTGTGTTATTCTGTTTATATATTGTCGGATTTCTTTTGCTAAAATTGTATTGAGGATATTTGCATCTATGTTCAGGAAGGATATGACTTTGTAGTTTTCTCTCTTAATATTATCTTTGTCTGATTTTGGTATCAGGACAATGCTGGTCTTAAAAAATGAGTTACGAATTGTCCTCTTTTTTTATTTTCTGAAGGAGAATTTTTAAGATTGTGTTTATTTCTTCTTCAAATGTTTGGTGAAATTTGTTAGTGAAATCATCTTGGTCTCGAGATTTTTTTTCAGAAGATTGATGATAACTTTAATTCATTTAACGGTCTTACAGGTATTTATGCATTCCTAACTCTGACAGTTCATGTCAGTCCAGGCCAGCTGAGGGATCTTTCCCGTCCTGGTAGTCTCCCTACTCATGCAAAACCTATATATTTTCTTCTGTGGCTATGCTTTCTCTAGGGTCTGTCATCTTCCTCACTTCTCTATGTAATTCTCCATCACTCTTCTTTCCTTAAAGAAATGAGCCAGTCCTTTTTTTGTTGTGTTAAATGAACAAGACTTATCCCTAAAAATGGGTAAGACTTGGTCTTATATGTAGGTATACACGTAAAACACATAATTAATAAACACTAGACCTCAGTAAATGTTACAGAGGAGGGATAAATAATTGAACAAGTAAGCTCAGAATCCCAAGTGATTCAATAACCGTAGTGAAGTCAATAAGACTATCTGTGGGTTGGATAGCTTTCAAGTATACAAAACTGAGAAATTAGCTTATTTCTGGCCCCATTTATCTTTTTAAAGTGATACTATTTTAGTCATTCTACCTATCAACCCATGGGAGCTTTGCAAAATGTAAATATGGTCATACTATCCCCTGCTTAAAATCCTTTAATGATTTCCAATTTTCTTTAGGATGAAAACCAATCCTTTTGCTTGGCTTACGATGCTGTGCATGGCTTGTCTCCTCCATCCTTCTCCATTTGCATCTCAGTCTTTCCTTTATTTACAGCTCTAACTAAACAGCATTTTAGTCCACAAATGTGCAATGCTTGTAGTCACAGAGGGCCCCTGCACCTCCTATTAACTAGAGTCTACTTCTCCCCCACTTATCTGTACTTTCAAACCACCCTCAACAATGTTGACTAGTGAGAATGCTCATAGAATGGCTTCCTTAGAAAAGATGATTGAGCTGACTTGTGCAAATCCTCCTTTGTTGGACTGTTAAAACATTATGATACTCTCCTTTTAATGTTCACCACATTTTTAATTTCATAATCATACGAAGAGAAAATCTGGCAGTCAGAGAAAATAGCATATTACTTTTAAAGGAAAAAATAATAAAGGTTGGTGATTTATCCAAGGAAATTGTGAAATGTAGAAGACAATAGAAGTATACCTTTGCAGCGATGAAAGAAAATGATGATCAGCCTGGATCTGTACATCCAGTGAAAATATTCTTGAAAAATCATGGTGAAGAAGGAAACTCAGATTTACCTGAAGAAATAAAGAGCACCAGAAATAGTAAATTTGTGGAACCATGTGAAATATGTTGCTCATTTACTGACTTTAAAAAATATTGTTGCAAACAAGAAAAACAATTATGTATTGTGATAGTTTGAAGGTATGAAAACAAACATGACAGAAATACCGCAAAGAATGAAAGGGGGGAAATGAAAATATACTGCTTTAAAGTTTTTATCTATTAAATGATGAGGTATAATATTTGTAATTATACTGTGATAAGTTGAAAATATATACTCTAAATGTTAGAAAAAGCATACTAAAACAATAAAATCAAAGGTAAAGATAATGAACCAGTAGTGGAGGTAAGTTTAAATCCTTAAAAAAAATTCTTATTTATTCAAAAAAAAAGATAGTTAAAGAAAAAAAGGAACAAATAACAAACAGAGCCTCTGTTTGAACATCAACTTGTACTTTACTCTGGTGAAAACCAGCTGAGGTCATTGGCCTCAGATAAGCCAAAAAATTAAATATTAAAGAAAACTGATTTATTAGAATATCTTCCCCGTACCTTTGAAAGGCAAACAAGTGGAAAAGGAACAGAACAGCTGAAGACATACTCATTACAGCAATTTCCGCCTCTACATCAGGATGCCTAGGGAAGGAGGACGGTCTCTCTCCATGGGAATTGTCGGTAAGTGTAACCAGTACTGACAGGTAAGGAATTGGACCCCCTCTGCTGGTACACAGAACTACCCAAAGTTCAGTCTCCTGTGATCACCTGCAGTTCTTTTTATTATCATAACAATTCCGAGACACGATTTTCCCATAACACTGGACAAAATGATAGATTCATTTCAGCCTTTCCAGTCTGATACGGCAAACAGAAAGGAGCGGAAGTGGAAGTTTTATGTGAGCCAAAGCTTGTGTCATCCAGATGTAAGTAGGTCTGCTGTATGTAAGTGAGTACAGGGGAATTATGGCTTCAATAAAGCCGAAGGGCAGATGATGCAAAATTTTTACGTATTTGACTATGGACTGTCAATGTGTTTTCTATGTCCATCCTCTGACACATAACCTAATGCTAATCCGCTGATCCTTACAATCAAGCAGGTCGGCGCTTGCAGGGTCTCTGGGCTTTTCTTTGCACGCATCTCGGATTCTGCCACTCATTTCCTCTCTCTACCCATCGGAGAGCTGCTGTCATTCTTCCTGTGTCACTTTCTCCTGTTTTGATCCCATTTTCAGTCCCTTCTACCTCCAGCTTTCCCCCGTAGTCTTCTTCTTGTCTCCTGAAAATGATCTAACTTCTTTCACTATTTAACTAATTACAATACAGAATTAAATTCTAATTTCTACAGTATTCAGTTTGAGTTCCTAGTCTTTATACTACAAAAGCAAAAAGATTTGGACATTTTCCATTCACATATCTAGTTATGATCTGCTACACTGTCCCGTCCTCCCTCTCGAATTTTTTTAAAACCACTTTCGTGAGGTATGATTCACATGCAAAAGACTACGTATTTAATGTATCCAACCTGATGAGTTTGGACATAATTATACACCTGCAAAGATGGGGGAGGACACGCTGAACTTTTTTTATGGAGTAATTGAGGCACCTTATGTGCAATCACAAAATAAATCAGAAAAAAGAGGGTGGGAAGGGATACAATGGGAGTACGAGATTCGCAGATACTAACTACTATATATTAAATAAACAACAAGTTTCTACTGTATAGCACAGGGAACTATATTCAGTATCTTTTAGTAATCTGTAATGAAAAAGAATATGAAAATGGAAAAAAATGAGAGAGCTTTATGGTATGCAAACAGTATCTCCATAAACAGTTTTTATAAAAAAGATGTTACCAGTTAAAAGGTTAACACTTAAACGACTACACATAACAAGTTGTTGCATCAATGTATCGTTGATGAGATGGATGGCAGTCTTCTGGGATAATTTCCCCTAGTGTTTACCCATAAGAGAGGCACCCGTCTTCATAGACTGTCTTCTCATGTCATGGAGTATTTCCCAAGATGAGTGATCTCTGAACTGGTTTTTAAGAATGAAAAGAAGTTTTCCATGCAGATATAAGCAGTGAGTAGTAAATGAAACTTCCAATTGGCTTGTTTTTGAGGCAACACTGTGCTTAATTGTAGGCGCTACAAGTGCCCGACCATCATAGGGATGATACCACTGGGAGCATTTACTTAAAGAGACCGAAGCTTGGGTGTCCTAGAGAAAACCTCTAGGCCCTAAGAAGTTCAAGTTTCAATAAGCAGCATTAACATCCAATACAAGGGACCTATAGATCAACTTTGGCCCTGATTGTACCCCATCAAGGAGCAAGATGGGGGCAAGGGGAAAGCACTGATATGACTAAGTTCATACTTAGCTCTTGTGATTGGGAGAATTTGCTGCCCTAAACAGTGCTGGGAACATAATCCTTCAAGAGAAGCAGCACCAACTTTCAACTTCTGTGAACTTTTATCCATTGACCCCCTGCTCTAGGTGTCGGGATTTTAGCTTGGTCTGTCGTATCAGCCGTGGCCGATGTCAACTCTCCAGAAATTCAAGGGCCCTGTGATTCTCAAGGATATCCCGGACCTCCAGGGCCCCCCGGCCCCATGGGGCCTCCTGGCCCTCGAGGTGAGAAAACATTTTTCTCCACATTGCATTGGTCACTTCTTTCTCTCTGACTGAAATATCCATAAACCCAGTGGAAATTACCCAGGTGTTTCCCACAGTAACGACTGAGACAATGATTTTCTGGAGGAAAATTACCGCAGACTTCCACTTCCAAGCACAGCTAAGCACCTAGGATCTTAAAACAGGTGACGAGGTTTTTACCCCAGAAAAACTTCAGGGATGAGTCCTGAAGACGCCACCATGTAAACCTAAATGACGGTTCAGATAGCTTTTAAATTGGTGCACTCTTTAAAGTGGCAGTTACTGTATGCTCACCCATAATTAATACGGGTACTGGTGAGTTTCCTGCAAATTCAAGGGCCAAATGGTATTGGAGACGACCATTGAGAATCAGGTGTTAGGAGATTTCCCCTCAATTCTGAGAACTAGCTCTGCCATCTCAACCTTGCTGGAAACTATCCCAATTCGATCCTGCATCAGGAATTCCTAGCCTGATTGTGCATCACAATTATCTGTGGACATTGTTTAGTATGCAGTTTCCTGGATTCACCCCCCTGAAATTCTGATTCAGAAGGTCACTGCACTATTAGCCAAGGTACTGTATTATTCACAGTCTCCCCTGCAGACACTAGTGCACAGTCCAGCTCAGGAAACATCGCTCTAACATCCCCTTTTATCTCTGGAATGATCCAATTCCTAGATTTCCCTGTGCCAGTGTTTCCCGAGAGTCATCCTTAATTGGTGTTTGTGATAACAAAAAACATATGATCTACCTATGAAATCAACGGGAAGGGCAATTCAAGTGACTATCCAATCACTGCTTCTAAGAATATTCTGACTCTACCAACTCTACACTGGACACTGTGATGGTGCGTTAGAAACAAAATTAAGTAGGTCATTGGCTCATAGTCTAACTAAGGAAGCAAAATAGGTACTTGATGGGGGAGATTGCTATCCAGGGTGGCAAATGCTATGATCAAAGTAGATGCTGGATTCTGCTACGGTGATGGCAGAGAGGAGAGAAAGACTTCCTGGGAAGAGTGATGCTTAAGATGATCCTTGAAGGGTGAGTGAGATTGGGAGGAGGAGCAGTGTGGAAAGAAATGTATGGGCTGTGAAATGCATGAACTTCAAAACTCCTCCAACCTCCTTCTGTTTACTTCGGTGTTAAGGGTTTTCAGGCTTTCCAGGACCAGTAGGGCTAACCGGGATTCCAGGAAACACTGAGGAGTGTCTACCCCCCGCCAAACCTGCCTTTGCAGTGAAGCGGAGTGATCCCCTCCCAGCCCCCTCCCAGCCCGTTGTCTTCAAGGAAGCCCTGCATAACGACCAGGACCACTTCAACCTCACCACGGGCGTGTTCACCTGCAGCGTCCCTGGCTTGTACCACTTTGGCTTTGACATCGAGCTGTTCCAGCATGCCCTGAAGTTAGGGCTCATGAAGAATGGCACCCAAATCCTCGAGGAGGAAGCCAGGGCCGAGGATAATTATAGGCATGTTTCCGGAAATGTCATCTTGCAGCTGACCGCGGGAGACAGAGTCTGGCTGGAATCCGAGCAAGACACAGCAGAGACTGAGAAAGGATTGATTCAAAGCGTGTTCTTTGGGTATTTGCTCTATTGAAATTACACTGGCTAAGGGATAACAGCACACTTAAATCCCTCAAGTGATCCTAAATTCTACAGAATACTTCCCTTTCCCCTTAGATATTTTTAAGTGAGACCATTGAATGAATACCATTAAGAATGCCCTGTTCACCAATGTGAATGCAACCCAAAGAACAATTAAGATTTATAATCCATTAACTGGTCAACAATTTCTTATTGAAACTCCATCACATTTCATGTACTCTGCTATATCCTAGAAACTTTGGGGAAGGGGTATGTCAGGAAACAATTAGTGATCGGAAGCTGCCTACTGCTTGGAGGTGGGGGAAACAGGAAAGCCATTATTCCTCTTGTTGATTATGGCTGAAAATTTTTCACCTGATGGGGGGGAAAAAGTCTTGATCATAGCTCCCAATGAACAGATATTTACAGTGTGACATGGAGAGGAGCAAAAGGAAATAAAACTATATGTATTAAATATATGCTCTTTTCCAACCACTTCACCCTCAATAAATAGTTTCACCTGCCGTGTCTTAATTTACTTGGTACTCTATAATATCCAGAAACACTTCGAGGGAGGCATATCATTTTGCCAGTATTTTTGAGTTATTTCTGAAAAATTTCAACGAAGATTAGAGAGGATGTATTTTGTTTTTTCAAAAGTTTTAGCTGTTTCTGAATATGAAATCTCTCCTCATGGTAAACAGTATAAGGAAGACACTTTATCCTTCCAAACCTCTTTCAAGATACATGTTCCCATTCAATTTTCCACCATCTTTATCACTATATAGGGATGAAAGGACATGAAAAATGCAAAACTGACTCTTGCTATTTTTGACTGCTACTGTGTGTGTGTGTGTGTGTCCAAGGGTGAGGGTAAAAATAACATTTCCCATCAATGGGAAAGAAACACATCTCTACTACTAATTTCCTTTTGCTGACAATGGTGGGAGAGAGAGGAAAGAGAGAGTAAAACATTGTAACATCTATTACTCAGAACTAACGATCTTTTGGTTAAACACTGACAGGGTTCTAGAGTATGGAAATGTTGACCAGGCCACACAGCGCTGTGGAAATTTACTTTCAATGTAATAGAAAGTACACACATCATTTGTCTCGCAAGAAATACAGACACACATGATTTTAGCGATGCGGGCAGCTGTCTGCCGCCCTGTTCCCTGGAGCGGCTGCCCAAAGCCCCTTTTGTCCCACTTGGATGAAGCTCTGGTGAACCGAGGGGTCAAAATCCAGAGGAGGTTTGTCCCTAGTCACAAGCTTACCCTCTACTGATAGACCTGTTGCCAGAAAATAGTCCAGTTACACCCTCAACTTTCTGGCACTCACATTTATACCATTTGTAGTTATTTGTCTGTATTAGAGTTAGCGGCACCACTTTAAAGTTCTTGATTTAAATAACAGATACAAAATAACTGATTAATTATGACAATCATAGGCAAACGCATAGATCATCCTAAAACACACACAATGGCCAATCATTACGTAGCTCGTTTACTGAACTGGCTTTTGGAAAATTGACTTTTGGTGAATTAGCCCCATATTTTTTCACCTGGCTAACCTGTTAGGAGGTCGCCTCTCCCTGCCGTCTTGATAAGAGGGTGAGCTTGCCTTGCACATGCCTTCAATGCTTGAGTAAAACATAATCAGGAGGGAAATCTTATTACTTATATACATCACCATTCCATATTTGAAGGACAGATTGTACCTTTTTCTATTACACATGGAAAGTTTGCCAAGGGCTAGAAACCATTCTCTTGCCACTTCAAAGTATTACAGATAAAAGAAGTTGGGGAGAATATTTGGCAAAACTGTAAGGAAGTTGCTCCAAAGCACGTAAGAAGGGAACTGATGTAAAACAGTGAAAGCTGCATTGCTCCAAGTCTCTCCTCAATGCCTCTTAAATCTCAGTGATCCTGCGGCCCAAGGGGAAGAGAAGATGCAGCCATTCCCCAATGCAGGGCCTGCGTTGTCTCCACCCCGACGTTAATTTCTCCCCAGGATGAATATCAGTGGGAATATCTGTTACTTTTACGGAAAATTCTACCATTAATCTATTGTGGTATGGTCTGTCCCCAAAAGTCTCAAGAAGCTGTTCACAGTACCTGCGTTAACCTATTTCCAGATCCATACTGGGAATGTCATAAACGTTTGATTCTTCCTTTCCAGTTTTATGTGCCTTACTTTTTTCCCTGCTTACCCCACGGCTGACATCTCCAGTGTGATACTGTTGCCGAATCCCGGTCTCTGTGCCCTGGCGCCAAATTGAAATCTGGAGACAAGAGTTTTGGGTGAAGCAGAAAAGAAGAGCTTTACTTCTTTGCCAGGCAAAGTAGGTCACAGCAGGCTAGCGTCTCAAGACTGTGAGCCAGATCAGGGGTGGGGTAGTAGCAAGAAACAGAGCTTCTGATAAACATCTGTGAACATGCAGGGGCTGCATTCTTTCCTCCTTGACACGATTGTACTGACATCAAGAAAACCTGGTGATGGGGCCACCTGGTTCTGTGGTTATCAGACCATGACCTCCGCCTCCAATGGGCCTTGGTCTGGTGTTTGTCTTCTGCACCTGGAGTTAACAAGTCATATCTCTAGACATTTCTGCGCCTGGAACAAAGCATGCTGGAACAAAGAGGGATAGGGAGGGCGCTAAAGAAACATGTGCAATTTAGAGTCAGGCTAGCAGGTGCTACAGCATGAGCGAAGACATTTTTGGTTACTAGTATCTGGGTACTTCAGAGAGGAGCTATGGCAGAGGATATGGGGGAGGCGTCTGCCCCGGGAAGGCCCCCCAGGGCCCAGGGGGCTCAGTTACAGTACTGAGTACTGGTGATTGTGGGCATATTATTCTGGTCCACTATCTGAAAGCTTACTTTTCCAGGGTGAAATGTTCTACATGTAAGATTTCAGTAGTCACTATCAGATTAAGAAAATTCTATTCTTTATTTCCTAACAGATTTAAAAATTATTAGTAAGTTCCAGTTTTTATCAAATGCTTTTATTGTCCTTTTAAATGACTATGTAATTGTCTCATTTAATTTGTAAATATGATAAAGGATTCCTCCAGCCGGTAATGTGGGTTTAGGGATAAGCAGAAAGTATGATCTTGGTAGCTATGAGAAGAGTGATTCTTTTAATTGATTTTTTTTTAACTGAAGTATAGTCAGTTACAATGTGTCAACTTCTGATGTACAGCATAATCTCCCAGGCATGCATATATATATAATATACTCATTTTCATATTTTTTCATTAAAGGTTATTACAAGATACTGAATATAGTTGCCTGTGCTGTACAGAAGAAATTTTTTTTAAATCTATTTTTGAGAAGAGTGATTTTTAAGTGTATAGAATCTATTCACCAAAATTCCAAAGGAGGTAGAGTTATGGATGGTTAACAACTGAATTTTTGTCAATGGCAGGCAAGCAAAAATTCCGTGACCCATCTCTTGGCCTTGCCCATTAAAAACATTTCACATGCGACTCTCTGTGATCTTTCGCCTTTTGCTGTCTTGATACAGAAATAATGGAGAGCTTGTAAGTTACATGTCAAAGACGGCAGAGGCAAGAGAGGAAAGGAACCCGAACCCCAGAATCACTGTTTAGGAGAAATTCAACCTCCAGCCAACAATATCAATACTGGAACTTTAATGAGTGAGAAATAAATTTCTATTGAGTTAAGCAAGCCCTTTTAACCTGTTTCATTAGTTAGTGTTACCTGAAATCATACAATATTTCCCCAAGTTTTTGTAGCTTTGGAAGGAGGGGTCATTCTTTCATTATCGTAAGCGGAATAATGGCAACGTGTTTCACTTCAACCTTTTTGCTGTAAAAAGGACTTGACAGAATATGCAGAGTGAAGGATAGAAGAGGAAAGAATTGGAGGGATGAGGAAGGGCTCATGGTGGAAACTGTCAGTTAGATGGAGAAGTAGCTTGGGTAAAGGGAGACCATGTGTGTGCTTCTCTTAGATAAAAGGGTTTCCATCCAACAGTAGGGTCTGGGGACAAGGAGACAGAGTGGCCTGGGTAATTATTAGAAGAGTGATTTTTAAGTGAAACAGATTTGACTTCTGGAACAGAGTTCTAAAGCCCAGTTCCTCTGTGATCAAATCTACCTGTTCCCTCCTATAAATGTAGAATCTATTTACCAAAATTCCAAAATGCTAAGGAAAAGTCCAAGAGGTCAAGATGTGGTGTGTACTTATTTGTTTGTTTGCTTGCTTGCTTGCTTCAGACAGCAGAGTCATAAGGGGTTTGTCTTTGTTATATGGAGGCTAGGAAACCAGAGAAATAGATGGTGAGTGTGGCTTGCTCGGGCTCCTCAGTTTCCACTGCAGCTTCTAGCCACACCGTTTCACCCACGCTCAGTGGAAGGGACAGCATGCCTGAGAGATTCCTGTACTCTTTGGTGGAGACCTGATGCTTTTCTAAGACAGGGTTCTTGTTCCTCATCAGCCAAATGGTCACCTTGCAGTGACGGAGCTCTACATCAAAGAGGAAAAGGTAATTTCCTGGCACCCTGCATATGAAGACCCCCGTGTCCTCGTTTAAGTCTCTCTGAGCGTTGTACAGGACCTCTGTGAAGGTGACAGGCTTCGATGGTGAAGGCAGCTTGCCATTGAGCTTCACAGTGAAGGCTGACTTTCTGTCGCATGGGCATTTTACATTCTGTCCTCGAAGTCCTGGAAGTCCTGGGAAACCTGGGGCCCCTTGGGAAAATGGAGACAAGCCAGTAAGAAGTTCAGAGCATCCAATAGAAAGGTGATACCTCAGTTGATCTGTGAAACCACCACTTTTTTTGTTATAACATCATGGTTAAGAGAGTGATCTTTGGTGTACGATTAAATGCTTACAAGTCACATCTCTGAAATTGGCTGGCTATGTGAACTTGCTAAAGTCAATTCAACTTTTGGGGCTGTATTTCTTCATCTGAAAATAATATTATTGACTTCTCATATGGCTATCGTGAAGTCTTAATGAGACTGCATTTAAAGTACTTACTATAGTGGCCAAAAACATTAAACCTTACAGAAGAACCTTTATGTCATGATCTCACTTATATGCGGAATCTAAAAAAGTTGAACACAGAGAAGCAGAGAGTAGAACGGTGGTTGCCAGAGACTAAGGGTAGGGGGAAGGGGGAGATGTTGGTCAAAGGATACAACGTTTCACTTATGCAGGATGAGTATGCTCTGGAGAGCTAACAGACAGCATGGTGACTATAGTTGACCAGATCCATTGAAAATTCCTGATTCTTGCTACACCGGATAGTGAGAATGCACGTTATTCTACTTCTAGCTCCTCTCTTCATCCTGCCATTGCTCTCTTTCTTTCTTTTCTCCTTACTCAAATACATACAGAGGAGGGGAATGGGGAGATGTTGACCAAATGGGACAAAGCATCAGTTATGCAGGGTGAACGACTTTAGGAGATCTAACGGACAGCGTGGTGACTATAGCCAACAACACTGTATTGTATACTTGGAATTTACTAAGAGAGTAGATCTTAAATGTTCTCATCCCCCGCCACGCACACAATGGTAACTATCTGAGGTGACAGATACGTTAACTAGTTGATTATGGTAATCATTTCACAAGGTATACATGTACCAAAACGTAATCATTTCACAAGGTATACATGTACCAAAACATCACCTTAAATATATACAATTTTTATTTGTCAGTTAAAGAAATCAACTGTTAAGAAAACATACATTAGCTATTATTAATTCTGTTGGCCCCGGTTGTTTGGTAGGATTCTGTACTTCCTGGGATACTTTTGGGAAATGGAACAGTACAGGGCGAACAATGTGATTTCTGATCCTATATGGATGTCAGTGATCCTATATATTATCTCACCCTGATTTGGGTGGGACTGATTCTTGTTAATGACTCTAATCTTACCAAGGATGATAAATAAAAGGGCCTGAGTGTCTAAGTCTGGGGACCAGAAAATCTTTAGATTACCAAATCTAATCCTTGTGGGTAATGACCAATGATAATGGCCCCACAAGAGACTACTCACGATTGTGAGCTTTCCTGAGCGTCTCCTCTTGTCTAGTCTCATTAAGATGCAAGGGAGTCCTGGCACTCAGGACGGAATCTAGGAAGACTCCTGCTGCATGTTCAGGTGCTCACTGGGCACCATCCTTTTCACAATAACTAGGTTTAGGGCTCTAACTGCCCAATGAAATCCAGTTCTTCTGCTGGTGTGTGATGCCCTGCTAAATTTATAACCCCCTTTTTTCCTTACTGTTTATCAGACAGTCTGATTCATGATGCTGACTCTACTTAGCCCCTGCTCCCACCATGACTAACCCACGTGGGTCACAGTCCCCTGGTACTGGAACTGGGCCATTCTCCCTTGTCCCCTGTGATTTGGGCTCTGGCCACCCTGCCCTGGGACCCAAACCTACAGCTGATTATTTTTTCCACATTCTTTTCATCCTCAATGCCTCCTGAGCCTATGAGGATTATGGCTTCCCTGCCAAGAATACAAAATAAGAGGGAAGAAATACATGTCTCACCTATGGGACCAGGAAGCCCTCTCAGGCCTGGAGGTCCCGGAGATCCCGGTACCCCGGGAGGTCCAGCACATCCTCCTTTCTCAAAGACAGCAGTTGCCACTAAGATGATGTTGACCAATATCCCGATACCTTGATTAGAGAAACAAAGAGAGGTTTTTTCCTCCATTTTGTTTTGTTTTGTTTTGTTTTTATATGAGGACAGGATAGGTAGAGTTGCAACCGGGTCCATAAAATGTATCATCTCTAGAATTAGACACGTGGACTCAAATGTCACCCTGACCCTTACTAGTAAACTGAGCATGTGACTCTCTGAACTTTAGATAGAATTTGTTAACTCCCCTTCATTATCATATAATATATAGTAATAATTACTCAATTAAATGTGATTCTGAATCCTGGACCTTCAACCTCTGTTTTCATCCATCTTTGAACTGATAGCACATAGTAAGCACTTAATAACATTTCTTGAATCATTAAACAGTTCCTTTTTGCTAGAGCATACTATATATTGAATGCTTATCATGGAAAAAATATTGTGCTAGAAATACCATACGATCAAGTTTTCATGACATGACCAGTGTTTTTGCCGTAAGTGTCCTTGCCATGGACATCTTTGCTGCAAACATTTTGCCAGATAACTAATTGGCCGTAAGGCAATTTTGCCATAAAAGATGAAATAACTGGTTGACAGTTCGGTTTCATTTCTCCACTGATGCAGTAATCCCATTTTTGTATTACATAAATCTTAGCCCTTAAAATGGTCCATACAGAGACACGTAGGCATGGCAGTCTTAAAACAGTGGATGATAACAACTAGGTACATCGACTTGATGGAAAAAATGTGATAAAACTTCCTGGAAGTGTGGAATAAGAGAGTGTAAAGCCAGACTGCATACTATACTAGAAAATGATGACATATCAGCTTGCAAACCCCTGGGTGATCTGAAGGCAGAGCTGAACCCACATTTCCCATAGAACTTTGGAACGTTCATCAACGTTCCATGTGACATGTGACTATGCCAAGAACAACCCGTGTACAGGCTTTCACAACACAACACAAAGCTCAGTCATAAATATGCATCCTAGTATTTGGAAACTGATACCTCTCTTAACAAAGGAGAAAATTTTAGCAGAAAAAGAAAAAATGTAATGCCAAAAGAAGAGACAAATCAACAAGCAAAAAAAAAAAAAAGTGCAAAATATTATGAAAGACTTTTAAGACAAGTGCTTAGGTACAACTTACAGAGTACAATCAGTTATTTGCACAGTATTGTCATGAATCTACACAGCAGTTTTAATGTATTCAAATATTTTGTATGTCGCAATAAAGCCTCTTTCAATTTTGTTATTCGTTTCTTGTGTTTCATTAGGTCCTTTTTAATGACCCTCTTTTATTTTTCATTATTTTATCTTTTACAGCAAAATGGCCTTTTGGCCAATTAGTTATGGAGCAACCATGTTTGCAGAGGAAATACTTGTGGTCCAGTTGTCTATGGCAAAGAAGCTTATTGAGAAAGTGCCTAGAACCACTCATTATACCCCTGCAAGGTAAGGTGCCTATTTCATCTGACAGATTTGTAGCTTGGGATTCAAAGAGGCGGTTCTTATTCCTAACCAGATTGCTAGTTAGGTACAGCTGGTGACAAGATTCTACCTCCAGGCACTCTCAGTTAAGAATCAGCGTTCTTACCCATAAGTGATTCTAATTAGGTAATTAATTAGCTAGCCTCCTTGCCCTGTCGTTTCTCCAAACCCTCTGCCCTTGGCTTTGACTTTTCCAGCCAAGGCTTGCAGCACAGCAACCCACAAGAAGCATCATGAGTTAGATGGCATTCCCTCTCTGTGTTTATCCTCTCCCCCCAGAGCAATAATGTCAGAAAACCCATCTTTGGCACTCGGATATCCATACCCCTATTAATAAAATGATACCCTCCATCCACTCTCCTGCAAGTACTTGAATGAGGAGATCAGCCCCTCCCACAACCTGCGTCCGTCTCCTACCAGCCATTCTCGGGACAAAGTCTTTCCTCTGGGGTGGGCTTCTCTCAGATTTCTTTCTGAAATGCCTTGCTCTGTGTCTGAGGCTTGGGCCCCTGTCACCGTTCACCCTATCAAGGCCTTCACTAAGTGGTATAAAGTTGCTTCTTCAAATATTTACCCCTGGTGCAATCTGGGACAACAACAAAATTAATATTTAATGGCAAGGTGATTCGGATCACCTGCTCTTTGGGAATCTGGATCTCAGCCTGGGTAGGGTTCTCAACTACAAGTCCTGTCATTTTCAGGTGTCCTTTCCAGCAGGTCTATCATGGGAGCAGCTGTCAACACATATAAGGCCAAAATAAGGGGTCCATTTCTCCTCTTGCTCTGACTTCTTTTTTTTTTTAATTTTTTTAATTGAAATATATATATATATTTGCACTTTTTTGGTTTGCTTTGGTTAGGACGGAGTTAGGTTTGCTTAGTTACTTATTCATTTCTTAATGGAGGTACTGGGGATTGAACCCAGGACCTCATGCATGCTAAACACGGGCTCTACCACTGAACTTACAGCCTCCCCATGATTTCTTTTTGAAGACTTATTCCTTACATTTAACCACAGATTTGGAGTCATGCCAAACCATTTTCTGGACAGGAAGCCAAATGCAGGGCAGAAAGTCTAGAATGGAGGGCAATTTCCAATGAGAATAATGTGCAATGGGAAAGCAACAGTAATTCATTGATACATAATCGGATGGTCAAGCACATGTAAAGCATGCCGTGCTGATTAATATTAGTTACTGTTTTAACACGCAGGTCACTTACCTCTTTTTATCCCTATAACAACCTTATAAGGAAAATATTTGCATTACATGTTATATTTTATACAAAGCAACACTCCATACTCTTGCTCATTACCCTTATTTTGTTCTTTCTGCCTGGAGTGCTTATGCCCCTGAACTTTGATGAACTCATCCATTTTCTAACGTTTGAATCAAACATCTCCTTTAGTATCTACATCAAATATACAAATGTCTGGGAAGAAGACATTCTTATAGGAAGAAGAAATTAGAAGTTAATTCTGAGTTGGGGTAGGGGATGACTCAGCATTGAACATGTAAAGTAGGTGAACTATGATTCAAAAGTGAATAATTTCTGGATGCTTTCCTGTAAACCCCTACTTGTCCAGAGTACAGGCCGAATGGCATATAGATGGCTGTCAAAAAGAAGAATAGAATTGCCCGACCGACCAGAAGACTGTGAATGACCCAGAACATGTAGGTGAATGAATCCTCTAACTTCACTTTAGGAATATTTTTGCAAGCAGAGTGTTGAACAGTTGTCATCTCTTCATTTAAATAAGATATAATGGGGATTTTTTTTTTTTTTTAAATCTATGCTGTACTAAAGACATATGTAACTGATGATAGTTAGGGATTTCTTCCATCAACTAAGGTTCGAACTTGACCTTATATATACTGAGGTGGGGGAACATTTATCTCATCTTCCCATGCAGGCTCCAAAATTCTGTTTGGAGAGAGTTCTTGTAAGGGAGAGTCCTTGCTACAAAAATGTATTTTGATGGGAGTTGCAGCCAGAACCAAGAGCACGGAGAAGAGAACTAACTGAACATGCATGTACGAGGCATGATTTTCAGACCACAAATATGATATTAAGAGTAGTTTTTTTGGTAGATTTTTTTATCAAGTTGAGGAAGTTCCCCTTTATTCCTAGTTTGCTGAGTTTTCATTATGAATGTGTGTTGAATTTTGTCAAGTTACTTTTCTGATCAATTGACATGATCACATGATTTTTCCGCTCTATTTTAAAGACTTGGTATATAATTAAAAAATTTTTTTTGCATTTTTTTCGATTTACAATGTTTTATTAGTTTCTGGTGTACAGCCAAATGATTCAGTTATATATACACATATTCTTTTTCATATTCTTTTTCCGTCCAGGTGACTACAAGCCATTGAATATGGTTCTCTGTGCTATACAGTAGATTGGTGATCAAGACACTGTGGTATTGGCAGAGGGATATGAACATACATCAGTGGAACATAAAAGAGTCTATGTATTAACCACAGATGACCGACACATTTTGTTTTTACAAAAGTACAAAACCAAATCAGTGGAGCACAGATAGAATATTCAACAAATGATGTTGGAACAATTGGTAGTCAAAAAAATTAATGTTAACCTAAACCTCACACCTTATTACAAATATTAACACTACATGGATGATAGATCCTAATGTAAAATGTAAATATGTATTACTTTTAGAAGAAAACATAGGAGAAAATCTTCCTGGCTTTAAGCTAGGTAGAGATCTTAGACATGATACCAAAAAGATAAATCATAAAATTAAAAAAATTGATAAAATGGACTTTATGGAAAAGGAAAGCTTTTGCTCCATAAGATACTAAGAGATTAAAAAGAAAAGCCACAGACTAGGAGTAAATGTTTGCAAATCTCCTAGCTGACAAAGAACTTGTATGGAGACTACGTAACAAATTCTTTAAACCTAACAGTAAGAAATCAAACAAGCCTATTGAACAGACATTTTGCCAGAGAGGATGTACTGATGGAAAATAGGAAAAAAAAAAAAATAGAAAACAAGCACATTGAAAATTGTCCCAACATCATTAATCGTTAGGGAAATACAAATTAAAGCCAACATGGGATATCACTCCACATCTACTAGAACAGTTAAAATTTTAAAAAATACTAGTAATACAAAGATACAGAGCAGCTGGAACTCTCACATATTAGAAGGCATGTAAAATGGTACAGCTGCTCTGGAAAACAGTTTGGAAGCTCTGTATAAAGTTGAATATATTTATCATGCGAAACAGCAGTTCCAATCCTGGGTATTTATCCTAGAAAAATGAAAACACATTGTGTTTGGCAGAGTCGTGCCCCTGAAGGTTTCATGTCCAGCCTCCTGTTAGTGTGATTTTACCTCTGCGATTGTGTTCTGTTACGCGGCACGACTGATCTAACACAGGGACGTGATCCTGGATTGCCTGGACAGGCCCGATGTAATCACATGGGCCCTTATAAGCAGAAAAGGAAGGCAAGAGAGAAAGGTAGGCAAATGTTGTGAACGTGGGTAAGGGAAGTCTTCAAGAGCTAAGAATGGTCCTTGATTGATACCCTGAAAGAAAACAGGGACTTCAGACCTACAACCTCACGGCATGGGTTCTCCCAGAAGTCTGAATAAGCTTGGAAGTAGATTTTTCTCCTTCAGAAAGGACACATTGATTGTCGCCTACCGAAACTCTTGGCAGAGGACACAGCTGAGTTACATTATGCTCAGACTTCTGACCCATGGAAACCATGAGATCATAAATGGATGCTGTTTTAGCTGCTAAATTTGTGGCAATTTTTCACATCAAAAATCAAGAACCACCTAGGACTTGTAGCTTACATGCCTTTCCCACTGGCATTCTTTAATTCTCTAGCTTCTGTCTTTGTGAATGCCAAGGGAAAAACCCAAGCAAATAAACCCAAGGAACACCTCTGGTCCTATTCTGTAGGTAGGAGGAGGAACATGAGGAACTGGGTTCATATTCAGATGCTGGGATGGGCTGAAAGAGGAGTAGATCCAAGGCAGAGTCCATTTACTTCAGCAATCCAGATCCTGGTCTTGAGTCAACAACTCACTGCCTGAGGTCTATGGAGGGTAAGAAGCTAGTTTGGATGCCAATTGCCCTAAATCCTCTCTGGTTAAAAATTAACCCATCCATTAACCTCAGGAGAGATAAGAAATCAAATATTTAGTGAAATCAGTTGATTTAGTTAGCCCACCTGACTAAATCAATTGATCAAAATACAAACATACTTTGAAAGTCATCACCCGAAAACTTCGTTGCCTGAGAGAACACATACTTGTTCCCAGGTTCACTGGTTTGCAGGTCAGCAATAGCTTTACTGATTCAGGCGAGGCTGAGCTAACATTTGGTTGACCTCACTCCAGTACGTGAATGTGGATCAGTTCTGTTCCACGTGTCTCAATCTGGGGTCCACATTAAGGAGAAAAAATACAAGCCACCAAGGAAGAGGAACTCTCAAAGAGATCACTGGAGTTGAAGAAACAAGCCCAGCAATGCAAACATATTTCAAGCCTCTGCTTGGGTTATGTCTTCTAACATCTTTTTGCACAAAGTAAGTCTATGACCAAGCCCCAAAGTGCAAGAGTGTGGAAGTAATTCTGCTCCCTATGAGGCCATGGCAAGAGTGTGGATGTATCATACCACAGCTGAAGAGGGCAGAATCTTGGAACCAATAATTGAATTTATCCCCAGTCTGCCATCTTAGTCACAAATTTTAAAGTCTCTTCCACCCCCCCCAAAAAACTCTCCAAAAGCCTCACTGCCTCATAGCATCAGGCTGGAAGTCCATCTTGTGGTTTACATCGTCTTGATGCAGATGACTTTCATATGGGGACCTATGAATTAAAGAGACAAATTATCTTTTACTGTAGCCTATATATGATGGTAAACAGTGGTAGGAGAGTGAAGGACTCTCATTTAAAAATAGAAAGAAAGTGAAGTGCGTATCAATTACTGATCCAAAGCAACTCTGAAACCCTTCTGGGCAACTGTTTCCAGGTCCTGCTACTCTGAGGATCCTTATTTAAGTAGGTAACTTCTCCGACTCCCTGAAAGGATCTCTCCAGTCTACTGCTCTCCATATGTTCTGGCTCTTCTTTCTGGGAGGTACTGTTTCCATTTCTGGCCCTGGACACTTTGAAAGAGAGATTTGGAAAAAATTCTCTTCTTGGCAGCTGAACAGGCTGATCATCTGGTTCCTACTAGTAGAGAGTTGAGGGTCAGAAGACCACGTATATTGCAGTCTCAGAGTCTATTAATCCAGGCCGTGATGCTTTTGCTCATGCTGTTCTCAAAGGCGTTGTGGGTTTTCTACCCCTGAGCACAGTCAAATCCATGTGCTGCCAGCCCCATCCGTAATTCTCTGTCTTTAAATTTAATTTTGAGTATTTTGGTTGCATTTGGCTCTTATGAAAGCATAAAAAACTATCAGGAGGAGGGGAGGTCACACTCTGCCTAGCATAAGTGTATGGAAAAGGTGTGGATATAAAATATTAGAGGGAAGTAAATTGTTGTGAGCAATAATAAGTAGTTACTTATTTGCGTGAACTAGATGTCTCCAGCTAGGCTAGATTTTAATTACAACTAGGATCATGTTGTATTTAATATTCAGATTATTAGGATTTTTTTTTTCTCAAAGAAATCCTTTCCTTCTCTATTCATGGGAGCCAAATTCTGTTTTATGTTCCTCAAGGCTCCCAGGGACCTTGGCTCCATCAAATAAATCATGCGTAATTATACTCTCACAGAAGCAGGAATGTTTGAGGTCATAACTGTGTGAAGAGTTGACCTGCCTTCATTGTCTAGATGCTTGAAATGCTGCAGAAGCCCAGTCAGTCCTCAGAGCCTGCAACAGTGCTTAATTTGTCCAATGTCCTAACTCCCATTTTCAGTGACCTTTCTTGGTAAGAAGAGCGAAGTCCTTTCTCACATGGTATGTATGTCTCAAATACGTATGTTCCCAGGCAGCATAACTTGGTTGGTTAAGTGTTCATGAGTTTGCATCCACAGCTGTGTAGACAAGTGACTCCATCTTTCAGTGCCTTGAGTTCTTCATCTATGAAATGGAGACGCTTGTAGTACGTACTTCCTAGGGTTGTTAGAATTAAGAAAGGTGATGCATCTCCCCAAGGCTTATAATCATTGAGGTATGTTCCAAATCAGATTGTCTTATTCCAGGGCCATTAAACTATATCATTGCATTATCCACTGCTTCTCTTTACTGTGAAGATAGAATCTCAGGCTACATGTATTTTTTTCCCTTCCAACAGTTGCTCAAGTTGGAACAGCTCCAAAAGTTCATGCCAAGTCCCTTCAAAAACCAAAATATATCCTGTTAAACTTGCCCTTTGAGAAATGGATGGATATATGTCATTGGTACATAATGTATAGGGACACTTTCAAAGATGAGTTGAACCTCCGTTTCTGTATATGTAGGTCTAACTTTTCAGGACAGCTTTTCTTCTTTCAAAGAAAATTAAGTCCCATCTCTACCTGGGAATTCATTACATAAGATTCATATTAACATAAAGGAAATGCCAGCACTGACCACGTGTCTGTCTTTCTTGCTTCTCTGATACAGGTGCCTGGATTTCGGTCATGTCTATGCTAATGGCTGTGGTGTCCTCTGGAGATCCAGAAAATCCTGGGCTTTATGAAGTCCAAGGACCACCAGGGCCTTCTGGTCCCCCAGGTCCTCCTGGGTTTCCTGGCCTGCCTGGTGAGAAATATCTTTCTTCTGCTTCTTCCTAGATTTCTTATTATTTCATAGAAATGACCCTAGATGTATCTTATCTCACATGGTATGCAAAAATCAGACACAGCAGAGGTATAGACATACACAGGAACAATAAAATAATTAAGGTTTTTACTAGAATACACAGGAGACTATCTTCATGTCTTGGCTTAGGCAGAGTTTTCGTCAACAGGATATTACAAGCATTACTCTTAAAGGAATAAAATGATAACTTTAAGTTCATTAAACTCTATTGTATTTGGCCATCTCTCACAAGCACAGAAAGGTGCCAGCCTTTATGTGTGTGTGTGTGGAAGAAGGAGAGGGTGATGACGCAGAACCAGCCGTGTGTAGAGGTTGAGAGACGCCCAATTAACAATGATTCTGAAGCCCAGGTAAGTGTCCACAAACCCCGCCTCCATCATTTAATCCTGGTATTTTTCCCTCCGGGGGCACAGCCCTTCCTTCACAATTAAAGATGAGTTTAGTGATGTAAATGTCTCTGTGATGGGTGAACAATTGCTTACATTACAATAAAAATAAAATATGCTGATGAATCATTCTCTGAGCCACCTTTGATGAGGGAATGAATGGAGAGGAGGATAGCGCTCAGAAATACTTCCTGTCGAAGGAGGGAGGTTTCTTTAAAAAATTAAAAACAGAACTACCATATGACCCAGCAATTCCACTCCTGGGTATATATCCATAAAAGCCCCCAAAACATTACTTTGAAGGATACATGCACCCCGATGTTCATAGCAGCGTTATTTACAATTGCCAAGATATGGAATCAAACCAAGTGTCCAACAACAGATGAACAGACAAAGATGTGGTGTGTATATATATATAAACACACACACATGTATACAACTGATACTACTCAGCCATAAAAGCCATACAAAAGAACAAAATTTTACCATTTACAGCAACATGGATGGACCCGGAGGGCATTATGCTAAGTGAAAGAAGTCAGACGGAGAAAGACAAATACTGTATAGCGTCCCTTATGTGTGGAATCTAAAAAATACAGCAAACTAGTGAATATAACAACAAAAGAAGCAGACTCACAGATACAGGAAACAAGCTGGTGGCTACCAGTGGGGGAGCGGGGAGGGGCAGCGTGGGGTGAGGTGGTGGGAGGGACACACTCCTGGGTCTAAGATAGGTTACAAGGATGTACTGTACAACACGGGGAACAGAGCAATATTTTGTAATAACTAAATGGAGTGTAATCTGTAAAAACTGTGTAAAAATTAAAAATAAGGAGAAACTCCTTCTGCTCCGTCTTCCTCCTGGTTCACACTAGGCAAGTCCCATCCAGTAGCGTATGGGAACCCACATGAAGTCAACATACAGTGTTTCTGTTTTGTGGGTGGCAAGAACTTCTCTGCCTTCCTGGTCAATATTTTCTCTGTCTGCCCTATGGCTCTGCTGAATCCAAGTAATTTCCTCCCCTCAGAAAAGGGTCTGACATCCAAGGAAAAATATTTCTCCCTTTTCCCTCACCGTCCCCTCTTCTCTCTCCTTCCCTACTCAGTAGATTTGAACAGTGAGTCTCACACAGAATTAATGAGCAGCTACAGGACCCAGGTAAGTTTTGTTGTGGATTATTGAAACCAGTAAAGATTATATGTGAATCATTAGATCTTTAATCCATGTTTCACTGTTGGACTTGCGTCTGTTAGCCCTTGCTGCATAACAAAGCACACAAACACTGAGCAACTAAACATTTTTTCCTTTTCTACATCTGAAATTTGGGTATGATTCTGTGAAGACACCTTGCCTCTGTTCCATGTGGAACAATGGAATATTATTCAGGCAAGAAAAGAATAAATTACTGGCACATTCTGCTGTGTGGATGAACCTTGAAATGTGTGGTGCTAAGGGATAGAAGCCAGACACAAAGGGCCACATATTATATCATTAAATTTATATGAAATGCCCATAAAAGGCAAATCTATATAGACAGAAATAAATCAGTGGTTGCTAGGGGCTGACAGAAGGAGGAATTGGAGAGTGACTGCTAATGGGTCCAGAGTGTCTTTTGGCGGGGATGAAACTGTTCTGGAATTAAACAGCAGTGATGGTAGCAAGACTTTGTGAATAAAAAAAAAAACCAAAACATAAAACCCCCCACTTAATTGGCCACTTTATAAAGGTGATTTTATTATATTGGAATTACCTCAATTTTTTAAAAAAGGTGATGGTTGCTGTGAAATTAAAAAAAAAAATAGAATGGGTTAGGGGTTATGTAGAGTTGGTCGGGCATATGCAGCGTGCAATTTTAAATAGTCGTTCTTAGAAGAGAAATGTTAAGCAAGAATTTGGAAGACGTATGGGAGACAGTTCTGTTATCGTCTAGGAGAGGTTTTCCAGGCAAAGCGCAGGAGGGAGTGGACACCTTTGGTGTTTGAAGAGGCCAGTGTGGCCGGACAGAGGAAGGAAGCCGGGAGTGCGGGGAAAGTTAGAAAGACGAGAAGGGTCAGATCCTGTGGGGTCTTGAAGGCCATTATCAGGACTTGGGTTTTTATTGTGAAGAAAATGGGAATCCACAGAGGGGCTTGGAGCAGCGGAGTGACCTGATCTAACGTATAGTTTAAAGGATTAAGCTGTGGCCGTGCTGAGAAGCGTAGTAGTTATTGCATCAGGAGCCAAGGTGCTTTGGTACGAAGCACTGGGATGCTGAGAGAGAGAGAAATACTCTCCCCACTCCAATCTTTCCTGCAGAAACCGCCCCCTGACCAGTTTCTGCGCTGCCTCCCACAGTGGGCAGGGTCTGCCTGAGTTCAGGGAGAATGGTGCAAGCCTCCTGGGCCCCAGCACACCCCGAGGCGGCCCCCTCATCCTTCCACGCTAGAACAGGAATTCCTCTTTCTGGCACGGAAACCATATGCCAGCTTGGCTTTCTTAGGCAAAAAGGTCCCAGAATGGGAAACAGACATTACTTGACTCTCTGAATAAGAACTTGAAGCCATTCATTTCATGACCAGGTTGCCAGATGCTTACGTGTTTATCCCAAGCAAATAAAGGAAGACGTATCAATTCCTTGGACTTAATATTTATTCCTGCCTTTGGAAATGTGTCTGAGAACTACGGGACCTAAAAGATGCTGTCTAGTACAACGGGGATCCACAGAGCGGCTCAATAATCAGTATGACACCCTTCCCACCGCTTTCTCCTTTGGCTTCATTCTCCTTTGGGTCTTCATCTTCAGAGAATGTGATGGATGCCTGGGAGCGCCAAGGAGTTCTGCAGCATTTACATCAGCACCTCAAATCTGGCTGTCCTGGGGACTGATCGCCAGGGTCCTGCCAGCTTCCCTGAAAGTGGCTCCTTGAAGAAGAACGATGGGGCATTGTGGGAAGCAGAGATGTCCCCTAGAAGGCAGTGGGGAGGATGGGAGGAGAAATTTCCTGGACAGCCAGGCAATTAACAGTAATTAGCCAAAGTCCTGTTTTCTTTGTTTTTTTTTTTTCTTTGCTGGTGATAGTTCTTTTTTGCAACATAAGATGGCTTCAAAAAATAAATTGCTGCTAAGAAAGGACCTCTGAAGAGTTTAGCAGGCAAGATAGAACTTAGAAAAACAGACTCTAAATTCTGTGTGTATATGTGTGTGTGTGTGTGTGTGTGTGTGTGTGTGTGAGAGAGAGAGAGAGAGAGAGAGCGGCCAGATGATTTGAGATCCTAATTTGGAATGACAGGTTCCCTCTTTCTCCTTCCCAGTCAGATTTTTTTCAATTTGTCCCAATTCAAGAAGATCTCCTAGAGCGGGATGCCCAACTGCCTTATACCTCGGGTGAGTCTTATCTCCCAAGAAAATGCTTGCTACAAACGGCTTGGAAACGAGCCTCTCCCCTTTGGTGGGTAAACAGCGCCGCCTAGTGTTCCACAGGGGAACTGCCGAGCAATGATCTTTTTTAAAAATTGTATTCTTTATTTTTCAAATAAATGTCTTTGTTTTTATTTTATTTTATTTTTTAGTCCTTTTTTATTTATTTATTTATTTTAACTTTTTTATTGAGTTATAGTCATTTTACAATATTGTGTCAAATTCCAGTGTAGAGCACAATTTTTCATACGTGAACATACATATATTCATTGTCACATTTTTTTTTTTTGCTGTGAACTACCACAAGATCTTGTATATATTTCCCAGTGCTATACAGTATAATCTTGTTTATCTTTTCTGCATATGCCTGTCAGTATCTGCAGATTTTGAACTCCCAGTCTGTCCCTTCCCATCCCCTGCCCCTTGGCAACCACAAGTTTGCACACCCAGTGTTCTGCAAGGGAACTGCCGAGCAACGATCCTTTGATGACTCCTTGCTCCATCACTCAATCAATTCCCAGGTGTACCAAGAGTATCTGTTTTTTGGCTATGGTTAGGAAGGCTTCCACAGCTGTCCACACCTTTAACTGATGGATGGAGTTGTTTGTAGCAAGGGGGGAGTGGCATGAGAGGAAGCTAGAAAGGCAAGCAGAGGTGACGAAATGCACGCTAAGGTGAGACCCACACGGGCCTGCTGGTTATTTCCCCCAGCATCTCAAGCATTTTGGGTTTCTGTGACTCTGTCTATGCGGCTTCCTTTTCCCAGAATGCTTTCCGCGCCCACTCTGCCTTGCCGACGCCTTCTCCTCTTGGGAGACTCAGCTGACGCATCCACCGCCTGCTCCTTGCAGCCCTGCGTGATCACCACCTGCTCATCCCTCGTAAAGTCAGCTACTAGTATATTTCTGCCCCCATCATGCCCTCCTCCCTGTACCACTAGATTGTGTGTTTCAATGTTTATATATTTGTTTTGCATGTGGACTCTAGGTCCTGGAGTGTGATGGATCATCTTATTAGTTTGTGTGTCCCCACGGTTTAGCAGGGAATTTTACGATTAATATTATGAGGTACATGAATTGAATGAAAGAATAAATGAATAGGGAAAATATACACATACTGTTGTGGGGGAATCAGATGAAAAGCCATTGGGGTAGGAAAATTAATGTCATCAGGAGAGAGGGAAGAAATACTGGAACTCGGAGGCTGGAGAGAGCTGAAAGCTAACAAGAAGTGACAGTAAGTTCTAGGAAAGGAACTCACTTCACCGCCAGAGAAAGAGCTATTTGTGTAATACGAAAATTAATCTAATAATAATCATTATCCTTATTATCTCAGAAGCACAAGAGAGCCACATAATGGCTTATGTGGGGATTAAAGGGCTGCAATTCAGAAGATCTCCGAAACCATTAGAGAAGATTCTAACTCTGCGTTGCACCAAAATGTAACATTTCTTGCTTGGAAATGTCTCAGTTAATGAACTTGTACCGAGCAGGACCCTATGGGACCTTCCCAGGATAGGCCCCTTCCCCATGTCCTCTGCTGTGGCCCCTCTCTGAAGTACCCAAATAATATTTCATGCATGTTTCCCTGAGTTTCTCAGATGCTAAAAGACACCGCCACATGGAAGAAATTAACTACTTGATGATCATGAGCATGTGGCCCCCTGACCTTGGGGCGCCTACAGATCGATAAGGTTAACAGCTGTGTTACCTCAACATCAGCCATCAGAGAACTGAGCACAAGCTGCTCACATGCCCGGGACGCCCCTCCTTCACCTGGCCGGTGAAAATGCGCAGCTGAAGCCCTCAGGGGAATTGAGGAGGGGGATTGGGCCACTCCTTCTCCTTGCTCCGCCCACCAATAAAACCTTTCTCTGCTCCAAACTCCCACGTTTCAGTCTGCTTGGCCTCAGGGTGCTTCAGGCACATGAACTCGTGGTTTGGTAGCAATTTGGGCAAAGCCAGTGTAGGAGTCTGTGCTCGTGGCAGGTGGATGCTGGCCAGGGGCAGCCCCTTCCCCAGGTCCCCAGCAGCTGCCGAGCTCACTTCGCTCAGGGCAACTGGGAGGGACTCTCCCCGACAGACAGACGCCAGCCGCCTTGCCCGGAGCTGTTTGGAGCCAAGAAACGTCCGTCAGTCCGTCTGGAGCTGCAGTCCATACTCAGTGTTGCCCTGGGGTGAGTCGCTCCAGCTTGCCCAGGCTGGGAATTCTCTCTGCTCCATCTGGGCTCAGTCCCTGTGGGAAGTGAGCCGCTCTGGGCTCATGGCGAGCTGCTTCGGGCTTGCTCTCTTTTGAGAGCTGGGCCAATCTGTTTGGAGGCCTTTGTCTGGGGGTGGAAGTGGAATCTTTAGACTACACCTTTGTGCAACCGTAGCTTATTTGCTGTTTGTGTCTCGGTGTGTATCGTTTAGGGGGAGCCATTCTGGCTTGCGCAGGATGGGAAATTCTACCCGGTTCACCTGGGCTCATTCCCCTCCAGGAAGCGAGCCAGTCTGGGCTCCCTGGAGCCGCTCTGAGTCTGTTCTCTTTGGGGAGATCTTTTGTTTGTGGGCCCCATGTTTGTTTATTGCTAGTGTATAGAAATGTGACTGATTTTTGTGTCCTGTAACTTTGCTGAATTTGTTTATCAATTCTAAACGTTTTTTGGTGAAATCTTTACAATTTTCTACATATAAGATTATGACATCTGTGAACAGAGATAATTTGACTTCCTCCTTTCCGGTTTGGATGCCTTCTTTTTCTGGCCTATTTGCTCCGGCCTGGTCCTAGACTTCTAATACGGTGTTGAATGTAAGCGGTGAGAGGGGGAGTCCTAGTCTTATTTCAGGTTTTGGGAGGAAGGCCGTCTGTTTCTTACCACTAAGACGTTAGCTTCGTACGTGGGGACATTTTAATGTTGAGGAAGTCTGCTGCTATGACTAATTTGTTGAGGGTTTTTTTTTTTTTATCATGAGTGTTTAATTGTGTCAAATGCCTTTTATGCATTAACTGAGATTATCTTGTGGGTTTTTTCCCCTTTAGTCTGTTAATCTGGTATATTTATATTGATTTTTCTTTGCTGAACTCTCATTCTAGGAATAAATCCCACTTGGTCATGATGTGTAATCCTTTTAATGCGCTATTGTATTTGGTTTGCCGAGCAATTTTGACTCCATAACTTGTGAAGGTTAATTTTTTTAAATATATTTTTATTGAAGTATAGTCAGTTTACAATGTGTGAATTTCTGGTGTACAGCACAATGCTTCAGTCATATAGGAACATGCATATATTCATTTTCATATTCTTTTTCACTATAAGTTACTATAAGATACTGACTATAGTTCTCTGTGCTGTACAGTATAAACTTGTTGTTTATCTATTATATATATATTAGTTAGTATCTGCAAATCTCGAACTCCTGATTTATCCCTTCCCTCCCATGGTAACCATAAGTTTGTTTTCTATGTCTGTGAGTCTCTTTCTGTTTTGTAAATAAGTTTGTCTTTTTTTTTTAGATTCCACATATGAGTGATATCATATGGTATTTTTCTTTCTCTTTCTGGCTTACTTTACTTAGAATGATAATCTCCAGGTCCTTCCATGTTGCTCCAAATGGCATTATTTTATTCTTTTTTATGGCTGAGTAATATTCCGCTGTATAATATACCACAGCTTCTTTATCCAGTCACCTGTCGATGGACATTTAGGTTGTTTCCGTCTTCGCTATTTTAAATGGTGCTGCTGTGAACCTTGGGGTGCATGTATCTTTTAAGGTTCCCTCTAGCTATATGGTGATGGTTAATTTTATGTGTTGACTTGACTGGGCCGCAGGGTGCCCACACGCCCACAGGGTGTTTGGACAAACATTTTCTGGATGTATCTGTAAGAATGTTTCTGGATAACATTAACATTTGAGTAGGGTGATTGAGTAAAGCAGACTGGCCTGCCCACCATGGATGGGACTTATCCAACCAGTTAAGGTCTTAGTAGAACAAAAAAATCCCACCATCCCGTCAGTAAGAGGGAAATCCTCCTGTGTGCTGCCTTCAAGCTGGGACACCAATTTTTTTTCCTGCCTTTGGACTTGGACTATATCATTGGCTCTCCTGGATCTCCTGGCCTAGTGGCTGCAACTCTTAGGACTTGTCAGTCTCCAAAATTGTAGAGCCGATTCCTTATAAGAAATTTCTTTCTCCCCGTACGCATATATCTTGTTGGTTTGATTTCCCTGGAGAACTCTAACACAATATTCATCAGGGATGAAGTCTATAGTTTCCTTTGCTTGTATCGTCTTTGTCTGGCTTTAGTATCAGGCTGATGCTGGCTTCATAAAATTAATTTGGAAATGTTTCATCCTCTTCAATTTTTTGGTAGAGTCTGAGGAGGATGGACGTTAGCTCTTTAAACATTTGTTAGAATTCTCCAGTGAAGCCACCTGTTCCTGGGTTTTTCTTTGCTGGGCGGGGAGTGGGGGGTAGTGATGACTGATTCAGTCTCCTTCCTAGTTATTGTTCTGTTCAGATTTTCTTTTTCTTCATTATTTAGTCTTGGTATATTGTGTGTTTTCAGAAATTTGTCCATTTTAATCTAAGCGTGGCATACAAATGTTCATAGTATTCTCTTATAATCCTTTTTATTTCTGTGGCACGGGTTGTAATGCCCTCTTTTATTTCTGGTTTGATTATTTGAGTCTTTTCTCTTTTTTTCTTAGTTAATCTGCCTAAGAATTTGTCAATTTTGTTAATCTTCTCAAAAGACCAATTCTTAGTTCGATTTTTTAAAATTGCTTTTCTATTCTCCATTACATTGATCTCTGCTCTAATCTTTTTAATCTTCCTTCTGCTAGGCTTGGATTTAGTTTGTTCTTCTTTTTCTGGTTCCTTGAGATATAAAGTTAGGATGTTGACTTGAGAGAGTTCTTTGGTTGGCCCCTAGCCTGGTTGGATGCCAGGCCCTGGATGCTGCCGGCTGCTGTTTAGCGGGGCCTGGTTGGGGAACTCTAGGAGGTCCCCTCGGGGCTAGTGCTGGCTGACGGGTGGGCAGAGTCAGGATCCTGAAGACTGTGGGGCTGTTGCTCACCCACTGGCAGGTGAAGCCGGGTCCTGTGCTTAGTGCCAGGCTACCGGCAGTTAGAGCTGGTTCCTGGAGTCTGGCTGCGGGGCTCAGGGGTCCCAGAGCTCTCTTCAGATCGATGGGGGGAGGGCGGCATGCGGCGGGGAGCAGATCCTCACACAGTTGGGTATGGGGTCCAGGGTGTCCTGAAGGTTGCGTTGGCCTGCTAGTGGGCAGGCCAGCTGGTCCCAGGGTAGGGTCTGGCCTGTGTTGCAGGATCATAGTTTTGCTCCTGGTGTCTGCCCTTTGCTGGGTGAGACTGGTCTAGAGGCTTGTGCAGGCTTCCTGGTGGGAGGGGCTGGTGCCTGCCCACCGATGGGTAGAGCTGGGTCTTGGCCCTCTGGGGGGCAGGACCGTGTCCAGGGCCAGGTCTAGGGCTGGCTGTGGGCTCTGGGCTTTAGGCAGCCTGTCTACTGCTGGGTGAGGCTGTGTCCCTTCCCAGTTAGTCGTTTGGCCTGAGGCGTCCCAGCACTGCTGTCTGCAGGCTATTGGGTGGGGCCGGGTCTTGGCACGAATGAGCTGAATGTTCCCTGATATGATCATCACTCTCCAAGACCAGCACGTAGGCCTGGCCCAGGCTCCTATCAAATTACTGCTTTTGCTCTGGGTTCCGGTGCACGCAAGTTTGTCTCTTTCTCCCAGTCCTGCGCGGCTCCTGCAATTCAGCCCTGCTGGCCTTCAAAGCCAAATGCTCTGGGGGCTCATCTTCCTGGTGCTGGACCCCCAGGCTGGGAAGCCCGAGGTGGGGCTCAGAACTCTCACTCCTGTGGGAGACCCTGTGCAATATAATTATTCTCCTGTTTGTGGGTCTCCCACCTGGGGGTATGGGATTTGATTATATCATGAGCCCGCCCCTCCTTCTCATATAGTTGTGGTTCCCTCTTTAAGCCTTTATTTGCAGAAGGACTTTTCTGGTAGCTTGCGGTCTTTTTCATCAGTGGTTCTGCAGAGAGTTGGGATTTTGGTGTGCTTGTGGGAGGAGGTGAGCTCTGCGTCTTTCTTTACCACCAGCAAGGCCACTCTCCCAGTTCTTTGAATGTAAAGCATTTATAGCTATAAACTTCCCTCTTAGCCCTGATTTTGCTGCATCCCATCTCTGTATAGGTTTAAATTATTTTACAATTAATAATTGCAAATGCCTCTGCATTTGTTACTGCATTTATTCCTTGCAGCACATCAGGGAGGTGGAAAAGTTGAGAATCCATAGAGACAAGAAAAAATATAGCTCAATTTATTCAGTACATTTCTAATGATCATGTGCCTTTAATGAGGCGAGTCCAGGATTCAAATCGAGGTCTGTTGACTTCACCCCAGTGCACTTCTCACTGTAGCTCTGTGCTCTCTTCCAGCCGAGCCTCGAGAAATCTCTAAGTATTCTAAAGTTCTTAAAAGATGTGACGTTCCTGAGGGATAATCTCAGTCCACAAACAGAACTCTGGACCATTATGGGAGGCTCCCACCTGTAGCTCCTTCTTTCCCGGTCACCTCGTGTTAGGTTAATATTCTTGAACCAAAGAGTTCTTAAGACCTCTCCTTTAACCAAAACTTCTTGGTCAGCTTTTTAAATATTTCTTTATTTTCCTGAAATTCAAGTCACCATCATTCACCTATACGCCAATGACAATAAATGCCCACTGCACATCCTCTGTCTTTTTTTCTTGGTCCTGCCTCCATGTGTACTATTCTTTGCCTGGAATGCCCCTCCCTCCTACCCCAGCGTGCACAAACTCTATCCATCTTCCAAGACCCAGTTCGTAGATCAATTCTTTTAAGTCTTCACTGATTCCAGTGTTTGCAAGTAACCTCTCCCCTCTTCCAAGTACCCAAGCTAGTACATCCTAGCTTCTCCTTTCTCAGGATACTTACATCTCTCTGCCTTATTGTCTATACCTGTCATGAGCTCCTTGAATGCAAGGTTCAAAATAAATACTAGCTATAATGTAATGGGTGCTTACTGTGTGCTAGGCACTGGGCATACAATAATACTTCATTTGCTCATATGGTCCTTTTACCAACCCAGAAATGTAGGAACTATTAGTTCTGTTTATAGACAAGGACAGTGAAATTGTGAAAGGTTAAGGAGCTTGGCCAGGGTTATACGGTGTAGCAGAGATGACAGCTGCCGTCTGCAGACTTCATGTTCCACTGCCGTAACGCAGAGTGATGGCTGGGAGGCAGGTACTCAGCCTGTGATCATTTCCCAGCCTGCCTCGCATCCAAGTGGGACACATGACTAGTTCTCACCAATAAAGTCCAAGTGGAAGGGATGTGTGTCACTTCCAGGCTAATGCACTAAAGGAGCGGGTGTGCTTTCTACACCCTCTGCCTTTACCTGCCGTCTGAATACCGAGGACTCTAAGAAGGACCCAGGAAATGGAAAACTCCTGAAACTCGCTCTCACTACACCCACCAAACAGAAATAACCACACAAAACCATCACGTTAAGTGTGAAAAACTTATTAAGTCACTGAGTTTTGAGAGTTTAGACAGCAGTTGGCATTATCTTAACTAATTCAAACAGCTAATGAGAGGTGGAACTTGGATTCCAACCCAGGGAAGCTCATGTTAGAGGCTATAATTTTGATTAAAGGAACAATGTGAAGACATGAACCTATGAGATCCAAAATCTGCACTTTCAATCACTAAAAGCCAATGTCTCTCCTAATCTTGTCAAAGAGCCACCTTTACAAGGATTACCTGAGGTGCCTGTAAGAGATAAAGACATAGGACCTCACCCCAGATTTTCTGAATTAAAATCTCTAGAGCTTATGACAATAATCTGCATTATTTACAACCTCCCCAGGAAAACTGGGTGTGAGCTAAATGTTGTAAAACTCTTTTCTGTGCTATACTGTCTCCTTCCAAATAGTTAGCGTGGTGCTCTGCACAGAGTGGGGGTCCAGCAGGACTGTGTAAATCAGTGAACAAAAGTCTGAGCCAGTTAGGAGTTTATCTGGAAAGGAACCTCAGACCTTCCATATCTTCCTGATTCCAATCCAGCGCGGTTTCCCTAAGCCCAGCTGGACGGCACTCCTTAGGGTTCTTTCTGGAGTTAGGAAAGCATTAAACCATTGCCACAAAGGGCCTTCTGCTCTTTTTGATTCTGGAGGCCACCTTTCAAGCTACCAGAACTCAGACCCCATGCCCGCTGGACTTGCTGTCCGCCCTGCCCTCGAAGCAGGTAATTAGTCTGAAGCTCAGGGTAGCAGTTAAGGTCCAACTCCCCCCACTGTCACCAGGGACAGTTTTGGGAATCCCAAGGGCATCTTTCATGAAGGATTCTCCTCTAACAGCCTTAGTCCTGAGAAAACAACTTTGAGATTACTTTCCGATCAAAGTCCACTATAACTTTGATTCTTGTTGTAGGACCGATGGCTGCTAGGGTCATCCAATGGTTGGTGGATTTGATTCAGCCTTGAATTCTGCTACAGTGGGCTCTGGGGAGAAGTGCTCACCTCTCTTAATGGAAGAGGACAGAGAAAGGCCTTAGGACTTGTGAGGTCGCACACAGCTGAGGCAGCGTGGAATTTATTGGGTTTGCTGCCAGCTCAAGCCATTTTCTCGAAATGACTGTCTCTCTGGGGAGAGAGGTTATGCTAATATTGTTAGAAGCTCGGAGGTTAGGTTATAAAACGATAATGCCTGTTTTGTTAACTTTAGTTTTTGTTTTATTTAATTTTTTAAAATTGAAGTATAGTCAGTTACAATGTGTCAGTTTCTGGTATACAGCACAATGTCCCAGTCGTGCGTTTGCACACATATATTCGTTTTTTATATTCTTTTTCATTAAAGGTTATTACAAGATATTGAAGATAGTTCCCTGTGCTATACAGAAGAAATCTGTTTTTTAATCTATTTTTATATATAGTGATGAATATTTGCAAATCTCAAACTCCCTGTCTTGTTTTAAAAGCTGTTTAAAACGTGGAAAAATCAAGGAAGAAAAAAACATCAAATAAAAAGACTGAAGGAAGAGCGGGAGGTGGAGTGGAGAGTCCGCACAGAAAAAGCAAATAGATAAAAGAACTTGATATGGTGAAGGGGGCGGGAACAGAGGTCCTGCCTTCCTCCTTTTTCATTTGAAGAGAGTGTGGGCGTAAGCTTTTTGCTGTCCTGACCACCCCAAATTGTCGATGACCCTGGGTTTTCTTCCCGCTCTGAACCTAAAACAGGTAGTTAGGTCTTACCACCTTAGAGGGTTTTGAATTGCCTGGGCATGGCACTGAGGCTGTGCGTAGACTGTGCTGAGTCAGGTGCTGTTTAGCAGAAGATCAGCCACAGAAAAAGTCGATCTCTGCGTCTTGTACATTTCAACGACCCACGCTGGCTCCTGCCTCTCCTCTCCTCATCTCCTGGAAATCCTTCAGCTGAAGCCTTCATGCTCCTTCTCTTAGAAACACAGCTGCATGTAATCCCTTGCTATTTCCAGGACAGATTTAGCCGGCTGTGGGTAGAGCAAGGCTTCTAGGCTCTGATCTGCCCTATTCTCTCCTCTACTCCCACAGGAGGGAGACCCTGGATTCCACTCCCCACCACACCTTCCCCACCACACACACCTAGAAGCAGAAGTGTCAAGCATCCTCCTACTGTTAAGAAACTTACTAAAATTATAAGGTACATCTCCCTTCTGCTCAGTACTTTGCCCTTATGAAAAAGGGAGGGGAAGAACAAAAAGGAATTAATCAAAAAGACTCCTTTGTCATGTATTAACATGGCGGAAGTGTCACACTTCAGGAAACGTTGTCCCAGGTCCCAGGGTCCACCGTGACCTGAATTGAGGGCCAGCAAACTCCCTGGTGCCGGCTAAGTAATGCGTCTGATCTCAGCCTGCAGGCCTTGTCGAAGGCAGTTCAGATTGTGACACTTGTTAGCAACGGGACAAGGGAAGCTGGTGTTTGGAAGAACCAGGAGAGGTAGGTCACAGGCTCACAGGCTGCCAGTCCCTGTCAAAAGAAGACAGTCAGGCCCGCCAGCCAAAAGAAATGAATCAGAATGATTATTCAGAGTCATTTGTCTTGAGGAGAAGGGGGAGAGATTGCTTTCTTCTCTGGCAGCAAATGCTTAGGTGAGTGTGGCTCCTGCTGGGCAGGGGAGCTCCTGCCAGGTAGCTGGCTGGAAACCTGCATAATTCCATACTCCATGCTTCCCAGTGAAGTTCCCTCAGCATTGGTTGTCAGGGATGTCAAATGGCTCGTTGGGAAAGCTTCTGCTCAGCCTCCTGACAGGAGACACTGCCTTCCTGCATCTGCTTGGTGGTCAGGGCACAGGGGTCCCTAGGCAGTGTCACCTTGTGCTCTCCAGGTATTAGCTCATGAGATCCTTATAAAAAACCATATGAGGTAGCATCTTCTTTGATCCCCATTTGACAGATGAGGGCACCGAGGCACAGAGAGCCTGGGTAACTTGCCTGACATCACACAGCCAGCAAGTAGCAGAGCAGGATTTAACCCAGGTTATTTGGCTCACTAGTCAGTGCTCTTATGCTTGGACACGCGTCCCTGCAGTGGTCCCCTTCTGCTCAGGGGGAGCCCCAGTCCCAAAGACAAGCCCAAGCAAACACGGTGGGACCTTAAGAGTAATGCTGTGTCCTCTAGTCCCACCATCAGGGCTTCAGAAATATTGTCTGGATATGGGAGCCCCTCCCCCAGCTGCATTATCTAATTTGGTCTTGGTGACAACCCTGCTGGTTATACATTCTCTCCATTTTACAACTGGGAAAACTGAGGTGCAGTAAGTTGTGGAGCTTGGACTTGACCCCCAAACTGGCTCTTAAAAATACATATACTCTTTTCCCACCATACAGAGCATTGGATCTACATGGTGATATTACAGATGAGTTATTAATGATCACAAGTGAGGTGCTTGGGGCCAGGCATGGACAGAAAGACCAGTTTGCTGCAGTTCTAACTGGAACGTAAACCTAGGGGCTGGCTGCATTCCTGCTCTGCTTCCTTTTTAAAATTTTTTTATTGAAGTATGGTTGATTTACAAATTATGTTAACTTCTGGTGCACAGCTTAGTGATTCAGTCATACATAATGTATACATTCTTTCTCATGTTCTTTATCATTATAGGTTATTACAAGATATTGAATATAGTTCCCTGTGCTATACAGTAGGACCTTGTTGTTTATCTATTTTATATATAGTAGTTTGTATCTATTAATTGCAAACTCATTTATCCCTTTCTCCAACTTCCCCCCTGGTAACCACAACTTGTCTTTTATTTCTGTGAGTCTGTCTTTGTTTTGTAAATAAGTTCATTTGTGCCATTTTTTTAGATTCCACATATAAATTATATATGATATTTGTCTTTCTCTGACTTCCCTTAGTTTGATTACCTATAGGTCCATCTGTGTTGCTGCAAATGGCATTATTTGATTCTTTTTTATGGCTGAGTAGTATTGCATTCTTAATCTAGTCATCTGATGATGGACATTTAGGTTGTTTCCATGCCTTGGCTATTGTAAATAGTGCTGCTATGAACATTGGGGTGCATGCATCTTTTCAAATTAGAGTTCCCTCCAGATATGTGCCCAGGAGTCAGGTTGCTGGGTCACAGGGCAAGCCTATTTTTAGTTTTCTAAGAAATCTCCATACTGTTTTCCATAGTGGCTGTACCAAACTACATTCCCACCAACAGCCTGAACTGCTTCCTTACTACACTTCCTGCCTCTTGGTTCTTTTGTCTGTCAATTTTCCATTTGCTCACAGTCAGTGAGGATTTCCCTCAAATGCATTCTTCTTCTCCAAACTTAATAATGATGACAGTAATAATGGTAACTTCAACATATTCCTATCCATCCAGTGGGTGTTTATTTAAGTACTTGTTAGAAGTGCTCACTTATCAGGATGGCTGGCTTTGAATACTGGCCCCACCACCTGTTAGCTATGTGACCATCAGCAAGTTACTTAACCTCTCTGTGCCTCAGTTCTTTGTTGTAAAGGTAAAGTGGAATTGTATGTGTGAAGTATGTAGAGCAGTGCTCAGCACAAAAGTAGGAGCTCAATAAATGTTAGAGTTATTTTTAGCATTCACCAATTGTAGTGCTAGGTACCGGTGACACAGATAAAAGAGAGAAGCAGACGACTGGATAAAGAAGATGTGGTATATTTACACAGTGGAATACTATTCACCCATAAAAACAACAACATGATGCCATTTGCAGCAACATGGATGTCCCTGGAGAATGTCATTCTAAGTGAAGTAAGCCAGAAAGAGAAAGAAAAATACCATATGAGATTGCTCATATGTGAAACCTAAAAAAATTAATGAACATAAATACAAAACAGAAACAGACTCACAGACATAGAATACAAACTTGTGGTTGCTGGGGGGAGGAGGGTGGGAAGGGACAGACTGGGAGTTCGAAATTTGTAGATACTGACAGGTATATATAGAATAGAGAAACAAGATTATACTGTATAGCACAGGGGAGAGAGAGAAAGGGAGAGAGACTGGGCTGGGATGGAGCCCCCTGCACAATGCTGAGAGCCTCAAAGTGCTGTTCCATCTGTGAAAAGGAGATCAACTTCATTCTCCAGCTCAGGTTAGTTTCTATATAACGGTGAATGAGAAAAAGTCATCATGAAAAACAGAAATGTCAAGCCTGAAGCATGGATGGTAGGTGATCTGAATTCACTGAATTCACATTATTACCATAATTCAGAGAACTCCAAGAAGGAAGTAAAGGCAAATTTTATTTTGGAATTACTGTGACTACAAGGATCTTAGCAGCTACAAATTCAAAACCACTCTGTAAGCACACTTCCAACATACACAGGCCTCCCACAGGGAAGAAGAAACATCATATGAACATAAATTCCCATCTAAAATTGCAAACTAAACAACAGAATTATTATGAGGGAAATTCAGGTAATAAAGAGGAGAATTAGTACTCACACGACATGGGAAAAAAGAAAATAACCCAAAAAAATACAAAATAATATGTAAAATAGACGAAAAAGACAAAACAAGTCATAAAAAGTAAGGAGCATGAGTGAAAAAATAATACATGTATTTGAAAAATAATTAAATGAAAATTTGAAGACTAAAACAGTAGAGTCATTAAAATTGAAAACAGTATGGTGGATTTAAATGGAAGATTTGATATAGCTGAAAAAGGAATCAGTAAACTGGAAGGAAATGAAGCTGATTGTGTCACAGAGAAATAAAATTATGAGCTATTTTAATGAGGACATAAAAAGGTGCAAGAATACATCTAGTAGAATTTCAGAAAGAGGATATGAATATTGAAGCAGAGAACAGAAAGGATGGGGGAGAGGCAATATTTGAAGAGATAACAGCTGCGATATTGTCTGAAATGAACAAAGATGGCTTGAAAAGGCACACTGAATCCTGAGAAGAACAAATAAAACCCAATCCATAAAACTTCATCACAGTAAAACTCCTGAACATCAGAGACAAAAAGAAACCATAAAAGCAACGAGAGAGAAAACAAGGCTACCCTATAAAAGAACTATGAGTAGATTGATAGGAGAGTTCTTTACGAACAACAGAGACTGGAGAACTGAAGAATGATCCCTTCAAAGTTCTTAAGTAAAATAACTGATGTCCTGGAACTTAACGCTGGCTCTCTCGTGTGCAAGCGCAGTGGCGAGGCACTGCACTGGTGAGCATCCTAGAGCAGTTAGTTCCAAGCCTTGCCCTCCTGGAGCAGCAAATTAAAAGGACCCTGGAAATCAGAGCGTAAGCCACTGACCTAGAATTCCCCCAAAGTAAAAATAAACATTTTTTTTTCTTTCTAGAAAAAGAAAGGAAGCTCGTGGCAGATAAGTTTGTGCTGATCTTAGGTTCTTAACTTACTCCAACCTCTGAGAGTCAATCCCTTCTCAGACACGGGCTGGGCTCAGATTATGGGCAGGTGACTGAACTGGCCTGGGAGGCTCTGATGGAAGACACCCATAGTTGTCTGGACTGCTCAGGAGAACACTGAAATTGTCATAGATCTCAAACAGTTTACAAGGTACTGAATGAAACAGACAAGTTCACAATCACTATGAAGAGTGTGCTCTGAAGGAGAGAGTTGGGGTGTCTGTCTCCTCATTGTCTGTAGTTCAGATCTAGCTTGACATCCTAGGTCTTTCTGCATCCTGTCCTGTTACATAATGTTTCACTGCTCTCCAGACCAATCCCTCCAAAAGATTCGGCTGCTCATTAACCCTTGAAAACAAGTCATATCTGAAGAACTGTGCATTCAATAAATATCGGTTGTTTGCTGGTTGATTCATTGACTGGTTGAATAGACAAAAGCAATTCATATATTCTTCGGTCTTGGCATCTCAGCTGTGCTAAACCACTCTTGACAGATTGTAACAGCAGCTTGCACACAGGCAGATCTCCACGATACCAACCATGTGCCCTGCCCTTCAAGTTGTGACAACTTTCACTGATGGAGGATAGTACGGTAAAGGGTTTAGACACAAGTTTTGGAGCTGGGTTTCCTAGGATCCAATTCCGATTCTACCACTAGCTCTGTGACCTTGGGTAAGATATTTAATTGCTTTATGCCTCAACACCAAACTATAGGAATAAAATTAAGACATAGCTCATAGAGTACTTACAAGAACTTAATGAAGCAATATGTGTAATATTGAAATATTCCTGATACACGGCACATGCTCAGTGGAAGTTAGCATGAATTCCTCTTGTTTTATTAACACTGAGATCGCACAGAACAAGGAAGAAATATTTGCTGTTCAACTAATATGTTATTTCAGTAAGGGAAGAGCATCTAAATGAAGATTTGGAGAGGACCATAAAATCTTCCAATTTTCTTTAATTCTACACTGACTCACAAAAATGTTGAACTATCAAGACTAGACATCAGGTCTCTTGATTTTCAGTCTACCACTCATTCTGTTAACTCTATCACTGGTACAACCCCAGGCTCCTGGCTCATAACTAGCAACTTTCATCACTTTGCTACTATGAATACAACAACAGCTCTAATTAATCCTTACACTATGATTACTGCAATCATTACTACAACCATAATTAATATGGCTGCTGTTCTTTCCTCACTACCTGACTACTAGAAACCATCTGTACACCTGTCTTGTGCTGGACACTTAAAAAAAAGTGTCCTCTCTAATCATTACAGCAACTCTGCAAGAATGGTATTTATCTCCTCATTTTTACTGATGAGGAAAATGTCTAAAAAATTTGCTCACCACTTATAGCCGGTGAGCAGAAGTGTCAGGATTCAAACCTAGATCCCTCCACCTCCCAAGACCACGCCTTTCCCTCCTCACCAATCTGCTTCTCAACTGAAAATGCGTTTGAACACAACAGAACAGATTTTTACCAGAGTTTTACAGCTGTGTCTCTCAGCCTGCAAAGCAGATTGCTGCCGGTTGCCGAGCCTGGTGATCGGTGCCCATTTGTCAAAATGCCAATGTTATATTAGTGATGGAGAAAAAGTGGCTTTTTCTATATCGTACAGATGCTGTGTTCCAAGAACTGTAACAGCATCAAAATGGGGTACACCCACTGACATGCAATGTTTCCCGCAAATGACAAAATTGTGCACGTCCTCTGGGGACCAAGGGCAAGGATGAACTCTGTCATGATCACCTGCAGGGAAAAAGAGGGGAAAAAAAATAACCAAGATAAAACCACAATGCATCTGTGAGTCTGGTAGTGGATGGCCTGAAGATTAGTTTAAGTCCCGTTTTGCTTCTGGTGTTTGGAAAGCCTTGACCCTTCAGCTTTCTCACTTTGGCTCCTCCCTTCTAGCTCTTGTCATGGTTATTTTGATGAAATGCATCCTACATGGTGGCCTCACTGGAATCTAATTGACAGAAACACAAAGCAGTAAATAGGAGAAGGAAGGTGTGCGGCGTGGAAGCCGCAGATGAATGGGGCTCATTGGAAAGGCGGGGTGAAAAATGAGAGAGTGATGGTAGTCATTTCCCAGGGTGCTTGACTTACACTCATAAGTCTTCTAGGACTTGGCGATCGTGCTTCAAAATGATGGAGAAAAATGAGAAAGTGGCTGCACACCAAATGCAACCCAGCTTTCCGAGAGCAGGAAGCCGGAGCCCACACTCGTGCCCCGTGTGGTATATCTGTGCACCATTCATCACCTGGGCAGGGGATTCGCTGGCCTTGGAAACTTCTGCAGAGCTTCAAGTTAGGACGTGCTTTGAATGCGGAGTTACTACAACTCATTTAAATTCTCACTTTTCTAAGAGTTGTTGACCCTTATCAGGAATTGGTTTTCTAAGGCAGGTTCAGACACTGAGCATGCAAAGAAGGAGGAGGAATTCTGAAGGGCTCTAAGGAGAGAGAACACAATGAGGGTGGAGGGGAGGCGTGGTAAATGTCCAGATAGAGGAAGTTACTTAAGTCAGATTGTTAACAGCTTACGAGGTGGTGATGGTGGTGATGATGATGATGGAGATGATGGGGATGATGACGGTGATGAGATAATGATGGACATGATGATAATGGAGATGATGATGATGGAGATGATGATGATGATGGAGAGGATGATGATAAAATAATAGCAGTGACCACTTGCAGAGCATTTATTCTATGCCAAGCCTCTGCTAGGAACCTCCATATGTGACAGGTGTCATATATTTTCTCGCCCCTCCAGACCTCCCTCTGGCCTCCATTCTACATCCTATGTTTTTAGTCATCCCTCTGTTTTTATTTGTTTGGCCTCAGGTTTGAAAAGTCTAGGTTGTGTGGAGCCCCAGGGGACAGAGAATGCATGAGCAGATTTCCTTGGCTAGAGGCAGGATTGCAGATGAGAAAAGAGATCCCAGACTAGGATGAAGAGACGGTATCAGACGGGGCACAAAGATTTGGTCTCTAAGAAAAGAGTCTCATAGCTGGACACCCTGAGAGATGGTTGTACTAATTTGCTAAGGCTGGCCTAACAATACAAAAGGTCTTGCTCATGCTACGTGTCTACCACATGTCAGCAAGGAGTCTCTGCTCAGCATGGTTGCTCAGGGGTCCAGTTGCTGACACCTCCATACTAATGTTTCCTTGTACAATTACCAAGGGAGAATGAGACTGTGGCATATGGAACACTGACTCTTCTTTTCCTCTTAGTTCTTGGACTTGATTGATTGATTGATTAAAGTATAGTTGATTTACAATGTTCTGTTAGTTTCTGGTATACAACATTTTGATTCAGTTACATATATATATTTCATATTTATTGTTATAGATTATTGATATATATATAGGGTATATGGAGCTATGTATATTTCACATCTTTATCCAATCACCTGTTGATGGACATTTAGGTTGTTTCTATGTCTTGGCTATTGTAAATAGTGCTGCTGTGAACACTGGGGTGCATGTATCTATTTTTTATTTATTTTTATTGAAGTATAGTTGATTTACAATGTTAATTTCTGGTGTATAGCATAGTGATTCATATATATATATTCCTTTCTATATTCTTTTTCATTATAGGCCATTACAAGGTATTTAATATAGTTCCCTGTTCTATACAGTAGTACCTTGTATTTTATATATTTTATATATAGTAGTTAGTATCTGCAAATCCCAGGCTCCCAATTTATCCTTCCCCACCCACTCTCCCCACTGGTAATCATAAGTTTGTTTTCTGTGTCTGTTAGTCTGTCTCTGCTTTGTAAATGAGTTCATTTGTGTCCTTCTTTTTTTTTTTTTAAGATTCCACATATAAGTTATATCATGTGGTACTTTTCTTTCTCTTTCTGGCTTACTTCACTTAGTATGACAATCTCCAGGTCTGTCCATGTTGCTGCAAATGGCATGATTTTGTTCTTTTTTATGGCTGAGTACTATTCCATTATATAAATATACCACAACTTCTTTATCCAGTCATCTGTTGCTGGACATTTAGGTTGCTTCCATATCTTGGCTATAGTAAATAGTGCTGCTATGAGCATGGGGGTGCATGTATCTTTTTGATTTAGAGCTTCCTCTGCATATATGTCCAAGAGTGGGATTGCTGGATTATGGAGTAAATCTAGTCTTAGTTTTTTGAGGACTCTCCCTTCTCTTTTCCATAGTGGCTGCACCAAATTGTGTTCCTACCAACAGTGTAGGAGGGTTCCCTTTTCTCCACACCCTCTCTAGCATTTATCATTTGTGGACTTTTTAATGATGGCCATTCTGACTGGTGTGAGGTGATACTTCATTGTAGTTTTAGTTTGCATTTCTCTGATAATTAGTGATACTGAGCATCTTTTCACGTGCCTGTTGGCCATCTGGATATCTTCATTGGAAAAATGTCTGTTTAGATCTCCTGACCTTTTTTTCATTGAGTTGTTTGCTTTTTTGTTATTGAGTTGTGTAAGCTGTTTATATATTCTGGAAATTAAACCCTTGTTAGTCATATTGTTTGCAAATATTTTCTCCCATTCTGTAGGTTGTCATTTTGTTTATATATCCTTTACCTTGCAAAAGCTTTTAAGTTTAATTATTTCCCATTTGTTTATTTTTGCTTTTATTTCTCTTGCCTAGGTAAACTGACCTAGGAGAACATTGCTACAAATTATGTCACAGAATGTTTTGCCTATGTTTTCTTCTAGATGGTTTATCAAGTCCTGTCTTATGTTTAAGTCTTTAAGATGTTTTGAGTTTATTTTTGTGTATGGTGTGAGGGATTGTTCTAACTTCATTGATTCACACGTGGCTGTCCAGTTTTCCTAACAGCACTGGCTGAAGAGATTGTCTTTTCTCCATTGTATATTCTTGCCTCCTTTATTGAAGATTAACTGTAGGCGTGTGGGTTTATTTGAGCTATCTATTCAGTTCCATTGATCCATATGTCTGTTTTTATGCCACCTCCATGCTGTTTTGATTACTCTGGCTTTGTAATATTGTCTGATGTCTGGAGAGGTATGCCTCCAGCTTCATTATTTTTCTTCAGTATTGCTTTGGCAATTCTGGGTCTTTTGTGATTCCATATAAATTTTAGGATTTTTTGTCAAACACTGACTCTTAATGCTCCTACCAGGAAGCAACACAAGCCATGCCTGCTTACATTTCACTGGGCAATGTGCATCACATAGTCACTCCTGTCTTCAAAGGGGCCAACCCTGCCATGTGTCTGGAAGAGAGAAAGTAGAAATGTTCGGTGAAGAGCACTAGTGACACCACACATGCCCAGCACTTAGTGACAACATAAAGGAAGCTGAGAAACCCAAATGGTCTGAGATTATCGTCCTAACACAGGAGACTTACAGTAAGAAAACCAAGTTCCGATAAAATTAAGTAATGGTATTCAGAAAAATGCCTGAGTTTCCCAACTGAGATTTGTACACACTACACATAAATTATTTCATCAAATAATCACAAAAATTTTTGAGGTGAATATTTTTATTCCTGTTTTATAGATGAGGAAACTGAGCTCAGGAAAGTTAACTAACTTGCATGAGGACACTAATAAATGCTACAGGTGGGATTTGAACCCTTGCCTGCTTGACTCCAGAACCCTTTCAAGTTTATTCATTCATTCAGTAGTTACCTACCGAGAGCCAACTATATGTCAGGTGCTATTACGGAGCTAGGAAGACAGCAGTGAACAAGGCAGGTCTCTCCTGCATGAAGCACACATTTTAGAGGAAGGAGAGGAAGTACAGAATAAAATCCAAGTAAACAATTACATAAGCAAGAAAATATCAGGTAACAACATTATGATAAAAAGGAAATGGGATTTTATGATAGAGTGGCTACTTTGAGGAGGTGATATTTGAGTTCAGATCTGAATGAGAAGAAACCACCCATGTGAGTGCTTGAAGGAAAAGTCATTTGGGGAAAAAAAGAAACAGTTCCAAGGCCACTAGGTCAGGACAAACTTGGAACACTTGAGAAACAAAAGGATCTCTCATGTAGTTACAGTCAGATGTCGGCTGGGGCTGCAGTCATATGAAAGCTCCAGTAGATGGATGTCCAAGATGGTTCACTCTTATGGCTGGCAGTGGTTGGTAGCTATTCACTAGGAGCTCAACTGGGGCTCCACATGAGCCCCTCTACCCTATATATGGCTTCTTGCAGTGGCATGAAATTCTCACAGCATGATGGTGGTGTTCCAACAGGGAGTATACAAAACCGAACATTCCAAGAGGCAGCAAGCAGAAACTAGCTTGAAATTAGCACAGAGTCACTTCCACAATATTCTACTGGTCAAAGCAATGACAAGGGCTGGCCCGATTCCAGAGGGTTTCCCTGGGTTGAATAGTGTTCCCCAAATTCATTCCCATGCAGAATCTCAGAATGGGACCTTGTTTTATGGGGTCTTGGCTGATGTCATGAATTAAGTTAAAATGAAGTCATTGGATTGGAGTGAGCCCTAAATTCAATAACTAGCATCCTATAAGAGTTAAGACAAAGATTCAGATACAGGGGAGAAACTCATGTGGTGATAGAAGCAGAGATTGGAGAGATGCCATCATAAGCCAAGGAACACCAAGGGTTGTCAGCAACCACCAGAGGCTAGGGGAGAGGCAGGGCACATCCTCCCTCAGAGCCCCCAGCAGGAGCCAACCCTGCTGACACCTTGATTTGTGACTTATGGACCTCCAGAACTGTGAGAAAACAAATTCCTGTTGTTCTAAGCCTCCCAAATTGTGGTAAGTTGTTACAGCAGAAAACTAATGCATGAATGGAAAAATAGACTCCACCTCCTGATGAGAGTGTGTTAAAGTCACATAGCAGAAGAGAAGAATGATGGGAGATGCTGTCAAGCCTATTTTTGGAAAATACAATTTGCTGTTACCGTTCGTATCCCCAAACAGTAATAGCCTCAGCCACTGTCAGCTTGGTTCCCTGTCCCTTTAGCAATTCATATGTTCTGTTTCTATGTATGACCCATGGTGTGTGTGCATGTGTGTGTGTGTGTATTCCTTGCTGTCTCAGTCTCTTCTTTGGCAAGTGTTGGGGTGTGAAAAAACCAACAACATTTTCCCATGCGTTAGGGCTACAACTGACACCTCAACCTGCAAGTTCCACTGTTTTTTTTTTTTTTTTCTGCCAGACAGAATATTAGATTTTTTTTCTTAGCAGGATGTAAAGATCAAGGTAAAGATTTGACAGTTTCTGAGCTCCTGTCATGGCTGAGATCAAGGAACCATGATTAACCACCCAGGAGTTGGTGGATACTGCTGCGACTCCTTCCCACAGGGCACCAGGGCCACTCCAGCCCAGAGCTAGAGGGAGACCACAGGAACTGGGCACATGTGGCAGCTCTTGCAGGTATGAAAAGACAGAGCGTGTCCCAAACACTGGAAAGAGAGACTTTATACGAGCATCCCGTGCCTTCTGAACATGCCTCAGGAATTTGTTCTCCAGCTGTTTACCAGGAATCTGAGATTTAAGGCTTGATGCTTAAAGACCATCAAATTATGGGCATCTCATTGTCACGTGAGACAGTGGATATGGACAAGCTTTGAAAAATGTAACAAATATAAGACAGCAGAGATTACTATGACTGGTTAGAGTTAGACGATGATGATCTTCTAGTCCAACTCAACAAATCCTCCCACCACACTTTTCCACTAATGGGGAACTTACTACATATAAACACATTATAGATCCAGCCATCAGGGGCAAGGAAGCTTCCTATCTGTCCAGATAATTTAGTGGCAGGCTGATGAGGTGGAGAGAAAGTCATCCACGAGATAACAAAATCCCATGCTTTTGCCATGCATGGATGTAGGAATTAAATATACCTCCTGCATGATGAGAAGCCCAAGTTTGGAACTGAAAAATAAAATTAGTCCAAGATAGTTGAAACCACAGGGTTCAAGAAGAAATATATGTAAACCTACCATGAAGGAACATTTTCATAATTCTGTGGTAATAGTTCTCTCCTTCCAGCTCAAAACAAAAAGGAAATGTGAACAAATCATGTTTACACTGAGTTTCCTAGGGGGGGAAAATGACAAAATACATGAGCAAATGACCTGTCACGAGAACATGTGATAATAGAAAAATGATCATCCCCTTACCCAAAGCTGGAACTAATAAATAATGTCAAAAGAGCTGTGAGTATGTTTAAAATGAGTAAAGTAATAAGAAAAATACTAATAAATGGGAGATGCCCCCGCCAAAACAAGCTGTTTCAAGTTTTACAAAATAGCAACAAATAGAACTTTAAGAAATGAAAACATAGCAACTGAAATTAAAAACTTAGAGGTTGGGGTAAAAATCAAATTAGATACAGCTATAGAGAGAATGAGCAAACTGGAAAAATTATCCAGAATGCAACAAAAGGAGGTAGACAGAAAATACGAAATAAAAAGTTAGAGACGTTGAGGATAGAATGAGAGGGTCAAAAATACATCTTGAGCTTGTAAGTGGCTAACCAAGGAACCTAAAAATATGTAAGGCAAAAACTGACATAATTACAAAGAAAAAGTAACAAATCCATAATCGCTGAGTTTCTAAGATATCACTTCTGAAATGAATAGATTGAACAGACCAAGGATTAGTAGCATTTGGAACATTCAAACAACCTAATAAGCAAACTTGAGACAAATAGAGAAATTCACCACCAAAGAGAATAAATGTGTGTTCTAGCTCATAAGAAACCATTGCAAAAATTGACCGCAAAATAGTCCTTAAATAAAACTTAGCAAACACCAAAGAATAAATATTTTGCAGTGCCATTAAATTAGAAATTAATAACAAAATATAAACTGCTAAAGCCACACTTGAAATGGACAATATACATCTTTATGATTCATGGTTTGCGAAAAATTTGCAATGAGGATTAGAAAATATTAAGACTATTATAGCAATGAAACCAGTACATACAGAAGACTTTATGACATTGCTAAAGCAGTACCTTGTGGGAAATTTATAACTGTAAATTCATGTATTGAGAGACAAGGAAGACTGAAAATAATTTAGGAAGCTGTTACAATCAAGAGGATGAAAGAGAAAGCCTAGAATAATTCCCAAAGAGAATAGAATGGAAGAAATGAAACAGTAAGAGTGAAGATTAATGAAATAGAAAACAAACAGTAAGATCCACCAAGTCAAAGTTACCCTTAAGGGAGTAATAAATAAAGTATCTGTTTAAAAAAAGAAGAGAGAAAGAAGGCAAGAATTGACCTTAGTAGGAGTGAAAAAGAGGGACAGATCTGCATATTTATTAAACTATAAGAGATTACTATGCTGTACTAAAAATTATTATTCTATTTATGCTGGAATTAAGGGGAAGCGTAAACACCTAGTAAAATTTCTGGGTCAAAGAGTGTACATACATACTGTCAGCCGCATTTCCAAAATAATTAGAATAATTTACATTCCTACCAACAGTGGATGATTGTGCTCATTTATCTACAGGCTTGCCAGCATTTAGTATCAACTGGTTGGAGTTTTGTTTTTGTTTCAAGTTTTTTTTTTTCTTTTTGGCAACCATGTGAAATATCATAGTCATTTTAACTTACACTTCTCTGGTTATCAGTAAGTTAACAATATCTCTATGTGTTCTGTGAGTTGCCCTTTCAAAATTTTGTACCTTTTAGTCTTGTACTGTTTGCATTTTTCTTTAGATTTGTAGAAGCTTATTATTATTTCCAGACACCAGTCTAATGTCACTTAATACATAGCAAATTTCTCCTGATACAGGAGAAAATATATCTGCAAGTCATTTTGTGAGCATATGTTTTAATTTCTAGAGAATAGATGCCTAAGAGTGGACAGTCTGGATCATAATATAGATATGCGTCGAATTTTATAAGAAACTGACAAACCATTCTCCAAAATGGTCATATCATTTTACATTCCCACCAGCAATGTATGAGTTTCCATTGCTCCCCATCATCACCAGCTTTTGATTTTATCTGTCCTTTTTATTTTTGTCATGATAGTGGGTTTGAAATATCCTCTCTTGTGATTTATTTTTAAATTTTCCTGAAGACTAATAATATTTGCATACTGCCCATTCATAAATATTTTCAAGTGTCTTTTGATGTCTTTGCCTATTTTTATTGGATATTTGCCTTTTTATTATTGATTTGAAAGACTTCTTTATATTCTTATATTTGAGATAGGAACTCTTTTTCATTTTTTTCCAAAATAATATCCAATTGTTCTTGCACCATTTGTTAAAAAGACCCTCTGTCTTCCTTTGAATTTACTTGGTACCCTGACCAAAAGTCAATTGACCATATATGTGTGGGTACACCTCTGGACTATTATGTTCCATTGATCTATTTGTCTCTCCTCATGTCAATAATGCAGTCTTGAAGTCAAGTTGTGTAAATCTGCCAATTTTCCCCTTAGTTTTCAATATTGCTTTGGCTCTTCAAAATTCCTTGTGTTTACATGTAAAAATTTTAGAATAAGCTTGTCAATGAGGTTTTGATTGATGTTGCATTGGACTTGTAGATAAGTTTGGGGAGGGTGTATATTCTTACTTGTTGATCAAAAAGCCGTCGACTTGGATGAACCCTTTTCTTGTCCATTTCTAACCCACCCTAGGTCTCGGCACTACTTGTTTTCTGCTTTTTCTGTGCCTGGACCCCCTGTACTCTTCACTTTGTCATCCAGTTAAGCTCAGCTTTGTACCAATAGCTCTTGCTTTGATGCCTTACGTCTCCTCTAATAACCAATTCATAACTTCTTTCCAAGTTCATGGTTCGTCTCCTTCTTCCTGGGTGAGTTATCCTTAGACTATCTGCTCAGTGTTTTGACCTCTCTGTCTTGGGAACTAGGCACTCTCATTTCCAGTTTCCATGGGATGCCTTGTACTCCTGGGAATAGCCATGTTGTGAAGTCTCCCAACAGCTAAATGTGGTCTACACCCCGTTGTGTGGTAAAGCTTCTTCGTAACTCTCTGGTTTCCTCACTTAAACTCACTATCTTGCGCTCCTGCTTCAGCCATACTGAGCCCTTAGTAGCTCCAAGAACATACGTGCTGTCTCTCAAATCTGGACTCTTTTTTTTTTTTTTTTACATAGACTTTATTTTTTTAGAGCAGTTTCAGGTCTACAGCAGAATTGACCAGAAAGTACAGAGTTCCCATAAAGCCCTCCCCACCCACACATATATACTTCCCTACCCTCAACATCCCTCATCAGTGTGGCATATTTGGAATGATCGATGAACCAACATGGGCTCATTATTATCAAAGTCCATAGTTTACATTAGGGTTCACTCTTGATGTACATTCTGTAGGTTTTGACAAATGCATAATGACATGTAGCCACCACTATAGTATCATACAGAATAATTCATCACCCTAAAAATCCCTTGTGCTTCATCTGCTCATCCCTCCCTCCCCCCTCCCCCAAGCCCCTGGAAACCACGATCTTTTTACTGTCTCTGTAGCTGTGCGTTTTCCAGAATGTCATTTGGTTGGAATCATACAGTTTGTAGCCTTTTCAGACTGGCTTCTTTGATTAAATCTGGAGTGTTGCACATCCTATTACTGCCACCTCAACAATATGTCCCCCAGACACACCCACTCCCCATCCTGTTAGTTTAGGGACCTTCCCTGATTCTTCAAGGCTGGTTGAGATGTTTCTTCTCTGAGCTCTCATAACAACAGCTTGCATTTCCTCAAAGCAGCACTTATCGCATGGTGCCCCCTGAAAGCAGGAACTGGGTCTTTCTCACTGTTGAATTTCCAGTACTTAGTACAGTGCCTGGCACAGACAAAGCTCTCCATCAATATTAGATCAGGGAATGAATAACGAGTAGACACTGTCAGTACCTCCATGTGTACTCTTCGTGGGTGGGAACCCTGACTCACTTACGGTACATGTGGAGGAGACAGGTGACTCATTCTGCCCCCAGCACTTGTTAAAAATATTCATTATCCAAAGTCACTTTATATGCACTGATCAATCTCCTAATCTTAATGCACTTCCCAAGTAGATTTCTTAACTGAAACAGAAATGTGTTGGCTGGATGATACTTATTGGGAAACAGATTCACACTGTAAATGAGTATTTTGGCTTCTACTTTTTAAAGCAATCTTATATAATTTTGGTTGACATGGATACAATCTCAGAACTCCTTCTGGGAACTGAAAGAATTAAGTTTTCCTTTTTTTTTTTTCATATGTACATTCCCCAAGGAGGACATCTCCCATTTCTTATGTTTTCCCCACAGGATCTAAATGATTGTAGAAGACCTCGATGGTGTTCAATAAACATAAGTTGAATTTAACGATTAACAAGGCAGCAAACTAAACTCTAGGAACATGGATTAGTTTGCTAGGGCTGTTGTGACAAAGTGCTGCAAACTGGGTGGCTTATGGACAGAAATACATGATCTCATAGTTCTGGAGGCTGGAAGTCTGATATGGTGGCAGAGTTGGCTCTTCCTGAGGGCTGTGCAGAAGAATCTGCTCCACGCCTCTCTCCTAGCTTCTGGTGGTTTGCTGGCAATCTTCGGCAATCTTAAACAAGCATCGCGCTGATTTCTGCCTTCATCTCCACATGGCGTTCTCCCTGTGTGTATCTCTGTGTCCAAGTTTCCCGTTTTATAAGGACGCTAGTCCTGTTGGATTAGGGGCCCATCCTACTCCAGAATGACCTTGTCTAAACATGTCTAGTTACACCTGCAATGACCCTATTCCCTGCAATGCAAATAGTCACATTCTCAGGTACCTGGCATTAGAGCATCAGCAGGTGATTTTTGAGGAGGTAGACCTAGACACCTACCACTTACAGACTGTGAGCTTTCTAGCATCTCAAAAGCTCTGAGCCCCAATTTTATTCATCCTTCATTTAACCAGGCTTTACTAAGCTCTCTGTTTTAAACCAAGCACTGTCTAAGATACCAGGGATATAATATTGAGCAAAACAGATACAGTCACCACCTTCATAAAGCATGTAATCCAGTGGGGAGTAAAGATAATTAAACAAGCATTAACAAGAAATTGAGAAAATGCCATGAGGTAGAAATCATAGAATTAAATGGGAACATAGAGCAGAATTATCTGTCAATCCTTGTTTGGGGACTGGGGTGGAGAGTTGTGAAGACTTCCCCAGAGAAGTGACATTCAAAGTAAACACTGATAGATTTGTAGCATCCAGGTGAGGAGACTGGAGAACCAAGCTTGTAGGGTTATCAGGAAGATTAAATTGCATAAAGTCATTTATCTAACTGTTACCTGCATGCTCCCACTTACCCCTATGGAGTCACCTCCTTTGGAATCTACTGTCATTTATAGAACTGCTTACTGTGTGTCAGGCTCTGGGCTGGCTTCCCACATCTTATCTAATTTCTTTAAGGCAACCTCATGAAGACAACATTTAAAGTGCCATCATCTTTTAAAAAGTGATGACAAGACCACTCTCTCACTTGGGGCTAAATTATGCAAATTGCCATTGACTCAAAAGTAGTTCTTTGAAACATAAAAGTAATGAAAATTGTAATGATATTATAAATACAAGTTGTGGAAAGTTCTCCATACAGTAGAGTGAAGAGAAATTCAAAATAACATTATAAATGTAACTTATGGAAAGGTCTCCATACAACACAGAGTGAAGAATAAATCTTCAGCTAAAAAAGTTTAAATGCAAAATGTTATAATAAGTATCTGGAAATGTGTTTTATTGAATGTGCAATTCATTTGCTTCTACTGCTGGCCAGGGAACTGTCAGTTTTGAATCCTTGCAAATACTGGCAGATAGCTATAGAGATGCAGCATTTTCAAATAAAATAGTGACCTCTTTGGTAATCCAGTCATGTTTTCTCCCCTGAAGGCCTTGCTCCAAATAATGCTTGCTAGTAGAAGTGAGTTGTATTTCCAAATGTAGAAAAGAGTCCAAAACTATAGAGGCATTATTCAAAATACGTACCAGGCACACCACTGCTGAAATGCTTGTTGAACTAGTCAAAAAGTTAGTGAAATTTTTGCAAAATTCCTTCATCAAATAACACTTTCCAATATTACACTTTATCAACTGTAAAAAGATGTGAAGAGAGATTACTAGGTGTACATTTCCAGCATATACTTTGCTTTACATGTAGCTTAACCCACTTATATGCAGAACATGAGTCAGCTCCTTGAATATGTGTAGTGCATGTGTTATGGAACCAAACTGGGGTCCAACCACCCCCTCGCAGTAAAGCCAATCTCCTGACCCCAGGTTGTGGTGAAGGAAAGTACGGCATTTATTGCAGGCGCCAAGCAAGGAGAACAGGCAGCTAGTGCTTAGAAGACCCAAACTCCCTGAAGGCTCTCAGGGAAAGGTTTTTAAAGACAGGGTGAGGGAAGGGGGTTGTGGAGTGCATGATCAGCTTGTGGACGTTCTTTTGATTGGTTGGTGGTGATGTAATTGGGAGTCAATACATCAACCTTCTGGTTCCAACTGGTCTGGGTCTACATGCTTGTGGGCAGCACACAGTTAACTTCTTCCATCTGGTGGGGTTTCAGCATCTGCAAAAGAGCTCAAAGGACATGGCTCAGAATATTGTCACCTATTTTTCCGAATATTTTATTCCCAGAGGCTAATCAGCAGCCAACAATATGCTTCTCAATCTTGATCCAAGGTTGAAAAAACTGGAGGTTTTTACCATGATGAATAATAGCCAATTTCTGTGCATATTTTCAGGGTGATGTGTTGAGAAATAGTTGGTGAATACAAAACTCTATTTTTTCATACTGACACATAGGAGTTGATACAAACAAATTCTTCTCTTATTTTTAAGTTAGGCATAAAAAGAAAACATTTCTCTGTGACTTGATTACTTCAATTACTTAGAATGCACTGCTGTATTTCAAAATTGGAGTCAGTATCTTGAATAAACTGAATCTATCATTTCATACCAAAAGGATTATAATTTCTAATGTTCAGAACAAGATACTAGAAATTCTTAAGACCAAATGGTAAAGAAATTCTTCAACCCTTATTTGTTTTTAAACATTTTTTATTGATTTATAATCATTTTACAATGTTGTGTCAAATTCCTCTTCAGTCCTTACGGCTAATATTTTTCTTCCATTGTCAGAGGAAGAAACTGATGATACATTATTGATAATGTTTGAAAAGTCAAATTGAAATGCTGCCATAAACCATATTTTTCAGAGATGCATTCAACCCAAGAATGAATTGTATTCATCTTTCAAGTTGAAAGATTAGTTGAAAGTTAAAACTTTGCCTATGATGTATGCATGTCTGATGAACATGGAAAGCAATCTTCAGTGATAAATCTGTCCTTTCTGGATCAATGTTTTATCTGAATATCCAGAATTATCTAAGCATCCTTACAATTATGATTTGGGATCTTCCAATTTAGAAGGAGTAAAGAGTAAGGAAATCTACTGATTGTGGAACTTGGACATGTGTTGAGCTATTCATTATCAAACTGGCTATAGGTAACCCCAAATCAGTGCCTTGTGTGCAGCAAATGCCCATGAAGTGCTCTGCAAATGCTGAGAAATTGAGAAGCATTGTGCTAGAAATTCTGACTAGTTTTCTGTCTCCTCTTAAAGCCCCTACTCCTGGAATAAGGAATTACCCTGAATCACAGACTGTTGACTAAGTTAACATCAGTCCTCATTTTTGCCATTTCTTTTTTCCCCAGGGTTGGAACCCCATCACTGATTTTTGACCCATCACTCAATCTGGTTTCTCACTGTTGCTCACTACCTGGACTCTGGATACTCTACCATATTGAATATCCTGGAGCCAACTGCTCCAGCTTCTGCAGTCAGATAGCCTAGGATGTTCGTCTGAGTGTGGCACTTGGGTGCTTCTTCCGGAGCTTGTTGTTAAGAAATACACACTTCTTTCTTACTCTTGATGGGTCTCTCCGCCTGGAGGTAGCACAACTACTACAACACACCTGGCTTTAACTACTCCCATTTATGAGATTTGTGGTTTTTGAAGAAGAAACTGGGCATGAGTAACCCACTGCCTTCCTCCTCTGTTTCCTCTCGGGACCGTGCCAAACATGGAACAGGGGCTGCTCTCACATGGGCAATCCAGCCAGTGTCCGACATGACCTGTGACAAGGTGGATGAATCTGTCTGTCATAGGGCTCAGTATTAGGGATTCAGCTGGCCTGCGTGTCACATTTACCAATATCACCTTTTCTTGGTAGTAAAAGTGGTAATTTTGTTCTTCCTTAACCTAGTATTTTCACATCTCTCACCCCGTTTAAAGGGTTAGAAAAAGGGTGCTATTACTTAGCTTTGCTCAAACTCCAAAACTGGCCTCTGTTTCCAGATCAGTTTCCCCCATTGCTGTCCCACCTGGGTGACAGGAACCTGTACAGCCTTTCATCTCATTCCTTCTCCCCACCAGCTGGGAAACAAAATGCCCGGGCCTCAGAGAAGCTCGCTGCGGTAAGACTGCCAAGTAGTCAGCAGCCTCTGTCTAGGTGACTTCACCAGTTATGAAAACATGTAACAAGTTCCAGCCAGTCCATATATCCCCACCTTGTTCGTAAGCTGTTGGAGTTCATTTCCAAGCTCTTGCTGAAATCCAAGTGCATTCCCACCAAACTGGTAAAAGCATCCAAAAATACAGTGAGGCTAGTTCATTCTGAATTATTAGAGCAAATGCTGTTAGACTGATGGTAAAGCTAAATCTTACATATTTTTATAACTTCTGTGTCTGGCATGTGGGGACGAAGAATGTCACCTGTCTTATCAGTAAACATAGGATGTCATGGCCATCAAGCCATCAGCGACTGTAGCTGCCCCTTCTTGCACCCTGAGGGGCTTCAGGATGGAGAAAAGCAGGACAGTCACTCTAGACAAGGTGCATATCAAAGAAATGACTTCAATGAACCCAAGTTCTTGCATCTTCCCATACATAGAAAAGTGCTAAATTCAGTAACTTGAGATGTCTGTTTTTTTTAAATAGTAATCTTTTGAAGTTTTGACTACCTGTTTTTTTTGCAAAAACTTCTTTATATCCTGGCTCTTCCCTTGCCTCTTTTGAGCAATCCCTCAGAGCTATCCAAGAGGTTGCCTCCTGGGCTTAAGTCCTCAGCAAGTCCGCCGAATAAAACGTAATTCTCAACTTCTAGGTTGTGCATTTTATTTTTCAGTTGACACATGTATACATACTCAATCAATGTTTTGACAAGTGAATAAATTAATTAATCAAATAAACATTGCTGACTCCTAATAATTATCTTTTTAAGTTATAAATGTTTACCACATTTTAAATAATTCCCTCAGTTTTTTTTCTTGTTCTAGTTTCAAACTCATTAATATTTATTTCTAGAAGCCCTCTTTCTTACTGTTTTGGTAAAACTAAGCAACATTTACCTTCCCCCAGTCTTCCAGCCTAAGTCTCCTCCATCATTTCTTAAAGAGCAGAAATGTCAACTTCATCAACATAAGATACATTTTATTAATACATTCTGTGCCCTGGGATGTAATTATTCTGGTTCTGGGAATTTAAAGCACATTAAGTGCTCTTTTATTATTATCTTTCATCTTCAGGGAAGTGTCTGCTGAAAGATAGCATTTCTACCATTTATTGTTAGAATTATTCCCCTTGGCTGTGAAGCAAAGTAGGAGTTGAATCATTTACTTTTCTCTCTTTCATGTGCTCACATTCTAAGATCTGCCTTATGAAGTGAGTCTGTGCCTTTCTCTGTTTCCTTTGTAGTATTATTTACAATTTTGCCAGCCACTGCTTTTCCGGGCAATATTCTTTTGGTTTCAGTAATTTGTCATCATTGTTTGGCTATGATTCCCTCCCTCTGGAGTTTGTACGTAGGCTTCTTTTTTATAAACAGAGCCCAGGAGACACTTTCTAAGGTCACTCCCTTTCTCTGAGAGCCCACTGCCAGATTTAGGGTTTGTGCAAGGTCATCATTCTCCTAGACCATAGTTGACTGGACAAAGGATGGACCCCTGAGAAATCAGACTCTCTCTCTCTCTCAGGAATTTGGAGCTAAGACTGAATTGGTATTTTCACTTGGGTTGGCTACCTGAATGGAGAGATTGGGACCTCCGAGGTTGTGAAATTGATACAGGAAAATGGGGCACGAGCAAATGGCCATGTCCCAGGTCCCAAGTGAGTCCCTGGGACATGCCCTGTCAAGTGAGGGTCCTAGGCTTTGCACAGGAAAGAATTCAAGAGTGAGCTATAGTTGAGTAAAAGATTTATTCAGAGAGATGCACACCCCATAGACAGAATGTAGGCCATCTCTGAAAGCCAGAGAGGCCACGAGGTCTTGGGGTGGTTGAAGGAAAAGAAGATGCACCCTACATAGACAGAGTGTGAGCTGTCTCTGAAGGCACAAGAGGGGACAGAGGGGCCTAGATGATAAACATTTCACAGGTAGAATGTGGGCCGTCTTATTCAGAAGGGACAGTGGCCATGAAGTGCTGGTGGGGGTTAGTTTTTATGGGCAGGGTAATATCACATGCTAACAAGTGGGAGGATTATTCCAACTAGTTTGGGGAAGGGGCTGGGATTCCCAGGTATTGGACTGTCACCCACTTTTTGACCTTTTATGGTCAGCCTCGGAACTGTAGTGGTGCCTGTGGGAGTGCCATTTAGCATGCTATTGTATTACGATGAGCGTATATGAAGGGCAAAGTCTACTGGGAGTCAAATCTCCTGCCATTTTGGCCCTCAAGTTCTACTGGGAGTTGAACTTTTGCCGTCTTATTGCTAATTGTGTCATTCTTTTAGTGGTTATGTCCTGCCCTCTTCCCTCCTATCTCAAAATGGAGGATCATTGGACTGTACACAATGAGTTGGTAAGAGAGGAGAATGGACAAATCATAGAATGAATGAGAGACAGTGAATCAAGGAGATGAACTCCTGATGACTTTCCAGGTCCTAGCCAATCAGGGCAGCATTCTTTTTTGAAATTCCAGTTTGTGTTCTTGCTTGTCCCTGCTCCCATTTCCTTGACTGTCCATGTTACAGGGTAGAAGGCAAGAGCTGCTTGAAGAACACAGAGAAGTGCAGGGCTGTGGGTTGAGCCAGGCCATCTGGTTTGGAAGGATCTTGCACCACTTCCTGGCTGTGAACCTGGGCGGATGACTTACTCCCCCTGTTGTCCCATCTGTAAAATAGGGGTAACACTGCCTATCTCGTACAGTTAGTGTGACGATTAAGTTAACTATAAGTATAATATCCTTAGAACAATTACCATCATGTCATAAAGGAACTGATAAGTATGTGCAAGTTATTTTTATTATCTTAGTTTTTATCCAAAGCCTGAAACTATTTGAAGAGCAGGACTATAAGCCCCTAGGGGTGAAATGAGGGAGTGGAGCACCTTGGAGGACATAGTGTGTGTTGGGTGGAGCAGACCAGGTAGAGGGTAGAGATTAGGATGGCCTGGAAGAGCAGTGCTTCATGCCAAACTCTGAAGCAGTGTCTGAGAATGGACTGACCCACAGAGGGAAGGGCTGCCTCCTGAGTCTGAAGCAGAAGCAGGACTCTGCTCCCAGCTTCACTGGAGCTCCCCGTGCTCAGAGGATGGCAGGGATGTCAGACTGCTAGCAGCTTCCCAGTTCCCATTCTTTCCTTCTTCTTTAAGAAAAGAATGCTAAATTTTATCTGGCCATCCATGTAAAAGTGGCTGGATTTTTTTTTTTTTAACATGAGAGGGAAAACAGACTTCTATTTTAAGCCATTGTTATTTTTGTACACAGCCATTTTGATTTCTATCTGATTCAGCAAGAAAGTAACTGAGCTTCCAGACCTGAAGTACAGACGAGGATGATAGGGAAAATGACTAGAACAATGGGAGAAATGACTAGGACAATGGGAAAAATGGAACAACAGATGGAAACTGAGACTTGCTGACCAGAGACTGGAGAGACTTCCACTATTCTCTGGTGCCCCTTGGACAAAAGTGGGCAAGGATGTCCCCAAATAACCAAGATTTTATATCCCTCCAACCTGGCAAAATGAATCACAACAAGGTGTACGCTGATGTAGTATTTCTTGCATATCTGAGTTTATTGTTTGAGATTCAAGACCACTAGAGAGCCTTAGCTGCCCTTGGATTTTGTGATTTAGCCCAGAATCCTTTTTAATATATTCTCTTTATTTGGTTTTTCTAAAGTTAATTCAAAGTGATTTGTTACTCGCACCCCAAAGGGCCCCACCTAAGACACAGACCCTATGTGGGCAGCCACGTTAATTTCTTACGGTGTCTCTTTCTTTCATCTCTGGCTAAGAATATTTTAAATTGTACTGTCAGATTTCATTTTTAGGATCTTCTGTCTTAGCTGTGCTGCTTTTTGGAAGAGTCAGTTCCTGGGATCAGGTCTTTTTTTTTTTTTTTTCCTTTTTGCCTCACATTTGACATCCGCATTATCAAAGATTATAGCCTGGGGAGACGGGTGGAGGGGCTTCCTCCCTTCACCCCATGCTGACTTGTTTCTTTGGGTTCATTGTCATTTCCAGACAAGCACTCAGTGGTTCCTTATTGATCTAAATCAAGTCCAGAATTGCAGTTCTTGCTGCTTCCTCTGCCAGCTGAGCAGGCAACTGTCAGCAAGGCAAGTCAAGAATTTATCAGCTGTAATTCTTCCAGCAGAATTAATCTACTGAGAGATGCGTGGCTCTTTTCATCTTTCAAATATGGTTTTTACACATCTAGAGGACAAGGAAAGAGATTCCTAGGCATGGTGTGGATAACACCTATGGGGACTGCCTTTGTTATTTAAACCTTTCACAGATCCCGGGCGTTCTTGGAAATTGGTTGACTGTTAAAACAAACTGAAGCTAACCCCTGGAGAGAAGTAGTTGGAAAGAACACAGAAATAAGCACCAGGAGTGGGAAACTCAAAACCCCTACTTTACCACTGATTGACTCTGTGATCCTATACAAGCCACTCTAACTGGCTGGGCTGTACTCTTTCCATGTAAAAGGGAGATAGCTATCTCTCTTCTGGAGAGCTCACAAAATTGTCTGGTGCCAGTGCTTAGAAACATCAGCAAGTTCTGTTGAAGTGTATATTATTATCATTATCTTAATGTGCCCCAAACCCCAGCCACCAACTCCCATGTGAAATCTTGTCCCAGCCACACAAAAGGAGGGAGAGAAAGGAAACTAGCATCTATTGAACACCAAGTACTATGCTAAGGATATTGGCTGTGCATTTTCATTTAACTTTCCCATCAGTGTTGCTGAAACACGGCCTCCATACCCTGCTTACTGAATTGAGACTCGAGGACAGAGTTTTGGATGAAGTAGAAAAGGCAGCTTTATTTCTTTGCCAGGCAAAGGAGGTCACAGTGCGCTAATGCCTCTAAGACTGTGAGCCTACTGGGGAGAGAAGGCAGGGGGCTTTATAGTAAAATTCAAAATTTCAAGGGGTAGAGCTAGTTTCCTTAGAGATTGCATATAGGGTAACACATTTTTGCAAAGTTATTCTTGTTTTTGCAGATACAGCAGTCCCCTTCCCTCTGCTGGTTATGAAGTTCACCTCCAGCTTTGGGACTCTCTTAACATTCTTGTACCTAGAAAAAAGGATGCATAGGAAGGGACTCCACGGAAAAGAGCTCTAGAGAAAACTCATGCAGTTTAAAGCCAGGTTGATAAATGCTTTTAGCCTTTTAAGCAGGCTGAGGCCTGCAGCTCAAACAACAGGATACAAGGAAACCACAAGGAGTCAGGAGCAGGGCACTGGGGGCAAAAGCAGGGAACTGAGCATGATCCCTACATACAACACCAGCAACACAAGGGGGTTGGGAGGACCACCAAGCCTCCCTCCTCTCCAGCCTAACCCTGGTCAGCAAGAGCATGAGAAAAATCCCTTAAACCATTATATAGCTAAGCAGTTACAAACACCATTGTAGATATCGGATGGTCACTGATGCCAATAGGGTCCTGCTCGGTTACATTGGCCCAATGCTTCATATATTAAGGTATATTTCTGTGTTCACTTTGCAAACAAGGTTCTGGGAGTTTAAGCAATTACTTGCTCAAAGTCTTATAATTGATAATTCTCAGAGACAAAATTTAAGGCCCGCGTTTACACCAAAGCTGGTGCGTGTTTATATATCCTGTACACACAGAGGCCATTGGACAGGGAGGTGAGGAAATGAGTAGTTGGAATCCCAAGGTTATCTTTTTTATGACATATACTTTTGTTTCCTTCAGTAATTGCAGTATCTTTATGGCATGACATGAATTTATGGAAATGGAACTCCAGAGAATTTACAGCAGTAGCGAATATAAGCTCAATTTACAATAACTAATCTTTCAACTGTCATCCAGGAACTCAGGCCTTCAGTTCATGTCAGTCCTCTGCCCAAAGCCCTGCAATGGTTTCTTAGCCCACTGTCAGTGAAAGCCAGAGTCTCACAACAGCTTCCCTGGGCCCTGTGTGTTCGTCCCCTCCCATCCTTACTTCCTGGTCCTCAGTGCTTATCACTCTTTCCCAGCCCACTCTGCTCCAGCCCTCCTTGTCTTCTTACTAATCCTCTAGGCTGCCAAGGATTCTGCTGTCCCAGGGCCTTTGCACCAGCTGTTTTGTCCTACCTGACTGCTCTTGCTCTTTCCCAGAGGTCCACACATCTTACTCTCTCACTTCAAGTCTCTGAACTTATCAGCGAGGCCTTCCCTGACCACCCTTTGACATTACAGATACCCTCTCTCCCAGCAGCCTTCCCACATCTTTAAGAAGCCCCTTTTTCCTTGCCATAAGGAAGAAACAGAATTTCCCAGGAAATAACATTTCTCCCTTGAAGACACAGAAAGTCTTTTGTCAACTGGAAGGAAAAAAAAGCACAACATGAGAGTTGTGAGTTAAGTTTTATTTGGGGCAAAATGAGGGCGATAGCCTGGGAGATGCATCTCGGACAGCTCTGAGGAACTGCTCCAAAGAGGCAGGGAGGAACGTCAGTGTTATCTATGATTTTAGTGAAGGGGACCTGTACAGTCAAGCAGACATTCAGGCAGACTCACAAGGAGCAGATGTCACTGTCAATGATTTTAGTGCTTTTCTAAATATGAGGGGATACAAGAATTCAGGCTCATAAAATCTTCTCCTGAAAATATCTATCTGCAGGCCTGTTCCACCAGTTTTCTCTGAGCACAGAGTGCCTCATTCCTGATCTCCACCCTGAACTCCTTCAGGATGTATTGAAGGTCAATGGCTGCAGTGGCTCATGACTTCATCCTTGTAGAAGTGGATGGCAAGTACCAATTTTTAGTTGGCACTTTCAACAGCCCTTGTCAGCATTGGATCAGGAACAGCTTTAGAAAGCACTGCAATAAATTCTTCCATTTTACAGATGAGGAAAGGAAGGCTCAGAGAGGGGGAAATGATTTGTTTGAGAATGAGAAGCTGGGCAGAGATGGGTCTGAAGAGAGAATGCAAGTTCATTCATGTATTTAATCATCTAACAAATATCTGTTTAGGACACACTACATGTTACAGTCTTGAGTTACTCTGGTGAATATAACCAGTGTCAGTTCTTACCTACCGCTAGAGCCTACCTCTATCAGCCTTATGGGACAAGTCATTATATAAACAAATGAGAATTCAGCTATGACAGGTGTCACAAGGGAAAAGCACTTGGTGCGATGAGAACATTGTCTGGGGGTTTGACTTGAGCAGGGAGTTCAATGAACACTTTCTTGAGGGAATGGTGCCTCTAGAGCTGAGAACTGAGGGATGAGTGACAGGTAGCTGATGGAGGAGCCAAGGGCCTTTCAGGCAGTTAGGTAGAGTGTGGTCTGAGATGAGGTGAGAAATGGGGGTGGAGGTAAGAGTCTACAGCACTCTATAAGCCATGATAAGAAATTTTATCTTTATCCTAAGAGATACTGAAAGGTTTATCTGATTCCTATTTCCGTTGCTTACCCCTAATCACACTGTCAAATAATGTTAAGGATAAGTAATAGAGGAGGCAGATTCAATTTCTATTTATATCCATGAACCACCCAAAGGGCAAAAAAATAAACTTGGAAAGACATTCCTTCCATCCCTTGCCACATCCTATTTTCCTGGCCACCTAGGCAGTCAAATGCCTCCTGTTTCTCTGCAAGCCTGGTTTGTGTGCACTGTACACGTGCACGATGTCTTGATATTCCTGGTGCAGGGATAACCAAGCTTTATTCTAGTTAATTTCATTTATTTCCAAGTAATTTATCCACCTGGGTTATTTGATCTGCAATTACTTTCTGTCAGGGTGCCCAAAATAATGGCCATCCCAACTTCTCAATGCAATGCAGTTGCATGATATTGCATGATGGTAATGCAATGTCTCCTGGTGTTATGAAGTCCCACTCTCTGGTTCCAGAATGTAGAGAAGACCCAGGGGCACCATTATTAGCCACTTTGAAGGTTTGTGATGTAACCTGCTTGCTTGTTTAAATATTGCTTATCAGTAAGCATCATGTCCTTCTGGCATCTGGGGACTTTGCTGACCCTGGAGTGACTGTCCCTCTCAGAGCTAGTTTCCATATGCAAATCAGCCAGTCCAAAGCTCACATCCCTGCCACCTCTTACACTCTGAGCCACTTCTCTGCTCCAGTCACTGTAGGGCCAGGTACCAGACAAGGAGAGAAGCCCTGACCCCAGAGCCAACAAACTGTTCACACTGGCCAATCCTGAGCCTGCCTCCCCTGCCTCACCCGTTCCTTCCCCTGGAAGAATAATGGCTCTTACTTACACTTTCCTCCTCCTCCTTCTGCCTCCTGGCCAATCCTGGTGCTTCCCTGTGTGGCCCAGCATGGTGTGCTGAGCCCCCTCCTCTTGGGAACACTGGCTAACAAACCCTCTTTTCAATGACCATCATCTCCTGATCTGTTGGCCTCATCATTCCTGAATAATAATCAAACCAACATTTTAAGACCTCTTCCTCAGACTCTTCTTTCATTCCTTTCTGAGAAATCCCATGTGAAATCGCTCGGGTCTCCTTGGGCTTGTGCTAGTGGACAGGCACGAGCTCTGGAGCCTGGCAGACCCGAGTTGACAGACCTGCTGTGCCCCTTAGCAGCTGCGAGACTGCGGGCCTCTAGCGTCACCTCCTTGACCCTTTCTTCCCGTGCACAAAAGCGGGGATCGTAGCATCTGTGTCACAGGGCTGGTTGAGGATTAAATGAGACAGCACAGGAGCCAGTACATGTGGCTGCTTCGTGCACATTAGTCCCCTCGTCCCTTCAGCAGTCTAGAGCCACCTTTGCTGTCTGTGTTCTGTCTGCTCATTTTTGTTTTTTTGTTCAGTCAACCAGGAATCTTGAAGAGAATCCATGGATGATTTATTATAAGCTTTTCAACCTTTGCTTCCTTTGTTTGTCAACCTCCAGCATACCAGAGCCTTTTCTTTTCCCCTTTGTAAAGCCCCTGCCGACGCTGACAGGTTCTGAGAGTGGGTTTTTGATGAACCGCTTGGATCCAGCACTCACTCCAGCTGCTTCTCTCACGCCAATGGCTCATCAAAGGGTTATCCCAAGACCACGGGCCTTGGAGCCAGGCCTGGGTTCCAGCGCTGACTCTGCTTCTTATGTAGACCTGGGCTTTTTTTTTTTTTTTTTTCACTGAAGTATATTTGATTGACAATTTTGTGTTTATTTCAGGTGTACAGCAAAGTGATTCAGTTATACATTATATATATATATATTTATATATATTTAATATATATATTATATTATAATAGGTTATTCTAAGATATTGAATATAGTTCCCTGTGCTTTACAATAGAACCTTGTTTATCTATTTTATATATAGTAGTTTGTATCTGTTAATCCCAAACTCCTAATTTATCCCTCCACCCTCCCTTTTCCCCTCTGGTAACCATAAGTTTGCTTTCTATGTCTATGAGTCTATCTCTATTTTGTGAGTAAGTTCATTTGTATCACTTTTTAGATTCCACATATAAGTGATATCATATGATATCTGTCTTTCTCTGTCTGACTTACTTCAGTTAGTATGATAATCTCTATGTCCATCCATGTTGCTGCAAGTGGCATTAGTTCATCCTTTTTATGGCTGAGTAATATTCCATTATATATATATATACATTACAAATTCTTTATCCAATCATCTGTCGATGGACAGATTGCTTACATGTTTTGGCTATTGTAAACAGTGCTGCTATGAACATTGAGGTGCATATATCTTTTCAAATTAGAATTTTCATCTTTTCTGGATATATGTCTAAGAGTAGGATTACAAGATCATATGGTAACTCTATATTTAGGTTTTTAAGAAACCTCCATACTGGCCTCCATAGTGGCTGCACCAATTTACATTCTGACTAACTGTGTAGGAGGGTTCCTTTTTCTCCACATCCTTTCCAGCATTTATTTTTTGTAGACTTTTTGGTGATGGCCATTGTGACCAGTGTGACATGATACCTCACTATAGTTTTGATTTGCATTTCTTGAATAACTAGTGATGTTGAGCATCTTTTCCTGTGCCTGTTGGCCATCTGTAGGTCTTCTTTGAAGAAATGTCTACTTAGGTCATCTGCCCATTCTATTTAATTTTATTTTTTTATATTGAGCTGTATAAGTTGTTTGTGTATCTTGGAAATTAATCCCTTGATGGTTGCCTCATTTGCAAGTATTTCCCCCCATTCTGTAGCTTGCTTTTTTGTTTTGTTTGTGGTTTTCTTTGCTGTGCAAAATTTGTAAGTTTAATTAGGTCTCATTTGTTTATTTTTATTTTTATTTCCATTACTCTAGGAGATGGATCAAAAAAAATTGTTGTGGTTTATGTCAAAGAGCGTTCTGCCTTTGTTTTCCTGTAGGAGTTTTATGGTGCCCAGTCTTATATTTAGGTCTTTAATCTATTTTGAGTTTATTTTTGTATATGGTGTAAGAGAATGTTCTAATTTCATTCTTTTACAGGTAGCTGTCCAGTTTTCCCACCATTACTTATGGAAGAGACTGTCTTCATTGTATATTCTTACATCCTTTGTTGTGGTTTAATGGACCATGAGTGCGTGGGTTTATTTCTGGACTTTCTGTCCTGTTCCATTGATCCATGTGTCTGTTTTTGTGCCACTACCATACTGTTTTGATGACTGTAGCTTTGTAGTATAGTTTGAAGTCAGGGACGGTAATTTCTCCAGTTCTGTTGATTTTTCCTCAAGACTGTTTGGCTATTCAGGACTTTTTGTGTTTCCATACAAATTTTGAAATTATTTGTCCTAGTTCTGTAAAAAATGACATTGGTAACTTGGTAAGTATTGCATTCAATCTGTAGACTGCATATAACCTGGGCACTTTGGTTAACCACTCTAAGCTTTAACTTTCTCACTAGTAAAATCAGGATAAAAATGTACATGCTGCCCGTATCTCAAGAGTGTTTTGTGAGTTATACGGGACGATGTATATGAAAAGTGTAAAGTGATGTAACATCAGGAAGGACTATAATTAAAAATACGAGAGGCAACTGGGGTTGGCCCTCTGTTTTTCCTCTTCTGTGTATCTTGCACTTCCCTCTGTACTTCCTGGCAGCCCTATATCCTATCCCCATCCATCCCATCTCTTCTCCCTCCCACCTCTCTCCGCCTGGTGCCTTTCAGAGTCCAGCCTTAAGGACCTTCTTTCTCCATTCTTGCAAGGATTTGTAGAGGAAACATCTGTGAAAGGGGGCAGAGAAACCACAGGGAACATGGAAGGAAAAGAAAGGATCAACTTTGTGTGTGTATGTGTGTGTGCATGCACGTGCAGCTGTGTACACTGACTGTGTCCCAGGTACTGTCTCATGTAAACTTCTTAACCCTGGAAGGTAGATCCTTAGTGTCATCACTTTACAAATGAGGACATGGAGTCTCAGAAAAGGACAATAACTTGCTGGGTAGTGGCCCATCCTTGATGCAAAATGAGAACTTTTTGAGTCTGAGCTCTTGACTACTTATATATATATATTGCTCCCCAGGCACTAAATATTTACTGAGCATCTACTATGTGCTGGGCACGGTGCTCGGTGCTGGGATACAATTTCTTTCTAAAGGAAAACAATTTCCAAAGGACCACCTTCAGATCACATTATAAAAATGACCTCCTTCAGCCAATACAGGGAGGAAACACCTGCCTTGGAGCCAGTACTTGGTGTTCATTTCTTCTCACAACTGACGCTGGTGGTTTCTTTGTGCCCATCCTTTGCAGCAAACAGGGAGCTCCTGCTCATGCCTTCTTTCAGTGCCTGTGGGGCTGAATGTTTGTTGTTGCCTTTAATTAAGAAAAAAGGAGCCCCCCCCCCTCCCAGGAAGAGAATGAACACAAGGGAACAAGAGAAAAGATGGTGACGGAAGAGCTCAGGGGTAAAGATGTCTGGGATAGAAGGGAGAGACTTCTCCTTTTAGAAACATCAGTGTTTTCAAAATAAAGTGTTAGTGTCCAGTGCATGTGGGTACCACACCTGCATTGCCCAAGCCTGGCATCGCCCAAAGTGAGAGCCGTACCATCTCTGAGACATCTTGGAATGTGCAGCAAGCGTGTCCTGAGCTCGCCTTTGTGTGCCGGACAGTGTGCCAGGGATGGGACGCGGTGATGCCCCCTTCTCCCGAGTAATGTCTAGTCTAGCCTGGAGGATGGAGACCCCCTAGCAGGGATGGTGACCACTTGGTTGTGCCAACTGGAGGTTCCTCCACGTGATGTTGTCACTGATTCTCTCACAGCTTTTCTTCCATTTTATCTTCTGTCTTGATGAAGGTTTTGCAATGTCTAAACTCCCAGAGAACAAGGAGAATTGGAACTTCCGGAAGTGCTTTGGGTTCCGTATCAGACCCTCTTCTGTATCTACATTCACTCCTAAGGTGATCTCAGGGTACTGCTGACCGAAGGCATTGGGACCATTTTTCTGTGTCCCAAATTCAAATTGTGATTCAAAAGTGGCTCCCAGAGAACGTGTGAAAAGTGCTATTTCTTTTATTAAAAAATACAAAAAAGAAAAAAAAAATGAACCAAACCCAAGACATAATACAAAACAAAATGAAAGAAGGATTAAAAAACCAAATAAACCCGAACAAAAACTCAAGGCAGTAGTTGGTTCTAGAATTTCAGTGAGGTCGCTATGTATCCGATGTCCTGTCAGCGTGCCCAGGTGCGAAGGAAATGAGATTAGAGTCTGTCTTAGCAGGAGGAGGGAGAGGTTTCCCCGCTGGCTCTGAAGGAGTAAATCACCATGTGGTGGAGAGAGCCACGTGGCAGGAAAGGGCAGGTGCCCCCTGGGAACTGAGGAGGGCCCTGAGCCAGCAGCCAGCAAGAAAGTAGGGCTCTCAGCCCTGCAGCCACAAGAACCGAGTTCTTCCAACAGTGAACTTGGAAGAGGAGCCTGAGTTCCAGGTGAGAAACAGCAAAGCTGGCACCTGACTGCAGCCTCGGGAGGCCCTGATCAGAGGGCCCAGCTAACCCACCGCTGGACTCCTGACCCACAGAAACTATTAGATAATATGTGTATGTTGGGTTAAGCCACCTAGTTTGTGCTAAGTTGTTATATATTAATAGAAAATGGACACCCCACCCCAAAAATATTGAATGCACATGAAGGATCTGTTATAATTGCATGCTGTTTCATCCCTGGTCAGGGATGCCATAAAGCACGGTGGTCAAGAACGTGAACCCTGGGCCAACCTGCCTGGGTTCAAATTCCAGCTTTGCTACTTACTGTGTGACTTTGGGCAAATTACTTAACCTCCCTGTGCCTGAATTGCCCCTTTCTGAGATGGGTCTAGTGATAGTACCTACCTTCGATTACTACTTAAACTAACTTAACTACTGAACTCACTACACACAGAATACTTAGAACTGTGACTGGTGCGTAGCAAGGACCACCCCAGTGCTTTCTGACGTTATCAGCAAGTCGAAACCAAAACAATTTGTGTTCAGAGACACAGGAGATCTACTGCTCCACATTGTAGACATAGAAACTGAGCTCCCGAGAGAGAGGTGTTTTGTTCAAGGTCAGAGGCGTGGTTCTAAATTTGCAAACTACATTTAATCCTGAAGGTAAAGGCTCTCAGAATCCACAGGCTAAAAGTCATATTGTAACCTATTCATGGAGAAATCAAGTCTAAATCAGGTTCAAGAAAAACAGGGCGGTTTCAGGCGTCTCCATGCTGGTAAACGAGTTTGCCTTCTTGTTCTCCAGGCTAGTGATGTCCTCCTTCAGGTGGGACAGAAACTCTCTCCTTGATCAAACCTTATTCCGGCTGCTCAGAGCCTTCTCTTCAACTAGGTCCCCATCCTGCCTTTGGGCAGCCCAGCCCAGTCTTAGCAAAGAGTCCTCCTATGTCCATTTAGTAAGAACCATCCCGCTGCACTGTTGATATCTGATCACTCTTGATATCTGATCAAATTCTTCACCCCCTACCTTTTGATGTGGAAGTCCTTGACTCGCCTTCACCCAGAATCCTGCTAAGTGGGTTTAGCAAGAATCCCCCAACTCTTGCCTCCTCTTAGTCATTTTCCATCCACCAGTCCCCTCCATTCTGCCTGTTGTCTACAAATCTCCCCTGTACTCAGAGTTGAGCCCAGTCTCTCCCCACTATCATGAGTGTCTTGACAGCTACAGCAATAGTCTTGAGTCAATCAATAATTTTTCTTTACCAGTTGTCATCTGTCTTGGAAAGTGAGTAAGTCTCCAGGCTCCCATCACACCCTGGGCTTCCTCTCCCTTTATCCCCCTGTAGAACGTTACCATTCATATACTTCTCGGCCTTCCCCACTGGACTGGGGGTCTGTGAGGGCAAGACCTATGTCTTACTCATCTTTGAATTATTACCACTTGGCACAGTGGCTGAACTTTAATAATTTTTTTTTTAAGTGAACCAATCACTTGCTTAAGTTGGGGGCTTTCTGCAGTCTCTAGTGATGACTGCTGGACATGCTGTCAGGGCTGCACAAATGTTTGGAAAGAGTTGACTGAGTCTTAAAGCTGTGAAGAGACTCTACTGTGTGCGCTCCGTTGACCAGCAGCGTCTGTAGCACGTGGCAGTTTGTTAGAAGTGCAGACTCTCAGGCTGTACATACTGAATCAGAGTTTGGTAAGATCCTCACAACTGATTCATAAGCACATTAAAGTTTGAGAAGCACTGGTATTAACCAAACCAAACCAAACCAAACTATCCTCAACGACTAGGTTTTTTCTTACTATTAAGTTTCTTTCAAAAGCGAAGATTCTGAATCCCTGGGAAACAGTGCAATTGACAGCTGACAACGTCATGAGCTTTGGAGCACATAGACCTGAGTTCAGTTTTCAGGGCTCTTATTTAACCTATCTGAGCTTCTGCTCCCTCCCTTCTCTTTAAAATGGGGATAATACCTGCATCATACTTTCTGTTGCTGATTAAATAAGATAAGGTATGTTGTACGCTGTTCGGCAAATGTTTGTCCCATTCCCCTCCTTCCCAGCTCCGGACTCACCGTTACCGGCATTACTCAGGATGGTTCATGACAACCAAGCAGCAGGAGGAAAGGACCTAGGCTCTAAGGAGGGGGAGCATGTTTCACCCCACGCTCTTTGCCCCCCTATCCCATACTCACTTCACTTCCATCCGCCAAAGCCAAGCGAACAGTCCTTGGAGACGGGAGTGTTTGAGGTGTGGCCCCATCAATGACTTCCTCTCACCGATCCCCAGTTTCCTCACTTAGGGAAAGAACAACCCCTCCCTTCATGAGATTCCAACAGGCAACAGAAGTAACAGTTCAGCCCACCAGCACGTGCGTGCTTCACACGTGGTAGCCGTGACTGGTTACCGGGAGCTCTGAACATCGTTGTCAGAGGACATGCTTAAACAGGGTCTTCGTCAGCTTCCTCTATTAGATAGATGTAGGTTTTTATGTTTGGATTTTACGTTTTATGTGCTATATCACTCAGAGTTGCTATGCTATTTAATATTAACAAACTTGAAAAGTCACATGTACATAGATATCTATTTTCTGAATTGCCCTGAGTAAGTATACCTACTTCTCATTCAAAACACTAAGCCAGCGAAACACCTGTCTGTACTCTTCAAAAATATCCCTGTCATAAGGTGCAAAAAAGGACCAAGGCGTTGTTCCTGATGAGAGACTATGAGCAACCAAAATGCATTATGTCTTGGACTGGATCTTGGAATCAGGGTTGGGGGTTAGGGGTGTGAATGATGGGGGTCACTGATACCAAGACGTGGCTAGAATAATTGGTGAACTCTGAATGGAGACTGTGTATTAGATGATGGTATCATCTCAATGTTAAATTTTTTGAATTTGATCATTGCACTGGGGTTCTACAAGAGAATGTCTTTGTTTTAAAAAAAAATACATGCTAAAATAATCAGGTTTTAAAAGGGCATGACATATACAATTCACTCTCAAATGTTTCAGAAAAAATATTATAGGCAGCGAGATAGGAAGCATTTGTGGCCCAATGTTAATGACTGCTGAACCTAAATGAAGGATCTGCGAAAGTTTTTTGTAGTCCTCTTGCCACTCTTCTGCAATCTAAGTTTAAAAATGAACTAAAATGTTCACATGTGTGTAATAAGATGAGACTTATCTTGGCACAGTCTGTTTATTTTTCGGCTAACTGGCTCAATCTGCATGACGTGAAAGCAGACTGTGCCTGGTGTCCTGTCAGATTCGTGTGCCCGTCACGGAGCAGGTGCTCAGTTATGTGAGATCCAGGAGAAATGATGGAGAGTGCCATGAAACTGCCCCGGTGCCACTGCAGCCCAGGCTTTCTTCCTTCGGAACCACCACAGCAGAACTTACCCGGGACTCTGTTGAAGAGACTGCTCTGGGCAGGCTCTGTCAATCATTTCATGACATCGTCCCGGCCTCCCTGATCAGATGGTCTGGGTACCACACCTTGGGAAACACTTTCTCAGCACAGACTGACCTTCTTTCATTACAGAAGATACTGTTTCTTAAGACTATCTGAGTGGGTTGGAAGAAACCAATGACCAAATCCATCAAATATTCACTCAAAATCCCACGTCTTGGTGGCGCCCCCTTAGTCTCCTTCCAGATCTCAACAATCATTCCTTGAAATTATAAACTGAACTTGAAATTACTTACTAGAACATTTTTGTTAAATGAAGGAGGACAAAGACTCTGGTATCCCCAACACTAGATCCTATGGGGCTGAAACTTCCTAGGATGCCTTCGGTAGATAACCAACATTTCCTAAACTCTAATGGCATTAAGTTGGAAAATAAACCCTTAGCATTAAAAGCAAGGGATAAAAAAGCCTGTGACCATGAACTGCATGAAGATATGACTGTATATGCACAGTAGCCAAGCTGAATTCAGTATCACATGAGGAGACAACAGCATATAGGGGAAAGACATTGGTTTCTGATGTTAGCCATATCTTGGTTCCAATTCCAGCCCCTCCATTAACAACCCGTGTGATTTCGGGTAAAAAGCATAATTTCTCTCCGAGCCGGTTGGTTCCATTAGCTAAATAGTAAGGGTACTAATGCCTTCCTTATATTACAACGTTGCTGTGAGGACCTGCCGGTGCCAACTCCCATAGAAGTCCTGGCTCAGTAAATGGCCACTCCGACTGTCTTCACCAAGAGTGTGCAGGCGCCGTGTCAGAGTGGATTTCAATCACGTTTCTCCCACTAACACAGAGCTCCCTAAAGGCCTGGTGACCACAAATAAGGCCTTAACTCAAAGACAGTAGAGTCTTTGAAAGGAATCAAATTAAAGTAGGGTCTGTCCTTTCAGGATGGGGTACAAAGAAGCTATTAGTCAGTTCGGCAAATGCGTCCTCTGTTAATCAGCTCAGCGCAGAGAGATCACTTTGAAGCAGTGTGCTGACTTGAGGTCTGAGGGGGAGCTGGAAGCTTAGTGCCTCTACCTGTGCCCCGTCATCTAGGAAATAACCCAGGAGAAGCATTTGGGGAGTCCGTTACCGCCCCCTAGAGTTGATCCCAGCTACCTACACGTGGTGGTAGGTTGCCAGGTTCCGTCTCAAATGAGTTTTCAGAACCCGTGGGCACAGCGAGACTTGGAGCCTGGAGGAGAGGGTGCTGTCTAGGCTGTGTGTGTAACTGGATGGATTATGAAGGAGGACTAGGAATCTCATAACCTTCCTGCGTCAGTTCAGATCCTCTTGTCTGCCAATATTTAATATGTGTTCCTTTTTCATGGGGGAAGACAGCCTCATGACAGGTTATGTGGCTTTGGGTTTAACAAGTAGGCTTGAATTTAAATTCTGGTTCTGCCATGAGGAAGTTACTTAATTTCCCAGAGTTCAGTTTCCTCATCAATAGACAGTAATATCCCCTTTGTTTTGCAAGAATTTGATGAGCTAATGTACCCAAATATCCTTTCATAGGGGTTACTCAATAAATCTCAGCTCTCCCGAACACTGAATACTATGGGGGCTAAATGAGAGACTCCTTTCCTTCCTTCCAGCTGAAAGCCGAGATGGTACTGGTTTACTTAAGCATGAAAACATCAGTGCGCCCCATTTATAGGCTTGTTTTACCCTAGGGAACCGATATGAAGGAGTCAACATCTGTAGCAGCTGCTCCTGCCCATGTGGCCGCAGCTCCCCACACGGGAGCGGGGGCTGGCGACGAGCTGCTGTCCCCAGCGTAAGTTCTGGGAACTCATGCTGTTGGCTCTGCAGACCTCAGCCTCCACTGGGTTGGCAGCTTCTGTGTTGAACTTGGGCCCCAGACAATATCTGAGCTCTAGCCTTAAGTGAGAGGGGCTTCAGGGTGCCAGGCACCTGTTTTTGGGGAAAGAGGTTTTCTCCTGTTGGTTTCCGGGTTTAATAAATTCAGTGTACATGAAGCTACATCATCTTCCAATTTATACCTATTGTCTCAGAGTAAATAGCACCTTCTTTCATTTGCGGAAGTGGCCCATTTGGATGATGCATTATATGATCGCAGCTATAACTAGAGAAACTCAAGGGAAACCCAGGTGGCTGGCCATGAAAAATTAAAAAAAATAAAAGGCTTTAGGGAATTTAAAATTGATTTTCCACACCGAGAAACTAGGGCTACTGGCCTATTTTCACTTGGCTCAGTTAGCTGGTAGTGATTAATTTAAAAACTGTATCAGTGCATCTCTTAGCAGTGGTCTTCTCTAGAGAAGGAAGTCTGAGTGCCTGTGTGTGTGCATGTGCGTGTGCACAGGGAGGAGGAAGGGGCTGTGGTGCGCTGGTAGATGTGTGACAACTGGCTCTTAGGCTGGTGGTGCCCTGACTTGTGGTGTTTTCTGGTTTCCATGGTGAAAACACTCCGATCATGGATGATTTCATGCTACGTGGGTGACGTCACTGAACCCAGGAGTAGCAATGAGACGTGCACCCAAAGTCCTTGTGAACTGGTCTGTGCTGGCTCCGCCCACCAGTGGACAAGGGGGACTTTCACATGGACTTTGAAGCCTTTAGTGATGCCTCACTTTTACAGTATTCATGCATACCTTTTGTAATAACAAATGCTGTATATATGTAATGTATGCCTATGATAGATTCATACACACACACGTATGTAAATTTATGTAGATCGGTGTGAGGATTTGTCCTAACGGTTTTCCTAAAATTTTCAGTAAATTTGAGTGAATGCACTTGAGTGCCCTGAGGGCCTCTTATAATCAGGCTGCCCCGGCATTTCCTGATTTATCAGGACCATCACTACGATTTACCGTGCTAGCCCACATCAAGTATTGGAAACATCTGGCTTTGGTCTTGAGACAGAAGCTAAATGGAAAACGTGAAAACACTTTGCAGGTTGGAGCATGAAGTGAGATCTAACCTCAGGCAAGGAGCATAAGAGGTTCAAGTTCCAATGAGGAGAAAACACAGTGGGAGAAGAGAAAGTGTAAGGTTGCCGTTTATCGACTTTGCTCTCCACACCGCAGTGTGTCCGGGAGCTCCTGACAAGAGCGGGTGGGGACGGGGGAAGAAACAGTTGGGACTTCCGTTTATTGACTGCAGCGTTTGCTGGTCACCCTGCAACTCGACACACACAGCCCGGCGGAGAGGAGGGCACTGCCTCTTGTTCTCATCAATGTAAACATGACATTAATATCGAAGATTCAAGAAAATGGGTAAAAAGTCCAGTGTCCCCTCAATCTGTGTCACGGCGAAGGTGCCTGCCTACCCTGGGCCAGGTCGCAGAGGGAACCTGAGGTCGTGACCTCGTCCCAGCTTCAGCGAAGCCGATGCCAATACCACAGGAGCCCAATACATTCTTCCCGAAGGTCTCCAAGTGGACTTGTGACTCTTCGGGACTGGGCTCGCATGAACGATGAAAGTTCTTCTAAAGGCCTGCGAGGTTCGTACCTTTTGCGTGCGTGGAAACTGTCCCTTTAAAGCCCTTTCCCCGTGAGTCAGTCATAGCCAATAGAAAACGTGACCGGTTGTGAAACAGCTGGTCTTTGTATATCCACAGTCCCAATCACAGCCCCTGGATCCTGCAGAGTAGGGAATTCAAGGTCCCGGGGCACCCGGTGATCATCCCGAAGAAGGCTACCCATGTTTAAATAGTGGCCGAGGACTCCTGGCCTCCTTGCTGGGCCACTGCTGACAGAGGGATGTTCACCGAGGCAGCTGACTCTCCTTCAGAGCCTTAAAAGATCAGGTTTTCTATTTGGGATTCCCAGACCCAAACCAAACAAAGAAATAAAATTCCCCAAAACAAAACAAGGGTGACCTTGAGGATGAAGAACCAACCAATCCGACCTCCAGGTCCTGCCAGGTACAGTGTCCCCACTGGGTTTTGCCAAATAGTTGGTTCCGATCATTGGTGTGCCCTCCCCTGGGATACTCAACTAAATTTCAGGGCAAAGAAGAAAGTTTTCTCTGAAGAAGAGACATTTTTGCTTTTATTTCCCGGGATGGCTGCCCACCCCCACCCCCACCCCACCTTCCCCTTTTTTAAAAGCAATGAGGACATCCTAAAGACCTGCTTGGTCATCTGGCTTTGTGGAAGGATAACCCTTTTGCTCCGTCTCACCCCTCTGTGCCCCATCTCTCGGAGAGACCATGTGGATGGGCTGTTTTTCCCACACTCTGGGAATGACAGGTTGTGGGCCGGAGAGGGATTGGCCGGATCCTTGTCCCAGATCTCTGTAGAGAGGGCAGCTCTGTTGGGCCAAAGAGACAAACAAAAATGAACCAAAAAAGCAATGCTCCATTTGAGTTTCAAGACTGGGCCCCATGCAGCACGGGGCTCTCCCACTGCAGAATGTCTCCCTGGTGCCAGGCCTCTTGGTGCTAGCTGTTGTTCTCGGCCGTGAGATATTTGAGGGCGGCAAAGCCGTAGCGGCGGGACATGTCCTGCTGAAACTCTTCCTTCAGGGTTTTGAGACAGATGCGGTATTGCTTGTTGGACCGGAACTTGGTGATGTCGAAGCTGGGGGCGTGAGGCATGTGGATCATGTATGCGTTGGGCAGCACGATGAATTCATACTCCTGGGAGAAGACGAGAGTAGCGTGAGCGCCTGTATGAGGGATGCGCAGGCGGAAGACCGCTTGACTAAGTGAAGGAATGATGTGAGTGACACCAAGAAACAGGGCAGCACCATGGAGAGCGCAACCACATGCAGGGGGACAGCTCAGGGCTGTCTCCATGACCTTGGACACATTACCTGGCTTCCCTGAGCCTGGGTTTTCTCCTCTATAAAGTAAAGGGAATAATACCTACCTTGCGAGATGACCAATAATGTATGGCTCATGCTGGGCAGAGCTTAGGGCCCATAACAGGTTCTTGATAAATGAGAGTACACACCCACGTGTTTGCTCTAGAATGACACGAGCCATGCGAGAGTCTCTTGTGCAATTAAATGATGTCTGTTTATGTGATTTCTCACAGAGTTTGATGAGATTTGACAGATTAGTACAAAAGAGGGGGCACTAAAAGAAAGGGGGAAAAAACAAAAACTCCACTGGACTGAAGCTTATCAAGGACAAAACAGACAAAGCAAACAAAAAGCCCCAACAAACAACAAACTGAAAACCCAAATTCCCACCCACACAGCCTTATTACAAGTCCCACCATCAAATGGTGTTCTCCACTTTGCAGAATATAGAAACTCAGATCAAAAATGAATGGCCTCTGAGGAGCCAAAATAGGGGGTGTAAATTTAGGATGTGTCACTCAAAGGAGAACCAGCACACTTGTACTCAGAATCCACGTACTCTAATTTCGGACAGCATGTCTGGTAAACCTTGGTTATCTAGTTTTGCAGCCCAGAGCAGATCAGAATCAACTCAGCAAGGGAAAAATCAGGATGGGGAAAGGCAGCTGTTACAGATGGAGGAATGCTGACAGTAGCAAGAAATGACAGCTGATGGTGAGGAAAGAGTGAGAAAAGCCATGAAATGAAAATGCAAGCACTCCCGGAGCTTGGCTGTCTGGGACACTTCACGTGGGAACAGAGAGCCTTTCCGATCCCACTAGCCCCTGTAGGTGTGGCTGGATTACCTCTCAGGGGTGTACGTCCCTAACTCACTGGAAGGGGTAAAATTATGTTTAGCATGTGCTACTGGCAAAGCAAGGAAAAGAGGCAACACATTTTCAAGTGTTCTGTCAAAACTGTTGAAAACAAATAAAAGCCCAGGTCTCAGTGCTGGAAGAATTAACCTGGTGGAACCAGTTCGCCTCACCATACTGCCGGACTCATGAAGATTACGACATTTCTTTCCAGCAGAAAGTAAGGCAGACTCAGCGTTTCTGTCTGTGAGCATCACGGGACCACCCCCAAGGATTATTGGAAACATGGATACGAAAGGTCATGCTCTCTGTTGTTTAACGGGAACACTCTTCCACAACCTTCTATCTCCATCACTGGTTTGCAACCCTAGATATTTATTCAGGTCACCTGGGGCTGCTCTCAAACACAATGGAACTGTTGGAAAGTTCTCCAGGTGACTCTCAGGGCCGCCAGCACTGAGCATCCATTGCTTCTCCTGACTTTGGGATGGTCCTGTTGAGGAATACTTGCACTGTGCTCTGAGAGGAGGTGCCTTGGAGAACAGCGTTCCAAGAGACCAAAGGCTGGGGTTGAGGGGCTCAGGCATCCTTCTCTTGGCTGAACCAGGGCAGCTTTGCTCCTGTTTGTTTGACACAGGGGTTGCCAGGCCGCAGTGTGTCTGGCCAGCCACATGCTTTTGTAAGTAAAGTTTTATTGGAACATAGTTACAGTGGTTGTTGAGAAACCAGCTGTAACTGAACTACAACGGCAGAGCTGAGTGGTTGAAAAGGATGCCTGAAGGCCCCACAAAGCCCTCCCAACTTACTATCTGGACCTTTAGAAAAAGGCACTGCAGACCCCTGGTTTAACCTACTAGAACCCTGCAGGAGGTTTCTTTTGAAGTAGGTGCTCAGCAAGTATGAGCTGAATGAAAGGTTTCATGATTAAATGCAGCCTGAAACTCATCCGTCTCTCAGTTACAGGGTAGAATCAGTAGCTTCGCCTTAGCTGCATGCTTTGTGTCACTGATATGAAACTCCCAGAATGCTCTGTGTCAATTATGTGACTCACAGACCCAGTGATGAATGGTCCTCATTTGCTCGTCTTCATCCCTGGGTTGCATGAAGAAGGAGGGGGGGCGGTGAAATGGTTTGTCCCAGGACACTCACATTTGCCTGAGTCCTGGCTGGGAACCAACTCTCACCCAAGGTAGAAGAAAGAGTTTGGGGATCTGCAGCGCTGAGGGTTAGTACTGCCACGTTCCCCCTCTAGGTCCCTGAACACATCTTGTTCCCTCTCAGTACCTGCCTTCTCATCTCCAAGGCCCTTTCAGCGCTAAGATCCAGGCCTCTCCTTCCCCCCCCCACCCCCCGAGCACGAGGTCCAACATTCCACTCTTCTCACCTGCGCATCCAGTTCCATGATGTGAGCCACCTTGTTCCAGCCAAAGCCCACAAACCTCCGGTCGTACTCAGGACAGTCCCGTCTCACGACAACATACGGCTCGAAATCGGCCTCCCACTCAACCCGGTAAGGCGTGGTGGCGGTCCGCCACTTGGCGAAGTTTGTGGGTGCGTGGCCTTTTGTCCAGACGTGGTACCTGGGACATACAGAGAAAAAGCCGTTGGGTGGAGGGACGGGAGCTGAGCTCCGAATGCTGCTGGTTTGGAGGACAAAGAGGTGTGTGCTGATACAGCCTTGCTGGGGTTTGGGTTGAGTCCCCACTTTGGGCAGAGATGCAGCTGCTTCCTTATTTTGCTGCTTCACACTGAGGCTGGATGTCCTCTGGACCCGCAGAGAACCATCCAGCGTGGCTGGCTGGTCCCTGGCCCGCAGGTGGGCTTCCAGTAAGTTGTGTTATTGGGGGAGGTGACCAGACTGGGAGGATGCAGGCACTGGAACCTGCCACTCCACCAATTCAGCAGCTCCTACCACAACCAAGGTCACTTCAGTGGAAGGACAACACAAGGCTGAGTAATGCCACATTCACGAAGGGTGAAAAGGAAGGACATTGTGAGTTGTTGGGAGTGGTTCAAAAATCGGGCCGGGAAGGAGGTGATTTTCCATTTGTGAACAGGCAGTCTGGCCACCTGACACCTTTCACTGAACTGGCCTGGCACAAGGACAGCTGTGGATACGCATTAGGTTTAGAGCGCAGCACAGTGGAGCCACTGGACCAGGGTTCAAACATCACCTCCTCCTCTTAGGCGCTGAGGACCTCCGACTGCAGAGCATCTAAACCAGGCTTTAGTTTCCTCCTGTGTCCACCAGCGAACTGCTGAGGGGCTTAAATGAGAAAGCGGAAAGAGATTGGCCCGGTGCTGGGAGGCGGGGGGGCAGGGTATTCCACAAATGCCGGCTCCCTGCCACCCAGTCCAGCAAGGTGGTTAAAAACACTGGTTCTGGTGGGATTCAGGGCCTGTCTGGGTCTGCGCTGCCCCTTGACAGATGCAGAGGAGTCACCTACCTCCTCTGTGGTTGTGCTTCTTTCTGCTGGTGACACAGAATGGTCCCTACTTCGTGGATTTATGACCATTTTGCAAATTAATTCATACAAAGTACTTAGAGCGATGTCTGATATACAGTAACAGCCTCAGAATATAAAGATATTCTCATGATTTCCCCTGGTTTGTTCTGAGACATGTCGACTCATGGGTGGTCTTACTGTCAGTGGTACCAATAGCCATCTTATTTGTCCTCCTTTTCTAGAACCTGAATTCTTGGCCTGTTCTCATGTGAAAAAGAGGAAGAAGAGAAGGAAAGAGCAGGGGCAGCTAGGTCAGCTCTGTTCCCCTGGGTGGGCAGGCAGCTTCTGTGGGCTCAGCCTGGAGACTGACGGCACACCCAGTGGCCGGTCAGCACAGAACAAGTGGAGGTTGCAGTTACCTTGCCCTTAACTAAAACAAGCCACAGCCTGAAAATTGCTCCAAGGAACCTACTTTCAGACCAGTCGACACTGGTTCTCTAGGACTTGCTCTCTGAGGCCATCAACATCAGCCTCCCAAAAAAACCAGTGATGAGCGAGGTTTCCTGGGCACGCTTTGTAGGACGCTGCTATAGAAGAGACTTGGGGCACCGTGCTTTGAGCAGAGGTGCTCAGACTTGGGTGTGTATCAGGATCCACTGGAGGGCTATTTTGTAACAGTCAGATTGCTAGGTTCCACCCGCCGAGTTTCTGATCCAGCAGGTCTGGGATGAGGGTTGAGACCCTGATGCTTCTAACAAGTTCCCGGAAGACGCTGATGCTAGTGGTCCAGGGACAACACTCTGAGAACCACTGCCCTGGAGGACGTGGATGGTGTGGATGGTTTCTCATTCCAGGTGCGGTGGGGAGTAGGTTCCAGCTGCTGGAAAGCATTAAGAGTTCATCATTTGGAGGGAAGGTGACAAAAGCAATTTCTCAGAGAGAAGGTATGTAATTTAGCACTTGGCGTGGCGGCTGGCAAGCTGTTGGCCGGAGCAGCAATCATGAACACAGCAGGCCAAACCCCAGCTCTCACACCCACGAAGTTGGCCTTGAAATGAGTTCTTAAATCACCTGGGGATGGAGATGGAAGGAAGGATGCCTTGGAAATTTGCCAGGTGGTCAGTCATCAGGCTACATCCAAAGTCTCCATTTTTGCATGCCTCTTCAACACAGGTAAGAAAATTCAGGACTTGATCAGAGATCTGACAGTATTTTGGTTAGGATTATAGGCTCGGCAGCTCCTCAGACCTGGGCTGAATCCAGGCCCTGACTGGCTGTGTGGCTTGGAACAGTCAGTTAGCCTCTTAGAGCCTCAGTTTCTTTATCTGCAAAATGGGGACAATGTATCTGCCTCAAGGATTTGTGATGAGGATTTAATGGACTGATCACAGGGCCTGACACGTGTTAAGCACTCAGTAAGTGGTAGTTATTATTTCTTTCCGAAAAGAAAGCAGGATTGGCTGGTGGGGTATTAACTCTTTCAGGCTACTTTCCAGAATTCTGGATGGAGAAAGAAGGCTGGAGTTTTAAGTCCTGGCTCCCCCAGGACCCCCAACTCTTCAGTTTCTTTATCTGAATGAAAGGTGAAAAGGGATCATCTCTGAATTGTTGAATGAATAACCTATCTTATAAAGATATTTTCACAAAATAATGTCTGTTTGAAAAAACCTTCTAGAAGCTTCTAGTAACTTAATGGTATGAAAACCGAAGTTATTATTGTGATCTTTTCAATAAAATTCAGCTTGCCTAGAATTGTATGTTTTTTAGCTCAAAGGGAGTGCTGGCCATTCTCACACTGTTCAAGATGGAAGCCTCTCTTTAAAACAGGAGCCGATGGAAGACATGGCTCTCCCTTTGGACTGCTCTGCCAGGAGACCCCCAGGATTCCTGCTTCCTGCAGGGGCGCCACACTGAGTGTTGGCAGCCTGTCCCCAGGAGCCAGAACCCTTTCCCACCTGTGCAGTCGTACTGACTCCCTGGGCACTGTGGACAGGAGGCAGGATAACTCCTCTGAGATGGTTGTGCAGGACTTAGGAGTCTAGGAAACCAGGAAAATGAGGGGTTTGTTTGAGACTGTCACTTGGGCAAGAGGAAAGGCAGCTTCCACAGTGGCTGCATCCACTGATGACTTGGAGTCACCCTGATGACTTGAGTTGTTGAAGCTACAGCTGCCTGGCCCAGGTTTGAGGACCTCGGAGAACAGACCGCTCACAAAGAAAGGAAAAAAAAAAAAAAAGGAAGGAAAAGGCAGACGGCCACCATGGCGCTCACACGATGAAACCCACTTACCAGATGAGCGAGCGGACAAGCAAACCAAAGAGAGGACTCAAGAGGTGGGAGATGGGGCAGAACCTGAGCTGAGGGAAGTACAAAAGGAGATGAGCTGAACCCCCCGCCCAGCACTCCTGTCCCTCCACCTGGACCCGGGTCTGTCACAATTGTACAGAAAGCACGTGGCAGGTGGGAAGAGAAAGGCTGTGCCAAGCACACAGTTTGAGGCCAGCAGTGCTTTTCTTGGCCTTAAGATGGCCTAACGCTGGTGACAAAGGGCTTCGGGCACCCCCGGGGGGGGTGCCAGTGAGGGATGCTCACCTGAATGTGAAGAGAGTCCCCATGTCCAGCATTGACAGCAACTCTGCCTTCGACTTGGGGAAAGAGAGCCGGTAACGCAGCGTCTCGAATGCGGGGACGATCATCGCCTTCTTGGTGTTGGCGAGGTCGAGCTGGATGACAGACTTCCTGGAAAGAGAGGGCAGGCAGACACATGGTCCTGGGGTTGCCAGGCGAAGGCCTTCCCCACACCAGGGCGGGGAGGTGGTTGGCACAGGGAGGGGTGGGAGAGAAAGCCTGAGTCAGCCTCTCGGTTCAAACATGGGGAAACCGAGGCCCCGGGAGGCCAGGCAGCTGGTCCAGCACCACCAGAGCGCCCCGCTGTCTCTGGGCCAGAGGGTGGGGCCTTCCTGGGGAGTGGACAGAGGGGCCGGGACCCTCCCTCACTTCTGCAGTGTGTGCCCGCTGGAGACAAGTGCAGGAGCCAGGTGTCGGGGATTCACTGGAGAGCAGTCTGCTAGGACCACTGGGCTGGCCGCACACTCCTAGTCCACCCCCCAGCCACAAGGGAGGACTGGACATCTATCTACCTCATGGGATCATGACCAACCTGGGCATTTGTGGGTCCCCTCTCTGTGACTCTTCAATCTTTTGACTCTTCCAGATTTCGGGCTTTCAAACTAGCCAGACAGAGCCTGCGCAGCCCGCATCCTACACGTACAGCCCCGGTATCACACTTACGGGTGGGAAGGTCTCCATCCTCTCACTCACTCCTGCCTTTGGACCTGGCCCTCTGCTCCTGGGATACCCAGATCTTGCCTTCCGGATTTGTCTGCCATCGCCCAGCTCTGTGGCCATCATTTAAAGGGGAGAAAGGCCAGAAGGGTCACAGAACATGAGGCTTGGCATAAACACAGGCAAGAAATAAATCCTGGCTCTGTCACTTTCGAAATCTGGCCATATTGTGCAAGGAATTTAGTTTTTCCCGACCTCAGGTGCTTCCCTAAAATGGGGCCATAACATCTCCCTTCTGAGCTGCGGGAGAGACTGGACAAGGTAACAGGAATTCTAATACTGGGAGGTAAACCCAGCACACGGCAGGCGTGAAGCAACAAGTGGTCCCTATCACACTGCAGGGCTGTCCTGTTCCCTGGCTTGATCTTCCAGGATCTCTTTTGACCGTGGCTTTGGTACTTCATGCTGGCTTCCTGCTGTGACCACTGACCCTCGGGGTCTCAGGCCAGCCGAGCTGTCTGTTCATTATCTTTGAAATAGAGACAGCAGAGGTCTTCCCGGGTAACGCAAGGCATTGAAGGCATTTTGCAAAACTACTGGAGGCAGCAGCCCTCTGTAGTCGTACAATTGCTTATTGCTGTCACTTCTCAAAGTCACTTTGCTCAACAGAACTTGGAGCCTGTGTGTACGCAGGGGCCGGGGCTGGTCTGCAAGGAGCAGTCATGCTCCAAGGAAGTCACTGCGTTGATCCAGGCCAGTGTGGGACGAGAACAGAGTGGCAGCTCAAGGAGAACCACCGCAAGGTTTGGTATCAACACGTGGTGAGGGGGGATTCTGGAGCAGGTCAGAACCAGGACGGGTCTCTGAAACAACCCTTGGTGAAGCGATCAGCAGCTCCCCATGCAGAAGCGCTGGTTGAGAGGGACTGAAGTCGACGTTAGAATCCTCCAAGCACCATCTGTAGTCCACCCTTTACAATTATGCTTAAGTTAATTAGATACCATGTGATATATGGCCCTCAGGCCACTATTTCCCGGGAATTCCATAAAGGATGAGACCAAGATGGGATCTGGGTGAGCTTGTCTCAGCCAGTGGGAGGACCAAAGGTCTGAGTCAGCCTGTTCTGGCCTGCGTTCCTCTCTTTCTTTGTCTTTCTCTGGACAGTAACTTCATGGTTTTCAAACACCCCAGGTTCCCTCGTCCACAGCCAGGCAATCTCTTTCATATAAACCCTACATGAGACACGGGCAGAGCTGGGGCTGGTCACCCTCCCCCCAGGAAAGGTCTGTACCTTATTTATTGATCATGGGTGTTGGGGATGGGACATAGGGGTCTAAAGAAGATCCTTGGATCAAGATGACAAAGCCCTTGGGGAGAGGAGGGAAGGTGTCCCAGGGCTGATGGGCAGGGGTTATGCATTCAACAATCACCAAGCACCGACTTTGTGCCAGGCACTGTGCTAGGGAATGAAACAGCCAAAGCTTCCTCCTGCCTGGTGATTACATTCTTGTCTTAAATGTCTCAAGATGCTAAATTGGGGTCCAAGACTGCATTTGCAGCTAATTATTTTAAGATCTGATTGCTTTGGAAATGGGTGGGAGGCAATGGAAGGGAGTGGCAAGTCCTACACACACACACACACACACACACACACACACACACTCTCTCTCTCTCTCGATATGGAAGTCTACATGTGGCTGTCTCTAGCTATGTAAATCTCAAATTACTATTACAATCAAGGTTATTACAGAAGCCACTTCTTGGAGTAGAAGATAATTCCTTCTCTCATGGCCCCTGTACACGGGGGCAGCTTTGATCTTTGCTGTCCCACATGAAGCCCTGGCCAGGGCCGTGTGTTCAGGTGTAGACACTCAGGCTGAGCAAGTCAGTTTCTCTTGGAAATTTGAACAGATGCAGACATGAGATCACAGAGCTGACTGGCACTAACATCGAGCAGAACTCCAGAAGCTTCTGAAGCTCTGCTGCAGAGGGGTCCGGAGCTGCCCGGGGTTAATTACTGTCTCAAGTAGTGGTTTTCCAGATCCAGCTTTGCTTTTGTAAGATACAGCATGCAGGAATTTATCCCCTTTGATTTCTTTTCATTTTAATTAAGTGTCTAGCACTGGTTTTGGTTGCTTACGACCAAACCACCAGCGTATCTCAGGCCCAGAGTCACCAGACCCAGTCGGCAGCATGCCTTACGAAATCGAGTCCTAGAAAGCCTTATTTCCTTCTGCAGAGGGAGTCAGATTCTGGAGTGTGTTCTGCAAATTCCCTTTAATCTCACTGAAACGCAAACTGCTGCGAAGACGGATTTGTCACTAGATTGGTCCATTTCAGCCTCAGTTCAAGGAGGTTTTGATACTGATGCCCTGAACAGGCCCCCCCACCCCATGAAGTCGTTTCAGCCATAAAGTGGTTTCAGGGCCCCGACTCTGAGCACGTCTGTTCACTGAGGTGGTAATGGCATCCTGAGCTTTCCTGCACCGTGTCCCGCTCGCATATCCTTCCTGGGCTGGGGCCTGTTGACCACCTAGGGCTGCAAGGTTGGCGGCCACCATTAACCTGGAAAGCAAGCCCTGCAGGGGATGGAGTGTTTCAAGTGCAGAATCTTCCGGGAGCTGAGGGGCAGTGTGGTGAGGTGGGAGGGCCCGACTGGGGGCCATCCCCGACAGGCTGAGCAGCTCTCTCAGAGTGGTTCATCCAGAGTCATCACACAGAAGATTCTGGAAGGCAGTCTCGTGTAGTAGTGATCAGACAAACTGGGTTTCTAGCTTTGGCTCCACCACTCGTCTTGGGCAAGTCACTTGGACCCTTCTGAGTCTCAGAGTTCACACGCGTGTTAAGTATTTTGATGAGAGAGAGCACACGTGCGTGTGGAAGCGCTTGGTGTGACGCCTGGCGCACACGGCGCGCTGAGTACTTGATGGTACATGATGGTCGCTGCCTGTGATGGTTAACTTTCTGTGTCAGTGGGGCTGGGCCATGACGCCCAGCTGGGTGGTCAAACACTCGCTTAGATGTTGCTGCGAAGGTATTTTGTGGATGTGAGTTATATTTAGAATCAGCTGATTTTACATCAAAGCTCTTACTCTTAATAAAGTGGGTGGCCCTCATCCCATCAGCTGAAGACTTTAAGAGCAAAAATTGAGCTCTCCTGGAAGAGAAGGAATTCTGCTTCAAACCTGTAGCACAGAACTCCTGCCTGAGTTTCCGGCCTGCTGGCCTGCTCTGTGGGTTTCAGACTTGCCGGTCATCACAGTTCCTCAGAACAACTTCCTCTCCATCCACCCAACCATCCTGTGGCTCTGCTTCTCTGCAGAATCCTCACTGACACACTTGCCCTTGTCTAAGACCCTTTCAAAAATATCCACAAACCCACTACAATCTTTTTGGGCTGAGGATTCAGGTTTCTTAAAAGAAACCTTAGGTACCTACTGAAGTCACTCAGAATCCTGCGGGCACCATGGGGGGCGCCGTGACCTGGAGGCAGCCAGCCCTGGGTTCCAGTGCAGCCTGCCACCCTGTCTTACGACCTTGGGGACATCGCCAAACCTTTGGTAGCCACAGGTCCTCCATCTGTAAAGTAGAGATAATACTCCCGTCTTACCGACCAGAATCGCTGTGAGGATGGAAGGAAATAATCCCTCTAGAGCTGGACAGTGTCTGACTCAGAATAACGGGTAAACGAATTTGCTCCCCCGTTCCTGGCTCCGCTCAGGGGTGGGCCTGGCACGAGGGAATGGGGGAGGGGGAGGGATTCCAAAAAGGCCACCAACTGCATACAACCAGGACCGGTTTCCGGCTTGCCGGCCTGCTTGTCTATGGGAAACAGAGTTTGTTAGATTTCAGGCTCCAGCCAGGTCCCCGAGTCCTTCTTCGGGTCAAAAACAACTGAGGCGTTTCTGCCGGGGACCTCCATCCCTTCCAGCCTGGTGGAGCCGACCAGGCGGACCCGCGAGCTGGCCATGACGATCTTGAAGTCCCCCGCTCTCCGCTCCTGTGCATCTTTCCGCCCCTGCGGTAATGCGGGCGCTGCCATGTGGGATGGCCAGATAGTCTGACGTTTCAAGAGGAGCCAACTAAGATGATTTTCAGCCTCAGCCTCTCCTCAGTTTTCTCAAGGATGCAGATAATTCAGAGCCTTCTTCGCTCCTACCTGGTAAAACCAATGGGCGCAGCAGGGGTGTGTGAGTGGGCGGCAAGGTTTCCAAAGCCAACCGAGGGGGAGGATGCGGGCAGAGACCGCAGGCTTCCATGGGGCTCAGCGCTAAGTGCAAGAAACAGCGCGCAAGGGTACATTGTGAGGTAGCTGGGCTTCCCGGTGCTTAAAATGACCAAACTCCAAGACCGATCCAGGCTGCTGGCTGCGTGTGTACAACCCTGTGTGCATACACACACCCCCTCCCTCTCTCTCTTTCTAACCCCATCCTTTGCCCGAGAGGCGGGTCTCTGCCACCAGGAAAAGAGCCCAGGTTCCTGGCATGAAGAGACTATGAGAAAGTGTCTCCAAGAAATCAGGCACAAGGAGGCCCTGTGACATCACATCATCAGCGGTGAGGACGAGGGCTGAGGCTGGGCGGTGGGGGTCTGCAGCCCACCGTGTCTGTGTCTGTAAAGATGGTGGGGTTAACAGCATTCCTCTCAGAGGGTGCTTGTGAGGCTCGCGTGGGTTCCTGCACGTCAGGTGCTTCCTCTGGGCCTGGCAGGTGATAAGCACCTGGTATGGGTTGGCCATCAGCCAAGCTGCCGCCCACTTTCTCGGGCCAGCTTGACCACGGTCACAAAGGCGGGACCTTCCCACTCAGTCCTCTCACTGGTTCATTTCCTCGCCGTTCCACTCTGTGCCGGGCACTGCTGAAGCACTTGGGATTCCCTGGTCGGGAGAACAGGCAGGGATCCCTGTCCTCGTGGGGCTGACATTTTGGTGGGTGGGTGAGGAGACAGCCCATGAGAACAAACAGTGACTCGCACAGTATGCTGGAAAGTGAGGGTTGCTGAGAGAGAATGGAGCTGGATGTGGGATGTCAGGAACGCCAGAGGTGGGGAAAGGATTGTAAATTTAAAGTGGTCCAGGCAGGGATCTCAGGGAGAAGAGAATATTGAAGCAAACACCTGAGCAGGTGAGGGAGCAGGTCACGCGGTGATGTGGGGTGAGAGCTTTCTGGGCTAAGGAAGCAGCCAGGGCACAGGCCCTAATGACACGAGCACAATAAGGAACAGAGAGGCACTGGGGGACGGAGGGAGCGAGCAGCTCACGCAGGGTCTTGGAGATCACTGAAGGGTGCAGCGGGCAGAAGTCCCACCTCCTCCAAAGATACCCACCCCCGAATCCCAGAAACCTGCAGGTATCTGACCTTACATGGCAAAGGGACTCTGTTGATGCACTTAAGGATGCTGAGATGAGAAGGTTTTCCTGGATTATTCAGGTGGGCTCAGGGTGATAGTAAGGATCCTTAAAAGGGGGAGGTAGGAGAGTCAGAGCCAGAGAAGGAGATAGGATGACAGAAGCAGAGCTTGGAGTGATGTGGCCATGTGCCAAGGGATGTACGTGGCCTCTGGATGGCCAGGAAACAGACTCTCCCGCCGAGCCTCCAGAGAGAACGCAGCCTGCTGACACCTTGGTTTTGACCTCCACGAGACCCTTTCCAGGGTCCTTACAGCAGCAACAGGAGACTAACCCAAACTCTTTAAGGTGGGGAGTGGGCGATCTGTTTTCCGTGTTAGAAGACTCGCTCGACTGCTGCGTTGACAGCCGATGGTGGTGTCACACGGGGAGAGGCTGGGAGACGGGTCAGGAGCCCCTGCGGTAATGCGGGCGCTGCCATGTGGGATGGCCAGATAGTCTGACGTTTCAAGAGGAGCCAACTAAAATGATTTTCAACACACGTGAGGCTGGGTGTCTCGAAGGGGACGCCCGTTTGAAGAGGGGCTGAGCAGTGAGAAGAAGGGCATGATCACTCATCTGACGATGGAGAGTCTCTCCCGACCCCACCACTTCACTAATTGTGTAATCACAGGCAATTTTTTTTAGCTCTCTGCTTTTTGTTTCCTTATCTTGATGATAATAAATACTTCACAGGCTTGGTTATTAAGAGAACTAAGATAATACATTCATCATTTAGTGAATATTGATGAAGCCAGACATAGATATTGAATCTGGAGCAGAGTGGACAGATGCAACCCCTGCTCTGACAGAGCCTGAAGTGGGGTCGGGGGTCAGGGACAGAGACAGACGTGCAAGGGTCTCTGGTGTAGAGCGGGGCTCTACTGAGAAGCAGGAGTTAGCCAGTCAGGAGAGGGGGTTCGAGGTATTTGCAAAGCTCTGGAAGAAAGAAAGCATGCAGGATTTGGGGGAACTGAATTTCTTAGAACATGAGCAGGGCGAACAAGGCCACAGGTAGAAATGACCTTGAAGGGCAGGGAAGGGCGCATGTGCATGTACAAGTGTGCGTGTGGCCCGAGAAGCCCCCGGGTCTCCAGCAGCCCGCCTCCCCCTCTTCTGCCTGGCTTCAAAGAGAAGTGTGACTTTCAACCAGAGCAAGAGAAAATCATCTGAAAAACACCTCTCGGGACTGAGCAACCTATATCAGGCGGAGAGGGCGGAGCCGGCAGAGCTAAGCTGTGCTTGTCATCTGCACCGACAGCTGGAGGCCGAGTGGGTCCCAGCCCGTCCCAGCCCTGTCTTCCCAGCCCTGCCCACGGAGGCCAGGTAACACGGTCTGCTCAGATTCCATTCCACTTGCACAGGAAACGAGTTCCCAGAAGACAGGCTTCCAGGAGGTGTGCGGGGACGACAGCCAAGTGTTGCAAAGAAGGGAGATGTGGTCGCCTACAGGGAGTGTCACCACAAGGCGGACACCACAGATGAGGTCAGAGATGGGCAGGGCCATCTGAGAGCCAGGAGGCTCCCGGGACCCAGCAAGACTGGGTAGTTCCCACACTGAGGACATTAACACCTCCGGAGGGAGAGGCTGTCCGGCAGGGAGGGGCAGGGAGGAAAGAGAAGCTAAGAATGAGCTTTCAGGGCAAACGAATGCAAGACAAAGGCAAAGCTGATTTTCCCAGCTGTGTTCTACGTCAGGCTCACATGCAGCTCTCGACATCTCTATTCATCCTGATTTAATTACCCACCGCCCAGACTTTTAGCAATCATGGCTACGCATCAGGGGGAGCGTTCCATGTGCTGGCCCTAGGTGGGCTGCGGGCTGGGTGGTTACTGGGAAGGGGGGGTCAACCTGAGCTCCGCAGTGGGGCAGCCTGCCCGGATTCGGGCCCTACCTGGACACTGACCACCTCACACTCTCCAGCAAGTTCTATCTTTGCGCCATAGTCTTCTCAGGGATACTCTCAGGAGCTGGGCTGTGGGGTTCTGTACAGATTAAATGGAATATCTCATGCGGAAGTTAAGACAGCTCTCTAATGCAGAGAATGCACTCGATAAATGCAGCCTGTGAGTATGGTCTCGGCCAGCATGATGATGGTGGGGATGCGCCCATCCAGCCGCTGGATCGCTAAACAGGTTAAGCACGGAACACCTTTGATAAGCCCAGGATGAGCGAGCTGTCTGCTTAGCAATGCCGCGCCCGTGGGCATGTTATTTCGCCGAAGCATCCTCACCTGTTAAATGAACCGTGCAGAGGTTAAACAACAAAATACAGGCGAGAGAGCTTGCATCGGTGCTTGGCGTATAGTACGCGCTCGATAAATGTTAAATGTTACGGTAGAATTAAAGTGATGAATTCACACCAGGAAATGCCACCTGGTCATGTCCCTCATCGAGCAGCCAGTCGGCCTCACTTGGCGCCACCTGTCCCTGGCCTTGTTCACAGTTCTGCCCTCATTCAATCAGTATTTATAGAGCAGGTATTATGTGCCCCGGGGGACATGACGGGGGAGGGAGGGTAGACGGCATCCTGGAAAGAACCCAAGACAAATGGAATGCGTCAGTCCGGTACGCTGTCAGGATACAGTCTCGACCAACGTGGTGTGTGTGTCCCCGAGAAAGCCAGGCAACGTTAGCAAAGCAAAGCAGAGAGGTTTACAGCTTCGAGCGCTGAACAAAGATGAAGATTCTGCAGGGTTAGTGACAGAGGCGAGAAACCAGCCCCAGCCTCGTGATGCGGGAAGTCCCAGCTGAGGGCGGCTGCCTAGGCCTCTGCCATCCTGGGGACACGCCACGGTCTTTCACGCCCTCACACCTCTTACTCCTTCAAGCCCAACCTCAGCCATCACCTGCCTTCAAGGCATCCCCTGCCCTCCCACACAGGGTCATCTTCTCGTGCGTCTGAGCTGCTCTGTCTTGTGTCTCTGTTCTGAGTTACTCCATCCTTTATCTTTTACTGTATCTTGATGGATCACGAGAACAGCAGCAGCACCTGCAGCTGGAGCGCCCCCTGGAAGGCAAACCCCGGGAGGGCAGGAACCCAGCCCCCCGCACAGAGCCTGGCCGCGGCAGACGCGCCATGTGCACCCCTGGAATGTAGACTGTTCCAGGCATTGTGCCAGCTGCTTTCCCAATACTATATTACATTGGATCTTGCCAGAACCTTAAGAGGGAAGAAATAATATGATTCCCATTTTATAGATGGAGACAGTTGGAGGGGTTAAGCACCTTTCCCAAGGTCACATAAATGCTGAGTAAGGAGTACTCAGCATGCACTCAGATGCCAAGTTGAAATGTGGGTCCGAGTGATTCCGGGGCCAGCTCACCGCCTGGCACACAGCAGGTGCTCACTCAGTATTCTTTGGAATGAATATGAGTATATAGTTTCTTATTTCATAGGGAGAAAAACCGAGATGGTTACTGGAAGTTACCAGGCTGTGTGGCAGGTGGCAGAGTTTGCAGTGGGGGTGGAGGGAGGGTCATGGGCGGGAGCCCAGCAAAGGACTACTGTTCAGAGTGCAGTGAACGGAGCAAAGCACAGAAAATTAACCCCTGCTGAGCACCGACTCTACCCCTGCAAGAAGCTATTATTAGCCCCTGTACTAACTGAGGAAACGGGACTGGGGAGACTGAGGCAGCCGCCCCAAGTCACATCCTGGACAAGTGTGGCAAAACTTGGGTTCAAGTGCAGGTCTGCGTGACTTCCGCCACACCTGCTGAATCTCCATTGACATTTCTGAAACCAAGAGTGAAAGCTGCACATCGACAAGCTCATTTTTTAGAAGAAACAGGTGAAGGGGTGGGAGGGAGGGTTGAGTGAAACTCTGTAGCTATGTCCATGCATATAACTGATTTCATTATTTTCCAATTGATAATAATATTAGCTGGTTGCTAAGCAATCGTGCAGGGAGGCTCTGATGCTGAACTTTTTTTTTTGGTAACCAAGTAGGCTCCGAACAAAAAAGTGAACTGGCAAGTGTTTGGGGGGGGGGAGTCTGGTCAAAGGGCTGCCAGTCGGCCTGCTTCGGTATCCTGGGGTTTGAGATGGATCTAGCCCCTTCCATTAGTGAGCAGGCTGTTGCAGAGGGGAGCCCACCTTCCCCTGCTGACACCAACAGTTAACCTCTCCGGGGCCTCTGTCCGGTCACCTGTAATAACACTGACCTCATAGAGGGGCGTGAGGAACAGAGCTGATTTACACCAACAGCTGGCAGGGTTGCTGGCCAAGGTAAGGGCTCGATAAATTGCAACTATCATTTTTAGCAGTAATATTTTAACAGAGCTTGGGTGGAGCATTTTGCTGGATATCCACGCTGAAGAAGTCAGTCTGCTGGAGCCCTGGGGGGGGGGGGGTGTCTCACAGCTGCCACCGCAAACTGTACTCTGAGCCACATCCCAACCAACGCCGTAACCCTGGTCACAAATATACCTACTTTTAGTGTCTGGATCAGAAACAAATCTACCCACTCACAGGGGAAGTTTTTCCTTAAGCCAACGGAGAGCCAATATGGTTATATGCCTATGATAAAGGACAGCGCATGCTTATTTGGGACTTCTGATAGAATCGTTTTCCTTACCACTTCTCAAAATTCTGGCACCTAGGAATCATCGAGGTCAGAGGTCACAAACTGGTCTGGAGTTGGGGTGGGACGGTTCCATTCATCCTGAAGACATGCGCAACAGTGTTTGAATTCTTTTTTAAGTTACTTGTCAACGTTAAAAACCAAAACATGAGCATCTAGATTTCTAGCTCCTCTTGAAAAATACAGAGACCTTGGCCCCCTACCCTCTCCAGAGCAATGATTCCGCAACTGCAGCGAACAGATGGCAGCTGCCTGAGATGAGGGCTCTGATCTCCTATTCTTGGCTCCTTTAGGCCAAGGTCCTGGCCCCAGCAAGCATCTAGGTTTGTGACTCCTGACAGAAGTCCATGTCTTCATTTTACAATGAGGACACAGGTTGAAATAAACAGGATTGTTGGAAGTCACACAGTTCCTTACAGCACAGGGTGTGAGCGGGAGCCAGGATTCCTGGGTTGCAGCCGATGCCCTGTCCACCATAAAACACAAAGTCAACGCCATGACATCCTGTTCAATCCAGGAAGGACATGGGTACACCAAACCAAGAGTAGGGGCCGGCATGAGAAACAGACCAAAGTAGGCAAAGACTTCCAGGTACAGGCTTTTGTAAGTCTCAGGTGGCAACATTTGAAAGAGGTTCCTTGTTTTCCCTTCCAAAGCTCAGCCTCCTTTGCAGACAGTTAATGATTTCCACTGCAGAATCTCTCTCTGGTCCATCTACCTGTCTCTGCTGCTCCATGCACTGGGCCTCCAGCGTCTCGCACCAGAATGACTGCAACAGTTCCCTAACTCATCTCTTCTAGCCCTACTGACTGCGATCCTTCCCTGATGCAGCAGGAATGCCCTTCCTTAAATGCACAGCTAATCAAGCCATTCTCTCAGCGACTTTCCATTGGCCGCCCTGCCTCATAAAATCCCAAGTCCTAGCATATTATGAGAAGTCCTGCGGGACCCACCTGGCTTACATTTCTGGCCACATCATCTCCTGCTGTCCTCCCCATCAGGGCTCCGGCCACCTTGCTTCCCTGGAATGGACCTCTCTACTGGAACATCACCCCCTCTCCTGGTTCACTCCAGCTCAGCCTTCAGGTCTCCACTTAGATCTCTCTAGACCATCCTTTCCCAGACTGCCTCCATCCCAGATTAGGTTCGTAATACTGGGACGGGACACCCCCACTCACAGTAGCTAAAGAATCTGTGTCTTAAATATTCCTGTTGGTCTAAAGCTCTGGGACTCACAGATCCCATGTGCTTCACAGATACGGGGGTCCCTAAGATGACTTGTGAATATCCACTAAGCAAATGGATACTGTGGATGGAAGAGAAGAAAAACTCCGAAAGTCCCACTACATTTTCACTCTAGACGGGAAGTCACTTCGCTTCTCTGGGCACTTAAGCACATGTGCACATAACTGAGAAGTGGACAAAATCAGGTATTCTCCACTCAGGGCCTCTGCACGTCTACAGGGCCCGGGAAAAAAGTAATGGAGTGTTCAGGGCAATTCGCAGTATTTCAAAACGCTCAAGGGAAACCATACACCTTCCTGTGATAAGGTAGCTGAGACCAACTCAAAGTTCAGGTGACTGCAGGAAGGAAATGCTAATTAGCGGGCAATACCACTTACCTCGCGGTGGGTAAGGTCATGATAGGCAGTTAATGACATCTTCCGTCAATCAAACGTAGGGAGACAGCATAGAACACAGCCTGTTCCTGTGCCATGCTTCTCACATCGTTAAGCCCAAGAGGCAAGACAATCAAATCGTCTTTGATGGGGGAGGAGAGCCCACAGACTTTTAAGATGGGGCTATTCACCTTCGACTAGCTGGAGGGAAGTCTCCTCGAGTGCTCTGCAGAAGAGCCCCGGAATGGTGGAGGATGGGCTGTGTTCCAACCCTGAAGCCTCTCTCCTGCAGGTCGGGGGCAGCCCTCACCCCCGCCACCTGTTCGCTTGGGAGCTCTGTCATCATCCCACAAACTGCTGACCATTCAGAATTTACAGGAATCCGGGGCTGAGAGCACCCTCTGGCCACACGGGGGCACCCTCACTCCACACACTGGGATCCCAAGGCCCAGCTGGAGCTGGAGCTGGAGGACTGCTCCATTCCTGGAGCCCCGCAGGGTCAGGAGTTGGGGATCCTGGTGCTCCGTGCCACAGTCTAGGCTCTTTGGGAAGCCACCTCTCACCCTCCCTGACTGAGGGTTATGCTGCCCAGGGGTCGATCACCTGCTGTTCTTCACAGAGACATGCTGGAAGGGACTCCACCGGCTCACAGGGGAGAGACTGATGCTCTGAAATCCCAAGATAACCCCGGAAGGAAAGCTGACTCGGACAGTGGACAGAGAATACAGGGCAGAGATGGAGCTCACATCACACCCGCGCCCTGGCTTGAGTGCAAGTTTAGAGACTCCTGTAGAAGCTCTTTGAAGAGTGAGAGTGACAGACTGAGAGACAGAGACAGACAGGAACACACACAGAAAGAGGGAAGTGGGAAGGGCAAGGGAACTGGAGAGAAAGAATTCAGACCCTGCCTTGTTTGGGACAGTCAGGAACCCCAGAGCAGGCAGACAAGTACGACGCGTACTGGGGTCCGCCAGACACCGGCTCAAATCCTAGAGCAGCCTGAGAATGTAGATTCCTTTGCTTCTCTGGGCCTCACTGTTCCCCACAATAAAAGGGGGGCTGGTAACCATGCCTGCCTTTTGGGCTGGATGTGTGGTCCCAGCAGGACAATTAATCTGTGCAAACCACTCCTCATGGTACCCGGATCAGGCAGGCAGGCACTCACTTGGGAGCAGACCTAACTCACACTGACAACAATGATAAAAGATTAAAGAACATTGGCCATTTACATCTTGTGATTTAAGTTTGCTCGCGTGGGGACCTTTGGGCTAGATGAATTCTACGGCCCCTTCCAGTCTGGATGATTTGTTATGCAATAATAATGCCTCTCCCCACACAGCCATCGAGGCTGTTCACAAGCAGGGAGCTTGCTCTCCAGCTGTTGGATGCCCGCCTCTCCACGTGGGGAGAGTTGGAAAGGGTCACCGAGCACCCCAGAGGCAGAGGCCATAGTGATTAAGCACATGACCCCGGAGTCAGGCAGGTGGACCCCGGCTCCCACGTTGGTAGGTGAGCAGCCCTGGCATCACAGCTCCCCATCTCCCTCCTACAGTCTCCCGTTGGGAAAATAAAGATATAATAATAATAATAATACCGCCAGTGGCAGGGACTGCAAGGGGAGGGACTGAAATCCTGCTCGGCACGTGTTCGGAACAGTGCCCAGCACGCTGCAAGCACGTCCGTAAATGTTAGCTGCCACCACCACTCTGATTCGTTTTATAGAATAGGCAGTAGTGATCTTTTAGAAGGGTTAGACGAAGGTAGTCTGACCCAAAACTGGAAGAGGGACGATCTGTTTTCATAGACGCTATAGAAAGAGCATTAGACTGGGAGACAAGAGCTGTTTCCTAGACCAAGCCCTGCCGCTGCCGCTGCTGGAGGCAAACCCGGGTTTTGGTCTGCTCATCAGAAAGATGAAGATGTGCGTTTGCGTAAGGGTCCTCCAAACCTGGCAGTCAAGGGCCGTCATCTCTGGGTGGACTTGGCCCGTTATTGTCACCATCTGGGTCCCGGCTGCCCCATTTATCGCGGGGGCGTTGGACTAGACGGCGACCCTAAGGGGAGTTCCGGCCCCGCCCCGCCCGAGCCTGCGTCCCCGCGGGGCCTCACCTGAGGTACTCATAGAGCCCGTACATGGGCAGGAAGTCGATGTCGGATAGGAACATGTAGGGCGTGCCCGCGTGCTTCATGGCCACGTTGCGCAGCAGGTTCACGGGGTAGAACTGGCCCTCCTTGTACACGATGTGGTAGGCCACGTTGTGGCGGCCCATGAGCACCTCGGAGCCCTGCGCGTAGCGGAGGAACTGCTGGGCCTCGGCGTCCGACAGGTAGAGGGCCAGGCTGATGGGGCCCTCCCAGTGCTTGCAGATGGCCTCGAGCATCTGGAGCCTGCAGGAGATGGGAAACGTGACGCACCCGCGCATCACGCGCATCACCCCCGCATCAAGCGCATCACCCGCGTGGCGTCCCCGCATCACCCGCGCATCCGCTAGCCCCCTGGGAGACCGCCATCTCCCTCAGCACTTGGTTAGCCAGCTCCAAATCCAAACCTCTGCCCTAAACATCAACCACTGTGTGATGGCGGCAAATCACCAAACCTCAGTTCCTTTGCCTATAAAATGAGCACAAAAACACTCACCTTTCTGCTACTAGTCTTTGCTTCCAGCTAAATGTGAAAATCTTGATGTGACATTGAGCGTCACATCCCACTATACGCCTTTTCTTTTCAGACTCGTCTTTTCAGCAGCGGGTGGGGAAGAATATACTAAATGATGTAAAGATCCCCTTCCAGCTTGAAACTCCCTACCTCTCCTTCTGTCTCAGCAAAGATGAACAGTAGCCCTACTGTGCCCCTAAAGCAGGGACCAGCCGTAGGAGATTTAGCGAAATTAAGGCCATGAGTTACAAGGAGCATTAAAACAAGCAGTAAAGACAAGAGACATAATGACAATTACCGACTCATTACCACACTCCAGACACTTTGCAGAATTCTCCCCCCAAACCCTGTGCCCCTGCTGTCATTCCCCCCATCTTCCTAATCAAGTAATTGGGGCTCTAGGTGTCCAGGCCCCTTTGGTTCTCGAACTTGGGCCAAATGTGTATAGACAGGACTTCGGAGACAGTGAGAAGAAAATACTACTGGGTGTTTGGCAAAGGGAACGGGTAAAAAAAGTGAATGTTGGGGACAAAAGTGAGCCTGGAGTGACGGTGTCTTCATTTTTCAGAGCCCTCACTGCTCCAGAGCGCCAGGCAAGGCCACCTGAGAGGCGCTGAGCCAAGGAGAGCAGGGGAAGAATGGAGCCCAAAGGAAAAACAAGAGGTGTGTCCAACAGAGAAGGTCCTGCAAAAATGTTTCAAGAGGAATCTATAAAGATTTTTCCCCCCAGAGGCATTAGAAGTGCCTGGTACACAAAATCTATGGTTAAGAAACAGCAAAAGCCTATTTCAATTTTTTTCCCCTACCCAGCAAGAGGTACAGAATCAGCAGCCTCCCAGCCAGCAAGCCCACTTTATTCGGACAATTACCAGGAAACAGACCCCATGCATTTCCACGCTTCTAAACAAAAGAAAATGGGCACACCTGTCCTGTGTCAATGGCTTTCGTGATGGACGTTCAGTTTCCTCTCATTCTGTGAGTGGGTATTGCCTAGACTGGCTTCCTGTTTCACTAAGGATTAGGATATTCATCAGGCTAAAATGCCCTCCATTTCTCATACTTTATGACACTTGTTCATCAAAGTGACCAGAGTCAGTTTTTAAAGCGGCACTACATTCACCACAAGGCTTGATTTCACGAAATTTGTGTTCAGCCTCTGCTACGAGGGCCCTGGTTTCTGCTGGGCTCCGAGAATCGGGGATGCTGAGTTATCCCACCAGCACCTCAGTTTCCTTGTCTGCAAAGAGGGAGGACCCTGAACTCAGAAGAGAGAGCTGTTTCGACAAATTCTCTGAGATCCAGAGAGGACAGGGCAAGGATCATTTCTAACGAGTGGACGTCAGAGCTGCTGGAGGGAGCGGGATGTCGGAGGCACGTGGGGCTGTGATGAGAGGTCAGCTTCTGCTGTGGGTTCTCCCAGTGATGTGGTTTTTGACTCTGTGTCTTGAGTTTTCCAAGCAGGGAGCAAGCCCCACCTGGTCCAGCCTGTCTTCCCACCTCTGTGAAGACTTTAGAGTGAGAACAGAGACACAGAGCACTTAGGTTTCTCAGGAGAGAGGTGCTGCTGCTGTGACGAACATCACATCCATGTGGATATTACACGAAAGGGTGCCCGATGTTTCGTGGAAACTCAGTGAGCAAAAACTAATGATGGCACAACCACGTCTGCTCCTGCCACCAGCCCCAAACTCTCTATTCTCCCTTAGAACCAAGCTTTCCGCCAGGACCCGAACACCGGTGACAAACTGAGGTCCACAGTCATGATGATAATACATAAAATGCGATCACGATGCAATAAATCCCCACCATTCATCTGCGGCTCATGACGTGCCGGCCACATTTTGGCTGTTACCACTTTAAACAGTCACAGTGATGCTACAGACAGAGTGGAGACGCTCATCCCTGCTTTACAGGTGAGGGCGCTCAAGGATGAAGCGACTTCCTTCAAGTCACGTAGCTCCCAAGTGAGGAGCTGGACTCACTCCCAGGTCTGCCTGACGCCAGTGCCCGGGACCCAGACCACGATTCAAAAGGAACTGGTTTCTGGTGGAGAAAGATGTCCTCGTCGCCTGTCTCCCCAAACAGGAATGCATTCTTCTCTGGCTGTCCAATTCTTTCTCTTCCTTCCTCCTCCTCCTCCCCAGTCTCTCTGGGGGGTCTCCCTCCATGATCCCCCGTGCTCTCCATCCTTCTGGTTGTCTCTCCCCACACCTGTCCCTCAAGTCCCCGCGCAGCTCTTGTTGACGCTAAGTTTTGTGCCGAGTCTTTCTTTGGTCTCTCACGAAGGAAGAAAAAGCGCCTGGCCCAGCAAGGACCTGGGCCAAGGGAGATTGTTTCAAGAGACAAAGATTAATTCTACAACTATAGGATTATCAGTTTGGAAAGAATCTTGGAGACTTTTCATCTGATGATACCACTGTTATGAAGAAAGAGCTCAGCCTCAGAGAGGGGCGACTTGCGGGAAAGCTCATGATGGACAAGAGGAAGGCCTGACACCAGGACCCCCAGGCCTGATGCTCTGTCCCGTGCTGTCTCCCTCCCCTACACTGGGAAGAGGAGGGCAGAGGCTCAGGAATGGCCCGAGAGAGGTCTGGAAGATCCAGAAAGAGGCCCGACTTTCCCCAGGGAGTCCTACCAAGACAGGAAGTACCACACGGTCTGGGCAGGAGCAAGGGAGCAGGCAGGGAGATGGTCGAGTCCGAAACCTCAAAGACTGGGATTGGAAGGAATTCTAGAATGTCAGTCGGCCCAAGCAGCCCGGGCAGGTGGCCACTCAGCCTCTGCTGGAATGGGGAACCCACTCCCTCCAAGGCAGACATCTCCAACCTGGTGCATGAGCAAGGCAGGCAGGCTGCAGGTACAGACAGCAACAATGGGTTCTGGGCTCAGACAGAACTGGGTTTGAACTCTGAGGGCGTCAGCATCCCCAGGATTACATGTCCATATTTGCATATCAGGGGTAACAACACCTTTGTGCATTACAGAATGGCTACGAGTCATTCCTCCCCCTCGTCTCACCCTGTGGTAGCACCCTCCCCAACACTGATTCTGGGCTGGCCTTGCGACTTGCTTTTGATCCATGGGATGTTAGGGAACACGATGCAAGCAGAGGCATTAAAAAGTGCTTGTTGTGGTGGTGGGGGGGTGCCCCCAGCTGCCCTTGGAACCTTGTGACCACCACCATGTGAACAAGTCTCCTTACTCACCCCTATCAATGTCTGGCACAAATCGAAAATGCAGCAGGTACCCAGGACATGAGAGCTGTAATTTCCCCCTCAGGTTCCAATTCTGCCTTTCAGACATGCACTCAGCCTAGAGATAACTCCTGAGTATCGGCAAGGTGCAGGTATCAGGCTGGGCCCTAGCACAAACAAGAAACACAAGGTTCTTGCACTTTTGAAGTGTCTTTCCAGTGGGGGGAGGAGATAACAAATCAAGGTAAGTTCGGGGTGAACGAAGGGCTAGAGAGGCAGCAGAACCGGACACGGGACGCAGGGCGAGGGCTGCCCAGGGAAGGCCAGACGGAGAGTTCACCGCGAGACCCGCACAATGAGAAGGATCGGCCTTGGGAGAGCCTGGATGAAAAACTTTCCAAGAAGATAGAACAGCCTGTGGGATCGAGCAGAGTTTAGCACGTTCAAGGAAGAAGAGACAGGACCAGTGTGGACAGCAGATGGGCAAGGGAGGAGGAAGAGGAGAGCTGGGCGGTGGGCGGGTGCTCGGTCATGGAGGGGTGGGTCTGCGAGACCACAGTGGGCAGCTCTGATATTATTCTAAAGGCAATGTGAAATCATCAGAGAGTTCTAATAATGCGACTTGATGGAAAGATTTTTAAAATATCACCCTGGCTGTTACATGAGGAAGGGAGTCCCTTTCCCTCTCTAGCAGGCTGGGGCTCATGCGGGAGGCTTATGACATCAGAGTCCTGGGCCTCCCTCTAGGGATACTTGTTGGGCGTGTCTGGGGTGAGGCCTGAGAATCTGTATTCTCACAGACTCCCGAGTGATGGTGCATGGCCGGCTGGAGCAGCCTGGCTCTACAGGATGGGACCTGTTGGCTCAGTTCATAGTCTCTCCCCTCGAGTTGCAGAAGACAGACAGAAGGCCCCTCCCTCCGCCACACGATTCCCTGGAACTCCCATTAGGGCTTGAACAACTTCGTCCAAGGGCAGGAGAGAGCAGGCGCCTCCTGGTCAGCTGGCCAGGCTGCGGTGGCCAGGATCCCTCCTGGCCAGCCTGCTCTGTCCTTTCACCCATTCTCATCCGCCTCTGGGATGGGAGGGAAGCCTCCGTCCCTCCCAAGGAGCAGGGCGGGGAGCAGACCTGCCGGCCCCATGGCTGCGGCAGGCGAGGCTACATTTATGCCTTCCGAACGGAATTCTAGAGGGAACTGGGCACTGCCTGCTGGCTCTCCTAATTTGCTGTGGCACTCACGTAGGGCCTACTTCTGACTCAAAGGTTTACAAACACACTTGAAATGTTTCTTCAATTAAAAATCAATCCAACAGGCACCAGTCAGCCTGCCGCATCATAATTGGGTGTGCGGGATGGGGGAGAAGGGGGATTTCCATCGTCTTCATCAGTTTGCGGTACTGCTTTATAATGTTGGATTATGTCCTGCTAAGCATCTCTTGTTAGGGCGTGGAATTCCTTGGGTTCTCAGAGGTATTGTCCAGTTGGCAGTACTTGTCACAACATGTTAGGGGGGAACATGCGCCTGCCGTGCTTGGGGATGTGTGTGCTTGGAGGGGAAGGCATCTGAGGTTAGTGTTTGCAGCAGATGGGAGAGGGGCCAGCTAGCTGTGAGGGGAGGTCCTGCCGGGTCTCCTGCAGCCTTGGCCAGGAGGATGCTTCGGGCTGGATGTCTTTGGACAGGAGAGGCCCTGTCCTGCCTTATCCTTTTGCTGATAACAAGCGCCTGAAGAAGGATGGATTTGGGTTGTTAATAATTAAACATTTTTTTTCCTTCTGATTATAAATTCTGGGTAGCAAATCCCACAGCCAGCATAAAGGTAGAACATTAAGGGAAGAAGAGAAGCTAATATTTTTGGCACACCTGCTTCCCATGGGGCATTTTCCAGCCTCTTACTTTATAAAACTGAGTGATCTGTGAACTTGACCATATTACTGCCATTTCACAGATAAGTAGAGCGAGGCTCAAAAACCCTAAGTACCTTGCCCAAATTCACATGGCTAGTAAGTGGTACAACTCGACTTTGAACCTAGGTCTTTTTTTCTCCCCCTACATCACTTTACCTCCCCTAAACACCTGCCTTGTGCAGACGCTGTGGTCAGACGTCTGGATCTAGCAAGTATTTACTGACTGCAAGGTTAAGTGCCAAGGGTTTTCACAGACAGTCTCATGTTTTCTCCCGAGTTTGGAGAGTTTGGAGGTAGCCACTGGCCACTGATCTTGATGCAGAATGTCTTGGGGATACACTGAATGTGTAATAGGAGGCATGAATGGGACCAAGGAAGCCCAGGATGCTCTGAAAGATGGGAACCTGGGATTACAGGGAACTCACGCACCTGGGCAGATCAGAATGTCTGAGCTTCAGGTGCCTCGTCTCAGGGGGCTGAGGTACACTAGGCTTGGTGGGGGAGAGCGTGGGCACCTAGACTGACAAGGAAGCTTAGGGGTAACGTGGGACACGGGTCAAGGTCAGTCCCTCCTGGATTCTCCCTGAGAGCCTGACAGGTCTGAGCTGAAGGACTGGTCACCTCTCTTGGTTTCCCCACACCCCGCCTACCCGGCCAAGTTCATTTGCTCTCCTCTTCCTCACCTACACCCTAAGCACCCACACTCACGTCCATGTGTTCCCCAGGGGGCCCCGTGTCCTCTCTGTTCCAGGGACACTCTCCATGTGGTGGCGCAGGAGACCTCCTTCTCTCCCTACGAGCCTTCTACTGTCAGTCTCCTGGGCCTCTACCTCCCTCGGGAACAATCCCTGTATCTTCCTTTCTCTGCCCTGACCAGGACGGGGGTTTCCTGCCAGGGGTTCTCAGCCTCTCCCTGTCGTCAGCACCTGCTTCCTGCCTCTAGCAGCCAGAAGTTGAAGCTGACCCCGAGACTCCTGCCCCGCTGGTGTATCTGCCCTGCATCACCCCTCCCATGAGTGCGAGCAGAACCCAGAACACGATGGGAAATCGCTCCTGTGATTCCGTGATACAACAGACTGGAGAGATTCTCCCGCTGGCTTTGAAGAAGGAAGCTGCTACGCTCAGAGGGCCACACAACCAGGACCTGAGGGTGGCCCCCAGCCAACAAGGAAACGGGACCTGCATCCTAGAGGTGAATTCTGCCCAACCCTGAATGAGCCCAGAAGTGCACCGACTCCCAGACGAGATCGCAGCCCAGACAACACCTGGACTTCAGGCCTGAGACCCCAGGCAGAGAGCCTGCTGACACGTGTCCAGGCTCCTGATTCACGACACCGTCAGACAAATGTATGTTCCTTGCACTGTGGGATCTGTGGTGACTTATTAACCAACAATACAAAACTAACACGTGGTCTGAGCCCTGAATACACTAGTTATTCCTTGAAGGCAGGACTAGTCTTCTATATTCGCAGCCCCACAGGAGCCTGGCACGCACACACCAGTAACAGATGCTTACGGACTGTCTGCTGAGCGATCACGGGAATTTTGGAGATGAGAAAACTGCGGCCGTGCGAAGGGAAAGACCTTGCTTGCGATGACACAGCAGGTGGAGGACGGAGCTGGTGCTACCTCTAAGCTCGCCCCTTTGTCCCATCGTGTGTCTGTCACCTGCTACCGTCAGCAAGTTCTCTGAGTTTCTGCACAGGCGTCTTGGAAGCTGTGCATCTCGAGGAAACCGCCAGCCCAGGGAGCTATTTAATTCCGCGAGCCGTCATTGGCTAATGAGCAGCGGGACCCGCCTCCACAGCCACGCCCAGCGCGCACCACGCCCAACGCGCATCACTCCCGGACGCCTCCGGAGGCCAGGTTCCGCGCTCTCCCCAGGACCCCCAGCCTGCTTCCTCTCTGGGAGCCTCTTCGTGTCCGAGTGCGGGTTCCTTCATCTGTCTGCGAGTTCTTCAGTCATTCATGACTAGGAATGAGCGACATTTACTGAACACTTACTAAGTGTGCCAGCAGTTTCCAAGCATTAACTCATTTATAAACCTAAAACCACCCCATGGGCTCTCATCCATAGGCTGGACAGGCATCTCCAAAGTGGTTCAAAGACAGAATGAGACGAACTCCCTAACTGTGGGAATTGAAGGGGAAAGACCTGAAGGAAACTGGGGCCAGGACGGCTCCTGTGGGCCACGTGTACCTTGCAGGGGAAGCTGGCCAGCCGAGGTGGCCAGAAGGCACAGGACAGCCAAGTATAGAAACACTGCACTGAATGGCTTTGAATCCATTCACCTCCTGGCAGCCAGAGGGATGTTTTCAAAAACGTAAATCAGAGTATAAAACTTCATGTAAATTTCTACAGTAAGTTCTCACCACACTTAGAATAAAATAGAAATATTTTATGCATTTCTAATGTTTACAATCTTCATCTTATGCCACTTTCCTTTCAAGCCCCTAAGATGCTTCAGCCACACTGGCCTTCTATTAGGTGTTTGAGTATGCAAGGCCCTTCCTACCACAGGGCATTTGCACTTGCTATTTCAGCTGGCTGGAAAACTCTTCTCAGCAATTCACATGCTGGACTCCTTTTCTCATCCTCAGGTCTCTGTAGAAATGTCCCCTCCTTAGAAAGATTTCCCCCAACATGCCACCTAAAGAGGGTCCCTCACTTTGACATTGTTATGGTCTGTCTCTGTTCCTTCAAAGTACTTATGACAATTATAATCATTTGACTCAATTATTTCTTGTTATACCACCAGTTCCATTCTCAAATCAGGCTGCACATGGCAAATTTAAAACAACGCAAGGTCTCCACCCCACAAAGACTCTTACTGGTTTGCAGTGGAGCCTGGCCATGAGTTTGTTTTTAAATGCCCCTCAGGTGATTCAGTTTGTCCCCAGTCAAGGTCAAGAATCAGTGCAATACACTGTAAGCCACACAGGGGTGGGGGTGGGGATCATGTCAGTATTTCCTGATAAAAGCTCAAGGAATGATCCTTGCATCAACATGCGTATAAGGAAGAGAAACAGCAACTGCTTTCCAACAGCAATTGTGGGTCCAGTCCATGTGTCTCCCTCTAATACACCTCCCCCTTGCCTTGAGGGAATTTGAGTACAGCTCTAATTTTTACAATCAATTCTTCCTCCATCTTCAAAACAAACCACCACCACCAGAACATCAGAGCCCTTGGTTTCCGGTGCTGGAGAGGAATGAAGCATAAGCCCCACCTTATCAGCTTCAAAGTTCTAAGCCTGTGAGGCTGTCTCTCCCTTCTCCAATCAACTGGGTGAAGGGCAGGAGCGAGGGCACGGTGTGAGGATGGGGGGCCGTCTGCCATACCTGTCCATGGAGAGCTGGGCGACCAGGGTGACATCCGTGCTGTCTGAAGCAGGCTCATACTCATAGTGCAAGAAGTACAGGTGGGTTCGGTGGACGGTGAAACGCTCTCGCCGGAACTCGTAACACAGGTCATCCTCATCCAGCTCAGAAAGCTGTTTCTGGAGCTGAAAGGTAGGAAAGAGGGTTTGGGAACAAGAAGGAAATCCCCAAAGGGGCCAGTCCATTGTGCCTTGTCCTCCCCTTAGTCTTTTACCCATCGGACGTTATTGATGGGCCAAACGTAGGAGGACAGGATCCTGTTTTCATTTTCCTCTGCAATTTAATCTGATTTCAAAGAGGTAATGATAAAGGGCAGCTGCTTCACCATCAGAGAATGAGACCTTCTGAGCTGAGAGTGATGGTGGCAGCACTGACAAATACATAAGCAACCACAAACTCCCTATACACACAAAAAACACTTTCCTTGACAACCCAGCACAATAATTTTAAGTAACGGGGGAAACTGGCTAAGAACAGAGTAATGAAAACCTTTGTGTGATGCTTTTCTCTCCCTAGAACTACAGGACTTCAATCTCTGCACTAGGCATTGGAAAGAAACACAAAACAAACCTATAAACAAACAAACAAATCTTCTCCTTTATTTTCATCCAAGTTCAATCAGTCTCAGTACCCACTCTTCTAACACTCTGAAGTCTTTTACTTCATTAATCTGCTGGTACAAGTTCTTTATTCAGTTCTACTATTCTCCTTCTTACCCAACTAGTGAAAGAATGAACTGTCCTGATAACAGAGAACTACGAACTTAGCATTTCACATAAGCAGATACAGATATACAGGTTTCCAGATCTGCCAATACGCAGTCACCCAATTTACAACTCTCTCATGTAAACCTCACCATATCCCTCCCAGGCAGGTGTGACCATGCCTGTTTTACAGGTTAAGAGCTGCAATGAAACAGTGAAAGAACTCTGACAGTGATGGAAATTAGATCAGTGGATGTGCAGTAGCAGAATGAATGGACTGGGAAGAGGCAGGAGAGAAGCCTTTCAGGTGACGGAAACATTTTATGTTGTGATCAAAGTGATGGTTATAGGGGTGTACACATTTGTGAAAGCATGTGCACACTTAGAATGGGTGGATTTATCAAATGCAAATTGTATTTCAATAACATTTATTTAAAGAAAATAATAATTTGCCAAAGGCCACATGGTTGCTTCCAATATATCTTCTGTTACATGAGCCTCGTCCATCACATAATGGCATATAGTTGAATATAGATTAAAGTTTATGTGTCTAGAGTTATTAGCCTGGTTAAATGCAACAGAACATTTCCCCAAGAAGAAGATATATATGTATATTTAAATCTCCAAACCAATAGTGTAGTAATCAACAAGAAAGTATATCCACTCACTTCTTTATGACCTTCTATCAGTTAAGACCATTGCCTTGATGGATTGAGCTATAGCGTTATTTCTTAAGACATTTGCTCTGCAGATGACTGCGTTCATCACTAATTCTTCACCCTGTCCCACATCCTTTCCCTTTGTCATGTGGCTTTCGGTGCTGCTTCCTACAGAGGCAGAGCCTGTTTCCCTAAACCCTGAATCAGGGCTGGACTTGTGACTCGCTTTGGCAGACAGAATGGAGGGGAAGACGCTGCCTGAGTCCTGAGGCCAGGCCTCAAGATGAAGTGCCTGCTTCTTGAGAAAATGCCTGGGCTAACCCTCCAGCGGAGGAGTGCCCCCTGGAGCAGAGAGGAGTCTCTGGCTGCCCCAGGCACGTGAGCGAGCCCAGCCATGATCAGCAGAGCTGTCTCCAAAACCCTTCTCACGGTACACCACCGAGCTTTTTATGGATTTTGAGCACTAGATAACTGATAATGTCATTGGCATTTTGCGCGAGTACTTTTTCATTATGTGAGCCTCCCCCACATTTCACAGGGCAATTAGCCTCTTGGGCTCCAGCCCATTCTTTAGACAGGCCATGGACAACTCCAAATGCACCCGTATTTTTCCAAATGCCACTTGGGGAATTGGTCGTGATCCAGGGATCTAGGAGACATTCTCAGCTACCTTTAACATTTTTCACTTTTAAAAAGGATTCAAGCAGGGATACTCTTCAGCTTTCAAATCCAATTCAGTGTCCTTGCCCATGTGAAGATTCTCACTGTGCCAACAGGGTAACTGATTTAAAGGCCAGGAAACTGGAATTCTCATTCCATCTAAAAACTTAGAGCCAGGTGGCCTCTTCTGACCTGCAGGATTAAACTCAGTATCTTCTGACCTGCAGGGATAAACCCAGATCCTTGCTGACAGTCATATGCTCTCTCTCTGACTCATCAATCCCCGTCCATCCCAACCACATACTCTATCCTCACACCAGTGGTCCTCCCTCTGCCCCCCAGACTTGCCTTTCCTCCCTTACCTCCATGACTGCACATCTTCCCTCTCCGCCCTGCCCTCTCTCGCTCACCTGCTCTTCTCCGGCTGGGGACCTTCTATTTCCCTTTCAAAATTCAGCATCAATGGTACCTTCTCTGTGAAACCTTTACAGGCTCCGCCAGGTAGGGCTAGGCCATTTCTTCTCTGTGCCTCAAGAGAGCACTCAATTCATAAATCCACCAAAGCAGTTGTCCGTTTGCACTGAAATTATTTAAGGGTAACTTCTCTGGCGAGACTGGGACACTTTACCACTGTCCCCAGCACCGTGTCCACTGCATGACAGGTACTCAGTGTGCATGAGAAAGATCTGCTGCACATGAGGAGGCTGCAGTCACTGTGACAGCCTGGCCTTATCATTTTCCCTTTGTATCCTCTAATGTTATACCTCGAAGGGGGTCATTCTTTTAATTCTTTCTTTTTTTTTTAATTGAAGTGTAGTCAATTCACAATGTTGGTTCCAGGTGTACAGCGAAGTGATTCAGTTATACACAGACATACATACTCATACATATTTTCAGATTCTTTTCCATGACAGCTCATTACAAGAAATTGAATATAGTTCCCTGTGCTATACAGCAGGTCTTTGTTGTTTATCTGTGTTATATACAGTAGTATGTATCTGTTAATCCCAAACTCCTAATCTATCCCTCCCCCCCCTTTCCCCTCTGGTAACCTCAGTTTGTTTTCTATGTCTGTGAGTCTATTTATGGTTTGTAAATAAAATTTGTATTTTTTTTTTTAGATTCCATGTATAAGCGAAATCATGCTATTTGTCTTTCTCTGTTTGGACTTACTTCACTTAGTATGATAATCTCTAGGTCCATCCATGTTGCTGCAGTTGGCGTTATTTTACTCTTTTTTATGGCTGAGTAGTATTTCACACATATATATGTATATATATACATACACATACACATATATACACACACACACACCACATCTTCTTTTTCCAGTCATCTGTTGATGGACATTTAAGTTGCTTCCATGTCTTGACTACTGTAAATAGTGCTCTGAAAATTGAGATGCATGTGTCTTGTTGAGTTAAGAGCTTTTGCCAAATATATGCTCAGGAGTGGGACTGCTGGATCATATGGTAATTCTATTATTAGTTTTTAAAGGAACCTCCATAGTGTCCTCCAGAGTGGCTGCACCAATTAACACAGCCACCAACAGTGTAGGAGGGTTGAAGAGGGTCATTCTTAAGCCCATTAGTTGCTCCTATATTTGTAGGTCAAGGGTCTGTAATGCCTGAAAAGGATTTGGACAGCAAACAAGCACGTGCCTAGCTCCATGCAAGGTGCTGGGAGGGCTTGATTCCCTTCCCTTTGAGCCCTCTGGTGATCCAGGGATCTAGGAGACACTCAGGCTCATTTGACAGTTGAGAAAGCAGTTTTGAGATCTGGAGGTCACCTGGAGAGGTCAACTCTAGGTCTGTGTCAAGAAGCAGACACAGGACTGGGGCTGAGGTTACCGCTTCTGTCCCACTCCTCCCTGTGTGATCTCGGGTGAGTGGGTACATTGTTTAACCCTCCAGAGCTTCAATTTGCTCAACTGTAAAATGGGGGTAACACAGTGGCTCCCTCATGCCATGGCAGGAGGATTCCAGGAGATACTGCATCTGAACACAGCGTTTATAGAGTGACTCAACAGATGTCATCTTCCACAGTGGCTGCTCTCACAATTAGGAAAGGGCTCCAGGGACAGCTGGTAGACCCTCCCAGCTAGGGCAGGCCAGACCTTAATAGCTCTTAGGAGCACTGTCATTGGCCACTGTTCCTTTTCTTAACATGGCAACAAGAAAATCCAATAGAGGCTTGCCGGGCACGCAAGATGTGCGTGATGTTCTGGGTTATCCCTTATCCTAGGTGGATGCTGGATGTCCTGAAACGTCACCTGAAGGAGAAGGCATGGCAAGGGTCTGGAAGGCCAGGAAGGAGGGGCTGGACGGGGCTGGCTAGTCTTCTGTTTCATGAGTATCGCAGACAGTCCTTGGGCCCAAGGATGCCTGGAAACCACAGTGCTGCCTGCCGGCAGGACACGTAAGCAACTGATACCACCTTCCCTTTCTCTCCCAACCTGCCAAAGAACACAAGCAATTATTCCCTTTTAGAGAATAAACAGCTGCCAAGTTCTTTGCAAAAGCAGGACAGTTTGGCAGGGTGGCACCTGTTTTGTGTTGTGCTTTTAATATGCCGAGAGGAGTGCGTGGCTTTCAGTCGAATGAAGAGGAAGAGGGAAAGTGTGAGAAACTGTGTGGATGTGTGACAGTGAGCACGGCCAGGCACGTACGTGTGGAGCAAAGGGTCTTCTCTGATGAGATTTCAAAGAAGCTGTTTATCCTCCTCATGTGAGAGAGAAAATTAGTGACCAGAACATGAGAAATGCATGTGTTACGGGGGTCTCTCCTCTCCCTTACCCAAACACAGGCACATTCCAAGGTAAAGAGCTCTGAGAGCTGTTTTCTGAAAAGCACCCATATAGTGGGCTCCTAAAGGCAGGAGCTGTATCCCATCCATCTCTGAATCTGCTGAACCCAGACCGTGGAGCGTACCTTATATGCCCAGCAAGCATGTTCTTGTCACCCTGGCATGTTAAGAAATGTAACAGTGGCCAATGAAAGTGCTCCCAGAGCTACCAAGGTATGGCCTGCCCTAGCTGGGAGGGTCTACCAGCAGTCCCCGGGGATAAGTAGCCTCCACCTATGAACTTCATGGTACCAATGTGGTTCCATAGCAACCACATCCTGAGGTCACCTGTGGCCATCGCAGTGCTTAAGGGATAGGGTCTAGGGAACACTGTTGTCCATCGACCACACTGAGTGCTGCGGAAAACACAACAGCTATGACGTCAGACGTATGACGTCAGGGTCTATGGGACTCTGGACCAACCAGATGCCTTTCTTGAGCTTTGATGTGATGTTTATTATCCACCTGGTGGTTTGCACCTTTGCTCTAATATGGACCGAGCACCTGCTATGTGCCAGGTGTTGTGCTAAATCAGGTACATTGCTTTCTTAATTTAATCCTTCAGCCCAGATCTCTGTTTAACGGAGGAAGAAACTGGGGCTTAGAAGTTGTCAGCAGTCTCCCCGTTACAGCTAGAGAGAGGCAGTCTGGATTGCAAATCCAGTCTTCGGACCTCACACCAGGGACATTTCACAGCACAATTACTTTTCTCCTGGGGGATGGATGTGCAGATCAGATGAGCTGGCGGAAGAGACAACGCTGCATGAACAAAGCAGGCCATAAAAATGCATATGCAGTATGATCCCAAAACAGCCAAAAGACAAACAAACAGAAAATGCGCACAGAAAATAGACCAAAGGGAACGCATTACAATGTTAACAAAGCTTTTCTCTGAGTGGTGGATTCACAGATGAATTTTATTGTCTTCTTTACACTTTTCTGTACTTTAGTAATCCCTTGCAATTTTCTCAAATGAGCAAATGGATGTACAAGGGCTTTGTAAACTGTAGAGCGCGACGCACACCGAAGCAATGTTATGATGATTACGTTATGTACCCTTTCCACATTCTCATCTAGGACTGCTTATTGCCGACCGACTGCATGGCTGATGTTATCTCAAGGGGGAGACCTGAGCGGCTTAAAACCTGCCTCTTTTTTTCACGCAGGTAATTTCTCCAGGGAGGCGGCTGAGCTGGACGGGGTGGTGGCTTTTGCTGGTGGGGTCTGAATGCTCCCCTACTCCACACTCCAGTCACGCCGGGAGCAAGCAGGGGGCTCCCGACAAGCAAGTTACAGAAACAAAAGGCAGATTTCTCCTGAGATAAAATGCATTTGCTAAATTGCTTCTTTGGGCAGCCGGCTGAGGCATAGGTGATTTGGACTCAAGGGAAAATGGCCTTTAAGCAGGCTGCATTTATTTCTTCCTGTCCTTAAGGACAGTGGTCTAGATTGACCTCTGAGCTGGCAGAGATGACTGATGGCTGGTCAGAGATGCTGGCTGGTCATGCCTGAGGGCTGAGAGGGGCTGGAAGTGAGTCCCTGGGCTCTGGCCTAATGGACTTCTGTTCAAAGTCAGGAAACACTATGGGGATAACTGGTCACTAAGACCTGATTCCTCCGACATTCATTTTCCATGTGACCTTGAGCGAGTCATTTCTCCCAAGAGCAAGACAAAGAGGTGGGCTTCCAGGCGCAGGTGCTCCCTTGGGCAGGTAATGGGCACTTTCTCATTCACGCTCACATCGTCTCCACAGGTTACAGACCGCTACCAGCCCTAGGGACGAAGATGGTCATCATCTGAAAGGCTGAGCCGCTTGTTCAAGGTCATGCAATGAATGAACAGAGCAACCAAGATTCTTACCCAGGTGTGTTTCCCCTGAGTTCTTGTACATCGTCAAGCCACTACACTGCCTTGTTCATCAGCCTCTGGGGATCTTTCTAGTTCTAGTGCTGGACTGCAGAGGACTGAGTCCTGTGTTCCCCTCGGCGTGCTCAGCAGTGTTCACGTCCTCGGGTCTTCCCGGTAGCACAGCACAGCCTTTCCAACCTTCCTGCAGTTAAGGGTAACTGTGTGGCCAAGTTCGGATCAGTGGAATGTGGGCAGATTCTGACTGCTACAGGAAGCACTTTTAGGACTGTCTCATGCACAGTCTTCACTTTGTCACCCAGAGCAAGAGCCTCCAGTAGAGGATGCTCTGTGAAGGGCAGAGCCACAGGCTGGAAGGGGTCTGGGCCCTGAGTCTGGAGAAAAGCCACGTGCCAATCGGGAACACCCACCTGGACTTCGTGTGAGTCAAGAACTACCAGCCTGCCAAGCCCTTTTTACAATTGCTTGTGTTACCTTAACTAACACAGCTACTTGCACTCTTCGAGCTGGTAAGTGATGAAGACAGTACAACAGACTAAGTAAGGCGTCTCTGAGGCCATCTTTCTTCTTAGGTCATGTGTCCTTCTGATGCCTTAGAATAATGGGTAGAAACATCTGGTGGGTAAGATTACAACACTCAAGAGTGTTGCTTTACACTTTCAGTTTCCACGGTCAGTGGCCTCGACATCTATGTCTTCATCTGTTCCTCCCAGCATCTGCATGAGACAGGCAGGGCTGGCCTCTTGCCCCCAGGTGATGGATGAGGAAAGCGGGACATAAGGGATGCGCTCAGAAGAGCTGGGGCTCTAACTCACGTCTCCTGGAACCTAATTCGGGGCTCTTCCCCGTGGTTTCCACGAAGCGGTTAAGTTTTATTAAACCACACGGATAGGTACAGAGAGATTACTAGCTCATTGGTTGCCTGCTGTGTGTATTAATCAACAACGTTCCAGGAACCCCAAACACTGTTTTCCAAGGAAGCCAGACAATGGGCCGCTTTCATTCTTTCGTAGGAGGGGAGAGGCATGGGCGTAGGATCATTCAGTGAAGGTTTAGAGAGGGTCCGCCCAGCACTGACTGAGGCTCTGAGGAAACAAAACAAAAGGCACAGGGTCCACCCTCCCAGGTATCAGTACATCACACACAGTTAATAAGCCCTGCTCTAGGAATGGGGAATGAACGCCAGTTTCTGCACTTCAATTGTTCATATAGTCTGGGTCGGGGAACAAAGAAGCCAGTTAGCAATTATAAAACTGTGCATCCGTAACACAAACAAAACTCAAGTCAGTGAAGGATGTGCTATGTGCTACACTGATCTAAGCTCCTGACCTGTCTTATCTTACTCAGTCCTACCTGACTCCCATTTTACAGATGACAAAACTGAGGCTCAGAGAGTTTAAGGAAGTGGCCTGAAATCCCATAGGTAGTATTCCTAACATTTTACGTGATGCAGTCTTGTTCCAGAGCTGCCTTCTTATGTACCACACAAGGAGCCAGTGAGAGGAGGAAGGTTCAGCCAAAAGGAGAAGAGGGCAGGGGGCCGCTCTAAGATGCACTGGGGGTAGAGCCCCTGCCACGTGTGGATAGATTACAGCTGGAGCCTAGGGGCACGAGGGAGGGATGTGTGCCAGGTGGATTGTGCCCGTGGCCTCAGACATATCTCGTGAGGTTCCTAACCCTGTGTCTCTTTCCTTTATCCCCTCCGCGGGCCATCCGGGCAAAGGCTGGGATGCTTCTGGCTGTGATACCGAACACGCCACGGAGGGTCACTGGAGGCTGGCCTTGGCAGCCTGTCGTGGGACTCCGGGCGCTGTCCACCCCGGGCTCCACTGCCCACTGCGTGATTAAAGAGCTGGTGACATGCGGCTCGCACGTGAGAGCAATAACGCGTTCCGGTTTTTCTCCGGGGCTTCTCTGGGATCCAGCTGTTTGCACAGAGCCATCTGCTCCCTGGCATTGCTGTACAGAGCGGTGCTGTAAAGTCTTTGCAGGATCTGTTTATATGTGTCTTATTTTTAACTTGTAATTGAGCCATGGTGGTGCCGTTGTCTTTTCTTCCCAGTGGGCTTAGTACCCGTGACCCCACAGGCAGCCCATCACCCTTGTAGCAAGAGGGGTGGAGCTTGGAAGCCTTCATTTCGGAGGTGAGGTTGGAAAACAAGGCATTCGGGATGAGCTTTCTGGCCAACGCTCGTAACGAGACCTCCTCTGGCCTGCAGCCCCTTCAACCCTCCTCCCAGCCTGGGCTGGGCTTGTTCACAGACCACTTTACAGGTGGGAAAACTGAGGCTCATGGAAGGCAAGAGTTATGCTCAAAGTCCAAGATCTCGTCCTGGGGCCAGGTTTTCTGATTTTAAGTCAGGGATCTTTCCAGCACACCACAAATGCTTCAAGACAAGGACTTGTAATTGTTCATTTGTGCAACAAAATTTACCCAGCACGGACCTGGCAGTCTTTCACAGACATACAGATACACTGGTGAATGAAAGAGGGAAACATCCCTGCCATCCCAGAGCTTACATTCCGGTTGGAGAGACGGAATCAACAAAATAAGCCCAGAATACAGTACATTCTTTGGTTGGTGGTAAGTGCAATGGAGAATAAAGGCAGGGGCTCTGGGGGATGGCAGTGCTGGGGTTGGGGCAAGCGCTGTAATTTTAGATCAGGGAGTGTTCTCAGTGACTGAGAAAAGACTACTCAGCTATGGGTCAAGCTTGACAACCAGTTCCAGAGTGCCACCAACTTGCTCTCTGATTTCAATTCTCTGAGCCTCCACGTCCTCCTCTAAAAAATAACAATAAAAACTGCCTGGCAGGGTTTGTAAAAGAGGAAGAACAAGGATATAAACAGAAGCCATGAGAAGAATCAGCGGAATGACTTGTGGTTCCCATTATGTTTATTTTAAATAGGGAGCTACATCCCCTTGAGAAGCCTGGCTCTGGTCTGCCCTTTCAAAGTTAGGTAGTTTCCCATCATGGCCCCACCATTTAGGAGCTGCTTGACTCTGAGCATGTGACATCTCTTCTGAGCGTCGGTTTCCTTATCCCTGAAAGGTGACTAGTGATGCCTACTTTCCTCAACTGTGGTGAAGATTAAAGTTGCATCTCCCCTTTTCTTTCCCTGCAGGAAGCAAGTCTCTCATCATCAAAGGCTAGAAGAAGCAGAGAAAGGTCTTAGAGCAGCACAGAGAGCTGTCCAGTGTGGGAGAGAACAGTCACTAATGTCTAGTATACGGATGCCCAACGGACTTCCGCATCTCCTGTGTCATCGCTTGGAGACTGTTAACTGGTTCTCTGGAGTGCAGTCTGGGCGAGGATACTGGGGTTGGGGCTGAGCCCAGATGGATGACTAGGGTCATCAACTCGTGATGTCTGCTGCGGGCACGGGATGAGGAGATGCTAATCTGCAGACACTGTCTAGTGACTTAGCTGAGCCCAGACGGATGACTGGGGTCATCAACTAGTGATGTCTGCTGTGGGCATGGGATGAGGAGGTGCTAAGTTTTCAGACACTGTCTAGTGACTTATATATAAGTGTGAAAACTCACTAGTGTTCAGTATTTTGTTTTCACTTTTTGGACTTTTGCTATGTTTCATAATTTAACTTCTAACATGACAGTGGATAATTCTTTTACCATTGGCCTTTCTGGCTTTAATACCATTGGCTTTTCTTTTTCTGGCCACCAGGGGAAGAATAAACAGGGAGATGAGCCCAGAAAGGGTTGTTCACGAGCTGATGAACTGAAAGTGACAGCTGTCAGGAAGGAATCTGCAGAATAAGCAGCAAAGAGTCCGAGGCCATTTCCTGCCACGATAAACTGCATCTTCCCTCCTCTGGCCAATTCCCGCCCCCTCGGCCGACTCAATGCAACTTTAGTCATCAAAAATTGCAAATTGAGTTTAGTGCGCTTTGGTTACTAAGGAAGGGCGTGCACTTTAGCCAGATTCCCATCCATCTGGGAAAATATAAAACATCTGTAATGACATACATGTGAATGGTTTGACATTTAAAAAGGTAAGCTTCCTTTACCTGGAAAGTTCCCTGAGGTGGAGCAAGGGAATTTTATTATCTTGATGATAAAGCAGCCCTTTATAAATACAATGCTCGGGGAGGGTTACAGGCTTCCGAACAACACACTGAATGAAAGCATGCTACCCTATCTGCTGGGCTGGTGGGGACCATAGCGGGTGTCCTTATTTTTCACTGTTCCGAAGGACAGGACTCGGATGAATGGATTCTTTCCAGAAGGGAGGACTGCACCTCAGCACGAAGAATCGGTTAACATCTGGAGCTTCCCAACAGCGTAGTTAAGCTGTTGGAGGTGGTGAGCTCTCTGTCTTTGGGAAGATTCCAGCAGAAGCCAGATGCAAGCCTGTTAGGGAGGCTGTAGGAGGATTTTCGCATGGATGAGGAGGTGGAGGATATCCGTGATTATCCAGCTGTGTTCTGTGGGGTCCCAGGGCTTCTTGGATTTGCCTGAGGGGGCTGGGATGCTGAGGAAGCGGGAGGGAAATGCTCATGCATGGCATTCTAGCCTCCAGTGCTCCTCCAATCAAATTATAGCAACTAATGCCTATGGGATGCTTGCCGTATTCCATAGACTAACTCACTGGTCCTAGAGAGAGATGCCCAGACAAACTATGGGGCAGGAGAGGCCAGACCCCATCAGCGACTGTCATTCTGCACCACAGTTGGAGCCTGAGTTCTCCCAAACAAAACCATCTCGATTTGGAGCAAGGCTCAAAAATGGAGTCTGCTCCTTACTGAAGAGTTGAATCCCCTGACTTCCTGATCTTAGGCCTCCCATTCTTTTCTTTTTTCTTTTCTTTCTTCCTCTCTCTTCTTGGCATAAAGGCCAACCAAATGGCCTCTCCCCCCTACTCAGAGTCTCCTAATTGTGGGGAAACCTACCTGGCATTGTTGGATCCAGAGCAAGTGTGACAGCCCCTCCCACGTTTTAGACACAGATTTCTAAGTGACTCTGCCAAGCCTTCCCAGAAAAAATTTTTAAAAACTGAACACCCATTTGTGGAACAACGGATTATGATCACACAGGTCGGGCAATGTGGTTTGTGGAAAAAACCCAACTCTGTGAACGCCGTGTTCCTGGCACCGAGTCCCATTTTTGGTGATTTAACATAAGTTATCCATGAAGCATTATGATACTGGCATTGCTGTCCCCGGTTATTTATCAGATGGTGAGGCTGGGGCTCAGAGCATTCACGTGACTTCTCTGAGGGCCTGAGTCCAGTATGCCCCGAGGCTGGGGTGGGCCGGGGTGCTCCAGGACTTGGGAAGGTGGGTGGGGGGAGCCTGGGATGTACACAGTGGCACAGGAAGGTGGGGGTGGGGGCTGAGTGTCAAGGGGAGGGTGTTTGGGAGGACGGCTGCGGTGAGCCTCCGAGAAGGCTGCTCTCCTTCACGGGCCTGCGGTACCCAGACATGCCCTCCCACCATCTCTGACACTGGTTTGCGGCAAGCCTCTTCTGCAGGGCCTGGGCCAGCCTCTAATTCCAACCACAGCATCCTGCACAGCGCCCGGCAGATGACTGGCTTTCATGCCTGCCTCCTGAGCACGTAAATGCAGCCACAGATTCCGAGAAGGACCCCGGAAGACTTCTCCCCTCTGATGACCCACCAGGGAAGTGGATGAGTCATTTCTCAAGGGATCTCCCCAACCCCCTGTAACCATAAGTTTGTCCTCTATGTCTGTGAGTCTGTTTCTGTTTTGTTAAAAATGTTCATTTGTGTCTTTTGGTGTGTGTGTGTGTGTGATTCCACATATAAGTGATATTATGTGGTATTTTTCTTTCTCTTTCTGGCTTACTTCACCTAGAATGACAATCTCCAGTTCCAGACTTGGAGATATTACCTACCATATATAACATAGATAAGCAAGAAGGTCCTACTGTAGAGCACAGGGAACTATATTCAGTATCTTGTAGTAACCTATAATGAAAAAGAACATATGTAGGTATATGGATGACTGAAACACTATGCTGTTCACCAGAAATTGACATAACACTGTAGACTGACTAAACTTCAATAAAAAAAAAAAGATTAAAAAAAAAAGGGGAGTCCGCTTCATAAGGTCCTGAGCAGTGCACCCCAGGAACTCACCCATAAGGACAGTAACTGACAGCATCACCCTGCAAGGCTTTTTATTTGAGCCTCTTCTGTGGGTGGGGTGGGGGGAGCAGGAAAAGAGTTTATATTTAATGTTTGGGAAAAACGTGCTGAATGTGCACTCTAATATTGATGATGATGATGACAAAGACTGATCTGAGTAAAGAGAACTGATGGGAAACCCAGAAGGACACAGTGTCTGTCGAGACCTCTAAATGCTTCCCGGAATCGGAGACAGAGGTCAAGTGCTTAATGGTTTTCTTGCCTCTACTGTCAGTGGTAAAGAAGGGCAGGTCCCAAGGAAGGCATGGAGGGTGATGCGGAGAAGGGTCGGAGCCAGAGAAGACTCCACTGGGACCCGGGGGCCAAATGACAGACAGCAGGGGTGGCTGTGTGACCAGTCATCCTGATAAAGGGCCAGGTGGGTGTGTGCCTGCACAGCTTCCACACACGCCCTCCCCTGCCACTGGAGCCTAAGAGAATTTCCCTGACACCTGAGATAAGAACAGTCATAAAACAAAATTCTGACTCTCTGATCCACTTCCAGGCTCTGCCCAGTCTGCCTCCTGCCTACCTGCTGCTCAGCATCTCCCATGCTCCTCCCTCCCCACCAACCCCTGGGCACACAGGCCACCCTTCAGTTCTTCACTTCCAACCTGCCCTGCCTCAGGACCTTTGCACCAGTGACTTTCTCCACCTGAAATGTACTTCCTTTGCTCTTCCCCCGCCCCCCGCTTTACTGATAAAATATTACACACACTGAAAACTACTTTGGGAATTTGGACATATGTGTATACTCACGTTACTATCACCACATTCACGGTGATAAACATATCCATCACCTCCAAAAGTTTCTTTCTTTTTTTTTTCTGGTAAGACCACTTAACATGAGATCTACCCTCTTAAAATTTTTTAAGTGCACAATATCCTATTAACTATAAGTGCTATGTTGTAGAAGAGATCTCTGGAACTTACTCATCTTGTATCCTGTAACTTTGGACCCACTGACCACAACTCCCCATTTCCCCTGGTAGCCCCCACTCTGTTGCCTACATCTATCTGTTGGACTATTTCCAATGCCTCATATATGAAGAATCACACAGTACTTCTCCTTCTGTGACTGACTTACTTCACTTAGCGCCATGTCTCCCAGGCCTATCCATGTTATCACAAATGGTAAGATTTCTTTCTTTCTTAAGAGTGAATGATAATTCATTGTATGTGTGTGTATATATATGTATATACATTTCCTTTATCCATTCACCTGTCAATGGATACTGAGGTTATTTCCATAGCTTGGCTATTAAGTATACTGCTGTACCATGGATGGACCTAGGGATGATCATATCAAGTAAAGTAAGTCAGACAGAGAAAGACAAATATCAAATGGTATCGCTTATATGTGGAATCTAAAAAAAAAGTTACAAATGAACTTACTTGCAAACTGGAAATGGACTCACAGACAGAAAACAAACTATGGTTACCAAAGGGGAAAAGGGTGGGGATAAATTAGGAGTTTGAGATTAACATATACACAGTATTATATATAAAATAGATAAACAACAAGGACCTACTGTAGAGCACAGGGAACTATATAGAGTATCTTGTGATAACCTATGATGGAAAAGAATTTGAAAAAGAATGGATACACATGTCTGTGTAAAACTGAACCACTCTGCTGTACACCTAAAACTAACACGACACTGTCAGTCAACTATACGTTAACAAAAATAAATTTAAAGAAAAGAATACTGCTACAGTGAATATGAAAATGTGGATATTGCTTCAGGATCCTGATTTCAATTCTTTAGGGCATGTACCCCGAAGCGGGATTGCTGGATCATACGATAGTTCTATTGTGAATTTTTTGAGGAAACTCCGTACTGTTTTCCATAGCAGCTACACCATTTTACATTCCACCAACAGCACACAAGGTTCCAATTTGTCCACATCCTCGCCAGCTCCTGGCATCTTTTGTTTTTTTTTTTCATAATAGCTGTCTTAACAGGTGTGAGAGGAGATACCACACTGTGGCTTTGATTCGCATTTCCCTGATCTCCTCCTCTTCCAAGGCTGTCTCTTTCTTATATCTGGGTCTCAGGTTAAGTGTCACCTCCTCAGAGAAGTCCTCCCTGACCCCTGAAACCAGCTGCTCACTAATATGTCACTATATAGCAATTGCCACCCGCTGATAATTTTTCCTATAGTTCGTCTAGTTATTAATTGTGTCTCCCTCACTGGAATATCCACACCATGAGAGCAGGGACCATTGTCCTTTTTCACCTATGAATCCTCAGTGCTCAGAATGAGGCAGCCTTCAGTAAATGTTTGTTGACTGACTGAATGAACCAACTACTTCTGTATCTAATACTGAGGGTCAAGAAAAGGGCAGGGAGGAAATATTTATCAAGCCTCTAACATATGGCAGATGCTGAGCTAGGTGCTTGACATGCAATTTCTCACTAAAGTCTCAGAACGCCCCTATTACAGTTTTTTCTTATCTCTATCCGACAGTTGAGGACACTGAAGCACAGAGAGGTTGAGTAACTTGACCCAGGACACACAGGGGGAAACTGGAAGAGATTAATGGCAAACCTGGGTCAGCCTGACCCCACATGCCCTGCATCGTTCACTGTAGTGTCCTCCTTCCCCACATCCTGCTCCTCAGAACTTCAAATCAGTCTCAACTTTGCTCTTACATGCTGTGTGCCCATGAGCAACCTGCTTAACCTCTCTGTGCATCAAATAAGATATAACACATGAAAAAATTCTAAACAGTGGTGACACAGGACAACACAGTAAATGTCAGCTATGCCTGTGACCACTTACCTAACACGTTCTTCACCCATGCCAACCCCTAATGGAGCCAGTTACTTGTGAAAATCTTTTTGTACCACCCCATGCACTGACCCTGAACCCCGGGTCTCTCATGTGGGTGCTGTGTCCCCAAAGACCTCAGAGACTCCTGGCTGGGGAGAGACACTGTCTGCTCTTCCACTGGTGTTTTCGCTCATCCTGACTCCTCTGCTTGGAAACTCCCTGCTTACTTCACCTCGTCTGGGCGGAGCAGACCTCCTCTGCGTCCACAGTGATGAGCACGGAAGTGACCTGCTGGTGTGCCCGGCCCCCCCACGAGACGGCGGGCTCCCAGGGCAGGGATGGCATCTGGTAGGAGCCTGGGGTGTAGCCTGGAGTACGGGGGGTCCCCAGCAGACCAGCAGACAGGCCGCCCCTGCGTGGCCGAGCCCCAGGGCCACTTACGTTTTCACTGTTGACGTCAGCCTCGCTGGGGCAGCCGAACAGCTCCCGGCGCAGGAGGTTCCCGTCGTACTCCAGGAAGGTCAGGTAGAGGTTGCGGAAGAACTCCACGTGCTTGTTCTTCACCCGAAGCTTCTTGGGGGAGTTCCAGTGAATGACCTGGCAGGGTGATCAGGAGGCGGTCAGGCCGGGGGAACCTGGGCTGGTGGGAAGCCACAGCTGGGCACTGGTCTCAGTGCTCTTTGGGGGTTGCTCATTCATTCATTCACTCACTCACTTATTCAACATTTAGGCTAGAGGGGTTTAGAGCCAGGGACGCTAAGGCCAGACTGCCTGGGGTCAAATCCTGGCTCTGCTCTAGACAGTGATTTACTTTGGGGCAAATTACTTAATGTCTCTGTGCCTTGGTTTTCCCATCTGTGAAATGGGAATGGTAACAGCTCCCACCTAGGCCAGTGCTTAAGCTTTGATCTCTCAGCCCCAAACCTGCTTGGTGACGCTGAAGCCAGGATTCTACAAACTGCTTCTGCTTTGCTAGTCACTCCTTGTTAGATGCTGCCAACGGGGCCACGAGAGGGAGACAGAGTCTGGAGGAGGAAAAAGGATCGCACTCCTGCCTGTTGCTTCCTGTTCCCGTGAGCATCTCCCTATCTCCTTTCTTCCCGCTGGCAGCGAAACCCATTCTGCAGTTTTCCCAAAACTGAGAACCTGCATCATGGTCTTCTGTCCCCCCGGCCAGTGCTGCTGCCCCTGGAGCTGCCTGCTGATCCTGCCTCAGATGGAGTGCGGGTTCCAGCCCCACGCTGTAATAATCATAATCCCCACCTCCTCCCTCTGTTCCTTCAGCTCCAGGGGTGGGAACTGCTCCTTGCAAATTTTCTATTTTTGCTGTTACAGTTACCAAGTGAACACTTCATGTCTAGTTACCATTTTCAAAGATTAAATTCTCTGTTCAAATAATTGGTATGGTTTCTGCCACCAGTCTGACTGACGGATGCACTGTCTCACAGAGCGCTGCAAAAAATCAACTCATCAATACACGTAAAACATGTAAGTAGTGCCTGGCATAGGATGAGCACTCCATACATGCTGGCTCCCACTATTAAGTGCCTGCAGTCTACCGAGCTAGGAGATGGCCAGGGGCCCCTGTTGGCAGTGTCTGCCCTTGGCAGGCTCACGGTCTGCTGGGGAGACACGTCCCTAAACAGGCGACAGAAGGCAATCGTGGAGGGAGGGTCAAGGAGAAGTGGCGGTTCTAGGATGCTCAGAAGGTGATGCCTGTGCTGGGGCTTGAAGGACCAGCAGGGGCTTCCTGGGGAGACCGGGCCTGGCCGGGGTGGGTGGGAGACGTAGCTGGGGAGATCCTGGCCCCGGGACCATGTTCTGAACTCAGATTGCATCACTGGGGATTTTTAAGGAGGGGGGAATGAGTAACTCTGGGTTTTAGGAAGATTTCTCTGATTGTAACAGTGAGGATGGGAGTCGTGGGGAGGGAGAGCCCAAAGTGGGGCCCAGGACCCCAGTTCTGAGTCAGCGGTCATGTCCAGGGGGCGGTGCTCACCCCCTTGGTTGGGGAGTCATCTCTGAGTGGACTGCCTCTTGTTCCACACTGTTTTATGCCCACTGTCTTCTTTTAACCCTCACGATGACCCCAATGGGGAATGCAATTTTAAAGATGAAGAAACTATGGAGAAGGAACTTGCCCAGGGCCACAAAGCTGGTAAATGCTGGAGGTCGGATTCAAACATAGATCAGAATAAATCTGATTCAAAAGCCTTCTCTTCTCTGCTCTGCAGAGAACAGGAGAAACCAGGTTCTGAAGACTTCTGTCTCATGCTTAGTTACACTACAAAAGGGGCAACACGGCTGTCCCCCCGCCCCCTCGGCTCTCCCCCCCCGCCCCCTCGGCTCTCCCCCCGCCCCCTCGGCTCTCCCCCCGCCCCCTCGGGCCCCTATGGCCCTTACTCTCTCCTCCCAGGGTGGGAGGGAAGGCCTCTCTGACAGTCCAGGCTGAGGAGGGGAACTGGGCGTCCAGAGCCTCCTGGTGCCTCCTTCAGCCTCACTCTGTCTGTGGGAGCCTGAACAGGGCCTGCCATCCAGAGAGAGGTCTGAGACCTATGTCCCTCTGCCCTCACTCCGGGTCCCAGGGACATGCGGCAGTGACGGCCCTTGAAGCCAGCTGGGTGAGCACTGCTCTGTAAGACCAAGGCCCTCTCTCAGGGCAAAGTGAATAGTGGGAAGCCTATCGGGTCCAAACCACACCCCAGCTCTCCCGTAATCAGCGATGTGGCAGGCGAGAATTCTACCATTGAACCACCAATGCTAGCGACGGTGGAACAGCAGAGCAAGAACCCGGGACATCAGACCAGCCGAGGTTTGAATCCCAGCTGTGCTCCGCATGCGCTGGGTACATCCCTGGGCACCCTGTTGCATTTCCTGGAGTCCCTATTTCCTCACGTGCAAGGTAGGGTCATAACCCTCACCTTCACAAAGTGGTTAAGAGAGGGTAAAACAAATGCTTGGCGCATGGCCTGCAGGTCAGGGGGATCCCATCTCTGTGGGCGCTCTTCCCCCTCAAGGATGGGGTTTTCCAGGCTTCCCCCCATCAGCCTGTACCACGTGTGCTCTGCCTCCTTTCACTCCTGCCTGCAGGAGGTCCACTGCCACAGTGGGGAAGGGAGCAGGCGTCGAGCACTCAAGAGAGGACAGAGAGGGCCGTCGGATCCTCCTTGGACCAAGGCCACTTCGCAGCATTTGCATTTCAGGGAAGGATGACCGTACAAGGGTGTGATTCTCTTCCTGAGCCCTTGGAAGGGTGCAAGAGGGAAGGGGAGAGAGGACTCCCTGCGAATACACCCGAGCCAGGCAGGAGAAGGTGCTGGGCCACGCATTAAAATAATTGCATGTGAGCTGGTGTCACTCATACCCCGTGGGGATCACATCTTTGCTGGGAAAGATTCGGTGCTTGCCAAGTGCTGAGGCAGCAGGCAGGCTGATGGATGTGCTCCTGACTCAGGGAACCTGGACTTCTTTGACAGGGAGAAGCTTAAACTAAGGGGAAATCAGAGTGAGCCCATGGGTCCCCAGACAAACAAATTGCACACAAATCTGCCAGGCACTCTGGAGACACTGTGTCATTAAATGCTCCAAATGAGCCCATTTGAATTTCACTGTCCATTTTACAAAGATGGTACTTGGCACGCCCGTATATGTCACAGCTGGGAAGTTGCAGAGCGGAGACCCAAAGCCAGCTCTGAACCCGAAAGCTCAGGTTCCTAACCACTCTGGTGTTCCGTGTCAACGGCTGAGCACTTCACAGACAGGAAGAGGGAGGTCTGCAGGGGAGAGAGAGGCGGCTTGCCCAGGATCACATGGTGAGTGTGGGCCAGGCTAAAGCTGGGAGGACGACGCAGCTCTCCTGGTGCTCCCCACCCGCTCCAGGCATCTCTGATTCCACTGCGCCTCAACAGGCTATGTCTGCCTAGGGATCTGGGCTTGGGTCTCGCCTACAGGAAAATGCTGGGGTTTTACAAAAAGCAGCAAAGGTTAAAGGAAGGTAGGGGGAGAGGGTGGCGGGGTCACTGGCAGACCAGGGGGGCTTTTGGAAAACCCTATAAACCTGGCTGTCCTGTGACAGATATGCCCACTCAAAGTCTATTAATGTATATTCAGATTTACCTTTTCCATCTCGTTTTTAATCATCATGACGTAGAACACTCCATCCCCCTGTGCTAGGCTCTAGAGAAGTCAGTAAAAACTATTGTTTATCTAATATCCATTATATGCTAGACATAGGCAAGGATTGTTGTCGTATGTGTCTGTGTGTGTGTTTTCGTATTCAATCCTCAAAATAACCTGCTAGGGTTGTTTCTATTTTCACCTCCGTTTTACAGACGATATAATCAGGGTCATTCAGTGAGCAAGCAGCCAATCTGAATACAAAATCAGGCCTCTTGTGCTCCCAAATCTTTTTCTTTCTACCACATCATTCATTCATGCAACAAATAGTAGAATGAGCACCGATCACGATGTGCCAGGCACTGGCAGGGGCTGTGACTGCCAAGATGAACACAGGAGAGCAAGACCCTCTTTCTGGAACTGACGACTGAGGGGAAGAGGCAGATGCTGAAAAACCATCCGATTTCAATTATAAGTATAACGTGTGCTTTTAAAGTGATGGTCAAGAGAAGTTGTTGGTGATTGTCTCTGGGCTGGGCTACTGCAGGTGTAGACAAACCAAGGCCCAGAGGGAGAAAGCAGAGTGCTTCGAGGCACAGCACAGGGGGACGTCGTGCCCGGCTCTGTCTCCCGGGGCACTGCCGCTCCCACTACAACACAAGCCTGCCTCTGAGAAACAGACTCAGCATTAAGATGGCTGATAATTTGATCAGTGCATGTCTGACTGCTGAGAAATGTCATTTCCTGGTCCCTCGAGGGACAGAGTCACCCATCATCGCTGGCTTGGGGGCAGCAAGCTGGTGGTGCAGGTGACATATACTGACAAGCTTTCACACTCGAGATGGAGTGAAGATGGGAAGGTGCCTGAAATACATTTTCTCAAGGAGCTGGGAAGTACATGTGAGTCTATGAGGCTGGTGATGAAAACTGGTCATAACTTATTCCACTGGCTGGGACACATTAGCACAGGAATCATAATAATAATTATTATTAATATTAGCAGGGAACATATATTGGATGTTTGCTCAGTGCCAAGCACTGCTCCGAGCACTTCATCTGTCAAGCTCATTAATTCTTTACTCAATACTACCAGTGATGTTTTCATTATCCCGTCTTCCAGCTAAAGAAAGTTCAGCAAATTGCCCCAAGCTATACAGCTAGAAAGTGGGAGAGTCAGGATTCGAACCCAAAGAGGGAGAGGCGTTAGGAATTTCTCTTGTTTTTCCCAGGTCTGTAATCATCAAATGGCTCTGTTTATAGCAATGAACATGAGATTTTCAGAAGATCACAGAACAGGAATGAAACCTACTCTCTCCTCCCCAATACAGGGGCCGCACCCATCCCTGGGACAGGAAGGCTGCCAGGTGTCTTAGGACTTCTCAGATACACGGGCTGAACCTCCAGCTTGGAAAGAAGCACAGAGGGAGGCATCCAGGTTGCATGGCAGGTGGGCTGCAGAAGCTGCCAGGCATCAGGGCCCCCAGGGGTGTGATCTGATTGGATCTGAAATATCCGTAAAGACTGAGTATATGTGCAGACCTGGAGTCAGCCTGCAATGAGCCTGAGAAATTGATGGAAATTGACTACTGTCCAGGAAACTTAAGCATCATCTGGGAAGACAGCAGAAGCCAATGTGATTAAAGGAGAAAAAAGAAACTCTGTCACCTATCAAGGGTGAAGGAAAAAGCATTTCAAAGACAGAAACAAGACCTTGGTACAAGGACAAGGCTATGGGAAGAGTTGAGCCAAAACTTTGGCTTCTAAAGTACTTGGAACCCAGTGGATTCATAAAAATAATTCATACTGCAAAAGTGCTAAGAAATCAGAACCTGTGTGCAGGTGTCAGGTGAATAAGAAAATGGAGTTTATGTGTTCCAAATGCCTGAGATAAGAGATATTTGGGAAATGAGTGTGTGTCTCAAGACCTCCACTGACTTTCTTGGCTCATAGAATAAACTATCCTTCTTAGACTGGCAGCGAAGCCTCTTGCAAACTGGCTCCCACCGACAATTCCAATTCTAACTTCAAGCTAAAAGAACTTTCTGGCATTTCTTGAACCTGTCTTCCATGACTCAGTGCTTTTGTCTATGCCTTTCCCCCTTCCCTGCCCCCTAGAATATCCTTATTTCTTCTGTACCACATGAATGCTTGCTGAGCTCAAATGTACTTCTTTTGTAAATCTTTATATGATCACTCACGCCAGAATGTTGCCTCCCAGTATGTCTTTCCACCCTATTCTTCATTACTAACAGAGCATTAACTTTGTAGTTGCAAAATCTCTAGCCCCTGTGAATGGTTCACAATGCATTTAAGATCCCAGCAATCGTGATGCTTCTATGCTCTGATTTCCCAGACTCCCTTGCAGCTAGGGGTGGCCATGTGACCCAGGGTTGCTCAAAAAGACACATGGTGAAGTATATATTTGATTTCTTAGTCATGAGGTTCAGATAAGGCACTCTCTTCCTCCACCCTACTTATTTTTCTGTTGTGAACAAAGATGTAATGACTGGAACCATGACAGCCATCCTGTGACTATGAGGGAGAGGTCAATATATTACTGATCTATAAATCAATTCTATAGCCACTTACTCTAGAACTCTTAGCTAAGAAATTCAAAGCCCCTATTTTATTGCAAACCACTCCAAATTGGGTTTTCTGATTCTCATTGTAAGCATTCCTCATATAACAGCTGAGGCAATTGCTGGGCCCATTCTCAGAGCTCTAAACACTCTTGCACTTAACTCTATTACAGAACTCATTGCATGCTCTTGTAATTATTTATTTACATGCCTGCATCTGGCAGCATTGGGATGTGACTTTCTGGGCTGGCGGGGACCCGGACTTATAATTCTTCCTGAGTGCAGTACGCCTGGCAAGTAGTTAGTATTCAATAGCTGCCCTTTGGTTCAAGAATGGAAATCATGATGATGACATTCTTAATAATCCTTACATCCTGTCTGTCTACAGCAAATCAGTTATAAAAGCCCTATTAATGTGGGCTCTAGGATGGAGAAACACATTCCCCCTTTCTTTCTGTAAGGGCCAGTTTGTCATTTTCTCTTGAAGGAGTTTGAGCTTCCTCTGCTCTTCCTTTGTTTCATATTTCAAGGAGAAGGACAATAGACTCACAGGTCCCTTTCCTTGTCACCCTCAGGATTACGATGCACAGTAGAAAGGGATGACAGACACGCCTACATCCCAGCTCCTGCTCTTATCTGCTCGGTGGCCGGCACTTTGCTGCCTAGCATCACAGAGATGGTCCTTCACCTATAAAAGGGACATGACAGCAACTGCCTTGCCATTTGTGGTCAAGACCAGGACTAATGTGTTGATGGGCATGATGGCATTTCACATGTGCTCATTAAACTGCAAAAAATTCTGGCTTTAGACTTCATGAGACCTTACCGACTAGGAAGTCTGGATGAAAACAGAGAAGGAAAGAGGAAGAAAAAAGAATTTAAATGAGGGACTGCAGGTGTGGCAGCCCAGGGCAGAAGGGGAGGATGGATACCGACAGCACTGCCTAGAGGGGACACCACGCCAGGGGCAGGCACCTCCTGGCTGGACCTCAAGGAGAGGCCTGGAGGGGACTGTTCAGGAAGGTAAGCGGTATGGAGGGTTAAGACACTAGGCAGAGACTGGAGAGCGCTAACAGGCAGGGGAGTGAGGCAAATCTCCCCCTCGCTTCTTCCCAACTCGGTCACCCAAACAGCCTAATGTATTTGAACCTCTATTTTCCATCTGTTAAAAGGAAACGCTGATAACACCTGCCTCAGAGGCTCAACGAGACGAGAGACGTAAAGGCTTTCAGCATGGAGCAGACTGGCGTTCAGCATGCGTGGGTCTCTGGAAAATACACAGTCCGTTCCCATGGGCTCTCCTCCAAAATGACACTGTCTCTCAGTCTGTATTTAAAACCTAGACTGTTGGTTCCCTGAATGCAAGACCTGTGTCTGTCCCGCTTGCATTCACAGTGACAGGCGTGGTCAGTGTTTGCCGACTGCCAGCGGAATCCACTCCACTTTTTCCCTTCTTCATCAACTGCTAAAGATTCCATTCTACATCACTCCCTTCTCCTTTCCCACCCCTGACAATTACCAGGGAGCGGCTATTAAATAAAAACAGTGTCCCTGATGCTCAAGACTTCAAGCCACAAATGCCCTGGGACCCTTTGCCTCCTTTTACAAGGGTTCCTGTTGCTCCTTGGTTTTTACAAGTTCAACGGGAAAAAAAAAAAAATTCCCAGACAAAAATGCATCATTACCTAGGAAAGAGGAAGAAAACAAATGCAAGTCAGTGATGATTTAGTTCCCTCATCTGGAAAATAAAGAGACTTAGGCCAGTGCATGCATCGGAAGCCCTGTCCTATAGCCTGTCATTTTTTGCTCCGTCATCTGTAACATTTCTCATTTTTCTCTGCCTGAGGTGGTAGAGGTTGAGGAGAGGAAAAAATTGACACCAGGAAAATGGAATCTCCAATAACACTCAGGGCTGGGAGGGTCATGCATCTGAGAAGACTCAGCTCTACTTTCCCATGTTCAATGTTTTGGGGTTTTTTTGTTTTTCTGTAAGATGGGGGTAGCAATCAATTTGAACTGGATTCTGGTACGTCTGAAGACTTCCTGATGGACCTCTGAGAGAAGGAAGTGGGAAAGTGATGCATTCAGCACAAGGACCATCCATGAAGCTGCCTGATGGTCATCTGACCTATGGGCGGTAGCAAGCCCTGCGTGCTTCCTCTATGGCATGAATTACCAAGACTCTAGTCACTTTCACAGAATCCCCACAGGGTCCTCCTGGGAGTGTCTCCACTGATCTCTGGACACGGAGGACAGAGGGAAGTGGGTTCCATCTCGAGAGATCAGCATGGATTTCTTAGCTGAGGGATTCCACCAAGGCTGCTTGATAAGCCAGTTTGGCGAGATGTCAATAACATCCCTGGGGGGGTGGGCACCCTATGACTGCCTGCTTGGAAACTCCTGCAAAGGCAGCTGGCTTCCAGGATCTCAGCAGGCACCTTCTGTAGGGGCCTAATGTCGCTTTTCTGTGCACCGTGCACCTCTCCTTCACAGAACCAGACCCTGCCTTCCTCCCGCAATTCTAACAGGGCTATCGGTCAGGCCTAACCTGCCAGAGCTCGGGCACAGGACTCAGGCTGACCAGTGAGTCATTCCTGACCATTGTGGGCACGCATCCCATGAAGGGTCCACAGAGTTGTTTTCCAGAGTCGCTGCAGGCAAGAGAGTCTTTCTCTTCAGTGTGAGATCATGTGTCCTACTCTTTTTTTTTAATTGAAGTATAGTCAGTTTACAAGGCAGTGTTAATTTGTGGTGTACAGCACAGTGGTTCAGTTACACATATATATGTTCCTTTTCATATTCGTTTTCTTTATAGGCCATTACAAGGTATTGAATACAGTTCCCTGTGCTCTACAGTAGGACCTTGTTGTTTATCTATTTTATATATAGATATATATATATCTACAAATCTCGAACTCCTGAACTTAAAAACAATGGTTAGATGCCACGAGGTAGGTGCAAAGCCTTAACCGTAGGCATGTTGTCAGGCCCAAGGGCCTCTTCCATCTTTGTCAAGGGGAGCGCTAACCTTCTCTCCTTTCACACAGCACCCTAGTCACTTTTACATGACCTGGCCTAGCTTTCTTCACAGCACATTTTATTGCCTGAAATGACCGATTTGATCACTTGTTTCCTTGTTTGGTATCTGTATCCTGGACTAGAATGTAAGCTCAGGAGAGCGGGGCCTGCACCGGCTGCTTCCCTACATTCAACCAGTACTTGGAACAGTGCCCGGCTCACAGCAAGAGTGCAAGTGTGCATATATGTACCTGCTGGATGACGAAGCTCTCCCTACTGGCTGGGGGGCTGCCTGAAGTCACCCCACTGTGACAGAGAACAGCAGAGGCAGCAAGAAAGAGAGACAGAGAGAGAAGGAGAGAGTGAGGGATCTGAGCACCCAGATCTAACTGTGCCAATGCAGAGGGCAGGATACAGAGCCCTCACATGCTGACATGGACTGGGGCATAAAGGTGCCTGGCTATGTTTGTATCTACTGTAGTGCATTTACTAATATGACTTAATAATAATAATATATAACTAAAATAAATGTCACACATTGCACCCAAAGTGCAAAATAAATACACATGAGTCCACGGGGCTATGAATAAATGATTTAAGAAATAAATATAAATAGGGGAAAGAGACAGAGAAGAACCCCAACAATATGTGTCACTTCTACCCCCTCCCCAGGAAGTGAAGCTTAACCTCCTCATTTCAAGTGTGGGGTGGATATAGTGCCTCACTTCCAGAAAAGGAAGTAGGAAGGGAAACACAGTAACTTCACAGTGGAGAAAGAAGCCTGGAAAACACCCCCTTAGCGAAGGAAAGATGGTTGGTCAGCATCCTTAGTGGTACCGTGTGTGAGGCCAGGTCCTTGCCAGTGGGGTGTGATGGGGAAGGCACTTCACTACTGAGATATTCTTCCCCCAAACCCAAAACCTCAGTCTAGCCATGAGAAAATATATTGGACCAACCACATTTGAGGGATGTTTTATAAGCTGCCTGACCAGTGCACAACTCGGAACTATCAAGGTCAGTCATGGAAAACAAAGAAAGACCGAAACTGTCAGAGACCAGAGGAGACCAAGGACGCAGGAAAAGCTGGGGAAATGCGGCTAGAGCCCAGTGCTGAGGAACAGCGACCCACCGATGCTGGTTTGTCAGTTCTGGGAAATTCGCCATCGTTACGCAAGATGTTAACATCAGGGGAAACTGGATGAGGGGGATGTGCGACTCTGTGCACTACTTTTACAATTTTTCTGCAAGTGTAAAATTCTTCCAAGTACAAGTGTATATTAAAAACAACAGCAAAAAAGAGTTCTACAAAGGGATGACAGACGGAGAACGTTAGTAACACAAGCTCATGTGGCCAGCAAGGCGGCAGTTCGGCTGACGCCTCTGCTCCTAACATGAGCTCTTCCCAGGCTACACACCCACGTGTAGAAATGCCTATCTAATTCGATCTGACAAGAAGATGATGGAAAATACTAAATTCTCAAGATGATTTCAGAAATGGATGTACAACCACAACTGTTACGGAAGAACTTCACCCCAAGTGTGTATGATGCCTTGAGATGTTACTTAATGTCAGTACAGAGATGCATGATTGGCAAGATATTGAAAAACAAAGCACCCAGAATAGGAAGACAAGCCTCCACCGATTTTTGATGACGTTTCAAGTCTTGGCGATAGCCAGTCTCGAACTTTACAACGTCTCACTAAACCCTGTGAAAAAGAGTTTTGCAGTCTCTTTGGAGATTTCATACATCAAAACGAAAGATAATAAAATTGAGTAAGGAAAATACTGGTTTTTCCTGCCCTGGCAAGAACGGCTGGGAAAATGCACAAAGGATAATGTGCTAACAAACGAACTAAATTCCTCTGTCAGCAGATATTGTGGGAAGAGTCCTAGAAAACAAATGATGAAAGCCTGAAGAAACTAGTATCAGAACAAATCACATGGGAGATTTGCTATAGACTTAAATCGGAAAGTACAGAGGATTCGTCATCTCATGACGTTTGCAAGATTCTGTTTAGAAAATGAAATCCACAAAGGACATCTTTCCAATGAGCAATAAAGAAAAGATGTCCTGGAGAAGTTATGTTCTGAGCAGTGAATTCCTCCTTTAATGATGGTAACGTTTTATGGAGAGTGCAGATGTGGAAGCACTGAAGGTACAGTTGCTTTAACTGGAACAACAAAAGGGTTCCGAGAAAGGTCACAGAGGAGGCACCTCGTACTGAATTCCTTTACTGTATCACCGATAGGCAAGTTTGCGAGGAAACACTGGAAGCCACAGTGTATCAGTACTATTAGATGTCACAGATTTGGTTAACTTTCTGAAGACAAGACGGAAAATATCATAGGATTTTTACAATACTTTCTAATGACATGAAGAATGACACTGAAAATCTTCTGTCCAACAGACAGCTTCGCTGGTTAACTCATGGCAAAGGACTCACAATACACGGCATACGCAAAGATGATGTATGCAGTTTGTTACGGAAAAATGGTTCTTGGCGGCAGGCTATCTCATGCTTTTAGAAAACAAAAATTCACACCTGAATCTGGATCCTTCAGTGCAAGGGTCATGAACAGAAAACTAACTACTTTTAGAATGAACCTGTGATACAGATGGAGCTTTTAGGAAATAAATGTTTGAAATCGTTTTCATCATTATTAGGATTTTGAGGTAAAAAAACAATGTTTGCTACCAAAACCCTCATTTCCGCATTCTTCAAAACTTCAGGGGTTGATGTCTACGATAACCAAATATTGCTTAATTGGTGCTTTTCTTTCTCCAAATCCTTTTCTTCTTTCTAGAGCCCAGATTATTGAGGAAAGGGTGTCCTACAGCGGGCTTCTAAGAAGCCTGTCCCACAAGGCATGCCATGACCACAGGTCACAGGTCTGTGTGCTGACATGGAGTACGTGGGGGAAATGGGGAGAATCAATAAAATTGCTCAGATTTCCTTGCTGCAGGACTTCAGAATATGGTATATGGCAGAGTTTATAGTACACAGAACTCCCCTCTCTCCATCCCCTCTCCAGCTCCCTCTGTTTTAATGAAACCCATTAACAGTTCTTAGAACTGCTTGGACACATGCTCCACCAAATGCTACTGCCAGGCAAATTTTCCAGAGCCATCACCTTGCTTCTAGGAATCTTGTTGATGTTTCCAGGAATACAGGCACCTGAGCTCCATCAGATATGCGTCATAAAGCCAGTGATGGATAACTCAAATCAGTAACACCCGAAGAAGATAAGTTCCAAAAATTACCAAATGAGCCAAGAACGAGTGAGTGTTGAGAAAAGACAGAAGACTAAAGCTGAAACCACCCAGAGTCCCCTCCGCGGGGCGGGCCATTCTCCAGCACAATGTGTGGGCACAGGACTATGCGCGACACGCCAGTGCCTGACCTTGGGAAGCCACCTCCCTCTTCCGGTCCCTGTTTCCAGTCTGTGAAATGAGAGCATTAGCATGCACAAGGAAGAAGACCCCTTGTCTACGTGTTTTGCCTACCAGCTGACTGAAAATTACCCCGAGAGACTGAGCGGGGACAACCCTGATGGATGATTAATAATAACACTAGGCTTAATTCACGTTTCATAGCCTGGAACTAATGCATCACCTCTTTTGATCTTTGCATCTCCTCCGTTGAGTGGTGATCACTTCCCTGCTTTTCCGGGGAGGACAAGGTGAAGAGAGGTTAAGTAACCGAATGACAGCCCTGCAGCCTGGCGCACAGTGGGTGCTGTGCAGTTTGCTGGGAGATGGGCGATCCCAAGGCATGAGCTGCAGAACGACTGGTGCCAAAAGACAGGCTACTTGGACAGAAGCCAGCTGCCTCATATTTAATCCCGGGACTCCTCGGGTTTAGCAACCGCAGCAGAGACAATAAAACACTTAGAGCCCTCGGACTTGGGTCATGCGATGAAATTAAACAGGCACTGGCCTGAAGGAAAGAGGGGTCTGGTTGGAAGGTGGTAATTCTAGATTTTAGCTCTTCTCCCCCAAAGCAACTGTTTTTTTCTTCTTCCATCCATCCTAATCCTCCAGGATCAACCTTACCATTCATCATTCTTATTACCCTCTCTCTGGTTTCCCCTGCCTCATTTCTCACTGCAGCAGGCATTTGTAAGGCATGCTCGGTATGCAAATTCACGGTAGCCCCTCATCTTCCTCAAAAGATGCGGAACCTGACACCTCTTTAAGTATTATAAAATGTTTTAAATCTTGAGTTATGCGCTACTCCGCTTATGCAAATGCTACAGATTGCCTCCAGGAACATACATCATTTCCCCCCACACGGATGGCATGTTTTCTCTTGCTTTCTCTTCTCTCCTTCAGGGTTTTTCTTTTCCGTGCACTCAGTTCCCAGTCTGTGAATGGATGGCAGTCAAAAATTCAGCCTTCGCACCTGCTGCTTAAAAATCAAACATTCTTTCGAGGAGATAATGTTATATTAAGGGTCTCTGTTCTGGGGTTAGCACTTGAAAACCCATTTAATTTCAATAGGGCTCATATAGAAGAAACCTATAGAATCATTACCTCCCATAAGACGAAACCCTGGGAAAATATATTCTGGTGGGAACTCAACCCCATGTCAGAAGAAAGAGCTCTGGACTTGGAGTAAGACAGACAAGCGCTCAAATTTCAGCTGTGTGATTCTGGGCAAGGAAGTGACAAATCCAAATGATTCTTAATTTTCTGACTTATGAAACAGACTGAACAATATTCACCTCGTGAGTAATCTTTTGTAAAGATCAGGTGACGCCACGTTTGGAACTTCATCCCTACCCAGTCTACCTGGAATGCTCCATTTCATCCTTTGAGGTCCTGGCCCCAGCTTGCTTCCCCTGAGATGTGTTTCCTGTCCATCCCTGACAGGGATTGGTGCATTTGGGCAGGTGGTTTTGTAGCAATGGGGTGGACGCCGTTGCTTGCCTACCCAGCCCCCGGTTCACTCTTTCTAACTTGCATGTGAGTTTCCACCCCCTGATCTCCAGGGGCATGTTGGGGAGGAAGAGGGGGAGGACTGGGGAGAGGAGCAGCAAGCGTGTTTGAGGAGTGACGTGAGGGCAGAAGAGGGTGAATAGTGAGTTTCACCCTCAACCTCCTATAGAACCTCCTATCATACTTCGGTCTAAACCCGGGTCCTCTTCCTGCTGTCAGCCCCCTTCACTTCCCGACTTCACAGCTCTTAGCAGGTTGCATTGGGATTTTCTGTTTCCTTACGGGTTAATTCTCAATAGCCTGTGATCTTCCCGAGGGCAAGAACCATGACTTACACAGCCCTAGGCTCCACTGACTCTTACAGACCCGAGGATGGACCCCTCTGCTTGCCACATCCTGGCCACTGCCCAGCCTTTCTGCCCAGAGCTTCCTTTTCTAACAGTCTGCAGAAGACTCAAGGGCCAGGGCACTGCTTTCTGGAATCTCTCCCAATCTCCTTCCTCTAAGCCAGCACACAGCTCCTTTGCTGGTCTCCTGAGTCTGTGCTCCTGGTGAAGGAATAAAAAGATGCTCCTTTGGGTCCTTCTCTTTTAATTTAAGACTCCGCCAGGGAAGGCTGAGTCATCCAGCTTTAGGATTGAAGAGATAAAAATGAAGGTCTTTGCAACATGAAAGACCGAGGTAAAGTCAAGTGCATTTCTCTGGCGCACTCAAGGGGCCTGGCTGAGAATGGGGCCAAGAATAATGGCTTCCATTTTATCGAGAATTTTGTAACTGAGCCTGAGAGGTTAAGTGATTTACTCAAGTCCTTCAGCTGGTAAGAGGCAGAACTGTCATTAGAATTTACAGGATGGCTTGGCTCCAGAAGCCTGTATTTTTGGCTCCTGCCTCCTCAATGAAACCACTTCTCCCCTTCCACGGTCTCTTAACCAACCTATACTTAGCACGGAGTTCTCGGCCGACACCCAGGGCATGCTAGATGCCCGAGGTGGGCAGACTCCTCTGTAGCAGGAAGTGGGATCACAATTGAGCTCCATGCTACCAGGAGGGAGCTGTGTTTGTTACCAGATGGGTTTTTATGCCACCTGTCCTTCAAACATAATCAGAAATGTAATGAAATAGTCTTTGAATTAGGTGAGAGTTGCTATTTCCATGAAAGGCAAGCTAAACGTTCTGGAACAACTCGATAAAAAGAAGTTCCTAAAAAAAAAAAATTGGCTATCGGATTAGGCATGGTCGAGAAGACTATGAAAAGGGAAATGCAGGACTGTCCTTCAGTTGCTTTGTGAGAGCCCTTAAATTCTTGTTCGGCTGGAAAGGGCCCTGAGAACCACAGAGGAGGCATGAGGAGAGAGAGCCGTAAGTGTTCATACGGTACAATCTGCAGACAAAAAGACCTGGCTCTGGATTTGCCCCCAAAGACAGGCCAATCAAGGTTAACATATTTTTAGGATTCTTGCTTATGCTGACATTTTCCATCAGCTGACCCAGCGCAGGTCCCTCTGGGTCCCGCAGGTGGGTTTCTCAGGTTGGCTACCCTTTGGAGCAACAGAGCATGAGCTGATGGAGAGCAGAGTTCAGGCACCTCTGGATTCTCCCTAGGGAGGAACACAATCCGCCAGCAAAGAGGAGGCTCCTCATAGATGCTGAGCACCAGGAATGAAATAAGATAAAGGACAGGAGGAAGAAGAGAAGGCAGACAGTAAGAAGAAAAAGACAAAGATACACCTTGACCTGGAATCTGAAGACCAGGTTGCCCTGGAGGGACTGACAGACATGCTGTGTTCTTGGACCAGCCCTTCAGGCTCCTTGTCAATGTCCAGACCCTGACAGGACCCAGAGGGTGGGGCTCAGGCCTGCTAACCTCCCTCCCTCGTCCCTTAATCCTCGCCCCACCTCCAGGGCAGTTCCCCTTTTATACAGCGCCTGTATTTTAGGGTTCTGCATCAGATTTTGTTAGATAAGATTTTAGTGGGTAAAATGATCTCTGGATTCTTTTTTAGGTTTATCTACAAAGATACAGATCAAACTTGGTTTAACTCTTATCTTCACAGTTTTGCCATTTGATGGAAATTCCTCTACTTACACAGAGAACAGGCTGCCAAAGAGAGTCCACTGATTATGTTGTTGGATGGGTTCAAAGTGACATCAATTAAGCAACCCTTAAGCGATGCCAAAGAGGCACAGCCACCTGCTGCGCCAACGCGTAAGCTCTATGGGACCGATAGTTTGTCTGTTCAGCCTCCTGTGGCATCACTGGGGCCTGTAACGGTGCCTGGCATACAGTAACCACTCAGTAAATTCGGGGGCATGAACACTTCGGCGTGCGTGTGGTGGGCGATGGGACTCACACTTGGAGACCAAGTTCTGTCGGCATCTACAAAAGCTGGAAGTTGGAAGTTCACAAATGAGGAGTCTCCTCTCATTTATGATGCTTCTTCTTTCCCTTTTTGTAGCTGCCAATTTAGAGGCTCTCAGATGTCATGCCAAATCTCCTGGCTTATGACTGGTTTCTTTAATGGAACGCACACTAATTCTCCTAAGAACAATCAATTTCACAAGACACTTGCCAAGGTCCCTCCACCACCACTCCCAGTTTTTTTTTTTATTACAATAAAATATACATATAATATACCATTTTAAAGTGTATAGTTCAGTGTCCTTAAGTACATTCACCCTGTTACGCAACCATCACCACGAGGCATCTCCGGGACTTTTTCACCATCCCAGACTGAAACTCCCCACCCTAGTAATCTTTATTCTACTTTCTCTGTCCATGAACTTGACCATTCTAGGTATCTCATATAAGTGGAATCATACAATATTTGTCCCTCTGTGTTTGGAGTATTTCGCTGAGCACGTCTTCAAAGGTCATCCCTGGTGTAGCGTATATCGGAATTTCCTCCCTTCATAAGAACCTGCCGAGGTTTTTAGTTGCACTGATTATTGTGGCAATTTTTTGTTTCTATTTTTGATATGGAAATGAGACTAGAAAGTTTAAAAGCCTTCTGTGCCCCTGCCTAGTCAAACAAGGTCATTTATTATGAGGACACAGGGCCTGGCTTCAATCTGTCGCCATTTGCCCCCAGGAAGGCATCCGCCTCTCAATGTTCGACCGATTACATCCAAACCCCAGACTGTAAAACAGGTACTCCTTCAATTTTATAACACGGCGCCAAAGTGTTCTTCCAATTTGCTTGTTTCCGCTCACACGCCTATCCACAGTACAGGAGGGTTCCTACTGGTAAGTGAGACTTGATGGTACCACCCTTCCAATTTGGTGGATGCGAAATTATCTGTGGTCTTAATTTTCACTTCCCTGATTAACAAAGAGGTTGCACATCTTTTCAAGTGTTTGTTGGTCATTTTCTCTGTAATTCTGTGAAATGACTTTTTGTCTTTTACACATTTTTCTTAATAATAATAAAGAATTTTTCTATACTTTGTTTACTAGTCCTTCGTTAGTTGTTTGTTGAAACTTTTCTCTTTTTGATGCCACTTTGATGGAGTTATTAATTTCACTGTGGTTTAACTTACTGAACTTTCGCTTACAACGTATGCTTTGGGTGTCTAAGTTGAATAAATTCTTCCCTATCCTGAGGTCATAGGCTAATTTCCTAATTTTTAAAAGGTGTTTAATTTGGCCTTTCACTTTTAAGTCTCTTATCGATCAGGGTAAGTTTTGTGCGTGTGTGAGACAGGGACCCATTTTCATTTTTTCAACATAGATAATCAGATGTTTCCATACCATTTAGGGAAAATTGTACCCTCTCTCCAGTGGCCAGCAATGCCACCTCTGCATACTGCAAATTTCCATCAGTGTGTGGGCGCCCTTGGGCTCTCCACTCTTTTCTTTTAATTATTTAGCACAACCCTAAGCAAACGCTCAGCCAAAGTTTGCTGTAGGTTTTCAGAAGATACTCTTTATAAGAGTTTTTGTCACAGATGAATATCTAATTTTATCAAATAATTTTCCTGCGTCTATTTAGATAATTATATGGTATTTCTTCTTTAAACCCTTAACATGCTAAATGACACTTGTGGATTTTTCAATGTTAGATCACCCTTTGTCTTTCCTGCAATAAACCCGACTTGGCCATGATGTATTATCTATTTTACACATGGCTGGATTCGGTCTGCTAATATTTTGCTTAAGATTTCTGCATCAGTATTTATGCGTGCGACAGGCCTGCAATTTTCCTTTCTTGTAATCTCCTTGTCTGGTTTTGGTATCAAGGATATCCTGGCCTCATTGAATTAGTTAAAAAGGTTCTTTTCCTATTCTTTGGAAAAGCTGACTTAAAATTGGAAATATCTTTTGATTAAAAGAAACCGGTAGAATGTCTCTCTTCTCACTATCTAGAGCTTCTGTCTTCTTTGGAAGAAGGTTTAATGACTAGAAAATAATCCAGACCTTGTATTTTTTTTTTCCTGAAGTCAGTTTTGGTAAATTACACATTTCTAGGAATATGTTCCTTTCACCGTTTTCAAACATACTGATACAATTTTGTTCACAGTATTCTCTTATTCTCTCCTATAATTCTGCTTTCTCTCTTCGATCGAAAGTTCCACAAGTGAGAGACATGTGTTTGCTTTAGTCTTTGTTGTATTCCTAGAACTCAGAAGAATCACTGGCTCAGAAACATTTAGACAATGAATAATGTATGTCTCCTGATTGATTTATTGGTGAATTCGCTTGCTTTTTCTCAATGAGTCCCGCTGCAGCTTTGTCTGTTTCATGGTCCCTTTTGAATTTGTTGAAGAATTTGTTGATCAGTTTCTGTTCCTGTCTTATGTTTTGCCTCTTACTTTCTTTGAATTTATTCTAATGTTCTTCATATATCATTGTAAGTTATAAACTTGGCTTCTTAACTTGCAGGCTTTCTTTTAATATAAGCATTTAAGGCTGTCAGTTTCCCTGTATGTTCCTTTCATTCTACTAATTTTGACATGTACTGTTTTTATTTTCATTCAGCTCTAAGTACTTTTCGGCTTCAATTTTGATTTCTATTTAGAACCATGAGCTACTTAGTATAATTCTTTGAAATGTACTGAGACTTGTTTGACGGTCTAGCACGTGGTTTTCAATAAACATCCCGTGAGAGCTTAAGAAGGCCATATATCTCTGTCAGGCACAAAGTTCTTTATTTGTCCAATAAATCAGAATTTTTAACTGTGTACTTCAAATCTTCCATATTTTTAAAATCTTTTTTTTTTTCATGTTTGATCTTCCAATATTTGAAAAGAATATGTTAAAATATTCTACTAGGATAGTAGAACTGTCAGTCTCCCTCCCTCTGGAGTTGTGTTCAGCTCTGCATATATATACACGACAGTGGGACATGCACACGAGTTTATAACTCTTGTATCTTCTTGGTGAACTTTTTGTTTTTAAGTCGTGACCATCTTTATACCTATCAATGCTTCGTCTGTATCAAGATAAGTTACCCAGTTCTCTTTTGGATGATAATTGCCTGATATTCTTTTCCCACAATTTTACCGTCAACCTTTCTAGGTTGTTTTGTATCAGGCATGTCTCTTGCAGACAGCGTAGTTGGATACCGTTTCCTATCCAATCTGACAACTTATCTTCTCACAGGCAAAATTAGTTTATTTGGTTATTGATATATTTGGACTTAAATTTATCATTTTCATTTCCCGTTTTCTATTTCCCCCTACTTTTCCTATACGTTTATTTGTTTTTTTTTCTTTTCTTCTATTATAGTTTTTCTTTTAAATGATTGAGGTATTTTGGTTGGTTGTTTTGGTTTTTCTTATTCTATTCCACCCTGTCCTATTTTCCAATTCTTTTAGATCTTAACCTTGAAATGTTAGCATGCATAGCTAGCTTAGCAGCTAATATCTTATCCACCTTTTCAACAAAACAATGATTTCAAGAGTGAAATCTTCAATTTAATTCTCATCACTTCCCTCCTGACTTACATGATGTCACTGTCTGACATTTTAGGTACAACCTTTGTAAACCCCCAAATTATATTATTACTATTATTACTACTATCGCTACATTTAGAAGCTGTTCAGAGTTCCAACATATTTCTAATTTGTTTGTTAGACATTCCTTCTTGAAACAAGAATCATTTCCCAAAGGATTCCAAAGTACATCGTTTGGAAGTTTCTTTGCATAAGTTGGTGGTAAATTTTCTTTATTTCTGCTCATCTAGGTCCTCTTCTCTCATGCTTGAAAGACTGTTAGTTTAGGTATAAAACTTGTTGTTATTGTGTCTGAGCATATTAAAGATGTTTTTCTACTCTTTTCTGGCTTCCACTGCTGCTGCTAAGAACTCTCATGATGCACATGGAATTTTTTTTTTTTTTTGTAGATAATCTATCTTCTCTCTCTGGCTATTTTTAAAATAATTTTTCTTTAAGGTGCTGTAATTTCACTACTATGGGTCTAAAAATGGCTTTCTCTTTATTGAAACTGCTTGGGAAACACAATTCTTCTTGTATCTATGAATATCTTCAACAGTTCTGAAAAATTTCCATTCACCATCCCATCCAATGATGACTTGCTTCCAATTTTCTCTATTATCTCCTTCTGATAATCTAACTAGACATATCCCAATATCTTAACTTCTCCCTGTTCTTCCATCTCTTTCTTTTTTTTTTCAGTGTGCTGTGTTTTGGGGAATTTCTTCAGCTCTCTCTTCCCATTTACTAAATCTCTCTTCAGCTGGGTCTAATCTACTGCTTAACACATTCATTTAATTTGTAAATTCAGTAATTATATTATTCACTTCTAAAAGTCCTAGTTGATCTAAATAGGCATATTCACCTTCGCAGATCTCTTGTTCCTCCACTCTACTTTCAATATTCTTTTTTTATTTCTCATGCAATACAAATGCTTCTATTATGTTCTATGCCCGATGAGTCTAATACTTGCAGCCTTTGAGATTTAATTCTCTAGCCTGCAGTTTCTGCTCTCTCTCATGGTAGCTTATTTCCTTGTGTGTACAGTGACTACTGAGGACTCGTTTTTCTAGAAACTCTCCCTAAAGAATTCTGAAGTCTTGTTTTTGAGAGTATTCTTCCAGAGCAGATTTCTGTTTGTTTCTTCCAAGGGCCTGGGAATTTTTCATTTTTCTTTCCTTGTATTCCTGCCCCAACACATATAATTTTAGCCCCCCTCTCCCCTGCAAATAATATGGGCACAGGCTTGAGATTAGAAATTCTCAGGGGAAACATTTCTCCTTTGTTCCACTAAAAGCAAAGAATGGAACAGGCAACAATCTCTCTTGTCTTCTACACCATGGGGGTTTGAACTGTTTATCCACTGAATATATCACTTTTCATGGATCCTAACTTTATGCTAAGGTCTTCTAATTGTCTTTTTTCCTGTTGGGGCCCAAGTTCCCACACATAGCATTTCAATAGAATGGGTATACATACTGTTTGCCTGATTTTGATTGAGGCCTGTTATCCCAGCGGAACTCATGACAGCACTCCCTTGTTTGAACAGTAATTATACAGTTACCTTCCTTTAAAGCAGGCTTCCAGCTACAGGGATCTGCAAATACCCAGAAAATCTCAGATGCCCCTGCTTTTTGCTCAACCTTCTGTAGTTACTTTACCACTGCTTTCTGGCCTCTGCTGACTTCATGTACTTTATTGGACTGATCAACTATGCTCTCAAAACATTAACAAAATTTTTGTATGCAGCATTTTAGGTGTTCCTTATCGGGTTGGTTTTATGTTCCTCCCCTCTGAACTTCTAGTTCATGATACTGTTGGGAAGAGTCCCATGTATTTCATCTATTTTCCTGATGTTTAACAAGTATGTGACATTTATGCAGGAACTGCATAAATGCTAATTGAAAGAATAAATGATGGAAGCACTTTCTTTTTAAATATTTTCTAATATATTGTAATAAACTTCAAGTACATTAAAAAAAAGTTCTTTCTTTTTGACTCTGTGATTTCACTCCTGAGAAGGTGTGAACTTTGAGCTGTTTGTTACAACACCATTTATATCTGTGAAAGTCTGAAAACAACTAAGGTAACAAGAATGACTAAGCAGTGGAAAAATACAAAATACCATGTGTATTGTGACAATAAATGAGACATAATACACACACAATGTGGAAATGGACCAGAAACCCTAGAAAAGACTGACTGATTAGAAAAGGAAGGTTTGGGGTCCATTTTCCTTTTTAAAACTTGCAATTATTGTTACCATGTGGTCTCCTGGACAATGGACATAAGTTTTAGGTGAAATAAACTCTCTATGGATACATACATCTACTTCCGCTCTATTACAGCCAGAGGGCAAATACACTTGGCATCAGACAGGCCTGGGTTCAAATCTTTGATCTGTCACTTAATTAGATGAGGTCAGTTCCTCACTTCTTCTCTACTATAGGGAGGGATTTCTGATACAGCCCTTAACTCTGGGCTCAGCCATACAGTTACTTTGGCCAATCGGATATCAGCAAAAAGGCCTCAAGGTTTCCTTGTGTGCTTTATGGCTTCCTCTCCTGCCTCTGCCTCACCATGAGAACAAGCCAGACTGGCCTGCTGATGGGACATGGGAGACACTGGAGGAGAACCAAGTTGCCCCAGCCACCAGCCAATCCATCTGGTTAAGGCAGAAACTATTAGACACCACTCAGCCAACCTGTAGACTCATCACGGTTGTTGATTTAAGCCCCTATTAGAACAGTTTGTTACACAGCATTATCTATGGCAGTAGATAACTGATACACTCCGCCACCTTCATCTATCTACTGCCAGGCCCTGCCACTATGTTTGGTACCTAGAGACCAAGGATGAAGGCTTTTCTGTCCCTGTCCCTTCTCCTTGAGGTAGAATGAAGACATTTATACGTCTCACTTCAATCCACAACCATCAGAGCAACTGCCATTTTTCTTTTTTTATACATTTATTTCCTTACGTGTTTCTCTGCTCTTCTATGCCAAGAATGATTTGAAAGTAGAAAACAAGTGATTCATATCTGTATCTATGGCACCTGGCACAGAGAAGGCCCTCAGTAAATGTTTTTGTTTGAATTAAATGACTGGATTTGGGGAGCTGACATGATCCAAAACAGCCAGCAGCAGGTGGCTGAAAGAATGACCACACATGCTGGCTCTTATGCTGGGAAGCCTTATCCCTTCCAGAAAGCCCAAACAAGACAGAGAGACAAAAACAAAACAAAGAAGAAAAGCACATTCTTTCTGCTCTTCTGCACCTTTCTCTCTCCCCACGATGCACACAGCACTCCAAGCCACTCACCCCCCTCGAAGGGTGCTGCCCCATCCCTCTGCCACCACTGGTCCTCACTCTACCTGGGGGATGAGCGGGCGCCCACCGGGGCCTTCCTTACTCTACCTTTAGATCAGACACGTCTCTGTAGCACTGCTCGGAGCGGGTGTGGTCCGACAGCTGCACGTTCCAGAAGCAGGGGAGCTGATACACAAGGAAGGGGTTTTGTTTGATGACAGCGTTGAAAATATCCTGGAGGATAAAAGCCAGAGACACAGTCAAAACAGTCAGATGGGTTCAGGTTGGGAGGCTGGCTCTCACGGCACCGCATCTCCTGCGCAATCTCTCTTGAGCCTCCTGCTCTGAACAGTCTGGCTTGCGCTGCAGGGCATTTTCCTTGCCTTTCCTCTCTAGAAACCAAGCAATAATGTTTGGATAGAGATGGGGGAAATGTCCCACGCTGACCTGAAGCTCCTGGGTCCTGCTGGCGTCAGCCAGCATCACGCAGCAAAGGGATGTGGGGGGGGGGGGCGGACAGGGAGCACCTTTTCCACCCAAGCTGGCATGTAATAAATGACGTCACTTCTCTGTCCCTCTTCTCGCTTCACCCAGGAGCCCCTGTCATCCATCCTGAGCCTCCGGGAGAGGAAACTGCGTGATGACAAGTTGCTCTGCTCATTCAGGGCCTGAGACAAACGACGGATACTGCTTCAGCAGCATTTCCTGGGGCTTTGGGTGGACTCAATGATGGATGTGCCAGGGGTCCCTGTGCCAGGGTGCCCGAGTACACACTACTCCCCATTTCCAAATCCAGCTCTGACTTTTCTAGGGAAGCCTTTCCAGCTCTTCTCCAAGCTCCCACACGAGGCCGTACTTATTAACCAGCTGCTGACAGGTGGTGCTGGGAGGTGAATTACGGGCCTTCGCGGAAGGAGATGGCTGAATAAACTATCCTCATTGGACATGGACATGCAATTGCTAGCTTTTGGGGATACACTCAAGTCATTGTGCCCTGACTTGAAATATGACAATGGAGGACAATTTTCCCCTCAGGTTTAAAACAGCTACCTGGGTAATTTTTAACTCATTCATTATACCGTATCTCATGTTTGAAAAAGGAAATGAGTTTCTGGCTGCTTGGGAAGTACTGAACAGTAACAATGCTAAAGAAAAAGAAAAGTGAAGTAGCCCTACAGAGTTTCTTGTTTCCTCTGGATGAGAAAACTTTGCAAGAATTCAATGAATCACACAAGTGAATGATGAACAAAAACACAGAGGGTGAGCTTGCTTTTTGGTTGAACAGGAAAGGATAAAAGGCAGAGAACTCAGAGAAATCTCTGCACTTCAAGATGGTCATTTATACCATGCGAAACTCAAAATCTAAATATGTGACCCTGGTAGGTTCAAGGCCAAAGGCTCAGGCCCCCACATCTCTTAGCAAAAATGAGATATGGGGTTTTGATGAATTTATGTTCATCATTTAGCAAAGTTCATGGGCTTTTTCAGATTGCATGGATTAAAAGCTAGTTTCACCAGCCAAGGAGGTTTTCCCTTCTATTTAAATACATTTCCCTTGAGGATGGAGTCTTTGTATAAGAGCTAAGCAAAAGGATCTGCTTTAAAAGTTCGATTTTATTTGCCAGAAAGCCAAATGAAATCTTGTCTGGGAAATACACCTTGGCATTCAGGAATCTCAGGGGGCAGGCACTGCGCCTCCTACACCGAGATGAAGATGGCCACCTCCTCTTAACACACCAAATTATCATTTACTTATAAGACTGCTTCAATAAACCAGGAGCTCTCTGAGGCCAAGGACTGTGTCCTTCATTTATCTCTGTAATCCTATTTCTGAACACAGTCCCTGGCAGGCACAGTGAGCGGGGAAAGTCTGCTGAACCAACAAATGAATGAACCAGGGGAATGAACTAAGGAGAGTGTGCTGTTGTCACAGGCTGGGAAGTATAAGGCCGATCTATCCACATAAACAGTCACAAAGCAGCTGGAAAAGCCATGCAGACCCAGCTACTTGCAAGTCTGGGAAACAGCCCCGGGTGCTCAGGAAGAACGGTACCTTCTAACCTGGCCACTCACCTGGTCAGCTAAGGATGTGGAGAGCATGCCCATGAGCTCCCTCTCTGCAGTCAGCCTCCACATCTGCTCCCACTTCATCTTCCGCAGCTTATCCAGAAGCAGCAGGATCACCCCTGGAGGGAGGGGAAAGTGACAGTGAGAGAGAGAGAGCCAGGCATCCCCGCCCACATGTTTGGGAGACGAACACACCTGGGTTCAACCCAGGGCTCTGCCAGTTGCTCAGTATGAGACACTAAACCATCTCTTTGAAACATCCTCATCACAGTGGGGACACGGATAGAGACCTCAAGGGCTGCTGTAAGGACCAAGTGAGGTGGGCAAAGGAGCCCTGCACTTGCCGGAGATGGATGGTGCTGATGGCAGCACCTGGTGAAAGTACTGGCTGCCACCGAACTCCACACGTCACGATGGTGACAGGTTTATGTTATGCACATTCTACCACCATCACTCCCCCCCCACCCAAAAAAGCCGAGCATTGCACCTGACACACAGTATGTCCCTGCAAGCATAGATTCTCTCCTGTTTTCCCCAGATACGTGACAACCTACATAGGGTGAGCTGATGGATGGTGTTTGTACATCACATGCCATTTATCTTTACAGGGAAAAAAAAGCAGATCCTCTCTGACTTTATTCTCGGCAGGTCTTTGCCAATTTGCTTTATACAGACTGACGAGACATAAGAGCTCATTTCAGTGCTCCTGATTTCAATAGCCTTCTTTGGCCCAACACAATCAACACAGATGTAAACTACAGTGAAGGCTATGCTGACACTGGGTATTCAAGGTGCGCACCAAGACCCTCTGGGTTTATAAGAAACTGACCGAGGCCACTTCCCCCCTCCTCTCCACCTTCTTTTCCGAGGTTAGTTTTTATGGGGAGGGTCCTGGGTGAATGGGGGACTTGGGTAGGAAGGGAAATTACACTTGCATATTTTTAAAAAATGTTAAAACAACCAAATGGATTATTCTAGTGAATATAACCGTAGAAGTCTAAAAAGAAAAAAAAAATGTTGGCTTCGTCCAATGGCTTAGGAGCAAATGTCTTCTAGTAGGTCGGTGAGCGCAGCCAGCAGAAGCAGAGAGCAGAGAAAGCACACGGACAGATGAGAGGATGTCCCTGCAGGCCACTGCAGTTAATTTGGTGGCTGGCATGGTGGCACCCGTGGGCGCCCACATCAATCCCGCTTAGGAGGCTGAGCTCAGCAGAACAGTCAGTGGAGAAAACTCCAGGCAGTTGAAAAATGATCTTAGTTGGTACCTGGTACATACATTTCTAAGACTGTTGGAAAGAAACTGATTCCCCAAATCACACATAAATGTCAACACGGAGACTTTTTTTTAAAACTTATTGCAGTAGCACATACTTGGAGAAAAAGTATATTCACCATTTAGTGAAAAGTGGTCAGGTAGAGTTGAAATTTAAAAAAAAATACATATATATATATATATATATATATATATATGGTTATGGGAAGAATGGGATAATATCAGAAATCTGAACTTGTAAGTCAGAAGAGCAAATCATATCCACTGCATGTCTCCCTTGTGCTTTGTTAGGTTCTTTTGCACGTTGATCAGCTAGACAGTGTCACCCTTATTTTGTAGGTGGGGAAACTGAGGAGGGGCTAAGTCAGACACTTAAACTTTTTCCTTTTCTGACTTTTGGTTTGTAAAAGGAGGAAAATGCTACTTACCCTGCAAACTCAGAAAGCTGCCTCGCCCCCTAGCAGGAGGCTAGTAAATGTTTACCCAGCAGCTCTCCCGGGAGGGGAAAAAACCCAAAACCTGATTTGTAGTGTTTGCCTATTCCTATGGTGCAAATACTCCCACTGTGGCCAATTTCAAGCTACCGATGTGATGTCGTCAAGCAAGCAGTTGGGAAGAAAAGCGCCCAACTGGCCCTCCTGAGCTCAGGGGAGCGAGGTCCAGCACACCACTGAAAGTGTTCCCCAGACGCAGAAGGAATTTTAGAAACAGCGAAATTCACCACAAGGGTGTTATCTGATTGCTTCTTTGGGGGAGAAAGGGAAGGAAAATGTACAAAGTTACAAAACAAGAGAATATAGTGATGGCTTCCAAAGAATAGATTCCAGTCACCCATGTGAAGGAAAATTTCATTAAATCTTATTGCAGAAACCAATTTTAATTAGATTTAGTGTTAGGGATAGATGCTCCAATATACAGAAACAGTGAGGGGTGGGGGTGAAGCTCTAAACAACGATGAAAGACATTTATGCATATTTTGAAGCCTCTAGAGGAGTGAGGAGCAGATCTTCCAGTCTCTGGAGATGGAGCTGAGAACTGAGGTTTTAAAATGGTGTTAAGACTTGGCACATCCTAAGTGGCAGACATGATTCCACACCGTTTGCCAGGCTCGTTGAAAAGAGAGGGGGTGCCCAGAACAGAAGACTACAGTCAGCAATGTGAGGTCATTCGCTCAGGCACCCAGCTATCCCCTTGGTGTGATTTTAATGTAATTTTTAAAAAGCATGAACTATTTCAAACCAACAGAAAACTACAGAAACTGACAGGACAAATCCTTACCGCCCTGATTCAGTAAGTGCTGATCTATTGTCATATTTGCTGTTTATAATAAAACGTCCCAAGTAAATGAAAAACTCCTCCATCTCAGTCAAGCCCTCCCTTCCCCAAGGGTAGCCAGCATCCTGGAGAGACTAGGTCTCATTTCTCTGCATGTGTTTTAATTTTTATTCTCTATGTACATATTAATAAACAATATATGGTGTTTTTAGTATGTTTTATAGTGCACATTTTCTATTCTAACTTACTTTTCACCTGATGTTACGGCTTTAAGATTTAACCGTGTTAAGATTTCAGTATCCTGTTTATTCATCGTAATCACTTGATTTGCTGCATAACTATACCACAATTTATTTGCGCATTTCCCCTGCAGAAGGAAGTTCTGGCTGTTTCCTGTGTTCCTGCCCTTATAAACAACGCAGCAATAAATATCCTAATGCCAATTCATCGGGCACAGTTCTGAGAGCTTTGGTGGGGTAGAGCCTCCAAAGTTGTGCAAGGATTGCTGGGTTGGTGGTGCTATCTGTCCAGAAACATCTCAGAATTGTTCCATCTTCCTTCTCTCTTACACCCAGGCCACCGACAAAGACCCATGGATTCTATGTTTAAAATGCCTCTCATGTCTCTTCTTTAACTCACTCATTCAATAGTTATGTATCGAGCCCCTATGACGTGCAACCTAACTGAAACTTGCTTTTTAAAAACTGTATTGTGGTAACACCAGCTTATGGCATTATGTAGGTTTCACGTGTGCAGCATTATACAAACATGAAGAAACAAAGAACAGAGTATGGGTTATCAGAGGGGAAGGGGCAGTGGAGAGAGGGCGAAATGGGTAACGGGGGTCAACTTCAGGTGATGGATGGAAGCTAAGCTCTCAGCGGTAAGCACGCTGCAGTATACACAGAAGGGGAAATATAATGTATATACAATTCATTTTAGAGGTGTGTTTTGAGTATCTCCTACAATTCTTTTCACTGAGTTAACTGGGGGCTTAGCAGTTTGTAAAACACAGTCCTTGTTCTTGGGGAGCAAGGCCTAACAGGGAAGGGAGACGGGGAACCAAGAATATGCAAAACAATGACAGATGCGAGATGTGGTTAAGAACCACGGGAGTCAGGGACAAGGGAATCGACTGCCATCTGGGGGTCGGGGAAGCATTAGGGAAAAGCTTCCTGAACTAACCGATGTCGAAACTGAAACCTAAAAGATACAGAGGATTACACACGTGAAGGTCAAGCAAGACAGACGTCTCCCTTCAGGGCTGTGAATGTCGATCAGGCAGGAGGCATTTTCTACCACGTTTGAACAGCAGACCTTAAAAGCTAATGATCCATTTCCCTCTCTTCTCCCCAAAAGATGAAAATTAAGGAGGCTGCATAAAGTTGTCCAGCATGGGTGAAAACATTTGTCTTTGCTCATAAATCTTTAATTAACCACAGGTTATTTATATAATAAATATCCCCGTATCCTGACACTGAGGCAGAAGCATGAATGCCTGAAACAAGGCATCTTTGTCGCCGTCACAGGAGGGAGCGCAGGGAACACGGAAACTCTGCTGGACTTGGAACCACAAGCCCTGGGTTTAAGTCCTGACTGCAATATCTCTGGAAAAAAAGTCACTGGGATTCTGAGTCCCAGTGCTTTATTTGTACTATGGGGACAAATCCACATAAATTCCAAGATGATTATAAGGACTTAAAAATTATATCTTTAACAGTATCTGGTGTAGGACATGGTTTATGATGTCCTACCTTGAAGTAAAGATTCCATGACATTAAAAAATAAAAGTGCACAACATTGTAAAGTGATTATAAATCAATAAAAAATGTTAAAAAAAAATAAAAGTGCCTCATACAGGATGAATAGTACTCAATATTGCAAAATATTGATTGACTTGAGGAGTATTAATTGAGAATGCATGTCCATACCCGATCATTCATCTACAAGCCTGAATTCACTGGTCTTTCTAAGAATCTTAAAAATCCCCTGTGCACCTGGAATGCATTGGACACTTAAAACCTGTCAAATATTGCCAGATCTGTATTCCTTCTCAGTCTTCTGTCCACAGTCAGCTTAGGTATCACCACCAGCATGATTAGGATGTCCCCTGGGGTTACCGCATGTGGCAGCTAAACGGGTACAACCCACAGGGAAGAAAAAACAATAATGAGGGACAGAAGATCCACCCCAAGGACCGTCACGTGCACAAATTATGTTCTTGAGCAGCTAAGGAGTCTGTCTGCTTAGACTAACAAATATGACCACACGGATTCGTACTTGTGGGAGAAACTGCCTGTTTCTTCAAAGGTTGGGAGTGTGTACCCAGATGGTACAAGAGCTGAAAAACAACATTTCTGGGAGAAATAAAAACTCCAACCACTTCTCGACCTCACTCATACCCTAATTAACAATCGTGAAGGCCTTTGGAAACAGGAAGTGGTCCATACATGCTTATAAATAACTGTTACAGAAAGTAACAGAAACCACACTCTTCCCTAAGGTACCTAGTTCTCACTCACGGAACTTGCTTCATTTCCACCAGAATTAATACACATTACGTGCCCGCCTGCAATGTGGGAACAGGCTGTGTGAGCGAACGCTGGTGAAGATGATGAGTGGCTCCTTCTGACACGGGACCCTTTCAAGTTGGAACAACACAGCTTTGCTCTGGAATGCATGCCCCACATCAGATGCTGACACGGCTCTCCTGCTGTCAGGGGGGACGGGGGTGCCCAAAAGCTTGACTCTGGCCTTTGCTGCTGCGCGATCTGTGCATTTCCATACTTGCTGTCGGGGTCTCGGGTCTGGGAGCAGCACGCCTTGAATTTGAAGGCCCTCCCAATGGAGCTGTATGGCCTTACCTCCAGCTGCTGTGCTGGGAGTGTGAGAGACCAACGAGACCAACACTAAATAAATAAATGAATAAATAAATTAAAAATCAAAGGCTTCTCCTGTGAACATCTGGTCCAGTGGTGGGGCGTTTCATCTGTGGATCAGAGGGTAGTGTTTCTTCTTCTCAAACTGAATATGTAGTAACAGCTCGGTAGCCAGGATGGCCGGGAAAGGATGCTGGATGCCGAAGCCAAGAGGAGAGAGAGAATCATGTGCTTTTTTTTTTTTAAAATGGGCCAGATACTGACTTCTCCCAATGCAACCGCAAAAGTGAGAACAGACTAAAAATGGTGACAATGTTGCTGATTGTTCCCTACTATTTATTAAGAAACTGCTGTATCCTAAAGACGCGGTGCATTACGCGGGAGACCCCAGATTTCTCCTGGTTCAGTCTTGGGAGATTGTACCTTTCTAAGAAATTGTCCGTTTCTTCTGGGCTGTCCATCTTCCTGGTGTACTGCTGCGTATAGTAGCCTCTCAGGATCCTCTGTGCTTCTGTGGTGTCGGTTGTAACTTCTCCTTTTTCATTTCTCATTTTATTGATTTGGGCTCCTTTTTTTTTTTTTTTTTTCTTGGTGAGTGACTAAAGGTTTATCAACTTGGTCCATCTTTTCAAAGAACCAGATTTTAGCTTCATTGACCTTTTTGATTGTTTTGGTAGTCTCTATTTCGTTTATTTCTGCTCTGATCTGTGTGATTTCTTTCTGTCTGTTAACTTTCAGTTTTGTTTGTTTTTTCTCTAGTTGCTTTAGGCGTAAGGTTAGGCTATTTGAGATTTCTTTTGTTTCCTGAGGTAAGCTTGGATAGCTATAAACTTCCCTCTTAGAACTGCTTTTGCTGTGTCCCAGAGGTTTTGGATCACTGTATTTTTGTTTTCCTTTGTCTCTAGGTATTTTTTTTAAATTTCTCCTTTGATTTCTTCAGTGATCCATCACTTATTTATTAGCATGTTGTTTCGCATCTACATGGTTGTGTTTTTTGCAGTTGATTTCTAGTCTCATAGTGTTGTGGTTGGAGAAGATGCTTGATGTGACTTCAATTTTGTTAAATTTACTGAGGCTCATTTTGTGTCATAGCGTGTGATCTATCCTGGAGAATGTTCCACGTGCCATTGACAGGAAAGTGTCTCAAGCTGCTTTCACATGGAGCGCTCTGTCAATATCAACTAAGTCCATCTGGTCTAATGTGTCAATAAAGAATTATGTTTGGATTCCTTTTTCTTTTCTGTGTGTATCTCTGTTATAGATTTTTGGTTTCTGGTTACCATGAAGTCTTAGTATAGTGGTCTATATACACGTGTGATTGGAAAAACCGGCTGTTTAAGATGAGATTCTGTCGCTCTTTTCTTTCTTTTTTTTCCCATGTAGCCTGTTTCCATTCTTCAGCCAAGCTAAAAAATTATAGACAGGACTGGCTGGGTCAATTCAGATCACGTGCTTCTTCTATTCAGAAGAAGAAACCGAGGTCCAAAAGTGGCTACCTGACACCTTCAGACCAATTCAGAGCAGGTTTCAGATTAAACCTTTTATCCTGAACTCAGTGTTTTGCACAGTGTGTTCCATGCTATTCAGCGGGATGTCAACAGGTGTTGTGGGAAGCAGGGCTGGCTAAGTTAAATAAGTTTAGGAGATAGTGAGTTAAATAAAATTACACAGTGTTGGATTTATCAATGTGCATGGCAAATCTCCAAGGTGGTTACTGCATCCAATACTTTCTAGATTTATTTACCAGGACCTCTTCCTCTCTCTCCCCCAGGAAATGGGTAGAATATTGCCTTTTGCTTCACTGGAGTCCTCTCTGGCTTCCATCTGCATTTTTTCAGCTCTCCAGCTACATTGCAAGGGCTGATAGATGAAAATGAAGATCTGTTCCTTGGTCCTTTAACATTTCCTGTGGCTTTGCTGTTTGGACCCAGAGAAACAAAACTCTAACTGGGCACTGAGCGGGCTGCTGTGCAGGAGGATCTGGGGAAGATGCAGACTCTCATCTTGGCAATGTTTACGACAATGACCCACATAATTTCGACTTTCCCCTCTTCTGCTTTGAAGCACTAGAGTTCTCTTCTTATGCCTGATGACCCAGTGAGTGAGTTTATTAAAATTAGAGGTGAGTTTATTAAAATTAACCTAATTTAAAATCTCCTGCTGATTTTACTGAGTATTCATTTTGGATCATATAAATTAAAAGGTTCTACTTCTTGCTTTTTAAATGTTTTCCTTCTTGAAAGCTCTATATCAGAGAGAGAAAACAGAAATCCTTCCATCTGAAGCCTTCTCTGACTTTGCTGGGATTTCTGAAAATGTGGATGGATGGAGTATATAGGGCTGCTCAGATCTTATAAAAGCCTGGTGGTCATTCACTCACTCACTCATTCATGTATTCAATAAAGATCTATCAAGGGACTGTTACCTGCCAGGCACTAGGTGTACAGAGATGGAAAAAATGGTGGTCCCTGCTCTCAAGAGTTTGAAGATGCTATGGGGACTGAAGTAGAAAGAGGTGCGTTCTGGGCAGGCAGGGTTGGCTCAGAAGGAGCGTGGGTTTGGATCTCATGCTGTGGAGAGTGGTCCTTTAAGAGAAGAAAATTTCACCCTTCTTCCTCTCCCTGGACAGACCGTACTTGGCCAAGACTGTGATAGGACTAAGAACATAAAGGGTTTGGTGGCTGGCAAATACTTCTTAGCCAGGACTTTTATAAAAATTTTTTATTGATGTATACTCAGTAAATTGGCACACTGTTGTGTCAGTTTCTGGTGTACAGCATGATGTTTCAGTCATACCCATATATACATCTATTTCTTCTCATATTCTTTTACATTATAGGTTACTACTAGATATTGAATATAGTTCTCTGTGCTATCCAGTAGAATCTTGTGGTTTCTCTATTTTATATATAGTAGTTAGTATCTGCAAATCTCGAAAGCCCAATTTATCCCTTCCCACAGTCATCTTTTTACTGAAGTACAACATACATCTAGAAAAGCACAGAGCCTAAGTGCACAGTCTGAGGAATTTTCATAAAGTGAACTCACCTTTGTACCTAGAACCCACACCAAGAAACAGAATGTCGCTAACAGACCAGAACCCCCCTTAAAATCCCTCTACAGGGATTTTGTCCTGCCATTATCACCAGTTTTGTTTTATCAGTTTCTGAATTATAGTTCCATTGAATCTTGCAGTATGCACCCTTTTTGTGGCCTTTTGGCTCAAAACCACGTCTGTGAAATCCATTCATATTACGCACGTCGTTGCAGTCTGTTCATTCAATGCTGCATCATTACCTTGCCTAAGAATGTAGCTCGCCCTAGTTATCCATTATATTGCTGATGGACACTTGGGTTGTTGCCAGTTTTGAAAGCTGTGATAAATCAGTCTAGAACATGTCTTTTGGTGTCACATGTATGCATCACTGTTGGATGCAAACCTAGGGGTGGAATTTTGGGGTCATAGGGAGCGCCCGTGTCCAGCTTAAGTAGATATTGCCAAGTGGTTCTTCCTGTTCACACTCCCACTGGTTGTCCAGAGAGTTCCTCCTGGTCCAGGCTCCCACTAAGAACTAGCACTGCCTGCCTTTTGCATTTTAGATTTTTCGGTCTGTATATAGCAGTTTCACGTTATGTATTTAAATCTGCGTATTTAAAGACTCATGAAGCTCAGATCCTTTTCTGATGCGAGTTGCCCAGCTGGGCACCCTCTTTCAGGCAGTGTCTTTTGCTCATTTTTTCTATCATGATGAGTGCCCTTTTTCTGTTGTTTTGCAGGAGTTCTTTATATATATTCATCTGGTCAAAACCCACCGCTTGGTGCTGGCTGGACTTTCCTCAGTGGGCAGTGCTCACTGCCTATTGTGCTAGTTTTGGGTGGAATCAAAGAATATTAAGCTCGAAGAAACCCCAGAAGGTTATCAGATCCATGTCCCCCACCATCACTTCCCTAAGGAAACAGGCGAAGTGGGCAGGTCAAGGTAAAATAACTAACACAAAGTAAACTAAGTTCAGGAGCCCCTCAGACCCCACCTTCCCCCCACGCTTTACTTCACTTCTTCCTCCAGCTCTCCAGTCCTTTCTAGTCAATCTGTTTAAAGTCATCTCAGCTTCCCTCCGCCCTTCTAGGCTCATCTGCCCAATGAGGGGGGTGATTCCTGGTCAACTGTGCAGACCTGAGGCAATTCTACAAATAGTTGCTCTTAACCCAAGAGAGGCTTGCAAGTAAGAAGTTTAGGAGAAGTGCTGTCATGAGTTGAACTGAGCACCACAAGTCAAGATAAGTTCAAGTCCAACCCCGGGGACCTGTGAATGGGGTGTTATTTGGAAACAGGGTCTTTGCAGACATAATCACGTGAGGAAGAGCCATGCTAAATTAAGGAGAGCCCTCATCCCTCAATGACTGGTGTCCTTAGAAGTGGAGAAGGGAAACAAACAGACACAGAAGGAAGAAGACCATGGTTAGCTTTCCATATGCTGTCGGATGCCTCTCTAGGATGTCCCAAATGAAGATGGAGGCAGACATTGGAGTGATGCTGTCATAAGCCAGGAAGCCGGCAGAGGCAAGCAAGGAGACTCCCTTAGTGGCTTCTGGCCAACACCTTGATTTTGGACTTCTAGCCTCCTGAACTGTGAAAGGATGAATTTCTGTCTAAGCGACAAGTTAGTGGTACTTGACTACAGCGGTCCTAGGGAACTGACAAGTATCAAGACCCCACATCCACCTGCTTCCTCTAAAATAAACACAGAAGATTCCCCAGCACCCTAAGCTGCTGTCCTGGCCCAAACTTACTACTGCCATTTCCCAGATTTGGACACATTTCCACATAACCATTAAATCATAGACGAAAAGTGATTTTGCCCATTTTAGACAGCAAGTGATAAGAAAAACACAAGGCAGAAACCATGCTCCCTGGTCTGTGGTTCCATCTCTCCTCCCACCCAGAAAACCCACCAGGAGATCGAATCTGTTACAGGACCAGCTCTGAGACAACACAGCCTTTCATGGTCAGTCCATCAGAAAGCAGGAGATAACAGACACTAAGCAAAGACATTCTGGCCACTCCCAGGCCACCACAGTTAAGGGAGTTAATAAAGACTCTAGCCTGTTTCTTCCAGTAAAAAAAAAAAATTTCTGAATCCATATGGGGGAAAAATATAGAGTGTCCAAGATTTTGGTCTTAAAGTGACCACTGAACAACATGGAGCCCATTATGATGCTTAGAAAACCCAGAGGTGGATGCAAGAGGAGAGGAAGGATGGCACCACAGAGCCTGCCTGGGGGTCCGAGCCCCACAGGCTTTCTATCAGGTACTGAAAAATACCTACTCCCTGAACAGAAGTCAGATCTGTAACCGGCTTGTTGGCATGGAGACAGTAATTTTTTTTTTTTTTAACAAATAATGAGCCTGTGTCTCCCTACCGGTCTGGCTGGATGCTTCACTGCACGAAATGATGTCTCATTTGCTCACCAGGAAGGGCGAGACGGCTCGGATGGCCGAGCAACGCGGACCAGCTGAACGGGTGCTAGCGCCTGACTGAACGCCGAGCTAATGGACTATGGGAACAGAACGGCGAGGAGCATTTCTGCGATTTCAGACTTAAACAGAGTGAACCCGCATGGAAGGGTACACTCTGCACCTTTCAACCGTTCACTCGCTCACACGCTCCACGAAGAAGCAGGCGTTGGAAGAACAGCTGGTGAGGGATGTAGGGCTCACAGCCTTCGCAGACCGAATCGTGGGGGATCCCTGGTCGCTGCTTCCCAGCTGGAAGCGTCACATCAGACTGGACTGGGGAGGGAGGTGGGTGTAACCTGCTCTGTGCACTCTCGAGATGGGAGGTGCTCCCCACAGTGCCCGTCTTCCCTCCCCAGCACCTTCCACTGGGCAGCCACCCTCCATGGTTCTCTTCTCACAAGTTTCTGGCAGCATTAGCTCTTCTCTTTGTATCTTGCTATGGGCTGAACTGTATCCCTCACAAATTCACACGTGGGAGTCCTAACCCCTACGCAGGACTTTGGGATGTGATTGTATTTGGAGATCGTGTCTTTAAAGAGGTGTTAAGTTAATAGTGGGGGAGGGTATAGCTCAGTGGTAGAGCGTTGTGCTCAGCATGCATGAGGTCATGGGTTCGATCCCCAGTACCTCCATTAAATAAAATAATAATAATAATCACAAATAAAAATAATAAATAAAATAAAAATAATAAATAAAAATAATAATAAATAAATAAATCTGATTATCTCCACCCTCCCTCAAAGCAACAACAGCAAAAAAGAGGTGCTAAGTTAAAATGAGGCCATTCATGTGGGCCCTGATCTGGCATGTCCAGTAACTGTAAGAGGCCACCTGGACAGACAGGTACTGGAGGATGACCATGTGACAACACAGGGAGAAGACAGTCATTTTATGAGAGAAGAACAGAGGCCTCAGAAGGAACCAACCCTTGATCTTGGACTTCCAGCCTCCAGAATCATAAGAAAGTGAATTTCCCCTGTGGAAGCCTCCCGTCTGTGGTGCTAAGTACCACACTGACACGCATCTCCGGGCCCAGAGCTGGTACCAGCTCGCTGCGTCCGCTAGTCTCCCTGCTGGTACCGTCAATGCTGTTCTACTCACCCCACAAACAGCCGCTTCATGAAAACACCTCGAATTATTGGACGAGATGATGGGGTCCTGACTCTTACATGCATGTTATTTCACTTAATCCCCTGGGCTGCTCTCGGGACACTGGGATGATTACACTTAGTTTACAAATGAGGAAACTGAGTCTCAGAGAGATCACACAGCTGGGGTTTCTTCCTGAGCTGCTGACTCTGGTAGGCCTGCGGCACACGGCACAGATGAGCCGCCTCCCTGAATCAGAGGCCACGGGGTGGGAAGGACCCTTAGACAGCATCTATCTCCTCTATTTGTAGATGGGGAAACCGGGACCCAGAGAAGTGAGCTCAGTCTCCTGAAGTCAGCACGCGTCCGCGGTGGCAGCACCGGGACTTGAATGGAAGGTCTTCTGACAGCAGCTTTGCTACTTTTTGTGGCTTCCTTGACTGGTTCGAGGATGACGGCAAGAACAGAGTCCCCTCTCCAGTCCCGTACTCGGATCTCCTGGGGACCCGCCGCAAAGGTGACGGGCAAGGGTCCAGCGTCAGTCCCCATGTCAGCTCCATGCTTACTAGCTGCATGACCTTGGCCCAGTGACCTGAGGACTGCCCTGCGGCTCAGTGCACTCTTCCGTACAACAGGTGTTAGTAATGACTCAGAGAACCGTGCTAAGGGCTAAATAAGACAGAACACAACACTCAGCACAGTGACTGACACAAAGGCTGGTCTCAGTGAAATAATGAGCCATTGTTATGACTTGGGGCAGATTTTTTTTAAAACCCAAACTAAGTTCCTATTCACCTGGAGGCACTGAACTTACCACTCAGAAGCTGAGTACTAATAAATGATGACACTAACAGCGCTAATAATAACGAGGACACTGCACAAAGGACGCCCATCACCTCTGCTCCTTATGACATCCCAGAAATACCGAGTAAGTAACCAGGATGCTAAGAACCTGGATTCAAACACAGTTTAGCCCAGACTCACACTAGCAATTCACATTTTCTAATACCGTTGTCAATAAGATGACGCGACCAGTACAGGAAACTTGGCTGCGGAAAAGCACTACGCAACCCCGTCTACATGGGTGACGTTAAGACATACAGTCAGTGTAGACATGTGCAGGCAGACCCGTGTTTGACCAATTCTGCACCCACAGCTTCCAAAAGTCTGCAGCGCACAGTAGGTCTACTCAAGACAAGCACAATGACCTGCATTGATGCAGAACTCGAGTGAATTCGGGGGACGTGGGTCTACCAAGAGCAAATGCCTAGAGCGGAGGAGGGGCTGGAGGTGGCTCTTCTATGAATGCGATTCCCTATTGTACCGAGGCCGACTTCGTTGGGACATTTCAATGGGATAAGTAGGCAGTTCTGTCTCCTTATTTCCCAGCACAACCATAGTTCTAGAGGAGGCTTTGGATCTGGCCAGGTGCTGGCACTGTAATGCTGTCAAGACTTGGAGGCCCGAGATGCAGGCAATCCTGGATCCATTACTTGTTTTCTGTAGAACCTGGGGCACGTGAGTGGCTGTGAACTCCTCTTGCCTAGACTGTGAAATGGGTATGGTGATGCTACCTTTATTTCTCCATCCAACCAATACCTGTGGAGGGTCTCCTAGGTCCCAGAACCCCTTCTGAAAACAGAAATCCTTACCCTCGGGGAGGCTTTATGCTAAGAGAAGACAATAAACAAAGGAAGTAGGTTAAACATATAGGATGATGCGTGAGGACAATGATAAAGCAGAGAAAGGCAGGAGGACTCAGGTGCGGGACCTGGGGACATTTGCAACGGGTGGTCAGCAAAGGCTTCTCTGGGAAGGGGATCCTCTGTAAGCAAAGGCGTGCAGGAGGCGAGGGAGCCTGCCACGCTGATACGGGGCCAGAACTCCGTTGGAATCAGCTACAAGTGCAAAGGCCCTGAGCGAGCTGATATATGGCAGGAACCGTGAGCAGCGCTGCCTCCCGGGCTGCGGTGAAAGTTAAACAAGATAATAATCCATTTGAAATATCACATTCATAACAAGTGCTCAATAAATGTTAGCTAGGACTATTAACATTATTCCTGTGGGCACACACAGGCCCCCCACCTACTGGAAAGCGATGCCGGCAGGCAAGGAGGCCGTGGTAACCCTTTGGGGTCTGAACCTTCGCTAATGAACGGGCTATCTGCTCTCCGCCAGCCTGATCTGTTTTGCGGGAGAGGATTTCCTGTAAATTGGATTAGCGGGGCGTGCACTGAGTGCTGGGGAGAATGGAGAACTAAATCCAGCTTTGTGGTGGTGTCAGTCATTTTAAAAGATTGTGCAAAATTATCCCTGGTTCAAGCTTTCGGGCAAGAGTGATCAATGTCCTTCCCTTGATAACTTTTCCAGCTTTCAATAACACAGAAAGAAGGGAAGGGAGAAGGTGGAGCCAACTGCCTTATCCTTTGAAGGAGCTCTTTAAGGCAGGGTGAAGTTCCTCCCCTGGAGACTAATTTCTGCTTCTGTTAAGTGGGGGAGGGGAGGCGTGGTGAACACAGGGCCGGTTGGCAATTCTCCAGGGTGACTTCTCAGGAATCCTGATAACCAAAGAGGACCTCAGATGGATGGACTCCATATTGGGAGGGTGGGAATCAGAAAATAAAGGAATTTGCTGGCTTCCTCGTGTTGCGTTTACGGACATGCAGTCACCCTAAGCTAGGCTTCCTCCCCCCACCTTCGGGCCTTTTTATAATTGGATCTCTTCAAAACCCACTTTGAATCTCTTTAAAATCACAGAATTATACTTTAAAAGGCAAAGAATCAACCAAACCCACAGAAAATGAGATCAGATTTGAGGTTACCAGAGGCAGGGGACACAGGGAGGTACAAACTTCCAGTTGCAAGAAAACGCCACGCTAGGGATGTAATATACAAGATAAACATTGCTAACACTGCGGTATGTCGCATACGAGAGTTGTTAAGAGAGTAAATCCTAAGAGTTCTCGTTCCAAGGAAACATTTTTTTCTTTTTCTTTTATGTTGTATCCATAAGAGATGATGGATGTTCACTAAACGTGTGCTAATCATTTTGTGACGTACGTTAAGTCAAGTCATTATGGTGCACACCCTAAACTGATACAGCGCTATATGTCCATTGTATCTCAATAAAACTAGAATGAAAAATCATGACATTCTGAGTTCTAATTTAGCTAAATAGAATTTGCTCTTTTCCCCTCAGGCTTCCGTCTGCCGCTGACTTGCTCTATTCCTCATCCTCCCCAGCCTCCTCTTTAGATGCCTTCCTGCCTGGACCCTGCGGCACAGCTGGCCACCTCCCACCCCCTCTCCACCTGGAAGCTACTCCCTTGTACTAGTCATCTTGCTGCTCGGCAGTCCCCTTCTAGGTGCTGAGTTCTCCAGGGCAGGGATGGTGTCATCCTTAGAAACACCAGTGCCTTTGGCAGGCCTGGCAGACAGACTCAGAGAATGTTTATGACTGAGTTGATAAATAAATGAATGAATTCAGAAATAAGACAGAGGCCTTGCCCAGAGGCATCTAATAGAAGCTCAATTAATATTTGCTGAATGACTAATTGTCAAATGGGCTCTGATACATGCAAATGAGTTGGTTAAAGACAGAGGTCCTAGAGACAGGGGGGAGCCCAGTTAGCTTGTCCTGGATGGGTGGGGGTGGGGTGGGATGGGGTGGGACCTGTCCAGCCCCCGCTTGTAGCCAGGACAGATCAGGCCAGGAAGTCAAGACGCCACTCTTGTGTTAAATGACTGTCCATCTCCCAGTCATAGCCAAGATGTCACAGACTTGGCAGCAGGAAGTTCTCTCTGGCCTACCTTCTCAGCCCACTTGCTAATACCTTTGGGCCAGAGCAGGAGTTGGAAAGAGCTGGGGTGTGCAGTCAGGCAGACCTGGGTCTGGATCTGGCCTCTGACACTTCCTGGCTGTGTGATGCTGGAACAGTCACTTCACTTCTCTGTTCTCATCTGTGAAATAGGGGCAACAATACAACTCTTTTCTCCAGAGGCAAGTTTCCCTTGGGGATAATTCTACCGTGTACAGAAGTCTGTGGACCTTTTCCTCATACACAGGCTTTTCACTTTAATTATAGCAAGTTTTGGAGTGTACCTGTTGGTGACAGTTCCAAAAAAGGGAGGAAATGGGAGAGTAAGGTGGTAAGATAAACCAGTAGAAGGTTCTGGAACAGCCATGCTCCACACTCCAGAGCCATCTGGACTATCCCACCTGTGTGCTGGAAGGAGCCGTGGGGGCCAGAGAGAGGGGTGGGGAGATGATGCAGACATCTCTGTAAGGAATACTGAATGGCTGATGAAGTCCACTTCGTTCCATCATCTAAGTCACTGCTGGAACACAGAATTAGGCATGTGTCCCTCACTGTCCTACAATCATATGAACATTTGGAGAGAGGATCAGACATGGGTGGGGGGTGACTCTTAGTGTCCAAACCCAGCATAGCAAAGCACCAATAAACAGCTTACTGAAATGCGGGGGGGGGGGGGGGGGGTGATGTCCTGTAAAATTTGTACTGAATGAGAAGTGATAAAAAGGAATTAATTATTACTAATTAATAATGTACAAGAGATCACCGACGTTCTCAGCTGGGGGCGGTCTTTACCACTGAGTTACGGAACAAAACCCAAACTCCAGATCATCCTATCACAGCTCGGGCAGCTCTGGCCTAACTCCCCAGTGTCAAGTTTCTCCTGCCCCTCCCCCTGCGGTCAGTTCCAGAACAAGGCGAACGAGTGCCAATATCGGGGTTTGTTTCCAGGCTCAGCCCGTGGCCAGTTTCAACGTACCCTTAAGGTCTCAGCTGAAACATCACCTCCGCAGAGCGGTCTGTCCCTACGATCCCCACCAGTCCTGGTTAATGACTTCAGGGAGTAATCACAACCTGTAACTCCCTCCTTCACAGGCAGGGCATGAAGATTTCAACGGATCTCATGCAATTTTGCCCTTCCTTCAATGTCTAGGTTGGAAATTACATCTGCCTACAATTAAGGTGGGTGAAAGTAACCAATATTTACTGAGCACTAGTTCTAGATCAGTGGGTTTTGTGTAATGTTTACAACAGCTTGTTCGATCCTCACAACCGCCTAGTCACGGTATCTTCTTTTTTCCATTTTCCCGGAGCGGAAAGCCAAGTGGCACAGGGAAGATCCTGAGTCCAGTCTGCTGCATTCCCCCAAACACGCACTTTCTGCTAATCTGCAAGCTTTCACTAGGAACTTCTTCTTAAAGGGCCCGATCGTATATATTTTTCGGCCTGGTGACCCAAAAAATCTCTGTTGCACCTACTCAATGTCTGCCATTTTAGCTCCAAAGCAGCCACAGACAAAACAAAAATGGATGGTGTGTCTGTGTGTCAATCAGTCTTCATTGCTGGACACTGAAATTTGAATTTCATGACAGTGTCCAGTGTCACAAAGCATACTTATCTTTGGATTTTTCTCAATTATTAAAAAAATGTAAAAACCCTTCCTCGCTTGAGACAAACAAAAGCAGGTCGTGGCTAAACCTGGCAGGAACCGACCCCTGCCAGAAACAGGTAAACCTTCACAAGGAAGATATTACATCGACCTTGAATAAGATTAAGATTTAAATGTTCCCTCGGTATATTTGGCTGCTGCTCCAACTTGATGATGGGGATGGGTTTTTTTTGTTTTTTTTTTTTGAAGACAAGAGCCATGTTTTCTACTTTTTTTGTTGCCTCCCTTGGGCACAGCTGAAGATGAGCCAGTCTGTACCACGCTGGGCACATGGTCTGTGCTGAAACAGGGGGGTCCGAGGAGCAAAGAGGCAACGTGGGCTCAGAGATGGGCGGCTGCTCTCAGATAATTGTCTGAGCAGAGACTCCCTGACTCATAGCAGGTCCCACAGGGCTCTGCTAACCGATTTCAGCATCGCTGGTGCCATTCTGATTCAAATACAGCTGCCCTGCTGTGCGGAAATGTCAAATATGCTCTAAAAGGAGATTGGGCAATTGAGGGCTCAGGGGGACAAGGTGGGGGAGGGGGAGGACAGATGTTCCAGCATAAAGGTGGTTTGCCAGGAACAGCTCTCAAGGAGACGGACTGGGAGGCTGGAGTCTCTCTTTCTCTCTATGATGTCACTCACTTTTTTTTTTCTTTTGCAGAGCTCTGTCAGTCCCAGGGAAAGTACAGGATCATAATCCAGGCAACAACAGAGGTGCAAATCAACCACTGGAGGGGCATCCCTGCAGCCCCTCTTCCCTGTGGCCCCAGGGCTTTCTCCATCTGGGAGTTTACGCATCATGATCTCTTGCAATTGCTCTGAAGGTTGTTTTTTTTTAAGGTTTGTTTTATTTAACTTTACTGAGGAATTATTGATACGTAAGATTGTATATAAAGTGTGCAACATGATGATCTGATATACACATACCCTGCAGAGCTATTATCAAGATCAAGGTAATTAATACATCCATCACTTTACATAGTTAAACCAGGTAACTTCCTGAAGGCATTTAAATCAGTAACTTGAAGAGACATCTGCACACCCACGTTCACTGCAGCATTATTCTCAACCTACACGCCCTTTGAGGTTGAATGGACAAAGAAAATGTGATATATATACACATTTTACATATTATGTAAGATTTTGAAAAATCGTGTAAACCTTTCCAAAAAATGTAGGGAGAACTGAATGAGATAAAGCAGAAAAAGGACTTAGCACAGGGCTTGGCACAAAGTAAATGCTCAATGTCAGTTGGTGATATGAACACAATACTGGGCCCTCGATTCATGGATGGTTATAAAATGGTCCACATGGGCTAAGAAAGTAGGTCCTGTGTTTTGGGGAAGGGGCTGGACAAATCCCCTGCAGCAGGTCTTAGCAACCGCCCTATCAATCTCCAGCACTGCAGCTCTGAGAAGACACCGGCAGGCAGGCAGGAGTCAGCACTGCGCCCTGTGGTTTACCAGCTCTGCTAACTTCTGCGGTCAATTAGCCTCTCTGTGCCTCTTTGGCGCCTCTAAAATGGGGATTACGTGAGCTAATGCACATGAATGCGCGAGTCAAATTGAAGAGATGGGTACTGTGAACTTGAGAGACCTCCAGGGAATCAGATGCCTCTTCTCACCATAAATATGTCTTCAGGGAAACCGTGCACTGAATGAATACTTGATTATTTTCTTTACGGCAGTTAGATTGAGGATCGCACCCTCCCTTCTCTCCCTTCCACTGCAAACGCAACAGCACAGGCATCTGGGTGGCTGGGTCACGGCTCCTGTTAGCTCTGACCATGCCAAGACTTGAGTGAGTGACACCGAAACCATGGGTCAGCAGAGTCGGGGCAGAAACACTGTCAGGAAACTCTTACCCCTTGTGTCCACTAATGGGTCAGGTCAGTTCACTTAGTCCCAGCGCTGAAATGCCAGAGCCAGGTAGAGTTACCCAGAGCAAGAAAAGGGCTCTGCTTCACTTGGCCACTGGTCTGTCATTCACAGCTTCAAAGCCCTGGCTGGGCCTCTTAGCCAGAGACCATTTGCCTACGTCGCATAAGGCTAAAACTAGGTTCTGTGTCTGGCGGTTTGTGCTGCTAGAGCAAAATCTCATGGACTATGTAGTTTATGCAACAGAAATTAACTGTCAGAGTTCTGGAAGCTGGAAGTCCAAGATCCAGGTACTTGCACGGTTGCTTTCCAGCGATGAGTTCTCTGCCCAGCGAGCAGAAGGTTACTTTTTCACTGTGATCACGTGGTGGAGGAGAGAGCAAGCTCTCTGATGTCTCCTCTTACAAGGGCACTAATCCCACCCCGGGGGCCCCACCCTCCTGACTTCATCTAAACCTCATCACCTCTCAAAGGCCCCATTTCCAAATGCCATCACATTGCGGGGGTCAGGCTTCAACATATAAATTTGGAGGGGTACAATTCAGTCCATAGCAGGTTTCCATTAAGTCATTACTCTGCAAAATACTGATTTTTATGCAATATACAGATTGTGTTCCCAGCACAGTAAACAAATAAGCTAAATACATACACACACATGCACACTTATTTAATTTTAAAACAGTTTACTTTTAAATATTAGTTCTATTTTTACCTATCTGACCTCTGACACATTTGGCATTTTCTAAAACATAAAAATTTAACATTTCTATACTGTTTGATACAGAAGTACCATTTCTTAGAATTCACTGCATCAGCAGAATGTAAAGGATGTTTGTGGGTGGTGTTGCTTATAACTGGTGGGTGGTGGAGAATCTCGGAACAACTAAAAGACCAATTAAGAGGAAATGAAATAAATTATGGTCCATTCATCAAATGGAAAAGAAAACTATGCAGTTCTTAAAAAGAAAAAAGAAAATACTATATGTATCAATGTAAAAGATACCCAACATCTTATCCTTAAGTAAGCAGGGCATAAAATAATTAAAAAGGAGATGCATATACAGAGAGAAACAGGTCATTACACACGTGGAAAGACAAGAGTATACTGCAAACTTGTAACAGTATTTAACTCTGGGGAACGTGATGGAGAAAGGGGTTTTGTATATTTGTATATTTCAGTGGTATATTTTGGTGGTATGCTGATTAAGGTTTAACAGGATCTCTAGACAGAAAAGCCCTGATGTATACGTAGCGTTTGCCCATTTCCATGGTGTAAATACTCCCACCATGGCAGATTTCAAGCTACCAACATAGTGACTGCCAGAACTGGGGAACCACCTGCAGTCGCACGTCATCACGCAGTGCTTCCTGCCCACAGCCACCACAGCAGATGGAAATAAAGTTAAGAGCAGAGATAACAGCAAAATGATTAGGAGGTCATGAGCTTTGAGTATTCCTTTGCTTTCAAAACTATTTAATGGTAAGTTTAGATAATTTGATTTTTAATACTGGCTGTGTTTAACAACCAGACCTCTCCCATTTCTTGAAAGTTCAACAATAGGTTCTCACAATCCCAGGCTATCGCTGCATTTCTACACTATTTGTCCTTTACAACAAATGTGGATAAGGACTGCTGTCAATAGTTTTTTTAATATGTAATTTTTAAAAAACGTCCTATCTTTAGCAGTCATCTAACAATGTTAGAACACCTGGCAAAGTCTATAATGGAATTTTTTGTTTTTGTTTTGTTTTGTCTTTTTTTTTGGTGGTGGTGGGGCGATGGAAGTAATCATGTTTATTTTTATTGGAGGTACTGGGGATTGAACCCAGGACCTTGTGTATGCTAAGCATGCACTCTACCACTTGACCTATACCCTCCCCTCCCCCATAATGGAATTTTAAAAGCAACTGGACCACTCTTCGGAAGGGTCTACTGTGTGCCAACTTCTGCAAAAAGAGCTACAGTTTAACTGCAGGCACTTAATACACTTCTACATGGACTTTTTATGCATATACATTAAATGTGTACCTTACGATACCTCCACTTGTCCCCTGAAACACTCTGACCTACGTATCAAGCCTTGGGGTTTCTGAAACTGCTCACCAGCCTCTCAACATGAAGACAAAGTGAGCCCCATGGATGAAGGAGGGTGCCCGTCACTGGCCTCGGGGAGAAGAGGTTTCTGGCTGCAGGTACAGTGAGGAATGGCTGGGAGGGGCAGGTGGTAGCACTTTATTAACAAAGTGGCAGCAGCACTGATGACACGCGCGCTCACGTGTTACAAAGATGCTGCCGCCAACCATTTTGTTCCACAGTATCTGTACCTTTCATCTTCTCAGCAAAATTGTGACATTTCAGGAAAGTCATTTATGCCAGACTGGATGACTGTGTACCTGCAAAATTCACATGTGGAACCCCCAGTGTGATGGTATTAGGGGTTGGGGTCTTTAGGAGGTACTTGGGTCATTCAGATGGAGCCCTCATGAACGGGATCAGTGCCCTTATCCAAGAGACTCCACAGAGCTCCCCAGCCCCTTCCACCATGTGAGAACACAGCAAGAAAAGTGCCGTCCACGAACCAGGAAGTGAGCTCTCACCAGACCTCGATCTTGGACTTCAGTCCCTGGAAGTGTGAGGAATGCATTTCCGTGGTTTACAAGCCCCCAGCCTATCGCATTCTGCCAGGGCAGCCTGGAGGGGCTACGACAGCATCCTGACTCTCAGTTCACAGGAGAGGATGCTGGGGCTTGGAGAGGTGGCTTGACTGCCTTAAGTCCAGGATGCACAGCCATCAGGGACAAGCCCAGGGGGAGCAGCCAGTGTTTAGTTTTCCAGTCTGACAGATGCGGCTGCTCTAGCTCACCTGGACAGCTGCGGGGCAGGCCCAGCTCGGTGGGAAAGTTTTGTTTTTGCTTTCAGTTTCTTTTTGTTTCACTTTTCACCTGTCCAGCATGCAGAAGCCTTGTGATTTACTTAGCAAAGAGGGAGGACAATCGTGAGACTATTGTCAGAACTACCCAGGAAATAGAATTGCTTATACGAAAAACAGTTCACATGAAAAGGTCTCAGAGGGAGGGAAGAAGCTGGGAGCAGTCTCCTTGCACTTAGGGACGTTCTCTCCCACGAGACCGGGTGGGGGAAGTGGGAACGAGGACGGGGGGGGGCTCTTCTAGAACAGTGGCTTTGGCTCCGGAGGGCGGTGACCTTGCCATCTTTTCAGTATGCAGCTGGGAAAACTCCTGAGCAGCTAAGTTTAGTTAACTAGAGGCCACCCACCAAGTCCGATGAGCAGGGGGAAACTCGCACTTGGCTGCCTCGTCAGGGTCCATCAGGCGACCCAGTGCCACCGAGGGCAGTGCGGTGGGAGAGGTGCCCTGGGCCTGCTGATGGAGCTTTTGCATCGTGTTTGAACAGTGTGCACCTCTTGGTTCAGGGACAAGACATAAATGGAGACAATAACAAGGGAAGAGGATGCTGGATGAGGGTGGTTTCTCCCTGAGGCCAGGAGTGCAGCCGTGCATTGCTTAAACCCCCGCTGCTGCTGGATAAAGCTGAACTGCCTCTCTGGCACCCAGACCTTGACCTGTCCAGCTCCCAGCCTCACTGCTTACCTGGCACGCAGCTCCGCTCCATCTCTACGGCTGTGCCAGGAGTCTTAACTACCATTTCCTGAGGGCTTCCTGGTTTCCAGGTATTTCCATTTACTTAATCTTTCCAGCAATCCTGTGAGTCTGTATTGACACATCTATGTTACAGATGAGGAAAGTCAGGTCAAAAAACCCCAAAAGAATAAACAAACGGAAAACCTAAAACAAAGATGAAGCGATCTGTCCAAGGCCACCCACTCTCCTAGGCAGGAGGGAGGCAGAGTTTGGGCACTTCAGCACGCCCTGTATCCCAGGCCTAGACTCCACACGTGATTAAACTAAATGGACAAACTATCTGTTGTCTCTTGACCCTGCCAAGTATTTCCACCCCTCCTGCTTTGTTGTCTTGGAACATCCAACCCACCCTCCCCACCTGCAGCCCTCCTGGCTCTGATACCCTTCTCAGTGGTTCCAAGCAGGCCTCCACACCCTAGCTCTCCTTTTGTGGACGTGCCCCTCCATCACAGCAGCTGGCCGCATTGCACGTAATTGTCCGTAATCTCTGATCTTTGAGTCTACAGTGGACCCCCTGCAGGGGGCCGGGGCTGATGGTGGTGCCAGCAGAGACTACATCTTATTTTCAATTTCTACTCATGGTGCAGGGCCCCATGGCAGGTGGCTGGTACCTGCTGAGGGCTTGGCCTGCTGAGTAGGCAACACTGTAAGACTCGGGAATACAGAATGTTTCCCACGAGCAGCTTCCCCCAGCTCTCTGCCACGCCCAGAAAGGCAGTGGTGCAGAAAGCTGGAACTCACGTATTCATTCAATAATTACTTATTGAGAGCTTTGCATGTTGATGGGGACTTAGGAGTAAACAAAGCAAGATCCTTGCCCTTAAGGAGACTGGTCTTGGTGGGGAAAGACAGAGAGGTGTGTTTCCTCTTGCTACCACAACAAATTACCTTAGTAGCTTAAAACATATCAATTTATTATTTCACAGTTGTATAGGTCAGAAATCTAGGGGCTGGGCTGGGTTCTCTGCTTAGACTCTCACAAGGTCAAAATCAAGGTGTCAGCCAGCCTGGATATTATCTGGAGGCTCTGGGTGAGAATCCAGTCCAAGCTCATCCGGTTGTTGGCAGAATTCAGTTCCTCGCGGCTGTAGGACTGAGCTCCCCACCTTCTTGCTGACTGTCAGCTGGGAGGCTTAACTGGCTCCTAAAGGCCACCTGCATTCCTCGTCACTCTGTCTTCTCCGTCTCCACACTAGTAACAGCACAGTGAGTCTCCCTCGTACTTCCAACTGACTTCCCCTCTGCCACAGCCTGTTCTGCTTTCAGACAGAGGATGCTCTCTGCCTTTAGGGAGTCCTGTGATTAGACTGGGCCCATCGGATAATCCAAGATTATCTCCCTATTTTAGGGTCCATAATTACAGCTGCAAAGTCTCTTTTGCCACATAATATAACATAATCTCAGGTTCCAGGGATTAAGGTGTGGACATCTTGGGCGGGGGGCGGGGTGGGCATTCTGCCTACCAAATAGGCAGCAGGAGAATCAACAACATTTTATTTAATTTTTACATGTGATATTTTTATTTGATTCATATGTTTTATGATGTTGATGGGAAGTGCCATGAAGAATAATAAATCAGAGGAGGGGGACTGAGGGTGCTACTTTGGATCAGACGGTCCGGGAAGCCCACTGTGAGGACATGACACCTGAGCAGACTGGAGGAAGTAACATGATTGGGGGTTGGAGCAGCTGGCAGAGGCCTGAAGCCTGGGGTGGGAATGCAACAGTCAGGAGGCGAGCACGGCTGAACAGGGTGCCCAGGGAAGAGTAGGGGCCACGAGGGACCACGTGTCTGGAGAATTTAGCCAAGACCAGCCCAGGAGGACTCTTTTCCCAGGATGCTGTGCTTTGCCCGGATGCACTCCGGGCTACAAGTGGCCTTTACAAACCCTAGAGCTGAGGCAGGAGAACAGGACAAGATGCAAGGCCCTAAAGTGTGTTAATTGAGTCAGAGAGTTCACCGGGAGTGTAGGGAAGAATCTGATGGCGTTCTGACTCTGAACACTTGGAGAATCCAATAAATGCATACAGAGCGTCGGTGAGGGGTTAATCACCTGCGGCTTGGCGAAGGCCCATTTGATGTCTCTGAGCAGGGGGTCGGGGGCATGACCATGTGAGAGGAATGCAGACATCCAGGTCCACTCCTGCTCGGGGATCTCTGCACTTCCCCTCCTCTGCCTAGGATGCAACTGTTCTGGATCTCAGCCTGGCTGCCAACTCCCCTTCCATCAGCACTCAAGTGTTATTCTCTCAGAAAACCCTTCTGTAAAAAAATGGCTCTTTCTAGAAGACTCCGATTCCCTGCCATGATTCCCAGCCATCACATTTTGTCAGGGTTTCCCAGACTCAGAACTACTGATGTTTTGGGCTGGGAAGTTCTTCACTGTAGGAGACTCTCCTGCTCATTGCAGGATGGGTGGCAGCCTCCCTGGCTTCTACTCACTAAATTCCAGTAGCATCTCCCTGGTTATGATAACTAAAAATGTCTCCGGACACTGCCCGCGTCCCCTGGGGCACCAAATCTGCCACCGCTGTTCTGCTACTGTCTTCAAAACACCATCTTCCAAAATTATTCATTTCATTCAACAACAAATACTTACTCATTGCCTAACATACGCCAGACATGATTCTACGTACAGGAGACAAAGCGGGAAAATTGACTGACAGAATTATAACCCCTGAGGAACTTATCCTCATGGAAAGAAACAGAAAATTAAGAAGAAAATGGGCAAACTGATCTTAGGTCAGATGGCGATGATCTTATGGTCGGATGGAGAAGAATGAGGCAGGGAAGGGGGCAGAGCGAGGCTGTAGCTTGGAGACTGAGAGGCTCACATGTTTAAATAGGTGAGTTCTAGGCACAGCAGGGAAGAAAGAATGGCTGGAGCCGGGTGAGTGCGGGAGCCCAGGAGGAGATGGTACCACAGGACACGGGGAAAACGGGCTTCTCTCCCACAACAACAAGGACCTCCCATGAACAGGGCTCCTTTTTGTCTTGGTCAGTGGCATCCCCAGGGCCTAGAAAGGTGCCTGGTGAATATGTGCCTAATGAATGGACAAGTGGATGGTGAGCGCTGGGAGGGAGTGCTCAGCCCTGGGGGTCCTCACCGGACAAAAGACAGAGTTACTGTCAAAAACGCCGAACAGCCCCACCTGTCCGCCCTGCCTGTGAACCTCAAACATGAAAGGAAAGAGAAAGTACTAACAGCGGACATGTGTTGACCTAGACATTGTCCCAAGTACTTTTCAAATCTGATCTCATTTCTTCTTCAAAGCAACCCTTTTTAGAGGGAAACCCTTCTTGTCCTGATACGGTAACTAAAGAAAAGACTGCTAGTTGCCCAGAATCCTGGAGCCGGGACTCGAACCCAGGATAGTTCACCTCCAGAACATAAGTGATGCTGTCTGTTAATAGGAAAAACGAAACAGGAGCTCCCAGGGCACAGAGGGACCAACACTGTAAGAGGCTGAACTTCCTGTAGTCTCTTTTTCTACCTTTTAACAGATGACAACAGGCAACTGCTGCGGCATTTCCTGAGTGTGACTACATGCCCACTCTTGTCTTACCACATTAAATGTACTCTCTTACCTTGCTGACCTATAGCAATCCTCCGTGAGGTAGAAACCCCAGCCATCTCCATTCCATATATGAATAAACTGGGGCTCAGAGAATCAGAGAGGTGCAGGGAACCAGAAGAGAAGACTGGGAGGCACTGTTTGCTTTCTTTCCCCTAGATAGCTAAGGGGTCGTCAGGTGGACGAGGGAGCAGATTTATTCCATGTGAACCCACAAGGGCCAACAGAGACTCTGGTTCAGGACAGGAAGTGGACAAGCTTTGGATAAAATCACCGAACTTTAGAAAAAAGTTAAGTGGGGATTCCTGAAAATTTGACTTACCCTATGATCTAGCAGTATCTGTAGGAAACTCTAATTCAAAAAGATACGTGCACCCCAGTATCCACAGCAGCACTGTATTCAAGAGGCAAGACTATGGAAGAAACCTGAATGTCCATCGACAGATGACTGGATAAAGAAGTTGTGGTACGTACACAAACACACACACACACACACAGAATGGAATGCTACTCAGCCCTAAAAAAGAATGAAATAATGCCAATTGCAGCAACATGGATGGACCTGGAGATCATTATACTAAGTGATGGAAACCAGAAAGAGAAAAATGGAGTATGATATCATTTATATATGGAATCCCAAAAAGTGACACAAATGAACTTATTTACAAAACAGAAACAGACTCACAGACATAGAAAACAAACTTACGGTTACCAGGGGGAAGAGGGGAGAGTGGAGGGATAAATTGGGGGTCTGAGATTTGCAGATACTAACTACTATATATAAAATAGATAAACAACAGGGTCCTACTGGGTAACACAGGGAACTATACCCGATATCTTGTAATAACCTATAATGAAAAAGAATATGAAAAGGAATATATATACGTACATATAACTGAATCACTATACTGTACACCGGAAATTAACACAACATTGTAAACTGATCATCCTTCAATTAAAATTAAAAAAGTTAAGCAGAGAGAAGTAGCTGGACGGGAGGACAGCTGAGTAGACTTCGGGCAGACTGAATCCTCCCTGGGAGCAGGGAGCACTCTTTTAGGCACTGACCCCAAACTCCAGAGGGCTCTTGGGCACGTCATGGCTTTGCATGTGAGTCAGCCTGCTGGATGTCTGCCTTGGATTCATGACTCTCGGGGCGGACAGAACCCCTTCTCAGGACTGACCAGCACGATGAAGGGTATTCCTGCCCCTCGCATGGGGCCCCCTGGACATCCATGTTATACTTGTATATAATTGTTACAACTAGCTGAGCCTGGGAAAAATACTACTTACAAAACAATGTGCTTTCTTTGGGGCATGATTTAATAGACACTGAACTTGGAATACAAATCAAGAAGAGATGGTACTTCCTGCTAGAGTTGTTCACTAGTTTGGAAAACGTCTCACAGACAGCAAACACCGCTCATGGAATTTGTTCTGCCAGTCTCCCATCAGGACCGTCCTGCTTGGCAGCGGTCACACTGCAGACGGCTCTGTCCCAAACACAGGCACAGAAGCACCCACCACTTCATTCACTGCATTATGTCTTCGACTGCAGCCGAGAGTGAGCAATGACATGCTGTGGCCAATATATTTTCTAGTAAATTAATTTCCTTTTTTTTTCTTTATATCAGAGCACAGGCACCTTATTGATTTTTTTTTTTGAAATTACATTGGTAAACAGTGTCACACAGGTAATCTTTGAATTTTATTCCAGGATTATAAAAGAGGCACTCCAAACATGTTAGCAAAAAACGGGGCAAGGCCACTGGCTGAATGAACAGAAGGCATTTTCATTATTTTTGCGGTTGACCTTAAGTTGAGAACTCAAATGAAGTCAAAGAAAATGACACAAAGATTGGCCTCCCTAAGATAAAACTCACCATAGATAAAGTCTGTGTTTTTAGGCTCAGTAAATCTACCACAGGAGTGTGGAATGGGGAACCTTCAGCTGGACGGTCATGCAAAGAGTTTTCAGCTGAACTCAAGTTCAGTTGGAGCTTGATGGGCAAACGAGCACGAAAGCCGGTCTAGGAGGCTAGTGTGCATCAGAACACGTAGGGAGCGTGTTTAAAATACGGTTACCTGGCCTCGTCTTTAAAGACTCAGATTCGGTCTCTTGGGGTTGGGGCCTGAAGCATGACATCTTAAACAGGCATTTTAAGTGATGCAGAAAAGTGGGCAGAAGTGTCCAGGTGGAGGCGTGAGACCCTCGTAGTTTGATAAGAGCCAGAGCATGTCATTCAGGTTGGAAAGGTTTGGAGGGTTGCTGGCTGGTGACCGGCTTCAGATACATAACGACACGTAGGATGCTGATTAAGAAAGTGCAATGATATGATGTGTACATCCTTACAGTAGAAAAATGAATGAGAAGCTACGGTACAAAAGAGAGTAGACACTTCTGTTCAGTGTGGTGTCAGATGAACTGTTCCTAGAGTAGCGAGCATCTTCCACAGGGATTATTCTACAAACTCTTTATTTAAATATTTCTAAGCCAAGGGCTTGGGATACAGAGCTCAAAAAAGTGATAACCCCCGACCCCAGAATTAATGTACGGGCAGTTCTTCCTAAACTTGTTTCAAGGATCAAGTTAAGAGTGGGGAATGCTACTGGGTTTAACAGCTTTACTTCTGGGCTTTCCAGGATCTCTAATACGCCAACACGCACTTTGAATCTCCAAGGGAGAGATGCAATATGCAGATTTCTCAACCTTTTCTGTCCCCAGTTTCTGATCACATATTCCCATCTCCTGCGATGTCCTCTAGAATTCATCCAGAAAATGCTGGTCCAGGGAGGGTGACTGCAGGGCTAACGTTCAACTCCGCATCTCAACCATGCTAGAGGCTCAAGTTGTACTGAACTTATTTGTAGACATGCAAATTCTCCTCTCCTAGACAATCATCTTCTTGAAGGAAGGTTCTTGGGATCACATTTTAAAAAATCATTTTTTTTACCCCAAATAACAGGCAGTTCGTAGCATGTGCTGAATGAACAAACTACATTTCAGTCTGGTTGATCCGGACGTAATTCTTACAGGCGGAAATCATCCAGTCACAGTACGCCTTCAGAGCATGAAGAGATCTTAGTTCTTGGCCCAAGAGACAAGGAAGGCTCGGGGAAATGAAAACATTTGTCCAGGGTTGCAGAAGGCTGGGTGTCAGAGGCAGGGCCGAGGGCGGGCCTCCACCCGACACTTGGAGTTACCCCACTAAAGCTATTTCCTTAACAGTTCTTCAGCAAGTTGTCCAAAGTTGGCCCCTTTAATCATTCCCCCTATAGAATTCGCCACAGTGTCTGACTTTACCATGAATTACCTTCCACTTACTTCTTCATGGCCCCGTTTGCTCAAACCTCAGAGGTGAGTCAGTCCTTGAATGTCCCAATTTTGTTGTTCTGCAGATAAGGATTCCTAGAGAAACTCTCTCTCCCTCCCTGGAGAGCCAGGTCTCCATCTGCCTGTCTCTGGCCTAATTTGGGGACTGAAAAGGAACAGGATGCATTTTCTTTTTAAATTGTTTCTTAAAACGCATCCTCTGGTTAATATCATGTCCTGAATGTGTCTCAGGGAGGAGGCAGCCTCTCCTTGAGAAGCCCCCAGGATCCAGCACAAGCAAACCTCTCCTGAACTCGCCATCTTCCCCCTTCTGACCTGCCTTCCCGCACTCGTTCTCCAAACACCTGCTGCTGTCAGCGCTCCCCACCCCCTTCTCTTCTGTGCTGCTGTTTGTTTTTAAGATATTCGCCGTCAGCATATGACCTGAAGTAGGTTGAATCTTTCTGAGACTGTCATCATCTTGGTTTTGTTTGTTTATTTGTTTAAAGCCCTGCAGACAGCTGAGTGCTGCGTGAATGACAGCTGCTCGCACCAGGACACGATACATTGACAGAATGGTCGGGAATGGACACCTCTCTGTGCAAGAATGTGGGAGTTACCCTTTATTTCACCAGAACGGAGATGGCAAGGATCCTGTTCTGGCATCTGCCAGGTGGTTCACAGCTGCTGTGGCTTACCAGCTCTCTTAATACGGAATTAAGTTGTAAACTGCTCCAGAAAGACGGGAGTTGGGTGAGTGGGCGAGGTGGGCAGATCTCTGATCTTTTAGGGCCCTGTGGGCTGCGTGCAAGCAGACTGGGAAAGAAAAACAAAGAAGAGGGGGAAACTGGCTGGCTCTTTGAAGGTGAATGTCTACCATCCAAGATAATTCTAGCAATTAACCAAGATGATGCACTGGGAGGTACCTAGAAGGGTGCCTGGTGAATGCAGCTGAATCTGATAAATGGGGCTGAATCTGAATTTCTTGAAAACTGGTTCTCAGCTAAGCTGTGGTTAGGAGGAGAAAGAAAAACAATAACCAACTTCCAAAAGCACTTAGGTTTACCAGTGCCCTGTAGCTACACCACCACGTGGGAGCCTCACCGCGGGCTCGGGGAGGACCACCATTCCCAGATTACAGATGAAGAACCCAGGGCTTGACACTTGAGCAGCTTCCCAGAGGCACAAGGCGGAAAAGCGACTGGTCATGAAGGCAGAGCCTCCAAGTCAAACATTTCATGCTTTTTCTGGGGATTTTCAAAGTAGAACACGGCTGATAGACACACTAAATTTGTCATTTTTTTTGCATCTAAAATAATATGAAAAGTTAACATTTTCCAGGTAGTGGAGAGAGAAAAACTGCAAGGTGGCTGCATTATATTTGGGGAAAAGCAAAATACGTACTGGTTCTTTCTGACCCTAGGGCTGAGGAAGCCTTAGCAAACCCTAGGCAATCAGGTCGCCACCGTTTTTAAAGCAGGTGGATTCCATTGCCTGATAGACTGAGCGGCAGAAAAATGCAACAGGGACACAGGCTAAGCTCATTAAACAGGTGACCTTGCTAATCCTCGCACGCTGGGTGCCGGTGTTATTTAACTCATTTCACAAGGGAGAGGAGCAAGTTTCAAGGAGGTGAAGCGACTTGGACCCAGGAGACTAAATGGCTGAATTGCAACCTAACCTGGACCTGCTTCGGTTTCCTAGCACCAAGCTCAAGGCTCCACATGGGGCTTGGCTGGACATACCCCTTCTGGAGGCTTGAGATGCTCTGGGATTTAGGGGGCAGGTTCCCTCCAGGGCCGTCCTCGATGCCCCTGAGAATCTAAGTGTCTGGATGACTCATCCACGGATCAGGGCGCAATCCTCAGTCTTAAAATAACAAATCCCCATCGTGAAAGCCGATGCATTTTGATGTCGCATAAATCCTTTCCTAATGATCATTTGGTGTCACTGGCTTATTTAAACGGACACATCCCTTCTAACAGGGCTCTTTCCTATCTGCTCTGCCCTTTTAGAAGCAGCAAGGGAGGTAACTCACGGCCTTGGCATATCGAGTAGGAGCTGGAGAGGGTCGAGGTCCCTGTACGTCTCCTGACCTCACGTGCTGAGACGAGGAGTAGCGGGAGGGGACGTGCCATTTAGGTCATAATAAATTCCCTAGCGTGCTCCATTTTTCTTCCATCTGCAAACCCGGATTGATGACCGGCGGTTTTTGTCTGACGCAGATAACCATGACCCCAGTGCTGTGTCCTGGAGGCACTGCGGTTTATCTCCACGTGACATTTTCTTTCATTCTATATTGCAGAAGATGGGAACTAAACACACACCAGGGTTTACCTGAGATGCCCCTTCTCTCCCACCCGACAAACATGAGTGTCTCTGGCTTACGAAAGCCTGGAGTGGATGTGCCAGAATCTGGGCACAGGAGATCAACGCGGGGTGGTCATTTACTGATCAAAGGGGACACAGGGAGCCCTCCCACTGGCCCCGGTGGGCCCCTAAAGGGTCCAACCTCAAATGCACTGAAAAAACAGTTCCTGGGGAAGCTGGCTGGAATGGGAAACAGGTGCCACGTTTCATCAGAGCAGAGCCTTGGACCTTCTGCTCCAGAAACATCTGGAGGCTTCCTATAGGGCAGAATCCTGGGCCCCTGCCCAGACGTTTCAAGGGGCAGAGTCCAGGATTCCACAGTTTTAAAAAGTATTCTTGAAAGCCACTCAAGTGCAAGCTAGGAAGGTTAGTAGTTAACAGCAGCCTTACTTTTCAGATGACAACTCTCTAAGCTTGAGCATCCTGGGTATAAAACAGAGACAAGAATCGCACCTGCCTCAAGAGGTAAGATTACCACCTTGAATGCACCCAGCACAGTGCCTGGCCAGCCCTTAGCTGGTATGCAGAGGCACTGCCTTACCCATAATTAAGACACAGAAATACCTCCAAACCGGCTAATCAGAGCTGCTGCTCTGAGCCCCTGAACTCAGGCACTCCCCAGAGCTCCCCTCCATCCAGCAACTCAAGGGTTAAAGCCCAGCCCAGCAGGGGAGCCTCGGGGATGCAGCTGTGGGTCTACTAAGGGCTGGTGGTTAAAATTCTTCAACTGCAACCTCTACAGGCTTCCAGTAATGCCTGGTAGGCATTGCGGGGAAGAATTACATCCCATGAGGCACGCCTGGATGTTCTGTCCAATATCAGCATGTCCACCAACTCAAAGGCCGGCCTTCAATACAGGGCTCCCTGACCTCTGGCTGCTCAGGACCTTGACCTGGACCTTTCTTTCCTTGTCTGATTCCAGCTTTGACCCCATTTGGACCGGATCTCTGAACTTTCCCTTCTGGAAGTTTGACTCTCATCCTTTTTCCTGCGGCCTCTGGGGCCCTGTGTTTGCGTCTGACTTCTGGGGAATCTGACCCTCAGCTCTCAGAGGTGACTCTTTGGCTCTTCCTACTATAGAATGACCTTAGCCTCCAGGACAGGCTGCTACCTGTCACCTTCAGGTGGTGCCATCCCCAGAGCCCTGCTCCAACCCAGTACCACCGGTCTCAGGTGCCAAGTTCCAGCCCTTCTTGGCCTCACCTACCCTACGGCTCCCTGAGCTCCAATTCTAGTCCTGATACAGATCACAGGTCTGCATCCTTTGAGAACAGGGTATGAAAGAAGTGGCAAAGAGGATGGAGGGGAAGAGGCAGGATCGAGAGGCAAAGGTAGGGATCAAAGGTGGAGGTCAAGGGTAGACAGTGGTGGGACCCGAGCCTACAGAGAGGGAGGTAGTTCTAGTTTCACTGTTTCTCTGCTCCATGAGGTCATGGGCTGTGTCTGGGGCACTAGTATAGATCCCAGTGCACAGGAAGCATCAGACAGGCAGGAGATGAACAAAGAATGAATGAATGAATGAAGGATGGTATCAAGAGAGAAAGAAAAGAGGAGATACACATTTGAAGTAGCAACAAGGTAGAAAATAGATCTGACTTCAGACACATGGTGTTTAGGGGCTGTGGTACGCCGTAGTGCCAGTTACCAAATATTTCTGCCTTCTCTCCTTTCAGGGACATGGTAGAGTTGCACTTGGCCACACCCATTAAAGGTGGGCATGACCACATGACATGCTTTAGCCAATGAACTGTTAGCAGAATTTATGTCATTCTGACCCGAAACTTTAAGAGTCAATAGCGGATGACTGGATAAAAAAGTCCTCAGACACACACACATATATACAATGGAATACTACTCAGCCATAAAAAAGAATGAAATAATGCCATTTGCAGCAACATGGATGGACCTGGACAATGTCATACAAGTGAAATAAGCCAGAAAAAGAAAGAAAAATACCATATGATATGACTTACATGTGCAATCTTTAAAAAATGAGACAAATGAACTTACTTACAAAACAGAAACAGACTTACAGACATAGAAAACAATCTTATGGTTACTGAGGGGAAAAGGGGTGGGAAGAGATAAACTGGGAATTTGAGATTTGCAGATATTAACTCCTATATATAAAATAGATAAACAACAAGTTTCTACTGGATAGCATAGGGAACTATATTCAATATCTCTTAGTAACCTATAATGAAAAAGAATATGAAAATGAATATATGTATGTACATGTATGACTGAAATATTATGCTGTACACCAGAAATTTACACATTGTAAACTGACTACACTTCCATTAAAAAAAAAAAGTCAATAGGACATTGGCTACTTTCCTCCCTATACAAAGAAGACGAATCCTGACTGCTCATGGTGCACGCAGATCCTGGGGACCTAAAAGGGGCAGAATGATCTCTAGGAGTCAAGCAACCTACAGGGCACACTCGCAAAGACGCTCAGTGGATCTGGGACTGAAGGTCGGTCAGGGGAGGGGCTTTCTGGTGAGAATGGCACCGACTGCCAGGCCCAGTACCTATATGCCTGTAGCTGCAGCTCTAAGCAAGAACCAGAAGGCCAACAGCCTATGTACCGTCCACCGCAGAACTCAGGCAACCAGGCGGCCTTCTCCCACGCTGTGGCCCACCGCCTCTCCCCAAGGAAGGAGCACTGAGTCCTCACATCGCTCTTTGCAACCCCCACCCCCTCCCCAGCAAGCCACCCTCAGGACTCACCTGTGTTGTAGCCCCTCCCAAGGGCAGGCCAAGGCCGGTGATTTTTCCACAGGTTTCCAAGGTACCAATCACTCTGGTTCTCTACCAGGCCCAGGACCTGCTGACCTGTGAAGTACAGAGGATGCAGAGGTCTTAAAAGAAGCCCAGCCACGTGGAACAGTGAGTACTGAACAGGAGCCGTGACAACAGCAAGTCATCATAACACAGCTTTCGTTATTGGGAGCTTTTACGACGCGCCAGGCCCTGACCTAAGCGCATACTTTGTATTAATGTGTTTAATTCTCACACTTAGGCAGCCCACCTATTTTCATTATCCCCATTTTACAGAGAAGAAATGGCGGTTGCCCAGGGTAGTTAGTTAACTTGCCCAAGGCCACCCAGTTAATCTGTGATAAAGCCAGAATCCCAAACCATCCATCCATCCATCTATCCCTCCCTCCCTCCCTCAACTCATGCAACATATTTATTTACTGACACAGTCTTCTTCAAATGTTCCAGTACACTATTTCCTAATGTATAGTAATTTTTGGCTTTCGGAGCATGAGCAGAGATAATTTTCCCACTCAGCGAGGAAGAAAGGACCCCTGGTTAACGAGAAGGGAGCACCCAGAGAAGAGCCACCTTCCCGCAGCGTTTTTACTCTCACGTCCACTTCATCTCGTGCCAAGAAGCATCATCTCAAGGCAGGAGTGTTTTCTAGGGGAACAACTGCTTCTGTGTCCCCAGAGCTCAGCTTTGACGTTGGCCTCACTCTCTCGTGTACTGAGGCCAACGTCGAAGGTATGAGTCAGGCCTCTCGGTCAATTTCTTAGCATCTCAGCACCTCGGGTGAGTGAGCCACTCACCCCAATTTCTTAGAGCGTTAATGTTTCTGGGCTCAGGACTTCTAAGTAGGGCAAGAAGGCATCAGAATCAACTATCTTCCGTTAAGACAACCCTGTCATGCCAGGTGCAGGAGGCATTTCTTGCAACTATTATCAACAGCATTTTACAGAGTAGGACACTGAGGCTCTCGTAGGACTGTGATTTACATAACTAGTGGTGGAGCCAGGGCATGAATCTACACTTATCTGACACCCAGATCCTTTCCACCGTCTCAAAGCATTATTGCTTACCTATATGACAAATGTTTAAGGTAGAAGTTACAAATACATATTTTACAGGAAGAGAAACCAAGGCTCAAAGTTTAAACAACTTGTTAAAGGTCACAGGACTAACAGTCATTGTCATCCACAGCTAACTGATGCCTTCTGGAGCTCAGATCCTTACACCGCTGGCCAGCCTGAGAAAGAAAGCCCTTTCTGACCGCATGGAAGCCCCGAAGCATGTGAAGAAAACACAGCGGTTCTCCGGGAACACCACGCTGGGTGAAACAGAACCTCCTTGGTGTGATGACAGCTCCCTGAAATGATGGTGTGTGGGTTTGGTGTAATTTATTTGATCAATTTATCGAGCTCCCATCTAAATCATCACTCCAACACAAACACATAAATTGGAGGCATAGGAAAAATACTACCACCCACTTTGTCATCGCATATGATCACATTCAGAACTTGTAGAATCCCTCAGAAAAACAGATCACCGATTCAGGATGCGCAAGAGCCAATCAATTCCGCCCGCAACAAGCTTGGGACGTTCGTGCACAACAGTTAGATCTGAAAGGCATGGGGCCCTCAGCATAGAAAGCCGTGCGCTGAGTCCTGATGCAATGACCTCACTGGAGAGCCCATTTAATAAACCCCACTGCGAGGCTGGGATGCAGAGAGGATGTGGGGTCCTTGGGGGGGCAGGTTCATTATCACCGATGACCCCTGGTTGGCGCTGCCACGCTGGTTTTGGTAGGGTGACGGGTGTCACATGCTCACAACCGACAAAGGGGAATGACTGTTTCATTGACTTTAGGGTGGCCACCTGACTTTCAGGAAGGACACTCTTCAGCTGTCTGAAAGTCCACACTTCACATTCTGACATTCCATGAATTGTGTTCTTTCAGACGAATTCTCTAACAGCCACATGAAAAGGGACAGTTCTCCTGCTCGCGTTCCCACCTCTGTGTTTTCCTGGCACTGCTCTCGCGTGGTGGGGATTGCCTTTGCCCCCTGCCGCCCCCACCGGTAATCCTTTCAGGCCCATCTCTAGCACGGAGCCGCCTGCGAATTCCCGCCTGAGATGGTGGCATCTCTACCTAGAGCATCCTCCCGGTATTCCTGCCATCAGTTGACTTACGTCCTGTCAAGGACAGAGTGGGTGACATTCGGGCACACACACACTGCTCATCTGTAAACGTCCATCCCGCCATTCGTCCAAGGGCAAGGACTCCGTAATATCTAACACACTCAGAGGCATTAATAAATATCTGCTAAATAAATGACATTCGCTGCATAAACCTCTCCTGACTGGAGACCACTTATGTCAGTGCTTAAGTGTATCCACATCCCTGAGGCTGCAAAGCGTTGCACCCTCTCCCCATCCCCCAATGTCACCCCATTCTCCCACTCAGCTGTGGGATCTTTGGCATCTTCCTTGCCTACATGGAAAACGGCAGGCAGCGCTTGAAAGCATTTTCTATATCAGTTGCTCTACTGGAAGGCTTGAACTCAAGGTCTTAATCTCCGGAGAAGGAGTAATTTGCCTGGTTAACCTTAAGGCATGTTATCTCAGAGAACAGCAACCAAGTTTCCCTTCTCTCAGTTTGCACCGTGGCTGCATTTCCTAGGACGGGGGCACACAGCCCTTTCACGTCTTCCAGTCCTCTTCAAGGTTAAGAAAACAAAATCCTTACTTTGCCCCAAGAGAGCTGAAAGGTTACTATCCATTGGTTGAGAAAGCAAAATGATAAACAGCTGCTAAGACTTCATTTTGGCTTTTTTTTTGTATGAAGTCATCAGCGGCTCTGTTGATGATCAAAATGATGGCTGGGGTCTGTGTCCGTGGACAGGGAGCCACATGCAAGCAGCGTAGCCGGAGGTGAAGACTGGAATCAGATTGCCTGCTTCCGATTCCCAGCCCTCCACTTCTTTAGCTGTGTATCCTTGAGAAAACGACTTAACCTCTCTCTGCCTCCGTATCTAACTCTTACAGCTGTTGTGACTTCGCACATTTAAATGACTTCACACGTGTAAGGGCTAATCATAGGGGCTGGGACACATTAAGCACTATGTAAGTAATGGCTCTTTTTAAAAATATCATCATTCAAGCTCATCCGTCAGCTTTTGGAAGACAGCGAGCCCATCCACGTGGTTTTCTTTTTGGAGGTCATCAAGCACAACAATGAGGTCCTTCTAAAACCTTGTTTCTCTAGGTGTGGTCTGAGGACCATCTGCTACGAAAACACCTGGGCTTCTTGTTAAAAATGCAGACGCCCGGGCCTCGACTAGGAAGTTAACTGTGACCTGGAGGCTGCCTTCCCCTACATCTCTGGTTTTGTGAAGGAGGGATTTCCTGGCGTCTTACCCCAACCTTTCTCTCCCATAAGGATGCGGAAGGAGTGACCTGACCCGGTTAGTTGCAGAGAGAATTGAGTTTAGGTAGCTTAGCCCCTTCCTTCATCCTTCTCCCAGGAGCCAGCGTGCCGGCAGGGCACCACCCTGAGTCAGTTTTCTGTGGCAGGACCCCTCCAGACGAGATGGCAGATGCCCCACACCTCCTGGGATGGGGTGGGCGATGCCGGCTCTGGGTTGGGTATTACGAATAGAGGCACCCACTGCAGATACACATCTGAGTCAAACCCTCCAATATAACTTTTATGAGCAAAATAACGTGATATTTTGTTCTCATTCCTTTATCTTATCTCAAAGGATCCTGGACTGTAGGAGTAATATCACATATGAATTCCCTCCTCACACAACACTTCTAAATAAGAATTCTGGCTCTTGGGTTGAGTAATCAGCATTAAAAAAAATCCCCAGGTTGGGGAGAGGGTACAGCTCTGTGGTAGAGTGGCTGCTTAGCATGCATGAGGTCCTGGGTTCTATCCCCAGTACTTCCATTAAAAAAAAATCCCCAGGTAATCTGGATGCACATTAAACTTTGAGAATTACTGATTAGGGCCTGGAAGCTCTGTCCTTGCTACAGTCAGTGGTCATGTTCACCTGCAGGGTCCTTAGCACACTCAGTCGGTGTCTAAAAATTGCACATAAACCAGCAGAATTCAGTGGCAATCTCCAATGCTACACTTCTTGAGGAAAAGTGGTGAAGAAGATGAATGGCAGAGCCAGACTGCCCAGGTTCAAATCCTGGCTCCTCACATAGCAAGCAGCTGTGTGACCTTGGACAAGTTACTTAACCTCTCTGTGCCTGTTTCGTCATTCACTAATAACATGGGATTGACAAAAAGTTCATACTTCAGAATTAAACATTTTTTTCTCTAGGCACAAGTTAATCTGTGAAAAAGAAGCTGTGTTCTTTGCTTATTCAAACGTCTCCATTAACAGTACATGGAAAATAGTAAAATGTCCAGTGGGTCTTTGCTGTTAGCATTATGCCCAGAATTCCCTGGCCCTGCACTCTGCCCCATGTGCCTGTATTCAGGCATCTGCAATCTCATCAGCCCCCTCCCTGCCTTTGCTGACACAATCCTTACTCTGCCCAGACTCTGGTTCAGTGTAAATATCAACTGAGGGTCTGCTGTGTGTCAGATACCACACAAATAGTAAGGAATCAGTGACAAATAAAACATAGCCAGCACCCTAGAGGCAGTTAGGAGGAGACAGATAGACAATTATGAAGCAGCGAGGTACATGCAATGACAGAAACACTGGTAAGTCAGACGAATGGAGGGCAGGGAGTAATGGATTCGACGGGGGAAAGTGGGCGATGCCTGCTTCCCGTCCCCTCCCCCGCCCCCGCCGGAGGCATCCACACAGCCCCTGCCGCACTGCGGGCTGCACCTGCCCCTTCCACACAGACCTCCAAACTGCCAAGCCCCCCCAGAGTTTTTCTGATAACAGTGCTGTCCTGTAACACCCTTCTAGGCATAGCGTCCCCTCTGGTCCCCGGTGACAGCACATATGAGACACATTATCTTTTGCAGCTCTGCCAATCCAGCTCATCAGCCAGGTGGCATTGACACCCTGGTCTCCAAAGTCCAAAGCCTTAATCTTGACGATGCAAACACTTCGGGGCTTGTCACCCTATTAAGAGGTAAAATCCCAGGGACTCCTCCTGGGGAGATGACCAGGTGTGCTGCCTCCCTCTGCATTCCACACCGCCTGTCTCCTCTTCTTAGGAGTTGTTATCATAAAACACTAGGACGAACAGAAAAGGCTTTGTCACTGTTTTCCATGCTGGCCCGGTGGTTATGATTAAATGCACTGTTTCCCGTCTTCCTTACTCGAGGCGCAAGTTAACTTATGAAAATGAAGCTGTCTTCTTTGCTTATTCATGCATCACCACTAACAGCCAGACAAGAGCGAACAAGCTTGCTATTCTGCTGGGGCCCTGGTGTTGGTGTCACCAGCCAGTAGACGGATGGCTCCAGACGGGGAACTCCCCTGGCTCCCGCCTTCCGCAGCTTTTGGCTCAAGGCAGGGTTCCTGCCACTCAGGAGGTGAGGCTCCGGGGGAGCCGGGAATGATGATGCTTCCGCGTGAGACACTGGACGTGGAAAGGGCAGGCAAGGTATTCGCTCGCCAGGTGTGCGGAAGGCAGCATGGTAAATCAGAAAGACAAAGGGTTTTAAAACCAGGCAAAACAGGGTTCCAGCTCCAGCTCTGTATTGCTTGACCAAGGCGTAACTTCTCTGAGTCTCAATCTCCTTATTGTAAAAAGGCAAGGATAGAATCTCCCACCTGTCTGCGAGAATGGGTGTGCAGATCCAAGAAGATAATGTGTGCAAACCCCCGGGCTGGTGATGGATGCTCGACTGAAGGCATTTCTCTCCTTCCCTTTCGTGATGGCCATTGTTCATAAAGTCTAAGTGTTCCTATTCCAGCACTGACACTAGCTGTACAGACCGGACTCTGCAAAATGTGGCCGACTGCTCCCCCAACTCCCACCCTGCTGGCTCTTCCCACTGCTCCCCTGAAACTTCTGGAAGCCTTTAGTTTCTGTGACACTAGTCTCCCGGCTCTGAACATTCCTTCCCCACCTCCTTCATGCGACTCCTCTCTGCCTCCCCTTCAATGCTCGGCTCCCCAACTCCCATCCCTGGCCCCCTCTTTTTACTGTACATTTTATCCCTGGATGATGGACTCCACTCCAAGGGCTCCACATACCACCGGTAGGGGGAGAACCCCCCCATCTCCACCTCAGACTACTTTCCAGAGCTTCTTATTCTTAAATCTAGCTATCTGCTCACCATCTTCATTTGACTGTTTCCGCAACAACCTTCAACTCAAACTGTTCAAAGTCAAATCCACAATTTTCTCCTCCTAAAAAACGCCCTGAGTCCTGCCCATTCTGCTGGTTGGGAGCATCGATTTCCAACTTGTCACCAAAGCTAGAACCTTTGACTCCACCCTGACACCTTCCTCTCCTCCTATATCTCATCACTGCTGCAATCAACTCCTACACATCTTACCTGCTGGTTGTCAAACTCATCCCCTTCCTAGCTCTTCCATCCTTGCCCTCATCATCTCTCCTTCTCTGAGACCTTAGGAGAGTCACACCTGATCACCTTTCCCTCAGGGAGGGCCCTGTGCCATTCCATTTTGCTTTACTCAGCCCTAGAAATATTTTAAAAGCTCAAATTTAATGATTTTGCTTCCCTGATTGAAAAGTTTAATGCTTCTGGGGCCCAGCTGAGTGTGGATGGATGGATAGATGGATGGATGGATAGACGGATGAATAAATGGATGAATGAATGAAAAAGAAACATTATTTATAACCCATCAACCCAGCCCATCTGGAGAACTCTATGTCAGTGAGGTGGAGGATGGTACTAGTTAACCATTCCAGGTAAACTCCAGGAGCAGGTAGCTCTAGCGCGGATCATGGATGCTTCTAGTGCTTTTTCCCACGCCCAGGAAAGCTCCAGGGTGCACAGAGGGAGTGTGCCAATCCCAGCTGTGTATCAAACCAGCTGTCCTTATATACCAGCAGGCGAATTTGAAAATGTGATAACCGGGGGCTGTACTAGGTCTGAGCAGAGAAAGCAACAATGCTCTTCCAACCTTGTATTTATTCTATTAAGTTCTTTTAAAATAGAAAAGCCTTTAATGGTACCATTCAATGCATGTCTGAGTGCAGGATGCCTATACTAAGGAAAACACAGAGTATCACATTACTGTTTACTAAACATCTGAAAAGTACTGCTCCACAGCCAGAGGTGCCCCTGGCTAGTGGGTGCAGAATAATAAAACATCTCCTGAGAAGATGCAGCATAAAAGGGGATTTAAACAGCCCTGAATGGGTTGAAAAAGGGCTGTTTCTGAACTTGCACGTCTCACCGCTCCCACTTTCCCGGTTTGGCTCCAGCTAAATGCACCCTGGGCATCACAGAAGTCTGTATGAGCTGCGGAGGGCTTAGTAATTATTCTGGGACCACCGAGTTTGACAGGTGAAGCCCAGAGAAAGGAATGAGGTGTTGAGGAACACGCCGGCGACGCAAGAGCTGGGACTCCACCACCAACTCTACGCTCCACGTCTTTCCTGTGCATGAGGTTCCCTAACGTGGCCTCCTCTTCTCTCCTTGAACTTTAATATGATTCTCACCTAGTTCAAATTCAAGCTCTTCTATGCGTGAATGGTAATCCTGGGCAAATTCTCAGCGCCTCAGTTTCCTCCTCTGTAAAATAGTAAAGATACCTATTTCCGCGGGCATCACTGGGGCTCTTAACCAGGTTGATGCACCCTGCATTTATACAGCATGTCCTTGAGTTGGAAGCCATGGGCTCTAGTTAAAAAGGTCCTGCTGTCAATCATTTTGCCTCCTGGAGGCTGCTTGATGAAGCTCCCCGACCCCTCCAGTTTATTCCTTGTTCAGCCAACCCTGATTTCATTTGGAGAAAAACACTCCACCCTTACTGACCTCTGTAGCTGAGAGATAATCCCTTCTGGGAGGAATTAGAATCAGTGTCACTCTGAAAGGTAGAATAAAGCTTTACAAGTGAAGATTGAAGGAAAATAGATTTTGCTTATTACAAGCCAGACCACTGGAGTTCACCACAACAGAAATGAGCTGCATTTCCAGGGAGGAGCTTCCGAGCACCGGAAGGGTTCCAGACGAGGCTGCGTGATCAGCCCCGACCAGCAGGTATTCACCACGTCCCTGCTGCGACCTGGGCCATGCGCCAACTGCTGGAGACACGCACTGAAGGAAACGGACCTAGTCCTGACTTTTCCGATTGTATGACCTCTACAAAAAGCTTCTCAAATGGTTTGGCTGCCGCCTGCCAGGTCCCAGCTGGACTTCCCTGAAGCAGATTCTCCTGGGGTGAAGCCGGGGGTATTTCTCTGCAAAGGACAGCTCTATGAATGCCGATGCACGGCAGGCTTGGGGACCTTTGGGAGCGGAAAGTCACCTGAGCAGGCATGCTGTGGGAGGGGGCTTATCTGTACTGAGCAGAACTCCGGATTTGATGACCTCAAAGCTCCCTTCCGACCTGATCATGAGGTCTCTTTATTCTAGGCCAGCAATGCCTTTTCTCAACATCCTCTCAAGCTGGACCATCCCACCCACGTTAGTTTTGCACGTGTGCTGTGTGTGTGTGCGCACAGCGGGCCCCGAGGGGAACCTGTTGTCTCAGGGCAGCCCCTGCTTTGTGAGCACGTTGCCCAGGCACCATGATATGTGCTTTCTTTGCCTCATCTCCGAACCCCTTACAACAACCCCACAAGGTGGGCACAGGGCTCATCTCTCAGAAGGCAAACTGAGGTTTAGGGAGGGAAAGTCAATGTCAGAGACATGTGGCTAAGGACCTCAGAGCTGGAGTTGTGTTCAGGTCTCTCTGTTGCAAAAGCCCATGTTTTACACCAAGACTCGTGGTTAGGAACAATCTGCAGGGCGTTTCTCTCTCCAGGGGAGGGGCTGCAGCAGGTAAAGCTCCGAAGGGCACAGACAGAATGGGCGGAAAGGCTCTCAAGGTGTATTTCATCAGCCCACCTGTTCCTGCCCTGGGCGCCTCCTGGGGCTGCAGGCAGGGGTCTGGGGCTCTGCAGGGTCCTCTGGTCCCCATCGGGCACTCTGAGTCCAAGTTCCTTCAGCCTTTATCCCAGGGCACCGAGCTGAGAGCGCAGCCCACCCAGGGGCACTGAGGGAGAACAGAGAAGGCAGGCCTGAGACTCAGAAAAGAGCCTCCGGATGACGATTCTATCTGGCGAGATGTAGGAACAAGTGTCCCCACCCCCCAAGTCAGCCCCGAGCGGGCCCCCGTCAGCTTAACTTACGTTCAAAAACGCCTGCTCCATCTCAAATAATGATTTCTCTCCTCTTCCTTCCGTGATCTTTGGTCTCGGGGAATGGGAAAAACTAAAAAGGGACAGACGCGGAGCCAGCCGCTGGGCTCTCTTCCAAGGCTGCTTTCATCACACGGGCTCCCAGGATGCTGGCTCCTTCACCTCTTAGACGCGGCCTCAGCTCGGGGAGCAGAGCCGGCCTGGACCCGGCTGTCACCTCCATCCGTGGGCTTCTTGGATCTGCCTCTTTTTAAAAACACAATCGGTGGGCGTCTCTCAGATCCTTCACTCTCAGACACTCCTTGAATCAGTAATAACCGTGCTTGGGAGCAGTCCTCTAACCTTCCCAGTGGGGTTGCAGAAAAAGCACCTCTTGCAGGATTTGAAGGGCAACGTTCAGGATCTGGCTTTTCCAATTATGAACTGTGCGACCTGGGCCCAAAGGACTCAATTTTGGGGTGCGTAGGAGACTGTGAGGGCTGCTCTAACCCATCGCCACAGACTGGCGGCTTAAACAGCAGACACCTGTGTTCTCACAGTTCTGGAGGCTGAGAAGTTTGCGATCAAGATTTGGGCAGGCTGTTCCTTCCGAGGTCTCCCTCCTGGGCCTGTACACGGCCATCTTCTCCCTGGGTCTTCACAGGGTCACCCCTCCGTGTGTCTGTGTCTTAATCACCTCTTCTTACAAGAACACTATTCATTTCATGTTAGGCCCGTTCTAATGACCTCATTTTACCAAATTCTCTCTCTCTAAAGATCCTGACTCCAGGTACAGTCACATTCTGAGGCATTGCGGGTTACGACTTCAACGTATGAACTTTGGGGGAACGTAACTCAGCCACACCACAGGGCAAGGTCACCAACCACTCACACTGACAAATGTGGAGCCGTGACTCTGAAAGGACTGAGAGGGAGGGGTCCAGAGCGAGGTCAGGGTCCACAAGGGGACGACGGCCAGGAGGTCGTCTGAAGAAATAAGGATTACATTGAGGTCTGAAGGAAGGTGTTTAGGGTGTCAAGGCCGGGGGAACAGTGTGTGTTAAAACCTTGCCGTGGGAAGCTTGGTAAGGACGAGCGCTGAGCTGTCACAGAAGGAGATTTGGTGCTTGCTCCTGCTTCCTGGCACGGAGCTCCTAAAATCCTTGGAATTTCCTGAGTGATAAGAACATCTTTTGTTCTAATGAGGAAATCCTTTGGCAGCCCCTTCACGATGGCTTCAGGATGCAGGCTGGTTGCCAGAAGAGCCAAGCTTTGATGGGAAGAATGGAACATTCGGCTCCAGCTCCACCCCCTCCCGCCTCCAGGGGAGAGGCGGGAGGGGCTGGAGCCTGAGTTCACTGCTGATGGCCAGTGACTGTCAACCATGCCTACATGATGAAGCCCCCATGCAAACCCCTAAACGACAGGCTGCAGAGAGCTTCTGAGAGGGGGAGCACACGGAGGTTCTGGGAGGGCGGTGGGTCGCAGAGGGGATGGTCCACCCCTCATACCCTGCCTAGTGCATCTTTTCCATGTGGCCGGGCCTGAATTGCATCCTTCATAATAAACCAGTGGCAGTAAGTAAAGCACCTTCCTGAGTTCCATGAGTCCTTCTAGCAAAGTAGCAAACCTACCTGGGAGGGGGGGGGTCTTGGAAACCCCCGACTTTGGAGCCGAGTTGAACAGAAGCGTGGGTAACCCAGGGACCCAACATTTGAGACTAGTGTCTGAAGTATATGCAGTCTTGCGGGTCTGAGTCCCTAACCCGCGGGGTCTGATGCTGACAGCAGGCGGTAGGGAAAGACTCTCACCTGGTGTTTTCAGAGAACAGGAGAATTAATGGGTGTCAGGGGAATACACCCCTCAAAGGACTAAAGGCCAGTGTGACTGAGACACACAGACCACGGGGAGGAGGGTGAGCTGGCAGTGGGGTGACGAGGCTGAAGCTGGCAGGGCGTGCCTGCGGGGCCCAGAAGGAGGTCTCTCCAGGTGGGACACACAAGGGTCTTAGGCAGGCAGGACCATCCTGTTGCACAGCTTGGGAGCACCATTTGCAAAGAAGACAGTGGGAACAGCGCCCCTCGGAGTAGCAGTATGGTGGCGCTGTAAGTAAGCAGCCAATGAGATAAGGATTCTATTCTGAAAAGAACATTCTTGCTGCTGTCCGGGAAAGGAACAACGGATGATTTGTGGGGTTAGAAACCAAGGGTTTCACTTTTCTTCTTTTCTTTAAGAAAGATCACGTTAGAGACACACAAGCCTGGACAGGAGGGGAGAGGTTAGTGCTGTACACACACATCACAGTCATCAAACATCTCCTGAGGGACCTGTGTGCAGGTGACGTGCTCGGGCCAAGCGCCACACCGAGAGGCAGAAATGAGAGCGCTCACCTCCCCTGCACCTGGTAAGGGGATGGGTCGTGTGGGAAAAGGGTGCAGACTCCACTGCTCTTGTAACCCCAGGTGTCCCGGGGCTCAGCACAGTGCGGACGGCATCCAAGGGCTCCCTTCCTGCTCGCTGAATGTTCATGTCGGAAAAACAACAACTTAGCTTGTGTTTGGACCCAATCAGGCTCCAAGAAAGAGGTGGTAGGGGCGACTTTAAGAAATCATTAAGGTACGTGTCCTGGGGGATGCAGAAGAGGTGCTGCTGGGTGTCACTAAGGAGCAGGCAGACCGCACCAAAACAAAAGGTGCAACACAAATCAGCACAGGCAGGAGGGGAGGGAGGCGAGGAAGAGAGTATACGAGGGGGGCATTCTCAGGCAGGACCACTCACTCGTGCATGCTCTGGAGTCAAGGTGGGGAAAGACATGGAATAATAATACAATAATATAACGTATCCAGCCATGAAAAGGAACGAAGTACGATACTTGCCATAGCCTGGATGAACCTCACACACATTGTGCTCGATCAAAGAAGCCACACACAAAAGATCACATACTATATGATTCCTCTTATATGATATGTCCAGAACAGGCAAGTCCGTAAAGACAGAAAGCAGATTAGAGGTTAACAGGAGATGGTTGGAGGGGAGATGTGGAATGATGATTTGATGAGGACAGGGTGATTAAAAAATATCTTAAAACTAGAGAGAGGAGTCAACTGCATCATGTTGTAAATAACTCAACACCACTGAAACTGCACATTGAAAAATAGCTACTTACATAAAATTGTGTAAATTTCACCTTAACAGAAAATGATCACCACATAGCGAGCAGGGAGGTAATCACTGGAATAGGCCAGTAATAATTTTACAAAGTTTGCCCTACTGAGTCCTTGCTACAAATGCTGGGGTGCCCCGGGCTCCCTCACTCCCCCGGGCTCTCCTGGCCTCCAGCCTCCCCAGCCTCCCCAGCCTCTCCGTGTCCTTGGCAATCTCCTCCAGGCCCTTGCTTTAAATACCACCTATACGTTGACAACTTCAAAATTTATTATCTCCGGTCTGCCCTCTACACTGAGTTCCAGAACCATAAATTCAACTGCCCACCTGACACCTCTACTTTGAACATCTAATAGGCACCTCAGGCTTAAATAGCCCAAATTGAAATCTTGATTTTTTTTCTCTTCCCGAACCGTGTCATCCAGGTCAGGAAAGAACAGCTCCCTCTCTCAATCTGCCCAGTTGCTTAGACTAGAAATTATGGAGTCCTTCTTCCCCAAGCTTTAACAAAGTACAATATAATTCAATACATTCATCCATCTTAGGTGCAGTTTGAGAAATTTTGGTAGTTGTGCACAGCCAGGTAACTACCATCACCATCAGATACAGAACTATTCCAACAGCATACTATTTTTGAGATTTATCTGAATTGTTACATGTATTATTATCACATGCTTTTTCATAGCTGAGGGTATTTCAACATATGGATAGAACATAATTTGGGTGGAATCAAGAGTTCTGTTTTGCTGGTTACGTCTGAGATCCAAACGGCAGATCTGGATCTTAAATGATATTTGAGAACACGAGCTCATCCACAGGAAAGGCGAATGGAGAAGACGGCCAAGGTGGAGGGCTGGGCCCTCCCAGCGCTTAGCTGTTGAACAAAGGAGGAGGAGAAGCCAGGGAAGGAGTCTTCCACAATGAGGACGTGCATGCTGCCCCCAGCCCTGTAAAGCACAGAAGGTCTCCACGTGGTGTTGCGTCAAGTGGAGCCAACGGGATCCTAGACTGTCACTGTGTTAGATCTCTCTAGACCAGAAATTTGCAGGCAAGCCGCCTTGACTCCAAAGCCCATATTTACCACCATTTAATTACAGCTGCCACCACCCTTCCTTCACCAGATGATCTCTCTATGGTGAGTTTCGTAACTGACCTCCTTAGCATCCTCAGTGAGAAACCAGTCTCCTCTCACTGACTCTGGGTTGAAATGCCTGGTACACATGCATCATGATGTGTATTCTTGCATGAGAGAAACCAGTGCCGGTCTTTCCCCTGGGTGGGGAGCCAGCGCACTTGTGAAGAAGGGCGAGCCCCAAACCACACGCATCCTCGTCAGTGACCTGAGCACAGCCGCTCAGGCAAGAAGGCTGTGCCCGTGTTCAGCGAGGTCCCTCTGTGTTGCGGGAAACTCCTGCATTGAGGATGCGGCTTTCATACTTTGGTAAAAACCTGGTGCGGCAGCACGGCACAGGGTATCAGAGGTGCAAGGGCCTGGGGGATATCTGGGACCAAGATTTTCGTCTGAGTGATGAGACAGCTGAAGCAGAGAGAGGGCTTGTGGCCGACCCGAGGCCACGTGGTGAGGACGCGCTCCTCCTTCGCACTGTGCTGTTGCCTTTGCCGGCACACAGCATGAATCGAGCACCTGCTATTTGCCAGCCACTGGACTAAGAAAGGAGGAGACACTTTCGTAGGCACCATGAGGCTCCCTGACGTTTTAGCATTTTATAGTCCATTTTGCAGAAGTCAGTTCAGATGTTCCAAGACCAACAGTAATAGAAGTATCATATCCTAGGATGCCTAGAGGACAATTGCCAAGATGGGTTGGCTGGGAAAGCTCTAAGGGGAAGGGACACTATGAGCTGAGCCCGGGAGGGAACCACTAACATTTATTTAGTACCTCTTAGGTACCATGCTAGGCACTTAACCCTGTAACCAAACTGCAAGGCTCAGGGATGGAAGGTAACTTGCCCAGTTTTGCACAGCTAAGTGGTAAATGATGGAATGGGATCCGAGTGTGACCCTGAAGCCTCAATGCTGTTTTACTGGGATGAAATTAAAGGAGAAGGAGAAGAGAGAAGATTAAAAGAAGTTGCTGCATCTCAGAGATGTCAGAGACAGCAAGCAAGAGCGATCAGATGCTGAGAACTTACGCGCGGATGATTTGTGAATTTGGCACAGGTTCACTGCCTTTGGGGACATCTCACTATACAGTGACAACTCAACCAACAGGTAAGCAGATGCAGGGGGAAGAGCTGGGCTGCACTGTGCACCGAATGCATGAGTACCGGGCCTTGCGCTAGACCCGGGGTACCAAACCTAGAGGTAAGACAGGGTTCTCCGCCTTGGAAAGGCTGCGGTTTCATCAAGGAGACAAAGCACCTGACCAAAAAGATGGGAAGGCGTGTTAGAGAGGCACGCTAACAAAGGCAGACTTTAAAAGGAAATCTGAAAGCCATATAAATAGGAGATGTTAATACAATCAAAAATACTACACCGGGAAAAACCTTAGAGATCATCTCAGCCAATCTTTTCACCGTACAACAGATCAAACAGCTGCGGCGAGGGGAGATGACGTTCTCAAGATCACGCAGCCGAGGAAGGACCAGAACCCTTGTTTCTTAACAAAATTGTGCTTCTCAGCTGGCTCCATGTCAACCTGGAAATGAAGGCTGCTGAAATTAACAGCTGGAATTGGGTGTACAGATGGAGCTTGGCTTCCTTCAGGCCCTGATACAGACTGCTCTCACCCAACATGCCCACGTGCTGAGCAGCGAACGTGCCGCGTGAACCGCTGCGGGTTCTGCTCGTGAAGCCACCCTGCGTAAGCCTGCTCACTGCCATTCTCCCGGGAGACAGTCCTCTCTTAGCAAGCCAAGGACAACACACCCGTAATAGTCAACTAATGGTATTCTCCTGGCATGGCATTCAATCACCAACCATAACAACACACAAGACCTTGCCTCTTAACAGTTTTGATATCCTTTCTGATAGAGACTACGTGGAGGTTTCCAAGTTCAAGGTAGAAAATAATTTCGTCTGGCAAAGTTACAGAGATGGTCGGTTGGTCAGTGGTGGTGGAGAGCAAAAGGCAGGGATGCATGTGTATGTGAGGACCACTGGGCAGTCACTTTTAATAAGGAGCCAGAGACTGCATTTCAATTTAAATTCACCCATCCATCCATCTATCCACCCATCATCCATCATCCACCCACCCATCTATCCATTCATCCACCTACCATCCATCCATCATCCATCCACCCAGCCCTCCATCCATCAGCCATCCATACATCCATCCACTCATGCATTCATCCAAGTGCCAATTATGTGCCAAGGACTGTTCTGGGCTCTGAGCCATAAACAACAACAACAACAAAGCCCCAAACTCAACAGTCTCTGTCTCAGCAGCACATTCGTTCTAGTGGGGGAGCTAGACCACAAGTAGACGTATAAGAAAAGGCCAAGTGGTGCTAAGACATACCAGGAAAGTAAAACAGGTGAAGGGATGGAGAGTGATGGGGGCAGGGCTCTCCACTAGAGAAGATGGGGGGCGGCTGGGAAAGCATAGCTGAGGTGACATTTGAGGAGAAAGGAAATTTTCCCTGCTCAGTGGGATGCCAAGGAAGGAGGAGAGAGTGTTGGATGAACAGGGAGGCTCCGGGGCCAAGGCCTCCAGGAAAGGCACTGTGGGGGCTGCTCGGGCGCACCTGTCCCAGGTGAGTGGCTGCATAAAAAAGCTGTTGTCGCCGGCTCGATCTGGAAAAGGTCACCGATTTTGTAGGGAGTGGCGGGTGGAAGTCGGCCTGGGATGACATTTGTTCCTTATTTAGGGCTCGGGGCTGCCTGAGAATGAATAGGTCAGGAAGGCATGTGGCTGCGTGGGGCATATGTCAGAGTCACATTTCAGACCCATCGGAGGAGGGGAAGAAAGCCCGACTCAGGGAGAGACGGAAAACTGCAGAAAAATGACCCTCCCTCGGCCCAGAGGTTTAGCGGTTCGAGAGGGACTCCCTTCAAGGTGGCTTCAGCTTTCCCGTCCTGTTTCCTTAGTCAAAATGACAACCATTTCAATTCATTTATATCATAGCTTCCAAAATGCTCTTTTTCCTTTCTCTAGAAATTAACTCTGGATAATCTGCTAGGTAGGACCTTCCAGACGCCCAGCAGAGTTGAGTCACAGTGTCAGACTGTCCGAAGGCCAGCAGGGGAATCGCAGGCTTCTGTGCACCTGAGCCGCACCCTCTGCTCCTGCGGTCAAGTCCCGTGTGCAGCCTCCTGCTTGTCCCTCTGGACGCTGAGCGGAAGAGCCTCATAAGACGCTCCACTGCATGCATATATAGCAGGGGTGCTGCTGAGAACACTGCCCCCTGCAGGGCTAGGTCGGTATTCCTTCTGGGAGGTCCCAGGTGAGAAACTCCTTTCAAAACTAAACAACAGGATTAACACGAGTCCACTGAAAGTAAACGATAGATGTTCTTTTGGAGCAAGAAACCTCTAACTGACTGAGCAGACTGCCAAAAAGCTCAGAGGTCAACTTTAAAGACAGAGTTCATACATTACCGTATCTCTTCTGAAAAGTTGCCTAAAATCTTTTATAAAATAAAGTAGGCTACACATGAGTAACAAATGACACTGAGTATTTGTACAAACAGTGCTATTAGATCCCTGTCTGTTTAAACATCTTACATGGTCTCTGTGACTTGCTGTACGTGAGTTTTTGAAAACGATTTTCCCATTTTCCAGCTTCTAGTCGTGGGCCAGGGACAAGCTGACTTCACTGTCACCATACAAAGGTCTGGGACTGTCTGAGAGCTCAGGCTTTGAGATACTGTCTTTTCGCTGAATTCCAAACATGGGCAGCTACACATGCTTAGTCTAGCCTCCCAGAGAGCAACCAGAATGACCCCACCCTGGTGGTGGAGTCTATAAAGCTACTGCTCATGCACAGAGAGTCAAACACAGCCCAGGAGAGAAGAGCTCAGCCTTATCACCCAGGGACCAGGCCCTGCACATTAACCTGGACCCGGACTCATCTGACCAGCAGCCTCTTCATTCTGTCTCTGTGTCTGTCTGTCTGTCTGTTTGTCTCTCTCTCCTGGATCCTGGTTTGTTCATTGGTTCTAGCTAAACTCACACAGGAGTAACTTTGTTCTGACCTCCAGTCCCTATGACCAAACATTTCACTTCCCGAAGTTTCTACTACATGTCTGGGTTTTCTCAAAACCTGAAAAATGGGGAAAACCAGTCATCTTATCCTTTTCCCACAGCAGTTTGAACAGGCATCAGAGGCTCTCTTCACTGAAACACACTTAATCCATGCACTGGATTAAGCAACTGAAATAACATGAAGGGTCAGATTTGCAGGGACCAGAGCTCCTTCCTAGCGTCAAGTGATCACGAGGCACGAGGAAGGCGGAGAGGAGCCAGGACGGCCAGCGTCACGCCCCATTCCTCCCCACGCTGGAGATGAGATGTAACATACAAGGCCTCTGAGCTACGAATCTGCCATCACTACACTAAAGGCAGCTGTGTCAGCCAACACGCCCCTATTTTATACTCCAGCACTCACACTATTTATGTGCTGCTGTCCAGGGAGCCATGTCCCATAAACCCACTGATTAGAGTGTTTACCATACGCTATGGACTGAATATTTGTGCCCCAGCCCCAAATTCATGAGCTGAAATGTAATCCCTAAGCTGATGCCACTTGGAGGTGTGGCCTTTAGCAGAGGGTTAGGTCATAATGGCGGAGCGTCATGAACGGGATCAACGTTCTTATAAAGGAGACCCCTGAGAGGTCCTTGGGCCCTTCCCCTTCCTGAAGACACAGCCAGAAGACAGCCATCCATGTACCAAGAAGGAGATCCTCACCAGACACCAAATCTGTTGGCGCCTTGATCTTGGACTTCCCAGCCTCCAGAACTGTGAGAAGTAAATTTGCCTTGTTTCTAAGCCACCCAGTCTAAGGTACTGCGTTACCGCAGTCCATGTGAACTAAGATACCCTACCAATTGTAGACAGACCAGGTCCGGGCTGCTAAAAGTGATCCACGGATAAGAACTCTCTCCTGGTAGGCACTGTGAGTGTGTCTGACAAAAGGTCCACCATCATTACATTAATAAGATGACCAGGTCACCTTTCTTTCTTTCCTGGGTCCAGAAAGGGAGGGACTGGATTGCACTCTATACTGACTGAAGCACACAGCATGCAGAGCAAAGTCCACCCGGAGCCTTGCTCCAGCACGTCCCCCCACCCCGTCTCTGGCCCCTCACCCATCAGGCTGTGTGTTTACCAAGGGCGAGTGGTACTTGCTTCTCAACCTGTTTACGCCAGCTCTTGGTGTGGCAATTAAGTCTGCTAAGTAAATATTATGTAAGTGGATTAGTGATGAGTGTGATAAGAGGGTTATTGCTCTGAAAAACTGAACTGAATTCTTGAAAAGATAAAAGATTTGATAAGGGTGAGTGCTGAAAAAAATGCTATTGAATTAGACAACTCAGAAAGGTGGTGAAAATCTAGCTGGATTCTGCATTCTTGTGCTTGAAGGATGCCTTTAAATATTAACTCTGCTTTCCATAACTGGAATTGGAAATAATGTCATTAATATTAATGTTATATTATGTTATGTTATATATACGTATATTAATATTAATATAACATTAAGGGTATAGGCGATGTAAGGAAAATGCCACATAATTCTGACCCAAAGTGGACTCCGACTCAAAGAAGAAGCTGTGGCTCTAACATACCTCCATTTGGGGCAATTCTCCTACCATACAGTGATGATTCGTTTGCATGTTTGTTTGTAGATTATGGCCAGATTCGTGACAGTCTGAGCAGTTACTGTGGACAGTGTCAGAAATAAGCAAGGAGAGCTGAGTTCTAGGCCAGGCCCAATTGCTCTGAGACCCTGCCCTCCACTTCTGGGAAAGATTTCCAGGAGGTAATCCCAAAGGCCCCACTGAGTTCTGACAGTCTCGGAGTCTATGGCCGTCAATTATTTCATAGCTGCTTAAGACCCAGATGTAATCACTAACCCACCTGAACCCAAAAACCTCCCGTACGATCCAAGAACTCTGACCTACCTTATTTGCTGCATCAATAGCTCCCACATTGGGTGCTTTTCTCATCTTTCTTAGAGACAGGCAGATTTTAGAAATAGCACTGTCTTAATAGTTTCAAACATAAAGTTCTGTGTTTTGCCTGGGACTTCTACATCTATGCCTAAATCAAAGTGTAGACGAGTCCCAAAGATCTTATAAAGTCCTCTTTGTCATTGTACCTGACGTTTTCCATTTCAATTAACTTCCCACTGAGGTGTCACTGAATGAAAGGCATCAGAGAAATGGAGGGATCTGTTATAAACGCAACTTTTTAGTCCCTGAGAGATGCTAATTCCATTCCATTTATGTGGTTTGTGATTGATGGGGACCCAGTAACTTAGGTGTAGGGCTCCTCATGATGAATCATTTTAAAGGGCCTCTACATGGGGGCAGCTGCAGCTCTGATCTGAGGGGACCCAACACGCTGTCCGGTCACCTTTTGTAGATTTCGAATCATGTGCCAGGTGAGAACTGGGAAGCCAAAGGGAGCCAGAGCAAGATGCAGACTGGGAACAGGAGATATGATCAAGTCAAACTTCCGGAATGTACGCAGCTTGGGCAGAGAGAAGCTGCTTTCCTTGCACGCTTGCAGTCTGGGAACTTCTGTAGCCTGGGGTGTGTGTGCAGAGACAGAAGGCTGGTCTTGACTTGTATGCAGAGTGAGTGTACATCAGGTTTGCTCAACAGGAGAAAATATGAAAATAATCCTTGTCCTATTTATCCTTTGAGTTTTTAAGAACCGTAACGGCAACAGCAAAAAATAACAAACAGAAGTGTCCAGTAGACACTGTACAGGGCACTTAAGTTTTCCGATCACCTTAGTAGATAGATATTATTACCTTCCACTTAACAGAAGTGGAAACTGAGGCTCAGAAAAATCGAAGAGTCTTGCCTGTGGTCATGCTGCTAGTAAGTTGTAGAGCTGGGATTCAAAACTAGGTCTTCCTGACTCCAGATGTGCATGCCTCTTGAACTGTTTAGCATCTCCTTCCAAAGTGGATCTAGGGATGTGGTCCACTAGATCTACTAGACGTGAAAGTCTATGCAAAGCTTCCTGGACATGGTTTGGTACAGCTTGAGATTGTGTAAGACTGGGACCTGACCTTTAGAAAAGTTGTCTCCTACGCAGAAACCTTCCTGTCCAGGGAAGAGGGTTGAAATTCTCTGACTTTTGTGCTCTACCTGTTAATTCAGAAAGCCCACTCCATACCCTCAATAGGACCGGAGAACAATGCAGGGGGATGCTCGCTCTGTAAGCTGGACCACCGGTGGCTCTGAGTCCCTGCACTAGGCAGACATTAGCAAGGGCTGGGGACCCTTACACCACAGGGTAGGCCAAGTCACGTGACCTTGCTACACGCACAGTGAGAAGACGGCTGCCTTCGGATTCCCCTGGGGTGTTCAGAGACATGGAATGACAGTGATGCTGGGTTGCTTACAGACCAGGAAGCTAACTGCAGCAGTCAGAGGATAAGAGGGAATATTAAGGGGGGAAAAAAAAAAGCAATTTCCTCCTCTATAAAGCCTTCCCCAACTTTGTGAGCCAAATTTAGCTCTTCCATTGCTTCTGGACCATGTCTTCATTATAATAATTATCTCTTGGCAGTAGAGGGCATCAGGAGCCTCTGGGGAGGTTTTTAAAAAATATATGTAGTTGGCCCCCATCTCATGAGATTCGAATTTGCTAAGTCTGGGTTGGACCAGAGAATTTGAATTTTTAAAGTGCTCCCTAAGTACATGCCTATCGGACACTATGGAGAGCAATATATCCTGAAAAATAAAATAAAACACTGGTAGAGAACGACTAAAAATGTTGGATCAAAAAAAGGTGATGTATATATATGTATGTGTGTGTGTGTGTGTGTGTGTGTCTCTGTGTGTGTAGGAAAAAGATGAATAGACAAGAAAATGAGGTACAACTTCAGAATTAGTAAGGAAATTTAATAAGAAAGGGCAAATCCAGAGAGAAAAGCAAACTGAAGACAGTAGCAATGCCAAGGCTGCAGAACCTGCCTTTTGTTAGTGTCATGAAGCATTTGTTTCAATGAGCCAAATACAGGAAAAGGAGAAGACTAGCACTTTGCAAAAGCAACCTGGAGAATAAAGCATAAATCCAGAATCCCCCCAAAGTCAGACCCCTGGTGGGTGAAGTGGTCGAATGCCAGCCCCATAGAAGAAGACGGTAAGAAACTTGTCTTGGCTTTGGATCCGGGTGAAAGACAATGACACAGAGGTCTCCACTGAGAATATTTTAACCCTAGGCCCCCCATCCTCAGGTAGTCTGGGGGCCAGAGTTCAGTGGTATCGTTTTGGTCTGAAAGCCACTGTGAAACTTGTTGCTTGGCAGAAGCAAATACAAATCTTCTCTTGAGGTCTGTGTTTTAAAACCTGGCCTCCAAGAATTCCCACAGATGAATTTCCAAGAAACATGAACTCACACACGCACACGCACACACATACACACAGTCACAAACACAAAATCTATCAGGAAACAAACCGTGCAGAAGTAATCATGAATTCGACCCCAAAAGACTGATCATTGGAATTATTATATACAGAACACAAGGCAGATGTGTTTAATATATTTAAATAAATCACAAGAAATAGGTGGTGGTTTTAAATACATCCCCAAATGCTTGAATTCTCTTTGTGCGAACAGGTAGAGTCTAATCTCCCTCCCACGGAATGATTCGTTTTAGTGATTTAATTCTGATGAACAGAATGTGACAGAAGTGATGCTATATGACTTCTGAATTCAGGTGATAAAAAAGGATACAACCTCTGGCTGGTTCATTCTCTATCTGCCTGGTTCATTCATAGTCTCTCTCTCTCTCTCGCTCTCATTGTTTACTCATTTGTCATGAAGATACTCAAGATACACTGTGGATAAGCCTCCAGTGAGGGAAAATAAAGCCACTGGCCTACAGCAGCCACCCACTTGCCAGCTAGGTCAGTGTATCTTAAAAGTCAATTATCCAGTCTCCTCAAAAAACAATGTTGGAAAAACTGGATGACCACATGCAAAAATATGAAATTAGATCCCGATCTTACACTCCTCAAAAAAATTAAATTCAAAATGGATTAAGGATTTACATATAAAAAGTGAAACTGTAAAACTCCTAGAAGAAAACATGGGAAAAGCTTCTTGACACTGATCTTGGCAAAGGGTTTTCTGGATATGACACCAAAAATATAGGCAACAGAAGCAAAAAATAAATGGAGGGGACTCTTATTGAATGATTAAGCTTCTGCACAGTGAAAGAAACAATGAACAAAATGAAAACACAACTTATGAAATGGGAGAAAATATTTGCAAATCATATATCTGATAAGGGGTTAATGTCCAAAATATATAAAGACTTGATACAGTTCAATAGCAAAACAAAACAAAACAAAACAAAACAAAACAAAACAAAACAAAACGTCTGATTAAAAAATGGGCAGAGGACTGAATAGACATTTTTCCAAAGAAGACATCTAAGGTACATGAAAACTACCGAACATTTCTAATCGTCAGGGAAATGCAAATGAAAACCACAGTCAGATACCACCTCATACCTCTCAGAATGGCTATTATAAAAAAGATAAGAGACAGTAAGTGTTGGCAAGAATGCAGATAAAAGGGAACCCTTGTGCATTGTTGGTGGGAATGCAAATTGGTGCAGCCACTAAAAGACAGTATGGAGGTTCCTCACAAAATTAACAGTAGAACTATCATACGATTGAGCAATCCCACTTCTTGGTATATATCCGAAAGAACTGAAAACAGAATCTCAAAGAGATATCTGCTTTCCCATGTTCACTGTAGCACTATTCACAACAGCCAAGACATGGAAAAAACCGAAATGTACATTGATGGATGAATGGATAAAAAATATGTCACACACACACACAGGACTATTATTCAGCCATAAAAAGAGGGAAATCTTGCCGTTTGTGACAATACAGATGGACCCTGAAGGCATTATGCTAAATAAGTCAGAAAGAGAAAAATAAATACTGTATAATAGTGCTTATATGTGGAATCTGAAAAAAGCCAAACTCATAGAAACAGAGAGTAGAATGGTGTTAACCAGGGGCTGGAAGGCGGGGGAAATTGGGAGACATTGGTCAAAAGGTATAAACTTCCTGTTATAAGAATGAATGAAAAAGTTCTGAGGATCTAACATACAGCATGGTGATTACATAGTTAATAATACAGCATTATATATTGGAAAATTGCTGAGAGAGTCAACCTTAAATGTTGTGACCACAAAAAGAAATGGTAATAACATGACAAAATGGACGTATTATCTGACACAATGGTGGTGATCATTTCCCAATATATAAGTGCACTAAATCAACATGTTGTAGACCTTAAACTTACACAATGCTGTAAGTCAATTATATCTCAATGAAGCTGAAAACAAAACAAACAAAAACCAAAATACAAACACCGTAACACAGTATCATTTTTATGTGAAAAAAGTCAGTTATCCAGCCCAAGATGACATATGACTGCAACTGCATGAGAGGTGCCACAAGAGAATGATCTAGCTGAGCCCTTCCCGAATTTCTATCTAATGGAAATCTTATGACCTAATAAAGTGACTTGTTTGAATTCTAAACTTCACTGTTAGAACACTAAATTTTACTATAGTTTGTTATGCATGACTAGATAACTATACAGGCTCCAAAAAGTACAACAAAGAACAAGAAAAGTGTCAAAAATGACCAGGCATATTTGAAAAGGAACCAAGTAAAAGGGGCAGAAGTGAAAAGTGACTGACAGCTGACTTATCAGCAGACACAATGTAAGCGCTAAGAGAGTGGAATAATGTCTTCGATGTGCTGAGAGGAAGTAACTGTCAACCTAGGACTGTAGATCCAGTGAAAACACCTCTCAGGGTGGCAGAATAAAGACTTTTTCCCAGAGAATCAAAGCCAGATTTTACCAGTAGCAGACACTCACTACAGGAAATTTTAAAAGATATATTTCGGGAAGAAGGAAAATGATCCCAGAAGGAAAAGTCTGAAATGTGAGAAAGAACAGTCAGAAAAGAGGCAATTTACAGATAAAAACATACCAAGCAAAAATCAACAATGCTGTGTAATGAATGAAAACAGAACCAAAACAAAGTAAACAAGCATATTGTAAATAACAGGCACATAATTCAGGAGGAGGTGATGGTGGATAAAGCATTCTAAAGTTCTCACACTGTTTAGGAGAAGGAAGATGCTCATTTCAAACTTTAAGTTAAATACTCAGGTTAAGATCCCTAGTATGTAACTTTCAACCTAGAAGAGGTTAAAATTGGGATGAGACATAGAAACCCAAAATCAATCCATAGGAGGTAAGAAAGGAGAAATGAGGAACTATGGGACAAACACGAAGCACAAAATCAAATGGCAGAACTAACACCAACTGTATTGGTAACAGCCATCTAGATAAATAAACCAGACTTCCTGGGAGAAAGACAGATATTTATACAGAATTGATTTTTTAAAAATCCAGCTACATGTCATTTAAAAGAAAGAATATTGAAGATAAAAAGATGAAAAATATCTAAAAGGCAAATATGAAACATGGCAATTAATTAAAATTCCAAGGTAAAAGACATTACTAGAGGTGTTCTCTACATTATGAAAAAAACTGAAGTCTATCAATGAATTATTAGAATCAGTAAGATTAGTAGGCTTAGTAGGTTTCAGGATGACAAAAGTTAATTGCCTTTTCATGTACCAGCAATAAGTAAAAAATACACTAAAATATCATTTGCAATGTCAATAAAATATATTAGGTACTAGAAATACATCTAACAAAAGATGTGTGACTTTTATGGGGAACATTGTAAAATGTTATTGGAAGATACTAAAGAACAAACCAAAAGAATAACAAATCATGCTTATAGATAAGACTCATTATCATAAAGATAACAATTCTCATCAAAGTGATTTATGGATATAGAGTCCATAAAATTCCAATCTAAATCTCAACACGTGTGTGTGCACATACATGCATAGAACGTGACAAACTTACTCTAAAATGTGTATTTTGGGGAATACAAGACTGATAATTCATTGTGCTATATACTTACATGCACTGTATTTCTGTTATAGTTCAATTTTTTAAAGTTTTTGAAAAGGGAGGAGAACAGGTGAGGGGACCAGCACGATCAGCGATGTAGATTTATTAGAAAGCTATAATAATATAAAGATAATGTGGTACTGACAAAGGGATATATGCACTCATTCAGCTTAAATGCCTCCTCCTCCAGAGAAGCCTTCCTCCATGGCCCTCTCTCCAAATCAGCCCCCAGATTCTTACTCTCTGATTCTCAGTCTCTTATGTTCCCTTCTCAGCACCCATCATGTCTCGTTCTTCTCTCGCCTGCTCTCTTTCCTCTCTCTTCCACACTTGGACAGGAGTTTTTTTGGGGAGGCCATGAGTTATTATGTATCCAGAGCCCAGTAGTGTCTGGAATATAGTAAGTGCTCAATAAATATTTGTTGAAGGAAAAAAAAAAGAAAGCTTGGATTAAAACTGAAGGTATTCCCTAGATGAACCATGAACTTAACTATGATCCCAGATGTTTCTCCTTTCCTCATTTAAATACCTGCTTTCCCAAGGAAAGAACACTTCCATGTAACAAAAGGGCAGCAGAACCACCAGCCCTCGCCTCGCTCTCCCCTGATTTTCCTCTGTTCTCCCCACTCTGCCACACACAGACCTTTAGAGGTCATTCTCTCACCCTGATCCTATTTTTTCATCACTTCTAAAGGAATGATATTATTGTTTCAATGGTCTCTTCCATGCTCCAAGGGGCAGGTGCCAACTCCAAGGAAAAGCCTGGAGTCACCCTCCCTTCCTTCAGCCACCCTTCTTTGCCCACTGACTCCGTGGCTGTCTCTGAATCTGTACAAATTGTGACACTCAGCTCAATGTGCTCAGTACTGAGATGATGCTCAGAGGGAAAGAATAATTCAAAGGAAACTGCTGGCGCATAGCAACCTGGTGATTATTAGAAAAAGTCCTCTAATCTCATCCACCATTTTCCTAATTAACTAGTCCCTTTTCCCCTTAACTGATGCATTTTCCTTTTTTAAATTTTAATTTATTACAGCTCATTCATAAAGAGGCAGAATCCAAAGAGAAGGCCTTCTGAGTTTTGTTCAAAGGTGTCAGGTTTAAAAGCAAATAAGGTGAAGGATTAACAGAAGGTTCAAGTTTCATTAAGTAGATGTGTTGATGTTACCGGAAAGTAAAGTACAGAGGGCCAAGCCTTTCCATCCTTGGGAACACAGCGCCGCCCGTAATGAATTCTGCACAGCATCGCTTTCAACTGTGTGATATTTCATTCATTGATTTTATTGTCAAACGAAAAGGCACTGGTTCCAAGTGGCATTTAGTGAGACAGACGGGGAGTGACCCAGACTTCATTACTTGGTGCTCGCTCTCTGGGTAATTTTAATGCTACGTGGGCAGAAAGTAACAGAAAAGCAGGGTGCTCTGGTTCCAACATCTGGAACGGCTCTGGTTTAATTCCAAGCTGCCAAAAACCTCACTCTTCAGGTCCAGCTGTCTGTGCAGACTGGCGTAGCTCAGCCTAGCCTCTCTTGTGTCGTGGTGAGGCTCCGACGGGAGACCCCACATGCAGCCCATCTTACCAGCTGTAGCAAAAGGTGAGGAATCTGACAATAACACCTGGGAAGCATCCTATTGAATGGAATTAGCCCGTTTCCTAAAGCGTGGAGATGCTGATGACTGCACCAAACACAGGACCGCAGTCTGGGCTTTGATCCTGTCACCCTCAGCAGAAAGGTCCTCTTTGCTGAGGACTTAGCTACTCACTCCTATCAAATCTCTTCCGAGTTTCAGTCACATGTCACCAACTCCAATCCAGACACCCCACTAGGCTGCTACTCAAATTTCAACATATCAAGAACCCAAACTCCTAACTTTTCTAACACGGTCAACAGTTTTAGGCAACACTTGTGGGGCCTTGAACTCAACGGATTATCAAATTTTGATCAATAATCCCTTTGCGAAAAAGAAAGACAAAAAGCCGTAACATTGACTGATTATTTCCTAGAAACAGGAGCTCTGTGCAGATTATCTGTTTTATTTCTCCCACTAGCTCTCTGGGGTACAGATCTTAACCCCCATTTTTAAGGGTGAGGAAACTGAGGTTGAGAGCTGAAGCTGCTTGTCTGGGGGCAGACAGCTAGAAAGCGGCGGAGCCAGGATTCAAACTCAGGCTTGTGACACCATAAAGCTCAGTTCTATTACCCAAAGCTACCTCCTGAAGCATCTCATGGAGTCTCACCTCTTCTCATCTTCCCGAGTGATGGCCTGTGAGCCCAGATCGCCATCCAGACCTGCCCCCGACTGGACCCTTTCTCCAGCTCACACTACTGCCAGATCGCTCGTCCTGTAATACCACGTTCACTGTTTATCATTCCCCGGGAGCTGCGAGTTCCCTTAATTAGAAACCACAGTATTTCACTGGGCTTTTGAAAAGGAAGACAGGTTCTCTCTTGCTGACAGCTTCCAGCCTAAACGCCTTGGCTTGGCTTCCACCTGCCGATACAACCTTCAAGGGAACGCCTACTCTGTCTGAGGCACGTGTGTTCCAGGTCCTGGGACTATAAACCTGAACGGACAGTCTCTGACCTTAAAGATCTCAGAATCTGCTGCTTTTGTTCCAAGTTCCCCTCCTTGTCAATACATGCAAGTGCTTGGTCTCAGCTCCCTTTGGGCATCCCCTCCCTCACCTCCCAGGAAGAGCCCCTCACTCCCCTCCAAAATCTTCCCCATGTTTCCAGGTCTAGTTTGAGTTTCACTTCTTCCGTAAGGGGGAGCAGGCCCTTCCACCCCCCACCCCACAAGGTACATCCCACACACCTAATGCGCAATGTAGATTTGGTTCCACAAACACCCACTGTGTACAAGGCAGTGCAGTGTTGTGGCAGCAACGCTGGGGGATATGAGTCAGTGATTTTCTGGTTGGTGGGACCTTGGCCAAGTCACCCCCTCCCACTGAGCCTCAGGTCACACTGTGAAACAGGGATAGTAGCAGGTGGTTGTGAGGACTGTACCGTCAGCCTGTCTCCGTGGGCTCTGTGTCTGGGGATTTAACCAACCTCAGAAAATCTCTCCCCACCCCGCCAAATTCCAGAAAGTTCTAAAGGGCAAAATTTGAATTTGCCATGCACAGGGAACTATTTACATAACATTTACATTGTTTTAGGTATTATAAATAATCTAGAGATGATTTAAAGTATGTGGAGGTGATGCAAACACTACAGCATTTTATATCAGGGACTTGAATATCGGAGGATTTTGGTATCTGCAGGGAATCCTGGAACCAATCCCCCACGGATACCAAGGGATCACTCTATATGATAATGTTTCTACAAGTGACTTATAAATGTGATGAGATTCAACATTTGAGCCTTTCTTCTAGCAACGAGACATGGATTTTGGAAAGTCCAAAAGCAATCCCATCAATATGAAAACAATAATAATGATTGTATTTTATTATTTTATGTTATTATCATTGTCCCTGCTGTTGCTTCTAGAACAATACAAAGCACCTGCTCACATTCTCAATGAGTTTCTTCAATAATTTCTTCCAGGTCTCTTTTTCTCTAATTTCAAGTGTCTTATCCATCTCATTTCCCATCACTGAGTCTCACTCAGAAAAAATTGCGAATATGTAACCTATTAAATAACTGGGCTGAGAGTAAACACAGGACCACTCAGGAAACTCTTCCACTCCAGCAGGTATGGGTCTTCGCTCCTTCCCTCCCTCCCGTCGCCAGGCCAGAGGACAAAAAGAGGCTGAAGCCACTGGGCTGATTTTATGGTCCCCAGAAGAGAAGTGGAGGCTCAGCTGAGAGCCCGGAGAAGGCATGGGGGAAGATCCACCCCACCTATCAGCTGCAGCTGGAGGCGAGCAGACACTCCCAGCTTCATGCCACAGGTCATTTCACAGCTGATCCTTTCAGGTGGCTTTATATGTCCGAGCGTTCCTTAAACTGTTTGGAGACAAAGGTGGTAGCTGGTAGCATTCTCTCGGGTGTTGTACACAATGAAAATTTCAACAGTTTGTACTTGATGAAGGAGGAGAAAAAAAACAACAAGGAGAAGAGAAAAGAACAGTAGAAGGGTCCAGCTGTACTTTATCTCTTCTTAAATATTTATTTCTTCTCAAATTTTTGCTATGACTGAAGGATGCTATTGGCTAAATGGAGAAGGCGAAGTCATGGGATGATCAATATTTTGCAGTCTATGGGGCAATTCCACACGACAAAGAATTGTCTTCCACCTCTTAGGGCTCTCAAATACCTCATGAGATACTCACTTGAGTGAAAAGGATGCCAATAATCATTTGTATATAAAATCTAAGTCATAGTCTACATCCAAACTCCAAACATTTGTTTCTGCAAATGGTCACATATGATGAATTTTCTAGCAATGCACTGCTGCGTGAGTGGAGGGAAGACGGTACTGTGTTTTGTTTGGAATTTTACCAAGAGTTGTCCGTCATCTAGTGAAATAATGACAACAGCAGCCATGCCGCTTGGAATACGTGAGCCACCGATACAACCACACCTGTTTCGGTCTGCACGTGTGACAGTCACACGCATGGGAAATCACCCTGCGGATGCTCGCCTGGGATGACCCCAGCACTGCTCGGGTGGCCAGGCCGAGCACTAGGGTGACTAACTGTCCTGAGGGCATTCCCGGATGTAGGGCTTTTATGCAAAGTTGGCAAAGTTCCAGGCAAAGTGGGATGAGCTGGACACCCTAGTAACATGAACCTACTAAAGTACACTGTGGTTTCAAAATCATACCACCTATTTTTCTTTATGCCCCTAAACCCACAGTGCCTGGCACATGACAATTACTGAAAAAATATTATTCAGAGAATGGGAGGCGAGGGAGAAAAGAAAAAAAGAAGAGGGCATTTTCTCAGAGTTACACAAATGTTACCCCACATTCATGGTCCTCTCTTCAAATGTGTGGCTGATACCAAGGCACAGCTTCCCATCACCCTACAATCTGAAGACATCCCATCTTTTTACCATTTTCTGCCAAGTAGCACCCCAGCACATCTTCGCAGGGGGCGAGTAGGTTGGCCAGGCTTCCGCAAAGGAATCCTAGTATGACAGCATCACAGACTTTCACGGAAACTTCAACGCCATGAAATCTGAATAATCGTTTTTACCCAAAGGGCCTCAGATGTGTATTTTTGGCCATTGTGTTTAGCCTGTCGTTTAAAAGGTAATGTCACTCCACAGGTGACACCCTTTGTTACGATTCCTGAGACATAATAGCTACCGAGTCGCCTTTGGAAAGCTTTGTGTAGTGACATTGCCTCCCTTCCGCCTCTATGTGTATGAATCTGAGAGCACGCTCTATGACGTGGAGACACAAATATCTTCTGCGTTTTTGATAAGTGACCTTGAGTCTCCCCTTGAGCATCTGCTTTGAGATAATAAGCAGTAACTAGAAAACAGTCCTCTGTTAGATTGAGTTGTGGTTACAAGAGGAAGTCAACCACAGCTTACAGGAGAGGAAGGTGTGTGGAACAGGAGCAGGATGCTGCGGGTGAGCTGATGTCCCCAGGGGAAACTCAGCTGTCAGCAAGACGCAACAGCTCCTGCACCCAAAACACAGCTGCTCACTTGCAAGCTCGAAGCAATTCTGTTCAAGGGAGAACTGGATGAAAAAGCAGACAGACAAATGGGAGTGAGAAGCCAGGGACATCTGTTTCTGAAAGTAACTTTTGGACTTACCGAGACCTCACGCCCTCTAATGCAAGCCACACCTCTCTTTATATGCACCCACCTTTGGGAACCATAAAGCGTTTGACCAGTAGCAGCAGAAGATCTGAATTGTGGGATTGGAAATGGTAAAGTCGACCCACTGGAACAGAGCTCTGGGATGTAAAACAGTGTTGTTAGAAGTTTGCTCTGAAATCTTGCCCAATCCAAATTCGAAGGTGGGGACTGGAGCTGGACCACCAGGGTTCAAATTCCTATTTCATCCCTTCCTTCTTCCGTCACCCAACCGGTCAAGGCCAAGTTGCATACTTCAAAACTGGCCGCCTCATTTGTTTGGTAAGGATGATAATAACAGAATTTACATTATAGAGATTGCTCTGAACACCAATCAAGGAGATAAAAATGTTTAGTCCGGTTCCTGGTCCATTCTGGATACTGAGTATCAGTTACCCATTATTATTATTTTTTTACAACTTTATTAAGATATAATTACACAACTGAACAATTAGCCATTCTTTGAAATCCCATTTCTGTCACCCATACACCATCTAGAACCCACAGCTTGAACAGGTGCTATTAGAGAATGTTTTCACTTAAACAAGGTCATCATTTCATGCCTGTTCTGCGCCACACCTTCACCCCCAGGGAATAACTGGTAGTAATTATGCAGACCCCAATTCACGGCAAGGTCCTGAACAAAAAGGGGCAGAATCAGAGACTAAAATGGCGGTATCAGGGCACGGATAACACACAGGATTTCCGTCATCAAGCTTCAGTGACATTGCTCAGAAATGCATCATGGTGTGCCACCCTGCTGTTAGGGACTAGTGTTTGCATCCCTCCAAGGGTCTTTTATGAAGCCCTTACAGCAGTGTGAGGGGTTTCAGAGATGGGGGCTTTGGGAGGCAATTAGGGTTAGATGAAGTTATGAGGGCAGGCCCTGCTCTGATGGGGTTAGTGCCTTTATAATAACCTTATACGAGACACCAGAGAGCATGCGTTCCCTGCCCCCACCCCACCGCTCCCACCTCCCCCGCACATACGAAGAAGAGCTCACAGGAGCCCAGAGTAACCTGGCGATCACTGCAAAGCCAAGAGAAGAGGTGTCATAAGAAACCTGCCTCGCTGGCACTTTCATCCTGGACTTCCCAGCCTCCAGAACTGTGAGAAAATAAATATTTAAGCCACCTGGTCTACGGTATTTTGTTAGGCAGCCGGAACAGACTAACACACCTGCTACTCCTCAGCTTAGCTTGTTTGAAACGAAGGCCAGTGGGGATGCTCGCGGCTGCCTAGGACACAGGGAACAATTTCCTGTCTTATGAGCCTGTCACAAGCTCTCTTTTCTCAGGTCCCGCAGAAATAACTTTCCTGGAAACAGTTTTCAAAGAGATGAAAAAGACGCGCTAAGAGCTTTGCTGTGACTTTCAGTTTTCAAAGTGCCACTGGTGCCAGGGGAACGCTGTTAGGAGTACCCTTAGAAAAAGCCCCACCTGGGGCTGGAGAAATCCTGACACTTGAGTGTATAGATTCTTCCTTCTTAATACGAATCAGGAGGGGATCAAAGGACTGTAATTATGACACTTAAGCAGAAGTCAGGCAAGACCAATGGGTCCCTTCCAAGAAAGCATTTACTTGTCAGTTGTAAGGAAAGGGGACTTTCTGCAATCTCCCAAGGGCCCTTTGTTGGAAGTTTCTATTTGATAATTACACCATCTAAAGATTCTTTGTCAAAAATCTCTCTTTATTTAGAAACCATGCAGGCTTGCTCTTTTGGTTCAACAAAAGATTGGGGAAAATTGTGCCCATCAGTCTCCCCAGTAAGGTTTAAAAAAAAAAAGCTGTTTATCCTCACTGGACCTTATTTCATGTCCAAGAAAAATCACAGAAGAGCTCAGAACATCCTCCCAGAAGCCAGTCCTCAGTCAGGCACAACTCCCCCAGCCACAGACCCATATCACCATCCCCACTCTCGAAAGGTCAGTGAGACCCTCCAGTCCTGGGGCTCAGTTGAATAAGCCCCCCTTTAAGCAATGGACTAGAAGCAGTAGGGCTATGACCTAGGTATTGCTAAGAATTGCAGTAAATCCGTAATAAATGGAAAATTCAAGCCTTGACCACCACTTGTCTCTTGAAGTTTTGCACAGTCCATTTTATAGCAATAACTGTCCAAATGCCCAGAGAAAGGATCCCACATTGTTAGAGTCTAAATTACTCACCCTCTGCCTCCCCTAAACCTCTTTCTCCATTTCTCTAACACCCAGCATCTCCATTCCTGCACCTGAGTCACAGGTCCTGTGACTTCTTTTTCCCGGAATCCCTCTTGTAAGTCTACGACCATTTCTTCTACCTTCTTTGGGGTCAAGGTCAAGGCTCATTTCACTCACCCACTCATACCTTAATTAAATTCTAACTATGACAAGTCAGTGGGCACTGGGAAGAGGACAAGGAAACTGACCTCTCTTTACAGTCCAGAGAGAGGCGAGAGCACGGACCACGGGTGCCGTTCTTGGAGCAGCAGCTCCATCAGAAGCTGGTTAAATAATACTTCCCAAACTGGCTTCCATGGGACACCAGTGCCACATGGCACCGTGTGTTTGTCTACACCTGCTGCAATTTCTTCTTCGAGTGTCACAGTTCATGGAGGTGCACTGAAGGCACGGAAGAGCTTCCTCCTTCAACCTGTTTAACCCAGCATCCCCCCAAGGCATTTAACCACCGACACCTATTAACATCTTGTGTTCAGCAAAACAGTCTGGGACACAGCGCTGCATTACAAAGCAGGATGGAATGATTGCTGGGAGAGGACGTCAAACAAAGTGCCAAAGGGTCCCCTCCCCTCCAGGCTGCTTTCCTAATGACAGGAGGATGAAGACGTCAGACAGTTCTGTTTGGGAACTCGGTTTAGCAGGTCGATACCTGCGACCTTGGCCAAGCCAATTAACCTCTCTGAACCACAATTTCATCATCTGTGAAAACAACCATTCTAGTTGTCAGAGGATTCTGTGAAAATTAAGTGAGATAGCGCATGGAATCCTCTGGTACGATGCCTGGGAGGGATCTACCAGGCGTCAGTGGGTTTGTTTCTTCCCCTTTTTATTTCATGGGATTCCTGGAATAGGGACAGTCTGCGTCACTGATTTGGCACTTAAAAGTGTGAGTGAGTATCGCTGGCCATCTTCTCCTGGGAATGCTCCTTGCGGCTTAGACCTTGGGTGTCCTGAGATTGACATCTTTCATTTAACCCCCAGGATGGATCAAGTGGCTCAACGTGTGGCATCAAGGATTTTACCAATTTCTCCAAGGAGCCTTACTATCTGCATGCTGACACGCAAGGTCAGCAGTGATTTGCTCCGGGAAACTTAACTATTCCTCAGTCTGCTTTTGGCAGCATGGTGACATTTCCTGACTTATTTATGTGCCTGATTTCTGAACAATGAACACACCTTTCCTCCCAGAGCAGGTGAGCTACCACAGCAGGAATTAGATAATGGCAGATGCCTCTGTGGTCAGGAAAGAGGTGACCTGCAGCTGGCGGGGGATGCTCCCAGTGCCCTCCTTGGTGCCCTGCAGTTGTGCCTGGCACAGCACTTAGGACAGCTCTGACCTTGTCTCATTTCCCCACCAGCCTCTATGCTCTTTCAGAATAGAAGTAGGGTCTTGGTTTATGGGTGTCCTCCCCTGCCCAGCACAGCCCCTGGCCCCTGATGAACACCCAGTAAATGGTAGATGGATGGAAGGATAGGAAAAAAGGAGGAAGGAAAAGAAGGAACGAGGGAATGAACTGCCCTCAATGCTCCTGGAACATAAACTCCGTAAAAACAGCGCCTTTGTCCCTTGTTAGCAGCTTCTGTGTCCAATGGGACTAGAACAGTGCCTGGCACTCAAAAGAACTAAGTAAATATTTGTTGAGTGAGGAGATGAATGACTGAATAAATTCAGCCAAGCAACCATTTGGAAAACTGGCTATAAAGGATGACTACTCGCTGACACACCAAATTGCTCTCAGATTGCTTCCTGATCTGTTTATCCCCCTCAAATTATTAGGGTATTTTAATATTCATGCAATTCAAAATAAGTGGTGGGGGACAGTAACAAAAATGAATATCTCCTGTGGGCTAAGCAATGTACAAAATTCAGGGAACGCAACAAGACAAGGTCCTTGCCCTCCATGAGCTACGGAGACCTTGGGTACTGCCTGAACCGAACCCAGCGGGGAGACAGCACACGGGGAGAAGGAACAGCACCCCCATGGCTTCAAGGGTCAGGGAGCAGGGCTGCACCATCCCAGCGAGGGACAGAAAGGCAGAGAGTGACAGCATCAATTAATCCCTTAGTGATCCCAATGTCAGAAGTATAAGACTTTTATGATACAGTAAAACAATTTTTATGGGTTTTTCCCATCCGTTTCATGTCTTGAAGTATTTTTTAATCAAAACGGATAAGAACAAGGAGTCACGTGGGTATAAATCTCTTGCTCGTTTCTCTGGTTCTCTGGCCAGGGAGGACAGGTGAGCCCCACAGAGCCCACAGCAGACTTTTCTGTCTCCCTGGCAGTATTTTCCAGAAGGAAGTCCTATTCCAGTTGTAGAGAGCTGGGCCTTGCTTTTAAACAATGAACACATTCTCCAAAGGCTGCACATAAAAGGTATCTCAGTAAATCAAATCTCATGTTTCCAATAGCTTTAGATGTATAGTACCTCCATTTCCAATGACAAAACAAAAACATCTTCCTTGCGTGAAATGTGCAAAACAGAAAAAAGTATAAACAAGAAAATAAAAATTACTTGTAATGTTATCACCTACAGGCAATATTAGAATGTAATCAGACTTTAATCCCATGTTCAGATATACAGATATATATATATATATATATATATATTTTGACAAAAATAGGATAATGGTAGAATTATTACACAATCCACTTTTGCAGCTGATCTATAAATGTGTCACCGACATCTACTCATGGCAAGAGTCTAAGTTTCATTTACCAGTTCCAAAATACTCTGTTGCATGAACCCACCAAAATGTAACAAGTCCTTGTTTTCAGAAGTTGGATTTGTTTAAAATATTTTCTTATCATAAATAATAATAAGACCTCCTTGTTCCCATCTCTTATAAATTCCTAGCAATGAAACGGCTACATCATACATACGCGTATTTTAAAAATTAGATACGTTTTATCCAACTGTCCTGCAAAAAATGCTTTTGCAATTTATACTACTTCCAGCAAGAAGGGTTGACATTTTTCTTATCTTTACTGTCACTGGAACTATGTAGACAAAGTACTGCCAGTGCTTAATTCCAGTTTCATTTTTAATTTTTTGATTACTTGGGATGTAGAATTCTTCACGTGTCAGTTGACTTGTTTCCTTCTTATGGGAGGAGCAAACCGTGTCCTTTGCCTATCCTTCTCATTTTTCCTTATTGATTTGTAAAAACATTTTACATATTGAAATATTGATCCATTATTTTTCATCTGTGATGTGCATTTTCCGTAGAGCGTTCTTTCGATGTATAGTTAATTTACAATGTTGTATGAGTTTCCTGTGTACAGCACAGTGATTCAGTTATATGCATATATACTTTTACATATTCTTTTATATTATAGGCCATTACAAGATATTAAATATAGTTCCCTGTGTTATACAGTAGGATCCTGTTGTTTATCTGTTTTATATATAGTACTTCATATCTGCTAATCCCAAAGGAGTGGTTTGTTTCAGTACTTTTTTAAAAAATGGTGTTTTCTTTCCTCTCCTCATCCATCCTCCCAATTTTTCATTTGTAGTGTTCTTGTCTCCTTATTTGTCAAATAGTTACTGGGAAAATAATACTCTAGCAAGAGAGACAAAACACCCTTCACTGCAGGTGTATCACTAATTTATCTGTTGGATGATCAAAGGAGTTTCCTGAAGGTGGTAAACCTTGCCCCTCAAAGCCACCAGCAACCCAGGCAGAAGCTGGCAATTAATGTAGAAATGGGTCCTAGAGAAACCGCACCAGCGCTCTTAGCAAAGTCAGCCCGTGGCAGCCTCCTCTGGGACAATAAACTTTTGAGTGCCCTGGAGGTCACAGACAGCTGAGATAAAAGACCCCTGTCCGACTTTGAGGGTGGGGAAGCATCCTGGGAAGCTGGCTCCGTTGTTCTGACCGTGGCCGTACCAGGAGGCTGAGCACTGGAGGGGCTCCAGGTGGATGGTGGGGGCAGGTCTGGCGCCCTTTTCCTGCGATGCTGGGAAATTAGCAAAGCAGAGATGGCGCGTGAGACAGGACAGGGCTGGGCCGTCTTGAGGCAAACCAACCCCTCCCTGCAGCACCAGACACCGTCCCTTTCCATCTCTTTCAGGCTGTGGTTCTGTCTCTCATGTCCTATTTATGAATATTGCTTCCCCTCTACATTTCGATTGCAGGATTTCGATCTTTTTGAAAGTCTTGGCTGGTCGGCATTAGGTTCAGGTCACCCTCCAGCATTAAGGGTTATGTGGTAGCAACCAGAGGGCCAGTAACGCTGCTGCCGGAGCACAGAGAGAAACGCCCCCCCCCCCCCCCCCCCGACAGGGGAAGGTCACTTTCAGAGGGCACCAAACTCTTCTTAGAAAAGATGGCATTTTTACTTCCAGAATCACCTTGCAGATCCAAGAGCTCATTAAATTAATTAGTATTAAACATCAATATATTTACTTGTTACGTATTAATGGAAATGCTTTCTTATATAACCAGCAGTCCAGCAAAGTTTGGGGCTACCTTGGGAACTTGACGAGGAAAGGATGGATGGTAAGGGATGAGGACAGTGAAGAGGCAGGTGAGAAATTGTGGGATGGAAGCTCTCGGCACTTAAATAAAGAGGGAGGTAGGTGAGAGTGGGCAGGGAAGGAGCTGGGGGAACTAGAGCGGAGGGGACTGCACAGGATAATAGATGCTTATAATGATCGCTGATGGTCTTAATTATAACCACGAGGCACTAAGATCCAGCCTTGTTAAAGAACAATTAAATTATCTTCAGTTAGTTAAACTGATGGAGGCAGGGCAGTGGGCCACTGGCTTTGAGAATTCTCGTCAGAAACGGGGATGGCACACCAAAAGGTTGGAGAGCTGAAAGGCGCAACCCTCTGGGAGAGGCAGGGGAGATGCGCCTGTCTTCCAGGGACGCCACACTCCCTGTGAATTTCAGTCTGCTGAAATGGGTGCAGTCATCACGGTGGTTTGGAAGGTAAGACCCACGGCCAAGATGGGGGCAATTTACTTTTCTCTTAACCCTCAAGCACATTTGAAGAGACAGTGGGTGTTAAGCTTGGAAAGCAGTGATCTGGGCTGACGATCATCGCCTTGCCCCTACAATTACATTTGTGTCTCTAGAGACACCCTTCAGAGATGGCCAAAGACATCTCTTTCCTTGAAGACGCTCTTCGCCAAATAAAGAGACTGGGATAATGGGCAATTTGGGGAGATTCTGATGTCCCTACGTTTAAAAAATTAGTTACTGCATTTCCACTGTTTCTTTCACTTTATCAAACCTTCTAACAAAATCAGTAAATATTTATGGGGCTAAGTGCTACGGGTGAGACAAAGAAAAATGAGCCACAGTACCTAACCTTGAAGAGTTTCAACCTAATGACTATTTAAGAGTCTCCCCCACCGAAAACCAATGTCATCACGATTTAAGTGCAGGAACAGAACTTACTCAATAAATCTTGCTGTGAATCATACTTGGAAAGAGAATAATGTTTTCTGGAAAACAAACGTTAAAGGATGATAAATTCCTCTTTCCCATCTTCTCAGAGTTTCTGCATCTAAAGGTGGAAGCAATGTTAAAGGGTCAGAGGACTCTCACATCTTAAACTGAGGAGGGAAGGGAGGGCAAGAAGGCTCTGCGTGAGCCTCAACGTAGAGGCTCAGGAACTCCTCTCTTGCTGACTTTAAGGGTCATCGCAATGGTTGCTCTTTCCTTCTCCCAAATTCTTTTAGTTAAACCTGTCAACAGGCGCTGTGCCAGGACTAAAAGCTGTGCCCCCATTTGGTTATTCCTGTTCAATCTCTCTCTTCCTCTGCACCCCTGCATCTCTCACTCACACCCATGTTAGCTTGCTGTCACTTCTCTACAGTGATATTCCCCCCCCCACAATATAATCAATGACTCATTGTTTTCTTTTTTTTTTTAATTACAAAAGGAATATATATTCCTTGTAGGAAAGAAAAAATACACAAAACAGACATCATTGTAATCCTATGAATTAGGGATCAGCACTGTTAACGCTTTAGTGGATATTCATTGACTTTTTGTCAAGTAGATGCTTTTTTATTTTTTTAAAATCTTGTCCCGATTTCTGCCAAATTATTGAATGTGGGTTTTAAGTTAAGCCACCATCCATATTCAACCATCAGCTCAAGGGCTACATGACCAGCGAGGCCTCTCTGACCCACACCCCCCACGTCCCACAGAGACCCCTCTCCCCGGGCGCCCTGGTGCTCCCAGCCTCCCCAGTGCTGACTGGCTTTTCACCAAGGCAGGCAGCATCACCTAACACACATCTCTGTGCGTTTTCCCTGGGACAATGCGAGCTCCATGAGGACAGCGATTTTTGTCTGTTCTGTTTGTTGCTCTCTCCCCGGTGCCCAAGGACAAAGGATGCTGAAGGCATAAATCCAGATTATCTGGAGAAAAGCAAATGCTTCTCTTTGCCAACAGTAAAGAACTGTTAGGAACAAATGACGGTGTTCGCACATTTGCTCCCTGGCACTCCAGCCAGCAAAGGGGACAGGGGACAGGAAGAGAACAGGAGGCCTGCAGCCAGTGCGGGCTTCGCTGCTAAATTTTGGACTGAGCTTGAGTGCGTGGCTTGTCTGCCCTGCGCCCGTCTCCTCGCTAATGTGAATGAGAGGGCTGGGTGCACCTGACGCCCAAAGGCTCTTCCATCTCCGTATTCTTTGATGTTATACAGACTCCAAGGAGGAAACAACATGAACTGAAAGCAAGCAGGGTGCGTGTCTGACCACGACCACCCCACCCAACCCACCTTCTTCCACTGGCAAGGCACTTGACAGTTTACAACGTGCTTTCATTTAGATTAGCTCATTCATTTTATCTATTGTCTCATCAGCCTGAGATGCCCAAACAGAGCATCCAAACCAAGCATGGAGGGCACCCGAGACGCCATGACAGAGTCAGCAGGACCAAACAGAAGAGGCAGGGAGAGACAGCCGGCCAAGACTGAGAAACCCCATCAACGAGATTAAATGTAACTTCAGAGAGAGAGAGAAAAAGCGCACCAAGAGGCAGGGAAGCGAATTTCATACAATTCATCCACATCTCCCTTAAATACTCCTGAGGCAGCTGTCACATTGCACTAATCCCACAGGGCTTATACGAACTGAACGGGTGTCCGTCTAATCCTGGCGCCCCCCACCCCCGCCCCTCTGATAGGGAGCAGGGACCTGGGCGGGTTTCTCCAGCTCCCACTCCTCAAACCTGGCTGCAGGATCTTCAGAAAGCTGCGGCTATAACTCCCGTAACTCATTTGGGAGAATATATCGAGATCCCTATCAAATCTGTCTACTGGGTTATATAACTGTATCTTATTGTAATTCTGTGACTTTTATCAAAAGGCTGATCTGAATTGCAGACGCAAATATTCCTTTTCACATTCTCTCCAGATGAGTGATTGCAGTCTGAGTTTATTTTCCGGTCCTTTTAGATGGCTGTAGGCTTGCAGGAGCAAACACTTTTTTTTTTTTTTAAAAAGGAAAAGTGCTTTAGGGCAACAGTAGATTTATGCTCATCAAATGATTCACTCATTCACCTGTTCATCCATTCGCCAGATAGTTATGGGACGTCTCCTATTGAGGAGACACTGATCCAGGCAATGCTGGTAAAGCATCTCACTCAAACTGGAGAGAAGGAGGCAGTTCACTGGAGCTGGGAGTTAGGCACCTGTCTCCTGTCCTCATCACAGGTCTGCCGAATCCCCTAGGACCCAACTCCAGTTAGAGATGGAGGCCATCAATTCCCCTCGCTCTGATTTATACTAGTCTGATGGTTTCTCTGAAGCAGCCTACCAGCTTTTCTCTTCCAAGTCCTTTCCTCCAACACACACCCCTCTGGCTGCTTTTCTGGCTATGAGTTACCCAAGTCGGGACCTTTGGAGAGCACTTCGTTTTATAGGCCTTTCCCTCTGGTTGCCAAGCTGGTATAATCAGAGAGAGTGCCTATCCGTCTTGCAGGGTCAGTATATGGATTGAATTGGGAGATGCATGAATGGGCTGCAGAAGACGCAGTGTCTGTGCTGGTGCTGTGAAGAGGTGACCTCATTCAGCAGAGTAGGGTGGTAAAATGCACTGAAATCTGGAAAACCGGTTTGCTTTTTGGCTTTCTATACAGGAAAGCACAAACAGACTGGGGTGAGGAACCTCTGTTCTGTTATTCACTGGCTGCAGGACCGTCTCAGGTACTTGATTTAAAATTCTATGTCAGTTTCCTTATCTGCGAAACGGAGATAATGCTATCTCCCCTTTGGGGTTACTGCGAGGATTAAGTGAATGCCACTTTATTGAGCGTTTATTATGAGCCAGCCAGCCTGTGAAGCACTTTTACAAATAGCATCTTATTTAACCCGAGTTGTTCTAACTCATATTAGCCCCCGATCAAGGAGAAAGACTGCCATTTCTCTTTCCCAGGAAAAGGGTTTTTCTGGAGCAGTTAGGATAGTCCTGGGCTTAAATACCTCAATGGTGCCCAAAAGATGTGGTGAAATTTCAGAGTCGATTCAAACATCTAGAGTTGTGCCGTCTGATACCATAGCCACCAGCCACATGTAGCTACTTCAATTTAAATGAATCAAAATTAGATTAAATTAAAATTTCCTTCTCTAGTTATAGCTGTCACATCTCAAGTGCTTAATGACCAATGTGGTTAGTGACTACCTTACTGAACAGCACAGACAATTGTTTCCACCACTGCAGAAGGTTCTACTGGACAGCACTGGGAGATGGGGAGTAAGTTATGAGAGGAGAAATGGAAAAGTCAACAGGCGGGCATGAGGGTCAATTACATAGCGGCATGTGAAATTTCGGCATGCTTTGAGTAATCTGCCAGGGCCAAGCGGGCGAGGCTGTCCTCATTTATGGGTTGTCCTGACAAAGCGCTTTGGGGGCATTTAATGGTTTTATAGGACAGACTGAGTAGCTATGGTTACTAACAGTTCAGCATCATTCAGCACCAGAGCTGTGACATTTTCAGATCTTTCACTGATTAGCAAAAATAAAAACATTTTTAAAAAGTCATACAGGATCCATTCCTACAAGCCAAATAGCTCCCCTACTATCTGCCCTGACTGCTAAATTCTGATAATCTAGCGTCATTTCCGAAAAGCAAGGAGTCACCGGTCTAGGGTCAACCTGGAGTAGACCAGTGCTCTGACATGCTCCCAGCCTCCCTCAGGCTGCACCCAGTGCTCCTGGTAAAATGCAAATGTGATCACAAAGATTCCACAAAGGACTCTGTTCTCTAGAGTGCTTATCACAAGCCTGGGCCTGAGACAGGATCCCCTGCACAACCGAACTGCGGACTCAGCCAAATCCACCACCATCACTCCTCCAGCCCGCTGCCCTCACCGCCCCTTCTCTATCCGATACCCCGGGGGCAGCCTCATTCATTAATTCAATTCAGCAAATATTTATCAAACACTGCTACATGCAGGACCCTGTATTAGGCACTAGAGATGGAGCAGTGAAGAAAACAGAAAACAAGAACAGATCCCTGTGTCATGGAGCTTACGCTGTAATAGGAGAGGACAGGCAGCAGATACATAAAGATATTAAGACACACAGGATGCCAAATGGGGATCGGTGTTACAGAGGCCAGAAAATGGGTGGTGGGGTCCTTTTGTTATATCCAGCTACTACATCAATTATTAAGTCCTTTGAAACTGTCATTCATTCACACAGTGAAGTTTCACGGAACACTCACCACGTGCTGTGTCATGCACACTGGGACTAGACAATCAACGAAACAGACAAATGCTCTGACCGTCAGAAGGAGCTCACATTCTGGTGGCAGAGAGAGACGACAGACAAGGTGATGCTGTCGTAGTTCAGATGAAGGTAAGTGCCAAGGAGGAAACGGAAGGAGAAGGAAGATGGGAGCACACAGATGGGGCTGGGGTACGGGACGTCCCACTTACAGGGAAGGTCGCTGCATCTGGACACGCAGCGACTACAGACAGGCATGTCTTATGGACGCTGGGATGTACTTTCTCCACCGTGCACACATGGCCACCTCCCCCTCCAAGCCCTGATCGCAATGGTACTTAGAGCTTTTCTGATCTTCTCTCAACTGGGTCCTCCCGTTACGTTGCAAATAGCCTTGATTTACCTAATATCATGCGATATTACATTATGTGTATGTATTTAGGCATATGTTAGTCCTGCTAGGTTCACATGGATAAACGAGGAGGGCAGGGACCCTATCCTATCAGGCCTCATTTACTCACTCCAGAAGCTTTCAAGGAACACCAACTGCAAAGCCTGCCCGGCTTCCCTACCTTAGAGAATGAAAGAAAAATCCCTGCCCTTTTGTCTTTATTTGAAAAAGATGGCTTTTCTCTCCACCTCACTCATCTACTACCAAGGACTGACGTGCCATTCCAATGAAAAGATAGATAGTGTTCACAACAGCGCCGAGAACATGGAAACTGCTCAGGACATAGCTACCATTATTACGAATCGAAATTAATTTCTGTGGAGCCACAATCATCCATGTACTGTTACCCAGGAGGTTAATGAAATGCTTCTGGTGTTAGTCCCTGACTAGAGTGAGCTGAGGCCAGCACAGTGGGTGCAACAGGTCCTGGGAGTTCTGCACAGCTGTCTGCGATGCCTTCAGGGACGAAGTGAGTTAGAGGTGGTTACTGACCGTCTCCATCACCTCCATCATTCTTCACACTCAAATATGGTTGGGAGGCTTCTTGTCTTCAGAGCCTATGGCACTGACATTTCGGTGGCCCTCTGCCCCCGAGCTTCATAAACCTCCTTCCTCCGCTGCCGCCAACTTCCTGGGCACCCTTCCTTGCTAGTCTCAGGTTTCTTCTCTTTTGTGTTGTCTATATATTGTCCTTTAGAAACTGCAAAGAATCTCAGCAGCTCACCAGATCAACCTGAGACTGGTACCTACACCTACCTCAGTGGCTGTGGCACCACCCTGGGGCAGATCCGTCTCTGGGTCTCAGAATGTTTTGGTCAAGAGGGGACAGCTCCAGCTCTCAAGGCAGTTAAGAGAATCATAACTTCACACCACAGGCATGCAGTTTCTGGAATTATTACCAGCGCCATGGTTGTTCCGTGTCTACTTCTAAGCTTAGGGACTTCCGGAAGCTCGGGGACACGAAAATACTCTTTCTAAATAGCTGGCCATCTCCTCTGTGCGGTTATGTAAGACACAGCGCAAGAATTATTAATTAGACCCAAGCAGGAACTATGTTTTTATATATAGCTGCATGTGGGTGGAAAGAGACTGAGGTCACTAGACCTGCATCCGTGGAGGGTCAGACAGAACTGCTGATAAAAGTAGTTAAAAAGATGAATGCGTGTTCTCAACTGAGCTATCCCAGCCAGCCAGGACTCAATAATTTAAAAGACAATGCCGGGCGCTCATTTCAAGGTGAGAGAAAACTCTGAAGATGGAAGAATCTTCTCAAAACTTCCTTTTAATTAAAGTGTTGCTTGGCTGCATTTCCCCCGAGATCAGGTCTTTGTCTGTGAAGAGGAAATCACACAGGGCTTTGCCTGGACAATAAGCCACTTAATTTGAACTTGGAACTCAATCACAAGGTTCATAGCCCCGTTTCTGTGCCCAGCATTGGGGAGGTATGAAAAGCTTTCAGATAGTATGAATCCATTCGTCTTGTTGGCTGTCGCTGCCTGCGTGGTTGAAACTAAGCAAAATTGTCCGAATGACACAGAAAAGCAGCAGCATTCAAGATGTGGCAGAATTACTATGAAATGCAGACAAGGTCGGGGCAAAAGGAAAGTATTCCAGAGGCAGCTGGAATGCGAAGCGTCTGCTGAAATGGAGCCCGACCCACTGAAGGGGAACAGGGCTCAACAGACGGCAAGAGTCTCGTGGGATATCTGACAACTAGAAAGACGCAAAAGATGCTGCGTTCTGAACACAGCGGGTACCAGAGAAGTGCTGCGGTACACACTGCGTGACGGCAGAAAAGAGAAGAAGCAGGTGGATGAACAGGTAAGAGCAAGACTGATGGGGACTGATCAGCCACTGGCAGGTGACAGATGAGCCAACGTGTCACCAAGGGAGAGGTGAGGGAAAGGCACCCAGAAACTCCAAGCTCCAGACAAAGCCTCCGTATCTGGGAGGCGTACGGGGCCAGGAGCTCGGGCTGCAGATTCCAAGGCCCAGGGAGCAGAGCCACTCAGCTTCCCACTTCCTCAACGCCAAGCTAAGCCAGTGGAGGGTGGGGAGTTGTCCTGGGCGTCACCCACCCACTGGGACCCGTGCTCTACTTTCACACAGGTCATCTCCTTTGATGCAGCCCCAATTCATCCACGTGGAAAGCAGTACCATCTTGACTTCACAGCAGGGGAAACTGAGTCTCTAAGTAACACACTCCGGCTACACAGCAAGCAGGAAGCAGAGCCGGGACTTGCGGCTGACCTGCTCGAAGGCCCAGGCTGTGCGTCCCCAGAGCTCTGCGGATTCTGTCACTAACACCATCCCAAAGATCCCCTGAGGAGGAATATACGGCCCCCGTGAGTCTGCTCCTGAATCAGCGAGTGATTTCTTTGACGTCTCAATTTTTATCTTAATCATTTGTATGCATTTAAAAATTTATCTTGTAATATACTTGTGTTTTAACAGAAAAATAACGTTTTAAATTACCACAGGGAAGGGCATACTGTCCTTGTCCTGGGGTCTTGGAACAGTGTCCAGCATAATAGCAAGTCCCCAAGGGGAGAAGGGAGGGCAGTGGCGGGGTGGGTGACGGGCCCTCTGTCTTAAAGGCAACACAGTCTACCGCACTGCCTGCTCACGTCTCATTTTCAGGCAAAGTGGGAAATATCAAAGTATCCGATCAAAGCCAAAATTACGTTTACTGGCTGGGTGAGTGAGGAGACTAGCAGGGCTCCGGTGAGTAACGTGTGTGGAGCTCTCCTATATTGAGAAACGACCCCTCCGTGCTGCCATCCTGGTGAAAATCATCTCTGCCCGAGTGCGTGTCCCCGTTGGCGTGGTCTTTTCGTACACGCCCACGTCTGTAAGTGTCTTTTGTGGAAGTGACATGATTTCCTGGCTTGATGGAAATGACAGTTGACTCTGAGTGCTGGTCCAGGTATTGGCCAAAGGGAGGTACATGCGTTGTCCCCAACTAGCCCCTCTCAACAACCCTGTGGAGTAGGCAGTACTGTCATATACGTTCTGCAGATGAGGAAACTGAGGACAGAGTGGTAGAACCACTTGCCCGAGGTGACCCAGGCTAGGACATCTTGAGGCTCGGATTCATATCCACGTAATTGGACTCGGGGGCCTTCATTTTAACCAGAGGCCCCGGGAGGTCCACATTTGCATAGCACCAAGCTAATAAATACCAGTGCCCGTTCTTTTGACACAATTAAGAAGCTCTCCTAACCTGTTCGCTGACCAGGGCCCTCTGTCTTCGGACTGGGTAGCAGGCATGAGATGCTTTCTGTTTGCAGAGGGCACAGCGGTTGCTCAACCCCTTCTAAAGGTTCCCATCTAAAAGATGCTACTCTGAGCATGGTGATGCCCGTTCTCAGTTTAACACGGGCACAAGGGTAAACACTCATGTGAAGCCTGCTTTCTAACCTCTTCAGCCCGGGAGCCAAGTTTGCATATTAGATAATCTGCAGACACTAGCGATGCTTACAGCTCTAGAGAAGCCTGCTGAGAGGAGGCAGTGTTGCACAGTGGTCAGACATCAGCCTTGAAGACAGACAGCCCCGGGTGTAGATCTGGAAGTTTCCCACTTACAGGCTGCAGGCTTCTGAGCACTGAATCTAACCAACACATCTCAGGATTCCCCCTCCCGTCAAATGGAGATAGCAAACTTGCCTCTCGGGGATGCTGCAAAGTGCAGTGGAGATGCGCTTCCCTTGGTTAAATGCTGCCTGATGGGTTGTGCCAATGACTGAAACGGCTGAGCTGCTGGTAAAATACAACACAGATTAACATATGTCAAAGTGTTCAGCACAGTGCCTGACACAGAGCGAGTGTCCCGTCAGCGGTAGATGATGATGACGATGATAACTGCATCAAAATATTAAGATGCTGTGCCGCTATTTACATTTTCAGTTGGTCAGTAACATCCATGCCTCGTGCATCTGTATCTTTTTAACTGTTACAAACTGCTTTCCCACCAGTTTTTCCAATTGATAATCACAACTTTCCTCACAGGTAGGTAGCTCCACTAATATAATCATTTTGCAGGTGAGCAACGTGAGATTAAAGACGTGACATTGTAAACTGACTATACTTCAATAATATATATATATATGTATAAAATAAAAATTTTTAAAAAAGAACTTGCTTCAAGGCACTAGGTTAGTCATAGTTGCTGCAACGAAGACCAGGAATTGGGTTCTCTTTCTCTCTGCCACTACTGCTTTGAAAACACCTGCAGGTTATGCAAAATCACAGCGAAGAGAGCTAATCGGCTTCACCAGGACTACACTGCAAGCCCATGAGAAGCCAGGAAACTGCCCTTCATCCCCTCCCCGTGCTGCCTTCAGGCAGACGACTGTGCCTTGGGGTTCCAGGGGGTGAGCCAGACTCCACTCACAGATGCTATCCAAGCCCCACGTCAAGGGACAGCTGCGGATTTACTCTCTTCTCTCTGTCCCCTGTGTCCAGTTCATCAGGAAGTCCTCCGTGAACCAGCCCCGACTCCCCCTCCTCCACCTGCTATACGTCAGGGACCATGGCTTCCTTTCTCTTCACCGAACATCCCAAATTCTCTCCGGCTTCTGCAAATGCCCTTGTCTGCTTAGATCACTCCTCCTCTTGCAAGGGATGGTGTCTTCTCTGAGCTGAACCTTCTCCTCCTCTGTGACTTTGAATGGGAGCCTCCTACCCCTCAGCCTCCCTCAATCTCTTAGCCTGTGGCTCCCCTCTCATCCCTCACAGCACATCGCCATCTGAGTTATCTCGCCTGGGTATGGTCTGTTTCCCCCACCTGGAAATCTAAGACAACCCCCGGGACTGTCTTGTTCACTTTGTGAAGTACATGGAATTTAGCGTAAAAAAGAAAAATCTGCACGCCTACCAGTACCTAGGTGCCTGCGAGAGATCAAAACTGAAGTTTGTGTTTCAGTACAACCGAACAGCTGAAGCTGTTAAGAGACCACGGTCATGGCAAGCTCTAACCTGATCTAACGCGATGCTCTTTCTTCCTTCTTAGCCAATGAACAGCTCTGTACAAACCCGAGAACTTACTCCATCCTACGCAAAGCAGTTTTCAAACTCCATCTCTGATCCCACCTTCCCCTTTTGCACTTAAAAACTCTCAACTTTTCTCCCTGCCATCTGTTCCGTAAACTTTTTTTTTCACTGGTGTGTGTTCCCTTGCATGGCAAGTAAGTAAATAATAAATTCAACTTTGATTTCTTTTTTGTTTGTTTGTTTTTATGATGTCTTTTTGTTTATTTGTTTGCTTTTGTCACTGAAGTATTCTGAGATACGTGGAGAAGGACCCAAACCCCAGGCTCAAGAACAAGACTGCCAAGTTCAGACCTTTCTTCTGCTATTTTCTTAGACAAATGAAGTAACCAGCCGATGCCTCAGTTTCTTCGATATAAACTAAGGACCGTGATAAAACGCCGGCCTCGTGGTGACTGTCCCAGAGTAAGGGCTACGGAAGTGCCAGGTGTCATAAGCATTCTGCGCGATGTCTAAAAAGCGCCCTGTACTTCAGCGGAGATGATTCATGCAGGATCACTGCCAGAAGCAGAGGGCTGTATTCCTGTCAGTTTCTCAATGTCGTAAAACATACCACGTGCGCAGTACCTGGTGCACACAGAAGAGGAACTCTTCTTCCAGAGCAAGGCGTGAATATCAACGCAATGTATTACTGATCACTTCCAAGCTTTTACTAACGCTCTGCTCAATAACTGAACTGAATACAGTTAACGAGCAGAGCGTTCAGATCCTCGACCTCAGCTGATGCCCACGGCACAAAGCGAGGCTTACAGGGTGCTCATTTTACAGATGGGAAAGCTGAGGGTCCGAGACAGAACTGACTTGTCTCTGGCCCCACCGTGCGGGCGGTCAAGTGTAACTTTCTCGCTGATGGCATTTTCTCTAAACCTCAAATAAAGGGGAACAATCCTTCTAGTGGAACTGTTCTCTTAAAATAATTTCGAGAACTCCTCAGAAGGACTTAGTAGGAAGAAAACAAGCTATGATTAGGATATTTTCCTCTTCAGAATAGTCATCTGGGAGGCTGGTTATGTAGATTAATGATGTTGCTGTGTTAAAGTTACTGTTACAACAGCCGAGTGTCTTAGAACTGCCCTCAGATCCTAAAGCATGTTCTCAACACCTAAGAGCTGGCATACCTTTCAGGGAGTTGACTTCATTTTCATGAAAAGCCAAGCACCTCATGCACCTCTAAACCTTGTCAATAAGATGGGTAGTAAAGGAAGATAATAAAGATTTTAAAAATTTATTTACATAAAACCCACCATAAAACAGAGACTTGTGAGGTTTAAATGTAATTTTGAATATGACTCTAGGGATGATGGACATCCAAAGTAGCCTCTTTGATATGCCATTTTGCCTGTTGTCCTTCCACAGAATTAGGCTACTGCTTTGTAGCAGGGTGGACTCTGGGGTCAGAGTGGACCCCAAGCCCAGGGCTGTCTGCCCTGAATGTGGTGTTGGAATTCAAGGGAGATGCTTTGTTGAAGGCTAGGGCTCACAGCCTCCTCCTATCTCCTCTCTTCTCCCATTTTGCGGCCACCGTTCAGTTTAGTTAACTGTCATCCCTGCTCAAAGTGTGGACCCTGTCTGAGTAAGGCAATCAGCATAATCACTGATTTAACTATAACAACTGGCTAAGGGGTGGGCCAGGGATCGAGATGGTACACAGTGAAATTTAGGACCTTTCCTCCTCCAGAGGTCAATGAGGAAGCCTGCAGCCCAAGGAGTGGAGGGAAATCATCTGCTACTCAAAGGGCAGGTGCCTGAGGACAAGGATGTAAAGCCATGTACTAAGTTAGGTGCTGCGAGGGAGAGGCTTCTCTCTAAAGACCATTACATTTAAGCTTTGGAACACTTTAGGCAGCAAAGGAATTAGGAAGGCACTTACTTTAACTCAGTCTCTCCAAACCCCTAATCTTACCTGTCCAATTATAGGAACAAACACTCTTTGAAAACCATGATGTTGACAATTAAAGCAAGGGGGAAGTGTTGTTAAAGTGCAGAGTGTCCCATGGGAGACCATTTGGATATACAAACTGTACAGAATGTTTCTGTTAAAGTCCCATAGCTTCCTGGCTTATAAGATGGTTAAGCGCATGTGCTTGCATCATTCGGCCTGATTCTAACTGCAGATGGTTATGCAACTTCGGGCCAACTACTTAACCTCCCTGAAGCTTTGTGTCCTCATCCGTAAAATGGGAATTAAAAGAAAAAGTCTGCGTACCCTCTTATACTGTTGGTAGGAATAGAGTTTGGTGCAGTCGCTATGGAAAAGAGTATGGAGATTTCTTTAAAAACTAAAAATAGACTTACCTATGATCCAGCAATCCCACTCCTGGGCATATATCTGGAGAAACCTCTAATTTGAAAAGATACATGCACCCCAATGTTTATAGCAGCACTATTTACAATAGCCAAGACATGGAAGCAAACTAAATGTCCATCGACAGATGACTGGATAAAGAAAATTTTATATCACACACACACACACAATGGAATGCTACTCAGCCATAAAAAAGAAGTAAATAATGCCTTTTGCAGCAACATGGATGGACCTGGAGATTGTTATACTAAGTGAAGTAAGTCAGAACAAGAAAGACAAATATTACATGATACCACTTATAAGTGGAATCTAAAAAATGACACAAATGAACTTATTTACGAAACAGAAAGAGACTCGCAGACATAGAAAACAAACTTATGGTTACCAAAGAGGAAAGGCAGGGGGAGGGATAAATTGGGAGTTCCAGATTTGCAAATATTAACTATTATATATAAAATAGATAAACAACAAGATCCTAGTGTACAGCACAGGGAACTATATTCAATATCTGTTGTAACCTCTAATGAAAAAGAATATACATATGTGTGCATATATTTATGTATAACTGAATCACTACACTGTACACCAGAAACTAACGTAACACTGTAAATCAAATAAATTCCAATTAGAAAACAAAACAAAACTACTTTTCCTTACATGATTGTTGGGAGATTAAATAAGGCAGGAAGCCGTTAGTCTAATGATCAGCTTTACCAATAAATGGAATGTCTTATTACTAGTGTTATTAATACTATTACTATTATTGCTTTAGCACTTGCTAACAGAGGCCAATCCAAGAGACTGGCTTAATGGAAATTCACAGTGAAATGAAAGGAAGAGTTACCATGCCTAGAGGGGCTGGAGGAGGGTCACATGTCCTCAGCAGAGACTCGAGCACAGGGGAGAGGGGCAGACTGTCACCACCGGACCACTGAAAAGATGGAGGCTTCTGGGGGAGCCCACAGAAGGCTTCCCGGCCCAGCCCGGGACCCTGCACTGACGCTTGGAACATAAAGAGAAATCAAGCGACTGGGGGGTGGGGGGTGGTTGTGACACTTCAAAGAAGCCCCAGGGCTGCACTGGAGAGGTACAGGATTGAAAATGATACATTAAAGAGCTGGACTCAGAAGGCGAGTGGATTAGAGCCACTCTCCAAGTCAGGGATGAAGCTAATGAGGCTCTTCTTGTCACCATCTGTAAGTTTATTACTTATACTTCAAAGGCAGTGAGCGGCAGAGGGGCTAGGGAGCGGTGCTGTTCCTCATGACAGCAGGAGCGGGAAACAGACGATGCTGACTTGGAGAGAGGGTGGGAGGTGGCCCCTGTGTCAGCTGCAGAAAGAGCCAAGCCCCAGAGGGGGCAGTAGTCTGGATGCATGCACCTGTGACGATCAGTCCCGGCAGTGGTCACAAGGTGGGAGGAAGACGAGAGGATTAATTCACTTTAGTGCAGAGCAGGAGATGGGCTGGTTTCCCTCTGACTGCTTGCTGGCGGCCCTCAGCTCTGATCTCACACACACTGGGTTTCTTTCCTGGAACTGGTAGGAAGGGCTCCAAGTCCTTCTTAATCTCAACCTGCTCGACACCTGGCTGTCCATCATGGCGTATTCACATTGAACACGGCGGTCCAGACGTGGCAGCGGGCGGCTCGTCCGCTCGCCCAGGCGTGATGTAGATGGTGCCCTCCTCCCAGCGTCAAGCAAGGCATATTCGGCAGTTTGTAATTACAGGGCAAGAAACAGGTACTTGTTCCATCACTGGACACTGGTTGAGTGCTTACTGCTGTGTGCCTGGTGCTGGGGATGCGATCAATGAGCAATGGCCACCCGGGCCCTACCCTCCTGGAGCTTATAGGCTGGGGGGTGGGGTGATATGGACATTAATCAGAGAATCACACAACTGCAGATAAATGTAAAATGACAGCCGTGATAGGTGCTACAACGGGGCAATGTGCGATGTCTGTGTGTAGGCGCAAAATCAGAGGAACGTATCTGCACACGTGAGGGTCTTCTGAAGCAGTGATGACAGGGCTGAGGTTGTAATGCTACGCAGGATCAACCAAGAAAGGCGGAGAGGTTGGCCTAGGAACACTGGGAAGAAAGTTCCAGTATGAGGGAAGAGCATGTGTAAAGGCCCGGAGGTGGAAGGGAGAATGATTCACTCCAGAAACACAGAACACCAGTCTTCCTAGAGTGAACCAGGGAGAGGAGAGGGGGAGAGGGGAAGAGGAAGGCAGGCAGGTGTGGATTTTGTCTGTATTGTTCAGTGCTTACCCCTTTGGTTCCTGCTCTGTGCTTTGACAGCACATAGTGGGAGTTCAAGCAGAAATGCTGAGTGAATAAGAGTGCCTACTATGCACTAGGCTCTGTGCCAGGCTTTTCTATCCTGTACCTCATGGAATCCTTCAATTCACTAATTCTGACCAAATCATTCTATTGATGGAGAAAGAATAATTGAAAAACCCAAAGATACAGCAGTGGCGAGTCCCAGAGTTGAGCCCTCCAGCAGGTACGCTTCAGGAAGTTTCCTGCTTTGTGCAATGCAGTAAAAAGTCACCAGGTGGGTTACTGAACTAGAAAGATGAGCTGGGGAAGGTTCGCCCAGGACACCTAAGACATGATTCCTGCACTCAAAAAAGCAGTCAAAAACAGCGACTGAAGACGGTGCGATCACTCTGGGAAATGGTTTGGCAGTTCCTCAAAATGCTACATATGGCATCACTACATGACCCAGAAATTCCACTCGTAGGTACAGACCAAGAGAAACGAAAACATATGTGCATGTCAAAACCTGTACACAAGTACTCACGGTAGCATTATTTATAATAATCAACAAGTGGTAACAACCGAAATGTCCATCAGCTGATGAATGGATAAACAAAATGTGATATATGCACACAACGGAACACCATGCAGCCATAAAGAGGAATGGAATCCAGGTCCTGGCTACAACAGGGATGAACCTTGAAAACGTAACGCTAAGTCAAAGAAGTCCGTCACAAAAGGTCATATGTTGTATAAATCCATTTATGTGAAACATTCAAAATAGGCAAATCCATACAGACAAAGCAGATTAGCAGTTACTTAGCACTGGAGGGGCAGAGAAATGGGAGTGACTGCTCGTGGGTACAGATTTCTTTCTGGAATGCTGAAAAAGTTCTAAACTTAGATTGTGGTGCTGGTCACACAACTCTATGAATATACTAACGCCACTGAATAGTACTCCAGATATAAATGGGCAAATTTTACAGTACCTGAACTACATTTGAAAAAAAAATAATAGTAAGAGTTCAAATATTAGAGTCCACCAGATGGGATTTTGAGCCCTCGTTCAATGAATCGCTGAGCCACGTGGAAGCCTTGTCGTGCTGAGAGTGTGTCTTTTTCGGCATCATCTGTTGGTTCCTGTCATTTGGAATCAATTTCCTTTCTCTTCCCTCACTTACCAATGCTTAATAAAAGAAGGATCTGACAACAACTTTGCCCCTGGGGCAACCTGCCCTCTGCTCTACAAAGCACCGGCCATTCTACACTGGCTCTAATGAGGACGCTGCCCTCCTTGCCAGGGGGTCCTCTAGTCCCAGATACCCCAGGGCCCTGACCATAGGAAGAGCTGAATGTCCACGCCAGGGCAGAAGGACCCTCTCTGCTTTACAATTATGCGCCGTTCTCGCTCGATTGTAAGACTCACTGCAATGCATTCTTCCTGCCACCTGCCTGACCCTCCTCTGGGTTTAGATCCTCCCTGAAGGGAGAATGGGTCTCACTGCAAAAAATAAAACAAAAAACCTCCTCTCCTCTCAGGATGCCTTGAACATAGTACATGCTGTGTGAAATATATGTATTTTGAATCAGAGAAAGAGATACTCTTCCTACTCAGGGCTGGGAGGCAGCTGCTGCTTCTGAAACAATTTTCCATTTAAACCTAGCAATAAATGACAACTCTGGAGCAGGAAGAGAAAGCACACAGCTCCTGAGGCCAGAGCTCAAGCCCCCAAAGGGCAGGACTTTGGCATTAAGGGCATACGTGTGCGGACGTGTCCTGGAGGAGACCCCTCCCTCTGCCCAGGCTGGACTCCACCTGCAAAATCCCCCTCGGGAAGGGGCTGAGAACAGTATAATGCAGCGGGACAAAGAAGCCCTGTGGTCCCAAATAGATCTCCTTCATTAGTAAAAATTCCAGTAGAATTTCTGGGCTCTCTGGCTTCTGATTAGCAAGCTGCTAGAATCATCTGTCTGAACAACAAAGGTTATGAGCACAGACTGCAGGACTTTGCGCCAGACACTGGGGAGAAGGTACTAGAACAATGGTCTCTGTTCTCGGGGTCCTCACAGGCTGAAAGGACCAGGAGTGAGGAGTCAGAAAGAGATCGGGAATTGACAATGATGAGGGTGTCACAGAATTGACAATTACAAGAGTGTCACAGGTGTGATCCTTGTAAACACAGAGGGCTGGGAGTACCTAGCTGTGTGACCCCCAAGGGAAACCTTAAGAATGAGCTGGAATTTAGCAGGCTGATGAGAGGCACATCTTGGGCACGGGTGTCAGCTTTTGCAAAGGCAACAGAGACCTGAGAGCTTGTGAGCCTAGCCAACCACAAACAGTTCTGTGTGCAGGTACCTAAGGCTGATGGGCAGCCTAGAGAGGAGCCTTACACATCTGGCCCAGGATGCTGACGGTCCTTCAGTGCATGTGCAGAGGAGCGAAACTGCGACACCGGCTACAGCGTGGATGGGTCCTAAAGACTTTATGCACAAAGCCAGTCACAAAAGGACAAATACTGTACAACTCCACGGAGAGGAGATACTTCTTGTAGCCAAATTCATAGAGATAGAAAGTTAAAGGGTGGCTGCCAGGGCTGGGGGAAGCGGGGCATGAGCAGTTAGTGTTTAATGGCCACAGAGTTTTAGTTTGGGAAGATTGATGGATGGGCGCAATGGTGGCACAACCCTGTGAAAGTACTTAATGCCAGTGAATTGAACATGTAAATGGTTAAAATGCTGGTTTTTGTTATGTATATTTTACCACAAAAAAAAAATTTTAAAGGATACACCCCGGAAGCGTGGTATTCTGATGGACACATGTCCAGGACCACCCTTCTCTCATCTATGGAAGTTCAGAAATTTCAGCCTGTTTTGCACTGATGCAGTAGAGGAACCCAGCACCTATGGGATAATCTAGCAGTTTTCAGTAGCTGTCACCTCTTGAAAGAGGTGAACCTTCCAATTACAAAATTTCCCCCTTATCCCCTAGGTTTTTTGTTTTGTTTTTTTTTAAACAAATGTCCCTAATTTTATCCCTTTGGGTTGAGGGAAGAAAGGCGACAGCTGAAACAGCCAGGCTTCCTTTTGATAACTTGCTCCTTCTCCTAATTAACAAGACCCTGCACAACTAAACATCTGCCAACTTCAAAAACTTTCACAGTGATGAGCTTTGATCACGGTGGAGTACACGGTATCTGTGCTGAACAGAAGAACTGCACACAGCCAAAATCAGACATCGTTCGCTCCAACTCCACTCAACTCAATTCAGCCCTGTTGAAGATTGTTGGGAGAGTTAACCCCAGGCCAGTAAGACACAGTCATTGCCAACTGGGAGGTGCGCCATGGGCTCCCCTCTTCCAGCACACACCACGTTCGCGGACAAGCGGATGGGAGTGGCATGTTAAATTCTATCCTTAAATGTTTAACGTTTCTTAGAAGAGATTTCTAAAACCTACCTTTGATAATTCTAAATTTTACATATTTGATTTCTATTTGAAAATGACCCTTTCTTGATTTTCCTTCTGTCTCTTTGGGTGTATTCTCACAAAATTCAGAGAGAACGGTCATTTTGTGAGCTCATCCAACAAGTGCTGTCATGCTGTTACACCACTTCATGCTTCCTGAAGAAAGTGACAAGGTATATCCTGCCACGGCTTTAGTCACTTATACAGTGACTTACAGTTACTTGTAACTGTGGGTGCATCCAAACGGTTGATTCACACCCTTCGCTTACACCCCGACTGAACTGTCTCACTCTAGCAAGCATTAAGAAAACACCACCACGTGTTACTACTTCACGCGATCTTGTCTCAAGAGAAGTGCCAATCCCACCGTGTTGGTGTTTGAATGTAAAAGACAAACATGGCAGGAAAAACTCAGAGTCAATTCAAATGGTGGGGATGTCTGTGAACCACAACCGTTCTCCTCTCTGGAGTCATTAGTGCTAATTACTAACAACTACCCTGGTGATGAGCGCTGGCAGTCACTTAGCTGCTAATTGGCTTCAATTTACCGCTCTGATTGTGTGGTCACAGGTATGTATTCGCTTGGGGAGCGAAGAAAAAGAGCAAGGATGGCAGGTCTTAGGCTGTTCTTACAAAAGGTATCACCTGCCTGAAATGTTCTGCCCAACCCACTGGGTCTTAAACTTCCCCACGTGTCCGAGTCACTGGGAAGGTTACTGAAGCACAGGACTGCAGCCACCCCGCCTCCCGCCACCAGGAAATTCTGATTCAGCAGGTCTGGGGCGGAGCCCAAGAATGTGACTATCTAACAAGTTCCCAAGTGGTGCTGATGCTGCGGGCCCTGGGCCACCTGTTGAGAACCACTGGCCTCACCACGACTCTCCTAACCTCAGCCGAAGCAGCAGATTCTGCCTCTCCTGCCTCGGGTGTCCCACCCCCGGAACAGGGTCACAGCGGCCACCCCCCCACAACACTGCACAGTGGGCAGAGCTATATTTAACAGGGGGCCGTCCACTGAAAGGCGGGGATGCTAGAAATGCATTGTCTGCCTGCCCCCAACCTAACGGGGCATTTTACAGTCTCTCTATTCTGCTTTTCATTGACATGAAGTGAATCACAAAGAGACCAAAGGAGAAGCGGGCTTCAGTTACTCTGAGGACTTGGCAAATAGGAAAAAAAAAAAAAAACGTCCTGTGCTTCACTGGGAGGACCCATCCCCTACTGTCTCTTTAGGAACATTTTCAACCCAAAGATGTGTGAATGTGTGAATACAATAACAAAGTAAAATAATTACTCTGGCCCCTATCTAACAGGTTAGGGAATAAACTGAAGGAATTGTTCCATTCAGCAAAGCACCACAAGCACACAACGCGCAAGGAATAAAGGGTATAAACGCGGGCATACTCACTGCCATCTCTTAAGCACCCCACACCCAAGCAGTGTCAAGGTGTGAGTCCTGGCCCCTGCGGCCCCCGTGGCAGGGCCAGTGATGCAAGCAAATGCGGACACAGCAACCGCTGGGCTCCACACTCCCTCTGGGCACTTGGCACGCATCTGCTTATTTAATCACCAGCACAACCCTGTGAGTTAGGAACTTTTAAAGACCAGGAAACTGAGCCACAGAGAGGCTAGACAACTTGGCTAATGCCACTCTGCTAATAGAAGATGGAGGTCAGATGTGTGCCCATGCTCCCCGGCCCCGGAGGCATGCACGCACCACTGTGCTGTCATGGGGACACTCTGCTGGTGAGCGACATCGCCCATATGCTGACGGATACAAAGACCAAAGCCTGCAGAAGGTTACAAATGCATGTAGCGTTTGAGCTGAAGTCTGTGCTGCACACCCAGGGCTCTCCGATGATGGGCACTCCAGAAAGCAGGCCAGGCTCACACACAGAAGCATGCAAAACAGGGTGGAGGGGCCGTGACAGCACAAGAGTGTCAAGCCAGCCATCACACACAAGGCGACTTTCTTCCCCTTCGGCTGATGGGTTATTAAATGACTAATGAGACCGATCTGGAGGAGCCAGATTTTTGCTCCCATTTGGACAGATGTTTCCACATGTGGCAGCTGCACTCGGGTATCTTCACATGCAGCTTTTACGGCTCCTTGTTCCTTACGCTGACGGTGCCACGCACGGGAGTCGTACCTGTGTGTGCCCTCCCTTGTGCCTGTACATGGAGTGGTCCGGAAGCTTCACACCTTTCATGCTAATAGTTGAGCCTCCTTTACACTGTTGAGGAGGCCCGAAGGTTTTGACGCAGACAGCGCTGGTGGCGTTTCCCTGGCAATTAAAGAGGTTTTCTCCATGTTATCCACGTTGCTACTACAGACAGCAAAAGCAGGAATCAGCTTTGCATCATAAATCCCAGAGCATCTCTGGCTGTTATCATAGTTCTCAAATAGGCTAGGGATTTAGGTGAATTAAGTTTCACCACTGAGATTAATTCCATAAAGAGAGGACGACTCCAGTCTAGAGCAGGGATGTTTGCAAGCCCGTACGGCAGGGGTGGAACGTTCCACCGTGGAGAAGGGCGCGGTACAAGGGACGCGTTCACATGGAGCATATCTTCTCGCCTCCTAACCGTCTCCATGGCATCCTGCATCTCATGTGAGGCCACTTCCACCTCTCCATCTTGGTAAGACAAATCTGAATGATGTCACGGTTGCTTTTTCCCTGCGAAACAGAATGTCATTTTTCTACTTAGCGGCCAGCCTTTCCTCCTTCGACTCCACCAGAGGAGATGCTTTTGTCAAACTGTCCAACTGTAACGGCCACCCACACACGCGGATGGGACCACAGTGCATGGAATGATGCACTATTCCATCTGATCTCTTTATTTCACAGGTAGGAAAACTAAAACCCAGGAAACGGAATCATTTTCTTGCCAGTTGGCAGCAGGTCATACAATTAAAATAATTCTTTTGAAAACCACTATTTTTCCCTTTTGATCAAAACCACCCTGTTCAAGAAAAAAAATCAGTCATGGGCAGAACTTCATTACGAGAGAAAAACATTATTAAATTTACCTCTGCTCAGGCTCTCTCTGACATCGTCTGTTGCGCTATGAAGTGGCCCAAGCCTTTTAAGGAGAAAACTGACGATATACATTAAGAACCTTAAGAAAATTCAAATCCTTTGACCCAGAAATTACATTCTGCTAATTTATAGGAAATAATGACTCTGAAAGAAGGAACGCCACATGCTAAAGAAATTCAACAAAGTCTTAATTAAATCTAGCAAAAAAAAAAAAAAAAAGTCAGAAACATCCTGATTGGCCAAAAATAAGAAGAATGTCTTAAAATAATGATGATGATGTGTCACTAGATGGAACATGACCCAGCCAGGGAAAATGAGAGTTATGAAGATCAGGCATGTTGAGTGAAAATAAAAAGCAAGAACCAGAATTGCAACTATCTTTAAAAAGGGGCAGAAAAATAAATTGGGAGTAACTGATCAAATAGTGGTGATCTCCAGCTAGCGGGAGAGGTAAGATTTCGGTCTCTCCCCTGATTTTCTCCAGTCCCTGACATATTCTGTGATGTGCATGCTTTATTCTATAATAAGAAAGCATATTAGCTGTTTTTTAAAATACCATTTTTAAAATGCCAGAGCCAGATGTGCTGTTTCACTCCATCCAAGGCTTTTGCAAAAAGAGATGCCTAACACCCGAGGATCCCAGAGGATGCAAACCCTGCATCCAGATGCCTCTGTGGGTGACACACAGGTAGGAACTCAGGCTGTCAGGACATGTTCTGATGGGACCATTAATCAAATGCTCACATAAAAGTAAGTAATATCAAAGAGAAGGCCCTGCAGGAGACGAGCCTTTCTGCAGAAAAGGAGTCATGTGCTGGCTCAGGAAAAAAATAAAAATTAAAAAAGGCTTGTTGCAAATGCAGCTGGTTAGTAAGATTAATGAAAGGAGAGGCCACTTCGCATGGCGGTCAATCTTCAATAATTTAAGGGTAATCGAGACTAATTTCAAGGCAATAGGAAAAGCTACCCATGTCCAAATTTTGGCTGGGATTCCTCTGTGTGCTAAATGGGCTAACTCACAGGGCAAGTCCAGCACTCTGGTTCCTATTGCAGGCTGTCACAGGGCCAGGGCCTGAGTCTTACAAATGGCAGGTGGACGACACAGACCAGAAGCAAGAAACGGGTGCTCCCGCCCCGGGAAATTCTAAGTGGTGCAGACAGAGGAGCAGAGCCAGGAGGGGGGCAGGGAGAGGCAGCTTGCAAATGGAAATAAAAGAAACACCATGCAAACGAGGAAAGGAAGTAAAATCTCCCTGGATTACAACACGACTGCTAGGATTCTTGCATCGGAAGGGGCAGGAGTTCTGGGCCTGGAGCACTCCAACATGCAAAAAAGCAGCCGGTCCCAGGGGCTAGAACCCTGGCCGCAAGGTTGCAGTGAAGCGTAGAAAGCTCTGGACACCTGAAAGCTGGTGTGTGTGTGTGTGCGTGCGTTGTGTGTGCGTGAGCACGCCCCAGTGATTATGCCTACATTCATATGCACAGGTATATACACATAGACTTACGTGCACAGATATAATATATATTCATATACACATTATACGGGCATATTTCATTCTATTGCACTTAGCAGATACTGCATTTTGTACAGACTGAAAGCTTGTGGCAACCCTGTGTGGAGGGAGTCTACTGGGGTTATTTTTCCAAAAGCATCTGCTCACTTCATGTCTCTGTCACATTTTGGTAATCCTCGCAATATTTCACACTTCTTCATTATCATTATATTTGTTACGGTAATCTGCGATCAGTGATCTCTGACATTGCCACTACGACTCACTGAAGGCTCAGCTGATGGTTAGCATCTTTTTAGCGATAAAGTATTTTTTAATCATACTTCTTTTTTTTAAGGCATAATGCTGTGGCATACTTAATAGACTACAGGAGCGTGTAAACATAATTTTTATATGCCCTGGGAAACCAAAAATTCATGTGGCTTGCTTTATTGCAGTATTGGCTTCATTGCAGTCGTCTGGAACCCGCCTGCGATATCTCCGAGGTGAGCCCGGACCAACGTACAGATGCAGACGTCTCTGACAGCCACACTCGGTCGGCCAGTCTACACGTGGAGGAGAGACAGTCATCCGCGTTCCAACACTATTGAAACTGAGTCCGAAACAAACACTTCACTTTATCAAAGGGACAGCCGAGGTCCAGAGAAAGTGACCTGCCCAGGGTCACTGAGGCTGTGATAACACGGAGGAACAGACAGCGTCACGTGACCAGCATGGACCAGGCCCTGGCTGTCGACTGAAGGAAAAAAAAAAAAAAGCACAACCTAAAAATTGAAAGTTATGCTTTATTTGGAGAACTTTCTGAGGACTTCGAGTCCGGGAGACAGCCCCTTCGGTCTGAGATTCTGCTCCGAAGACATAGGGGAGCCAGGATATGTAATAGTTCTTGCAACAAAGACTCGGTAGTCGGAATATCAAAAGATCACTGTTAATTAAAGAAAGCCAGACATCTCCAGTTAAGGAAGTTAGTGCTTTTCTATGCATGGGAAGAGGCAGAATTCTGGGCTCATCGAGATCATTCCTTTGCTCTGCATCTTAGCTATTTAGGGCCGGTGTTCTGTTCTTCCACATCCCGAGTCCCCTCAGGGGGCACTGCTGGGGGTGGCAGCAGAGGCTGAGGACTTGGCAGGGGGCTGCCTGCTTGCCTGCCTCCCGAGTTCCCCTCGGGCTCACCGTCGGGGCTGCCACAGGGCTAGGAGCTTTACGTGCAGTGTCTCCTTGGTGGCAGATGGGCTTCCTACCCTTAACCCTCCAGACGAGGACAAAAACAAAACCAGACTGACCTTGAGAAGTTACTTGCTCAAGGTCTCAGCAAACAGTAGAGCCAAGATTGGCCCTCATGCAGGGTGACCTCGGAGCACAAGCTCTTGATCCCAGAGTCACTCTTGGTGGTGGTGAGGCCTGGACACCCACCTGGGTCTCTAGACCCTGGGTCCCAGCGCTCCTTCCTTCACAGCGTCCGTTACAAGCGGCTTTGCCAGTTTTCACTGATCCATCTGGACCTCGACAGACAGGAAGCCCACCCAGCCAGGAGGCTCCTCCTGGCCATCTACGTAAACAAGCCCCAGAGGACAGGGGCTTGGTTTGTTGGTGTCCACTGCTGTTTCTGGAGGGGTCGAAAGAATCCCTGGCTTGTGGTAAGTGCTCAACACATGCTGTTGAATGTATGAATTGATTTTGACAGCGATCAGAGAACAGGAAGCCAGGACTGTCTTTTCCAGAATGTTGGCACTGAGAGCAAGTCCAGGCTCACCCAGCACACGTTCAGGAGGGAGACTCAGAAGAGAGGCCTTCGTTTTACAGACTGGAGAACCCAGGAGAGGGGGTGGCGGTCCCGTCACCACGGTTCAGCTAGCACCGCTCGCCGCACGACAGGCCAATAAACCGAGAGATGAGCTGTTGGGGCCAGGAATAGCAACTTTATTCAGAAAGCCAGCAGACCAAGAAGATGACGGACTAATGTCCTAGAGAACCATCTTGCCTGAGTTAGAATTCAGGCTTCTTTTACGCTAAAGAGGGAGGGACTAAAGTCAAACATTCTCTGGTTTCAGTCAGCCTCCGGGGAGGCGATGTGTTCATTTCTTCCTGTCTGCAGCCATTCACAGGTGGGCCTGGTCAGGATGTTTCCTGCGAGCTAAGCAAAGGTATTTTAGCTTAATGCTCATTACCTGGGAGGCAGGTTCCCAGAGATTGGCCATTATGCATAATTTAAGCTTATAGCTGACATCCCTTTAGTGATTAACTTGTAGCAAAAGCAATAGAATCCAAAGGTTAGAGTTAAAACAAAACAAAACAAAACAAAACAGAACCAACATGGAGTCGGATTTGTTCTTCCCAATTACAGTCCTTTGACTTAATCTGCCCAGAAGGCAGTGCTCAGGAAGAAAAGGACTTAGCCTCCTGATGGGCAGGCCTGTGCAGCTGCCACCACGCCGGCATGTCCCAAGGTACCCCTCCCGGATCAGTGGTGTCCTGTGATGAGGCCTGGTGAACTCGTTTCTTGTGGCCTAGTAAGTTTGTAGGATGCAATGTGTATTAGCATACGCAGGGCTCTCAGAGTCCTGAGGTCAAGAATCGGGTTCCCTGGTCTAACCCACAGCCCCTCAGAGTCCTGCTACACAGCAGCTGTCAACACGCCTTAGAAAGGAGTGTGTTTTACAGACAGAAAACAAACTGTGGTTACCAGGGGGAAAGGGGGGGAGGGAGAGAGAGATTAAGAGTTTGGGATTAACAGATACACATCACTATATATAAAATAGATAAACAACAAGGTCCTACTGTATAGCACCGGGAACTATATTCAATATCTTATAATAAGCCATAATGGAAAAGAAACTGAAAAAATATATATATAACTGAACTGCTCTGCTGGGCACCTATAACTAACATTGTAAATTGACTACATTTCAATAAAAAATAAAAATAATAAAAGGAAGTAGTGTGTTTTAGCAGATTCTCAAAAATCAGTGATGAATTCAGCCTCTGTCACTACAAGGCCCTTTCTCTGTTTCACGGTCAGGGTCCTGAATCTTACGAACGGCATCCAGAGTGGAGACCAGGAGGAGGGACATGCTTCTGCCCAAGAAGGGCAGGGATAAGCAGGTGGAGTTGACAGCAAACCCTCCCCATTTCCGTGCCCCTGGGCTTGCCTCCGGCAGCCGGCAAAAAGCCCCCCGACCTGCGTCCTCCGCATGCACCTGTGGGCCACAGTGTACGCCCCGCAAGGCGCTGGCTCTAAAGAGAGCAGGGAGCCGTGCCAACCGAGTCCCAGCCCTCTAACACCTTACGCTTCGCTGGGTGAAAACAGCAACAAATAATAAAAGAGGAAATATATAATGAAAGTCCCATCTCTGCTGCAAAGGGTGCAGGGAGGGTGAGCAGGGAGGCTAGGTGTCACTGCTAAATGACCTCTGAGCAGAAACCCAGGGGAAAGGGGGCAGTGAGCTCCAAGGCGATCTGGAGACACAGTCTTCCAGGCAGAGGAATGGCAGGTACGAAGCCATGACGCAGGAGTGTGCCGGGCGTGTGCCTGGTGTGATGAAGGCACGGCGGGCGAGAAGCCCCGGGGGCTGAAGTGCGGTGACGATGAGGGAGGAGCCCCACATCCCAGCATCCCTGCCACGGCCGGCTTCAGGGTCCTGTAACCTGCGTGGCCACTCGGGGCCCCATGCTGAGAAGAACCCTGCTTGGGTCAGCGCTCTGCTGTCACCATTCTGGAATTCATAACAACTTCTGTAAAAGGGCCCCGCATTTACTCTCACCCTGGACCCCACCAATGACAAAGTTGGTCCAGCCCCTGGCTCTTCCATTCACAGAGGACTGACCAAGATTACCCTCAAGAACAAGGCCTGTATTAACCGGGGGCAGGGCCCCAGCTTTCTTCTGTGTAAGCACCTTTGTCCCCATTTACCAGAGAGTGATGACAAGAATCCCACAGAAGTGCCCATGGGGACACCATCATTTTCTTTTTAAATGTTTATTGGAGCCTCAAAAAAAAAAAAAAAAACACTCTTGTGTTGGGGCCTGGGCCTCCAGAATGCTGCCAACTCTCCTGTCTACATTAATAGTGGGAGTGGACGTGTGGATAATTCAGAAGAGCTGATGAGCACGCCCGGCTCTGGAAGGTGGCATGTGGCTTTCCTTTCTGCGTGTTCTCCTGAGTGGTGAACAGGTCCTGACTTACCGTCTGGAGGCCACACAGCCTGAGCCACAGGAGGGCCAACTCTAGGTTACTTTGGGAGCCCACCATAGGATGAAAAGCTGGGGAGTGGTTACAAGTGCATCCTTCATTGCCAGCTCCCCTTCCTCCATCACTGCCAGTCAAGTATGATGGACACGCTCTAACCTCTGGGACAGTTTCCCTCTGAGACAATGACGACCTCTGTGGAGCAGTTCCACCAAAAAAAATGCACCTAATACACAATGAATTTTCTGCACGACTTCTGAGGAGGGTCTGAGAATTGTCGTAGTCTGTCCGTGGACCCCAGATAAGGCGGCCTGATTTGGGAATGGGGTTGCCTGCAGGGAGCTGGCCCAGCCCCTGCCCTGCGTGTGCATCAGACACGTGCTGTGTACCCTAAGGGGGAAGAGGTAGGTCAGGGTCGATAACGGTGGCTTCCTCTGGAGAAATGAGGCCACAAAGCTGGACCCCAGAGATCAGAGTCTAGACATTACGAGTGGAATTAAATGAGACCAAAAGTTCATGTCCCTTGCTGTCTTAGATAACTCCAACCCCTACCGACTTTGCTGTGATGGAGGGCTCCCTCTTCCCAAGGCAGTGGGATCCAAGGAGAGACCTGAAGAAATAGAGCCAAGAAGACAGCCACGGGGTAGCTTTAAGCCTCAGGCTAGGGAGCCAGCGTCACGGCGAACGTGTACTGGGCACTCTTTGCTAAGTGCCATTCTAAGTAGCAGAGACGCACTCATGTGAGTCTCACACGAGCTTTGTGAGTCAGATAGTGGTGTTACCATCCCCATTTTACAGATGAGGAAACTGGGGCTACTCAAGTTAACTCATCTGCTCCAAGCCACACAGCCAGTAAGCAGCAGACTCAGACCTGAGCCCAGGCAGATGGGGCCTCCCCATTCGTGTTGACCATTTCCACATCCTGTGTACTGTTTACCCGCCGGGGCCCCCCCAGGCCAGCCAGCCACAGGCAGTCCCCGGGGACAGGAGCCAACGAGTGAGAAGTGAGTCTGTAGTAAAGAAAGTGCCAGACCTACCCTGGGGGACCTGCCGGGGGACTGGGATGTGGTGGTGGTCGTCGGTAAAGGTTTAGACTCTGATTGCGCTCTGATACACCCAGCAAGAAGCACACAGACGTGCAAACGTGCAAATGGAAAACCCCACTTAGTCAGCTACTTACAACGTTTCTAGGAAAAGAAAAAGAGACGGTTTCGCTTATAAACAGATACCACGGTCAAAGGATACTTGGGTTTTTGGTTTTCTGCAGGAAGGAAGAACCCCATGGATATGCGGAGGATGGTGAGTGAAAACCCAAGACTGAAGAGTTTCTCACTTAGCACTGTGATCTCTGGCCCCTGAGCTGCCCACACGTGGAGGACACACACACCCCAGAGCAGGACTCACCCCAAAGGAGACCAGCTAAGGCTCGGATCCGGTCCCAGAGACTGGAAGTGCCACTGGGCTTGGGATTTGCAAGTTACACTTTAAAAATCCACTTGTGCCAGAAGGGGGCACTGTTACCTCTGAAACCCGCCTTCCGCTACAGGCCCTGAGGCTGGTTACCTGAGTTGATAAAAATCAAGCAGACCCTGCAGATCCTGCAGGTCCCATATCAGATTCCACTTTATCAGACTCCAAGCTCCCGGTCTCCCACCCCTGAGGAGTTTACCTCCTAGATCAAAAAAAAAAAAAAAAAAAAAAAAAAAAAGAAAAAGAAAAAGAAAAAAGATTCCTTCCAAGATTTTCTCTAAATCACTGCTATTTTTACATCCCCGACTGAAGGAAGGCTGTCACTTAACCAAAAAAAAGAAACTTTATATTTTAGAAGCAAAGGAAAAAAAAAAAAAAGAAGAAGAAGGTCTTTTTACAGGTCTGGTCTGGACTGGCTACATCACCAATCCACATTCTGTTTTTAATTTGGGCATAAAAGAGAACGTTTACAAGTTTTCTTAAGGAAAGGGGGATTTGCATCTTCCTGATATTCATTTAAAGAGCATTCTCTTCTGAGGGTTAAAAAGTTGCTCTGGCTGGCTTCCTCTTGTAGCCAAAGAGAGCTAAGAGACTAAGAAACAGTCCACCTATTACAGTGCTTCTTAAACTGCTGTGGGTCTGAGATGCACGTGCGGAGTTGATAAAATATTCTTCCCTGGATCCCACAGTTGTGCAGAAAGGACCCTCCAGGCTCCTGTTTCCAACAAGCATCACAGGTAACTCAGGCCTTTCTGTGCAGAACACAGACTGGGTTATCTGTAGCTCACGGCCCTGTGCACACCACCCGCCTGGACACAGGGCAGAACCACGGTCAGTTCCCTGACTGCTTCCACATCTCTGAATTCTAATCCCAGCCGGCTCTGCCTGACTCCCTAATGTTTTCTGCATCTTCCTGCACTGGCTTCAGCAACGCTCTGTGAAACACAGCCTGACAGAAGTTGGTGGGCTGCTGAGCAAAACACAAGGCATTGTTCTGTGACTTGTTCTGTTTGAGCTTCTCTTCCCTTATTTGTAAAAGGACACCTACTTCCCTTCCTTGGTAATTTAGGGAAGGCACACCAACCTTCCCATTTTATTCTCATCATTGCACTTATCAGTGATCTCCTGCCTTTTTCACATGCGTCCCCCTTTGCTGAAGGGAAAACTTGAATTTGAGGCATCTGTCCCCAGCACCTAGCAAAGTGGAGTCTTGAGGATTTACTGGTACTGTCTGCCTAACTGAAAAATATGATATTCTGCTGGCTTTGAACTATAAGTTATCTCAGGACATGGTGAAAAGGAAGCACAGAGGGGGCATTTGTGGTTCTGAGAAATTTTGTCCCAGAAGTAGGACACTGTATCAGTTAGCACTGCTGTGTAACAAATCACCCCACACATAGTGGCTTGAAGGTGCTGGTGGGCAATGTGGCCTGACTCAGCTGGGCTGCTCTGGATCTGGCTGGGTATGACTGATCTCTTGGCTGGTCCTGCTCAGCATCTCCCCTCAGCTGGTGCATCAGCTGGCACTAGCTACTATATGATGGCTTTGCCAGCCCTCATAAGACAGCTCAGGTGACAGGGGCTTCGATCTGCATGGTCCCCCACCCTCTGACAGGCTCGCCCAGGCTTGTTCATATCATGGCAGAAGGCTTCCAAGAGCAGCAGGACGGTGAGCCCCAGTGCAAGCACTCTCAGGTCTCTGCATGTAGCATGTTGTCTCCTGTCCCATTCGCTGAAACAAGTGACAAGGGCTGCCCAGATTCTTCTTCTTGATGGGAGGGGCTGCAAAGCCATGGTCCAGGGCACAGGCATAGGGAGGGGAAGAACTTTTGGCCATTTTTGCAAATGTGCACACATGTTCACGAGCATATGCATGTACTGTTTTCTACTCATATCCCGCAGGAAAGTACTCGCAGTATGTCTGCAAGGGGAGCTGGGAAGTGTTTTCCTGTCTGCTAAGCCACTTTCCAGCTGCATCTGTATTAGTGTGGAAGGGGAAAATGAATCTTGGTGAACAGTTAGCCGCCTCTATTTCAGGAATTTTGTCAAGACTGCCAAATAGGAGTCTGTAGCAGGCTGTACCCATTTGTGTTCCCACCAGCAAAGCCCGAGGGGGCCCTGGCATCACCAACAGAATGTGTTCCCGAATTTACAGATTTTCACTAACCTAAGAGTCCAAAAATACTATCTTGATATATTTTTTACTTGCATTACTTTCCAAAAAAATTTTGAGAAGGGGAAGTTGAGTCTCTTTTTATGTTTAAGGACCATTTGTATTTCCTCCTCTCTGAACTATCGATTCATATTCTTTGACCATGGTTATTGGTCTTTTTCATATTAATTTCCAGGAGCTCTTTGTCTATAATTTTGAGATTAGCCCACTGTCTGTGACATGAGTCATAGGAATTTTCCTCTGGGTACATCTTAATGACAGCCACTACATTAGCCACCGTGTGGCTGCCCTCCTGTTTTAAATGTCACCATTTGTCAGAAGCCTAATAGAGGTAACACCTACTTAGATGCTATGCCATTATTTGCACTGTCTATCATATCATTTACTGTTTTCTGTTTGCATCACTATTTCCTAGTGATTTCTCCCAGGGTAAAGTCTTTTAAAATTTTTTTGAAATAATTAAAGATGCACAGGAAGTTGAAATATAATGCAGAGAAGTCCCATGTACTCATCACAGAGATGTCTTTGATGGTGACGTCTTGGATAGCTACAGTACAATATCCAAACTGGGAAATTGATGTGAGTACCACGTGTATATACCACCTTGTCGTATGTGTAGATTCATGTAACCATCACAGCAATCAAGATACATCACCACGAAGATCTCCCTAATTCAGCCCTCTAAAAATCACAGCCTCTCCCTTGCACTTCCCCTGCATCCCACCATAATTCCAAGCTCCTGGAAGTCACTAATACTATTTTCTTTCTAATCTGTTTAGTTTTTCCTTCATACTTTTTCATCATATGAAATCTCCTTTAGTGCTCCAAGCATAGAATTAGGTGTAAAATTTGCTTACTCGAGCAGACAGAGCAGATTTCTGACTCATTCCTGGGATTACATCACATCTAACCCATCATCATTTTCTTGAGCTCCCACATTCTCTGCAACCACCCCTTTCCAGAACTACCTCAGGTGCCAGACAATGGTCTTCCATCCCAGAGGTCTCAGGGTCAGCCCGTCTCTTTTCTCACTCCAATGTGGGTGTGAAGAAATGGAATGACCCCTGGAGGTCTGAGATGGCGCCTTCCCTCTCCCTGATAGCTGAAGCCACCGGTCTACCAAAATTTGCAAGGCAGAGATTGAAAAAAATAACTCTCAAGTTAAACAGAAGTCATAAGGAGAGCTCAGCCCAATGGGAGAAGGCACAGTACAGGGGCCTTTCCCCCCATGTTTATCTACTAAATTCATCTCTGGTTGGCAGAGGGAGTTGGTTCTGGTAAAGAAACCCAGCAAGAGGGACTCTAGAGAATTCGTCTGAAGCACAGCAGGGCTGCTACCCCCGAGATGGTTAAGCATTTGTTAATTTAGTACAGAGCCCTTGTGGCTTAGGGAGGGTTTCGATGTTTCATCTTGGTCTAGAATCTTTCCATTAAGCAGAGTCTTGTCATAAAGCTCGAAGTCTTACCTCTGTTGAGAGAAATAATTAGGGCTGGGAGGAAAGAGGACAAGACTCAACCCTGACCCCATTCTGGAAGGTCTCCTAACAGACTCTTCCATCAAGAACAGAGGGGTCCCTCAGCCTTCTGGCAATCGTGTGCTCAGTTGGACCCTTTAAGATCTAGACCCAGAGGAAACACGTCTTCAGTGAAACAGCCTCCTAGGCAAATTCCAGCACCCCCCCTCCGGGCCATGGTGTCAGCACAATCTACAGCCTGGAAAGTGTGACCTCCAATAAGAGACCAGAGGTGTTCAGAATCTTGATTGTGACTGCCGTGCAAAGGAAAAAAAAAAAAAAAAAAGAGAGAGATGGAAGCAAGTCGAAAGCTGTAGGAAACAGCTCCTCAAATAATTCTGCAGCATGTCACTGAAAATAAAGGAAAACAAAAGCAAGTGATACACAACGTGAAATTAGGATGCAGGCCCCAGGCATGGGAAGCTATCCATTAGATAGTATCCTGCCTTTAGTTCATGGGTAAACAACTTCATCTGTTCCCAGGTGACCCCTCTTACCGGGGGTCCTCTGTGTTTCAACCCAGCGCCCTGGACCCACTCATCAGGTCTGACCTGGTGCCCAGAGTGGCTGCAGTGATGAGATTCTGCAGCTCTCTGCTCCACATTCGTCACGTGTTTCACCTGTCTGATTAGCTGGCATGCAATGAAGATACAGAGCATTGGTATTCTCCGCACACGAAACAGCTCAGTCTAAGATAGAACTTTGCAAATGATGCGGTCACTTTGGCACAGTTTGGCAGTTCCTCAAAATGTTAAACACGGAGTCACCGTATGACTTAATGATTCCATTTCTAAGTACATTCCCAAGAGAACTGAAAATATACGTCCACACAAACCCTGAGCGTGCGAATATTCATAGCAGCACCATTCACAGTGGCCCAAAGGTGGAAACGACCCAACTGTCTATCAGCTGATGAACACATTAAAAAAATGTGGCTTATCCATACAATGGAATACGATTTGACCATAAAAGGGGATGAAGGACAGATACACACTACAACATGGAAGAGCCTTGAAAACACTATACTCGGTGAAAGCAGCAAGTCATGAAAGATCACATGTTGCATGATTCAATTTAGATGAAATATGCAGAATAGGCAAATTCTAGAGACACATTACTGGTTACCATGGGCTGGAGGAGAGAGAAAGATGGAGAGTGAACAGCTAGCGGGTAAGAGGTATCTAATCCGGGGTGATTAAAATACTCTAAAATTAGAAAGTGGCGATGGTTGCACAACTCCGACTATTTGAATATACTAAAATCATTGAATTGCACACTTTAAGAGAATATATTTTATGGTATATGAATTATATCTTTATAATGCTGCTATTAAAAAAAAAAGAAATAGAGCTTGTCCAGTAAATAAGTGGCTGCTAAAAAATTAGTATTAGGGGGAAAAAAATCGAAGCAAAGTTAACCAATATGCTTACAACTTGGAAGGTGAGCTAAAGTGATTGGTCTCCATCCCAGACATTACAAATGACAACAAAGAACCTTCTGCCCACTTTTCAGTGTCTTCCTCCATTCACAGCCTGATCCACTGCTTAGTCATTCATGTTTTGAGATTCAAGAAAACCAGAGGCAGGGAGATGACGTCTGCTAGTTCCGAAGAAGCAGAAGTGGCATCAGAATCTGGTCACTCACTCCATTAACCATTCATTCCTCCCAGAAAGATGTGTATGCCTACTTTGTCCACAGCACTTAAAGCTCTGTCTTCAAGAGCTTCTAGTCTAATGACAGAGGTGCACATGGGGACTTACATGACTGCAATGCAAGCTCTTAAAGAGGTTTGTTCTGGAAACAGATGGCATGTACATAAAGGAGAGATGGACCCTGCTTGGCTTCGGGAGAGAAGGATGCACTTTGAAGAGTGGGTGATGTTCACATTGGTTTGGGGTCTTTGGAGGCATTGATCAGAGGAACCAGTCTAGGATGGTCATCTTAGTTTACACTTCAGTGAGGCTCCCCAACTAAGGGTTTGGCTTGGGGTGAAAATTCTGCAGAGTACGAGGTCCGGAGAGTGGCTGCAGTGCACGCAACACAGGACGGCGTCGGCACCGCATGGCGCCCTGGGAAGAGCTCATGCAGAGAACCCAAAACACAGTCCTTAAATCACATAGACCATTCAAGTCTTTTAGGGCAACTTTGATTTATTCTGTTTTCTTTTACTCTTAGGAAACCAGAACTTTTCATTTCCTGAAATCCCTTCTGTTCTCTTTGTATACTAATTAATCAAATGACTCAATTAAGCCATCACTTGATTAAAGAAAAAAAAAAACACCAGGCAAGGTGCTGGGAATGCAAAGGTGGTGTCACAGGCTTGCTCCTGTGCAGCTCACAGTTCAGCACAGCGCTCTCCAGAGTGTGGCCCAAGGACCACAGCCCTGCCGCCAAGGGAGGTGGTTAAAAATACACAGCCCAAGGACAAATCCTAGTAGGTCGGGGGAGCCAGACCTGGAAATCTGCTTTCCAGCAAGGATGCCCCATGTGCTTCTGGCTGGTGGTCCTGAGAACAACCCTGAGAAACACTGGGACAATGACAATGATACTATCCCGTGGCAGGGGCTCCCAAGGGCCAGGCGGCTGACGGCATGGATGCACAGAGGAAGGGCAGATGAGATCCATCCTTCCCATGGAGAGCCATTTTCAGATGACTCTTTCTCGGTGGGTGGTTGCAGGCTGGGGATCAGTTCACAGACTCCCTCAAAGATGAGCATCAGCATTAAACGCTGTTGTCGTCTTTCTCCATCAAGGTGACTTACCGTGTCTTGGTATCAGATGTGACAGCTCTGGATCCAGACTCTGAGTGCCACAGATTCTGAGGCTCCCAGGCTCCGCTGTGGATGATCACCTGCCCAGATGCTGACCCCATTAAAGGAAGGTGACAACACACACAGAAAGGGACTGTTTGGCCCCTTGGCCAAAAGGAGATACAATAACCAAAGGAAAGGATAAAAGAGTAGAGAGGAGGCCCATTCGGGGAGGAGGAAGAGTGAGTGAACTGGCATTTCTAAATGACAAATCACACCCCACCCCAGGGTGGGACACAGCCAGCTGTCAGCGGAGACGGGTTTCCAGTTTGGAAGAGCAGAGCAAACACCAGCTTTGGTGTCAGCATATTTCTGGACTTGAACAAATAGCTTCATCTTTCTGGGTCCCCTCAATTTTCTTCTCTGTAAAATCAGAACGTTAATATCGATCTCTCAGGCTGTTGGAAGGATTAAATATGGGGGGGGGGAAGGTTCTAGCAACAGACCTCCGCACAAAGTAACGTACCTGCTTTCTTCTTCAAACCATGGGTTCTAGGGGGTCAAATTTCGCAGAATTTCCAGTATTAAGGATAACAGTAGATTATTTAATGGGTGTCTACTAAACACCAGGCCTTGTTCTAAGCACTTAGCTTACAAGGAGTCACTTAGTCTTTAGGGCACCCCTGAGAGGCAGTTACTATTATCACCCCTATTTTTGAAGGTGGAGAAACTCACCAACTACAACAATTATTATATACCCACCAAGAACAAGGTGCAAGCCATCCTCTTTCTCTTTTCCTTCCCCAGTATCCTTTTTTTTTTTTAACTAGTCATGTCTTACCAGAAAAAGAATTCTCCAAAGAGGAAGTTGAAAACTTGTATTTTTCAGGAGAAGAAACGGCGATCCCACTCTAATCCCTGACTCATCGCCACTGAGTGTCATTATGGCCCTTTGCCTTGGCAACCAACCCCCTTGCTCTCTACGCTTCCCCCTGCTATGTGTCCCTTAGGTCAAACCAGCCCAGTGTAATCACAACTCCACCACTAAGGTCCACCAAAATGCAACAGCTAGAATTATCCTCCTCATTTACTGTGGACATGCCGTTACCCACATGGGATCCAGTCAGGAGCACCACGTGGGCATGTGGTGCCCAAAATGACAGTGGACAATGAAGTACACATGAGACAGAAAGTGGCCCTGATGTGTGTGGCTGATGGCAGGAAAGGCAGTGTGGTTCACAACCCACGAAACTGCTGCAGAAACTGGGCTGAACTGCTTCCCTGATGTTGGCCGTAGTTTCTCCCTCTGTGAAATGAGGGCAAAAGACTGGGCCATTTCTAAGGTTTGCCTGAACAGACAGCATCTGCGGTTTACTAGAAGACTGTGGTATGAGAAGCCAGATGGCAAAAGAAGCAGCATACAGGCTTCAGAGTCAAACCTAAACCTGACCACTGACTCTCCTTTGCTGTCTGTGTGTCCTTGGGAAAGTTACTTATCCTCTCTGAGTCTCCCTCTTCTCTCCTGATAAAGGAACCAAGCTTTTATGTTCAGGCAGGTGGAAATTCCCAATTTCAAGAAAGGCAGGCCTCTGCTGTTTCCTGGGTCTGACTAATAATCTGCATAAACCAGTCATGGTAATCCCCTTCCCTACTAGCAGTGATAGAATCCAAGATTCAGTCTATGACCAATTTCTAAACCATGGAAGGTAAAGGGAAGTCTGCCATGGAGAGTCTTCTCCTAAATAAAGAGTCAGGGCCTCTTGGAGAAAGAATTTTGGCCTTGCTTCTTCCTTCTTGCTTGAGACCCTGGGGAGAAGATAAGATGTCTGGGGTTATGGCAGCCATCTTGCAGCCAAGAGGCAAGCAGCACAAAGACAAAAACCCAACATGCTAAGAATGAAAAAAGATGGAAAGAATCTGGGGTCTTGATGATGATGTTGAGCTGCTGACCAGGCACTGGACTCCCTGCCTCCTTATGGCTTAAAGCACAGTTACCTGCAGCCAAAAGCTCTCCTAAGGGAAATGATATAAATAGCATTTGGCCTAGAAGACGATAAAATAAAGATGTGCATTTTCTGTCTGTAAAGACTGTTTTGCTGAGGCATTTTTTTAAGCTATCAGATAAATTTCCTAATAACACCATTTTTACATTTTTCTGCTGAACCAAAAATGAAAACAGAACAATCAGGTGAAAATTTCCTCCTCTTCCAGGCACTCTGTCCTCTCTGGCCTTACACAGTTCAGCTCACTTACGCACTGAGAAGCTAGGCATATTTGCCTTCTCACGACACCTGAAGACAGCTGCATCAGATTCACCACAGTACAGGCCCCACTCCAGTACCCACAGAATCTGAATCTCCAAGGATGGGGACCACGATCTGAAAGCTCCCCAGGGGCCACACTTTGATGTACATTCAAATGCAAGAAACATCAGCCTACATGATGGGCTCAGGATTCTGGTGCAATTATTTGGTTCTTTGGTCATTTTCCTGCGATTGGAAGGACAGTATCCTATTGACTGGCCATGAAGTACCACGGTGTGCACACCAGGAGTTCAGGCCCTACAGAGACTGACCCTCCACCCAGGCATTCAGTGGTGACAGGGCACTGATATCTGGTTCTCACGAGAGATGAGCCACTCTGGGAGACTGGCTTGTCCCGATTGTATCGCCGCCTCCTCCTCTATAACCTGACACTGGACCATATCGAGCCAGAGACACTGCACTTGTGGACAACTGGGACCCTCACTCCAAGTACAACCCTCTCACATAACATTACATCAATTAATCTCCTCTGTACCTGGGGGCTAGGCACCACTGTGACCTCCACTTCCTCTTGAGGAGTCTAGCCAAGATTAGGCTCAAGGTCATAAAGCTAGAAAACGGTAGAGTGTAAGGAAAGCTGGTTTGTGACTGTTGCCTGCTGCTGCCCCCAGGCAGAGGTTCTGGTAAACCAGGATCCTTTTTTCCTAGAGGAATGCCGACTATCTGGCCTGGAGTACAGAAGCTCCCAGGCAGCAGTGAAAGCAGACTTCAGTTACTTAAAGGACAGTCAGAGGAGACTCAGTCAACCTCGGCTATAAGGTCTCAAGGACAGAACTCAAATCAGAGACAGGAAGTAAGACAGCCATGGGGTTATGCTTATACAAGGTTGACTCAAGAGGCCCAGAAACAGAGAAGACTGTCTTCCTTCCAAGGGATGCAGACGACACAGGCCTCATGCCTGCCAGGCATTCCAGTGGATGCACACAACAGAGGCTGCACACCTGCAAGGCGGGGGTTATAAGGAAGGGCTTGAAGTCTCAGGACTACCAAGAAGATCCAGAAATCTGTTTTAGCCCAATTCTGAAATGAACTTAGATGCAACAGTGGTGTACAAACTCTGATATGCTTGGGACGTAGCGAACATTTAGTTAATATTTGCTAAGTAAGTGAACTGAACACAACAGGGGTGAGGAGGACCAGATATACCCTTTATTTCATCCCCATCATGGGCTACTGGTCTTAACCTCTGTAAGTCCTTCTTTTCTTGTACAATGAGCTCCACAGGCTTGTTAGTCTTCGCGTGTCCCATCTTCCTCATCTATAACACATGTTACGCTGATCTCTGTCCCCACAGGCTCCGGGTTGGGACTCCGCATGTAACAGGTGCTGGGCTTCACCAAAGGGTGATGAAGCAAAGTCATGGACTTTTACTGGGTCCATCTATCAGGGTACAGTCAGGAAACAGGAATCCCACACAGAGGAACCTTAATAAAGTGCTGCTAGCCAGGTATGGGGGCGCTGTAAAAGCAAAGAGGCAATACCGAGATACCCCGTGCATAGCACCTGCCAGGGACCACTGCCAGAGGGCTGAGCCAATACAAGGAAGGGGTTAGGACTGCTAGACTTTTGGAGCTCAGAAGGGGAGCCCACAGCACAAGGACCCAGCCTCTGAGAAGGGGGCACCCCAATGCAGGGCTGCAGACTGGAATGAACTGCACAACCAGACAACAAAGCCCTGGTGGGACGGTTCTGCCAAGAACAGACAGCGGACAAGCAGAAGCAGACCCTTCTCCCCCGCTGGCGCCCTCTTGCTCCAGTGGGGAGAACCTCCCAGGAGCCGCGGGCAACACTGATGTGTTAGCAGAGTCCCAGCCCAGGATCACAGAGCGGAGTCTGGAACGGTGGGTTGGAAACTGAGAGTAATGACCTTAAATGAGCACAGCAGGGATGGAGTCTCCCAGACGTCAGTGCCGGACTCTCCTGCTGGGTCGCTTCCCCAGAGACGGCCCAGTTTCCGGTCTGGAGGATGCAGAACCAGCCTGAACCTCCTAAGTACTAAGGAGAGGAGGCGCTGCTAAGGGGTCTTCTCTTTCAGGATGCAGACTTTCAGGTCATCTCCCTAGTTTCACTCCGGCGCCTGGCCCAGCCCCGTGAGTGCGTGGTGAGCTGTGTCCGGAGCCGCCGTGGATGCAGCATGTCCCAGGACAAAAGCTCCAGCGCTGTGTGGGGCTGACGGCGGGCTGGGGTTCCCACTGTTTCTCATCTAAGACTGTCGACCGACCGCCTCATACTCAGACCCACTGCATGCTGTGCTGGGGGTACCACAAACCTCTCAGGGCTCAGCCTTGTCTGGGGTCACAGAGCCATGCACCTGTTTGCTGCTCTGAGAGGCCAGATCCCACCCCTCCACCTGCACTCTGCTTCCCGGACTTAGTGATGCCTCTTGTCTGTCCTTCTTTCTTCCTATTATCTTAGTCCTTGTAAACTATGTCTTTTCTTTACTCCTTTCCTTCCAATTTCGTGGCCTCTGGGAAGGAAGAAAAATTAGCTCACGTGTCCAATCTGCCCTCTTCTATAATTTACATTTTTATAACTTTATAATCTACTTTTAAAAACTTTTTTCTAATGTTTTATGCTTTTTTATAATTTACATTTTTAAATGTAATTTAAATGTTTTATAATTTACATTTTTAAAAAAAAAAAGCTTCATAATTTGCATTTTTAAAAAGGCATTTGGTGGGTCACTTAAACCCTGCGTGTAAGCCAAACTCATCCACTGGGCCAGGGCCTGTGACCTGTGCAAGGGACTGCAATTCTGCACCCTGAACAAGGGAAAGCCAAAATAATTTGGGTCATTTTGCTTGGAAAGAGAAGGCGGAAGAACAAATTAACGGTGAAGAAAAGACCATCTGAGGACAGTTCGCAGCTGTTCCTTTGCTCTGAGAACAGAACCAAAGGGTCTGAGCTGGAAAGTGCAGCCTAAGGGATTTCGCCCGGACGAGAGGAGAAGTCACCTCTCACCTGGAGCACTGCGGGGGCCACAGGGTCTCCCCACCTGCGACCCTTCTCTCTCTAAGCAGCCTCTGTGCTGTTCGTTGCCCCGCCCCCCGGTTTAGACCCTCTAAACACAACAGAGCATGCGTTCAACTGCTGCCCAGTTAATTACAGATAGATGGACATGCCGGGGCCTGCGCTGCGCACCGGGAGACAGTGATGCGGACAGACGCGGTCCCTTCCCCGGCGCTGAGCCAGAAACAGACAAGTCCACGAGCCCTTTCAGTACGACGTGAAACCCACCTGTGATTGCTTCTCTTTTCTCATCTTTATCTGCTTCCTGGCCCTAATGTGTGCCAGTCCGTGGCTAAGCCCCATGTTAAAGTTTACACAGGAAATCGTCACCAGAACCCTATGTAGTTGCTGCTTCAGTCTGATTACTTCCATTTACCCCCATTTTTACACATGAGGTTTAAAGAGGTGAGGTCATCTGAAAAGGCTGGTTAGGTACTGTTTTAGTTTCCTAACTGCTGTCACGAGTTATCACAACCCCAGTGGCTTAAAACCCACACATTTATTCCCTCACGGTTCCGGAGGTCAGTACGAAATCCTAGTAGGCTAACGTCAAGGTGTCGGCAGGGCTGCGTCCCTCTGGAGGCTCTGAGGGAGACTCTGATTCCTCGCCCTTTCAGTTTCTGGGTGCTGCCTGCATCCCTTGGCTCTTGGTCCTCAAAATGCATCGCTCTGGCCACTGCTTTCATCATCATATCGCTTCTCTCTGCAGTCAGATGTCCTTCTCCTTCTCCAGGGACACCCTGACCTGCTTTTACTCATAACACCGATGACACCACATGCGTAGGTGTTTTCCTCTCACCAGTGAATTCTCTAACTGGACACCAACTGGGTGTCCTACCACCCAATTCGATTCTGACCCTTACTACCCAGAGTCAGCATGGACCCCACAGGTGGAGGGCTCAGACCTACAAGATTCCCTCACTTTGGATGCCAGTCGCCAGTATCGGATCCCTAGGGTACCCACACCTCTGTCCAACTTGGCTAGAAAGTCGGGGGTTCCCACGACCCTTGCCTTTCAGATTCAATAGTTTGCTAAACTCACAGAACTCAGAAGAGCACTTGACTATGACCAGTTTATTACAAAAGATTCAACTTGGGAACATCCAAATGGAAGAGATGCCTAGGGCAGATGTGTGGGAAGGGGTGCAGAGCATCCGAGCTCTCTCTGGGTAGACCACCCTCCCAGCACCTCTTTGGATTCACCAACCTAGAATTTCACTGAATCCCATTGTTTAGGGATTTTTAATGAAAGTTTCATCACATAGCAGGATTGATTAAATCACTGGCCAGTGGAGATGATTAACTCCATCTCTAGCCCCTTTCCCCTCCCAGGAGGTTGGCGGTATGTGGCTGATGGTTCCAAATCTCTAATCATGCCTTGGTCTTTCTGGCGATCAGTCCCATCCTAAAGCTGCCTTGGGGCCAAGAGTGGCCTTGTTAGAATAAAAGATGTTCCAATTACACAGGAAATTCCAAAGAGTTTAGGAGCTCTGTGTCAGGAAATGGGGACAAAGACCAGACATATATTTTTTATTTGATCACAGACACCCATTACACTTAGGGCTCACACATAGAGTCCAGGACAATCTCCCCAAGCAAGATCCTTTACTTAATCCTGCCTGCAAAGTCCCTTTTGCCACACAGGTTAACTTTCACAGCTTCTAGGGATTAGGATGAAGGTATCTTTGGGGGTAGGATTCTTTCCACCACAGGTAAACAGGGGAAGGCCTGGGATTCAGACCCAGTACCTGAAGGTCAAGTTCAACCACCCTGCACACCCGCTTCCCCATGAACCATGAGTTCCAGTCACACCAAACTTACCCTCGGGACCATTCTTCCATGGGTTTTCCAAGGTGTTTCTTTTGCCTGCAATTCCCTTCTACTTGGCCTCTTGAAAACTCCTACTTAACCTTCAAAGCCCAGCTCAAGTGCTTCTCCTCTGTATCCTTTTCCTGCCACTCCTGAGCAGAGCTGGTTCTCCACCGTTAATGCCCCCACGGCACTCTGGTCAACTCCTCAGATGAGCAGCAACTATGTAACTCTGCAGTTATTTCTGCTTCTTTCTCCCCCTTTCTATTTATGCAAGAATCCCTTTCTTTGTGGACCGTTCAGTATCTTCCATATCCAACACTACCTGCCACCTTGAAGGTGTTCAAGACACATTCCTGAATGAAACTAAAACTAATTAAGAAAATAAATAAGTGGACTGCATTATAAAAGGCAGACTGTGCAACCTTCCCCAAAGGTTAAGTAAAAAAAGGGAACTAGGACACCTTCTTCATTTTTCTATTAATGTACTGAGCCCAATGCTGAGCATCATACTGGCTGCTGGGAACACAGAGAGGAATAAAACGAGACGTAGGGGCCCCTACTATGTGTGTATTGTGCTTGACACTGGTGGCCACACACGGTGGCCCATTTAAGTGGAGGTCTGCCAGATGCGAGGGAAGCGGCCAAAATGATGTCCCTGTGGCCCCTTCCAGCACGTGGATTCTAGAAAATGAGCATATGATCTCTTCTCTCACTCCTGGCAGCTTTTCTGAATTTCAGAATGCTTAACACGGAGTGAAAAGGCATCTTAAGAGACCTTCCAGTCCAGCGTTTTTGAAACTAGAGTCTGCCGCACATTAGGGGGTTGTGAAAATAACTGAGTGGCTTTCACAAGCATTTTAAAAATCAAAATACATCAAATAAAGAGAAATACAAAAATTCATGGAACATAGTAAGGTTAAGTATTGTTTTATGAAACTCTTGTTTAAGCTGCACATCTATGTAATGAGTCTCTACATACGTATGTGTATATATGTACAGATGTATGTGTGTGTGTGTGTATGTATATATATATACATACACACATTTTTTATTGTGATGTAAAATTAATTTCTTACTATAGGATACAGCCAAAAAGGTGTGAAAAGTACTGTTGGTCCTATGTCTCCACCTAGATACAAAGAGCAAGCAAGGCCTGGCAGGTAAGGTCCCCAAGTCCACGGACATCTGCATGTCACGCCCCCCTGCCATCCCTGAGGACTGGGATGTTCTTTTATTAAAGGAGCCGGTGGGGTTGCTATGCGAGCCCGAAGCGGGAAGGCACCTGACCAAGTGCATCCTGTTCTGTTACCTCGGCTGCCTGACAAACGTGCGTGGTAAGTTTCTTTAAACAGCCTTCACGGGGGTTTCCTTCTGATTGTCACAACCAAGGTCTGATTATCCAGAAGTGGTCTGATTACATCCCCTGAAGTCTTAACATGTGTAGCCCCGAGGAAACAATGTCAGATTTGAAGTTCTGCTGACCTGAGACGGAATCCCTAGTCTGGCTCCTGGGTGGCCATGTGACTCAGGGCCCTCAGCTGCACCGTGGGCAGTGGGCTTGGGGCCAGGGGAAGGCTGGCCCGGATCCAAGCTCAGTAAACAGGAACACCTCCCGGCTTCCACTCCCTTTCTCTTTCTGTGGATATTTGCAGAGAAGTTACAAAATAACCACATGCCAACTTCACTAATGAGTCATGGGGAACCACCACTGAGAAAATGGCATTTCTCCTCCTTCAGCAAAAACAACAGAGCCGCGTGGACCTCCGCTGTGTGGCTGGGGCGCCGTGTGCCTGAGGCCCGGGCGAGTCCCCCCCGCACCACGTACCAGCTCAAAGTTTGGAATTGACCGAGTGCCAGTCCCAGCGCGGCCGTGTGTGCTCGATCCCACGACCAGCCCAGCCCTGACCTTTTCTGGTATTTATGATGTCGGGTTGGATTTTGATCACTGTTTGAGCTTTTGACACAAAATAAACATGTTGGCACATTTCACTGGGAGGCACGAGTGCCAGGATTTTAATCCTGTCTCCAAACACTTCTCCCAAATGCCACCCTGCCCCACCACTTCCAGGACAAAACAGCCAAGACACAATGTCTCTTTTGTTGGAGGAGCCAGCAGATCCTGGGTCAGATACTTCTGGGCAATGAATCTCGACCCCATCTGCCTCTGAGCATTACATAAGGAGCTTGGAAAGGATGGGTATCCAGCGTCCAGACCAGAAATTCTGACTTGGTTCTGGGCATCTTTCTTCGTAAGGAGCTCCCCTGATGATTGCAGCCCGAGCAGAGACAGTGCATTTGGGAGAAGTGAAGGGGACAGAGAGGCAGGTGATCTGGTCCAATCCCTAGGCCGGCCTTGGGGAACTGGTGGAGAAGGCGCCCAGTTTTATACAGGTAATGTACCACCGGAAGAGATTAACCGTTTCATCCAAGATCTCAGACAAGGTGGGAGTTGGACACAGGGCTATCTGACCCTTTTTGTGGGCAGGACATCGCATCTACAGATGTCTGTATGCGAGCAGCCTTGGGCCAGAGCCTTATAATAGCATTTTGCTGTTCTTTAGAACACCAGGAACAGGTAGAATCAGCCCAAGAATCCAAGAATCCAAAATAGAAGGCCTGAATAGATAAATAATAACACAGCCACATTACGAATACCAGGACACATAACTAATGACCTGGTGCATAACATGAAGGTTGTAATACATAGTTAAAGGGAAAAAAACACAGTATATAGATGCTACTATAATATGATTCCAATTTATATATTTTAAAAACTTTACATGCACAGAAAAGTGCCTGAAAGGAAATGCACACATTATGTTCACAATAAAATGTTCACAATACTCAAGTCTAGGTAGCGGAGACCCCAAGAGGGTTTTGTCTTCTTTGTGTGCTATATAGCTTCGCCCTGTTTTATCCATGACACACACAGAAGGTGGATCCATCCCGTGAATCTTAATGATGCCCGTGACAGAGCAGTCTACTCTTGAAAGGGTCCAGTAAATTCTTGTTTTTGCCTCTGGAGATGAAACCCTTTCACTATTAAAATAATGCCTGGGGCCACCTTTATGCTGCCTCCCCCCGTCCTGTCTGGAGTTCTCTTCTTCTGGTTCTACAAAGAAAATATATTTTCTTCCCCCAAACTAAACATATATATATATAAGAAGGGATGTCCTATGCCGAAGGGACACAAACATTTGAGGTGAGCACCTACTGTGTGCTGCTATGAAAGGCATCAAAGCGCCATTTTGAAGAGGAATTCAAAAGCCAGCCCACCTCCCACTGAAAGGGCTTCCAAGCCTGTCTCTAGAGATAAGAGGCTAGAACCTAGCATGGGTTTGGAAGCCAAATGTTACATGTTGGGATTCTTGCTGGGCTGAGCCAGTGGGTCACCACTCACTCTCAGGAGGTCTAAATTCTCGTGGAAGTCTGTTTGGGGGCTCACTTCATCATTCCCCTGTACTCTGTGTCTGCATTCCTGCCTTAGATAGTGCTTCCTGCCTGGATGCAACCTCAGGGATGCAAGCCCCCTTGGTGACGGCAGGGCATCTGTGATCTGCTCCTTCATAGGAGCAGAAAGGGAAAAAAGAGCATTGTAGAACCAAAAGAAAGCCGGATCCTCTCCCCCACCCAAAGGTTCACTTTCTGTGGTTTCCGTACCCATGGTCCACCGTGGTCTGAAAATATTAAATGGAAAATTCCAGCAATAAACAATTCATAAGTTTTAAATTGCATGCCATCCCACCTTGGCCATAAAACATCTTTTTGTCGTGTGTCCTATCCGTTAGTCACTCAGTAGCTGTTATCAGATGGACTATCTCGGTATCACAACACTTGGGTTCAAGTAACCCTCATTTTACTTAATCATGGCCCCAAAGCACAAGAGCAGTGATGCTGGCAATTTGGATGTTCTCTTACTGTGCCTCATTTATAAATTCAACTTTATCATCAGTAGGTACGTATAGGGTTTGGTACTAGCCTCAGTCTGGGGGTCTTGGAACACATCCCTGCAGATAAGAGGGGACTACTGGAACCGATATTTCAGTATCAGCCAGGCTTGGATTGGGATACTTGAAGGCAGAGCCAGCAGGATTTGCTGGCAGATAAATGCAGAGTGTGAGGGCAAGAAAGACATCAAAAGGGCTCATACTTTACATGGTGCTTGCTCTGTTCCTGACAGTGTGACTTTGTGTAAGATTCACAGACCTGAAAGGAACATTGAGACCACCCAGTCGAACCTACTTTACAGATTCATTCATCTTTTCACCAGTCATTCAGTAAATACTTACTGAATAGATATCCTTGGATCAGAAAAGGAGAGCGATTGGCCTGAGGCTACAGGGACCGGCATCCAAGTTAAGTCCTCCTGCAACTCCATCACACAACTTAAAGACCTTCTGGATCTTTCTGTACCTTTGCAACAAGAAGCACTGCACTGGTTCACCGTCTCTAAGATTCCTTCCAGCTGTAGTTCCCACACATGCGTATGTATGTCAGTCAAGCCGTGTTAAAACTTCCTCTGTTTCCTACTGTTCCCATACGAGACCAGAAAGAAAATGCAGCTTTCAACGTGTCACCTCTTCACGTTGACAAACACTGACTTTTTCAGTTGATGTCCAAGGAAGGCACACAGCTAATCTGCATGAATGATGACACAGTTAATGAAGCCAAACCAGGAAGAAAGCCCAGGACTGAGCCTGAGCTGGGGGCGCTGCTTACCATGAGCAGTGGCCAATTTTTCAGGGAGGAGTAATTTGTAAAAGGGAAGATGAAGGAGATTTTCAGCTAGATCCAACTTTCAACTTAGGTCACATTCGTGGATAAAGAGGCTCCAAAATCTACCTTTCCCATCCAGACAGAGCAGTCCTCTAAAGTGCTAAAGGAAATATGTTCACGTGCCCCAGATTTACAGATGTCTGTCACACGCCAGTTGTGGTCACCCAGAAGGAGGACCCGTCTGGATGAGGCACTGTGATGGGGACTTGCGGGCAAGGAGTCAGAAGAGAGCTACTTTACTTCGAACGGGTTCTATCAGCCAGCATGCTTCTTAAGGCTGCACAGGACAGAAATTTAAACTGACTTAAGAAATGAAAAAGGGAAATTTTGCTTCGGGCATGGCTGGGAACTAGAGATGGGAACGCAGTGTAGTCTGGAATCTGTGTCTCTTCTCCGAATCTCAGATTTGCTTGCACTCTCAGACAGACTGGCTGTGCAGGAAAGAGGTAACCCCTGGCCTGAGACCACTATCCTTAGAGAGGTCTGCTGGCCAAGCTGGCCCTTGGCCGTGATGGGTGAACTTGGGTTCCAGGAAGTGTCCCACTGTTCCCTGGCAAGAATGGCCCAATGCATCTAAAGCTGCTTGTGTGACCATCATGGTTTTTGATAAACACCTGCTTTTTTTCCAGGAGTCAGGGATTTTGTTATGTGTTGGAGGATGCCTACGTGGCCAGCCCTCACCAAAGCATCTTGGGTGCTGAGTTTTTCTTTTTCTTTTTTTTAATTGAAGTATAGTTGATTTACAATGCTTTGTTAATTTCTGGTGTACAAGCACAGTGATTCAATTATACATATATATTCCTTTTCATAGTCTTTTTCATTAGAGGTTACTACAAGATATTGAATACAGTTCCCTGTGCTGTACAGTAGGACCATGTTGTTTACCTACTTTATATACAGTAGTTAGCATCTGCAAATCCCAAACTCTCCCTGCATTCCATGTCTCCTTTCCCCTAGTAACCGTAAGTTTGTTTCCTATATCTGTGAGTCTGTTTCTGTTTAGCAAGTAAGTTCATTTATGTCATTTTTTTTTTTTTTAGATTCCATATATATGTGTTTTTCCTTCTCTGTCTGGCTTACTTCACTATGATAATCTTCAGGTCCATCTATGTTGCCATAAAAGGCATTATTTAATTCTTTTTTATGGCTGAGTAGTATTCCATTGTATAAATATTCCACAACTTCTCTATCCAGTCATCTGTCAGTGGACACTCAGGTGGCTTCCATGTCTTGGCTATTGTAAATAGTGCTGCTATGAACCCAGGGGTGCATGTATCTTTTCAATTTAGAGTTCTCTCTAGATATAAGCCCAGGAGTGGGATTGCTGGATCATATGTAAGTCTATTTTCAATTTTTTAAGGAACCTCTGTACTGTTTTCCATAATGGCTGGGGTGCTGAGTTTATAATGAGCTTCCCTGGTGGACAGCGTTTTATACATGTTGCCACAACTCATTGCTGGACGAATGAAGTGTGTCCTATGTGGACTCTGCTGGGAGAGGATTCTGGAAGCCTGAGCCTCATTATCCCCAGACCTCCCTCCATGGGCCTTTTCCCTTTGCTGACTTTGCTTTGTGCCCTTTGCTGTAATAAGTCATAGCCATGAGTGTGGTGCATGCTGAGTCCTGTGAGTCCTGCTAACAAACCCCTGAATCTCGGGGTGCTCTTGGGGACCCCCGAACAGTAGCAAGATGACTGATGGAGTTCCAGTCTCACCTCCTCAGTTTAGCAGCTGTACTAGAAAATCCTTTCCTGAAGTTCCAGCAAAAATCCTTGGTCCATGCTTATTAGCTGTGACTGGCCCAGCTCCGCGCACGTAACCACCCTGAAGCAATCACCAGAGCCAGGGAGAGGGCTGCCGTCCCGCTGCTGGACAGGACCGGGTCCCACCCTTCACCCTGCAGCCAGGGATGGGATCGCTGCCCCTTATGCACACTGAAAACCAATTAAGGCAAGGAGAGACATGGTTTTCAAAAGAAAAAGGGGCATTCTGCTGAGGCTGGTGGAAGGGGGACGTGGAAGCTGAGCAGGTGAAGCATTTCTATCACAGGGGCACATGTGCGGTGTATTACGAGGAAGCACCTGCTATCTAGTTAAACGTCCACCACCACTATCCCAGCATCACACAGGTCAAAGAGCTGAACTCATTTTCTCACTCTAAGTCTGTGCTTTCTCTTATATTCCCCACCCAGCCTGCTAAACTGGGAAGCCAGGGTCATCTACACATCTTTTCTCTCTTATACTACATCTTGCCAGGACATTCATTTTTAATTGATTAAAATTAAAATTTTGCTGCATCCCACCTCTGCCTCAGTCCAGGTAATGACCATGTCTTTCTCGGGTTATTGACATGGCTGACTAATTGGCCTCCATTTTTAGTTTTGCACCATCCAACCCATCCCCTCCTCGCCAGTACAATCACCTTTCTATGCTGAGGACTGACTGTGGTTAGAATCACTCTACTCCTTAGAGACATCTATGGATCCTCACTGTCTTCTGGAAAAGCCCAAACTCCTTGGTGTGGCATGCCACACCACACCCTCCATGATCTAGCTCTGCCTACTTTTTAACCTTCCATCACACTCCCCATCCATCCTCCTATATTCGATTCTTTGTATAAAATATACCCGCCCTAGGGAAACCCCCGAAGTTGAGGCATCATGCCATGCTGTTTCACAGCTTCATGAGTTTGGTCCATTTTGTTTTTCAACATGGACATCTCCAGCCAATCCACAAGACCTATGCATCTCATGTTGCGGGTGACATCTTTCCCAGTCCCCAAAGTTAATTCTCCCCTCTAGGACAGCATCACTGTGCTTGGTACATGACCCCCCCATGTCTCACCACAGTCCTTTCTCAGAATTTGTCTGCCCTTCTGAACTCTCAACTAGAGCATCATCTCCATGAAGGCAGGTGTGTCCTCTTATCCATTCTTACAGCTCAGTACTGACTTTGAGACTGACAAGGAGCAGGGCTTAAAAACCTGTGGGATGAACTGACAAATGAAAGCGACAGGCTGAGTGAGATCCTGGCTCTCACAGTTATCACTCAGATGATTTGGGTATGTTGTTTAACCTTTTAAAGCACCGATTCGCCTTGTAAAATGGGGATTGAACATGTCAGGACTGTTGTAAGGATGAAAGGAGCTAATGTATGTGGAACATCTTAGCCTTCCCTGCACAGTCTGGACTGTACCAGACATCTTCTCAAAGCCAGTCCCCACCTCCCCCCAAGGTGTCCCATATTAATGTGAGATATGAATCATAAGGGAAACTGGGTGCAAGGTATGTGGAAACTCTGCACCACCTTCAACATTTTTCTGTAAAATCAAAACCTGTCCCCAAACTTTAAAAGTCCACTTAAGAAAAACTAAGTTCCATCACTGCCAGCCAAACCCCTCCCTTCCTTCCTCCTCAATCCTCACCCCACAAAGCCCTTCAAGGGGTGCCTTTTTTTTTTTAATATCCTAGAATCACATCATTAAAAAAAAGATTATTGGCCTGATTTGGGAAATCCTCTTTTTTATCTTATAAGAATTTTTGCTATCATAGGATATGATCTTTTGACATCTAAGCAGTAAAGATGTCCCAAACTGTCATACCTTCTTTGTCCCTGAGACCTATCAAAAAGCCAACGAGAAAACAGGAACCCAAGCCTCCTTGTCTAATGGAGAAGGTTATGTGTGAAAAAAATATCCTTCTGCTTCTAGGGAAGCTGGTGGTTTTACCCGGTCCTTTGCTGGCTGACAGTGTTCCCTTAAACGGTCCCTCCATCCATCACAATAAGGAATCGGCACACACAAGTCTGCCCACTGCACTCTTCCAGATGGGCAAGCCCAGCACAACACATGGAGGAGAACAGCTATTTGTCTTCCCTGACAGGCCACGTCCGTCCTTGTCATAGACTATGTGCTGCTAATAATCTATGTATATGCATTTGGGAGGAAAAAATAATTGTGTCCTTGTGACGGTCACAGGATAACACGCGCCGACACCCTCTCTTCACGAGTATGTAGATGAGCAGCACGTTGGTTTCTTCTTGTAATTTCGAGGGAATATCATAAATTCCAGTGGGTCCGACCCAAATCTATGGCTATCAGTGCACTTGAGTCTGATCAATTCAATCATATTTCCCCTTGGTATCACATTTCCTCCCAGGTACAAGGGAATGAATGCATTTATTTATCTTCTGAAAGAGGAAATTCACTACTGACTAATTCAACTATCTGTAGGCGTGAAGAGGAGAAAAGTCACAGTTCAATCAGTTTGGCGGCCAGGGCTGAGCATAAAACAGAAGGGGAAGAAGTCTGAAGCACACATAGTAGGCGCCTGAGCACAGGGCTGATTCAGAACGTCATTCAAAGGGCACATGGTTAGGGGGCCTTCAAGATTTGAACCAATAAACAAGTGGTAGGAAGTTCAGATTTCATTTTTTTCTTTGGGGCTAGCCATTATCAAATGGCTAAAACCACCAACACCATCATCACCTGACTGTTCCTACACCTTTTTATCGGTGATGGTGGGTCACTAAGGAAGTGGTTCTCAGTAGAGAAAGATTTTGCATCTCAGGGGACATTTAATGATCCTGGGGATACTTTTGGTTGTCACAACTGGCATGTAGTGAGTAGAGGCTAGGGATGGACAGGACAGCCCCCTACAACAATGAATTATCCAGCCCCGAATGCCAATAGTGCTGAGGTAAAGAAACTCTGCATTAAAGTCATGATTCTCAGAGCATCGGTGCTGTCCAGGTGTTGCTGGGGGATGGGAGTGGGCCTTGGACCTGCACAATTTGGAAAGACACTACAGGTAATCCTTATTAGCCACCCTCCACCTGGCAATCAGAATTACTGCTCAGAGAACACAGCTGTAAATGACCATCAGGTTACTACTTGGCTGTCACAAAATACAATTTGTATTTTACTATATAAACTAGAAGCAGAGCTAACCTTCCTAGGAGACCCCTTTGGCCCAGATACTGGTAGAATAAACAAGAAAAAGAAAAAAACCAGTTTCCTTTCTGAGCACATGATTCTAAAGATGGGCTTCGTCCTTCTCCATAAACTTACTCTAACAAGTATTTGCTTCTTGCCTCTTCCCACTACCTGATCTGCACCTGTCTCTCACTGTCACTCCCACTAAGTCTCTTGTGCCTTAATTTGGTCCCAATCTGCTCCCTCACCCTCCCTTCCCCTGAAGTGACCTAGGACAGTGCTACCCCTCCCATGTATCCATGAATAGCAACATTCACGATCAAAATCTCCTTGACTCAAGGCAGCTCACATCAGCTAAATGTCAGAGAAGCGATCTAGCTAAACAGTTCACATTAATGGCAGGAAACCCTAAAATGGTCCCAGAAGTATCTGATTTTTTTCCAACAAGGATGAGTTAGTCCCATGAATTTCTAACGGACCGGGCATTAGAGAACATAAACTTGTACCAAGTAGGTGCTCAGTAAATATTTATTGAGTGTCTGAATGAGTGAGAAATGGGCAGAGTAACTTTCTGGAGTTTTAGGTTTAATCCTTAAACTTTTCAGTAGCTTTTCCTGAAATTTTTAAAAAATCCAAACTGTTTCCATTCCATGACCTGACAGCCCCTGTCCTCCACTCTCTCCATGCCCACAACATAGATAAAGATCCACTTCCAAGAAACAAGTGGTCAGTCTCACAAGGGGAGGGCCAGGGCCAGGCCCATCCGGAGGTAGTTACCATTCCAACACGTGAGACACAAGCAAGGTATTTACCCAAATTACCAAGAGCACAATGTCCCAGGACTCTGTGGTCACACAATAAAAGGTGATTAAGGAGCAGACCACTAAGACCCTAAGATCCCTCTCTTTCACTGATTCGAATCAGCCTCCCAATTCAGCTCTTCATTTTCCATTCCAGAGCCACACTCACCCTCCAACTCTCTTCTCCACCACTCTAGGATAAAAGGAAAAGCTAGAGAAACAATAAAAACAGTAACGCCGTATTCTCTGGATTCTTAGAGGCCACTGAATGTAGGATATAGCAAAATGTTTTCCACAAGAAAAAATGCTCATCAGTCAAGTTGATTTGGTAAGTTACATGTTAATTTCAGAAATGGTAAAATGTAGGGGAAAAAAGAACCAAAAACCTCGCATCAAAGAACTGAGGTTATATAACAATTACCTGCCAAGGACCAGGTGAATTACATATTTTGCTTCCAAAACATTGTTCCCATTAAGCCTGAGAAACTGAAGTGTAGATTGCATGGGAGAGTCAGGCCTCTACCCAGGTCCCTGGGGGACTGTCACCCTCCCCAGCCTCTGCTCTCCCCACCGAGACACGCAGCCAGCTCTTTCCAATCAGGACAGAATCCTGACTCTCATTCGCTTGTGACCCTCCTTCCAGGCCCCCGTCTTCATCGTGATTGAGGATATATGGGGGGCTCTCCTTACTCATGGGGACTGTTATCATCTCCTTTAAGTTCAAAGATCCTCCCCACCCGAATCTTTCAGGTGTGTCGACAGCTGCCTTACTGCGATGACGGCGAAATGATTCTAATGACAGCAAGAGCAGCAGCGAGACACTGTTAGTGCTCACGCGGTGTCAGGTGTTGCGCCGAGACTTTCTATGTATCATCACACATCACCCTCACCGCATTACCATCCTCACTTTGCTGGCAGGAATCAGTGGTTCAGAGATTTGAGGAGTGTCAAGGTTATAAAGATGGTGAGAGGCTGGATGGGGAGCAACCCTAAGGAAAGACTCGGACGTCTCTGTCCTGTCACCCCAGGAGTGGACACTTGAGTTGGGTAAGGAAGAGGGGAAAGAAACACAACACAGCTACTTCTAGAAATCTGTCTTTCCCCCTCTTCCCTATGAGCCTCAGTGTCCTCCAGCTCGCTTCACAGAGGACCTGGTCCCTGTGCATGAAGGCACGTCGCACAATGCACGGAAGCCCCGCCTCCCCTGTTGGGGGAACAGTGTGGCTGTCTGGCTCCATCCCAGGAGGAACACAGACCCAATACTCAGGGGCTGGCTTGATGATAAAGTGGCAGTTTGGGGAAGGAGGTGACATCACTCACTGGGGATGGGCTGCAGGGTCAGGGGCTCCAAACACATCCAGGGTGAGCTCAGGGACCTTCCTCTGATGGGTTCTGCTCCCCCTCCTTGCTACTCACAGCTTGCCTGTCACACCTCGCCCTGCCTTTGGACCTGCTGATCCCCACCTGCCACCACCCAACTGGCCTCCTAACAACGCGGCAAATCCAGCCAGGGAGGCACAGGGCTGGCATCCCCAGATTCTACACCCGAAGTCCAGAAAAGGAAAACTGTCATAACCTGGTGTGACCATCTTAATAAAACAGCTCTATTTTCATCCCTAAAAGGAAACACCTCAACAGCTTCAGCCCGGACTTCTCTGTAAGGCCCAGACCTGTCACTTTATCTCTGCACATTCAACACTGAACTTGTCACCCAGGTCCACTCAGCCTCCCTGTCCATCTCTAATCCAGGTCCTCCTCTTGCCCCCAAGGGCAATATCCTGCCTCAGGCCACGATCCTATTTTGCTTGGACCACAGCAGTAGCCAGCCTCCCACCTACTATCTGAACTTTCTTCCAAGGCCCTGGTTTCCTGCTTCAGATTTCAGATCATCCCACACTCCAGCCAAAGGAACCTTTTCAAATCTGAAAATCTAGTATCCTTTTCTGTCCCTGAAACTCTGAACAGTCTTTCAGTTACCTTTGGGTGAAACCCAAAGCTGTAACTTATAAAACCTTTCGTAGTTCTCTGGCCTTATTTTTAGAATCGCATGCCTTATTTGTTCATTTAGTCCAGAAACTATGTACTGAGCGCCTTTCCTCTGCCAGGCATTGTCTCAGGTGCTGGGAAGGCGTCGGGAGCAAGGCAGACAGACCAAGGCCTCTCCCCTTGTGGTGCTTCTGTCTCAGCAGGAAAGACACAGGAGCCAGGTGAAGCCAGCCGTGTCCCTGGGACCTGTATCCGTGCTGCTCACTGCGGGGAGCGGAACGGCCATCTCAGTAAGTTACTATTAACTGGATGAGAAGGTGATGGGTGCTGTCACAAAGATGAAGCGAGCAGGGTGAGAAGGACGGGACGCATGGGATCTCAGGATGCAGGATTAAAGGGACAGTCGGAGGGAATCTGGCTGAGAAGCTGAGATTTGAGCAAAGACTTAAAGGGACTTATGGCAGCAAGACAGGGAGAGGGCTGGGGTCCAAGAGGTCCCCGCAGGTGGACATCAGAGCAAAGGACCAAAGGCAGAGGCCGCCTGGCCTGTTTGAGGAGCAGAGTTAATGTTTCTTTCAGGGTCTGCACCACCTTCTCTGGGCCTAAGGTCTTTGGATACGACAGCCCCCCTAAGTGGGGCCACGGAGGCTGAGGTCCCCATGCCTCTTCCCTGCGGAAGCCTCCTTGACCTCCCAGCCCGCCTGGCCAGGACCGCGTTCCCCAGAATGTGATTCCACGTCACCCTGGATTCCGCCTTTCAAGGTACCTTCCGCACTTTAACGTGACTGTGTGTTCAGCTGGATTTAGAATCCAGTGGCTAAAAGCGAGGGCTCTGAGGTCAGCCTGGGGTCAGCCTGGCTTCCATCCAGGCTCTGCCACTGCCTCACTGCCTGGTCTTGGGCAAGGAACTTAAAGACCTCTGAGGGCCAAGGAGCCAGCCCAGCGCCTGACACAGAAAAGGCATCTAATGGAAATTAGCAACGTGAGGGCAGGTCTGGGTCTGCCTTACTTACTGTTTTATCCCCAGGACCTAGGACAGGTCCAAGGGCTCAAAAGATAACAAACTGATGAAAGAATGGGTGATTGAAAGAATGTGGAGGGCAGGGGGCAGGGCAGGCAGACTTCTGTTCCCCCAGCTCTCAGGAGTTTCAGGTTGGAAAAACAAGATGAAAACAATGAATGCAGAAGGAAAGGAAGGGAATTACTTGTTAAGCACTGTGCAAGGCAGAGCCATTTGCCGACTTAACCACCAAACGTAGCCTGTGGGGCAGTGATTACTGTACTGTACCCGCTCCCCCACGTTCACAGAACAGCAACACAAAAGAGGCTCAGGCAAGCCAAAGAGTTTTTCTCAAATAGCGAGAGAAGGCAGATCCATGTCAAAGTTTATCTGAAAAATAATTAAAACCGCTTCCCCAATTTTGCCAGGACTGAAAGTCCCGAGAGCCCCCCACAGCGAGCATCTCCGCTTGTCGATGGAAGAACCATGACGCATCTCCGGAGAGGATCAGCGCGTAGCTCCTGGATTCTCGGTGGAAGGCAGGGCAGACAACAGGTGTGCAGCAGGTGGAGGGAGGGAGGATAAGGGGCCACAGGAAGCTTCCCAGGAATTAGAAGGTAAAAAAGAGAACTGGAGAATGAAACTGGGTGCTGAGGAAGGAAGCCCACGGTACCAGGAGTGCAGGACAACACTGACACCACAGCCCAGATGAAAAAGAAGTGCCCTAGCCTTTTAGCGGAATCTTACGACGGACAACGAAGACCACAGACAGCTCGGCTCTGTCCCAGCAGAGTTCCAGCACCTTCGCACCGACACCGCATCCCTCACGCGCACAGCACAGCTGGAGTCATTTTACAGCACTTTATGGCAGACTTTATAGCTTTTAAAATTTCTGTTTTTCTTCCCCGTGGCAAAACAGTCTCTCAAGTTTAGGAATTGTCGGAAGCAGATGTGCGGTGAGCGGGGCTCTGTCTGCCACCAGCACCCCCAGGAGAGGACCACACCAGGCCGGGCCGAAGGGGGCGGCTTTCGGCTGGTTATATGGTCATCCTGAAAGGCCTTCTTTGTTTCCTTTTATATCAGCTGAAGCGAGGGAAGCATGAAGCTTCATTTGGAAGTTGGAGAAAGGGCAGGGGTGGGTAAGAACAAACTCACACAGGAAAGAGGAAGGACAGGTGAAAGGAAATCCCACAGCCCGAGCATCCACTGGGGACCAGTGGACCACTGCCTGGACCTCACATCACTACGAGAAGACATCAGGATTTTCCTTGTACAGGTGCAGGAGTGAGGCTGACAGACACTAAACCAACACCCCAAGTCATCCTCTGATGAGGAGACCAGCAGGGATTTAAAACTTGGTGCCTTCCTCTGCAAAGCTTTTCCTACTCCACCAGTTCCACTGACAAAGGGAGAGAAGTTGGGCAGAGAGGAGGAAGGGAAGGAGGGAGGGAGGGGCAGGCCACGGCCAGGTAAGGAGAGAGGAGACCTGAAGACAGGTCCAAGAGGACCTACACTAGCTACTGTGTATAAAACAGACAGACAACAAGGTCCTACTGTACAGCCCCGGGAGCTGTATTCAGCATCGTGTAGTCACCTATAATGAAAAAGAATATGAAAACGAACGTATGTATGTATATGTATGATGGAAACGTTATGCTGTACACCAGAAACTGACACAACACTGCAAACTGACTATACTTCAATTAAAAAAAGAACGGGGAAGAAAAAGAAAAAGAAAAAAGAAAGGAAGATTATCTAAAACCCCCTTCAAGGCAAGTGATTATAATCACAAAAGCTCTACGAATGTCTTTTCAAAAATGATACTTCCAGTGTTCTTCGTATTGAGCACTTTTACATTACTTTACACTTGGAGCCACCCCAGCCCCGACGGCTTTGGGGACGAAGCTGCCAGGTAATGAGCAGACACGCATTTCCACCTCCGCCTTCACCCCATGCCCGCTGGCAGGAGTCCTGAGAAAACGGAACGTGAAAGACAGTGCCTGTGATCTGGTGTTTCCCGCAAGGACCCTGCTGGTACGGTTCCTTGTTCACTGAGGCCCAGAGAAGTCAAGTAACCTGCCCGGGGTCACAGAATCCCTGCGGGAAGCCCCGATCCTGGCTTATTCTACTGGACCGCGTTGAGGACATGGGGGGGGGCTTTGATGGATCACAGCGACTTTAAAGAGGATGTTTTGGGAAGTCACAGCTGGGCCAGGATTCTGGAGACTGAGGTTTTATTTTCTCAAATTCAGAGAAAACCACACTTCCTCATGCCTCTGATTCTGCCCCCATGCCTGCTCTCTAAAAGCCTGCATCACCTTGGGCCCACCTCTACAAACTTTCTATGGTCACTGAGAGTTCTTTCATCCATCTGACTTTGGTTTCTCCAAAGAGACACTAAGCTCCACCCTCTCCTCTTCCGGGCAGAGAGGGGGCAGGGTGCACAGTGTTGGATTTAGAGCTGGACCATCTGAGTTCAAATCCCAGTTCCACTGCTTAAGAGCTGAGACGCTGGGTAAGCTACTTTGCCTCCCTAACCATCGGTTCCCAAATCTTGAAAATAGGAACATTAACAGTAATTACTTCAAGGGAGTGCCGTGAGGATTAAATGAGTTTACCCAGAGAGTGTTTAACAGAGTGGTTGGCACAGGATCAGTGCTTACAAATGTGAACTGGAATTAGTCTGTTGGAGCCTTAAAAAACACCCACTGCTGTGACATTTGTCCACACCGTGGAGATGTGAGGGTAAGCAGGGTAACACCCACCTGGCCTCGAGACCCTGCCAACACCCGCTTCCAGGCCAGAACTCGGCACCATGGCAACAAGACCTTCTTAAAGGAAAGGCATTTGTCCTTATGAGGAGAAAGACTGTCCTGAACATTCAGCACGGCTTTCCTCCAAAAGTTTCACGTTACGGGTGTGCGCTCATCACTTAACTAAGCCTTTACAGCAGCTTCCCCAGACTGCTAAGATCAGATACTATTTCCAAATTTTCATGCAGTCAAACTGTGGCACTCAGGGGTCCAGCTGACTCACCGGCGGCCACACCTGCACTGAGATGCAGACCCTGCCTCCCAGGTGCCCTCCCCCGGGGCCGTGGGGAAGCCTGGAGGGGGCGCCGCAGGCAGCAGGGAGGGCACAGACCCCCAGCCCAGCAGCCTGGGGCAACAGCCCTTTGACCATGAAAAGTTATTTAACCTCTTGGGCCCCGTTTATTTTCATTTTCAAATGTGCAATGCGTCTAGCTCAGTGCCTGGAACAGAAGAAGTACTTAAGAAGCAGTGCTTTTATCCCCTTTTGCTTGGCAAGTACTCATTTTATCCGCCAGCCTCCTCCCCAGCTCCACATGGACGTCCAATTAGGTATTTGGAATTTAAAACACCTCAAACCAAATTCCTGACCGTCCCCCAGGACCCGTTTGTCTTGCTATCTTCTCCATCGCACAAATGTCACCTCACCCTTCCAGCTACCTTGGGAGCATCCTCGACTCCGATCTCTCTACTCCTCACATCCAATCAACAGAACATCCCGGCAATCCGGCCTTTAGAAGGTGCCCCAATACGATGACGTCTTTCCCTGCTTCTGCCCCTCTCAAGTCTGGAGCCGACAGCACGTCTCACCTGGGTGACTGCTACCATCTCCTACAGGGTTTCTGTGATTCCTTTTAATCTCAAAAGGGCACCCAGGGTGATCCATTAGAAACATAAATCAGGTCACACCACTCCTCTGCTCGAAGCTGGACGCTGGCTTCCCACAGCTCTGCGATCTGCGATCTGCGATCTGTGATCTGCGATCTGCCCTCACCAGCCCCCGCCCTCTCCCGGGCTCACTCTGCTCCGCTCTGCATGCTTTCCTGGCCCCCAAAAAAGCCAGGCCACGTGGCTCCTGAAACTTCACACTTGCTGTTCCTTCTCCCCGATGGACACGATTCCTCTTCTCCTAGAGAGCCGGCCTGCTCGGCCTCTCAGCTGCTTCAGATTTTTGCTTAAATGTCACTTTTCATGTAAGACCTTCCATTATGACCCTATTTGACTATGAAAACACACACACATACACAGATCCCTTGTCTCCTTTCTCTCATTTCCCCCTGAGCAGTAATCACCGCCTAATACACATTTTATTTGTTGTTGTTGTTGATTGTCTCTCTCCCCCGACTCAAATACACGCTCACAGGGATAAGGATTGAACTTGCTTTATTCCTGCAATATTCCCAGCAGTTGGCAAACTCTCTGGCAGCTAGTAGGGGCCCAGGAAACAAGACTGAATAGGTGACTCCGAATTCTACCATCAATGGCACGTCTGATTCCTTCTGTTAAGAACCAGAGGCTCTGAGAACCTTCCAGCTGTTGGAGCAGGCTTGATAAGGATGCAGATGAGGTGGGGTTGGGGGCAGTGGGGAGAGGCATCTGCCACACAGGTGAAGTCAGGGCTCAGGGAGCACGCGGACAGCCCCGAGAGACACACGAAGGTGCCGGTGCCCGAGGCTGGGGATGGTCCGAGCCCCTGCCAAAAACCTTCTTACTCACTCCTCCACTTAACGAGTTTAGGTGAGGGGGATTTCACAGCATCCCGGAGGAGTCAAGCCGCTATGGGACTGGACATGGGAGCCGCTGCAGCCCCAGGTAACTAGCTGTCCCCAACCAGAGGAAAATCAACGAGGCCAAACTGCAGCAGTGTCGCTCAAAATGTTCACAGTGGAAGATGTCAACTGTGATCGCCTTTCTGAGAGGGGAAAGCTCCCTCTTGAATCAGAGCATCTTACGTTTACGGGTCTGTCCTGAGGGACTTTCTTTCTGTTCCATGACATGGCTTCTAATCTTTCCAGTTTAGGGAAAAAATGACCACACACACACACACACACACACACCCGAAAGCCTGTACAAAAGTGTGCATATGGAAAAGAGAAGAGAGAACTTATTTTCTTCTCACTTCCATATTTTCCCAGAAAAGTTAGGGTGGGCGTGGGGAAACCTTGGAGGTTTCTACACTCCGCTGTGGGTGACAGATGAAAGCGGAACGCAGCAGGCTTTGTTTGCGAGCCCCTTGAAGGCAGGCGCCCCTGTTCTAACAGCGGCATCTAATGTATTCCTCTGCACAGAGGGAGCCTGACTGATGCTAGAAATAAACCAACGAAAGTAGGAACAAATAAAACACAGCCCATTAACTCGACTCCTTGTATTCAAAGTTCCCCTGCCCTGACCTTGGCCCATACTCCTGCTCTGCCCCCAGGAACCGCCCTCAGTCTCAGATCTCTCCAAATCCGAATCCAAATCCAAATCCAAATCCTAGGGCCAGCTCTGGGAGAAGCGAGAGTCCTGGGAGCGTTCCGTCCACGGCTGATGGAGGGGGCTGGCATTTAAGACCAGGACTGTGACTGCTGTTGTGGTTGGTGACAGAGCCCCACCAGCCCTGGGGCGGGTCCTAGCCAGGACAGGAGAAATGTGGTGCCTGGCTGCGAGGTGGCAATTAGTGACCACCTGTTCTGGTGACCTCTTGTCCAGGGGAGCCCTGCAGCTGTAAATGCACACTGCTGGCTGGGTTTCTCCGGAAGCGGGCCCCGCCATGGAAGTGAGCACACAGGAGGTTAATTTAGGGAGAGCTCTTGGGACAGCACCTGTGAAGCAGGAGGACAAGCAGGATGGGGCAGAGGGAGAAAGGGAGCTGCCAGGCAGACTCCAAGGAACGCTACAGTGGATTCTGCAGGATTCCCCAAGCATCAGTCACTCCAGGCTGTGGGGCGCCTCAGGAGGGGGCGTGGCCAGGAGCAAGGTGACTCTTCACCTGAGACCTTTCCCAAGGGGGCCAAGGGCTGAGGGCCGCCTGCAGGCAGTGCTCCCGGCAGCTGCAGGAAGGAGCCCTTTACTCCAGAGGGGAATGTGGTCGTCCACTGCGCACAACCACTGCTCTCATCCGGCGAGCCGGAACACAGTGGTCACCTCCCCTGTGACACTGTCCCAGCTGGGTTCTCTGCCTCCTTCGGAGACGCGGTAACTCTCATGCTCCTTCGCGGCTCAGCCCTTCAGAGCCAGCACCCAGTGGATTTCTCCTTACACCCAGGGACTCCCAGCCGACTCCCAGTAAGTGCCTGTTGACTAAATACATCACTGAGTACTGAACACCAGCAGGAAAATAGGGATGTGATGCCACAATGTTACAGAAAAACTGTCCCCAATGAGTTTAATGTAATCAGAAAAAACAAGTAGACACAGGGGGGCTTCGAAAGAGATGCACCTGTCGCCAATACACACATGCATTCTGGTCCAGCTCCGGGTGGAACCCTCACTCCACCAAGCTTCCATTTCTTTATTTGGATAAATAAAATAAAAGGACAGATCCAAGCGTTCTACAAAGAGATCGGAAAGCTGAGACACTCGCTTTCAACAGTTTGGCTAAATGATATCTTTATTAGTGTCATTATTGACACGAGTAAGGAAAATTTTGATCCTGACAAGGAAGAGTCTGAGGGTCAGAGTGTCTCCCCCCATGGTGCGCTGAGGCCTTTTTTTTTTTTCAATTACCCCAGAGCAAGGAGGCCCCTAGAAGGAAGCAGGCAGCGACTGGAGTGAGTGAGGAATTTACTCCTCTGTCCATGAATGGGAACTGAAACCAACTGGAATATCCTGTGGTTTATGAAAACGCTGTGATTTAACATCACTAAGTGGTGTTTCATCTTCACAGGATAAGGAGCTACCCAGAGGAGGCAGGAGGGATTTTAAACACAGAAGCTAGAGGGGGAAAAAAAAAATCTCACTGCCAAATGCATCCCTCATTGTATTTGTCTAATATTGAGAAGAATTTTTAAAATAATGCAGTTTTAAGGAAGACAGCTGGAAGAGGGGTATTAAAATGACAGTCCAAGGTTGGTGCTAGCCTGCCACTTCCCTCCTGCATCCACGCCAGTTATGTACACCCATCAGGTTCACAACTCCCCACCTCACGCTCACACACACCTCGGGGTAGTGGCAAGAACTATAGTAACAGCTAAGAAGGAACCAGAAGGAACGTCTTATCAAGCCAAACTTCTATCCTTCCTTAAAATGACAAACCGCACCGTTAATGAAACCAAAGCCATAAGAACACTTTCAAACACTCTGTAATCAATACCCATCTCCACCGCCTCACAGGGTTTCTTGGCAATCAAAGTGCCATTTGATAAAAAGACAAAACTGATAAATGCACGACTCCACGCAGGGAAGTCAGCACTTAATCATCTGCATACGAAATACACACATTTGATACCATCTCCTACAAAGTCATTCAGCAATCCTCAACTGGGCTCCCCCTCTGAACATCGACCTCCCCTCTTCAAGTATTAAAGAAAGGCAAACACATCCCAGTTTCCCTCTAACACGTTTCAAACGGCAGTAGAGCCGAGGCGCAGCTATATTCGTAATTCCTTATTCATTTCATTAGCATGACCTCATTAAGGGCTGACCTCACATTATAAAAAACGACAATTACTGTTCTCGGCACGCCAACACCTTCAAAGACACCAGGAAAAAATTAGCTGCAATTACCTTTGAACTTGTGGAACACAGCCCACAGCTCTGCAATGTCGGTCGCAAAGGTGATGTCTGTGTCAAGGACAATGACCCTCTCCAGGTTGGCAGGAAGCGTCTTGGTGAGGACAAGCTTCATCAGACCATAAATCCCAGAGTAATGTTTGTTGGGGATCCAGGAAACTTCCGACTAGACAGGGCAGTGAAGAGAGGGAGTTGGAGAAAGGGAAAAAAAAATCTCTATATTAATTTTTTGCATCACCATTATAAACAGTGCTTGGTACATAAAACATACCCAATAAAAACCTGTTGAGCACATAAATGAATATTTTCTTAAAGATTGGTTCTCATTATTTACAGTTTGGCATGTGAAGTTTTTTTTGGAAGAAAACCTGTCTGAATCAAGGGAGAGAGAAAGTAGTATTTATAAAATAATTATCACCTGCAAACACTAAGCTCAGATTTTTTTAAAGTAAGATTTTTTGTTAGCATAGAAATTATACAGGCTCATTGGAGAAAATCAGCGTATGCACAAAAGAAGAAATAAAAGTTCAAGAACTGAATCAGACTGAATATATAAACCGGTACCTAACTGTTTCTAGGTAGATCCATTTCTTCAAGTCATATTCCATTTCTCCGTCATTAAAAATTACTACTTAATGGTGGTGTTGAAATCGTGCATATCTGTTTTATTTTTACAACTGTGATTGAGCAGTTTGGTGCTGCACAACTCTTCTGGAACTCAGAGGAACACCCAAGAAGGACCTGGTCATAATCTATGCAGCCCTCTTCACTGGGTAGCAAGACAGGTATACACACACAGAAGGATGACCACGGGGAGCTAGCACTGAAATCCTCACGATATAGATGGGGAACAAATGTCCCACAGGTGAGCAGAATCATCAGCAAGTCACACACCTTGGTACCACGTGGTAACAATAATAATAATAATTATTATTATTAATAATAACCAAGGCTCATCATAATACCTAGCAACGGAGTGATGAAGGCTCCCAGAAGTACAGGTCACTAATGAAGACCACTATGGGCAGGGAATCTCCTTGGAACCAAAGCACTCTTAGTTTCAAGTAGTTAACAGTTGTAATGGAACCTTTAATGGAAAAGGTGGTCACTTAATCAAGATTCCAAAAACTATTCCCCTCTTTCGTCCTTATAATTCCACTTTGAGGGCATTGTCCTTAAAACAGTAGTCAAATTTAAAAACAAGAGACCACAGTTTTCTTCCCGGAAGTGTTCACCGCCACGCTATAAAAGCGAAGAAACAGCAACAATCCAAGTGCTGAGAAATTGAACCGTTAATTAAAACATGCTAGTTAAAAAATCTGATAGCATACGCTGGAAGGCTAAAAACAATGGAGATGAAATATGCTTCTCTTTATTTCTTCTTAATGTTAAAAGAAAAAAAAAAGAAGTTTCAAAATTGCTTTTGCTTAATAACCACAATGTATAATCAAACGTGAAAACACACCCACCCAACTTCACGCAGAAGGAAAAAAGAAATGGAAGTAGGCATCAAATGACTAACAGCAATCATTTGGGGATGATGGGAGAATCAGTGTGTCTCTCTATATATAGGTACGTATATATTACACACACACATTTAATCTGTACTTTTCAACTTTTTAAAATGAGCAACTGTTACTGTTGTAAAGAAAAACTAAGCATTGCATTATTTTTAAACATATCAAGATCTGGTGACGGTGGGAAACAGGAATGCGCAAAGCTGGTTTAGGGAAGTTATGAAAAAATCCCCTCTGTGTTGACCCACATGACCCGTTCCATCTCCCACAACTGTGCCACATTACGCCATCTCCAGTTTATTTGAAAATATTTTATCTGCTCCTTATTCTCAGTTTTGCAATGGTCCTTTGCATAAGTGAGTGCACTTTTGACCAGAAGAAAGGAAACGTAAACCGATGGACAGAACTCTTCACCAAGACAAAGACTCATCCACTGTCTGTGATCCCTGTCACCGTGTTCCTGGACTGCACGGAGGAGGGAGAAGAGAGACAAAAGTTCTAGCATGGACTCCAGCCCCATACGAAGTGCTGATCTCTCTAAGCCTCAGTTTCTTTACCTGTAAAATGGAGATGCTGCCTACATCACACGGTGGATGTAGAAATTAAAGGACATTAAAAGTGCTTGGAATACAAAGACCCTCTGCAAATACATGCTCCCACCCTTCTTCCTGCTTCTCCCTCCTCACTTCGATGCCTCTGTAACTGCTTTGTATTGAAGGTGGGGGTCCTGGATACAGTACAGCATTGAACCACAGGTCCTAGAGTCACATACAGCTGCATTCAGAGTTGGGCCTTGTCAGTTAGTCTCCATGTCAACCTGGACAAGTTTGCTCAGCCTTCCTGAGCTTCTGCCGTTTATAAGGGCAGTCACTTCTAGGGGTGTAGGTGAATGCAGAATTTAGGGGCAGGAACAAGGCACTGCGCAGACTTGGGGAGGGGAAGGATAGGGGACCATTACCACCCACGGCCTGAAGAGCCAATGCCAGCAGCTGCTAGAATCCAGAGAAGGGGGAGCCAGATGAATCAGCCACCTGGCAGGAGCAGTGACCTTCAGGAGAGGGACATGGCCTTGCTGTGACAATTCCACAGGATGGATCGGGGAGAGAGATCTCAGCTCCTCTCTCCTCCTACCCACTGGTCTCCCGCAAGGGCACCCACTGGGCGAACCCAAACAGAAGCCAGCAAGGGAGTGAGCTCAGGGTGGCAGCACTTAGGTATCAGCCCCAAGAGGCACAAAGCAGAGTGAAGAAGAGAGAGGGCAAACTTGGAGGGAGAAACCTAATACAACAGCACAATCGTTCACTTAAAGTAATGATGGCAAGGTCAAGGTGCCACGCCTCGCACATCACAGACGTCTATGTGATGGGTGGGTGGGTGGACGGATGAACAGCTGGATGGATGGACAGCTGGGTGGATGGCAAGGGAAGGTGAGTAATTTGCCTACAATCCTCAGCAAGCAAGATGCAAAGCTATAGCTGGAACCTGCCAGGGAAACACTGGCATTTTTTCCCCAAACCATGTTATCCCTCCTTTGGAGTTCGCTTCCAGACTAGCTGTCACTTTAAGATCTGAGGCCCGAGGACCTCAGGTAATTCCCTCCAGGGGGTTTTATAAAGCTCTTCCTTGGGTAAGCCTTGGCCTTTAAAACCCAGCTCGGTTTCTTCCTTCCCTTGAGAATCTGCCTGAACGCGAGCCTGGCAATCATCGGCCCATGCTGCAGAGCCGTGCTATTTAATCAGCCCTCTGATTAACTTATTCATCTATTTTGGTTACCATCAAAGCAGGAAAGCCTGGTGAAGGCTGAACACCAGCGCGTTGGGTTAAGCCGTCTAATTAGATTGCTCCAACTCCCGGCTCTATTTTTCACACACGTGTGAGGCACTCAGATGCATCACAGAACAGTAGGAATACAAGTATAAATTAATCTCAACATGAGCCCAGGCCTGAATGTCGCCCCAAGTCCCCAACTTAATCCATAATCAATTAAATTAGAGTGTTCAATTAGAGGTAAAGGAAGCATTTGGACGAGTTTGTATTCAGAAAGAAAACTAAGGAATCTATGAGGGGAAAGAACATGTGGAAAGAAACATCCGTTTATTATAAATGGCTCCTGTTCTTAGAGGTAGCACGTTCCACGCTCTCCCCGCCTCTGTCCAAATCCTGCTCTTCCTCTGAGTCTCAACCTGGAAGGCAACAGCCTGCAGTCATCCCCTCGGAGAGGGCCCCCATGCAAGCTGCTTCCATCCTCCGCACAGAAAGCTACCACTCTGTGTCTAGTTTTCCAAGCCTCTCTCCTGCTCTGAAACGCAACTCCCTGAGGCAGGGATGATGCCATTTGTACGGTGGTAACAACAGAGTCAGCCCAGCCTGGGTTCAAATGCTACTTTTGACATTTTCTCAACTAGGAGCAGAGGCCTCCATAACTGCTGGGGTCCAGGTCAGTACAGGCCACTGGAAGAGGCAGAGCTTGGGGGACCCCTGAGCCTGGGCCTTAGCACCAGTTCCACTTCTAATAAGCTGTGTGACCACAGGCAAGTCATTTAACCACCATGAGCCTCAGTTAGCTCATCTGCAAAGTGGGGGAGTAAAATACTCACTTCAAAGGAAAATGAGAAAAAAACAACTGCATGGAGACTAAACATGCTATTTTAAAAAAAGGGGGTCAATGATGAAATCAAAGCAGAAACTAAAAAATACATTGAAACAAATCACAATGAAAACACAACCACACAAACTCTATGGGATGCAGCAAAAGCAGTCCTAAGAGGGATGTTCATAGCAATAATGGCCTTCCTCAAAAAAAACAAGAAAAAAATCAAACAAACTACCTAACCTACCACCTAAAAGAATTAGAAAAAGAAGAACAACCAAAACCTAAAGTTAGCAAAAGGAAAGAAATAACGAAGATCAGGGAGGAAATAAATAAAACAGAGATTAAAATACTCACTTCACAATATTGCTGGAAGGACTGAAAAAGCACCCTGTCCCTATAAAGCCCACTTCCCTTCTCCTAACGGATGGGATCCAGGCTCAGATGATTCAGGATTTGGAGCCTCATAAAGGCAAGAAGATATGGTACCTCTGACAGTACAGGGGAAGTAGGGAATGGAGATAGTTTTGTCTGGGGAAATAAATCACCCATCACCTTTTCTTATATTTCTATATAAAAGATTAATAAATCACAAACTGGGGTCTACTGGAAAACTTGAAGCCTCCTCTGGTGGCTCTCCAAATTAGACAGCACATCCTCGGTTTTGGGAGGAGAACAGTGGGTGGGAATGGTCACCCATATCACAGACTGGGGCAGTCTCCTGGTGCAAATCCACACTGCTACTGATCTCACTCCCACCCTACCATAAACTTCAGTCCAACTAGGGACATTATGTCTTGGGGTCATCGGAGAGAAGACCCTCCTTGGAGCAAGCTGCAGAAACCTAGAGGGCCCCACGCCAACTGACCCCAGACTATCCTACAGAGACAACGCCAACTAGCAGAGCAATATCCTAGCATATTCATCACCATTAAACATGCCGAAGGGTTCATGTGACTATGACAATAATAAGAATGAAAGTTAGGTTTGTTTTAATGGACAGATGAGTATCCCTGCAATGGCTGATAATAATTCTAAGCAGCATGTTCTAAGATTTAATTAGCAAAACTGAAATTGTGCTCCAGAATACCACCTCATGTACTTACATCCAGATGGCATAAGCAACCCCAGGTTTTCAGGGTTTCTGTGTAAAGTGGTGGGCGGGGGATGCTCCCAAGGGGAAAATCACCTTCCTGAAGCTGCTAGTTCTTCGGGGGAATGGACCCCAAGGGGAGTTTCTCTGAAGAGCTGCAAATGATTCTAGGGTTCATCGGAGGCTGGGTGGTTCATAGAAAAGTTTTTCAGGAATTCTGATCAGAGGATGGAGGCAGAGGGTTGGACAACAGACGCATCTCCAAAGGTGTGTGCTTAAAACACGGAGCATCAAAGAGAGTGACATCTTAGGGGTGATGCTAGTTTCTGACCTTTGACAGGCAAGGGAAGGCCAGAAAAGAGTCTGGTCTTGTCAGGAAATGATGCTCATTTCTTCTCAAAGGTACTGATTTCCAGGGTGCAATGGGATGCCCCGTAATGATAACAATAGAAAATGCTACCTAGCATTTGCTGAGTGTTCACTGGGTATCAGGCACTGTTATAAGAGCTTTCTATGTGCTATCTTTCTTAAATTCCTTCCAACTAGTTGAAAGGTCAGATAGCATTATTCCAGTACCTAAAGTTTGGGGGGTGGGGACCAAGTCCTTCCCCTTACCTCAAATTTCAGTGCCCCAGGCCTAGATACTCTATTCTGAAATTCTGCAAATATTATTTTTTTCTTCACCCTTCCCACAGCCCCTGGCCCACTGAGGTGTATTCTCACTCCTTCGAGTTAGTTACTACAAACCCCTGCCACCACCCGGCCAAGTCTATATTCACCAAGGAGCAGTTGTTCAAGGCAATCAGGCACAAAGGCTGTGGAGTTGGGGAGTCCTGGCTTTGAAGTCAGTCTGGACCTTAACTTCCTCATCTGTAAAATGGGGGCAACAGCAGCATATCTGGCTCCCTTCCTAGGGGGGTCCGCTCTAGGTGATCTGTAAACTTTCCTCATCATCCTGGAAATATTTATCGTTCAAAATACATTTCTTACCACAATCAACATTTTCCTGGTGGATGACAAATCATCTTGACCCATTTTTAAAAACTAAATAAAAAGAAACCATCCTGGCTGCAGCACATTTGGAAAGTCCTATCTGCCTTTCATGTTGTTTCTGAGTGGTCGTCTTGGCAACCAACCTGTATGTTCAGAAGATAATTGTTGAGGAAGGGAGGGCAGGGAGCTCGAGTTGGGTGGGGACTCAGGGTGATGTCATGGAGGAGGATCGTGAACCTGGTATAAGCTTGGAAGTCCAGACTCGCAACTCCACCACCTCTGTCCTGGTGAGGTCATCTTTCTAACCCCGTAGAAGAGAGAAAATAAAACAAAATACATCCCATGAGATTTGCAAAAGCATTAAATGAGGCAAGAGAACTAAGGCGCCTGGTTCAGTGTTGTAAGTGCTCCGTATTAGCTTTCAATTTGGTGAATAGCACGCACTCAGAAGTCTGACCACCTAGGTTTGAACCCTGACTCCACCAGTCACTAGCTGGGTCACTTTGGGCAAGTAATTAAACCTCAATGTATCTCTGTCTTTTCATCTGTAAAATAAGCACACTCAGCGTATACGCCATAGGACTGTGAAAATTCAGGTGCTGTATCTAAGTACTGGCTGTTATTTTAAACGGTTAATAAATATTATCACCAATGATATTTGGAACCAAGATCAAAACTAAAAGATGAGATTCTTATCTGCTAGATAAAGTCATCCGCATTTGTATTTATCCTTGCCAGCAAAAAAAAAAAAAAAAAAAATACTCCAGTTTAACTCACTTGTAATCATTTAAGTCAGCATTTATGGAACACTTAATCTGGGTCAGGTACCGAGGATGGGCTGGGGACCAGCATCCATGATGAATAAAACATGGCCGGTGCTCGAGGAGTCCATGGTCTAGTGGATATTCATTAGCCACTGCTGCGTAACAAGTTACCTTAAAAGACAGCAGCTTAAAACAGCAACAATTATTTATTATCTTGCACAGTTACTGTGTTTGGAATCTGGGGGCACATTTGCCGGGTGGCTCTTGCTCAGGACTTTTCTTGAGGCTGTGGTCAGGACGTTGGTGGAGCCTGCAGATATCTGAATGCCTGGGATCGGCCTGGCTCCCTCACACATGCCTGGGAGTTGATGCCGGCCGTTAGCAGGAAGCCTCAGCTCTTCCCCACACAGGACCACCCCACAGGGCAGTTCGGATGCCGTGACAACGTGGCGGCTGGCTTCTCCCAGAGTCAGTGATCCCAGAGAGAACAAGAAAGCTAGGACATCTCTTACGACTTGGCCTCCGAAGTTACACGGTATCATTTCTGCAATGTCTGACTTGATTCTGCAGGTCAGTCCTGTGCATCACGGGAAGGGACTAGGCAAGGGTGTGAGTACCAGCAGACGGGGTTATGGGGGGCCATCTTGGAAACCAGCCACCACGTCTGTAACACGAAGCTAAGAACTGGACTGTGATAAACTCCAGGTATGTGTGTGGCATCGATCTAGGAAAAGCACAGTCAAAGGGGGGTGCTTGGAAGGGAGGGGGAATAATCACTTAGAGATGTCCCGAAAGGATGAGCCTTCAACTGGATCTTGACCAATGGGTTGAAAGTTGAGCTTCTCAAATATTGGGAGGAAGGCAGGAGGGGAGGGGTATCTGCATTACTGAAGGCACAGAGATATAAATAAAGATCATGTGTGTGTGGGCACATGTAAAATAACTACAGTGTGACAGACCTCGGTAACGCTGGAAGCTGTCAGTGATGGAAGAGGCTCTAGGCAGGCAGGAAAGGGTCAGACGTGGGGGACTGCTGTATGCCACCCTCAGGAACTCCGGGCAGCGACCCAGACACGGTGGGAGGAAACAAACAGGTCCTCACTAGCGAAGACACATCATCTCAACTGTATTTTGGGGATATACTCTAGCAACCCAGGGGAGAAAAAGATGAACAGAATTGCAGCAGATGGGCATCAAAACCTCGGAGGATGCCTATGGAAAATGCAGATTCCCAGGCTTGGGGTAGGGCCCAGAAAGCTGTCGTTAACCAGAGCCCCCTGGGAGCCTAAAGCAGGTGTCCCCAGATTACACACTTAGACACACTAATTTAGGAGATACAGCAAGCACTGGACTTTCCAAGATCTTGTTGGCTGCATCATTTACACTGGACCACCAACCAACTTACTGTTCAAACACAAGACACAGGATAGCCCTGAACTTCCGCGTCCCACCTGAATTCAACTGGGTTGGAGGTCCAGGGAGAGGGGACCTTTCTCAGAGGTTAATAAAACAAAGTGTTAATGGAAGACCAAGAGTTCTTCAGATGACCTGATGCCTCACGGGTGGTTTGACAGTGAAGCCATGATGATTTCCTGGCTGTTCTTCGTTCTAAAGTCAGAAATCCCGTTTCAGGACAAGCAGCTCTAGGTCAGCTCCTGTGAAATTCTAAGTAACCATACCAACCGGAGAGCTAAGTCACACATTTCACATCTTCCTACAATGGAAACTCGGAGGCAGAGCGTGTAGGAAGCCCCAAGCTTGTCTTTACAGGTGACAGTGTTCCCACCGGGACGTCCACAAATATTTATTCAGAACATACAACCCCAGCCGAAAAATGAGCTCTCTGGCTTTCCCCTGAAACGCTCATTATTCAGAAATCTACTGAGCAACCATCTTCCACAAACATAATTAATTCTGGAATGAAGAGAGAGGCACAGTGAACCAAGAGGAACGTGATTGTGGATCTATAAACTCTTTCCTCCTCGTATCAGTGGCCACAAAGCCCCGTCCTCCCCGACGCCTGGCAAGAAGCCTTCTCCATTTAGCTCTGTGATGCTTCGGGGGATGGCCCAAACCTCTCTCAGGACTTTATGTTAGGAAATGGAGCATTTCAAAGCACTGGGAGTTCTGATTTGTGAACTGGACTGTTACAGTGGTTTAATTTCCTGAAATATTGCTGCCTTCTTAACTAATAGATTTTTCAATGCGCTGAGGAGGAAATTGCATTAGCTCCTCTGTAGCCTGGACTTAATATTTTTAGAAGCTGCAATTCTTATTGCAGCCCACAGTGTGTATTTATGTGTGTCTCCCTAGCACGGAGTCTGACACACAGAGCCACTCAGCGAAGAGTTTTGAAAAAGTAAAAACAGTACGTGTAAACCAGCAATGCTTACTGAGAACTATCCTTCGTGATGGGAATACACTGGTGAACCGGCTTCACTCATTCATTCAAACACCAGCATGAATGCTTTGAGGGGATCACAGTACAGTCTGGGGAGACATGAAAACTTCAGAAGCATTATTACAGCACTCACGTTGGTGGTTTATCCTGATGGGGGTTGGAGGAGGTAGGCTGATGGAATGGGAAGACATCCAGGTGGCTTTGGTGATGCTGTTCTAGCACTAAGTTAGATGGTGTGGTGTTTTACTGGTGCAGGTCACGATCTATTTATCTGCAGTCTTCAAATGTGTGTATGTGCCTGTGTTTACAGAAAGACATCACAGTGACCAAGGAGTAAGAATGTGACCTGGAGCGAACCCAGGACTTGGAATTAAGGGGACCCAGCTTAACCAGCTAAAAGTCACATGTACCTGCAAACCCACACACACACACACACTCGGCTCCTGCTAAGAATGGAGACAATCATTTTGCTGGTAAATGCAATGAAAAAAAACCCTGTTGTTTCTTCATCATGAATTTAGTCTTCAGCATTCATTCTTCAAAATGCAAAAGTTTTGCTTTCTGCAAGAAAGCAAAAATTGCTTCTTGTAGGGCAAAAAAATCTTGGATATTACTATGATTTGTTATTAAAATCTAATGGGGTCACAGTTAGGAAAAATATATCTAAAAAGGCTCCTGGGGTGATGGTGATAATAAACTTTTCAAAAGGTTGATAAGTTTTGCTCTACAGGGTTATACGACACCAAATGAGCCACAAACAGAGAAGTGTGCAAAAGCACACAAATAAACCAAAAACCTGAATCCAGACATTTGCATCTGCTGAGTCGAGCAGTTCTTCCTGCCTTCCTGAGTTTAATCAGGAGGCAGTTTAATCACAAAACGTGACAGTGATCTGTTCTCAAGTTCATCTGGAGGGAGATCTGGGTAGCGCTTTGTCCATTCTCTCCCCCTCACCCCCTCCATCACGCCTTCTCCACTGTCACCACCTCCTTTGCAGGGGACCATCTAAGGGGCAGCCTCGGAGCCTGCAATTAATGAGGTACCACGCTGCTCTGCATTAATGAGGTGCTTTTTACTTTCAGAGGGCTTTGTAATCCTTCGGAGGCAAAGCCTTTGCTGGTGACACTCTCTGTTCCCAGCTTCAGAGATCCACGCTGCAGGTCAACTTCACTCTAAACGCCTGGGAGGGCAACTCCAAGCAGGTAAAGAGTGTTAAGGAGGATGAACCATAGGTGCCACTTAATTAACTTCTGGTTGCTTTAAAAGCTGTTTTCTTTCACAAAACACGGAGGGCAAAACTTTCCAGGTGCAGTGAAAAGGTGCAAAGGAAAACCTTGTCAATGACAGTCAGAACTTCTGGCTCACAGCCAAGACGACCCTCTTCACCCGTCGCCCCTGAAAAGATGGTGCCTCTTGTAATGCATCCAGGAAACAGTAAATAAAGGTTTGAGTGTAACTTCAAATATTTTAATCTTGTCCTTGAAGCCTGTTTCAGATGACTTAGACTGTAGTTACATTGGCATTCACCCCCCGTAACAGGTCCTTACTATTTATAAGCGTTGTCAAGCAAACCAGGTGTTGAGGGTAGCTGCCTACTTGTCTAGATTTAGAATTTATCATACATGAGAAGGCAGAAGGGAAAAGAATGTCACACTTAAGACAGTGCTATAGATGGTGGCATGTGGTACAAAATAATTCCATTTAAGCCTTTATTTCCGCTTGGGCATTTGGCTACTGATCAAAGGAAATTCTAATGCTTAAAATCCTCCTCCTTCAAAAAACACCTAATTCTGAAAATGATTTCTTTATCTAAATATTCCTTGTGAGTGCCAACACTATACTAAATGTTAAGGAAAAAAAAACAAAATAAAACAAATGTGGAATGTTTCTATTTCTTAGATCACCGTTAAAAGGAAGAGTATTATTATATTTATGATAATTATAATATCACATTTGTTAACTGCTTACTGTGTAACAGACACTATAAGCAATTTACAAATATTATCTTTTAAATCATACAATAATCTGAATAAAGTAGACATCACGCAAATCACACAATGTTCAAGAACTGCAGGCACTGGGACTGAAAATCTGATTTGCCTCGATCCAAAAACCTCAGTCTTTTTGGAAACTGACTTGAGTAAGATACTGAAATGATCATTAGGAGGTGAAAACTATATAGAAAGTCTTACTAGAATTCTTGGGGTGGAGACACTAATTGCACCTGGAAGTAGGAGGTAAAATTAGAAAAGGTGAAGGTGACTGCTGTCCCGGGCCCAGATCTCCAGCACAAAGGAACACGCCCACACAGTGACAGCAGACGCAACCAATGAAGAGTCCTGGACCTTCTCAGCCCAAGTGTTTCCCCAACACCTGCAGGATCGCATGCGGCCGGTAGCATTCTACAAAGAAAAGTCTTAATGACACCCAAATAAAAAAGCAGAAAGAGAAGCTTGAAAAATAAGTCTAGATCCTGGAAGACTGTACAATGGATTTTTTTAATTGAAGTATATAGTCAGTTACAATGTGTCAATTTCTGGTGCACAGCATAATATCTTCTTAATGTCTACTCTTTAGCACCTCAAGAGGGTGCCAGAGAAAATCTCACCTGGCCTTCTATGTGAGCAATGCCGTCTATCAAGGGTCCAGAGCCAAGGCCAACTGGAGGCTGGGTACTACTCTCCAGAACACAGATGGAGACCCGCGGGAGCCATGGTCCAGATTAGAATCACCTGGGCCCACTCCCGGGTCTGCCCCAGAAAAACTAATTCAGGGTATCTAGTGGTGGGGCCTGGCATCGCTGCTCGTTTTGGCTTGATTAAGGCCACACACCTAGTGATGCTGATACACAATCCAGGAGGGGAGGCCCAGGCATTGCTTTCCAGGTGTTGTTTTGTGTTTCTAAAACCATCAAGCAATCCCTTTGTGCAATCAAACCTGAGGGCCCCAACAATAGGGCAATGCACCAAGCAATCAGTGCTAACTCCCGGCTGGGAACAGCACCACCGAACTCTGTCCCTTGAGTTCGTTTTTGCTATTTGCAAGGATATCGTCAAGTTCCTATCTATAGACTTTATTTTGTGTTTAATTCTCTGGTGTGGGAATACTTAAGCGTTCCTGACCTGGATGCCACCTGGAATAATGAAATGAGCCCTGGACTCAGAGTCTAAACACACCAGTTGGAGTCGGGTCGGTCCCCTGCTCTCTCAGACTCGGCACCTGAAAGATGGAGCCAAAGCCATCCACAGTTGTTCGGGAAGGCTGAAACGTGGGATGATGGATGTGGAAGCAGCCAGCAGAGTGCCTAACCGCATCCGCACTCACGAGCGGCTGGTTGATGCGGCATCTGGAATGAGGAGTATTTCATGACTTGACAAGCAGAATAAAGGTCTGCTCACAGTGAGGGAGCTCAGAACGCTAGTGCCTTCCCACAGCTGCCACCCCCTATGATCTCCTCTCGCCTCTTCATAACGGCTGGTTTTGGAGGGTAGGGCTTATGTATTATGTATACATAATGTGAAGGCAAGAAGCACACTCTGGGACACAATGTACGTTAGGTAATAACACCATGTTGATAATAATAGGGGATGAGAAAGGGGAGTTGCCGCAGCGCCATTATCTCCACGAATAAGATGTTGATCATCACTTGCTATTTCCTCTTCAAACATACTATTTAGCCAGGAGTGAGCAGACTTAAAACCCACTGGGGTTCTTGCATTCAGCCTGGCTGAGTGGTTAAATCCAATGAAAATATCCTAGTCGGAGAAGTTTTCAGCCAAGGGAGTGGGATATATAAAAGGCTATTTAGCAGGTCAGTTTGGAAAGACATCCATCTTTCAAAACCGCTAATGGGGATGGTGAAGACAGCACGAATCAGGGATGCAGGGCATTTTCTAGTTCACAAGGCAGTTTCACATCTCTTATTTCATTTGATTCTCGAAATCATTCTGTGCATCAAGCAAGCAAGGAATCCGTACCTCCACTTTACATACAGGGAACGAACACTTCAAAACGTCGTTGTTCCAAGCTAGTGAATGGTGGGGGGGTTGAAACCCACCTCTTGGGACCTTCAGGAAAATCACTTCCATGAAGCCCAAGGCCTTGTGCTGCCCCCAAGCAAGGCTCTGACATGACGGCGGGAAGCAGGTGGAATTTACCCAGTGTGCCTGTTGTTCTTACACAAGGAGACTCACATTTTGATGCCTACGTGTACCCTTTGCCAAAGTCAAGTTGGTCACACGGTGCACCAAGGGGTGAGAGCTTGAAATGTTTTCAAGTTTCCTATTCAAATTTACCTTTGTTTACAAATAATTCTGGCCTGCTTCCCATGTTTCAATTAGGGAGCAAAGAGGGTTGGACCCCTCAGCGGCCCACATGAGGTCACAGAGTTATGACTGGAGATCGCGATGGGGTCTCCAGGCAACGTGTCCAGTAAGGAACATCTGGATGGTACTTACGTTTCCTGTGACTGGAAATTAAAAAAGACGTAAATCCATGCAGCTGGTCTCTGACTGAGTGGCTTGAATTTTCCATCCCATCGCCATCAAAAGCATCACAGGTCAGTCAGGGCTTGCCTCAAAAGTGGAGCCACCCTCAGTTTTTCAGAGTCCAGTGCAGTGGTTCTCACCCAGGGGCAGTTTCTCCCTGTAAAGGGCGTCTGGCGATGCTTGGAGACATTTTTGGTTGTTGCGACTGGAGGGGAAGGGTGGTACTGGCGTCTGGCGTGAAGACATCACGGACGCTGTTACACGTCAGACAAGATGGGCCCCACGACAAGGAATTATTTAGCCCAGAACAGCAAACTTCCGTGTCTGGAAGTTTTAGTGAAGACTCAGAGAAATGCGTGCAGACGAACAGTAGGATCTTGATTTGATCCTGGGACGAGGGTACAAGTTTTGCCTCAGTTTGACCTACTGGAAAATCCTGCAATATCCAGAATTAAGGAACTGCCTCCTAGGAATGAGGTAAGGGCATCAGGGTAAGTCCTCAAGCATCCTGACTTAAAGGAAGAAAAAGGACAACTCCGTAACTCCCACCGATAAGAAAGAGAATTAAACGGAGCTTATAAAGGAAAGAACACAAAGCTGAGACAAGCAAGACTGCCCAGCGGCTGATTCAAGCCAGGGTCTCCCTTGGCCGGCAGCAACCCGCTCTCCGAGCGCACGGATGCCCCGCTCCCAGCAGGAGTGATTCCACTTTCCCACTAGACTCAGCACCTCCTCCGCCAACCAGACGAGCCTCATCCTGAACTCAGCCTCACAATGAACCAAGGACGCCGAGCCCCGGGTGCTGGGCGGCTGCTGCTGCTCAGCCATCTCCTGAACGCTCCCACCTGAGCTCAGGCACCCCCGTGCGGGAGCCCCAGATGTGAACTTCACTAGGTCAAGACCACGCTCATGCTTCCCCTACATAAAAAGGGATGCGTGGATTCCTTCTGCTGGATCACAGCCTCAGGATGTACCTAGCTGTTGCCCAACTGGGCCTCACCTCTTGGCAGGACTCCTGGTACACGTGGGCACCTGCTAATCCAGCACCGTGTGCTTTTGTTGGGGGAAGGGGCCATCACACCTAGGATGAGTATTTCTGTCCTTTGGACAGCTCCTGTCACAGACAGCATACTCCCGACAGACAGACTCTAAGAGGATGTCTAGACGACGGAACTCTGGCTTTTCCCACTAGAGCCGGCTCCTTCCTCAGTTTCCCCCGTCTTAGGTAACACCACCACGCACCCACCAGCTTGTTTCAGAATTCCAGGAGTTGAACTTGATCGCTCTCTCCCTTGACGGCCATGTCCAGCGGGCCCAAACCCTGTCGAGTCTGCTGGTAAAATCTGCCTGCCTTTCAAGGCAGTCGCCTGGACAGGACAAGAGCTGTCTACAGATGCACCTTTTAACCAAAATGCTTCTCTACCTCCTCTTTGGGAGCTGTCACTGTATAAAATGGTAAGTCTGGAGTAGGTGAACCAATTCTAATCTTTTTAAAAAATTCTATTCTTTCTTGATTTGCTACTTATCCACCAAGACACCCTGCCTCTATTGTCACTCGGTCTCTGGACCTGGGAACCTTAAGATCAGGGTCCTAGACTTACCTGTTCATTTCAGTGACACCCCACAGGGCAGAGCTGGCTTTCTGTTGCAAGTTATCTAATAAATAAGAGAAACAGAACCTCGGGCAGGAATTCAACAATGCCTATCCCATCCAGCCCCCTCTTCTGCCCTCAAACGCACTGAATAGGTCAGGGAAATTGATTTTAAAGTGGACTCTGCGCACTGTAAAATCAAAGTTCAGTTTTCCAAAGGGAAGGCCAGGGAGGCCACACTCAGCTGCTACTACGCTTGCGTCCCTCCACCTCACTGAGTCCGTGGGTAACTCACTCCAGCACACCTTTATCTCCCCCACATGAACATCCTTTATGGTAGAGTCGCAATTTTTACCTTGGAAATGCCCCTAGTGCTTTTCAAACACTTTGCATATAGCAGACATTCAAACTGTTTTTAATTTGAAGATGGACACACTGACTATGGATAGTGAAAGCCATTTTCAGGACAGGCTATGGGCATCCGGAGTGGTCCTGGGGGATAGTTTTAGTGATCTGGTTTATGAGGTTCTTCAACTACCAAAAGGTGTAGCTTTCACGAGTGAAAAACAGAAGTGCCAGGAAGATAAAAGAAATGCGTTTCTTTCTTTTCCGACAGAAGAAGTGCAATGATAAGGGCATTAAGTTTGACAGCAAAGCTCAGCAGATCACAAGCGGCAAAGGAGTTCTGCCCGGGGAACGTCTTTCTCTTCTTTAGACAACGAACGCCTATTATTAATTCCGAGCAAGATAAAAAGCCCTGCACCTGCTCTTGGTAACGACGTCCTGACGGGGAACGCCCCCTCCCTTCCCCCTTCGCTTCTGGAGATGGCAGGAGCCCTCAGGGCTCAGCTCCGAGTCCCGTCTCTCCTGGGCAGCCGTCTCCGACTCTCCAGCTGAGAACTTACTGACACAGCACCGTTCCCTATTTCATTAGTTTCCACTACATTCTTGGGAAAGACATGATCTTTTCTGCATCTGATTTCTCCTGGAACAGTGTGCGTTCACCAAAGCCTCATCTGCCGATTGATCTGTACCCAGGTTCAGACCTGAGTTGTTTCCTCTTTATTAGGTGAGAATCCAGCTAGTTATTAACTAGACTTAGCATCCGGTTCTCCAAGCCAGCCAGCTGCCCCGTGCTAAATGAGAAAATGCAACTACTGGCAGCCCATCCACCGTGGTCTTAGAGGGGCTGGGAGCTTCCTCATGTACAGACCACGTGCCTCGGGAAATCCCAACAAAGTTATTCCAGCCGAACTCCAAACCAGTGAACTCAGAAGCCACAGATTAAAGAGAGAGAATGAAGGGAGAGAAACACGACCGTGATTATCCCTGCTTCCTAAATACGCATCTTCTCAAGATAAACCCATGAAGAGTGGTGTGAGAGACTGTTGTTTGTCTACCCAAAGCCAGTCTTCCAATTCTCTACGGTAAAGACTGCAAACCCACAGACAGACAGACACACACACACACACACACACACACGCCCTCACTGCCCCGGTCTCCTCCGCAGACCTGACACAGTCCTGGCCAGCGCAGCTGGGAGAAGTCTGCTTGGAGATTTGGGGGAGAAGATCCCTTCCCTGGTAGAGAGAGGAATAAGGAATAAGTCATCTCCCGTGAGGAGATGGCTGCTGGATCTGCAGTGAGCACTGTGAACTGTGACCATGAGCAACCCAAGACAGTCCCCAAGACAACCATCATCTCTCATGAAACTGTCAACCTTTGGGTTTCTTGCCATGTGAGAAAAGTAAACAGGCTGTTGAAGCATCTTTACTGGGGTCTTTTTTTTGCCCCCATTAGCAACAAACACAATCTAACTGATACTAAATCATCATGGAAAAGACTAGGAAAAACACGGATTTTAACCAAAACACTCCAGTACCTTCTCTTGGTGAACTGTCACCCTATAGAACAGTGAGTCTGGACTGGATGAACCAGTTCTGTTCCGACCACGTAAATAACGCGAGTGTCCCTGGAGCTGCACAGAACGGGGTGAAGCGAGTTCCTAATGACCTGTCTCCACGTTAGGCTCCCTTATCTGTCCCACAAAGACACCTCAGACGGGATCTAAGTCAAAGAGGGTGGATTGGTCAGCGTACATAAAGCCCCAGGAAGTCCTTGGGCACTCCACCAACCAGCATCCCACCTGTAAGCCCCTCTCACAGGAACGGTGGCAGCCCTGACGGCCACGGCCCCTGGGCACACGGGCCGGACCCCGCGGTGCACCACCCGTGAACACGCCATGCTGCCCACCACGCTGGGGCACCACCAAGGCTTCTCTTCCGGTTACCTGTTTCAGGTCCCTATTGTCTCTTTCCTTTCTTCCTCTTCCCTACCTTCTTCCAGAAGGAAAAATGTATTTCTTTTTTAAACTCTGCTACTAGAGAAATTTTGTCAAATGCAACAACAACAAAAAAAGAGAACTAGAAGCCCTGTACCCAGAGGGGACCTACTAAATGTTACCATATGTTCTTCCTGCTGGAATAATTACATTACTGTATGGATGGTGTTCACTTTGAAGAGAAGTAGCTCTGTGTCTTTTTTTTTTAAAGCTTAATATCACATCCCAAGTATTTCCCCTTTTTTGTTTATTCAAGCAACATTCAACTTTGTTATTAAATCAACAAAAATCTTATTCAGAAAAGTGATTTTTTGAAAAGCTTTGTGTGTCCCATTGCGAGGACGTGCCATGATGTCTCTACCCTTTGGCCACTGCTGGGATTTAAGTTGTGTTTAATGTGTGTTACTGGTAAACAAACCATAGCACAGTGACATTTTATGACTCTGTTTCTATCTCTGTAGGACAACGAAGTTCTGCATCATGCAGCTTGTATGTATTTGTAGAGGATCTTGATAAATACTGCCACACTATGAAAAAGAAAGGCCATTCTGACATTCGTCTGTAACAGACACTTTTGTAAGAGTTAGTCCTGGTGGATACATGCCAATATTAGGCAATACTTTTTTTTTTTAACATTTTTTTTTGGTGATACATTTTTTAAAGCCTTTGTCACTTAGACATAAAAATCAGATTTCCCTATTTCTTTGAATAGTTAGTGATATTATTATATATTACTATATATATATAAGGTTTTTTTTTAACCATTTGTTTATCTTATTTTGTGAATTCCTTTATTTTTATCCTTTATGCATTTTTCATTGGTCTGTTTATTTTTCCTATTGATTTGTAAGAATGCTTTATACATTATCTGCTATGTTTGTTTAAAGTATAATTTTGCCAATTTATTACTTGCCATTTAATTTTGTTTCAGTTGCTGATTAACATTCAGAATTTCTCTTTTTTCCCCTCATCTTAATTAGTCAAATCTACCAGAGTTTTCCTTGACAACTTCTTTTTTTTCCATTTCCCTTGGACATATGCAAATTTTCCTCACCCCCTACAGGAAAATTTTCATATTTTTCTTCTGGTTTTGTTTAATGTTCTGTTTTCAGCTTAACTCTTTAATCAATCCAAAATTTATTTTTTCTATCTCAAGATATTCTATTTGATCTTTTCCCAAATGCTCAATCTTCACAATGCCTTTGGCTGTATAATCCACTATTTCTCTACAGCTTGCTAGCTCTTCCTTAAGCAAGGGTTGACAAATACTCAGATACTACTCTTGCCTTTTCACAGTCACAGTTGAGAGAAATAACTGCTCCTGGGACTCTGAGTGGAGGAAAAAAACCCTCAGCATCCTTATCAAGACTTTTTTCACCCAAATGTTGACTGAGAGTCAATTATGTGCAAGCAGTCTCTAGCAATAGAAATGGGGCGGTTAAGACCATCCAGTGGGCTCCACATGGTGGTGGACAAGTCAGACCTACACCTAATACTTTAGCCTTGAGGGTATTTAATAATTATACGAGGAAGATGTTTAACAAATAATTATACAATGACAAGTGTCATGACAAAGGAAGCACAGGGCGGCAGCACAACCTATGGGAGGGGAACCCCCACATTAATTAACAGGATGGTGGGCTAACCACAGTGTCCTGGAGATTGAAACTGAGCTCTAAATGAGAGATGGGGAGGGAAGACATCTGTTTCAGGTAACACAGTGAACAAGGTAATCCCAAACCCCTCTCACTGGAAGAAAGAAATATAAATATATGTGTATATTTATATTTATATATTAGATACATAAAACATAAGTTGGCATGAAAGCAAAACTACAAATATTAAAAGCAAGTCGAAGCTGCAAAATTAGACTATAAGTCATTCCTGAACCCCAGGACTGCCCAAGGGAAGCGAACCCTTGAGCTCTGCTTCCATTGCTACGGGTGGGGTGCAGGAGAGAAAGGATAAGGGTCCTGGTCTGGCTTAATAAGGAGTCAAGAGAAGACATTTGCATAAAGTCAGGACCCCCCTCAAATCCTCACTCTCTGCATAAAGGTGATCCAGAAATAAACTCCACCATCCAGAAGAGAACAGCCAGGAAACACACCGGTCTTTAGTTTAATGGCAAACCGGAGCTGGTTGCTGGTTGGGGGCGGGGGAGGTGGTACTGGAGAGTTAGCACCTTGAAGCCGTGCCACACAATGGCGTGTGCTCTGAACTCAGGCTACCTGTTAGGTCTGACAAACCTCAAAGGGAGAATTTAATTCAAAGTAATCAGGACTGACAGTGCCTCAGGCAACTGGCAGCAATAACTGCAAACAGTATTTCAGGCAAACACAGGATCACACCTCAATGATTTCGTAAATCAGCAAGGGGTTTTACAGAGGGTCATGTTGCAGGGTTAAAACCCAGACCCATGGCCAGGCTGAGAGGCTCCTTTCCTGTTTCTATCCCTTTCTAACCCAGATGTGTTGGTCACATTGTCTCGAAGTCTCAGGTTCCACATCTGCAAAATGGGATCATAACAGCACTAATTCCAAAGGGTTGTTTTGTTGCAAGAATTAAATGAGATAATCCACGTTAAATGCTTATGACTGCATTTGTTATGTGGTGAATACCAAAGAAATGCTGGCTATTTTTGTTACTTTATTACCATTTTCTACCTGTATTGTCGCACTGTAACACATTCATTCTCTCGCTTATTAATACCTTCACCATTGCTCATGGTTAGACTTGCCAGAGGGTTACCATTTTCTTGTGCATAAAATCAGCTTTCAAAGTTTTAGTTTCAGCTTTCTGTTTTTCATTTTTCTTAGTTCACAGGCTTCTGCTGTCCACTGTACTTCCCCTCTGCTTTCTTCCATTTTCTTGTCACCAAGAAATTACCAAGTGGAATGTGAGATTCATTCATCATCATCTTTGTTTCTGAATAACGAAAGCACAGACAGCTATTAAGACATCTCCAGTGACGGCTTTGGGCGCATTCCATAAACTTTACTGTGAAATGTTCCTCTTTTGCTGTTTTCAAAATAGGCTATAATTTTAGCTTTCATTTCCTTTTGGATTAAATAAGCATTTAGAAAAATTCTTAAACCTCCCCTAATTTCCAATTATCCTGAGCCTCCCATTTAAAAGTTTGTTTCTAATAGGTAGTTTTACTGCACTGTGGCCAAAAATGGGGCCTTTATAATTTTTCTGATTTGAATTTTACTGAGGTTCCCTTTGGCCCTCAATTTAAGTAAGCTTTTTCATGAACACTTGAAAATCTATTTTTGATATGAAATTTGACATCTATTGATACTGATTACAGTTTTAAAACTTTGTCATTAACAATATGATTTGCCTTTTTAGTGGCTGTAACTCTCCGAATATGTCCTATATTTTCCACCAGTCCTTGTTTTTCATATTTGGAAGAGTTCTGCTTGGAAAATAGCTTGGCTGTTACACCCTCTTACGGAAATCATACTCATCAATTCAAAATTATCAATTTCATCTAATGAAATGTATTTAATTATACTTGAGTTCATCTGCAATTAACATACCGGCACCATGTTTGTCTCCACACATCTGAGATATCCTACAAATTTTATTTTCAAACTTTATAATTTATTTTAGGTGTGCTCCTTGGAGATAGTAAGCACATAGTTAAGACACCACTATTTAATCAAGCATCAGAGTTCTGTCCAATAATAAAAGAGTTTAAAGCATTTATTTTTGTTAAAACAAATGATGTTGGTTTTGCTTCTGGAATAGTATTTTTAGGCATTACTTTTCAGCTTTGAGAAAAAAATTTACACACATTATAATCACCCCTTTTAAATGTATAATTCAACGAAATCACAGTCTCCAATGGCCATAGCAATCACTTTATAGAACAATGTCTTCAGTCCCCCAAATTGCCTCATGTCCCTTTTAAAGCAACCCCCACCACACCAGCACTGGCCCCTAGTCACTTCTGATCTGCTTTCAAGAATTTCAAATCAATGGAATGATATACATACATCACATCGGGTGCCTGGCTTTTTTCACTTAGGGTACCACTTCTGAGATTCACGCACTTTGTTACACGGGTCAAATGTTTCGTTGGCTGGATATGTGGACCACTGTTTCCTCCAAGTGACGGACTCTGGAGTCCTATGAATAAAGCTATGAATATTCACATACAAATTTTTGTGAGCATGTACGTTTTTCTTTCTCCTGGAGGAACTCCCAGGAATGGAACTGCTGGGCAATATTGCGAGTATATGTTTAACTTTCTAAGAAACTGACGGACGGTTTTCCGAAGTGGTTGTACCATTTTATACAGCCACCAACAATGGATGAGCGCTCTGGCTGATCCACATTCTCAGCCACACTCCTTACTGTCAGTCTTTGTAATCTTAGCCACTGCAGTGACTGTGAAGTAGTGGCACACGATGATCTTAATTTGCACCAACGATGTTGAGCATTTTTCAGGGATTCGCTGGCTAGCCTTGTGTCTTCTTTGGTGACGTGTCTCTTAAAATATGTTGCCCATTTTTAAATTGGGTCGTTTGTCTTTCTGTTATTGTTGGAAGAGTTCTCTCAATATATTCCAGATACGAATCTTTCATCAGACATGTGCTTTGCAAATATTTTCTCCCCGTCTGTGGCTTGTCGTTTTATTTTGTTAATGCTTTTGGAAGAACAAAAACTATCAGTTCAGACGAAGTCCAATTTAGCAAGATTCTTCTTTTTTAGTTTGCATTTTTCATATTCTATTTAAGAAATCTTTGCCTCACCTAAAGTCACTGAGACTTTCTCCTCTGCTTTCTCCCACCAGTTCTGCCTGCATAGCTCTTGCATGTAGGCGTACGATTCATTTCAAGTTAATTTTTGTATTTGGTATAGAATGACGGTCAAGGTTCAGCTTCCCCCCACAAGGAAATCAAATATTGCAGCATCATTATTTTTTTTCTGTCTCGTTTTCTTTGCTTCCTATCTATTTTATATAGAGTTTGCTTCATTTGTAATAATCATCTCCAATAACTTAGACTTAAATCTATTTATAACTTTACCAGAAGTCATCTTTGAGCTTTCCAGAAACATCTTATCTTTCTTCCCCCGGGTGTTCAGAATGATGGGTTAACAAAGTATCTTCTGAGTTACCCCACAAAACACAAGAAGCTTAGCAGCTTTTAAACCCAACCCACACTTCCTCGGCTGTTTTAAAATGTCTGTGATCAGCTGGTTACTTGTATGTTTTCAAGAACAACTTTTGGCATTTGCATTCAGCTCTGCAACTGACTTAAGAACAATTATTTACAGATCACTCCATGTGTAACTTCTTCCAGCACACCCTGCCTGCCCCTTTAGAACAAGACCTCCTCATTCCTGAATACTCATTTTGATCACTTTCTTGGTTGGCTGGGAAATAACTTATAATACTTTCTACAAGAAGTATACACTGGTGTATATTTTGAGAGTCCTTGCATAGCATGACATCTTTTTTTTTTTTTTTCCTGTTGCCTTTATACATGGCAGAACTTGGCTGGGATTCTGGGGTCTCTCGTCTTTTCTGCTCAAAACTCTGTAGACATTTTATTAGGACATTCTTATTGTAACAGTGAGAATTTTTATTCTTCAAACATAGACTGGTTCTCTCCACCCTTGCATTACAAGGTAGCCTCAGAAGCCCAGCTTTACTCCTCGTCCACAGCCACCGACCAATCATATGTGGCCACTGAGCCCCTGAAATGCAGCGTGTCCAAACTGAGACATATAAACCCAACTCTGGACTTTGAAGACTTAGTACAAAAAAAAATATGCAAGATGTCACACTAGTAACTTTTAAAACACTGATCCCACGCTGGAATGTTTAGGATTAAATAAAATGCATTATGTCCCCTGACCCACCTTTACCCCTCCTGACCACTAGTCCCTTCCCGCTTTCCTTGCTGTGGCCTTCTTCTCCATTCCCCTTGAAGTAAATGCTTTCATGCACCTTATTTCATTGTGCCTTTTCAAGAATCCTGCGCTATAAAAACAGCACGTTTCCTTTTGTTAAGAAGGAATTTTCCAAACACATCAGCAGGCTGCTGTTAACCCGAGGTCAGAGTGACGTTAAAATCTAGTTCTCTTGGCCTTCGGGGCAGTGCTGTTCTCTCATCTCACAGATCTTACGGGTCCAGAACTTGAGTTAAAAAACAACTTCAGTGAATTAGGGGTATAGTTATAAGGATGGACTTTGGAATACAAGCTGGACCAAAGAAACAAAAGAGAGAGAGACCAGAGGCACTTGATGGATTGGGAGAAAGCAGTGGAGAGAGTTTACTGAAAATTATGATGAGGTTAGAAAATTTTTACAATGAAAACAGGAGTTTTTGTCCAAATGTTTTGAAAGGATAAAAGGCTGGATTTGGGGAGTGAAATGTTAGAGCTTCAGTGTTTTAGAGGAGGTATATTTTTGGGCACGTTACCCACAGATGGAGTGGCTGAGTTGGTGAAAAGCTAATGAAAATTTAGGGCTGCAGGCACTTGAAAGTCAAGATATTGGATGGTCCTTTCAGAGGCTGATGAAATCCAAGAAAAACTGTCAGGACCTGAAAAGAATTCTATGCATGTAGGACCAAAAGGGGCCCCTTCAGTCCAGGGGAAACCAGTGACAGTGGTCCACATCGGGGTACACCTTAGAAAAACATTTAAATTATAACGAATAAAAAAAAGATTCTTCCTTTAAGAATAACTCTCATGAGTAAGAACTGATCACGTGCCAACTTAATCAGGTCACGTACATAGATCTGGAACAAGTGTTACATTCTGAAGAACCACGGAGAATGGCAGACACGGGACACAGAGACAAAACGAAGTCCATTCAAGCAAGGCAACAGCTCGGAAACCACTGACTACACAAACACGGCGGAAGATATGTTTAAGTGTCAGCTAGGCTCCCAGCACTGCTGTTTGGATTATGGCTGAAGGACTGCAGATGATGAAGAGAGGACACAGGAGAGACGCTAGTCCTGACACCTGGCTGACTCGCTCTGCAGACCTCAAATACAGAACTTAATGCATTTTCTGGGAGCCATCATTGGCCAAGTTTTATCCCAAAAGCTGGGCCTAGAGATCAAAGTGACAGGTCTTGTCCTCCTGGCTCACACAGTCTAGTGGGGAAGGCAGACAAGTTAACAGACGGTGATATATACACTCACATTTGGTCTTTCTTAGGGCTCAGGACCAATGGCGGGGCTGGGGGCGGTGGATTCAATAGATGAAGATTTCAGTACAGCACCAGGTGGACATTTCTAATCGAGTTTCTTAATATGGAACAAGGTCCTTTGGGAGGTAATGATCTCTTATCTCTGGAAGTACTCAAAAGCAGAAGATTAATGACCATGTACATAGAATATTACAGAAGAAAGTGGAAGGTTATGCCCGGTGAATGCCACGTTCCTTCCTAATTAAGATTCTATGATTCTCAAAAGGGGACAGGGCCCATTCATTAAGACACTCCGCTGTACAGAGAAACGCTTGCCTGCGCACAAAGTGAATTGTACAATTGACACAGAAAGATCTTTTCTAATACAGATTACAACTTCTGATGGCTGCCTACAATTTTCCATGTCTAATATTTAAAAGCCAAAGATCACTCTTCTGAATACAGAAAGGTACTGTTTTCAAACGCATTTCACTTATTCATGTCTGTTCCGTGATCTTGTCCTTGTTATCGGAGAGAAAAGGCTAACACAGAGGCCGGAAAAGCACTACCAGCCTTACAGAACCAGCTCTCCCATCGGCAGATAATACAGGAACCAGTAAAGCAATGAAGGAAATGGGAAAATGCTAACTTTTCTAGACCCGGACTTAATATTTAACCTCAGCCAGCTCTCCTGCTTAATGCTGGACCCAAAAGGAGAGAAGGAATAGGAGTCTAAATCCATAAATTGTCTAGAAAAGCAACTGAAAATACATACCCTCCGATGAGCAGTCATCTGTTCCTGTTATAGTGGAAGAGAAGGTGCGTGGACATGGTGGGTATGGAAAAAAAGGCTTAAGAGGCTAATCACTGCCATCTTCAATTATACCAAAGAGGAAAGGAAGAAAACAGAATCTGTTGAGGGCCTACTATGTGCCAAGCACCATGCCTTCCATTACAGGATCTCATCTGACTGCATTTTGCCTTCACCGGTGAAGGAAAGCCAGAGCTTCCAGCTTGGCAAGACATTGTTAAGCTCAGTGCCGCCGTATCATCAGCGAAACGGGACGAGGCAACCGCAAAGGCCACACGCACCTTGCTTCACTTCTCATTCTTCTGCAGGGTGTCGCAGAGCAGGACATGCCCTCTATGAGTGAGACATGTCCCAGGTGTCCTTTCCTCTTTCCTCTGCAGGCCACGTCTGCCTGGAACTCCTCCAGTCCATGGGGGTGTCTGCTCCCTACACTGGGAGCTCAGCCATTGCCATGGCCGTTGTGGTCCCCGTGAACTATATTCCAGGCCTGGCGATCATGAAACCCAGACCCAACTTGGGGAAGAGGACTGTTTGCAAAAAAATCGTATGTGAGATGCTGGACAACTTGCTTAGCCCCACAGGGCCTCATTTGTCAAAGAATAGGTGAGTACGGGCTTCTTTCTAACCCTGAAACCCTATGAGTTTCCATCCCCATCAGTCCCTCCCGGCTGAAAATGCCCATCACTCGGGGAGCCTGTCTTCCTGGGAAGCAGGGAGCAGCTTCTCCATCCTCCCTAGTGAGAGGAGGAATAGGTGTCTGTGTCCCAAAGGACAGCAGGTGCTGAAAGATGGCAGTTATCCAAAGAGAGCCTCTACAGGACTCCACAGGGACCAGTACAAAGGCAACTGAGTATGAGTAGGAAGCCAATTTTTAGAGTCAACCATCAATATTTTCTACAACCACAGTCCTGAATCCCACTTCCTAATCCTTCTGATGCCAGTAATGAGCAGGCCTCGGGTCTAAGAGAAAAGGAGATAAATTGGGGCTTCCAGCTAGACAGGGGGAATCATGAAACAGTCCCTGCCCCAGCCACTTCCCTTCGTGAGCTTGGGATCATCCTCGCCCCAGGGGCGGCATGGGGGTGACTTTCCGGGCCAACCAGGGCAAGATCAAAGGCCAGTGGGCATGCGGGGCCTTGTCTGAAAACTGGCGAATATCTTGCTGATTTAAGGCAAACTGTCCAGAGTGAGGACTGTTTGGTTTCGAAAATGATCCTTGGATGGCAGTGACAGGGTCGTCCCAATCTTCAGAGCATCATTAGGAAGAGATGCTTTTGTCCCCAGCAGGAAGCTCCATTCCCCACGGGCCTTTAAATGGAGGGGTCATGCTTAGTGCATTTGTTCTTCAGGAACAACCAGAAAAAGAACACCACCGAGAGCTCAGAGAACCCTTGTCTAGACACAATTATCGTATCTCAGCTTAAAGTTGGGCCACAGAGAAGGGAACAGAACATAGGAGAAAGAACGTGGATCACGGAGTCGGTTCTGGGTTTTAATCCCAGCGCCGTCATGTACTAGCTATGGAAGATTCGGACGGAGTCAGTTATTTAACCTCCCTAAGCCTCAGTTTCCCAATATGTATAATGGGGAGCAGAGTGGGACAGATCCCCAGAGTTACGGAGAGTGCTCCATGAGAGAACCACGCAGACACGAGAGAGAAAGCGTCCCACAAATCAGAGAGATTACACCACAGACTATGGGGTCCAAGATCACCGAAAACAGGAATTCTGAGTTCAAGTGCAACTCAGCGGTGCCAGCTTCCTCCCCTGGAGGCCGTAGCCCATGGCTCCCACCTTTCCTTCAGATCCACCCCCTCTCCGTGTCTAGTGAATTACACAGTCCTGTATCCCCCATCATTTCATTTGGAAAAGGAAAAAAAAATCAAATAGCACTCTAGGCATTTATTAGCTGCCTGATCGAAGGCAAATCTCCTTTGACTCCATGCTTCAATTTATAAACTGCCTGTGAGATGGAGGTAATGATACCCTCTCTTCACCCCACGGGGCTGTTGTGAGAAGCGAGTGCCAGCCTGCAGCCACCCATGGAGCTCCACACAGGAAGGAGGTGGCGTCTTCGTCCTGCTCCTCCTTCCACCTCCCTCCCCTGGTGACAGGAGCTGCGTGTCTGGAGTGGGGCTGGGAGCACTCCGTCCTGGTAGCCTGTGGATCTGGGGACTCGAGAGCCGGAAATGAACGGGCCATGGAAACATCAGAAAGACCAATGAGCATCTCACAGGCCACGGGGGCGGGCAGGCTGAGCGAACGCTATTTGCAAATCCACACTAATTGGTCATTATGGAGGGAAGCGTACCAGTCCAGGGCGAATTTCTCACAGTTCGTTTTTCATCATGCACTGATCCTTCATAACTTCCTTTCCCCTATCACTCCATCCTCCAGGGCTGACAGATATAATAAGCGGCCCGCAGGAGCAGTTCTGAGAAACGCCGTTTCCAACAGCTGTACAGGCAAGTTCTCAGAGCTATATCGGGGGGAGGCTGTCTTAAGTGTCTGCTGAGGGTACCGCCCGGCACGCTTCCCGAGCATGAGTGCAGAACACAGCATGATGCCATGTGGTCATCCGTCCCTAGTGGGTGGAATTTCAATGCCTCCCTCCCCAGTGTCCCTGTCATGGAAGGACACTCACCTGTCCCTCGGCTGCTCTTGGGACTTTACAAGGGGCTGGTACAGATGCAGCCGCCTTATTTCTGCCACTGCAGGGTCGCTGGTAGACAAGTACCTGGCTGCCTGCCTGTGCCCTGAGGCACAACCGGCCTCAGGACTGTGGTTAACCCTGACAGTGACCAAGAAACCCCTTCCTAATGGCTTTATGATTCTTAGGGACCCAACCCTGAGTTTTCTGGGTATCATTCATTAAGCAGACGTTTCCGTAGACCAGGCATCGCATCAGGCATTAGGGATACAAGGGCGAGGAGAAACAGACAGGATCCCAGTTCTTTTGAAGCCTAAACTCTGGGGGAGAGACAGACATTTGCCAGCCTACCCAAAGGCATGACAGCTTACACTCTGCAGCGAGTTTACTAAAGAAATGTATGTGATCCTGCAAGAAGACACAACAAAGGAGCCCCTGTGAGATGATGAAGGCAGGGCAGGTTCCCCTAAGTAAACGGAGTCTTAAGCACAGGAATGTGGAATTAGTCAGCAACGAGGGAGAGAAGGCTCAGAGTATAACAGACAGAAGGAAGGACTTGTGCAACGGCCCCAGTGGAAAGGAAGGCGCACAGGAGACTGGAAGACTGAGTGGGTGGGCGATGGTGCTAACCACACAAGACGAAGGCGGAAGGAGGCAGGAGCCAGAGTGTGCTGAGGAACACAACTCAGTTAAGGGTCTGTGGGCTCCATCCTAAAAGCACTGGGAAACCATCAAAGGTTTTACACAGAAGTCAGGGGACGGCACAGCTGGGTTTGCTTTCGAGAAAGCTGACTCTTGCTTCTAATGGAGAAGAGATTTGGAGGAGGAGGAGGAGTGAGCAGAGGAGAAGGGAAGAGACTTGTCTGGATAAAAAAAGATAAAACACTGCTGCTGTGCTGGGGAACATACCACACGTGTGCTGACTAGGGTGGTGGCCAGGGAGACAGAGACAAGGAGGGCTTGGAGTGGTTAGACGCAGGTGAGGGAAGGGGACCGATCAAAGGCAGACTCTTGCTGCTGGATGAGTAACTGAGTGGATGGTGGTGCCAGAAGCAGGAGAGGCCCAGGCTAGGGGGAGTGGGCAGATCCCGGTTCTGGGTTTGCTGAGCAGAATTATGTTCACATTATTCCTACTGTTATCATGCATTATGGAATAATGATGTTTAACACAGTGCCTCCACACTCACTGTCCTTACCGGATTCTGACAGCAGTCATGGGACGCATGACTGTGGGTGATAGATATAGACGCGGTAGGGAAGTAAGGGACCTGGCAGGGCAGAGCCGGCGGCAGAAGTCAGAGCAAAGGGCAGGACTCTGGAGCGGACATCTTTTAGAACACCTCAGAGTGTATTATCTTTAGTTCTTATTTTGTAAGCCACGGAGGCTTCCATTCAAATGGACACAAATCCAGCATGTAAAAGTCATGGATATTTGGACTCCCATGGGCACGAGGGAGTCAGAGCTCTGATCTTCCCCCAACCCCTCTCCTTTCCTCCAAGACCCCATGGAAGCCTTGGGGTGCCCAGGAGCAGGTTACAGGCCACAGAGACTGACCTTTCAACCCCAAACTGCCTGTGGATTCATCACAGACCTACACTCAAAAGGATTTTAACACTGTATTGCTGTGGCTGCAAAGGGGAATGAGGGATTTTCCAGAACCTGCTGCTTTTCAGGCACTGCCAGGCCCTTACATGACTCATCTCATTCAACCCAGTATCTGTCAACATTGTCCTCGGGGGCTGGTCCTATCCCACCCATCTGACAGCTGATGAAGCCAAGGCTCAGAACCCAAATCAGATAGTTCTTCAGTGGCAAGACAGGATATGAAGTTGGGGTTTCTCCAACCACTTGGTGTTTTCTTTAAAGGCTGGGGGCTCCAGGCTTGCACGGGGCGTGAGAACAGGACCGCTCTAAGAAAGGAGGATGAGCATTCTGCTCCTCGTCTCCGTTGCCTCTCCCCACGGTGTTGGCGCTAAGACCCTGGGAGACACGGTGGCTTGCTTTCACCTTAATTAGCGCAGCAATTTGCTAAATTTTGTTTTTCCCTTTTAAAGAGCGTTAATCAATTTTAGCTCAGAATAGATTGGAATGGCACACAAATTACCACGACAATCCCCAAAGGCTAAATTCTGAACATCTCGATCAACCTCGGAGCCTGAGATATGGGAAAATCAGAAACTCCGGCCGGCATCTCTGTGATCTATTTAAAACGTTATGGCTCTGAAATGAAAAGATAATGGCTCGAGAAGGCTGGAAACAAGCAATTTGCTAGAATCAGCCTCATGCCTAGGTGTTTAGTCCTCCCCAAGTTGATTGGAGATAGAGCATCCGTGTATTTCTGCAGAGTTACAGGTTCCACTAATAAGAGCAATTTGTTAAATCCATGAGCGTTACAGGTACCAACAGATGTGCCAAAAACAGGGAAAAGAATAAGATGCACCGCAGGCCTGTCCTCCAATAAGAGGGTTCTAAACTAAAGCAGCGGACAGACAAGTGAATAGAAAACATCGTCCTCTTTCCTGGAGAAGTCAAGGAAAGTTCTCAGAGGAGGTGGCCAGGCAGCTGAGTCCTGAAGGACGAGTGGGGGTTGTGACAAGGTAGGTGGAAGGGTGTGTCAGGTAGAAGCAACAAGCATAGGCAAAGGCTCAAACACTGGAGGCAGAACGGAGAGCCCAGAGGTGGTTTCTTAGAGCTGAGTAACAGGCGAATTTGCAGGAATGACCAGAGATGACACGGGAAGAAGAATCAAGAGCCAGAACACGCAAGACTTCTGAATCAAACTGTGGAACTCAATCTAGACGCAGGCAACGTGGCACCACGGGAGGATTTTAAGCAAGGGGATGATGCGGTCAAATGAGTATCGTTTGGTTGAAACTTTCTGGCCCAATTAACCCTTCAGATTTACTCAGCAGAGTCTTTAAAGCACCTTCACACACATTTTCTCGTTTGAGCCTCTGAATTACTCTGTGAGCTTGGTACTGTCAGCACATTTCTGCTGCTGAAAAACAGACCCAGCGAAAGCATAGCTTATTTATTTTGTGTCTTATGACCAGTTAATGACAATATACGAATTCAAACCCAGGTCCGTCAGACTCCTGAGTTCAGTACTGACCTCACTTGGTAACAAAATTCTCGAGATTAAAGTCACCATGGGCCTCCTTTAGATATGTACCAGGCCAGTGGCCACTTCTGCAGGTGGCCAGAACTACAGGGACCGACGCACATTCTGTGCTAAAGAAGAGGTCACTTTAATGCTTCAGATAGTAAAATCGGATTCCAGTGGTAAACACCCTAGTTAAAGACTGGGCCCTTCCAGGTGGGAGCTGAGGTGTCTGTCTTTGCTGCCGTCTTCTAAACCACAAACAAGAAAAGCACCTGGCTTGACGAGACCGAGGCGGCGCCTCGCCCGCCCTCCAGTACCTTGAGCTCGTCCGCGTTGTAGAAGTCTACACGCACGGCGGGCACCATCCAGGTCCGGAAGAGCGTGGCCAGGATCTGCTCCGCGATGGAGTCTGCGATGAGGTGGAAGTGCAGGGGGTTCCGCCTGCGGGAGTGAGAGGAGGAGTCAGGAGGGAGAATCGACACCTTTGAATTCCGGCCACAAAAACGCGCTCTTACCGATCTGTAACAACGTGGCCAGTTTCCAACAGCGATCGCGAAGGTAAACGAGGCATGTTACCAAACCAGTGTGTACTGGTGAGTGTGTCAGAGCTGACAAGGAGAGAAGACGTCTCATCCAAAGTCAGGATTTCAGGGGCGTGACGACCGAGGACCACAGAAGGGAAAATCATTGCTGACACCCGAGGCAAGCCAACCGTCCTACCAGTTATTAGGGCATCTGTGTTTCCAAAAATCCTAAGTAGAGCATATGTAACAATTTGGCCAATGCTTTATCTTTACCACTTGGACGTGCGGGCATTGGTCCAGAAGGGTCAGGTCTCTAGACTGGCTGGATGGAGCTGGCAAGGTCCCCCTCCCACAGCACAGCACTGAGTCCTGTCCTCCCCAGAGAAAACCAGGCACCCACGAAGGCACCATCAGGGGCTCCCCCCACTCAGTATCATCTCGCCCTCGCTTCTATTTCTAAAGCCTTTATTCATTCTACCTCAGTCAACCTGCGGCTATACTGAGGCAGCTCCCAAAATACAAGCCAGCATGACACAAGGGCAAAGCTTCTGATTCAAACAGACGTGGGTTCAAAGCCTACTTCTGGCATCTCTTAGTGGGGACTCTGAGCATGTCACTTACACCTCTACACGGCTGCTGCCTCATCCTGCAAAATGTTTTGAGAAGCCTCCTCTCTGGGCTACTGGGTCAATGAGATGAGAAGTACAACACACGATGCATATCAATAACAAACAGGTGGGACAATGACAGACAGCAGACATGCCTTCCTGAGGGACTGCCAGGCACAGAGCAAGAGTTCAATCCAGAAGAACTATCATCATAAATACCACTGTGCTAGGAGAAGTAACAGCATAAATTGTAACACCACAAAGGGGCACTTCTGCAAAATCGAAAGATGAGAATGACCTCGGCCCCCCACCCTCAAGGGGCTCATGCTATTTAGAGAGACAGTTAAATAGAAACACAAGGAAATGTAAACAGGAGGTGGAATGTGGTGACAAGGTTCTAGGAGAGGAAAGAAAAAGAAGGGCTGAGCGGGACTGGCTCAGAAGGATGTGTAAGAGCTGGGGGAAGCAGCGCCCTACAGGATAAATGGCTTTGACAGGAGGCAGAGGAAGAGGAGACGCAATCCGAGGAGAGGAATGAGGCTGTGGCTGGAGCCCAGGGTGCGCTAAGAGTGTGGTGGTTGAGGACAGGGTCAGCAGGGATTCGGGGGTTAGAGCGGAGCAATGAACGCCCATCGGGGCAGTCTGGACTTCATCGGCTCAGCAGGGGGATGACTATCACCAGCCCTACAGTGCTCAGCCCCGTGTACAGCGCACAGTCGCTCCCCAGCCCTGCGTTAACTTCCAACCATGCAGACGTCTGTCAGTGCCCCCTGGCCCCATGCACTCTCTCCACCTGGGCCTTTACCTACATGGTTTACTCTGCAGGAAACCCTCCTGCATTTGCTCATTCTATAAATACCTGTTAAACACCTACTACTTGCAGGTGATGAACAGGATGCTGGGGACATGGTGGTAAGACACGCCATCCCTGCTCTCAGGCATCTCACGGTCTTGTCCCTTCCTTCCTCCTCCTCCTTCCCCCTCCTTCACACTCTCCATTCCCCATTTGGTTCTCCCTCACCAGCCTTTACCTTTGAGGTCTGCCATCATTTGCTCCTAGAATTCCTCCCTGACCACCCACGACCAGCTCAGGGGCCCTTCCTAATGGACAGCATCTCAGGACCATGTACCATCCCTAGGCTGTGACCGCCTGTTCTCTTGTCTACAGCCCGCTTGACTGTGAGGTCAGGGAGGTGAAGGATCATGCCAGTTACGCTCAAACGGGAGCCCCATGGTCTAGCTCAGTGCCTGGAAAGCACTAGGAGTTTGACAAATGTACTGCATGGTTGGATGGGTGATGGAGAGTGGGCAGATCAGGGGATGAGGGGTGGACACTTCATTTAGCAGACTAAAGGAAAGTGAAATGAGAATCTGATTTAGGCAGTGTCTGTGGAAGAGCAGCAAAGATGTTGAATCCAGAGGGATTTCAAGAGAAGAGATCTCGGCTACGGGGGCAAATGGAGAGGAAGAAGATGACGACACTGGGGTTCTAGAGTTGGTGGTGACGTCTCCAGGATGGGGTGCACAAGAAGAAAGGCACACTGGAGGAAGACGAGGTTCTGGGATCGGGTAGACCAAGTTTAAGGCGATGGTGGCAAAGGCAGGTGGAGCTGGGTAGATGAGTCTGGACTTAAAGGAAGTTACTCTCCAAGGCCAACCTGCCAAACACATAACAGGTGCTCAAGGGTGTTAAGGGAGACTGAATAATTGGCCCAAAGCAGCAATCAGCACTGCAGAGTTTCTCCATGGCACCCACAGCCTGAACACTGCACATCCTCCCACTAGAGTGTCTATGCCCAGAAGGAAGGGGCATGTGTGCCCTACAGCTTCCCTGTAAGAAGTGGCCAGGAGTCCTAAGTGATGACTGATGGCGTGAGAGAGTGATGGCGTGTTTGCTTATAGACTTCCCTGAACACTAAGCCAGCGGTAGGAAGTCACAGTCCTTGGGAAGACAGACTGTCCCTTCAGCCCTCAGCGTGGGCACAGCCATCCCCCCGTCCCAGGAACCGCAGTGGAGTCTTACTTATCAAGAATGGGTGAAGGTAAATCTGTGTAGCTGTCAACTGACATTTTTATCCACACAATTTTAGACATGGGGTAACAACACCAAACAGACCAAGCTACTCATATTTGCTCCAATACATCATGTTTTCCACCTGTCTGTATCTTTGCTTGGGCTGTTCCGTCTCCCTGGACTATCACTCCCTATACTTGGAGGTCCCGTGAGTTCCTGTTCAGCCTTCCAAATTCCCTTTGTAAGTCCTCTCCTCCTGAAAGCCTTCTGTGAGCCCAGTCTCACCCTTCCTTTTCCTGCTAACTCGGTGCCTCAAATGAAAGGCAAATCTTCCACCTAAAGCAAGGCACCGAGATACAAACCCCAGCACCGGGCGCCTTCTCTCCACCGAGGCCTCCAAGGACGGGAACCATCTTTTCATCTCCATCCCCGGGGTCCAGCAGAGAGGTGAGCAAGCAGTGGGGGCTCAAGAAACACTCAGACAACAGGAAGAGACAGCCCACGCCCCTCCTTCCCTGTCTCTGTTAACGTTACCAGAAGAAGTAGAAGTCACCGACAGTACACTTGCGTCCATGGTTCAAGGTTTCGGGCTCTGCTCTAGAACGTCTGGGTCGGAACCCTGCTGCATTCACCACTGAGTGACCATAAGCACGTGACTTCATCTCTCTAGGCCTCAATTTCCTCATTTCAAATCAGGAACGATCATGGTGAGTAAGCAATATTATGATGGGTCATCATGCGGATCGAGCCATGTGATGTACACAAGGTGCTTAGCAAGATGCCTGGCACGCAGTAAGATTTTAATGTCTGTTAACTACTGGTATGGTCTGAATGTTTGTTGCTACCCAGTCCAAACTCACATGCTGAGTCCTAACGCCTATCATGGTGCCGGGAGGTCGGGCATTTGGGAGGTGATTGGGTCCCAGGGGCAGAGTTCTACCTACAGGGTTTAGTGCCCGTGTGTGTGTGTGTGTGTGTGTGTGTGTGTGTGTGTGTGTGTGTGTGTGTGAGAGAGAGAGAGAGAGAGAGAGAGAAAGAGACAGAGAGAGACACCTCACTTTTTCAGCCACATGAGGACACAGAAGTCTGCAGTCTGCAACCAGGAAGCTGGCACCCACCAGAAACAGACTATGCTGGGGTCGTGATCTCGGACTTCCCAGCCACTAGAACTGAGAGAAGCAATACATTTTTGTTGTTCACGTGCCACCCAGTCTATGTTGTTACATGTAGCTGCCAAATGGACTAGGAAAACTCTTATCAACATGAGCCTATGAATCTGTTCTTTTCTCTACTGCATTTGCATCACTTTTCAAATGACGTATCCTCCATTAGTTCCTCTATCCACAGACCACAAATGAGTTGCATGAGTAAACACCCAACAAAGAGCTATCAAGCAGCAAGGGAGGCTGAACAGGGATTTAGGCGATGGATGAGCTCAGAGTCCTCTCTCCAGGCAGCGCTCCATCTGGCGGAGATAGAGAGACAGAAGACAAACACCCACATAAACATTAGAACACGGGTGTGCCACGGCACCACGCTGCATGCACAGCTGCCAAGTCTGGGAATGGCACAGCTCCCAGGAAGCCATCTGAAGACACGACATGGATGGTTGGTGAAGGCATCCCTAGAGTTGGACAGTGAACAACTTGCACAACTGTACAGGACGGCTCCACAGGGAGGAACACACAAGCTACAGGAATATGAGGGTGGGAGAGACCACTTCTCGCCAGTGGAGAAGCTAGGACGTCTCCATGGACGACGTGGCAAGTATACTGGGCTTTTGGATGGGAAATGATGGAGGAGGGAGGAAGGCATTCAGCACGATGTCACAGAACAAGGAAAGGAACAGAGGTGGGAAAGTCCACAGTGTGTCTGTGAAAGAACACAGTCTTATTTGAGTGGATCATACAAACCAGTGTTTATTGAACACTTAGTCTATGCCAGGAATGGGGAGGATGAAAAGAAAAAGAGGTAGTCTTAATGACAGACTGGGCCAGAGCGTGCGAATTCCTAAACACTGAGTTTCTTTCTCTGAGAGAGAGGATAGCCAGATAAGGTCAGGGGGCTTGGCAGGCAGCAGATCAAAGCTGTAACTCAGGAGCTTAATCTGGTTACAGAGCAGAAGATGGACCAGCGTGGGTGAGAGGAACAGACTCTCAGAGGAGGATGCTGCAGGCACTGGTACAAGGCTTTCCCCCTCTTCCATGCTCTCCGTCTGGTCTATTTAAAGTATCTCTCCAGAAGGGAGAGTCAATTTAGAAAGACAAGGAGCTCATCTTTCAGGGCTAAACTAGGTGTTTGCATGGCCAAGGAGGGCAATGAGCCTCAGCAGGCTCCCTCAGACAACTAGGAAAATGCTTAATCAGAGGACACTCGGGCCCCAGCCCAGGGGACCACCGGGACCCTGACAGGTTGCTGACCCCACCTCAGCAGTCAAACGCAGGCTGCCCAGCAGCGGCTCATCGTGGGGAGGAAGAACGCCTGGAGTGGCTCTGCCAACGCCCCACCTGGGGTACCATCACGAGAACGTGGGTCCCGTCAACGGCACCTCCTGCGGCCACGGAGAAAGCACCTGAAAACACGGCCCAGACCACTTTTCATCGCGCCTCAGTGTGGGCCAGAAGGTCTCCCGCGAGCTTTCACTTGTGACTCCAATGCCGAGCAGATGGTCCCACCTTCATATGCCCCCGTGGGCCCCCTGGAATCAAGGCGGCCCCAATTCCAACCGTCTAACTCATCAGCAGGACGTTCAACGATCTCACCCTGCTCTCTCCAAGCTCACGTCTCCCTACTCCCTCCTGCACTCCAGCCATGGACCTCCCCAGACCGGCACGTGACTGCCTCCTCTCCTTCCTTCAGGAATAAACTGAAGGGTCACCTCTTCAAGAAGGCCCTCCATGGTCACTCCATCCAACCCCCCCCCCCCCATCACTCCCTGCCCCACTGCCCTGTTTGGTTTCTTCCTATCACTCACTAGAAGTGGAAATCTCCATATTCTCCATCCTCCACTAGCACGTGAGTGGTCTAGGGCAGAGATTCTTTGCTTTCACAAAGTACCTACTCTCTTGTTTACTCCCTGTACAACCCCAGTGCTTAGGAAGTGCCTGGCCGTGACTCAGTCCCAGGGCTTAGCTGTGTTCTTCTGCAGGCTGTGTTCACGCTGTCAACTCTTCCACAACCGCCCACACGCTGCCTCCCTTACTGCTTCTAGCCTTCTGTTCTCAATTTAGACACCATGGCTCCGAGGAAGCCATTCCGCAGAGTCAGACGCCCTCAGCGCCTCCCACTGAATTCAGGGCTCAAAACTTAGATTTTTTGCAACTGTTCTCTGCTAGATGGAGTCTTGGCATGGGGAGCTACGTTTTGTTAACAATCTTTTCCCCAGATTTTTAACAGTTCCTTGTAAATATAACCATCTAGTAATTGTTTATTGAAAGAAGGAATAAATGGACAAATGAATAATTGCCAAAGAGATCCAAATTCCCTCACAGCGGACACAATTACCTAGAAGTTGGCTGTAGAGGCCCTTAGCAGAAGATGTGGGAGTAAATTTTTTAATATTACATTAGATGATAGTTTCTTAGGTATGACATCTAAAGCCCAAACAACAAAAGAAAAACTAGATAAACTGCTCTTCATCAAAATTAAAAAATTTTGTGCTTCAAAACACACCATCAAGAAAGTGAAAAAGACAGCCTCCGAATGGGAGACAGTATGTGCAAAGCATATGTCTGATAAGAGACTGGTAACCATAATATATAAAGATCTTTCACAACTCAATACAAAGACAATTAAACAGGTTAAAAACTGAGCAGAGAATCTGAACAGTCACTTCTCCAAGAAAATATACAAATGTCAGTGACCGTAGGAAAAGATGCTCAACATCACTAGCCACTAGGGAAACGCAAATCAGAACTCTGAGACACCACGGCACACCCACTAAAATGGCTTAAAAAAAAAAGACAATAATAAGTGTTGGTAAGGATGTGGAGATACTGGAACACTTGTTTGTTACTTGTGCAATTGTTAAAATGGCTGTAGCTGCTTTGGAAAACAGTTTGGCAGTTTCTCAAAAGATTAAGCATAAAGTTACCACTGCTGAGTTACTCTGCAATTCCACACTAAGTGATATACAAAAAGAAAAGAAAAGAAAACATACATTCACACAAAAGCTTGTATGCAAACTTTAATAGTAGCGTCATTCATAATAATCAAGTGGCAATCACCCAAATGGCCACCAACTGATGAATAAACGAAATGTAATATCTTCATGCAATGGATGTTATTAAGCAACGAAAAGGAATGAAGTACTGACTCACGGATGAACCTTGAAAACGTTACGCTACCTAGAAGAGGCCAAGCACAAAAGAACAAACAGCACACGACTACACTGATGTGTCCAGGTTAGACAGACCCACAGAAGCAGAAATGTCAGTGGTCGCCAGGGGATGGAGGGATGGGAAATGGGGAGTGACTGCTAATGGGTGGAGGGATTTCTTCATGAGATGCTGAAAACACTCTAATATTAGATATTAGTGAGAGTTGAAACAACTCTGAATACAAGAAAAATCACTTAACTGTACACTTTTTAAGAGTGAATTTCCTGGTGTGTGAATTACATCCCAATACTTCCTAACTGGCCCGAGACGGGAGTGACGGTCTGACCTCTGAGTCTGGGAGGGGGAATGGGGCCTGGTCTGCTCAGCTGTGTTGCGGCTTCTTTCCTTAGGGAGCTGTGCTGTACAGCAGATAAAGTGCCCAGGTAGGCAAGGCCTGCAACTGGCCTCAGGCTGTAAAGTAAACCCAATTCATCAGGACAAAAAAGAGCCTGACTGCACCCACACTTGAAAGAATATCCCACAATTCCAGACAAACCGCAACAATGATGGTGTTTCATTCTCCACATCAGCCAAAGTCCAGGAGCCTCTACCCTACTCTGTCGTTCAGACGGAGATTGGCAAGAGTTAGACGGATGTTAGGAACTGATTTACATACACCAAAGTGAGCTGCACCCACTGAAGACAGTAAGAACTCATTCAGAAGGACTACAGAAGGAATCATTTTCTCAATTCAATGTTATTTACTTTTATTCTGCCTAACATCTAAAATAGTCTTTGATTCCAGTCACCACCACTCCCATATGTATTTTGGGAGCACTGCTTTAAGCTCATGAGAAAAGGCTTCTCCTGAACAGGCCAGCTCGAGGACGCGTCTTCCCGGATGATGGGTCCCACGTAGCTTGCTTGGGTTCGAGCAATGCAGACGTTAGGTCTGTTCTATATTCAGACCAGATCACACTTTTATAACAAAGAAGGAAGCCAGACTTTGCTTATAATGAGCAATGCTCCTGCTGCCTCTGGTTTCCCTAACTGCTCCCCTGTTCCAGGTTGGGATGCAATAAATATGGTAATACAAAGAGGCAAAGATGATTAAACCCTTAGCTCTCTCCTTGCTTTTCCTTTCTTATTTTGTCAGAAAAGTGCCACAGCCACCCTAGAAGGCAATCCAAGGTCTGCTTCTGTTAAGCTGTGCAGGGGCATCTGAGCTGAAATAATCCTTAATTATTAAGTTTACAATGGAATTGCAATTTGAGAAAAAGAAAGTGCCTGTGACAGCAACTCGAATGCTCAGTGAATCTGTTACACTTAAGAGATTTAATGGAACTCACTGCAGAAAAACCCAGCAGCCCGAATGAGGGTTTTTCGGTTTGAGCTCTTGGTTGGAGGGAGGACAAGTGGCCTTGACAATGTGGGAAGATTCGAGGACAAGTCGGTGTCCTGTCAGAAAAGCTCTCCATGGAGAAGAACTGAGCAAATCAAAGGCCTCACGGTGTGGTAGGTGCAGCAGGGGTTCTAGGGTCTGCCAGAATCACGGCTGGAACCCCAGGAGCATCACTCACTCACCTGTGACCTTGAACAAGCCGTTTACCCTCCCCGAGCCTCAGTTTCCTCATTTGAGGGGATACTGGCATCTACTGTACGGAGTTGAGATGAAGGCCAAAATACAGTGACCCATCCTTGGCACCTGAGTTATACGAATTTGTTCTCTTTGGGTTTAGATACACATGTGTGACCATGCAGCATAGATCTTTTATCTCTTCAAGGTATTACATGTCCTTCCTGTTATTTCCCCCTAACCTTATTGAGATACAATTGACAAATAGAAATTGTATATATTTAAGGTATGTATTAAATATTTTGAAAACATTTACAGTGATATTTTTATATATGTATACATTGTGGAATCATCACTGGAATCAAGCTAATTAACACATCCATCACCTCACATAGTCACCCTTTTCTTTTCTTACCCCCACACCATTTTCTTAAGTCTTACTAGAACACTATATCGTCCAGACCTTTAAAACTATGATTCACACTCAACACAAAAGAAGATGGTAACTGAGATCACAGGAGTGACACCAATGTCTACATGGTCACCCAAAATGATGATTAAAATTAAGAACATGACACTCAAAGTGTAACTTTTTAAGGGCTCAGACTTTGCAGTCAGACTGACTGCGTCCAAAGCCAGCTCTGCCCAGCCTCCCTGTGACCCTGAGCCATGACTTCACAGACTGATTCTCAGTTTCACCATCTGTAAAATGGGGGTAACGGTAGTGCCCTCATGAAGCTAGATGAACATTCAGTGCATTCGTATCTGAGGACCTCTTAGAGCAGAGCCTGATGCAGTGTGAGAACTACCTTCCTCCTGTTCAATAAATAAAACGCAGAAATGTTTCACATCCATTACCTCTTCTGCTATTCAAAACAGGGCTCTGTGAGAGGTTGGGGAACAAGCCAAAGCTCCAAGAAGTACAGTGACTTTTCTGGGTCACCAGTTCCTAGATGGAAAGGCCAGAACCAGAACCTACTTCTGTTTCTTTGCTTTATTCAAATCCTAGGTGCCTCCATTTAGAATCTAGAATCTGTTTCTGTAACAAGTTTAAGCCTGAATAAGCAATAAGACAATTAGAGGCAGATACTTTTCACAAAGATGCTTGTTTTATCCTCTACGTTCTTGAGGGGCACAAGTTAAAAAAAAGCATCAAAACCAGCTGCTTGATATGCAAAGTAAGGGAAATCACCCAGCTTCTTCCTGCCAACAGAGCTGCAGTGAGACAGCAAGTAGATCATCCTAGCAAACAAGTATTACATTTTCACAGGCTGGTCTACCCTCCTGCCCAGGAGGTAAGCACTTCGTTGCTAAGTAAATATATATATGTATTTTCCCCCTCCGCTCACTAAAAGTTCCATTTCCTTGAAGAAGAACTAAACTTCCCAGTTTATCTGCAACTGGGATTGGAGTTACATGCATTTCCCCAGTTTTTCTTTATACAATCTTCCATCTGGGGACCTAGACACATATTGTGCTGTTTCCTACTAGGGCAACCTTTGCTCTCATATATTTTGTATTTTTTCTCGTCCACCTTTTTTCTTCATGATAGAGGTTGCAGAATGAGATGACCAAGAAAAATATGTAAAGAGAAAACAAAACCACGGTTACGTTTATTTCTACCACCCCAAACACAACACATAAAAATTATATTTTTCATGTATTTTTTGCTAGTCTTTCAACTCCTGTATTTTGCCCATGTAAACGTGTATATGTATGCACGTCACACACGTATTTATATAGTGGAATGACATTATGCATACGTTTTTGAATTGTGTTGTCACTTATTTTATATCATAAAATATTACATTTCCACGTTATAACACTTTTTAAAGCCAACGAAGAACATGGTTTACTATAAGAAGATGTTCCAGTATTTAGACTTGCTGTTTGTAAGTATTATTCAAGTTCTTATAATTATAAGCAAATATTTCATAAAAGCTTTTTCTGTAGTTAGGAATATCCTTTCAGAATCCCTAAAATAGCCATGTAGGGTAAAGGTCTTCGGCAAATATTATGAACGTTCTTTCTAAAAGGTTATAGCAAGTTTTAGTGCCAGCATCAGCATATGAGAGTGCCCAGAGCACTTTTTGGTTTTTTTCACTATCTTTTAAAATACAGCATGCCCACTGTCATTAGGTGCGCTACAGAAGCAAAACTGATTTGATGTAACAAAGCAAACCTTAAATGAAATTTTACTAAAAATCATGTCTGGAAAAATAAATCTAATTACTGTAATTAACAGTGAAAGCCAAAAGAAGCATCCTGCAGCCCTGTTATTATACTATTAACATTAGGAAGGTACTTCATTTGTCAAAGCATTTTGTAATCATGTATTAGTTAATCCTTGTAACGTGCTTTGGAAGCAATGAAGCTATTTATAGCCGGGCTTTCTCAGCTGAATGCCTTTCAGATGTCCTTTTGTCTTGATATCTCAAATCATTATCACTAGCATATCAATTTATAATCATTCTCATTTGTAGAATTTCAAGGATGGGAGGGACTTAGTTGGCCATTTGGTCCAAGGAGATCAAGGAGTCACTGATGTGGGGTGCAGAATTTTCAAGCCACATACTGAGAATTTGCTTTCTTCTCAAATCCGCACACCGCCATGAAAGAATGGAAAGCCATCAGCAGCCGATAATAAAACTACTGCTATTTTTAAACTTAACATCTTTGTGCTGCAGTTACCGTAGGAGTAAAAGTTTGTACTCAGTAGGATTCTTACGATTTCAACAGCTATTGAAATTGTTAGGCTTGTATTTAAGTACTACTGCAATTGCAATCGTATTTACATCTCACACCACCACCAAAAGTTTTTATGACCTGAAAATTTGCTGTTATTGAGAAATAGCATAAGTGACTGTCTATACACTTCTCTAAAGGATGGGCTTTTTTTTTTTTTTTTTTTCAATCAGGGAGAGACCTGAGTTCTCTACTGGAGACAAAGAATAAATACATGAAGGCTGAAGACCACTCATCTAATTCAATACTTTGCCTATGTCATGCCTGGTTTCAAGAGGCAGGTGACTGCTACAGAGTGTCAAAAGTTGCACAGAAGCCAGGGTGGTGGGAAAGGGCCCCTTTTGATTCGGCACCTCCATTTCCTTCTCAGATGTACACCTGAGATTCCAGTGTCGACCGGACAGAGCTCCCAGGAGGACCCGAGAGCCCCGGGCAGTAACTGAGCACGTAATGTATTCACTGGTTGCTCACCTCTCCCAACTCCCTCGCCAGCTCCCGGAGGGCCGTGAATCAGATGTTTTGCTAACCTGCCAGCTGACTGCAGGAACATCAGGGGAACAGTAAGAACCGTCCAGGTGAGTTCAGTACAAACACCGAGCTAATGAATAAATGTTGTTTTCACCCATGTGAGTTACGCCGTGAACTGATGCCCAGCAAAAGCTAACCAATACAAACTACAGCCTTAGGAGTAAAATGACCTGCTCAAAATCACTGAGGTATATAGTGGCACGCAAGTGAGACTGAACTAAGTCTGGGCTAGTAGGCAACTGGTTGAATAAATATGTCATCAGGTTATTAAAATGCAGTCTCCTCGATTCACTTATTAAACAAGTAAAACATTGATTGAGCATATCATACATGTTAAATACTCTGCTAAGATACAGAGAATATGGGAACAATAAGGCATAGCTCCTGTCCCCATCAGCCCCAGGTTCGTCTACAGAAGACATAACATGAATAGATAAATAAAATACAATGTAATAAATACAATGACAGAAAGATACACAGGGTATTACTGGCTGGTGGAAGGGGACCCCCAAACCAGACTGACAGGTACAGGTGGGTTTCCTGTTGGAAATGATGCCCACACAAAGGCTTAAAGGATAAAAGGAGTTTGCCAGGTTCGGATGGGGGAGAAGGTGTGAGGAGGGGAGAAAGGGGCAAAGAGAGGAGAGTCATGAAAACCAGGCAGGGCACACCCCATAGAGGGTGGCGAGCTACCAGCAGAGCAGTGCTGCTGGAGCCCGAAAAAACCGCAAGGAGGAGGGAGAAAACACTGCTGAGAAATGACATCAGGTTCTGGACGGTCGATGCGCCACAGTAAAGAGATTCAGTTCTCTCCCCTTGACAAGCAGCGGCCAGTGAAAGGTTTTAGGAAATCAGACTTGCCTGTTTGAAATATCATTCCAGCATGAGAGAGGATGGGTCGGGGAGGCAAAGAACAAGTCCAGGTGAGAGTACACGCAGACCTGAACTATGCCAGTCACGGTGGGGACCAAGAGAAGGGGTGGAACTGAAAGTTACCCAGGAGGGAGAGCCTCGAGGCACTGGTAACAGATGGGCTGGTTGGGGGACTGAGAGAGGTGGACACGAGGTGAACCCCGGTTTCTCACAGGGTAGAAAGGTCTCGGGTGTCTACCATCCCTCCCATCTCTGTTTATGCTGTTGACAGCAGATCTGGGTAGAAAACTTTACAGTGATCTCCGTTCAGTTAAACTCTGAGAGCTTTTCATGACTGTTCCTACTGCTAAGAGCCTTCTGGGTCCTGCCGTGTCCTCTGACACATTTCCATTCTGTTGGCTGCGGTGAGGGAAGAGCTTCACCCACACCCTTGGTAAGAATGTGAGAACAGAGCCGAGGACCCTGGCGGGAGCTGCAGATTCAATTCTGGACACACCCTGAATGTCTAGGTACCAATCAAAACAGTGAGGGGACAGGAGAAAAGTCCCCGGAAAAAGTAGAAGCAAATGGTGGGGGTTTAACTTGGAGAAGCGACGACCCGGGAGAAGAAGGTCACTTTCAGGCGGCAGAGGGAACTATCCTTTGTGTGACTGTCTCCATGATGACGCGCCAGAGCCAACGGACATCATCACGTGATCTGCAGTTTGGAAAATTTCAGTTTGATATAAGGTAAGGCTTTCTAACGGCCAGAAGTGTCGGAAGGTGGGGTGGGTACCTTGGAATAGAGTCAGCATCCTATATTAGCTTGCTAGGGCTGCCGTAAAAAAATGCCACAGACTGGGTGCCTTAAACAATTGGAATTTATTTTCTCTAGTTTTGAAGGCTGTAGTAAGTCCAAAACCATGCTGTCAGCAGGGTCGGCTTCTTCTAAGATTTTTCTCCTTGGCTTGCAAATGGCTGTCCCTCTGTCCTAATCTCCTCTTCGTACAAAAACCCTAATCATACTGGATGAGGGTCCACCTGTAAGACTTCATATTAACTTAATTACCTCTTTAAAGGCCCTATTTCCATCTATAGTCACATTCAAAGGTACTGGGGTTTAGGAGTCCAACAGATACATTTTAGAAGGCCACCATTCAGTCCACAACACAACCTGTCAACAGGGATGGGTAAACAGAGGTCTGGTGACTGTCAGGCAGGGTAAACCAATGAAGAAATTGAAGTAGCAAATCTGGAATGTCCTTGAAGGTCCCTTCAGGTCGAAGAACTATAATTTTAAACATTGCGAGATGGCACCTAATCGCTGCTGTTAAACATTATTAACACAATAATCTCCCCAGGGCTTCAGACAAAAATTACATTTCCACAGCAGCTTACATGATTGATGAGAAACAGTGCTTTTATCTAACCCTTCTTGGAGGAAAGGCGCAGGCCGGCAGCCACACACGTGAGCCCGCAGAGGACAACGGTCACGCTTACCTGTGAAACAGGACAGACTTCACCAAGGTGACGACATCCCGGCTGGCGTTGTATCCTGCACAGACGATGGCCACGTGGATTGTCTGGGAAGCAGAGAAAGCAGGCGAACGGTTAGACAGAGGAAGAGGACCCTCCTGGTGCCGCTGGCTGCATGAAAGAGAAAAAGCGCCCTTATCTCTTGCTGGGATCACTGGGAAACACTGTGCACCGTCTGCTGCGGTGAAGGATGACTCGAGACAGTTTTATTAAGGCCTTTTTAATCGGTTTATGGAACCATCATCATTTGGAAACCATTAAGGTGCTTCTTAGTTCCATTTTGGGGACAAGGGAAATGACAATTGGCTCAAACAGGCAAACAGTGAGCCCCATGCCCCCCCCTCGCCCAGAGACAATGACAATCATTGACAAGAGAGAAGAAAGAAATACGCCCTGAAAGCATGAACTGACAAAGGAGGACCTCAGACTGAGAAGTCGTGGCTCAGGGAGTGTGGGAAGTGTTCTTACAAGACGTCCCAGGTCAGGGGTAACCCGACAACAGGGCAAAGGAACCAGTGACCAGCTCTGGGCCCCGGCCGGACACCGTGCACAGAACCGAAGACGGCAGAATCAGTGGGATGTGAAGGGGTCATCTCCTCCGAGCAGCCAGGAGTGTGGGTCCCGGACAGGAGTCATCCCTTAGCCCAGGTGACCCCAGGAAAGATGTAGCATCAGGTTGACTCACTGCATCGTGAGGGTCACGATATGTGCCCTGCAGGGTGCCACAGTAAGTGAGGGAACTATGCCAAGAGCAGAACACGGCAGGCCGCAGTGCAATCACAGCCAGAACGTCCTCTAGAGTGGAGTTTCCCAAACAGGGTGACATGGTGCGTCAGTGTGCCGTGATGAGTGGCGGGTGACGAAGATACTCATCTCTTCAAGTGAGATCTCCGGGCAACCAGGCAGGGGTACCCCTCCCCCAGGCCTGGCTGCCCTCCACTGTCCCTTTTTCCTCTCCCTCCTCATGCCATCCAGTTATCATCCTCTGTGGGAGCCAGCAGGGGAGCCCGACAGAGACTGGAAAGTACTTCACTCAGGCACCCCTACAGGAGGTCGCCCAGCCTCTCTCAGGACAGCCCGAAGAACAGAGGGCTTGTGCCTCTCCGCTTTGTCCCTCTGACCAAATCACAGCCTTCCCTGAACTGAAACCTGCCTCCTAACACCCGCTCCAGCCCTGCTGTGTCCTGGGAGTGTTGGAGAACATGCAGTGGCCCCCAGGCACCCAGTACTGAAACGCGCGGGAAGAGTCTCCATTTTCAGAACGACTCACGGTCAGTCCTTCCTCCCGCGGCACAGCTTCCAGATTCCCTGTTACCTCCTCAGCCCCTTCCAACTGCAGTGCCATTCTGGCATCTTGGTTGGTCCCACCACAGGCTTCCAGGACGCGACCTCTGGTTCCCAGGTCTACTTCACCGCCCGCCTCCTGACATCACCAAGGGAAGTTCCACTATCCTGAGGATGAGCCAGCCGAGAGCCTAGAGTGAATGCACTTCCAAGCCCTCTCCAACTCCAAGGACCTTCCCTCCCAGAAGATGACCCTCAGCTTCCTCTCGTGCCTCTCTCGAGAAATCCTGAAATCACGGGCTCACCCACAGCTGCAGGATTTTCAGATCCTCTCACCCCGGTACCTGCCCCTCCTCTTCATGGACAACCCATTTTGCCCTGTGTAACAGGACCCACCTGGCCGCTGCTGACCTGACCCATCCACCCTCCTCTTGGCTCCCTGACACGTTCAGCCCCCACACTCAGTACACAAACCGCCACCCCGGACCACGCTTACACCCGGGGACCAAGAAGGAAGATGAGAGAGAGGAATGAAAAGCCCACTAAGAGCTAATATTTATTGAGCAAATTATTCCATTCCAGGCCCTGCGCTTGTCATCACTGTATACAGATAAGCAGACGCAAGTCTCAGAGTTGTGCGAGGCAAGTATAGCGGTACTGTCCCCAGTGTCACAGATCGGGAAACAGGCTGAGAGAGATGGGATTTGAATTCTGCAAAAGAGATTCTTATCCCTGCTGCTGGTACACCAAAAACACCCAGAAGATTTTAAAATAAACCCTTGTGCCCCAGTCCCATCTCAGACCGATTAACTCACAATGTCCAATACCCAAGACCCTAAAGTCCTCGGCGGGAAGGCAGTGGTTCTCAACTAGGGTAATTTATTCCCCCCGCATCCCCTGGAACATCTGGCTATGTCTGAAGTCATCTTTGGTGGTCACTCCTGGGGGTGTGCAGGGCTCCTGGCATCTGGAGTGGAGGACGGGGTACTGCTCAACACCCTACCATGCGCAGGACAGCACCAACAGCAAAGAGTTACTCTGCCCCAGAGGCTGAGAGCGCTGCCTGAGGGCACCCTGTCTTAAGGATGGGGAGGGCGGGTGGGGCGAAGCACAGGTCCCTCGGGGCGCCAAAGATACCTTTCTCAATCTCATTTCTGCGCATCTTAACCTCTCCACCTGTAAAATGAAGACGGCAGGGCTGATCGCCGGTCTTGTCTCCAAAGGACTCAGGATGAATGCATATAATGTAGACACAACTGTCACCATTTAAATCATGAAGGAAATGACGAAGAAAACGCCTGTGCGTGGGAGACACAAGCAGGGAGGGGGCGGGAACGGGTGAAAGCAGGCTGAATCAGGCTCCTCGGAATCACAAATGTTTAAACGCGCGGCCTCCGAGATATCAAACTTTGTCTTGGCTCCAGGACTCAGGGACTTTTTTTAAATGGGCCCATTAAATGTAAGCACGAGCGTGCACCTTCTCAAACATTTTACAAAATTTTCCAATCTCTTTGGTTTCATCTCGTACACCTGCCACCGTGAATAAATTCATCACCTGGGGCTGCAGCAGCCACGCCCTGATACCCGGGAAAGCAGAGAATTGGAGTGTCGTGAACGTGCTCCTGGAAGAGCTCTGGGTGGCCCGAAATGTTGTGGGAGCAGAAGTGAGGGACAGGGGAGGCAGGGCTTGCGGTGGGAGTGGGGACAGTCCAGGAACAGGGATGAATGTTCCTTGAAAGAACAAGGTCATAGGTATGGCCTCACCGTGGTAACTTTCAGTTTTGAAGCTATGAAGTCTAGGATGCAAGTTTTGTCCTTGAAGGAGTCCCAAAGACAACATCTGAGGCTAATGAAATGTGAACCCAGATGCTGTGACAGTGTCTTCCAACAGCAACGGGATGTATGAAGAGATGGCAGGCAAGCCTGTCCACGGTGGAGGGATTATGTAAAGACCTGGAAGATGGAGCAAAAGCCAAGAAATAAATCAAATTGACCAAAATTCTGTGGAGCTTCTTAGGGCCCCAGAAAATGCAAGTAAGAAGTGTCAAGCTTTATAAACACGAAGCCTGAAGGAAAATGGTAAACTCCTCCTGAGCTGATAAATGCAGCCACAAGCTGGAAGGCAATTTAAAACCACCCAACTTCTTTTTAAAGAACAGACAGGTGCTTGCCGAGACCCACAGAGAAGTAATTACCCTCACAGGGCTGTGACAGCCCCCAAGGTGAAAGATGACCCCCATGTCAAGACTGTCACCCGGAAGCCTGCTAGGGTGAGGCACCTGCCAGGCACAGAATAAGGACCCGGGCTCTGAGCCGATGGGTCCCAGGGGCTCGAATACACAGTGTCCAGCACAGTCGTTCGAAGCCTGGGTTCTGGGAGGCCAGGGTTAAACGGGAGCTCCGCCTCTTCCTGGCGGTGTGCCTCGGCAGTAATTCTTTACCTTTTCTCAGCAGTAACTGTCTAACCTGTACAGTGACGAACGTATGCCACGCCGATTAAATCCTTCACGTAAGTCTCAGCATGGTGTCACCACACTTTCAGGGTTCGGGACACGTAACTTTTATTACTATTACATTTTGAATGAAGTTCAAAGCATGGGCTAGAGGGAAAGAGATACTTGGCTCAAGGCAGGGTCTGACATCAGAGTACCATTCACCTGACTTTCCATATTAATATGTAATATAATTCTTTGACATTCCTCCCACTGAGATAGGTGGTGGTTGTGAGGGGTCTTCACCCTTCAAAGTGGGTGGGCTTTGGGGATCCTCTCAACTAATAGACTACGCTATTCGCACAAGTGCCAGTAGGTGACGCCTGAGGCCAGGGCATTAACGGTGCTTCCGTTCTGCCTTGCTCACGGAAATCCTTGCACTGAAAGCCTTCAGCTGCCATGGAAGCAGCTGGCTGCCCAGGAGCCGCCATGCTGTGAGGAAGCCCAAAGGAGCCACAGAGACACTACACGGAGAGACCCTGTGTCCACCACAGGCGGAGCGATGCTGGCCAGGGCCCACCACTCCAGCCCTCGTCATTCCAGCTCCGGCCACCAGCCGACTGCATGAGGCCCCCAGACCAGAACCACTCAGCTAAGCTCTTCTCGAATCCCTGACCCACAGAAACCAGAAGAGCTAATGAGATAACTGGTGTGGTTTTAAGCCATTCGTTACGGTTCCGGTGATGTGTCAGGCGGCAGTAGGGGCCTGGAATACCCGTAATAAACACCCGTGATGCTCACACAGAGTTAGTTTCCCACTTGCTACCTCATTTCATCCTCAGAATGGCCCTGGGAAGAACACATTATTATTCTCGTTTTATAATAATGAAGTCGACGCCAAGACGGTAACTGAACTGCCCCAGGTCACGTGGCTACTGAGTGCCAGAGTCAAGGTTCCTAGTTAGGAATTCTGACTCCAGTTCCAGTGATTTTTGTACCCTCGCTGACACCCAGAATAGATCTGAACCAGAAAGGCAAGAAAAATACACCTATCCGCACACACACAGGCAGAAGCGGAGATCAAAGAGGGTCATCCTGCTTCAAGTCCCGAGGTGCACAGAAACCTGTCCCTCGCGGAAGCCGCATCGCCCTGACAACAGAAATATGCAAGAATAAAATGGGCAGCGGTGTGAAGGCCTCATAATTAAGAAAAGATAAGAGAGCCCCAGGACTGGCCAGACCGTTATTTCTCTCAACACATATCTCAGCTGACAGCTGGGGCATCATTATAGAAAAGCTTTCAGAAATACTTGTCATGCCTCAGAGACGTTTCAGTGCGACAAGAGGTGGTGGCAAGGTCCCCGGGGATGAGGCCCTGCACCCTGACAGGGTGTCAGGGCTAGCTCTGGCACTGGTAACCACCAGTGCGGTGGTGAAGGGAGGCTTCTATTTTGACTCCACTGACTGACATTTCTCGTTTGCCTCTATGGCATTTCGCTAACATCTTTAAAGATGCCCAGTGATGGAAACGGAAGAGGCATCCTGCTAATGGGTATGAAGCCAGCATCTCTGGGTAGATGTGCACACTGAAACAAGATGCCAGCAAGTCAGGACTTTGTAACTCATCTCTGGAACCTCTGAAGAGGACCCAGGGTTCATCACAGATGAATTCTACCAAAAAAAAAAAACTTATTAAGGGGCTAAGAAGTAAATTATCAAGACATGCAAAAAGAAGAAAAGCAAATGAACAAAATCTAATTTTCACGTGCAAAAGTCTGAAAAATAAATTACAGTAACAACAAACAACTCAGGCGCAAAAGGCTAAAACAGTAAGTTATAGTAACAGTTAATGAGCTCAAGGTCTGAATTCCTATATTTCTACTGTATCTCTCAAAGAACACAGGGATAAAGTGACCCCTATCATTTATTTGGCTGTGCCTTAAAGCAGTGGTTTCTAGTTTCCACTATCAGAATCATTTGGATATATATTTTTAATACTTATATTTTGGGTCCTATTTCCAGAGAGTCTCAATCAGTAGATTCTCATGAATTTGCATGTTTGGTATGCAATTCTGATCCACAACCGAGTTCAGTAACTATTCATTTGACAGAATGTTCACTGTAACCATAATTTCTGTTCCCTCTAGTAGCAAAATGTTAACCGAGAACATGTTTTATTTGAATAAAATCTACCTTTTCCAGGCTCCCTTGCAGCTAGGTGGCAGCTAAGGGTACCAGCTAAATGAGGTTTTGCCAACGTGTTGTAAAAGGAACAGGTTGTGAAATTTCTAAGATGTGTTCTTAACGAAATCTGATATTCACCCCCCTACTTAATGCTGCTTCTTTCCTGCTAGCTGGAATATGAATGACAGGACTGAAGCTCTGATAGTCATTAAAACCATGAGATGACCTTGAACATGTCAGTCAACCATGAGATGACCTTGAACATGTCAGTCAAGCAAGCTGGGTGAAAGATAAAGGGAGCCTGCATCCCAGACATTAACACCCCTACACCAAGAGCCTCCAGACATCTTACATGTAAAGAGAAATAAGATGCAAAGCCATTGTTACTTTAGAATGTCTGATAAATCACAGTGAAATCAAATGCTAATACAACTATGTTAGTGTGAGCCCTAAGTTCTAACAGCCAATGTCGCCACTGAAATAGTTTGAGGCAGGAACTTGATTTTAATCTGTCACTTTTACAAACAAAGAAATCGACCCACAGAAAAGGGATGTAACTTGTTCAATGCCACATGGCCGTCAAGGCAGGCAGGGAGCCAGGATTAGGCTCCTGTCTCCCACTTTGACAGATAGCGGTCTTTTGCCCACACTGTTTTGTGAGGCGTTCAGGGCAGAAGCCCTCTTCAGAAAGCTGAGCAGGGGAAGGAAGGCACTGGCCAGACAGGCCACAGCAGGAAGAGAAATCCTCTGTTTTCTCCCTCTGTTACACTTCTGTCCTCCCATTTTTTTTCCTTTTCCTTTTCTTTTTCTATTTTTCACCTCCTTGATCTTAGCTGTTTAAATAGGCCTGATCATAATAACGTAAACACATTCGAGGAAAAGAATTCCTCCGTCTGGGCCCGCCTACACCCTAAATTCTAACTGATGCCCTGACTATGACCCAGGAGCAGAGAGTCTGTAAGAAATCAAACAAGCCTTCACCTGGGGGAGGAAAGAAGTTTCCCCAATTTGGGCCCTCCTCGGACCAGCCTGGACCAAAGGAATTTGCTAAAGTTACTAAGTCCTCATTTTCAAAGATGTAAAACAGAGATCTTTGATAAAACTAGCAATGGTTGTGAAAAAGCACCTGAGATTGGGCCTCGCATGGAGTCAGGGCAGAACGAGGGTGCAGCATTTAACATCTCCTGAGTTTCTCGGTTTGTTTATCCTCTCCTCCTCCCTTCCTGCCTCAGAACGTAAGAACCAGAAGAAAGGGAGTGTTGTCTCTTTTTCCATCATTCCTATTTCCCAGCACGGAGACCCATAACAGAGGCTCAAAACGTATTTGCTGGATGAATGATGATAACACGGCCGCCACTTCCCAGCCCACGTCCTCTGTGCTCACCTGACCGACCAACTCAACCATGTTCTGAGCGCCTTCCTGCCCGACCACGCCTGCTTTCCATTTCTCCTGCTGCCAGGAACATTCCTCATCAAATGTCTCCCATCTGCCCTTCTGCCTCTCCCCCAACCCACACTTGAACCAGGCTTGAGAGTCCAGAGGAAACCCCACTGTCCTCAGGGGCTCTCCCTGACCATTCCAGTCTCAAAGCTCCGCCCTGACTGCTAACCTTCCATAGAACTGCGTGGACACCATTCCATGAGCCCGGTATTCCCTTATGACATTACTCAGTATCACCCACGTCACTAAAAACCCCATTCACGTGAACAGTGCATTACAGTTTACAAACTGTTTTCTCTTCAGGGAGTCGGAAGTCTGACACTCTGAAAACGCAGCCAGGAAATGGAATATACAAACAGCAGGTAATCTCTGTATCTAATTAAAAATAACAAAAAATTCACCCATAATTGAAAATGTGCACTACACCAGACACTATTTGTGGCTTTATTCCGCCATCCCTTTTACTTCTCTGAAATACTCCATGAAACAGGTGTTATTTTTCTGAAACTTATCGATGACATCTGAAGTGCAGAGAGGCAAGGTAACGTGTACTCACAGCAGAAACCACCAGAGCTGGGCTATGAACTCAGGCTTGTCTGTGTCACAAGGCCTTGCTCTTAACAGGGGTGCTCTAATTCTTCTCCATTGGGACTGGAAGAAGCAAAATGTGTATGTGTCTGTGTGTGTATGTTCAGTGCACACATAAGCATGGATGGATGAATAAGGGGACGTCAGGGGTGGCAGGAGTGGGTAAGTTTTCCAAACAACCAAAGAATTTCTAAAAAAGCAAGCATACTCTATTGGTGGGGAGGTGATATTAAGCTATAAAAGTTCAAACAATTGCTTTAGATGAGCAAGCCTCTGATTCCAAATTACAGAAGCTGGTACTAAAGTGAGAATGAGGCCCAGGGGAACCGCCTACCAGGGCCCCAGCGCCAGATGCACCACTCCCACCAGAGGCTATGTAACAGGGACCAGGGACCCCGCCCTCCTGCCCCCCGCCCCCCCCCCGGATGACAGCTGGGCCTCGAGATCCTGAGCATGTCAAAATGAGCCACAAAGAAACAAGCAGCAAGTTCCATCAGTTTGGAATAGCTCTGTGGTGTGGGCCTTCTTGCTCTCCCATTTCCCAGACAGGGAAACTGAGGCTCAGAGAGACAAAATGATTTGCTGGGCCAGAAGGCAAAGTCAGTGACCAAGCCAGATTCATGCCCAGATCTGAATCAAGAATGCCAGCTCCTTCCAGGCCGCTGGCCGTGCTTCCAGGGGGCATTTGCAAAGGATGGGGGTGGGAGATGGGGGCCCTGGGCCACTGGAAGGTTCCAGATGCTCTTTACCTCACACTTCTCCACGACCGGCTGCTGCCCACACTCGGAGCTGTTGCCCGCCACGATGCCGGCACGGAGGTTCTCGCTGTCCCCGGTGCCCTCTTCCATGGAGTAGGTCTTGGAGTGGTTGCCGCGCCGCGGGGCGGGGGCGCGGCCCTGGGCCAGGCTGAGCTGCCGGCGCAGCGCGCGGTTCTCCTCCTCCACCTCGCGCACGCGCACCTCCAGGCTCTCGCGCTCCCGCTGGCTGGAGGCCGTGTACCGCGGGCTGTGCGCCTGGGACTCCAGCGGGGACAGAGACACCGGCTTCCCATCTGCGGGGGCGGAGAGACCAGGGAAGAGTTAGGCCGAAGGAAAGCCCCCCAGGCCCCTCCATGGACCCCAGACATCCACGATTCCACAGCGAGGCTTCTTTCACAGTCCCATTTGGAAGGGAGAGCAGATGGAAAGGGAGTTACGAATAAACGCAGCCAGATTGAACTGGGAACAAAGTTGAGAACAGAATGACTTACTGTGGTGATTTAAAAAAAAAAACAACACAGCTAACATGCTGTTTGGAGAAGAGAATCATAATATAATTTTCCTAATTAAATGCACTGTCTTTTCCCTACTTGGCACATTTCCAGGGAAATACTCTTGTTATCAATAAAGCATGAATATAGAGGAGGAGGTGAAGAAGGATGGGAGGAAGGGGGAGAAGGAGTAGGAGAAAATGCAGGAGGGCAAAAAAGGAAGAGAAGATACAAAAAAAAAAAGAAAGAAATATTAATAATGACTAAGTTTACTTAGTTCTTCCTGTGTGAACTCCTATTCATCCTTCAAAACCCAGTTTCAGAAGCATCACCTCCCAGGGGCAGCCTTACTCAATTTGCAGATAAAATACCAGCAGCACTATGACAAATATGTACCTGTCATACTGGATTTGGTAAATGGCTTTGTTAAAAAACTAGATCTTACTTATGTTTGTGGTAACATATCATTATAGCTGATAAATACTGGAAAGGTGGATGCATGTGTCCATGCAACACATAAAATAATTAAGTGCAACAAGGAAGAAGTAGGAGCAAAATCATTAAACTGAGTGCCAGAAACAGTCTATTTAACAATCCCACACAGAGAGGACAAGTGGGTCTCTCAAAGTCACACAGTCACAACACAGTGATACCAGAATTCATACTCGGGTTTCTCTGTTAGCCGAGCCTGGGTACTTTCCACTTCAATGCAGTTTCATAATAGGGTATTTATGGACTTATGGATTTAAAAATTATTAATGTAAAAACCTCATCTCCCAACGATACTTAGCTTAACCCCTTGTATACAGTAGGTGCTCAATGCATGCTTACTGCTGAGGAGCCCCAAGGACATGAGACACACCCACAACTGTCACTCTTCTGTTTCCATGCTGCACACATCCCAGGATCCAGCTACAACACAGCTGTCTCAGAGACTACCAAGCAAAAATCACTTCTCTAGAAAATTACCCTCTCAGCCACCTACTAAAACACACACACACACATACACACACACTCCTCTTTTTCCATACTTTGAGTTTTTCTCCTTCCTGCCTAGACCCCACTGAGCTTGCAAACCATCCCAGAGAGTCTCTGTGACTCACAAAACTTGAGGATCAAAGAATGTGATGAATGACACCCCTGCGGGTTTCACCTGTGCTGTCTTACTGCGCCGGCCTCTGCCCAGGGCTTTTTGATGTGTCTCGGGGTTTTCACAAACAGGACTCCTTTTTTCCCCCCTCTTAATCACCTCAGGGTTAAACGCCTGAGCTCCTGGTCCTCTCCTATCAATGCAGCAAATATGACTCGCTGCATTCCACCGCTCAGGACCACAGATCAAAGGCCGAGGCCGAGTGTGTGGCGACGTGAAATCACAGATTGATTAAGGTTGCATTGTTACCGAGCTGGCCGAAGACAAGCTCCAACCCAGGCTTTTGAAACCTGTCTCCCCGTTTGGTAAAAACAAATCAGTTTCACTGAGAATGAAAAAGAAAAAGGCGGCAACAGCAATTGTGTTTTCTCGGCCAACATCGACCCTTCAGGCGAGGGTGGGAGAAACAAACGTCTCGCTCTGTCAGCGGGCAGGGCGGGGCAGTCACGCTTTGTGCGGTATCTGCTGTGCATCTGACGGTGCTGGGTAGTTCGGCTGATGATGTCTTGGGTTATCCCAGCACAAGCAGGCGGCAGTCGGTGTCCCCAGTACGGAAGACGAAACTGAGCCTCTCAAAGCATAAGCCACGTTCCCATCGTGATGACTGGAAACAAGGACTCCATGACTGCACGTGGCCAAGCTCCTACATTTATGCACCGAGTTCGAGGGACAGGTGTTCTGGGGCCTGCGAGGTCTTCTTCCTTCTGAAAGGACCTTGGTACATTTGGGGAGGAACACAGGGAGCTTTGGAAGCCCACCAGGGTCCCGGAAACTCTGGAAAATTTACAACAAACAGGAACTCTAAATTTGGTCTTTGGAGGGATTAACTGAAATGCTTTGAACTTTTGTTTTCCCTTCTCTGAAATGGGAGCAGAAATGCTGACTTCGCAAGTCTGATGGGAGGCTTCAGTAAGAGACAGAAACACAAAGCCCCAGGCCCTTGGCCTCTCATTGGAAGACACTGGGTATCAGTTAGTTCCTGCAACCCCATCCGAGGAGGCGGGTAGGTGATATACAAATGGACCCCGCTTCTCTAAGCTGTATGGCCAGAAGTCGAGACAGAAGGGCCCGTTGCCCTGCTGTGTTCGCAGCTCATTCTAAGTGAATTCAGCCAGACTCCCACTTGTGTTCTTGGACTTCTCAACTCTCTGGTTCCTGATCCCTTTGGTCCCGCTTCTCCTACCTCTCTGGGGGCGGGCGGGGGGAGGGTCAGGACAGCACAAAGCCTGCCCTCTTGGAAGACGTGTGCACTTCTCTGTGGCATCTTCTGAGCTCCAGTCTCTCCCAGGAGCGCTGCTCTTGTTTTGCGTCCATGTCGTCATTATAAGCCTTACCATGTGGGACTTCAGGGCCTCTGGAAACAACGCTCCCTACAGCAGGTATTTCTCAGTCAGCGGTGACGTTTCTCTCCCCCAATCCATCTTGGATAAACCTTTGGCCCAATCCACGTGCCTAGTGCCTAGCTTGCCCCACATGCCATCCATCACTTGAACACAATAAACTGGGCTATACCTGGTCATCAAGGCAGGTTTGTTGATCGCATGTTTGATGCACATCCAACTGCTCGAGAAGTTTCTACATGCCTGCTCTCAACTTCCGTACTTACCTCGTTCCACTCCTAACACTTTGGGGACTCGGATCGTTCATTTTAGGTGTCAACTTGACTGGGCCCTGGAGTGTCCAGATGAGACAGGAGGGTAGGGGCAGGGCACAGCCACTCAAGGAATGACAGCAGTTTAACACCAAAATGGTGGAAGATTCAACTCCCAGTTAGCCTTGAGGATTAAGAGGTTTGACTTCTAGTAGACCTTGAGCTTCATTATATGCTCATTGTAACAGTGTGATAAATAACATGCCCGCAGGCACCATGATAGTCCCAAGGCTAACCAAAAAAGGCCAAAGAGTGGGCGGTGGCCCAGCTCCTGGGAATCCCAGCCCCTTCCCCAGGGCAGCTGGAATGGTCCCACCTGTAGGCATATGTAGCTACTGAGCCCTTTAAAACTGGCAGCACCACGCCTGGCTGTCCTTTTTCACTCCCTCCTCTTTGGAGACAGCCCGCACTCTGTCTATGGCGTGTGTACCTACTTTTACTTTAACCTGAGCACCCAATTCCCTCACCTCTTTCCTTGCCTTTCTCTTGCCTTACACTCTATGCAGTATGTATCTCTCTAAATAAATCTACCTTTACTCAACTTGAATTCTTTCCTGCATGAAGCCAAGGACCCACATCTGGCGGGGCACGTCCCAGGGGCTCAACTGAGACCTGGGACAGGCCCTCCTCACGCCCCACTTCCGTTTTCCTGCATCACAGATGCGGGGTCGAACTCGCCCTGGGTGTTTCTGGATGAGATTAACATTTGAATCAGTAGACTGGAGTGCCTCCCTAACATGGTGGGCTTCGTCCAACCAGGCAAAGGCCTGAATAGAACGAAAAGGCCGACCCTGCCCCCACAAGTAATGGTGCATTACTCCTACCTGACAGCCTCTGATCTGAGACATTGTTTTGTTTTCCCTGCCTTTGGACTTGAACTGAAACCCTGGCTCTTGCTGGATCTTGAGTCTGCCAGCCTTCAAGTAGAACTAGAAGAACCATCAGCTCCCCTGGGTCTCCAGCCTGCAGACTGACCCTGCAGATAGATGCAGGATTTGACCATCTGCATAACCACATGAGCCAATTATTTATAATAAATCTCTTTACACACACACACACACCCTATTGGTCTGTTTCTCTGAAGAACCCTGACTAACGAAAGCAGGGACCATCAACAGTCTGTAATCACACTGAGTACCACTGCCCGATACCCAGTCTCTCTGTCCTCAGGACCTGGCATGCTGCCTGTACTTGACAAGCATCTGAAGGAGGGATGAAGGAAATAACTGGCATCTAGCATCCTCTATATTTAAAAAAAAAAAAAGCATGAAAAAATAGATCTAGCAAAATCTTAAAATACAAGCTCAGTTGACCCCTGAACACCAGTTGGGGGGTGGTTAGGGGCACCGACCCCCCCATGCTGTTGAAAGTCCAAGTATAACTTTACAATTGGCTGTGTCTGTGGTTCCGCATCTGAGGATTCGATCAGCTACACAGATAGTGCCGGGCTGTTGTATGTGTGTATTAGAAAAAAATCTGCATGTAAATGGCCCCGTGCAGTTCAAATCTGTGCTGTTCAAGGATCCACTGTACTTAAAAAGCGGCCTCATTATAATATTAATTGCAGGGAGAAGAGTGAGAGATAACCAAGAAAAGCCAACACATCAAAGAGAGTCATAAAAGCATGGGGATTTGGAATAAGAAAGAGCGGAGTTTGAATTATGGTCCTGCCACCTACTAATAATTAACCTCAGGCGGAGTGCTTGACTTCTCCATGACTCGCTGTCCCCATATGTATAATGGGGACATGGGGTGTGGGTGTGGGCATGTGGGCATGCGTGTTACCAACATCAGGCCTGATCAGAGTACATGTTCAAATTTCCCCTTTCCACCAAAGCTGGAGGCAGGACATATAAAGACAATGGTGAATAGGATCCTTCATTGCCGAACACTTTTACCTTTGATTTTCTATTACCTTCCCTTCCAGGTTTCTTTTTTTTTTTCAGATCTACACAGTCTATTTGTACACATGGTGCATCTCTCTGTCACATAAAGCCTCTATGTGTTGATCCACAGTTCAGCCCACTTTTGAGTTTAAAATGTCAAACAAGACATTATTCAAAATCTCAGTCGACATCTTCCTCCTCCCCCCCCAGAACGTCTCAACAAACATGAATTTATCATCGGATCTGAATCTCTGAATCCACTTGAGATGAATGCTCTGAATTAAGAATCAAAACATCTAAGATGCAGAACAAAAAAGGTAAATTGAAAATCAACCTCCGTGCAGTATGGTGACAGAGATTAGGGACTTGTCATCCAAAACGTCCTAAGTGATGATCTGAATCAATTTGTGTGCCCTGAATCTCTCCGGATCTAGCTGGAGTACGGGCGTTTTGCACTGTGACATCCGCCACTGCAAATGGACGGAACTCTGGGGCTCATCAAGGGAGGCATGAGGACACCCATGTCGGAGGCTCATACTGGCTTCTGCCAGTGGCGACAGTCCTAGATCTTTCTAGTCAAAGACACCGCAATCCTGCACTCATGCCCAGATTTCAGAAGGGCTGCCCCCCCGCCGCGTATCATTCTACCGGCGAGGAAGACACTGCGTCCCTAACCTTTAAATGGCAAAACCCCCCTACGTACAATCTGTCACCAGGGCCTGCCAATTCTCCCTTCTTGATGTTTGAAGCACTTGCTTCTCATTCCATTTCAAACATTCCATCTCCAAACCAGCCTTTAAATCTTATCCTAAAACAGGGGTCGTCAAACTTTTTCTGTAAATGCTGGAGGGTAAATACGTTTTCCTCAGCAGGCCAGGTGGTCTCCGATGCCAGCGCTCAACTCTGGCGTTGCCACAGAAAAGCAACCACAGGAACACATGACACGTGAGCGTGGCTGCGTTGCTGTAAAACTTTATTTATGAAAACAAGTCTTGGGCCAGATGCGTGGCTGGTTTGTGGACCCTTGTTCTAGAACATTGGTCTCCTTGGTTTGTTTCCTCCGAGGTCCTGTGAGCCCTACTCACGGGGGCCAGGAATAATGATCTTAATGATGTTCCCACTCCCACCACATCTTGCAGTTCAACAGTGCAGCTCCATCTGCTTCGAGGTCATCTATCAAATTCAACAAACACTTGGTCAGTTTCTCTTGAGTACGTGTCCAGTATTGGAGGCTGGGTCGGCTCATTTTAATTTTTATTCAACACTTCAGTGAAGTGAGTGTTCTCACTATCCCTATTTGACAAATGAAAAAAGAAGAAACAGACACATGATTTGCTCAATGTCATCCCAGCAGCCCAGGGGGAGCCTTGAACCCCGGTTCACTGGCTCCAGATCAATCACTCTATTTGCCGCAAACCACAATGCCTCCTCTTTGCCCTTCTCCAAACAGGTCCAGTCTAGTTTGCTGCTGTTGCTTCTGCTTCCTGTCTTTGTCTTCAGTCCTAGCTACCATGACAATCCCTTGGGAAACTTCAAAAAAAAAAAAAAAAAAAACAACCCAGATTAATTAGCTCTGAATCTCTGGAGGTTAGAGTCTATCAGCTTTTTTTTATTATTATTATTGGAGGTAATGGGGACTGAACCCAGGACCTTGTGCTTGCTAAGCATGAGCTCTACCCCAGCCCTCCTGGTTATCAGCATTTTTAAAAGCAGCCACCCTCCTGTGTTCTCATGTGTAGTCGAGCTTGAGAAGCCCTGGCATTTCCCCCAGTCTTCAGGCTGAGACACCATAAGACACACTTGCCATCACACTGTTTGCTCTTTAAGGCAAATCTAAGGAACTGAACTGGCTTAGACACGCAAAGAGGTCTTAGCATCGCTGCCACACGTAGTTCCAGTCCTGCTCGGACCCAGGGCCCCAGCTTCCCTGCCTGAGTCTCTGTTGTTTCTTAGAACAGCTCCCATCCTGTCACCCAGGGCCTTCCTCACTTTCCGTAACCTAGCCCGCCTGGTTTTCTAGCTCCTCCGAGCTTGGGGCTCTTGTGTTCCTAACATCTCCCTCCTTCCAGGATGAGAGCTCTTCTCAAAGCAGGGCCCTACGACTGCGGCTGCAAGAACCTTCCAGCTTCCCTGGTCCAGGCTCCCCTCTCTTTGGCAGTTTACACATCAGAGTAAGACACGGGTCTGGGGCGGTGGCAGGGGTAGGTTCCCCAAGTTCTGGAACTGTGGAACCAGATTTGCTGTGCGGAGGGAAGCAGGGGTGATGACATGAAAAGCCAGCTCACTTGTTGTGGGGGAAACAGGGAGTGTTCTACCCCAGAGCTCCCCAAAGTGATTTTCCGGAAGTCATCTTTGGCAACCAAAGCAAACTGGAGTTCCAGCAAAGACCTTGGAGATCTTCCGGCAAAGACTGAACACAACAGTGGGCAAAGAGCTCCCCACAAGCTTCTAAAAAGAATCCACAACCACCAGGCCAGGAAAAGGAGCCTGGATTTGTTTCATCACAATCCAGTAAATTGCGATTTGCCATTTTCCCTCCGTAAAATTATGTTCCACAACCTCATCTTAATGAGCTTCATTAAGTCAAGAAAATGAAGAGATTTTTAGCACCAACTGGCTGTATCCAAGGCTGGGTTTCAGCTGGATGGGAGTAAATCTATCCTAGTAAGCAACGATGTTAGTGGTTTGCCCCTTGAAATTTCAGGTTCAACGATTTCAAAGCATCAGATTTTGGGGGGACAAATATTCTAAGTTCTGAAAGTTTGAGGCATTTGGTCTTTGAACTACTGTTCTCAGAGCAGAGTATCTCTGAATCTCCCTGCTTCTAAATCCGGCTGATCTTATTTCTCTTTGATGTCCAGGAGTCCAAGAAAAAAACAGGACTTTGTTGGTAGCATTCAAATTGTCACAAACAAGGCAAAGGATAGTGCATTTAGTGCTCTATTTTTTAGAAAACTGAATGGCTTGACAGCACAGCTGAGTTCTTAGATCACCAGGTGGTTTAGCAAATAGCTACTGGAGGGCAGCATTACAGTCCATCCAAGAAAACGTGGTATTTATTCTAATCCGGAGAATCAGCTAGTGTGTGGGAGCAAAGAAACTCACATCCCAGTCACCTCTGATCACTCTCTGCCCCCATTGAGCTAATTCATTAGCTTCAGTCACTTTCTGCACAGCCTCAAAGACACCTGGCTTTACTGGTAGCATCCAATGGCTGAGTTTGGGAAAGCAGTGGTTCCCCTTCCACAGTCTCTTGAGACACTTCATACACCTGCGGTCACTGGACATAGTTCCCTTTACTGGGAGAGACATCAAAACTAAAAACAAAAGGAACTTGATGATTGTATCCTTTGTAAAGTGTCAACGGGACATCCTCACCCAAGTCATCGATGTGGCCCTTGATGCAGAAATATTCTGGAATTTCTTCTTAATTTTATCTTTGGCAGCACTCAAGATAAATGACTGCATATGTCTCCACTGATCTTTTTTTTTTTTAGCAATAAATGTGTTATTTTATATGAAATATTTGTAACCCTTATAAAACCCCACTAATATGTTCCAAGAGTGGCAATCATATATGCTGGGGAGAATCCTATTTTACAGTAAAACTTTGAGGCTTAACTTTGGGGGAGAAGGAGGGGTAGTTAAAATCTTACTCACATCAAGAAAGCTACAGGGGATAATTCTTTAGCAAGGTTTTAAAATGTTACATTCATCACACTAAGGATGTGGAAAACCATCCTTTTCTAAAAATGTGAATGCATACTGGCCAGAAACCTCCCATCGTCATTCTTGGTGGTCCTATTGATTTATCAAAAAGAACATTTTACTTAAACATTTTAATGGGGTGTGTTGACGCTAATGTCTGGTTTGGATTACAGAGGGCGGAAGATTTCAAGGGCAAGCAACAGCTTCTGCAGGACTCCAGACAAGTCAGAAAAGCCCTGGCCCATCCATTCTGCTCCCTTCTTGTCCCCGGTGCTTCCAAATCATCCTGTTTCAGGGGCAGAGGGTCAGGGCGAAATTCAGATCTAGGGAAAAGAGTCAGGGACTCTTGTAAAAAAGGATCCGAAAGAACCACTGCCTTTCTTCATGAGTGCATCTTCTTTTTTTCTTTTTGTCTTAAATGGGAGTACTGGGGTTGAACCCAGGACCTCACGCATGCTCCACCACTGAGCTCTACTCCCCCATGGGTGCATCTTTAATTGGGCTGCATCAGACTCAAAAGATGCTGCTTCGCCCTCCTGGGGAGGGAGGGGGACAACCAAACAGCACACTCAGACTTGGATATTCTCCTGCCTTTGGAGGATGGAACTCTCACAAATGGCCTGGGAGTAAAAGAGGAAAACTGAGTGCAAAACCTGACTCAAAGTCAAGAGAGTGTTCTTCATGCTCCATGTCAGTGATGGTGGTCCGTGTGCTCATCCGCCACTGCACCTGAGATCAGGCTCATGCCAAATCTGAGCAAAAGCTCCCTTCCTCTGTGCTGCAGGTAAGGGATTAATGGAGGGGAAAGAAATCTCCTCTCCCACCTCTGGTCTGGTCTGGTGTTTCCGGAGGTCTCCCGTCAGTGAGGACTGGCTTGATTTGCATCGTGTTTTCCAGGTCCTCTGCTGCACCCCCTCTCCCCTACACTGAACTGGCTTTGCAACAAAGCCACTGCCCCTCATGCAAACCTCTCGGTCCAAGCCCGACCTTCTGTGGATGTCAGGTTGTCTCCAGGATGCACTGCATCAGGAGAAGCCAGCCCTCTGACCTGTAATGTTCAGGATACAGTTAGAGCCGACGAGATACTGAAAAAAGGAGGTTGGGAGGGAGGAGTAGAAAAAGTTAGTTATCTCGGGCTCTCCACCTGCACGGGCGACAGTTAGCGATGGCTGCGGGGCCAACCACCAGCACAAGGAGCTGCGTAAGGAACATCCTTACACCTTTCAAAGAGAAAAGGAGGCAATAGTTCTGTGCATGTGGTTGATTCCTTCAGTTCCTTCAGTAGCATCCCCTTCCTATAAACTGCCAGCCACATCGCCTAAATCAATGTTATCCTCCTTGGCTCCGCTATAAATTAAAAACAAGAGAAAACAAGCAACAGCCTGCCTGAACACCCCCAGCCTAGAAATGACTGCCCTCCTTTTCTCTCCTTTTCCACTTCTTCACAGCCTCCAGCCACCCCCTCCCCTTATCGCTTTGACTTACTGGAAGTTCTATTCCAATTGCCACAAATATCTATATGGAAACAATGTTTTAAAAAAGAAAAAAGAAAAACCCTTATCCTTTCTTCACCCGTTCCTGACAAATCTAAGCCAGCCCTTCAGAGGAAATCAGAAGTGAAGAATGAGGTTTTTATTGGGAAAGATGGGGTGGAGGGGGGAAGAGCAGATAGATAGAAGATTTTTATCAAGAGCTCAGCTTGACAGAAATAGCATTTTATCAGGATGGGCACTTGGCAAAGATAAGACATTACCAACAGCAAGATAGATGTTTGGGTAAAATATTGTGCTAATACCTTTTAAGCAAAACCTACCATCACAACTTTTGACGGATTGTTATTTCCTCCAAGTCCTACTCCAGGGATAATGGAGATTTTTCTATAAGGAGTTTCCAATCTTATCACAAAAGCAAGAAGAATAAAACCAAAGCCCCTCCGCTCAGCTCCATTGTGAGGCAAAGCCAGGATTTTTCCTTGGCAAGTCAAGAGGAAGCGAGGGCTTAGGTGCAGGGACCACTAAGAGAGGACCCAAGAGATGCCTTGATGGTGGAGATCCAGGACAAGATTCCAACTCCTGGCCCCAAAGAGAAGAGCCCCTCGCAGGACAGAGGCCCACCCGAAGCTGTACGAATGGTACTGGCCTCAGGATGGGGACGCTGGAGCGGGTCTGTCATGGGGAAACCCTTATTCAAGGCTTCCTGGACTTTCTGAAACTGTTGTACTTTCTGACGCCATCCTCTGGCCCTGAAGAGTACTTCTGAGAACCAATGGTCTTCACCATTGAGTTATTCCCAAAGCCCTTACACGAGCAAGGCCTAGGCTAAGGTCCTGGGTGGCAGGACTGGCAAGTTGCATAAGCATTAAGTGTCCGTGCTCCTCCCTTTGTGGGCCTTGACATCTGGTGAATTACCACGGCCTCTCCAATATCCTTCTCCCATCTGCCCAGGGTGGGTGAGCCTCTCCATTCCTCTCCCTATAACCTGCTACCATGGATCCAAGGTAACGGCTCTTACTACACCTGTAGCAGCCGTTTAGGGAAATGGCTTGGCACTGGGACTTATCTTCCCTCAGCACCTGCTCAGGGCAAATGCCAAGCCAGGGAAGGCAGGGACCACATGGAGTCACTGGTTTCCTGAGCGCCTAGCACAAGGTCTATAAGCAATGGGCCTCCTTCTGTGCCACCAACTGTGGAAAGGGGCAATGACGAAGGAGTTATGTGATGTCCCCCCAGCCAAAGGAGACCCCTTCCAGAAACTTCCACTCCTTCAGCCAACGGCATCACTGTTATTCCCAATGCACAGGCCAAAAAACGTACAGCTTGTTAATGAATTTCTTCCCTCAGGTCCCACATACACGGCATTAGGAAGGTACCTGAATGTTGATTTTGCCTTCAAAGTTCACTCCGAATCCGGGCAGGGGATATAGCTCAAGTGGTAGAGCGCATGCTTAGCATGCACAAGGTCCTGAGTTCAATTCCCAGTACCTCCTCTAAAAATAAATATACCTAATTTACTCCCCACCCAAAAGTGCGCCTCGAATCCAAACTCTTACCACTACCCTTCCAGTCCATCATTTCCCACCTAGACTCATGCAACAGCCACCCAACCAGCCCCTCTGCTTCAGACAATCTATTTCCATCCAGCAGCCAGATGACACTTAAAAATAGTTCTCAGACCCATCACCAACCTGCCGAGACCACCCCTCTACTGGCCTCCCAGAAAACTAAAAACAAAACCCAAACACCTTACGTGGGGTTACAAGTCCCCACAAAACATTGGCTACAGTTATTTTTCTGACCTTAGAATGTTCCCTCACTCTTTCTGCCACCACCACACCGGCCTTCCAGATGCATCCAATATACTCAGCACTGTCCCACCCTAGGGACTTGAACTTGCTGTTGGCTTTCATGCTGTTAACTGTGAAACCTGCTCTGTACCAGGCCTCAGAGAAGCATCTGTACACCAGTCTCTGAAACCCCATCCCTGCCCATCCTTCAGCCCTAGTCCTTCTCTTACTCCTCTGGTTATCCTTCTCCACTGCACTCATCACCACACTCTCCCCATGTATACATTTGTTTCCTTCTTGTTTGCCTATCTACACCCCTGGAATACAAGTTCAAGGGTGGTGAGACAGGAGGGAAAGGGGGCAGGGCACAACCACTAAAAGAATGACATAGCCATTGAAGATGTGACCTAAACTGGTTGGAACCAGCTAGTCTCAAGATGGCGGCAGATGTGACTTCCAGTGGTCTTTGAGCCTCATTATAGGCTCATTGTAATGTATCAGCATGCTAAATGACATGCCCACAGGTGCCCTGACAGTTCCAAGGCTGACCATAAAAGGCCAAAAAGCAGGTGGTGGCCCAGTCCCACAAAATCCCCACCCCTTCCACAAAATAGTTTGGACAGTCCTCCCAGTTGTTAGTATATGAAATTACCCAGTCCCTAAAAACTAACCACCTCCACACCCAGCCCACTCTCACTTCTGAGACTGACCGCAGTCTGTCCATGGAATGTGCATCTATAAATAAACTTGCTTTCACTTTACTGTGGCTCGCTGTTGAATTCTCTCCTGTGCGAGACAAGACCCTACTCTCTAGTAAATGTGCAAGAGTCTTTGATGGGCATGTCTCATCCACCATTGTATCCCCAGGGCCTAGAACTGAGCACGTAATAGGCCTACAATATATGCCTTAAATGACTAAGGCAAGGAAGACAAAAATTACTCACACAGGTCAATGACACAAATTGGGTTTCAAATGAGGATGACAGGTATAGCTCCCTTACCGAACACCTACTTTGGCTTTGGCTGAGTGAGTCTCACACATTATCTAAGTCCCAATTCTCTGAGGTGGGTTTTACTGTCCCCATTTTATTTTATTTTATTGTTGATGGAGGTCCTGGGGGCTGAACCAGGACCTCATACATGCTAAGTATGCGCTCTATCAATGAGCTATACCCTCCTCCCTTATTGTCCCCATTTTAAAGTGGAAGAAACAGAGGCTCACAGAGCTTAAGGAACTTGCTAAGACTTTCCGTTAAAAAAAATAAAAAAATAAAAAGGAAAAGATTGAACTGATGACCCCCTCCACCCCCCCCCCCAATTCTGTTTTCATTCTACCTTCTGCTTCTAAATAGCCCTTTCCAGGAAATAAAGGTTGCATTCCCATGTGACAAACAGGGGATATCCTGCATATACCACACTTACAAGAGAGACAAGTAACAGAACAGGCTCAATCAGGATCAAGACAGTAAGGAACTTCCTGCAGAAAGATGAATACGAAGAGAATCCACATAAAACCATTTCCAACAGCCCGCTGAACTCTACGCGGGTACTGCTAGAACAGGCGAAGAGGATAAAGGAGCCCACACATCCTATCAGATGTCCCAGAGAGCAAGCACCCACGGGAGAAAGAAAAGGAGAAGAAGAGAGGGGGAAGGTTCCTGATGTCCTGATCTAGACATCCTGGGTACCCTGCCTGGGATCGGCCTGTGTCCTTTTAAAAGAATGCCATCAGGACACTCTTTTAAAAGGGACAAGGGCTTCATTTCCAGAATATACAAACAGCTCACACAACTCAGTAGCAAAAAGCCATACAACCCAATCAAAAAATGGGCAGAAGACCCAAATAAATATTTCTCCAATGAAGACATACAAATGGCCAATAGACACATGAAAAATGCTCAGTCAATATCACTAATTATCAGAGAAATGCAAATCAAAAGTACAATAAGGTATCACTTCACACCAGTCAGAATGGCCATTATTAAAAAGGCTACAAACAATAAATGCTGGAGAGGGTGTGGAGAAAAGGGAACTCTCCTACACTGTTAGTGGAAATGTAGTTTGGTTCAGCCACTATGGAAAACAGTATGGAGGTTCCTTAAACTGAAAATACTTACCCTGTGATCCAGCAATCCCACTCCTGGGCATACATCAAGAGGAAATTTTAATTCAGAAAGATACATGCACCCCAGTGTTCATAGCAGCACTATATACAATAGCCAAGCAACCTACATGTCAATCTATACATGTTTGGATAAGGTTGTGGTATATTTATACAATGAAATACTACTCAGCCATGAAAAAGAATGAAATAATTCCATTTGCAGCAACATGGATGGACCTGGAGATCATCAAACTAAGTGAAGTAACCCGGAAAGAGAAAGAAAAATACCATATGATAACACTTACATGTGGACTCTTAAAAAAAAAGCGGGGGGCACAATTGAACTTAATTACAGAAAAGACAGACTCACAGACATAGAAAACAAACTTATGGTTGCCATGGGGGCAAAAGGGGTAAGAAGGGATAAACTGGGAGTTAGGGGTTTGCAGGTACTAACTACTATACATAAAACAGATAAACAACAAGGCCCTACTGTATAGCATAGGGAACCATATTCAATACCTTGTCATGGCCGATAATGAAAAAGAACATGAAAAGGTGTATGTATATATGTGTGTGTGTGTGTGTGTGTGTGTGTGTGTGTGTGTAAATGAATCACTATGCTGTACACCAGAAATTAACACAACATTGTAAATTGACTATCCTTCAACTTTAAAAAAAAAAAAAAGCCCTAGGTGGCCTGAGCAGGAGAGCCACTGCAGGGAGAACACGAGCCATCATTTCTGGACCCATAAGCAATCTCATGGCTGCAAACAGAGATGGATCTATTCTCCCTTCTGCAGCTCATAAAACAGAGAGGAGGTGGGGGCAGAGGAAAGATGCACACGTGCTGCTTAAAGAGGTCAAAAAGACTCAGCCTCCAGACCCCAGCCAGACAGGAGAAGGGAAGAATGGGGGGAATCAGAACGCTTTGTCTGCAATCACCAGAGTATTCAGAGGCTGGTCGGAAGCAACAGAACTCAGGGGCCCTGGAAATGGTTAACTCCTAGCTTCTCTCCTGATGAGTAGCTCCAGCTGCTCATCAATAGAATCTCCAGCTGATAATTATTAAGTGAAACTTGGGGTTTGCATTTGCATATGTAAAGCACACTTCCCTCCGAAGCCACAATAGGAGGAAGAAGCGCTTCCTGATTGTGCGCGCAGGGGCGGTTTGGGTGGGCGGGGCTCCCCGGGCCGCTTCGCTTGTGCCTCTCCGTGCTCATCAAGCCGGATATTCAGCAGAAATAAACCCCACGTCCCCAAATACGCCACTTGTCAAAATCCGCAGCTCAAATAAGAGACCTCTCTTCCCATATCTCACAAGGATGTAGTCCGCCACCCGATGTGTCCCTGAGGAATGTCATTCTTCAGCCTGGCACACGCGGGCACACCTGGGTTATTTTACCCGCTGATGGAGCGGTTATTGGTTTCCCCAAAAAGAAGGCTTCCAGCCTCCCCGCCTATTTGACACTTTTCAATCTTGGCACCTGTCGATTAAGAAGCTTCAGCCCCAAAGAAGCAAGAAGGAAATGCACACAGCATCCAATTCCAAGTATCTGATGGCTTCTTCTGTTAGGAGAGTTATCTTGGCTTGTGAGGAGGAAAGAAGTTACTGAGCTTGTCTCTCCTCCCACTGGAAAGGATGCCACACAGGGAAAAACCTCCGCACCCAGGAGTAGAGCAAGGACACTGGCCTCAGCACAGCTTGAAAAACCAGGGATTTCAAAAGACCAGTGTCACCTGTAGGCGCTAACGGTGTGACGGTGATAAGGAGGCTGCCAGGTCTAAATTTACAGGGTGTCTAAAGTTATACCCATGACATCCTCAAGACAGAAACAGACAACAGGATGAAACAACACCCTTGGTTAAGTTCGTGATCCTCTTGGCACCTCAGTGCCCTCATCTGTAAAATGGGAGTAAAGCTTCTGCAAGGACCCTCTTACACGGCACCCTCATGGTATATACAGACTGTCAACAGTTTATTTTCATTTATAACCTGTAAGCATGCCTTCATTTGACAACCTTTTGACATGGGGTCAAGGTCTCTTCTGTAAGGACACGCCCAGTGGGTGAAATTCCACATGGCCTTTCTTGCTGAAACCACAAACTGCCAAATGCTTTCGGCTTGACTATCTCTAAAGTGTAGGGGAAAACGTAAAAGGTATTTGTGAAGGAATCTGACTACAGAATTCCTGTCACATTTTTATCTTTTCCTCCATTTTTCAGTTGCCTTGCTTACATTGAATTCAACAGCTACACCACTGCGTGTTTTTATAGAAGTGCTTCTTCCTGCAGTATTTTACTGTGTTCTGTAATTATTCAATTGTATTATCTAATTATATGGTAAAGGGATGCTGTAAGAGACTTGATGGTCTATTAAAACGACTTTTGCGAAGAACACAATTCAACGGGTGGACCCAGCAGTGCCAAAAGGTGCCAGAAAGTAGGCCAATGGCAGGAGACTCCACATGCAGAAGCCAGTGACCAGGGCTGTGACAGAGGCAATGGGGGAAATGCTTGGTTACTGGATGTGTTCTTAAGGGGAAGTGAGTTAGGAAGTCTTCTGCTGAGCATCTACCTCGTGGTGCTGCTGGGAAGATACATAAGATAACACACAAGAGGCTTCCCATGCTAGGTATGAAATAAAGGCTTGGTAAAAATTCTTATTAGGGATTTATTTGATTACATCAGGCAAGTTACTCTCGACCATGGATGCTGGCTTTGAAATAACCTTCCATGTGTTTCTGATAAAAATAATACTCTTTTCCATTGGTGGGACACCATGAGACCAGTCTGGAGCATCTCTGGATATGCCAGCCCATTGGTCTCTCCCGTGACGTGATGTAGGTAGAACAGGGATAACCGTGCCCTCCTCTCCACGAGGCAAGTGAGACCCAGAGGCCCACAGGCACTTGCCTAACGACTCCGGGCATGTTGGTAGCAGGACTGGAAGGAAAGCGGAATTCTCCTTGTGCTATTTCACATTTCCTGAAGTTGCTTCTAATGTTCATTTGGTGGCTTCTTACCACCTTCATAACTTTAGAAGGAGTACCAGAATTTAATGACATGAAAAGGCATGGAGAAACAGGTCTTGCCTTGCACCAGGGGAGCCACCACAGACGAGGACACAGGGGTTCCCAGCTGTGCTGACCTTGGGCAAGTCATTTAACCCCTCCAAGCCTCCATTAACAGGGAGCAAACCTTTCTGTCTACCTTAAAGGGCCATTTTGAAAATGCATTTTAAAAAAGCCTCTGGGGTGGGCTGAGGTGGGGCAGGAAATCTTACGGGACTAGGACAAGTGAAGATATGCAGGACTTAGTCAGTATTACTACTACTATTATCAGCCAACGTTCATGCACTATGTAATTTAATTTACTAGTAAAAACAGGCATCTGTGCAGATAATAGCATTATCATCCTCATATTATGAAGATCAGGTAAAACTCAAGAAAAACAATGTTCACGGAGCTCTGAAAACCCATCTGAGTGATTTTAGCCTGGTGGGGGACATTCATCATGTCATCACAAGGCTCCTGATGTTCTGTTCATTCCAGGACAGCGTGCAGGCTCCTGAATGACCACCGTCTGCTAGGTGAGGCTGAGAGTGACCTCTCCCACCTGTTCTGGTGTAAAACACAAGTTCTGCTCCCTAGGAAAGGGGCAGTGCCCCAGGCCCCAAGTCTCCACCCCCTTGAGATTAAATGACTGCAGCATGACTGTATTCCCCATCATGCTACGGGATGTCGGGAGTCCAAGCCATCAGGCAACTTAATATATTTCCCTCTAAAGAGGACAGGAACAAACCATTGGAAGCAAGTTACAGATATAATTATTGAGCCAAAGAGATGTGTATATAGGTCAGTGTCTCACAACATGACTAAATGCAAAAGAATCCAAATGACCTCCACTGTTACTTGCATTCTAATTCAGGCAGCCTCTGTGCTTGTACCCAGGGAGGTCTGCAGTAGGGGCCGGAGAGCACGGGGAACAAAAGATCCGGCAAGTCCTTAAGGTCGAGGCTTTCTTCTTTTAAGACATTCTTATAGAAATGAAGAGTCCTGTACTTGTCAACCTGCCTGGAACTGTTACTCAATTTCCTCCACTCTACAAGCTTCTTCTGAACCAGATCCAACAGATGTTTCACTCATTCATTCATTCACTCACTCATTTACTTACTCATTCATTCATTCCACTTGCACATTTATCCAGCATCTTTGATACTATAGCATGACTATACAGTCCATTTCCCGCAAAGAACTTAAAGCCCATTGGGAGGAAAAAGAAGTAAAGACAAAATTACAGTGCAAAGAGATAAAGCAGTAGAATCCAGGACAGCGTATGCTAGCAAAGCAGGTAGATGCACCTCCTAGCTCAGTCTTAAAGGCTCAGGGAACCTTCGAGGAGTCGTCATATCCATGTTGAGAGCGGAAGAATGAGCACCGAGCAGCTGGATTTTGAGAGGGGAAGTGTTCCAGCAGAGGAAACAGCATATGCAGGGGCTCAGAGCCATGGTTCCCAAACTGTGTGCCCAGGCGCCCCAGTAAACCCACAGGGGCGCCACCATTTAAAAAGTTCCAGAGAAGCCCAGCCGTTCTCAGTATCTGCTGGGCACTGTCTCCATGACCAGCTCAATGCCTTTTGTATTTTTTTTCTTTTTTTTGCAAAGCTGAGTTTTCAGAATTTTCTATGACTAAAGGCAGCAACAGTGTGATCATCAAGTTGTAAAAGGTGCCCCGTCTGATTCCAAGGCTTGAGAAGTCGTGTATCCCAGCAGGTAAACACATCCCGTAAGTAAAGAGTTGTGGCTATTTAAGAGGGAAATAAAAACATGTTTGCCTTCAGTTGCTGTGTGTTCTTTTCTCATGCAGTTACAAAACAGTTAGGATGTAAACACTTAATACGCGTAATAGTGAGGTCTTTCATTTGGCCTGTGGGCAGAGTGAAAAGTTGCCAGGACACCAAGGGCCCCAAGGAATGGGAAAGTGTGCAAAGCTGTGGTTCAGAGACCAGAGGCACAATACTTACAGCAGACATAAAGTCCCATCATACGACTAAGTCACTGACAGCAAAGTGAGGACCGGCGATAGAAGATGCCAGAAAGGCAGGTGGGTCAGATCCTAGAGGGCCCCGTAAGCACATGAATGAACTTGGCCTTCATACTGAGTCCCCTGGGGGACACAAAAGAATTTTAAAGTTCCCCGTTGCACAAACTCCATTTCCACCTGAATTTTACTGAACTTTCCCCCAGTTCTCAGAATGGCTGCATCTCCCACTCATCATGTGGATGCCTCATGGTTGACCGAGTCCAGCTGAGGAGTGGGGATGGAGGTCTGGTGAGAACCAGACCCGTTCTGATGAAAACCATTATGCGGTTTTTGCAGGATGGCTGGCAACTTCACCTAACCTACTGAACCCAAGTAAAAACAGAGTGTCGAGTGCAGAATGCTTTACAAACCAAATTTATCATCATCTAGCGTTTATGTGTGTGTGCCTCATATTCTAAAAGTAGTCGACCTACAGTGAATTTAAGTCCTGCCTCGACCCCTCCAGTGGCGGGCTGTTAACATCTCCTTTCTTCACTTGGTATCATTGCCAAACCTCATGCTCAGTTATTCCTTTAATCCCTAAAACAACTGCTGGATACAAAGAGAAAGAGCTCTATGGTGAACTGCTTAACTTCAAGCAGCGTTTGATATGTTTGGGACACTGAAACAACGCGTGTTGCCCTAATTTCCTATACGCATTATCTCAATTAATCCTCCCAACCCACTACTGAAGTAGATACTCTGTCTGATTTAGAGGACAGTACACTGAAGCTAAGACAAGTTAAAGCAATTGGGCCAAGGTCGTTCAGCTGCCAAGTGAAAGACCCTGAGGTTTGGATAAAGATCTGTCTCCAACACCCATGATACTTTCACCAAATTATGTCTCTTGTGAAGCCTGGAGTTTCTGGGTTTTTTAAAAATACTTATTTAAATTCTTATTCCAAAAGACAGTTCTGTTTTTATGCATTGCAGACACCAGCAGCCTAAGTTGTAGGTGATATTTTGGTAACAAAGGATTTTTTTTTTTCTTTTTTTGGCACAAAACATGAAAAAGTGGCTCATGCGGATTCCGGGCTCAGTCTACTTGCTGGGAGACTTGAGTCACTGCTCTGAGGTTCCCCCAAAAGAAGCCAGATCCCAGAGATGAGACCAGAGGAGCATGAGCCAGTAAGTTACAGCTGGGAGAATACTCTGAGCGATGTCACTGGCCACACGCGGTTCTCTGCACGTGAGAGCGTGTCCAGCGGGCTCAGCCTACCCATCATGCAGTTACAGAGCCAAAGGGAAGGGAAAAAAAAAAAAACCAGCTAGCTAAAAATGGTTTTACAAAGACAATGAAGGAACTGAGAACGGCATTAAAATGTACTAGACAAGTAACTGAAAAGTCAAAATACATGATCAAAGACCAACAGAACTAGAAAATAAAATTAAAAAGCTGAAGTCGGGGGGAGGGTATAGCTCAAGTGGCAGAGCGCATGCTTAGCATGCACGAGGTCCTGGGTTCGAACCTTGGTACCGCCACTGAATGAATGAATGAATGAATGAATGAATAAACCTGATTACCTCCCTTTCCCCCCTCTCCCCCCAAAATGCTAAAGTCTATAATACAACATGAAGAGTAGAAGGATATTTCATTAATTCCCATCAAGACTCTGAGATCCTTAAATAGGGGTTGGAAAACTTTTGCTATAAAGGCCCAGATAATAAATATTTTAGGCTTCCTGGGCTACATGGTCCCTGTAGCTATCACTCAACTGTGCCATTTGTAGTTCAAAAGTAGCCGCAGACAGTCTATAAATAAAGCTATGTTGTAATAAAACTTTATTTACAGAAACGCACAGCAAGCATGATTTGACCTGCTGGCCATAATTTACCAAGCCCTGTCCTTGAAGGTCAAGAACAAATCTTCTCCAGACTCACAGGGTTAGAGGACAAACTAGTGGTTACCAGTGAGGAGAGGGAAGGGGGAGGGGGCAATACAGGGGTAGGGGAATAAGAGGTACAAATCCTTAGATATAAAATAAGCCGCAAGGGTATATTGTACAGCTTGGGAAATGCAGCCAGTATTTTATAGCAACTATAAATGGAGTATAACCTTTAAACATTGTCAATCACTATATTGTCCACCTGGAATGTATATAATATTGTACAGCAACTATATCTCAATAAAAATAATAAAAAACAAGCCTTATATTCTTCAAAGAGATATCACAGAGCTTGGATATTATACCAGAAGGGAAATTAAAATGTTTCCCAAAGTTTTATATAATTTTCATAAAACCCTACTCTGTGAGGCAACTGTTACTTGCCCCCATTTTACAAAAGAAGGAACTGTGGCTCAGAGACCTTAAACAACGTGCAGAGCTTGTAAAGGGCAGAGCCGGGAGCAGAAGCCAGGCGTGCGGGGCTTTTGGCAATCAGAGGCTTTTCACCACGCCAGGAGGAAACGGTCCTCAAGACGGAAGGGCTCCCAACAGGATTCAGTCTGCAATCTTTCAGGCGGCAAGGAACAGAAACTCACTTAAACTGGCCCAACTGGAAAAAGGACCATTTATAATACACACACGGAAATTTTACAGGAACAAAGCACTCTGAGTTTTGTGGGAACCGGGAACCCACTGGAAATCAAGGCAGCTGTCTTTCCACGTCCATCTCTGCCCCCACCTCCCTCCCTCCATCTCTCCCTCCTTCCCTCCCTCCCCCTCTCCCCCTCTGTCCCTTTTTCACTGACCCTCCCTCCCTCGCTCTCTTATCTGTGGTTTCCTCAAGGGTCTGCCGAAGTCTCCCTGCTCTACCAGCTGATGTCCCCTGCTGGCTCTCAGGTGCCCGCCTTCACATCCCCAGCTGACACATGAACAAGTACACCTGCCAGCGCAGTACCACTGCCCTGATGCCACTCTCCCTTTCTGCTCTAGACCCACTGCTTATGCCTCATGTCTCTGTTCCAGGTCTTGGGATAGAGCATCCCACTGGTCACAGCCAAGCACAGGGATTAGCCAGGCATCGGCCACAGACACATTCTTAGTCCAATCAGCCAAGGGCAAGGATGGATCCAGACTGTGATTCCCAACACCATGACGAATGCCGGCCGGAGCCAAGGGTGAGAGCCGATTCTCTGAAACAACAGTGTTCACTGCAAACACACTGACCATCAGAAAGAAAGGACAGATGATTGAGATCTACCATCCGAGAGAAAGAGCACACAGACGGCAGGAGCGCAAAGCCAAGCTGGAATCAAAAAATTACTTAAAAGAAGTGGGATGTGTTTACTCAATTCGGGAGGAATCTGGAGCACTTGGCGAGAGACCAAATGAGAGCAATCAAAATAATCATAAGGATAAAAAAAAATCCAATATGCAAAACCATAAAAATACAGTTGTGGGGAAGGATGTTCTTATTTTATGCGAAGGGATAATAGTCAACAGTTGCAGAAAGCTGACTTTTAACCCCATCAAGGGCAGACTCTGAGGGAAAAGGAAACAAAGCAAGGGCACCTGTTTGACCCAAAGAAGCTGATAGTAAATTCCAACAGGGGCTGTGAATGGGTGCAGCAAAGTGTCTCAATTGATATAAAAAACTCAGTATAAATAGTCACCTGAATGTGAACACAAGACATGTGGGGTGGGCAGCAGGGGGGATCCGGCATTGCCGAGAATTCTTCACTTCATACAGGATTTCAGTATGGAGATGCCAGAGCAGGAAACCTCATTATTAGCTCTGATTTCTCTGCCCAAATGATCCTTAGGCAATGAGAAGATAAATCTCTGCTCAAGTTCTGCTTTTTGCACGAGCTTTCTCTCTTTTTCAGCTTCTCCAAGCCGACCTGCATCTCTCAGTGTTTCTTAATGATGTGCTGAGATCTGAGGAGCGTATGTGATTTATGAGGTGACGTCTCCTCCACAAACCCGAGCAGAGTGCACGAGGAACTTCGTAATCACCGGGAGGAAGGGGCGCAGTGGAGACAGTTTGGCATTACGATGGCCAAGGCGTCACGGTGGGAGCAGAGGTGACATCCCCATCTAATCTCTTTTCTTGATGTCCTCCTAGTAAAAGAGCTGACCACTGGGGAAATAATCTCAGTGCTTTAGGCAGTGAATCTTAACAGCAGAAATATTTTCAGAGCTTTGTAAAGACATATCTGCCAGCCCCCTACCCACAAAACTCCAATTCGGCACATATGGGTTGGGATCTGGGAATCGCCCATCTGTAGAGCCCTTCAGATGACTCTGTCATGGAGTGAGCCTTGAAAACCACTGGGTTAGGGACACAGACACTTCGGGCCAGGAGAAGCATCAGAGGAGTACAGATCTCCATGGGCTAGCACGCTAGGTTCAGAGCTTCTGGTCCAGGGGGCTATCTTAAACAGGGCATCTGAGTTGCACGTCCAAGAGGTGGCTCAGGAGAGGGCTGAATGCAGAGTCCCACTGGAGACATCAGAAAAGGAGGCTCATTTCTGCACCAGGTGGGAGGAAGCTCTGAATGGATGTGGAGTTTCTTTGAAACCCCATGAATCCAAGATTCAAACAGGGGTAGAATCCCCCAAAACCTCTAAAATGCTTTTCCAGGCCGATGTTCAGAAAATGTGACAGAAGGTTCTGGGAGTTCTACTAGGCACTGACCCTAATGTGCTTTCCCATCTCGCATTTATCAGCATTCACTCCCAGATACTCCCAGAGTGTTTTAAAGAATAACCTGCCTCCCTAAATACCTTCTTGAACTGATTCTACAAACATGAACTGTTTAATGCATGTGCAACGGAACACTCATCTCTGCCTAAACACCAATCTAAAAACAGATCTCTCCACACCTTACTCCTGACTCAATAAAGTTCTGGCCTGAATACCGCCAGGTCCAGATGACACCTGCCTTAACCACTCTATCTCAAACAGCCTCCTATGCCACCTCCCACTGGCTACCTGCTTCCCATTTGTCTTCATAGCACATCCCACCACTTGACAGGTTTTTAATTTAGCATCTATCTCTCTCATTAAGATAGAGCTTCCTGCGATCAAGGAGTTGGTTTAGCTCACTGGTCATCTCCAATGTCTAGAACGGTGCCTGGCACATGTAAGTCACCCATATCTTCACTGAATGAACAAGGGATGTAGATATCTATCAATAAGCCAGCGGCTCGCTGGCTACAGGCTGTTATGGGTTGAACTATGTTTCCCCCACATTTATATGTTGATGCCCTAACCCCCAGTACCTCAGAAGGTGACTGTATTTGGAAACAAGGCATCTGCAGATGTAACCAGTGAGGATGAGGTCACAGTCCGTAGAGTGGGCCCCTAACCCACCAGGACTGGTGTCCTTACAAAATGGGGAATTTGGAAAAGACACGCACACGAGAGAAGGCCACGGAAAGACTGGAGTTACGCTGCCACAAGCCTGAGAGTGAGCAGGGGCCGGGAGAGAGGCGGGGGACAGATGGAGAGAGGCGGGGGACAGATCTTCCCTGGCCCTTTCAGAGGAAGCATGGCCCGCCAACATCGCAACATCTTGATTTTAGACTTCTGGCCTCCAGGAATGTGAAGACAATGAATCTCTTTTGTTTAAGCCACCCAACTTGTGGCACTTTATTACGGCAGCCCTGGAAAATTAGTACACAGGGACTCCATATTGAGTCCAGGCTAAAGCTATTCACAGTCCCCAGTTGGGCCACTGAAAACCATGTGCTCCAGGCCATGCATCCCCTTTCAAAAAACGGGATTTCTGTGCACTGAGTCTCTGAGCACTGAGAAAGGACAGTGAGCACCAGGAGTGACTGGACAGGCAGGTGAGATGACTGCTCTGGGGGAAAGGCTCAGGTGAATTCAAAGGTACAGGCATGTTTACAACAAAATCAATCAGTGGTGTCTTACCGGGACCTTTCTAACTCCAGAACTGAGGGGGAGGCCAAAGGAGATCTTTGATCAACAAACATGTACCAGGGGGAGGGTACAGCTCAGTGGTAGAGCACATGCTTAGCATGCACGAGGTCCTAGGTTCAATCCCCAGTACCTCCGTTAAAAATAAATAAGTAAATACTAAATAAACAAACAAACTTAATTCCTCCCCCCACCCAAAAAAAAAAAAAGGACTTTAGAAAAAAAAAAGTACCAATTGGATTTTACAGCAACTATTAGCCGAGAGTAGCTCTCACCCCACCCATCAAACCTCTGGGAGGGACATGAGAAGCAGTTCGAACACTTGTGCCCTCCTCCTGGGTCCCAGTGAACAGACTCGTGCCTTTTGCACAGGGTGAAGCCCACCCGTGAGTGTGAAAGACGTGGATTCTTGGGCGTCTCGCAGAGAACCCTGACTTTCAGATGTCTCATTTAGACGCCACCCAGAAGGCAAGTCATTATTTCAACTCAGATGTCTTCTCCAAATACCCCCTTGTCATCTGCTTTCAAAAAAACACTAAAAAGATGATGTTGTTGGAAATGTCGTCTGCCTGTTACACAGAAGCGAAATCAAAGTGCTCTTTGTGTTAAATGTGACTATCATCACACTTGAAACCCAGAGCGTCAGTGTTCCTAATCCCCCGCTGCCATCACCCGCCCAGTTACCAGCTGGAGGAGGCTGCAAAGACAGTTTCAGATTTCTTGATTTTTCCACTTTTTTTCCTTATTAATTAAAAAATATTACAGTGTTTTAATTGCACTCAATTTAATGTACGATACCTGCCAGTTCCAACACACTTCATTATCTACATTGTTGGAAAAGCACTTAAAAAATCACATTGCATAATTTGAAATTGCACATCTTTAAGGTAGATTTATATCTGAAACTGTCAAAGAGTGGTAGCAGCATTGCTCTGAATAGTAAATTTTAAACAAGTTGTCAACCCCTAAACACATGCAGAGAATAATGGAAATGGGTCAGTAGTTATTTGAGTAGGTAGCTAGTAAAAGAGGAGTTTTCAGGAGCAAGGGGTCTAGGGCCAGACTGGCCAGGTTCACATCCCAGATCTGCTGTTTTTCAGCCTTGTGTCCTTAGGACCATGACTTAAACTAAATTGTGCTTCATCTTTCATAGGAGAGAATACTTAATAGTACCAACCTCAAAGGAGTGTGGTTAAGATGAAGTCAGATAACGCCCGGAAAGCTTTCAGAATGGGGCCTGTAAGCAAAGTTTAAGCACTTGCTACCATAAATCTTTCCCATAATATTAATAACTATCATCACTTGTGGAACAGTAAATAGTTATTATTCCTTCACTCTACATTAGAGTGATTCTGTCAACTAGATTTCCACCACATAATCCCTTTGGCATTTCTATTTCTCCAATGTAATGGTGGGCGGGGTTCCATGTGTTCGCTAAAATTGTTGGCTAATTTGGAATTTTCACTTTGAGAATAATTTAAAAAAAAATTTTTTTGTCCAACTATTTTACTTTTATATTTTTTGGGGGGGGGAGGGTGGAGATTAATTAAGTTTGTTTGTTTATTAAATGGAGGTACTGGGGATTGAACCCAGGACCTCATGCATGCTAAGCACCCGCTCTACCACTAAGCTACTCCCTACCATCCCCTGCGAATAATTTTTCAAAAATTCATCAAAGCACATTCAGGATCATGGGGACAGCCACCTTAGAGTGGAGCCACTTCTGCACCTGTGATCACGGGCATGCTAGTCCCAGGCTATACCCACGACCTCAACTCTCCTGAGCTAACGAGAAGGGAATGAAGAAAGAGTGGATACATGGATGATGCAGTTACACCATACAAAGGCTAAGAATGCACAGTGGTTTGGGGCTCTCTGGTGGGAAGAGAGGAAAGTAACAAAGGGAAACAAGACATCACGTGACACACAGGCATTCCAGATTCTATGCCACGGTGGTCCACCCAGAATTTCTGCTGGGAGCATAACATAGCATCACCTGACGTAGTAAAATCATGCTGACAATTTGAATGTTCGCAGTTTTGTTAGAAATATTATCTAAATCTATGTACTGGACTGTTAAGTTTATTTGAGCTATCTCTTCAGAGGTTGCACATGTAAGTAATATTATAGTGAAAATTATATTTGTCTGTGAAAACTGTGGAAAACTGTGTGGCTTGTGAAAGGGATGGTGAGATACTGAAGTGGAAGACACTTAGCACCCAGAGATTATACAGAACAAATGGCCTGTGATCTGGCCGTGGCCCCTCTCCCCACCCCGCATCCTCCACCTCATCCTTCACCAAAGCGCCCTATGCCTGTCCCTGTCACCCAGGCCTCTACCACTGCCCCCAGATGGGAAATTCTTACACAGCTCTCAAGCCCTCAACACCCATCCATGGAAGACCTCTGACTCCCGCAGGCAGAAGTTAGCGCTGCCGTCTTCCATCTCGGCAACTTTCTTTTCGTATGAAATCCTCTCTGGTCACATCTGTGTTCTCAGAAAACAGAAGGCTGCTTGGAACCAGAGACCATGCAGCGTTGCATCGCTGGATCTACACTAACTAATCCACAGCCTGGCACCGAGCAGGAGCTCAGGGGAAATGTACCTACAAGTGCATCACCAGCGGTGGGCCAGTCCCTCCGCTGTGTGCTGGCCGCTGTTACCTGAACCCAGGGGAACACCAGAGACACGTGGTTTGGTTTCGCTGGGACTCAGGAGGGCAGTCCTTAGCCCAAAGTGACAATGGCAGCAGAGGTAGAGCAGGAAGTTCACCCCTAGCTTTCCCGGCTACAACTTACCACAGAATAGTAACAACAGCTGTGATGGAATTACACTAGGTAACGTATTCTAACCTCCCACGTAACAAGTATTACGCTAGGCACTTTGCATTCTTTATTTTATCCTTATAGCACCATGAGACACATGCAGTTACTACCTGCAGTTTTGGAGGAGAGGAAACTGAGGAACAGAATGGCATGGTACCCAAAAGTGGCACGGCTCTTAATTGGCGGGGATGGTAGTGAACTGTCCACCATGCCTGCCTCTCTTCCCAGCAGGCTGACTGTGCATCACAGGACAGCAGGGACCCTCTCTGCAGCTCTTGGTGAAAAGCCCCAGCATGTGTCCAGAAATACGAGAACAGAACTGATGTTTTACTGTAGGTGAAGCCCCAGCGGAGTCAGGGACACGACGGCCATCTCCACATTACTCGTGGTGGCAGTGGCAGTCGTAACAGCACCAAGACTGCTCTAGCCTGAAGGCTGCCCTTTGGCACGGATGCCAGGAGGGCAGGGAGGTGCTGAGGGTAAACCATTCTGAGATACTCACATAATACTTGCATAATGAGAAGCTCTTTAATAAGACACGAAGCAAGATTTAGAACCCAAAGTGCTTGCCTTTAAGTCTGCAGCATCACACGGGCGGTACCCACAGTGAATGCAGAATGTGTCCGCGGAAGGAGTGTCTATGTCCCATCTCTCTGGAATTCCTTCTCTCCTGCATCTGTTCCATTTCTCTCCCCAAGCTCCCCACCACCGACACCCTGACAACAGACTTACAGGAAACGTAAGAGAACCACGATACAATGACAGAGGCCAAAGAGAGCACCGAGACTGGCCCCGGGCTGTCCGCGTGTTTTATAGCCTTACATCCCTGGTGCCCACAGGGCATAACTTACCCTCGAGAAACAAGACGGATGCAGGAGAAAACCTCAGGGAGGACCCCCTGAGAACCTTTCCTTGGAGGGCTAATCTCGTGTGTCACTGCCTTCCTAATTAGCCTATTTGCAAGGGGGTAGCTCCTTTAGGGACAGTTATGGCTGCACAGAACCACACAAGGAACTGTGGAATTTCAGGACCTAGCTCACTGGGGGTCACTGTGGATGTGATGACAAATTTCTCATCACTGTGCCCAGGGATGACGAAAAACATGGCCAAGCCAGCTAAAGTGCAGCCAAGAAGCAGAGGACCCCTGATACAACCTCCCCTCTCCTCCCTGTGACCCCCGCACACTCCGCTATGACGGCTCTCCATCCCATTGGCCTTCCCACAGCCCCGCTGCCTTTCTTCCCCACTCCCCTCCGGCTTTACCAGTCAAGGCTCTGAGCTTTTCCCTTCGCTTCCTTAAGGTGCGATCTGACCTCTGCTGAGGCCCCCACCCACCCCACGCGCCATCATTTCAAGTCTCCATTTCCATGACTTCCAGATACCTGGGGTGGAACCAATTGCTTCCCCAAACCCCTAACAGCACAGATTCCCCCTGGAGCGAGCACGCCACAGAAACAGAGCCAACCACAATCCCTCCTTAAACTGGGCACACAAGGAGGGAGGGAGGGAGAGGACATGTGGCTCAGGACAGCGTGGGTGGCGGGGGGCAGCTGGCACAGGTCTCGGAGATGAGAAGAGGAGTGATGGGGGCCTGGAAACCCCTGGAAGTCGGGGGTGCTGCGCAAACACGAGACATCAATATGCAGAAGAAACCCAAAGCGCTTCTGCCTGAAATGCTGACGGCAGAGCCTCCCGGAAGCATCTATTAAGGCACGTGGAAATTCCTGAAAATCTGAGTATGAGTAACACACGCCATCAAACTGCATTCAAAACTGCATCCCTAATACCCAGATGATGGAATCCAAGCACGCGCCCACTGGGACACCTGGGGAACGGGGGTTTTCTATGTCTGGCATGATACAGAAATGACGGCGTCAGAATCCACTGTGAGGTTTGTCCAAATGCAGGTCCCTGGGCCACAACCCGGGTCTGACTGAACCAGAGTCCCAGGCAAGGGTCTCAGGAATGTGCATTTTTTTCCCACACACCCCCTCCGCCAGGTGGTTTCTATTCCCGCTAAAGACTGAGAACTCCGCTCGAGAAACTTGTGGAATCAGAACTGGGTTCCAAGTCTGGCCTGGAGATGACGACAGCTTTGGAAGACGGCCCTCATCAAAGCCACGTCCCAGGGTCTGGTCCTCACGTGCCCACAACCCTGTAGAGAACAGAGAAACAGCCCCGACACCGATAAAGCAAATGGCCTGCTTCATCAGGCTGTAAAATGCGGATGATCCCAGCACGACCCCAGCTGGTTGGGAGACTCCAACAGAAGAAGACAAGCGTGGAGAGCAATTAGCGGAGGGTCTGGCACAGGGCAGGTGCTCAAAAGATGATGTATTCATCTATGATAGCACCTATCGACCCATCTATCCAGACAGGATGCATACAGATTTACCAAGTGTAGAAACACAGCAAACCATGGCGAATGGCTCTCCGTCTGCGGGACCCTGAATCATTCACCCATCAGAGCTCAGGGATACAGCTGCCCAGGCCCCGAGACTCAATGTTTCGTCTCATGAACTAGGACCAGCTCAGGTCCGCCCGACTCCATTTTCCTGGCATATCCAATCCATTACCAATTCCCACAGGCGTAACAATATATCCCGAATCCAAATACTTCTCAGCGCCTCCACTTGGGACCGCCATGGCCCAGACCAGTCCCAGCCCGGTCTTGGGAGATGACAGCCTCCTTCATTCCTGGTCCCCTGACTGCAAAATTCCCTCTGGCCAACACTCGCTCCACATAGCAGTCCCCTGTTCTGAGCCCAGTGATGGAGGGTTGCCAGGATTTAGCAAACAAAAATGCAGAATCCCCAGGTGTGTCCAGACTACACATTTATCTGTGGTTTATCTGCAATTCCGATTTAACTGGCCACCCTATATTTTATCTGGAAACCTTATAACCATGCCTTCCTGCTGCCCTTGGAATCAAAACCAATCTCCTTACTGGCATCTGCGAGCCTCACACCATTGGCACCGGCCTAATCCTCTGTTCTCACCTCCTCCTCCTGGCTGTCCTGTGAGCACGTCAATCTGTTCGGCTTCAGAATGGCTACCCGTGTGGTTGGTTCCCTCCCATCCAGGACATTCTTCCCTCAGATCCTTGCTTGGTTCCAACCCCTGACTCCATTCAGCCCTCTGCTCCAAGACAGCCTCTTCCAAGAAGTCCTCCCTGATCTAAAACTCCTCTCTCCACTCAGCTCCTCAGCTTCCATCTCTTTATCTGGATTATTCTTCATAACATTCATTGCCGGTGGACAGAATTTCTTATCCATTGCCCTTACTGGAAAATAAGTCTTATGAGCAGAAACACTATCTTAGTCATGAATGTACCCCCAGAGCTGAGAACCACGGGTGGCACACAGTAGGTGCACAATAAACAGGTTCAGAGGGAATGGATGTTGGAGAAGACATCACAGTCTATTCCACTCAAGAGAGCCGCACAGAAGCCGTGCCAGCCTGAACCCCCAGCAGGTGGCGTTACGTCGCAGTTACAGCTTGTGCTGGGACAATGCGTCAGGATGGGAGGTGGGGGAGCCTATGGGACTGATGGCCTCCCCTCAAGATGAGACAAAGGAGATGGCAGGGAGGAAGAAGACCCGTTTGTCAGGCAGGTCTGATGCCAACCTGGGTGCTGGCCACTTAAAAAGTAAAAATACTCCAATACTAATTCTTGTCCTATTTGTCCTCAAAAAAGGGCCCTCAATCCACTTCCCTCTCGATGGATGGTAAATAAGAAAATGCCACACCTGCAGAGAACTTCCACAAGCTCATTTTTTCCTAAGATGCACCACAACCACATGCAGGAGGTATGACTGTCCTCATTTTACTGGGGATGAAATCAAGGCTCAGAAAGGTTAGGTAACTTACCCAAGATCACACAGCTATTAAGGAACCAAGGTAGGATTTAAATGCAGTGAAACACAGCAAGTTAAGCAGATGGATTTGAGAGCCCGAATGCCTGGGACAAAACACTAGGCCTGCCGCTCTCTCTAACGTCATGTCCATCTGTAAAGCAGCGGCCAGGAGAGTACTTGCCTCATGGAGATGCACTGAAGATGAAACGAGTGAGTCTTAATGGCTGAGAATAGCACTCGGCACATGGAAGCAGTACCTGCGTGGTCATCACCTCCTTAGCTCAGGTTTCTGGAGTCCACATCCCTTGCACATTGCATTGTTTTGAACCTGACCTCTGGCTCCTCTCCGCTTCTTCCCCAGCCATGTCCTTCTCTCTGGACCTGGATCTCCTAATCAGTTAGTTGATGCAAATGGACTTGCTGGTCATTAAGCCTCCCAGGCTGATTAGCTGGGCCCTCCGGGATTTGTCTTCCCTTCTCATTGTTACAGGCACACTTACTGGCCCTACGCACATCCTTAATTTTTAAACCCCTCCTCCACCCCCAGCCTGAACCTCCTTCAGTGATTCTTCCTAACACTGGCCCTCGCTTTGCAAGGTTTTATGCCTTTCCTGAGCACACATTCAAATGTAAAAACACTACATTAAGCACCAGGCCCTGGTTTAGAGCTCCAAGCCAGTAAATTAAAAATTATAGTTCCCACAGTAACCACCTCTCTTCCTACTGTGCCTGTATTTAGAACTGTGTGTTACTGTACAGGTTGACAAATTTACTGCCTTAATATACATACGTGCGCACGTGCGAATGTGTGTGAGTGTGTTAAGAGGAATGCAGAAGTTCTGTCTCAGAACTTTCCTGACTTTGGGGAGATTAAATTCTCAGCCACAGTCATGCAGTCATGATCGCCCCTCTGCCTGGGGCCCATTTCCTCAAACAGGAGTGAATACAGAACACATCCTTGGGGCAGTGGGTAGAGCTCCGTGGTAGAGTGAGGGCTCGGCCTGCCCGAGGTCTTGGGTTCAATCCCCAGCACCTCCATTAAAATATACATACATAGAGAGAGGGCACCCAGATGGATGCTCAAGGGGCTGCCCTCCATCCTCTGCCCCTGTGTGTCCTGGGTCACAAGGCCCCACATGAGCACGACTCCCGGGGCTCGTGTCCCACTGTGTCAGGGGGCTGACTTCAAACTCTGCTGGAGTTTGGGCATTTGGTTTGGCAAGTACCAAGACAGATCCAAAAATGGAGAGAGATGAGACAGAGAGGGCAGAAGAAAGAAGGAGGAAATAAAAATCCAGCGTGGAACAGAGGGCCGGGAGGAGAGATTTAGGGAGACAAAAAGGGAAAGGAGAATATACTGGGGAGTCCAAAAAGTCAAAAAGACCAAAGGAAGAGGAAAGAGGGCTGGACCAAACCCCTAAGAGAAGCGAATAAGCAGAAGAATGAAGAGAAGGGAAAGAAAAAAGGAAAGATAATTAGAATGGAGAGAAAAATTTTATGAATAATCTTTGAAATACTTACTACATGCATGTTGATGAACTTCCACCCACAGATGGTCAACAAATGTCAGTCCCTCGTTTCCCCACGCACTAGACGCTTCCACAGGTGATCCTGTCATGGTATGAAGGGTGAAGCCAGGCAGGCTGGTGACCCATATGACCTTCAGCAAGTTGGCTGATCTCTCTGGGCCTCAGTTTCCTCATCTAAACTGAGGATAACAGGCTTGCCCCCGGGTGGTCCTGAGGCTTGAGTGTGCACAAGGAAACCCAGTAAATGTGCTATAAACGCAAGAGCTATACTGGTCTTAGTGACTGCTCCTATTACCCAATCATCCCAACAACCGCAGATATAGGTGTCTGCATCCCCAAGTTAACCCTTGAAGATACTGGTACTCAAGTTAATACCCCCGATAATCAAAGAAGGTGAAATTCAAACACACTCCATGCGCCTTTCACTAGAGACCACGGGGGAAAGAAAGGAGGGAAGGAGAACATGGGAAGAAAAGAAAAAGGAGGAAGAAGCACCTTTGCCTCCTTACGTGGGACAGAAGACAGTGAGAAGGCAAAGACACCAAAGAAGAAGAGGAGAAAGTGGGTGGGGTATAGCTAAGACAAGGAAGCAACCTAAATGGCCATCAACAGATGACTGGATAAAGAAGTTGTGGTATATTTATACAATGGAATACTACTCAGCCATAAAAAAGAATAAAATAATGCCACTTACAGCAACATGGAAGGACTTGGAGACTGTATACTAAGTAAAGTAAGTCAGAAAGAGAAAGAAAAATACCGTATGGTATCACTTATATGTGGAATCTAGAAAAATGACACAAATGAACTTATTTACAAAACAGAAACAGACTCACAGACACAGAAGACAAACTTATGGTTACCAAGGGGAAAGGAGAGGGTGGAGGGATAAATTGGGAGTTTGGACTTTGCAGATACTAACTACTATATTTGAAACAGATAAACAACAAGGTCCTACTGTATAGCACAGGGAACTATATCCAACATCTTGTAGTGGCCTATAATGAAAAAAAATATGAAAAGGAATATATACATATAACTGAATCACTATGCTATACACCAGAAACTGACACATTATAAACTGACTATACTTCAATAAAAGAAATTAAAAAAAATTTTTTAAGGGGGTGGGAGGATGGTGGGTAGAGAGATCCTGAGACCTTGACAAAGGCAATGAAGTTGAAGGTTAGCTTTTGGATCACCTCCCTCTGGCCTAGCAGGTCCCTCTAGCCAATGAGGCCAGCACGGGGAGGGGGTCCCATCAGGCTGGTCCTCCCACACATCCATCCCTCCATCCCTCCATCCCTGTCTTGGATTCATCCAGCAAAGCCACTGCCGCTGCACAGAACAGGGGCTCCTGCGCACCCTGCCTTGGAACCTCTTCAGCAAGAATGAGGGTACCTTCCTAGTTCTAGAAGCTGCATTAGAGCCGGCGAGGCAGCAGACCCAGGAATCCTCGCCTCGGGAGGGCCCCTGTTGACTGTGCAGCCCTGGAAGCTGCACGAAACACCCTTTGGCTGGAGAGCAGAGTAAATTTGCTGTGGACGTTATCAAAAGAAAATAAATACGGAAACCCCACAAGGGCTCCATGCAATTGCTTTGCAAAGTCCCACCACGCAGTGTTAGCAGATGCAGGGGCAGCTGCCACTGCAAGATGTTAATCCAGCTGACATTTTGAGGGAGGAGAAGGCAGAGGAGAGGTTGCTGGTCAGGAAGAGTGGCTTCACCCTTTTCTAAAAGATGGGAGGAAGCAGGGGGAATTAAAAATAGATTTGTTGTCGCCCTAACACGACAAGCCACGCACATGTCTTCGATCAGAGGGAACCGGTGTGGCTGAGTACCGGACGCAGTGGTACCAGTGGGCTCATTTCTCACCAGCAAATATCGACTGTGCGGGGAGAAAGCCAGTGCCCAAGGCTGGACGATGGCTCTTCACAGGCCCAGAGGAGGCAAGTCAGCAAGCAAAAGGCTGCCTCTCGGCTCATGTCCACACATCTCCGTACACACTCAGACACACAAACTGGCCAAGCTCCATTAATCTCTCCTAAGTTTCCCAATGGGTCCTGGCCCATCCCGGCTGATTCTAACAAGCATTTGCAAAGGCCATGACTCTTGTCAGCAATTAGCCTCCAACCCGGGCCAGTCCCTTCAATGGTTCTAACACAGATACAGTGGGAGACCCCTAAGAAATTAGGGAGAGCCATGGCCTGGGATGGGGGTGCCCTGCTCTTCTCCAAGCAGCTCCAAGAACTCTGGGGGGAAGCAAGACTCTTCTTCCCTTTGCACCCAGAGTTCTTCTCTTCAAAGTGAGGAGTGTTACAGTTTCCGTAACATACCTTCGGAGGCAAGCTCCTGTCTTGTTATTTCAATAATTCATTCCTGAAAATAAAATGCTCTTGTGCCAAAAAGCAAACGGGGAGCCCATTCTCCATGCATTTTTAGTGGGAAAAGTTATAATTAAAATTATAAATTAAAATTGTAATTAAAACTTCACAATGCATTCTATGCAAACCAACTCCCTCCTCCCAATTTCCTAAAATGAAATAAAGACATCTTAACATAAAACACCTGTATGGAAGTGAGAAATCCTGAGGATGTAAACTGCTTAAAACGTGGCTTCCCGACCAGAATGCTCGTCATGTGGCTGTCAGTGTCCATGCGCTGTGCGTAAGGCCACGTGGCCTTTCTCAGTGCTGGCAACATCCCAGTGTCACATTCTCGTCCTGTTGAGGCTGGGAAGCTTCTCAAAATGTCTATAGATGATTCTGACTTTCTACCAATTGTATCTGGTCTGTAACTTAATACTAGTGGTAATACATTATTTTATTTAAAATATTACCTTGCTTTTGGCAAATAAAAATTTCCCCTATGTAAATATCACCCCCAGAATGTGCCGTTGAGATACATATTTTCCATAAAGTTTGGATATTAAAATAAGAAAAAGAGGTAGCAGCATTATCCACAATCCTCTGAAGGTGGAAAAGCCCAAATATTCAACCAAAGATGACCAAGTAGACAAAATGTGGTACATACTCACAATGGGGTGTTAGCCTTAAACAGGAATGAAATTTCGACACACACTACAACGTGGATGAACCTTAAAGACATCTCCCAAGTAAAGGAAACTGGACACAAAGGCACAAATATTATGATTCTACATATGCAAGGTACTTAAAATAGGCAAATTTATGGAACTAAAGTGGAACTGAGGTTACCTTACCAGGGGCTGGGGGAAGGGAAATGAGAAGTTACGGATTAATGGGTACAGAGTTCTATTTGAGGTGATGAGACAGTTCTGGAAATGAATAGCGGTCACGGTTACACAACACTGTAAATGTACTTAATGCCATGGAAGTGGACACTTCAAAATGGTCAGGGAGGTAAATTTTATGCTATGTATATTTTAAGACAGTTAAACAAAAGGCACTCTGCTAGGCAAACCTCAACCAGGAAGCATGCTGTAGGTTGTGTGTTACGAGCATCCGGGTCTAGACAATTTTGGAATGGGGTTTTCTAGGTGATGTAGCAGCTTGTTCAGTGGCACATGGAATCAGAAAAGAGTGCTCATTGGTGAGATAAGATAAGGTTTTTAAGAAATGTGGACCTGCTCAAGTATTCTAAAGATTCTCTCCTCCTTTCCTTAAACAGACTGGAAATCTAGAGCAACTGGAATTGCTTTCCTGAGTGATACCATCCCAGGTGTGATCCCTGAGCAGTCTTGTTTCCAGTCTCTGTTTGGAAAGACCTCTTTCTGTTTGTCGGACGTCAGCTACTAGGCTGAGACCCATGGTCCCTATGGTAACACCGTGCTTGCCTCTTGCGAGTCTGTCTGCAAGGTGGTGGATGGAGCATAAGGACAGAGGGCAAAGACACTAATATTTTTAAGATTGCTTGAATCACTCGATGCCTACTGACTAATGCATGCAGTGAGGGTGTAGTGGGGAAAGCTAGCCCAATGTCACCTCAAACGTTTTGGCCACTATTGTTACCTACAAAATCACCTAAGACTTTTGCATGACCAAATTGACTCAGGTAAATTCATATACAAAAAGATACAGGATTAGGTAGTTCCCTTGGTCCCTTCCAATGATAAAAGTTCATACTTAATGTTCTCTCTGAAATGGCTAGCTGTAGTCTTTGCATGGCTGGCACTGACTCTGGGGTGGAGAGGCAGGGATGGGGACTCAGAGACATCAGAGTTTGGGACTGTCATTCAAGAGTAAGAAGAGTACATTAAGTCCTTACTGGGCATCTTCTGTGGATGGATGCTATATCCAGACTTTCTCTCTAATCCCAGCTATCTGAATCATCTAAATTTTTCAGTCCTTTGTGCTCTATATCCAATCTAGAAAAAAATATCCTTGTCCCATAGTGTAGTGCCCGGCAGCTGGAGTGACTTTCTTAACAACCAACAGCCACCTGGTGCAGGAGAGGAGGGAAAAACACATCCTAATTTTTTTTTTTAAGATTTTTTTCCTAGCATTTTCTTATGAAAGTTTTCAAACATACCATAAAGGTAAAAGAATCTTACAGTGAATACGTATATCCCCACACCCACTTTCTACCATTAACATCTTACCTTACTTGCTGTATCATACCTACTATCCTTCTATCCATCTTTCAACCCATTTTTTTTCTAATTCATTTCAAAATAGCAAGTCAGTCATTAGCCCATTATTCTCTAGCCACCTTGGTATCCACTGCATTAACTAGGGTTCAAAAGAGTTACATACAATGAAATGCACAGACCAACCATGGGTGAGTTTTGACTAAAGTACACACCTGTATAACCCAAACCACATTTTAAGATTCAGAACAGCTGAGGTGATGATGTAACATAGCCAAGCCCCTTCCCACCCAGTCTCTGCCCACCCTCCCCATATACAACCACGTTTTAAATGCATTTTCATCATGACTTGGATGTTCCTGTGCCAGAACTTCGTTCATTAGGAATCAGAGTGTATCATCTTTTGGGTATGTCTTCTTCTGCAGTGTAACATTTGTGTGATCCACCCACCTTGTTGCATATTTCAGCTGTTTCTTTGTATTGCTCAGTGAGTGATACACTCATGGTATTAATATACCACAATTTATTTATCCATCCTCTTACTGATGAACACCTGGGCTGTTTGCAGTTTTTGCACTGACTACAATTGGAAATGAAGAGTCAGAAGGTAGGTGTCTGTTTCTATAAGAAACTATCAGGCTTCTTTTCAAAGCTGATGAACCATTTTTTCACTCCCACCAATAATGTGTGAGTTACAGCTGCACTGCATCCTTGCCAACATTTGATGTTGTCAGTCCTTTTAATTTTAGTCATTCTGGTGGGTTTGTGGTGGCGTCTCATCATGGTTTTCCCTGCCTTTCTGTGGGGTCATCAAACATCTTTTTTTTTTTTAGAATCCCATTGATTTGCTTATGGTGTTTTTCAAAGTATCTCTTTGTATGGCTTTTGGAGTAGTTGCTCTGAATATTGCATTCCATCTGCATAACTTATCAGTGCCTATGGGGATGACATTTTACCAGTTTGAGTAAAATGCGGAGAGTTTTACCTCCCTTTGCATCCCTTTATCCTCTCCCATTTACAATAGGATTGTTTTAACATTGCCTCTATATACACTGAAAGCCACATCAGATGCTTTCCGAATGCCTTTACATCTTGGACACCTACTGTGGAACTTAGTTTCCACCAGGCAGACACCCCTGCAGCTGCAGACCACCAGCAGATGCAAAAAATGAACACCATGAAGGAGGGCAGCTCTTTGCTCCCTCGACTCTCTTCTGGCAAGCGTGAGTAAGAGATGTTTGGGGTTTTTTTTTGGGGGGGGGGCTTCTGCACAGATCCCTGAGTCCAGTCCTGAACTTCCTGAGTATGAATAAACTAGGGCGCCCATCGTGCCCTGACAGATCCCAGCAGACCAGGTGTGGTCCTTATGGGCAGGGCTGTCCCAGTGGCTTTTTCACCGCAGTTTCCCTGGAGATCTGGTTCTGGGTGGTTCCGAGAACTGCTCCTCGCAGCTCAGTTAACAGCCTGTCCGTCTAGCTTCTCCTAGAATTCTGCAAGGCACCTAATAATGGCCATAAGTCCTTTTCTGTTTAAACTCATGCATTGTCTTGTCCATGCCTGAACTCTAACAGGGAGAGTCCCACGGCTAATTACTGGCAGACTGGGGTTCAAAACCCTGATCTCTGTTCTTTCTTCCACACTGCACTGCCAGAGTCTCTCTCTTGACAATGTTCTTCAAAGGAGAGAGAGTTCAAAGTCTCATGTTCTATTTTGAGAACATGCACTGGGAATGAAATGCTTGTCTTTCCATGTCATTTTCTTTGCCCGCCTTCCCACACCTGCCGTCATCCTTACCTGGGTTGGTTTAACCACCGCTTAGGAACAAGACACCATGGGGACTTCCTAGAACGGTGACAGCAATGAGCACCTTTTACTGCTGTGCCTCATGACTGGAGCTGAATTAATCAAGACATGTGTTTCCTGAAAGATTAAACTCACTCCAGAAAGGAGAGAAGGATGCAGTCTGAAGTGGCTTCTCACACCTACCTGCAGACAAACCCTGAACCTGGAACCCCAAGATCTGTAAATCACAGGTACCTCCCAGCTTGGGCCATCGACCAAGACTTTTTCGAGCTTCCACTGCTCCAGCCCCACTGGTTTCCTTGCTGTGATAAACATGTGTTTGGTCTTTGTCCCCAGTTCCTGGCACACAGCTCCTAAAACCCTTGGAATTCTGGAATGATGAGTGTCTCGTGTATGCTAATGAGATGAGTGGTGGCAGGGGACCCCTTGAAAGCTTCAGAGTGGGTATCGGTCACCAGAAAGACCAGGACATGATTAGAGGGCTGCAACTTTCAGCGCTACCCGACTCCTGACCTCCAGGGAGGGGAGAGGGGCTAGAGACTGAGTCAAGCACCAATGGCCAATGATTACGTCAACCATGCCTGTACAGTGAGAGCTCCATAAAACCCCCTAAGTGACAAGGTTAAGACAGCTTCCAGCTTGATGAACACATCCAGGTTCTGGGAGGAGCATACGTAGAGAGGGTGCGTATGTCACCCCTGCCCCCTCCATACCTCGCCCTATGCATCTCTTCCATTTGGCTGTTCCTGAGTTGTATCTCTCAACAGTAAACCAGGAGCAGTAAGTCAGGCACTTTCCCAAGTTCCAGAGAAGGGGGCTGTGGAGACCCTCTGAATTTACCCCTTAGTTGGTCAGGAGTACAGGTGACAACCTGGGACACGTGCCTGGAATCTGAAATTACAACAGTCTTGTGGAACTGAGCTCTTAACTTGCGGGGTCTGAACTAACTCCAAGGAGTTAGTGCCAGAACAGAACTGAATTGTAAGATACTCAGTTGGAGCCCAGAGAGTAGGACAACTGGTGTGGGAAGAAGCCCACATGCATTTAAAAGTTGTCTAGGCTTGCTGTTTCTCAAATAAGAGAAGCATACTCCTGCCACAGGACCTTTGCACCTGCAATTTCTTCTGCTTGGAACCTGCATCCTTTTGTTATCTGAATGGTATGTACCCTCATTTCACTCTAGTGTTTACTCAAGAAGCCTTCCCTAATAACTGGCATATCCTGACTTACTTTTCTTCTTATAGCATTTGTATGATTCAATCTTATATCCAGTCATCCCTTGGTATCTGTGGGGGATTGGCTCCAGGACCCTCTGTGAATACTCAAATCCATCGATGCTCAAGTCCTTTAAATAAAACAGCACAGTGTTTGCATATAACCTATACAAAGCCTCCTGTAATACCTTAAGTCACCTCTAGAGTACTTGTAACAGCCAATGCAATGTAAATGCTATGTAAATAGTAACTGGCATGTGGCAAAATTCAAGTTTTGTTTTTGAAACTTTCTGGAATGTTTCTTCCCCTAGAATATTTTTGATCCACAGTTGGTTGAATCCATGGATGTGAAACCTGCAGATATTGGCGCCTGACCATACCTGTTTCTTCACTGACTATCCCCCCAGAGGATGTTCCACCTCAGTATTCCCAGTACCTAGAATGGTGACACATCTTAGGAGCTCAATAAATTTGAGGAGTGAACAAATATCACCTGCTGGCAAGGTCCTCATCCGTAAAACTGAGGTCACGATGCTGACTTCAGACAACGAACGTGAATATTAACTGAGATGGGTTATACGTAAAACCGTGACGGTGAAACGTGCACCTAGTACTTGGTGGACATTTAAAAAATTTTCAATGATTCTAGGACAAAATGTTTTTCACCTTCTAATATCTCTGAAATCAAGTAGCCTCCGGCAGTTACTGGAGATCACAGAGCAGTGATAACACTCAGAACAGGTGCACAACAGGTGTCAGCGGCTGCCAGGAAAATCCTGGAGACAATTGCGGGGTGGGTGGGGGGTCACTCTTTCAACCCCATGCACCAAATGGGTGTGGGAAGGGGCAGGTGGAGAGTCAGATGTGTTGGCAGCATTCTCAAAAGAGGACCCAGGAGTAGGCTAGCAACACAGAGCTGCAACGTGGACACAAGCACCTTCTTCGCAGAATTCTCATAAGAAATGTGGTGCTCTCAGTGGTGTGGAGGACAGGACAATATAGAACACACAGATGGCAATGACACCGAGAAGACAGGGGATTCCAAAGACAGACCCAACGTGAAGAAGTTTTAGAAATACCTGAACCAACATGTTTGACCACATTTTCCTTCATATGTAGCCCAGCAGTAAAATACGATAAAACCCATCCAATTAGGTCTAGAAGGGCTCTTTCAATAAGTAAAAAAGATTCAAAGGGATGAGAAAGCCTTGTGTCACAGCTTAATTAAAAGTGCTTTTAATTTCTTGGCTTTATAGAAAATAATGGTGCGTCTTGTAATTGGCAGCATCTAAGATTAGGTGATACAGGAAGTTTGTTCGAGAAAAAAATTGGGACCAAAATGCTAAGGCACTCTTAAACCCAAATATTTCTCCACTGGTTCATTCATTGACTTAATTTCCCTGTATTTAATCCCCAAGTCTATTTTCAGACCTGATTTACATAGCAGATTCTTCTAGGGGAAAGAAAAAAAATCTGGGTGTTTCTCAAGGACCACAATCTCTCGAAGGGTTGTCCTGGGACCAGGAGGATCAGTATCATTCAGAAACTTGTTAGAAATTCACACCTTTGGGCTCCCTGAGTCCTGAATCAGAAGTTGAGGGGAGAGGGAATTGTTACAACAAGCCCTCCGCTGATTTCGATGGACACTAGCGTTTAAGGAGCTCCATTGTAGGAAAAACACTTCTGCCATATGCCATCAGCTGGATCGGTCAAGTTTAACTAAAACGTCCTGGGAATTCATCCTGTGCCAGGCACCATGCTGGGGGCCAAATGCTGCCCTGCAAGCTAAGGAAGAGGCACAGGTGCAAATGACTAAATAAAATACAAATTGGAATAAAATGCAGGCCAATGGAGGTGCCAATACCACGCTCCGTTCAGGGGATGGAAGACTGATTCTGATTCAAGAGTCCTGGTGGGCTTCTCAGAGGAGGAGGCAATGGCGCTGGAATTTCTCGAGTGAGAAGGTTTTGCACAGATTTTCTAAGACAGAGGAGAGAGATACTCATACTCAGGAACTAGGTCAAGCAGAGGGTACGAGTGGGTTCAGAGCCTGTCAGTCTAAGAGGCCATCACAGGTGTACTCTAAAATCTGATTCATTCAACATCCCTTCCCCACTCAAGTTCTCAGCAGAGTCCACTTGTGGCACAGACAGCCACATTGCCACCCCACATCCACCTCCCTGCTTCCATTCAGAGGAGCCAAGCAGCCAGAGAATTAGCCTCTGGGGCAGCTAAGCGTGGCCAGGGGACTCTAGGAAGGTCACTTAGAGGCAGTCTGCCCGCTGAGATGTGTGCCCACTCTGGCCTTCTCCCTGCTTCTTGTTGGCGGCTGGCCCCCAACAAAGACGTCGACGTCCAAGCGCCATACTGGATATTGAGAGCTTGGCTTAGAGCTGAAGATGGCAAGACTGGAAGACAGTATTCTGGGATCTCATGACACCATTAAACTACTGCCCCACCCCACACTGCCAACATGAGTTCATGGATGTGAGAGAGATAAACTTCCCTTTGGTTAAACCACTGTTACTGGGGACCTGCTGTCATATACTATCCAGCCTAACTGTCACTGACACACCATTCTCCTTCCATCAGCCTCCTTTGCATCTTCAGAACTCCGGTTCTTCCTCCTCTTGCTGAACACCTTTGCCCCCACGCCCCATTTTCCTCTCCATTGACTGCCCTTCTTCTTGAGAACATCACAGATCTGCCCAGTCCTTTTGCCTGATGGTAAAATGAGGGCACCATTTCCAAGCATCCTCACCCACACCCCCCAGAGTCTCTTGCTGCCTCCATTTTTTCATCTGTAAAACTCAGATAACGGGACTTATATTTCACAGGGCAGTTTCATGAAGTCAAGGAGGCGAGAGAATTAAACCACTTGGAACAACATTTGGCACGTACTACCCACTTAACAAACACTAGACATTAATCCTGGGACACCAAGACCTAGCATGCACACAGACACACAGCGGGTACTCCACAAACGTTTACTGAATCAACTTGCAGTTTCTGGATTGACTTCTGTGCCTTAATCGTTCCCGGGCTCATGAGTCCACCACATCCACTCTTCTCCACAGCCCAGCAAAAAGGCTAAATCCAACCCCCAACAGGGACATGACTGAGATGAAAGAACATTTTCTGCAGCCATCCCCGTCCTCAGAGCCTTGCCAAGAAACAGAAAAGCAAAGCAATATAAATGTTAATAGGAAATTGTCTATTCGCTTTCTCTCGGGCTAATCGACTGCAGCCCAGTGAAGAGGGAATTAAGCAGCTGAAGGGACAGGAAAACATGGGACCTTGAGAGGCTGAAGCCCAAAGGACTTCACTTCCTAGGAGGAAATGCAATTTCAGGCCAACAAGGGTACGTGGAAGCCAGGACAAAGGGCTTCTCCTTGGGATGTCTTCAAGATGGGAGGCATGTTCCCTGAACATCCATCCACCAGTGCCTACAAAGTGCAGCCTTGGGTCTCCATGGTAGGGGTAAGAAGGCAGTGACGATGTCTGCAAGGACCACTGGGACAGGCAAACAGATAAACTATTATAATACAGTGGGCGAGAACGCCACTCAGGGCACAGGGGCAAGATGCTAGGTAAGCAAGGAGGAGAGGCACATGGCTTCAGAGCAATGGGACAGGAGAGGGAGGGTGCCCAAGAATATCTTCTTACAGAGAAGACCCTGAGGCTGGGTTCTGAAGGGTAAGTAGGAGTCAGCCTGGCAAAGAAAGCACAAAAACACATCTCAGAGAGCAAGAACACAACGTACAGATAGCAGGGACCCATTAGGGCAGGCTGAATAATAGTCCCTGAAGATGCCCAAGTGTTAATCCTGGAATTTGCAAATGTTACATTATATGACAAAAGGGACTTTGCAGGTATGATTACAGATCTTGAAATGGGGAGATTATCCTGGATTATCTGGCTGGACCTGATGGAATCACAAAATCCCTGTAAGAGAGATGCAGGGAGAGTCGGCATCAGGGAAAAAGCCACTGTGGTAATGAACGCAGAGACTGGAGGAAGACTCTTCACAGCTGGAGGAAGAAGCCACAAGTCAAGGAATGTAGGAAACCAACTGCAGCTTAAAAAAAAAAAAAAAAAAAAAGGAAGGAAATGGATTTTTCTCCCCCCAGAGCTTCTGGAAGGAACCAGCCCTGCCAACACCTTGATATTAGCCTAAAGAGACTGATGTTGGACTTCTGACCTCCAGAAGTAGAAAAGAATAAATCTGTGTTATTTTAAGCCATGAAGTTTATGGTAATTTGTTATAGCAGCAACAAGAAACTGATACACATACACTGAGGTGCACCTTCAGGGATGTTAAAGAAAAATGTCAGAAAGATGAAACCAGCTGAGGAGGGAAGCCACGGGCCAAATCAGCAAAGGACCTGGGTACCAGGCTGAATTTCCATGTTGCCCGCCACATGCAGGTTGCTAAAGGAAATTAAGCAGAGACACGGTATCTCAAGACTGCCCGTGCTGAAGCACTGAATCGCCAGTTTTTTAGATCTTAAATCTAAGGAATCACCACACGTCTAATTCTCCATTTTATTGGCTCTCATCTCATTTATCAGAGACTGGAACGACTTTTTGAAAAGAAGGAATCACCAACTGGTAGATGTAATAACCACTATCCAGCCTTCCCAATTCTACTCAGATGTTTCCCAACATGCAGGCCTGTTTGCAGAGCTGCCATCAGGGATGCGCACACACGAGTGGACAGCAGACTGTACTGGAAATTGGGTTTTTTTTTCCCCAAATCCTAGCCAGATGATTATCTTATGTCTAAAAAGGCCACGTGCTCAAATAAATAACATCCCCCCCTCACCCCAGCCTCTAGGAAAGGGGAAGGCGGCCAGCACATTGAGTGCTCACATGGGGCCAAAGGCTTTGTGAACACTACCTTGTTGAATTTTCTGAGGAAGGACGATTGTCACTCTCCTGGCACACGCTAGGTGCCAGGGGACCCTTGAAACTCAGGTGACCGAGCTGCATTCTCTGAGCACAAGGCCCATCAGAGAGCAGGCAGAGGAGGCCGTCCATCTGCTCTGTGCCGCACACGTCTCTGCCGGGTGTCTGCACACCGGGCAGCCCTCACACACACAACCGCAGCCACCCCCTCTCCCTGCCCTCCAGACCTTCGATGTGCATCACATCGTCTCCACCCCGACACCTACCTCTTCAGGGCCGCTGCCAGTCATGCCCTTTTGCCGAATGTCACTTGCTGCCAAAGGAAACGCCTAGGTGGCCTCTAAACAGCCACGGATCCGGACAAGATGGCTTCGCTCTGGCACTGCCACCCGATCCCTGAGGCCACAGGGCAGGCACTGCAGAGGTTCCAAGAAGTGCCTTGGCTGTGGTCAAAGCAGGGGTACCCACAGGGAGCGGTGCCCAACTAACTGAAGAACAGTTCCGAAACCCACTCGCCCTCTCGGGACGGCAGTTAGAATAGTGGGTCGTCGCCTCACACTGCCCCTCAACTCCCTCCCCGACGGGGCACCTGGCAAATCGAAAGCCGTGTGCACTCCCCACGCATCTGGCATTCGCACAGACACGGGGGCTCTGTGATCTCAAAACACCCCAAGTGCCTGACAACGCGGGGCACACGCAGGATCTTCCACCTGGGCTGCTGCAAACAGCTCCGCTGTGACGCTCTGACTTGCCCTACGCTCCCCAGCTCCACCTTTCCTTTTAGCATCTCTATTTGGGGACAGTACGTTCCTACAAAAAGAGGATGACAGAGTTAAAGGGGAAGCACAAATTCTGGCTCTTGTGGTGGGCTGGCAGTTTTATCTCCAGGGAGAGCAACGAAGGTGTGACCAGCAACTCAGATCCGACAGCCGCTGACGCAGCCCCGCCCCTTCCAGCACAGCGCTCGGCACCTCCCTTCCTGCCCCCTCTTTTCAATGTCACCCAGCGCTCAGTGGGTCCCACTGGATTGATGCGGGACGTGAAGTCCTATAAAGGAAAATGACTGGCCTTGGGCAATATAGTTCTTTTGAGACAGAGCTGGGAGAAGAATGTAAGTCCTGGCTTCTTTCAGTTCTGTTGCATCTGCTGAATTATTCAGATCTGCGAGCTCTTCCACACACCTGCAACGGCTTTCATTTATTAACGGTAACCACGGGCCAGGTTCTAGACTGGGTACTTTATTACAGACACTCCCACATCCATCCAGGTCAACGAGGCAGTTGTAACGGTGGTGCTGCCACTGACGGGGACCGCACCGACCTCCTGAATGCTAACACGTGTGCGGCATCGAGCAGAGAGAGCCCTTTACGTTCATCTATTATTTTAGCTCCCCAAATCCATGAGCGAGGCCCTAATCAGCCCAGTTTACAGATGAAAGGAGTGAAGCTCAGAAAAGTGACTTCCCTCAAGAGTTCCACAGATTAGAAATGGAAAAATACAGCTCTCAGTAAATGGATCTGAACACAGGGCGGTCTCCCAAACCCAAGTTTTCTGTCACAATGTCCCAACAGTGAGCCTCCTCTGGTGGGTGGCAAGGAAGGTTTCGAAAGAAGATGGTGAGAAAAGTCAGCAATTCCATTTTGGTTCGTCTCCCCGCGATGTGCTGACCGTGTGTGGTTTGATCAGTGCTGCATTTATTTCAACACCATCCAACTGGCTGCAGACAAATGCATGTCTTTCTCTTCTGAGAGCCGCTTCCCATTATAGCAAATGAGAATCACAAAGATGAGCTCACATCCCAGTGCGGGCCACCAACGGCTAAGAGGGGCCTTCTCATCAGAGCCCCGGAGAGAATGGGAGGGCTCCCTCTCAGGGGCACCCTCTGCAGTGCAGAGGCGGGAGCAGAAAGGTGAGGACTCCAAGAAAGCAGCAGCAGTAGCTCCGAACAAGGGGAAGAGCATCAGGCTGGGAAAGAAGTCACAAGTTCAAGTCCCAGCTCTGCTGGCAGCCCAGCATGTGACCTGGGGCAAGTCAGTCTTGGCCTCATGAACACGAATACAATTATTAAACAACATGGTGTGATTCTGGACTCCACTCTGGAGGGAGGAGGGGAGACTCTTAGTAAAGAATGGAGGATTAGTTTTAAAGAAAGGAAGTGATTCAGCAAATCGAGACAAGAGACCTGGGTCCCAGATCATTTTGCCCAGTGAACTTACCCCTCTTAGAAGTGTTTCTCAGTATGCACAGGCATAAACCCATGGCTTGGCCCTTCTCTGCCCTAAGGCACCACCACCACAGCCCCTTCAAGACCCTACATCTGCCTGCATCCTGCCGATACTGCAGGCTGAAAGCAGGCTGAAAAAGAACTGTGACCTCCATTCTCAAGTAAGAATTTGACCATCTCCAGGAGATCCAGAATTGGCACACGAGGCCAGTTCCAGCTGAACGATGTTATGACTAATAAAGAAATGCGAGGGAGAAGGGGGAAAACCAGCCACTCCTGGCTTCCTTTCCTCGTTGTCCTGACATGACTGGGGTGTTCCTTTCTCCTTGTCACCCTCCTGCCAGTTGCTACAGGGAGACCTCCCGGGACCACCCCTGCCCTGTGGCACAGGCAGCCTGATTGTTTTACCATGTGTCTATCAGTCAAGTGCAGGGAACGCCCAAGTAAGTAGGAAAAGCATTCAAGCTGATGTAACAAAATTCATAAAGACAAGTTTGGCTTGCCGGAGATGCTTTTTTCAATATAACTTAGGAAGTCTCCAGGTGTTAACAGCTGGAAATGGTTATCGCGCTCCTCTTGCTGGGGTTTACGGCTACACTGGCAGTGAACAAGTGAAATTTTCCAAGCCCCCAGGGCTCCGGGTACCTATGCATCACCCCCCCAGCCACTCGCCTGCCCGCCTTTCTCCAATAGCTCTGGCTTCCCAGCTCATCTTATTCCCTGATCCCAGTTCCTTGCAATCAAAGGGACTTTAAAAAAAAAAAAAATCAAGCTGCTTGGGGGAAAAAAGGTGTCAATTTGTAAATTCCCTACTTGGCCCAGTCTACCTGCAAAGATCCAGAAAAGTCCGGGGGAAGGAAAAGAAGAGGATTTTGTTTCTCTTTTTAGTTTCCAGCTGGAGCTGCCTCCCACGGGCGACCCACACACCCAACAGGCTGATGTCACTACTGTGATCTTAGAAGCACTGTGCAAACCTTGGGGGCATGCCCCCCCCAGAAGGATCCACAGTGGTGGGCCCATCTGAGAAAGCCAGAGAGATGAGACTGAGGGAATCAATGTGCACTTGGCTTTGAAAACATCTGTAGCATCGCTCAGCAGAGGCCCATCCAGTGGATATAGGCACACACGTGCATCCTGGACCGAGCCGTAGTCTTTGAGAAGAGGTGCTGAGAACAACGCAGCCCCAAACATCACCTCGTAGGAACTTAGGAAAAGCTTCTTTGACCGTTTCCCAGGGTGGATAACTCAGGACTCATCGACCACATGGCCTGGAGGAGAAAAAGTGCTTTCAACTGAGCCTGGCACTGCCATGGGATCGGCCTCCGCAGATTCAAGAGACGCTGACCCTCCGTGGAGCTGACATTTTAAAAGGAATCTAGTTAGCATGGCCGTGTGCCAGGCCCTGAGTCTGTCCGCCAGGAGGCGCGCCACGGAAGGCGGCTGCGGTCGTGAAGGTGGACACAGAGGCCTGGATGGAGATGCTAGTCTAAGCCTACTTTCCTTGGTCTCACCAGGATGCCCGCCATGTGTCACATGCCTTAACCTAGACGTCACGGGACGTGCCTTCTCTCCAGGTGACTGTCACTGTATTGGGCTTCTAGGGCTGCCACCACCAAGCACCCCAGACCGGGGGGCTTAAACAAACGAAATTAACTTTCTCGCAGTTTCAGAGGCTGAAGTCCCAGATCAAGGCGATGGCAGCGTTTCTTTCTTCTGAGGCCTCTCTCCTCGGCCTGCAGACGGCCGCCTTCCCCCCGTGTCTTCACATGGTCCTTCCACTGTCTGTGTCTGTGTTCCAGCCTCCACTTCTTATAAGGACAACAGTCAGACGGGATCAGGGCAGGCACACTGCCCAGAGTGGACAGCAGCCCTGCTGGACGTGACCTCATTTCACCTGAATTACCACTTTCAAGCCCCATCTCCAAACACAGTCACATTCTGAGACACTGAGGGTTAGGATTTCAACATAAGAATTTTGGGGGGGGACAACTCAACCCATCAGAGTCACCACCATCTTCATTACCATTGAGGAGCAGGAGACACACAGGAAGTAAATGACTTCTCAAAAGCCACACCAACTCGTTTGTGGCAGACCTAGGATTCAAACCCACATTTCCAGGCCTCTAAAAACATGATCCTTCTACTCCCAAAGAGCTGCCTCTGCCTAAGACCTGTGCTCAGGAGGGTTAACTAGCTTACCAGAGGGTCACAGATCTAAAAAGTGTGACACAGGGGACTCGCATCCAGGGTCTGTCTATCTTCATCCCCAGGAGTCATCCACGCAAGCATGCCAAGACTACTTAGGTGAAGAACGCCCTTCATTGAGTCAGTAACTGTTTACCATTATAACCCTTTCTCCTCTATTCAGGGGTGTCCAGAAACCATGATGGGGCCTAGCTACCCACTCTCCAGTGCAGTGCACCAATATTTAAAAAACCTCCATTACAAGCCATTCAACTGCAGAATCACGACAACCCTCAGAAAGCCCTCATTTGATGGATGCCTGTTCTCCAAATTGGATTCCATGCTTCCCAAGAGCCTCTTGATGGTGCCTAATAGAAAACCTTCCATGTAACAGTTTGCTGATAAATATTTGTTGAATGTATGAATGGCCAGTGTACCCAAGGTAACCTTAAAAGACCCCTTCCAGTTTTAAATTCCACGATTCTGCTGTAGGAGGTGACACTGGGACTACTACTGCTTGATGGCTGAGGATTGCATCAGACCTAATCCAGTACCCTTCTTCCCTACCGTGTATCTTCCTCCCACCCAACCAGCACATCAGGGCAGCATCTCCAACAGGAATAATGCGGGGATACGGAAGTGCCCTTGAGCATAACAGGCACTGCCCAGGTGCAGATGATGGAGAGCCCGGGGACCAATTAAACTTTCCCTTTAGAATTAATCCCAGCACTGCTTTGATGTTCTTTCTTCCCTTTCCAGACCCTTGCTGGGTGGAAAAGAGAAGGAATATGCCATTGTCATTAGCTAACTCTGTTGTCCCTGTGGTCTATGCTCCTATTTGGAGAATGTCATTACCATTCAACAAATGTCTCAGTAACTCTATAAGCAAAGAATTACCATGGGCCATTTCTAAAGAAGCAGAAGATGACTGCTCATGACAGCAAGGCATTTACAACTAATTCAATGAGATAAAAAATATTCGAGAATGCAGAACAGTATAAGGCAGATTATATGAATACACGTTTAGTTTTTGAGGGATACCTAGTGACTAACATAGGGCTAGGATTTTAAAGAGTCTCTTCTTGGGAGACAAGAGACTGTCAATCTATGAATCAAAGAATCAAATGGGAAACAAAAACTGGAAACCTTGGCCTTGGCCCTGGGTAATAGCTAGGTCTGGGTCTAATGGACGGCCACGGACAGGGATTCACCAGAATGTTGAACAAGTTGGGAAGAACAATGGTATAAATCAAAGGCTCAGAAGCCATATCATGTATAATGGGACAAGGGACAAAAAGGAGGTGGGCTGTCTGGAGAAGGAAGATGGAGCTGACACCCACAGGTGAGGGGGTTCCTGGAGGACCACGAATGGTGCTTTCAACTGAGGTATTTAGACCAGATACAATGGGCACCAGAAATCCATTCAGTTATCCTGAGAAGAGGAATAAAATGATGCAAGAGGTTTCTGAGCAACTGATATCATCTCAACTGCACTGCTTTGATTGGAGGAGAATGAATCACGGAAGGTGGCTCCAAAGGTAAGCATGATGACTCAAGGGCGGTGAGGAGGTCCTTACACTAGAGAAAGAGACAGCAGCATTTCTGAAAACCAGGGGCACATGTCGACAAGAAGTCATTGCCCCAACAGTGGGCATAAGAATGGAATATAAATGTTGTTTTATATTTTCTCAAAAGACCAGCTATAATCTTTAGATGTTTCCGAAGCAACAAATCACAGAACTGGAAAAGACCTTTGATAGCAAACTGTTACAAACCCTTGTTTTGGAAAGTCATTCATGCATCATTTATTGAGCCCCTACTGTGTATGAGGCACTTTGCTAGGCACTGAGCAGGCTTAAGCGTGCCAGGTGCTACAAGAGGTAACAGGATGGGAAACACCTGACTCCAACTTAATTCCTCGGACCTGTGGCAGTTTCACAAGGTAAACAAGTGGAAACAAGGCAGAAGGGAGAAAGGAGTCTGTGCTAAGGAAGGGGCAGTACAAGGGCAAGATGTGGCCTCAGGGCTCCCAAATTCATCAACTGCTAGAGCCAAGGGATGGAGGAATGGAGAGATGGAGAGAGAGAGAGATGGAGGGGGAGAGGGATGGACGGGGAGAGGGATGGACAGGGAGAGGGATGGAGGGAGGGAGGGATGGAGAGAGGGGGTAAAGAGGGGAGGACGATGGAGGGGGATGGAGGGGGAGAGGATGGAGGGGAAAGGGGATGGAAGGGGAGGGATGGGGAGGGGTCTAGGAGATGGTTGAGGCAGGGCTGGAGGGGGAGGGGTAGTGGGGGAGGGGTGGAGGGGGAGGGGTGGAGAGGGAGGGGGATGGAGGGGAACGTAGCTGCAGCAAGAGAGGAAGAAGTGCAGAAACTGAGACTCTGAGAGCAGGCTAGACTGATCCTTTCAAAGGTTTCTAATCTCTGTTACAATACTTTGCTACAGCCAGTCTCAATCCAAATTCTTTACTCTTTCATTTAAATGAAACAGAAGTCTGAGGAATGCTCTGGAAACCAGGAATGGGATTGATCATCTTACTGTAGCAAAGTGAGGTAAGTTGCCCACAGTGGGCTAATCCATATGGTGCTATTCAGAAAAAAAATCCGTGTTGCCTGGAGCCAAATGATTCGAGCAGAAACGCCTGAGACCAGACAGAGAGAAAAGAGCACAGGGTAGGGGAAAGCAAGCAGAAATGCGGGTTTTAAATAAAAGTTGCTTCTTCCAGATTTCACAAACTAAAGATGAGAGCCCACGCCTGCCGCATATTTAGCGGTGTGCCACTTGACAGACGAGGACATTGAAGTCCTGGGAAGTAGAGTAACTTGTCCCATCACCCAACCAGTAGAAGCTAATGCCAAGATTCAAGCCCAGGTAGTTCGGCTCTAGAGAGCTTTAATTACCCCCACTACCCTATTCAACAGCCTTGTGGGGTGAGGAACAAGATGGTGGATGCTACCTTGGTAGGGAAGCCAAGGAACCTGGATGCCAGGCCTAATGGGCATGAATGGCCTTGGACCAGTAAGGATGCCAGCCTCAGTCAGAGAAATGGCCCTTTCCTGGGCATCCAAGCAGCCTTGAGGCAGGCAGCATCAGATGGTTCATGGGACTGGAGGCCTTTAAGGGGAGTGTTCACTGATGCCAGGGACCCACCGGCTATGAGGCACAGCAGAATGGCAGTCCAACCACTGGGCAACTAGGTGAGCTGCATATTCCACTCCATCATCGATGGAAAGACATCAGGAAATCTCAACTTGGCTCCAAGTGTGATCAAGACACAAGAGAACAGGTGGAAACCAAGAGCGGTTAGAGTCACAGCAGTTGAGAAAGAGAGGGATTGACAGATGAGAGAGGGATGGAAGGATGGAGGGAGAAGAGAATGGAGAGAGGAATGGAGGGAAGGAGGGGGAGGAGAAGGAGGGAGAGAGGGAGAGATGGAGAGAGGGATGGAGAGATGGAAAGAGGGATGGAAGAATGGAGAGAGAGGAAAATGAAGAGAGGAGGGGAAAGAGGGATGGGAAGAGGAAGGGAGCGATTGAGAGAGGGATGGAGAGAGGAATGGAGAGAGGAGGGAAGGAGCGACGAAATGTGTGTGTGTGTGTGTGTGTGTTTGTGTACACACACACGTGAGTATCATATAACCAACCAAGACCAGCAACAAAAGCTAGAAACATATTCGTCTTTAAAACAAAAAAAGGAAGTAGAGGCAAAAACAGGGGGACGAAGAACAACTACCCTTGGCCTCCAACACTCCTGAACAGCTTCAACCAGAGTCAAGTTAAAATTCTGTTCCTCGGGCACAGAGTCTAGTGCCTTTAGGAATTTGCCTTGCACGGCAGTTGTACTCACAGAAGGTCTGTCATAAATATTTGCTGATGGTGACAATGACAGCTACACATTTACAGCCACCTAAGCTGCCTATCCCCACGGCTAATTTGTTTTGTGTTTGTCCTCAAAAATCTTCCCTTTATGAACCTCTCCATCTTGAGAGCAAAATCCCTTCACTCGAAGGCTGAGATTTGCTAAGAAGCTTGGAGCTTCATTTCATATCAATTTTCTTACAATTAATCAGTTTTATTTAAAAAGGAGGCAGGGGATAGATATATCTACAGACCAGGGAGAATGGATGCAGCTTAGAGAACAATTATATGTAATAGTCCCAGAAGGGTTAGCTGTTCCGCTGATCATTAAAGAAATGGATGGAGTTGGCTTTAAAAAACGTTCCAGCTCCCTCTGCCTCCCCTGAATCGGAGGGAAAAAACAAAAAACCGAGAGGACTCCCTCTGCTTCCTTCTGCAACCACATTAAAATGTGTCCCCAAACAGCCTTTCACTAAGAACCTCCCACCTTGGCTGTGCCTCTAGCATACAAATGCGGGGCACCACCTCTGGCTTTTGGAAGCACAATTACAGTTTGGAGATTACTCATTACCGTAAGTATTGTTGGTTTATTTTTCAACACACCAGCTGGCATACCCATGGCTGGACACAGCAAATCAGGTTAACATTCTATTTAATCTGACAGTTCCTTACTTGTCTAACTGGTGGTTTTGTTTTAGGCTTTTTTCCCCCTAGGTATTAATTTCTTAAGTTATAAATGGTAAATCTATTTATCTGTTTACTCTTCCTCTTTGACCATCAGCATTAAAAATCAACGCCCACCAGTCAATAATGATGAACTGGACCATCTTGCAAACTGGTCCAGGCAACTGGAGACTGGCTCCTACCCTCCTACTAACTTGGCTGTGGCATGTGGAAGTTCCTACATCCTACTGCTATTGTGACGGACAGGCCAGAAATGGCCTACACTACACTAACATGGGATCACAAGCTCCAAAGACAATGAAAAAGTTGATCTGTGTCTGGAAAAATTCAAGTGTCATCCCTGGAGTCAGACCAAATATTTAGATCTTGGCTTCTTGGCCTGTGCACCCTTGGAGATACCCCTTCCCTCACTAAGCCTGTGGCCTCATCTGTAAACTGGCGAAAGAATTATACCTACTTCATAGGATCAAATGGGCAATGTCAAAATGGAGAGAAAAGACACCACACAATACACTGGAGAGACAGCCAAGCAACAGCTGATCTGATCCTGTAAACGCTCAGTTAGGAACTGTAACACAAACGGACCTGAGTAATAAACCAATGGAAGACAAGGAAAACAAAAGAAACTGGAAAAACAGTTTTGTCCAGGTAAAATGAACCATGTTGTCATCTCAACCTGTCCTCACTCAGGACCGTCGCTGGAGCCTCCCAGACCAGCCAACCACACGCAGGTCTCTGACCCACTTGAACCTCACTCTGGCCTCCTGGGTCCCCTGAATTCCAATGGAAGCCACCCCAGACTACGGAAGGATGCAGAGTGGTACCTCACGTGGACCATCATCAGCCTCTGAAGAGGCAGAGGTGGCATGAGTGGGACGATCCTATCAGGAGTGGGGGGGGGGGGAGGAGGGAATTAGTCTCTCAATACCTTATCTCATTCTGTCACCATGCCTGCCTGAGTCTGGGCTTGTTAGCCCTTTTCTCAGATGAACAAAGTGAGGCTCAGCAGGTTAATCTGCTCATCCGGCATCACCTTGTCTGCCTTCCAGTTTAGAAATGTTAACTCAGCTCAGAAGTCCTCCAAGGGCCCCCTGTCTCACTCCAGGCCATCCTCCAGAATTCAAGTCACAGGTGGTTCCCTCTCTGACATCCTTAGGAGCTCGCTACAAGTCAAGGAGAGAAAGGAGGGGGACAACAACGTGGAGAGGAACGAGCCCAGATGGGAAGCAGGGGGACCTGAAAGTCACGCTCAGGTGGTGGGAGGCCCACCTTCCACTCTCCTGTCTTCTGCATGAGAAGCTTGGGCTAGAAAGCATCAGAGGTAGGCTGTTCTCTCTGACATCCTCATTTTACACAAACAGAAACAGTTCTGTAGAGAAGTAAGCAACGGACCAGCAAGTTCCTGGCCAGGTCAGGACTAGGACCCTGGGTACTTACCTATCACCCAGGACTTTTCCCATATCTTCACAACCACATGTGACATTTCACCATCCACTGAGCCCTCCCCACTACTCCTTGGAGGCACAACAGATTCCTTGCCATCTTGCTTCTCTGAGTTAATGCTCCCTTCCAAGAGCAGGTTAGTAGGTGGATATTGGAATTAAGACCTGGGTGATTCCCTAGACTTCGAGTAATCTCTCCGGGCCAGCTGTGCTCACACTGCAGATGCCCCAGTTTCCGAAATGCAAAGCAAACATTCTGCGGCGGTTCCTCCACCGACTAGAAGAGCAGCTCCCAACGTACGCAGGCATGGCAGTCACCTTGAGGACTGGCTGGAATGTAAGAACCTGCAGGCCGCACACCCTCGAGGCACCTGCTGCAGCAGGTCCTGAGCGGAGTCCAGGAATTTGCATTTCAAACGAGTTCCAGGTTCAGAAATTGTCCCAAACTCCCCCAGCCGGTGACATGTGGCAATGATCGCAAATCAGATCACAAATCAGACTCCCATCTGAAACCCTAGTGGCAGGAGACACGCCAGGCTAAAGTAGCTGTTCTTTCAGACACAACTCTCCTGTGATCACAGGCAGATGTCACCAAGCAAAGGCCTCCCCACTGACATGCTGTGGGTCCCAGCTGGCAGTGGGCTTTCTTTTCACTGCTCTGAAATCAACACCAAGAAATCTCTCTAAGGAGTTACAAACCATCCACAATTTATTTAATTTTGAGTTAATTCTCCATCACTAACGGCTAATTCCAATTGCATGTTTCCCTCTAGATAAGTTGTTCCAACTCTTTGCACAATCTATGCTCAAATTTCCACTTCATCCCATATGCTTAAGAATAATTGAAACAGGTAGCCCTCACTTTGTGAAAGGGAGGCCAATCTGTTTTGACAAAGTCACTCGTATGCCCTCGGGCTGCCAGATTTAGGAAATAAAAATACAGTTATACCCAGTTGGGGTTGAATTTCAGATGAACTAAAATATATTTTCAGTATAAGTATGTTCCATGCAACATTTGGGATATACTTATACTAAAAATTGTTAAATTTGTGTCTGAAATTCAAATGTAACAAAGAGCTTTGTATTTTATCTGGTGACGTTCACTCAAAAAAATATATTGAGCCTCTACTCTGTATTACTTACCACGATTACAAGACACATAGGCAGGGTAGGTGGTAAATGTTTCCAAAGTGGCTGTTGGGGAGGAGATAATTTTTAGTATTGCTGAGGCTTGGAGTTCCTGCAACTGTTTTGCAAAACTATGAGGGGACCAAAGGACCAGTAGGGATGCCCACCCAGAGCACTGAGGGTACTGAGCCACAAAACCAGCGCCAACAACCACCTCCCCCGAGAGCTGGCAGAGCAAGATAAACACACTCTTACTTGTTTAACCCGCTGTTAGTTGGTTTTTCTGCTGCTGGAACCCAAATGATTCCCAGCTGATACACAAAAGACAGTCCCCTTAACTATGTATGTTATCTTCGGCCTCTCCAAGTAGACCGAATGTTGTTTCTGTCTAGGTTATTTGTCATGACTCTGCTTTTGTTCCTTCCAACTCAACCCAAAAGCTTTTCTCCTTCTCATCCCCCAGTTCCTGCAATACTTTGTAATATAAGCCATTTAAACAGAGTTTCCATCACAATACTGCAGTGTAGACGACCTTTTTCATCTCATTACAGACAATTCTAGGTACTATCTGTACTTCTCCTTCATCAAGCCAAATGGACCACTATTTATCATCAGTTCACTGCCCCTTATTAGCACATTGACTGTGTCTAGATAGCAAATGCCCAAGGATGTCAATACCCTGAGGTATCGATCCAAGAGGCAGACCTTAACAAACACTCATCTTCCTGCTCGGAGGATTCTTGGCAAAGCGTGGCGCATCAGAACCACAGCTGGCTCACCAGAAGACCACATTGTGCAGAGCCAAACCAGATGCCAGGGAGACACCTAAGACAGTGACCAATTTACGAGGGGGAACGAGGTGGACAAGTTAGAAGACACAGAATGAGGCTAAGAAAATAAACAGACAGGAGGCTTTTTAGAGAAAATCTGTTCATGCTGAAGATAATCAATTAATTGTTGACTGGACTCCCAGCAGCAATCATGGAAGCTGCAGCCCTGATTATTCTAATAGACTCAGGTTCTTACTGGGCGGAAATAACATAAGCCAACAAAGAGCTGACTGGCCACATGGTCAATGGACTGAGCTTTTCCCTTCCCAATCCATGACGATTTTACCGAGAATAAAGTGGCCACCCCACTCCAACTCCAAGTTACCATCATTTCTAGCTTCACAATGGAACTGCACCCTTTAGAGGAAAACACCTTATTTCCAAATGTCCTCAACAGGTCTGTCATTGTCTGTGTGTCCCACCCTGCCTCTGCCCTCCCCACTACTCCAGCCAAGGAGTCCTAATCCAACATGGCGACTGGGAGCTTCAACCAGCAGTGCTGAGCCAACCATATTTATTCTCAGGGAAATTTTAAAGAAGGCACATACACACAAAGACAAGTTCTCACCGGTGATAGGTGCCTAAGCTCATAGGCATATAGAGTTGGGGCTGGAAGACCATACTGTGTTGTGCAAAAGAAGAAAGAACAGAGCAAGCTGGACAGGTGGAGGGGGGAAAGAACACAGCTGATGAATGATGAGACACGGAGGAGAGGGTGGGGGAAGCAGAAAGAAAGAGAGCCAGAGGAGGAAGATGGAGAGCTAGAAACGAGGAGATAGAACTAGACAGAGCCTATGACCCCCCCTAGCCTAGAAGAAAAAGCCTTGATTCCAAAATTTTCAAGTAAAAATTGAGCTCTACTTTTTGCTCTTGGGCTTTTAGGCAGTACCCAAGTCTCATAAATAACATGACCAGCCCCTTCTTTGAACCTGAGCAGATCTGTATGTCTTGCAACTAAAACACGCAGGATCAGAACTTGCATCAACACGAAATACACTTCTTGAGCAAAGTACAAAGGTTACTGTCCTTTTCAAGTCAAAACACGCCTCCACCCAACAAACATTTGCTGAACATCTTCTATGTCTTTGACCTTGTACTTAGCGCTGGGTTAGAGAGATGAATCAAAACACAGCTGGTACCCACCCACAGAGTGCAGCAAACAGAAGGGAGATGTCCAAGCACACACAATGATGAGACAGTCTGGTGAGTGCTATTTATAACCAGTGTTAGCAAGGGGGCAAGTGAAAACACAGAGCTTCTGCCAGGCAGGGGACAGGTGGGCGCTGGTAGAGAAAATTATTCTGGAAGAAGCAACATCTGAACTGAGTCTTGGGTCTTTTGTGATTCCATATAAATTGTAGGATTATTTGTTCTAGTTCTGTGAAAAATTTCCTGGGTAATTTGATAGGGATCACATTAAATCTGTAGATTGCTTTGGGTAGTATGGCCATTTTAACAATATTAATTCTTCCAATCCAAGAGCATGGGATATGTTTCCATTTCTTTAAATCATCTTTAATTCCCTTAATCAGTATTTTATAGTTCTCTGCATATAAGTCTTTCACCTCGTTGGTCAGGTTTATCCCTAAGTATTTTATTATTTTTGATGTGATTTTAAAAGGGATTTTTTTTTTTTTTACTTTCCTTTTCTGATATTTCATTGTTGGTGTAAAGAAATGCAACAGATTTCTGTATGTTACTCTTGTATCCTGCTACCTTGCTGAATTTGTGTATCAACTCTCATAGTTTTTGTGTGGAGTCTGTAGAGTTTTCTATATATAGTATCATGTCATCCACATGTCCCCTTATATTTCTTTTTCTTGTCTGATTGCTATGGCTAGGACTTTCAGTATTATGTTGAATAGAAGTGGTAAGAGTGAGCATCCTTGTCTTGTTCCAGATTTTAGCAGGAAGACTTTCAACTTTTCGCTATTAAGTATTATGTTCACTGTAGGTTTGTCATAAATAGCTTGTATTATGTTGAGATATGTTCCCTCTATACCCACTTTTGTAAGAGTTTTTATCAGAAATGGGTGTTGAATTTTATCAAATGATTTTTCTGCAACTATCAAACTGAATTCCAACCACCAGGGATCAGCTAGGTGAAGAGAGGAGAGGAGGGCATTCCAGGAGGCTTGGCTCTGCCAGGGTGCTGGAGCTGGCTCCTACTGGTGGGAGAATTTACACCACAGAAATGGGCCAATGCTACATCTCAGGGCTTTTAAAGATTCTTTCTTTTCTGAGAGTTGGTATACCAGTGCACACCTGGAGGTCCAAGGCTGGAAAAGACAACGTGTGGTTATACAAGGTTGGAAAGTAGACTGTCAGAGAAGGAACTGGCCAGGGGTGCAAGGCAGACGGGGGCCATTCTGAACACATCCTTGCAGGCACAAGAAGTTTACACTGTCCTATGCCACTGTATGGAGGGCGTGGGGGCAGGGAGGTTAAGTAAGAGAGTGAAATGGTTGGTTGGAGTGATTTGATTGCAGAGCAGAAGATGGGCACTCATGAAATCTGAGGCAACTGAAGCCAGAGGGCTGCTGGAAGGAGAGGCTCGTCCCCCGGACTCCCGCCCCCACGCAGAGCGCTCACTTGGCTCCGGGAAGTCAATTCCTGAGTCCCTCCCGAGTGCCTCGTGAGGGACTGACACCAGAAATTCAGAGCATCAAAGGCCAATCAAACATTGATGGAAAACAGAACAGAGGCAGAAGGGAGTAGGATTCAGCAGTGTGGTGTCAACTAAACAACTTTCACTTAACTTGTATGATTAAGTGAGCTTTTTCAGCAAAAGTGACTTTTGCAATCAGGTGTTAGGAAGAGGAAAGAGTTCTGAACTTTGAGCTGCTGGCTTTAGATTGAAATCTTGGCTCTCCAGCTGTGTGATCTTGGGCAAGTCACTGAATCATAGCAAAGCATGAATTTCAACTGCTTCATTCATAGAATGTGGGCCCAAATACCTGTTTTTCTCAGGTTTATTATGAAGACGACGTGAGAACTGGAAGATGCAAGTGTCTTATAGGTCTAATTCTTGACAATGATGGGGGGCTGTTTGTTGTCATAAACTTAGAAATTCCCCACATTACTTAACGGTCTGGATGAAGTGGGGCAAAGAATGTGGAAGGCTACAAAGCTGTGAGGACAAAAAAGAAATGCATTCATGAACATTTTCACGAAGTGTCCAGAAGGGATGTGTTTAAGTCAAACCTGAGCCCCCAATCGAAGAGCATCGTACAAATTTGGCAGAAGAAAGACCAAGACAGTCACAGAATAAATGTGAGTGGTGCTCCTTTTAAGCTTAGTGGTCAGTGCAGCCTAAAGGCCTGATAGAAAAACTCTAAGTGGCGTCAGGATAAACGAACTCTAGATTTCACATCCCCTGTGCACACAGAATGGCTGATTTGGTCTGAGCAGTATCTTCCTCGATGCTAAATGGGAACCAGTAAAGCCCTGTATGCAACACTGTTCTGTATTTTTTATCTTTGTCTTTGACACACTAGTTTATACATGGTGGTCAGAAGTATAACAGAGTGCCTGGGTAAGAAATTACTTTGTCACTTCTAAGTTACTATGAAGATATTCATGATGATGATGACAATAACAATGAGAACAAACATGTGACAAAGACGATATTAAAAATTCTTCAATGATACGCAAATAAGCTGAGAGCTATGATGTGTGTGGCGCTAAGCTGGATGTTACGAAGATGCACTGTTCCTGCCCTTGGAATTGAGTGGATGGACAGAAGCACACAACTGAGGTCCTGGGTTCAAGGCCCAGTGCCTCCTCTAAGAATAAATAAGTAAACCTAATTACCACCCAGCCAAAAAAGCACGCAATAGGGTCACAGCAGAAGGCATTCTGTAACAACTCCCACAATGGGTAGAGGTATAATGGCAATATTGAGGAGGGAGAAAGTAATTTGGACTAGATGGAACACGGCACAGTATTGGCAGAGGAAAGAGTTAAGATGGACTCTACAGAGAGGATGGGGCTGGCCCAGGGAGGAGGTCCCTGCATGAGTAACAGCGCAGAGACAGAAGAGGGACACATGCATTTGGGCACCCCACTCTAATGGCTGAAGTTAGGGTAGGTTAAGGGGTGGAGTTGTGAGTGGAAGTTGAGGTTGGTGGTTGCTTTGACAGAGTTGGAAAGAGAAGTTACAGAAAAGATCCCAGAGGGCAGTAAATGTGAAACTGGCCCAACTCTCTTGTTCTCCAGGCAAGAAGGAGGCATGGAAGGCTTGTGAGCAGGAAGAAACCATAAATGTATTTCTAATTATCACACAGGTGAGCAGACTGACAGGTAGAGTGCAACAGATAGGCAGACAAATTGAGATAAAAATGAGGAAATCAAGAAATAGGGAAAAGATGAGGGAACGGACCAAAAGTATCCCTAAGTCAAGCTCTGCCAAGAATTGGCTCATGGTCCTGGGACTCCCCCTCCTCACTCTAAACCAGTGCCCACCACTGTGAAGTTTCAGGAGACACAGAAAATCATTCACTGCCAGCTTTCACATTTTGGGGGTTAATTCTTCTCTGGAGCAGAAACATTAGCTTTGTTTTAAATATAATCTGGTGGCAACATTCGTCACAGAAATCCTGACTTCCTTTCCCTTTGCCCATAGAAGAGGAGTACCAAATGTCTTACTAGATACTGGCCTCTCCCTCCTTCCTTCCAAAAAACATGTGTTGACATCTACCCTGGGCCAAGCATGGGGCCAGGACTGGGAATGTTCTAACACAAGATCCAAGAGGTTCCTTTTACCCTGGCCCATCTGTGAAGAGTTCATTACTTGCTGAGGCCCAAGGTGGGCAATTCCCCCAGTGCAACAGATTGGGGTACCATACTGGTAGCAGGATCGGGGAGAGGGGGCAGAATCTGCCCCCACCTGCCTCTGCCCATATTTACCTCTCCACTCAATAAACCCTGATGCTCATCTTAATACAAATCAATACCTACTTAATGGCAGAGGAACAAGAGATTAAGGCAATACGAGTGAGGGAAAGAGAGAGGTTTCGAGATGAGATGTGAGTGGATTTGGAAAAGCAAATGTAGGGAGAATTGTTACCAGGGCTGCTGCCCCAGAATCATACCCCTGCCTCTCCCTCGAATAGAAACCAATCATTCTTATCTAGGTTTCGGGAGGCAGCTGCAAAGAGAAAAAACAAGAACCGGTTAGAACCAACTAGGCCCAAGATGGCAGAGGACTGGACCTTGAGCCCCACTGTAAGCTCACTGTATGCATTAGCATGTGAAGTGACACACCCACCAGCGCCAGGACAGTTGATGGTCAGTCACCATGACAACAACCAGAAAAGGCCATACAAGGACTGCAAAGCGTGTTGTATCAGTTGCAGGTCCAAACCACACCCGTGGCCTCATGGATATTCCTCCTACTCTTTCTAATCCCCTCCCTCTCACCTCCACCCTCCTATATATTCAGTGTCTCCATCCGCATTGGGTTGAGAAGTTGATTAGTGAACTAGGTTCCTGCTTCTCCATTCTTTGGCCAGTGAGTAAAGCCGGTGCTGTTCCAGCTTCAGTATCCATTCCCTTATTGCCTGCTCGAATTTGATCGGAAAAAGAACTTCCCTGGCCGGGGCAGGGCAGGGTCTCAGCCTGGGCTAGGACCTGACCAATCTGGTAACAGAATCAGTTTACCACGGTGAGGACGAAACGCTGCCAGCAGAACCAAGGCTCCCTGAAGGTCACAGTGACACAGGCCAAGGTGACACAGGTCAGGGTGGCTCAGGGAAACTCCACAGGATGAATAGGAAGAGGGCTTCCCGAGCCGGAGTACCCCAAACCGGCCCCGCGAAGAGAAATGCCTTCTACTTCTCACGACAGCTCTGTTAAGTGGTTGTTATCAAGAACCCAGGGATGTCAGGCCGCTCTAAGACACCAAACACTGCAGCCCGAGCTGGTTTAAGTCATGTAAGCAGTGCCCACTCGGGGCTGGGCAATGACCGAGGCCTTATCCATTCAACCTGATTCAGTCTTCATATTAAAGCAAGCGGTAGGAAGTTCCTCCATATGTACTGCAGTGAGGAAAACAAGGCCCTCATTCGGAAGTGTAGCATTTCCAAAACCCAGGGAAGTGAAAGGCCAGTGTTCAGATCTGGGTGTGTCAGTGCCCTGTTCTGCCACCACGCTGTGGCACATCGGACGGAGCTGGACCACAGAACATGAAAAGAAATGTACATTTTGGGCCCCGTGGCTTCAAACTCCAGCATGAATGCTGTCTCATGGGGATGAGATCAAGGCCAAGTTCATTTGTTTGAGGAAGGAGACAGATACATGTCTATCTTCCTTGCCTGGAAAGTATTATCATCACGTCCATTTTACAGAGGAAGAAAGTAAGACACAGAGGTACCATGACATGACTAAGATCACAGATCCTCTGGGCAAGAAGGCTGGGACCTCAAACCAGGTCCTTTCTTTAAATGACTAACACGGGAAACAAAGGCAGAGAAGCTCAGAAAAGGAGAGAAATGGGGAATTCCTGTGGCCTGGGAAGGGCAGGGAAAGCTTCCCAGGGGAGGTGGGATTTGAGCTGAGACTTGAAGGCCTGGTAGGAGCAGGGCCAGCACAGAAAACATCAGAGGGGTGAGGACCAAAGGACTGGGGACATTACATTCTTTTTCATTATAGGTATTATAAGGTATTGAATATAGTTTCCTGGGCTGTAGCCTATAATGAAAAAGAATATGAAAAGGAATATATATATGTATGTATAACTGAGTCACTGTGCTGTTCAGCAGAAACTAACACAAGATTGTAAATTGACTATACTTCAATTAAAAAAAAAAAAAAAGGACTGGGGCAAAGGCCGGGCAGATGGGCCTGGACCACACAAGGCCTGACAGGAGACACCAACTGTCCCAACAAATTGAAGTAAAATCCAAGTCTGACTCAGAAATGCCCCCCACTGACTATACCAAGCGGTTCATATGATCTGACCCTTTCTGACCTTATCAGCCCAGCTCCGTGGGTAGTTTTCTGAATTTGCCCATCAACTCTTTTACACACTTGTAGGTGGCTCCTCCAGCCTTGAGACTCCAGCCTGAAAATTAAAACATCCTCAGGGGATTTATTTCAGGCACACTGTCAATGGGAAGTTGTCCCGGACCGTCAAGGACAGACCCACTCCCGGGTCCTCCCACCCCAGGAGGCCACGCCTCGGCTCACCACGTGGACTATTCCAGACTTGCTTGTTCTGCCGGGCCTCCCCACCAGCTACACGACGCAGGACTCGCAGCTCTACCAGTGGGTGCTCGAGTGTGGGGGACAAAGCTTAAATACCAAGTCCACAAAAGAAGAAGAAGAAAGGAAAGGGGAACATACAGGTTTGCTTGCGATCGGAAAGCAGTGTTATTCAGAAACCGTTTGTAAGCTGCAATGCCCTAAAGCAAAGAAGCAGTTCCCCAAGGACACGTCCTGCTCAGGGATGCACAAAAGGCACTGAGCTGAGGCACACCTTCTCATAGACAGTGCAAAGCTGATGCTGGGGGGCCGAGTGTCATTCCTGGGGAATGAGCTGGCGGGGCACCCCCCTTGCTGCTGGGGGTGCCTAGTGCCTCTATAAGGGTTCACAGCAAAACAAACATGGAATGCACTATTTTCATTTTTTGCCTTTTTTTGTAAAAGTACATATATCCTCTTGGGATTTCTTTCAGTTAGTGAACACAGATTCTGTTGTAGGTCTTCGGGAAAAGAGGACGGGCATAAAGTGAACATTCAAAATGCGGGGAGAGGGGTCCCTGTACAGACTTTGGCAAATGAGTGTTTGGCTTGTCACTGGCCTCATTTTTCTCAACTCTGTGAACAAAATAATACCCAGGTTTCTCTGCTTGTCTGGTACGTGGATAAGAGATACAGAAGCTCAGGGGTTTTCATTGTTTTCAAAAAGAAGTAATTTTGGGAATCAGCCTTTTATTTCAGAAATGGAACCCATTTTATGTGGTGTCATCATAAAACAACGTATACGAATGATTAACTGATCAAGGCAGTAAACAGAGAGTCCTTAAAACACTAAAAGTAGAGTTAGTGTATGATCCAGCAATCCCACTCCTGGGCATGTACCCAGAGAAAACTCTAATTTGGAAAGATACATGTACCCCAGTGTTCATAGCAGCACTATTTATAATAGTCAAGACATGGAAGCAACCTAAATGTCCATGGACAGATGACTGGATAAAGAAGTTGTGGACATATATATCTCTCTCTATATATATACACATATGGTACATATATGTACATATATATAGATACATACATACATATACAGACAATGGACTATTACTCAGCCACAAAAAGAATAAAATAATGCCATTTATAGCAACATGGGTGGACCTGGAGATTGTCATTCTAAGTGAAGTAAGCCAGAAAGAAAAATATCACATGATATCATTTATATGTGGAATCTGAAAAAAATGATACAAATGAACATACTTACAAAACAGAAAGAGACTCACAGACATAGAAAATAAACTTTTGGTTATCAAAGAGGAAAGGGGTCGGGGGAGAGATAAGTTAGGAGTGTTGGATTAGCAGGTACAAACTACTATATATAAAATAAACAACAAGGTCCGACTGTATAGCACGGGGAACTACATTCAATATCTTATAATAACCTATAATGAAAAATTATATATATGTGTGTGTAACTGAATCATTATGCTGTTCACAAGAAACTAAATACAACATTGCAAATCAACTGAACTTCAATTAAAAAAATAATTCTCAATTTATAATTTAAACATGGCTTCCCGCACCTCTTCCAAAGGAGCTGCCATACAATTAAATGATATATACACAGGACTCCAAGTGCAGATTAGGCAAGAGGAGATGTATAATGGCATAAAGGGTCAGAAAGGGGATGATCACATCAAGCCCCAGCAGAGGACAGTGATGCACTCAGCCGTCACACTGAAATGCACTCAGGGCAGGAAGGGCAAAGGGCTGAGATGAGGGTCTCTCTGATGAAACAGGAGGAACAATGAACAATGTCATGGGGAAAGGGTCAAGTGCCAGCTTTCAGGGGACAGACACTTTCACCAACACATAGTAGGAGATGGGGAATCAAAGAGATCTTTATGCTCAGAAGCACAGGAGAGCAATGTGCTCAGAATATGACGAATCAGACCATCACCCACCAGGCCTCCCGCACCCAGTGGCTTCTGTCCCCCTAGAGCAGCATCTTAGGGGCTTTTCATTTACTCCAGCTAAAAATGCCACCGTTGACCCAAGAGGTGGGGGTGTCCCTGGTTTAGATTTGACTTCACAGCTCATTCCCAAGCAAGAGATGATGTTGAGGACCATGATGAAGGTCAACAGACAGAACACACAGTGAACATGGCCACGGACCCCAAACCTTGGCTCCTACACATCAAATGTCATTTTTCCGGCTTCCTGAGGAGGGCTGTTAGGAGAAACAAATGAGTCACAGCACGTTAGGACCTACACAAACACAGAACACAGTCTTTTTTTTTTTAATTAAAATTTTTATTTTCATTACCATAGAACTTTTTTTTAATTGAAGTATATTCAGTTTATAATGTTGTGTTGATTTCTGGTGTATAGCACAGTGATTCAATTACACATATACATATTCCTGTGCATACTCCTTTTCATTATAGGCCATTCAATATATATTTTGGATTTAGTTCCCTGTGCTCTACAGTAGGACCTTGCTGTTTAACTATTTTATATATAGTAGTCAGTATCGGCAAATCCTGAATTCCCAATTTATCCCACCACATCTCCCCCAGCTTTCCCTCCTGGTAACCATAAGTTTGTTTTCTATGTCTGTGAATCTGTTCCTGTTTTGGAAATAAGTTCATTTGTCTCATTTTTTTTTTAGATTCTACATATAAATGATGTCATATGACTATTTGTCTTTGTCTGACTTCACTTAGCATGACAACTTCCAGGTCCTTCCATTTTACTGCAAATGGCATTATTTCATTCTTTTTCATGGCTGAGTAGTATTCCATTGTGCATATATACCACAACTTCTCTATCCAGTCATCTGCCGATGGATATTTAGGTTGCTTCCATGTCTTGGCTATAGTAAATAGTGATGCTGTGAATATTGGGGTACATGTGTCTTTTCAAATTAGAGCTCAGTCTTTAGTGCCTAACTCTCTCGTCCCGTCCAACACGTAACAACAGAGACCTAGAACCCACCAGGTACAAGTGTCAGTGCCAGGGCACAGCAACACTCAGCAGAGAGAAACACCCCTGGTCCCACGAAGGTTCCATCCATGTGTTTGTGTGTGTATGTGTGTGTGTGTGTGTGTGTGTGTGTGTGTGTGTGTGTGTACCCATGTGCATGTGTGTTGGGGGGAGATACAGACCCAAGGACAGTAACTAACTGCACTCTACAGCATATTAGAAAGTGGCAAGTACGAAGGAGAAAAATTAAGTAGAAACTAAAGATAAGAAATGGGAGATGGGCTTGCATTTTTAAGCAGAGCAGTTGGAAGGAACTTATGGAGAGGGTGGTACTTGAGCAAAATTTGGATATCTAAGGGGAAAAAAATATTCCAGGAAAGGGAATAGCTCACTGGACTCCTGGCAGGAAGAAGATGGAATCCTCCAATTGGATAATTTGAGGAGAGACTGGAATAAAAGTCAGGTTTAGGGAAACTACAAGCCCTGCAGAAGCCCAGGGTTAGTAAGAGGAGGGACTGGGCCACCTCTAGACAGGATGTGGTCCTGGGGATGTGACAGAAGTGCACAGGGAGGGCCGCCCACAGGAGCCATAGCCCTCCTGGCTTCATTCCTTGTGCCCACAGAAAGGACGCACAGGGAAGAAATGACCCCAGCCTCCCTCTCTTCCCTCTCACTGATCTCCTGCCAGGGTCCTCCCAACAGGAAACTAGGGGCAAGCATGCCTGTGGGTGTGCTCCATACAGCTCAGGCTGAGGGGCACCAAGGTGGAGAAGGGCGAGTCGAGAGGGAAGGGCCACAGAAAAAAATCCAGTATCCAGTGCAAAGGTCCTGAGGCAGGAGTTTGCTGGAGGAGCAGCAAGGAGGAAGCGGCTAGTGTTCCTAGAGAGAAATGAACAGGCTGGGGGAGCAGCACAGAATGGGGGGAGGGGCACAGAACAGGAGGTCTCCTCCAGACAGAAGTTCTGTAAGGCTTGACTGATTCAGTGCCAGGTGCCCAGTGCATGGCATCGGCTTGACCCAAAGGAGTGCAGAATAGTATGCATCCTGTCAATGGATGAACAGGTGAGTGGGCAGGTAACTGAAAAGTAAGCAAATCTCTGGCAAATGAGAAAAAAATTAATGAATGTGACTGAATTTCTAAGAAGTCCTCTGGAACCTCTGTATCCAAACAATTGCACTCACTTCCAAACTACCCACAATCAGAGGCCACATCATTCATTCTCATGCTACTGCCACTGCTGGCTGTCGCTGTGGCCCCTTTCTCAGGGACCTGCCCAGTGGGCTTGCACAGGCCTCAGTGCCTTTGCATGTGCTTTCAGTGTCCGGAACACCACCCACCCCCTCACCCATGGCCAGACAAATCACCACCTGTGACAAGCCTTTCCTGACAACCACCTTTAGAGACTGGGTACGTATAAGTACTGAGTATTATGCCCCCAGCACCCTGCACTAACTCCTACCATACCACTTAATTACGTACCCAAATTTTGCTTCATTTATTTTGCATACCTTCCAGACTATAAGCTCCTTAAGAGAAATACCTCATTGCTTTTACTTCTGTACCTCTAATATTCAACAGAGTTCTTGGCAGAAAGTTGGCACTCAAATTTTAGCTGAATGCCTGAGTGGATGGAAAAATAAAATCCACACAGCATTAAGCGGCAGACAGAGTTGTTTAATTCCTGGTCTAAGATTCTTGGTATAAAGCAACTCTTCTATTTTTAATACACCCCACATTCCTGAAGATGACAGTACTGCAGAATCACGGAAACGCGATGAACAGTTTACAACCTGCGACACGCTTGGCAACTCAAAATGACAACATTAATTTAATGAACTTAAACACTGCTGAACTCTTTTGACACAGCCGAAGTTATTTACGCTGGGAAGTACGTGCCAAAGAGAGATTCAAATAAAGATGACATGTGTATCTTTCAAATGTTAATTTGTACTTTAAACTTTGATACAGAGAACTTGGCTTTTCTCTTTTGGAGTCAGGGAATCAAGAGACTGGCTGACTTTTTGATGCATCCATCTACCCATCCATCTATTTACCCACCCACCCATTTACCCACCCATCCATTTATTCATACATCCTTCCTTCCTGTATGACATGTACACCATTAGGCCGTAGGAATTCAGTTACCATCCCTACCATCACAGTCTATTTAGAGAGACAAACAGAAGTAAACACAATGTAATAAGCATAAGAATCAAATGAAAAAGTGCTAGAAGGCTCAAGAAGTGAATGGTTTGGTGGAGAAAAGCACAAAGGCCATCGTATTCAGGAAGACGGTGGGCATCAGTGTCCTCTGGCCGTCACAACAAAGTGCCACGAACTGGGTGGCTTGAACAACAGACATGCCTTGTCTCAGAGTTCTGGAGGCCAGAACTCCAAGATTAAGATAACAGCAGGGTTGGTTTCTACTGAGAGCCATGGGCGATAACCTGTCCTACACCTCTCTCCTAGCTTCTGGTGGCTTCCGGCATTCCTTGGCTTGTGTATGGCATGCTCCCTGTGTGTCCACTTCGTTCATGTCTCTGGGTCCAAACTTCCTCTTTTCACAAGGATGCCAGTCATCTTGGATTAGGTCCCTCCCTAATGACCTCGTCTTGACCAGATCATCATTTCCAAACAAGGTCACTGTCACAGACATTAGGGGGTTAGAACTTCAATCAGCATCATTGGAGAGGGACCCAGTTCAACCCATAACATGACAAGCTGGCTCTCGAGAGACAAACACGAGCTCACCGACTGGACAGCAGAGAAGAGAGCTGGCACAGTCAAGGGAATGGAGGTCTGGGGGACGGTGTGACTGTTTGACAAGCAGGCCAGTGACACAGCTCAGGGTGTGGAACATGGGACCAGGTCACCCGAGGCTTTGACAATGGCTGTCGTCTTACTAGTGATGAGAAACCACAGAAAGGTTCTAAGCAAAGGATTAAAACAGTGTGGTGCTTTGGGAAGACTCTTTTGGCCACATGAAGATACTTTTAATTTTGTCCTTTGGTTCCTCTTTGTCCCAAGAACTGGCAGGGAGGGCCCACTGAACCCTCACATTTCTACTTGTCAGGGGGCAGGTGGGGTTCATATTTCTCTTTCCTAACAACCCTGGCCTCCGCACTGGCACAGAACTGATCTGCACATCAAGTGGTCAGTCATCACGACGACCTTCTCCCACTTCTGTTTAGAGTGGGAGGCTGGCGGCCACACCCCTCCCACAGCCAGGGAGTCAGGGGCAGAGGGAAGAAGAAACACCTCCACACTTCCTCTCGCTGTTGTGAGATTCCTCACCTTCATTTCCTAGAGCGAGAGGATACCCAAGCCAGAGGGCCACAGAGGTGCTGCAAAGTGTGCCCCCCAGAACTGTGAGGGCATCTCGGGGAACACCCTGTGGGGTGAGGTCCAGAATAAACAAGGAATCCGAGCCTCCTGGTCCTGTCGTACCTTGAGCAGCTCCATTTTTATCTGTTTTTTTTAATAACACCTTTATTGAGATATAATTCACATACCATAAAATTTATCCTTTCAAAGTACACAATTCAGTGGCTTTTCATATATTCCCAGAGTTGGGCAACCATCACCACTATCTAATTCCTGAATGATTTCATAACCCTAAAAGAAACAGGGGATCCACTCCCAGTCACTCCCTATTTACCCCCACCCCACCCCAACCCCTGGAAACCACTAATCAACTCGCTTGTCTCTACGGTCTACTTTGACATTTCATATGAGTGGAATCATAAATATGCTCTTTTGTGGCTGGCTTCTTTACTTAATATTTCCAAATTCCAATCGTACTGTGGCATGCATCAATTCTTCGTTTCTTTTTAGTTCTGAATAAGAGCCCACTGTGTAGTTAGATCACATTTTGTTTTATCCCTTCATCAATTCACAGGCATTTGGGTAGTTTCCACCTTTTGATTACTATGAATAAGCTGCTATGAACATAAGTCCTGGAGTATCTGTTTGCAATTCCCTCGGGCATATACCTAGAACTAGCATTGCTGGGTGATCGTGTAACTTTGAGGAACGGCCAAATCGTTTTCCAAAGTGGCAGAGCCATTTTACATTCCCCCCAGTAAGGTACGGGGGTTCTGATTTCCCCACAACCTCTCCAACACTTGTTACTCTCTATCTTTTTGACAATCACCACCCTCGGGGGTGTGAGGGGTATCCCGCTGTGAGTGTGATTTGCATTCCCCAGTGACCAACAGCGGAGCATCTTTTTCACGCGCAATTGGCTGTTTGTATACCTTCTTTGGAGAGGGGTCTATTCAAGTCCTTGGTCCATTTTCTTCAGGGGCTTATCTGCCTTGTCTTTGTTGAGCTATAAATGTTCTTCATCTCTTCTGGATACAAGTCCCTTGTCAGTCATATGACTGCAAATATTTTCTGTTTTGGGCTGTCTTTTCACTTTCTGAATGGTTTCTTTTGACACACAGTAGACATAAATTCTGAAAGTCTGATTTTTTTTTTTTTGGCTTGTGCTTTTGGAATTGTATCTAAGAAATCATTGCCTAATCCAAAGTCATTGAGGTTTATTCTATGTTCCCTTCTAAGAGTCGTACATTTATTTGAGGTCTAGGATCCATTTTGAGTTGACTTTCATTGTTTCCCTTTGGAGGAGATGGTAATCCACATAAAATTTGTTTCACTGTCCCAACACCCAGCCAGATTCTAGAAAGGAGGCACACCTTAACACTAGAGCCACACCTCCCCACACGCACCAAGTCTCTACGTGGCACAGGTCAGAGGGAGCCTCTTCCCCTCTTCCCAGAGGCTGTGCCCCCGCCCCTCGCCCCAACCAAGGAAACACTCACATTCAGATCTGCAGCAGCCTGAAATGACCCTGGGTGCTTGGAACAGACTTGCCCACATCTGTCATCTGCTACTTATCTGTCCAGAACCCTTTTTAATTAATCTCCAGTCTTGTGCCCACTCCCGGCCACACACTGCCCCGCAGGTATTCAGCGGACTGAAGTATCTTCATCAAAACCTCACCTCCCACGGGGACTTATCTTACTCGCTCAACTAAATTCATTGAACACTTATACCGTGTACCTTGTATTTGGCTCCAGGGATACCAAACCGAACAAAGTGACGTGGTCCTGCCCTAGAGGAACTGTCATTATAGTGGGGGAGACACACAGAGTACTGACACTGTCATGTCCCCAGTATTTAATAGTCACACATGTAATTGCTGACTTTCACTGCTACGTGCCTGGTTCTGTACGTTGTGTTCCACGTGGATTATTTAACGCCTTAACGACTTGATGCGGCAGCGATGTCACTGCTCCACTTACAGCACATGTTAAGCACCAGTTCTGCACTCAGACAGAGGGACAAGTAAGCACCAGGGACAGTGAGTTGGGGACCAGTTCAAGTACAAGGGGCCTTGAGGTTGAGCTTACACAGTGAAAAAGCAGAGAATGGGGCAAAAATAAAGGCAGAAAAAATATCTGTCAAGTTAGATGCATGATGCATCTAGACGGTTGGGAGATGCAGACGTGGGAAGGGAGAGAGGGTGGCCTCTGTCAGAATTCACATGCAAGGACCACAGCCTGGAAAGCCGGCAAATTACAAGGGGGAAAATCCACATCCAAACTCGCCTTGTGCTGATACATAATATTACTATATACTCTGTGCCTTTGAGATAATCTGCCCTCCCCCACACCCGAAGTGCTGCCAGAGTGAAGGAAAACGGCATTAATAGAATCCGGCGTGAGGATACGATCTAGGCACAGGGAGGCAGAGACGAGGTCGTCTGACTCCTCACAATAAATACACGTATTTCAGGTAATCGAGCTTGGTTCTTAGTGCTAATATCATTTTCTGCTAATTTAATGTCCCGAGAACCCCTCTGAGTAGGAAGATTGCTGGTGGAAGGCAAGCAGAGCCCATTCTGGGAAAAAGAACCATTTCTCCAACCCAGGTCTGCTCAAAGGCTGAAAGAGAAAGAAAAAAAACAAAACAAAAGAAAAACGCCAATCCATCCCACAGAGGAAAGGGAGTTAAATAGATCCTCAGAGGTGGTCTGGGCATGAAGGCTGCGTGCTGAGCAGGAGGGGCAGTGGTTATTTGAGATCCTTCCTTTGGAAGCAAACTGATCAGGCCCTCCTGCCAGGCATGAGGCAGGCCAGCTGGGCTCCCAGGGGCCTGGGCTGACTTCTGGAGGGAGGGGAGATGGAAGGGAGTTGGGGGTGAGGCGGAGCATGCATCTCACCATCCCTTCTTCTAAAAGGAGCATGAAAGCATCTCTCTACCTCAGTTGTAGTGGAAGCTTCTCAGTTGCCCTGGACCAATCCCCGTTCATGCCTGCTATCCCAGCCTAATTATTTATAGCATCCTCTCATCCTTTAAAGCATTCCAGTCTGGATGATCAATTGTACAGCTTTCCTAGGTACAGCGGGCAGAACGTGACGGGAGGAGACAAGAAACCGAGGATAAGAATCTGGTTTCCTCTCTGCTCACCAGGCCACCTGGATAAAGGCACTTTAACTCCCAGGCCTCAGTGTCCTCGTCTGAAAAAGGGAACAACCACACACATCTGGCAACTATGTCTGGGAGGCTTCAATGAATCAACGTACGTAATTTACTTGTGTCAGCACAGTGCCCGGCACAGAAGAGAATCTCAATGTGTAATGAGCTATTACTGGCAGTCGATTCCCACAAGCAGGAAGAGCCCAGGATGCTGAGCTTTGGGAAAAAGCTCCTCTTCATCCTAATTCTGAGTGATCCCCCAGCCTCCCTCCAGCCCCTGTCCCCTGGCATCCAGCATCCTCAGCTCACAGCTAATCACAGAAACGGAGCGTTAAAAAGGCACCCAGGTGCTGGCGTACTGCTCCGAGGGCTGAATAGGATTTCAGAAACCAGAAGGCCTGCCGCTTCCAGCTGTGGCTCTGCCCTGTTCTAATTTCCCCAGCAGCAGTGAGGACAATGAAGCTGGGAGTTTCCATCCGAGGGGACATTCCCCCCGCCTTCATCTCCTGACCGTGGTCTTCAATGATAGTGTGCGATGCTCAGACGCAGGGAGGCTGAGGGAGGGAGGCAGAGAAGTGACCCCTGGAAACGCATCTGCAGAAAAGCAGATTACAGAGCTTCCCACAGACACTGGAGCAGCCCCTGAGCTCCTGGCAGAAGGGGAGGGAAGAGTAGGAAAAAACTGCAGTTCCTCCTGGGGCCTGATGAAGATTAATATCTCCTCCCTGATGAGATGAGGTGGCTTAATCGCTTCTATTAATACAGAATCACTGAGGGCCAAAGACGGGGGCGTGGAGGGAGGTGGGGGAGGGGACGAGACTGCCTCGCCAATACCGTGCAGAAGCAGAAAGGAACACCCTGAATGTATGAAGGTAATATTTTTTCAAGGCTCAAAAGTTCTAACAGAAACCTGCTGGCCAAGGCACTGCACGAGACCTTGCAGTCTCAGATCTACGTTGTGCTTTTCCTCCTAAGACCACTGGACCAACCTGGTTAAACATGCTGGTCTAAAAGACCACATCTGCTATCACTGGGTGGTCTCAGCAGACAGACAGTCACCTCCTTGCAATCTCAAGACTCCAGCCAACGACAGCTCAGGTGACCTTCCAACTCCACTCTCCATGGACCACTCTAAGCCATGCTTCCAGACTCAGCCTAAGAGGCATCTCCTTCATGAAGCTCTCCTCGATGTCCCCAAATAGTTCAGAGTCCTTCCTTCTGGATGCCCAAGGACAGACGTATATGCTTCTGTTACAGTAATCTCTGTGGATTCCAACTGGGAGCCATCCCCCAAAAAGACTGTTCCTCTTGGACTTAAATTCTTCCTTCCTACCATTCTGTAACTTCCATAACAGCATCTCCATCACTTCATCTCCTGCTTTCCTCCAAGGACCCACTACCCTCAGCGAAGGAACACATGGAGCAAAGTCATTGTCCCGTAAGACCAATAAGGAAACAAGTTTCCCTGAGGGCCGCAACCATGGGTCAAGCTTATTCGTGTCTTTCTCAGACTCTGGGCCAGTATCAAGTACACCCTGGGACCTTAATAAACCTATGTCCCATCATCTAACAGGAAAACACGGGGGTGGAACAAAGAGGCACTGAAAATCAGCCAGCTGCAAAGACGAAACCTCACATCACAAAGAAATGTACAAAGGCATGGGGGGCACCGGGTCTCTCCTGTTCAGAGTATGGGCATCCTTCTCAAAGGTGGTCACTAAAAAAAGGGCAGCAAGGGGAAATCTCCTCTCTCTCCCCTCCCTACTCACCCTCACTCAAACTCAGGTGAATTTTCATCTCAGATGAGCTCAGGATTCCCGACTCCCCAAATCCCACACCATCTGACAACTGGGCGTAAGGGTTTGGGAAATGCGGAATCAGAAAGGGAGAATCCTGGAAGCGCAGGCCTCGTGCCAAACAAGCTTGACCCTCGTGCTTTACAGAGCGAACTGGAACCACTTTGTCAAGGGCACGAAAAACATCAGCTGTGAGGTGGGGCTGGTTGGGGGTTCACGCAAGAGGACAAGCCATCAGCAAAGTGTCTGATGAACACATGCACGTGCTGAGCGTGTAATAACCAGCTCTCGGGGACACAAAGCACACGCATACAGAATAAATGCGGCAGCCTTACAAGCACTGGGGCTTCGCTGCCCCAGCTTTATAATTACAGGCGCACCTTGGAGAGAGTGCACGCCGGGTTCCAGACCACCACCACAGTAAAGCAAATACCACGATAAAGTGAGTCACACGGAGTGTTTGGTTTCTCAGTGCATATGAAAGTTATGGTCACACTATACTGTAATCTATTAAGTGTGCAAGAACATCGTCTAAAAAAACCATGTGTCACACAGGGAACTATATTCAGTACCTCGTAACGGTCTATAGTGAAAAAGAATATGAAAAGATATATATATATATATATATGTATATGTATAAATGAATCACTATGCTGTATACCAGAAATTAACACATTATAAATCAACTACACTTCAATAAGACAAAATAAAAATTAAAAAACAATGTGCACACCATAATTAAAAAATACTTTATTGTTAAAAAGTGCTAACCATCATCTGAGCCTTCAGCGAGTCGTAATCTTTTTGTTGGAATTTTGCCTCAATGTGATGGTCACAGACTAACTCACCAGGGTGGTGGTTGCTGAAGGCTGGGCTTAATTAAAATTAAGAAATTTTAATTTCTTGAAATAAGACAACAAAGAAGTTTGCTGCACCAATTGACTCTTCCTTTCATGAACGATTTCTCTATAGCAGGGGATACTGTCTGGTAGCATTTTACCCATAACAGGGCCTCTTTTTTTTTTTTTTTTTAATGGAGGTACTGGGGATTGAACCTAGGGCCCCCTGCAGGCTAAGCCTGCGCTCTTCCACGGAGCTAGACCCACCCCTAGGGCCTCTTTAAAAATTGGGAGTCAATCCTGCTGCTGCCTTAGCGACTAAGTTTATGTAATATTCTAAATCCTTTGTTGTCAATTCAAAAATTCAGTTCACCATCTCATATGGGTGGGTTCGTGGAGCCCCAAAACAATTACAATAATAAAGATCACTGATCACAGAGCACCATAATATAAAGTCTGAAATGTTGCAAGAATTACCAAAATGTGACACACTGACACAAAGTGAGAAAATGCTGTTGGAAAACAGTGCCCAGTAGATTTTACGTAGGGTTGTCACAAATCCTCAATTTGTTAAAAAAAAAAATGCAATATCTGTGAAACATGATAAAGCCACGTGCAATAAAATGAGGTATGCCTGTAGACTGGAGTCTTAACAACACAACAGCTTACCTATCCTCTTAAAAAAAAAAAAAAGTTGATAAATCATGCAACAACACGAACCCCTCAGGTAGGTTAAAAATTCTAAGTGAAGTAATCCAGAAAGAGAAAGAAAAATACCATATGATGTCATTTATTTGTGGAATCTAAAAAAAAAAAAAAAAAAAAAAAAACCTGAGCCAAATGAACTTATATACAAAACAGAAACAGACCCACAGACATAGAAAACAAACCTGTGGTTACCAAGGGAGAAGGGGAGGGGAGGGATAAATTGAGAGTTCAGGATTTGCAGATACTAAGTACTATATATAAAACAGATAAACAACAAAGTTCCCTGAACACAGGGAACTGTATTCAATACCTTGTAACAGCCTATAATGAAAAATAATATGCAAAGGAACATACATATGTATAACTGAACCACTATGCTGTACACCACAAACTAACACATTGTTTTTTTTGTTTTTTTAAATTTTTAAATTTTTTATTTTTTAATTTTTTTTAAACACAACATTGTACATCAACTATACTTCAACTTGAAAAAAAAAAACACAAATTAAAAAAGTGGTTGATACAGGACCATCTCCCACTACTGAACCACTCCCACTGTGTACAAAGCACAGTAGGGGATTTCAAGAGACCCAAAGCCAGTTTGAGCCTTAAAGGCACTTCCAGGCCAACAGGAATGTAAATATTCTACAGAAAAACCTGGGGCTGAAGATGGAACGGTCATCACCAGGGGCTGGCTGCAAGCATCTCTAGTGGAATCGAGACTTCCCTAAACGCGCAGGTGTGCTTGAGCCGAGGGCAGAAACGCTGAGGCAGCAGTCACACCCAGCCCCCGCCTGGCTGCGAGTGCTTAGGGCAGGATTCTGGCTGAAGCACCAACACGCGCCCCCCACATTCAGGACAGTAATTCCTCACTAAGTCCCAGGCAGGGGTGTGGGAGGGGCTGCAGAGGAACAGGATGTTGAGACCGTCCAATCAGAGCACCTGGAATGGAAGCTGGGTGGGAGAAATAGGGCAGCAACCCTGCAACAAAAAAATCCACCCTTTCCAAGACCCAGGGCCAGGAGGAGGATGCGAGCAGAGGGAAGAGCATATGAGCCTGGATCCACGCAGCCCCTCCAGCTGGAGCCTCTGCTCAGAACCAAGAACAACCCCTCAACTCAGAGACCCAGCAGAACCAGCTTCAGCTTTTAACCTTCCACCAATGAGAAACACGCCAACAGCCTGTGACCCGCTGGGTCTTTGTATTTAACTTCTCGGCGGCTCAGTCTTCTTCTCTGTTAGATAGAGATCACATGGTTCCTCTCCACGTGCTGAGCACCGTCCTTGGAGCCAGATAGCAGGGTCCTGAGTCTGAGTGACCCTGGGTAAGTAATTTAACCTTCTCTGGACATCACTTTTGTCACATGTAAGTGAGGGGTAATAATAACAGGGCTGTGGCAGGAAAACGGGGCACCAGAGGGTGGCCAGGTCCCAGGTCTCGGGCGAGTCTCTGGGACACGCCTTATCAAGTGAGGGTCTTTGGCTTCTCAGGGGAAAGAATTCAAGAATGAGCCACAGTAAAGTGAAAGCGGATGTATTCAGGGAGATACACACTCCACAGAGAGAGCGCGGGCCGTATGCAAAGGCAAGACACAGCGAGTGACCTCGAGGTGCAGGGTGGTTAGTGTTCAAGGGATCAGTAATTTCACATGCTAACAAGTGGGAGTTATTCCAACTACTTTGAGGAAGGGGTGGGGATTCCCAGGAACTGGGCCACCGCCCACTTTTGACCTTTTTACGCTCAGCCTCCGAATTGTCATGGCGCCTGTGGGAGTGCCATTTACCACGTCCATATATTACAGTGAGCGTCTATGAAGCTCAGGGTGTACTGGGAGTTGAATCTCCCACAATCTTGGGTCCAGTCAGGTTTTAACTAGCTTTTGCCCTGTCTTCCATTTCTGTATCATTCCTTTAATGGCTGTGCCCTGCCCTCTTCCCTCCTCTCAGGACAAACTTCACACGGTGGTTGTGAGGACTGAGTGAATGAATCTGTGTAAATCACAGAACAGGGTCCAGCGTGTAGTAAGTTCAATAAATTAGTGGTTATTCTTGTTGCTGATATGACCTCCTTACCCATCCCTTATCCCTTAAAGGAGGCTAACACTTGAACAACCCCTGCACACCTAGCACCACCCATGCAAGGCTCCTGCCATATATTAGCTCATTTAATTGTGGAAATCGCTCCTTAAAGAGTGAGAAGGAGCTGAGGGTCAAAAAGATCAAGGGCGGCGGCAAGGCCACGCAGCTAGTGAGCGGCAGAATCAACTCGAACCCAGGCATGCACTCCCCGCCCGAGCACACCGTGAGAGCAGGCCTGATAAAGCCACGGCTGGTGCTCCGGCTTTATTTCTACCACACTTTCACGATAAAAGTTACACTACAGTGTCTACTCTGGAAATGAAAAAGGCACCCCAATCTTGTTTTCCATACTGCATCTTTTTTTTTTTTTTTTTTTACTGGAAAGATTGTTGACACTGGCCTCCTAGCTCACCCCCCTGCTGGACGTCACTGGTTCGAGGGTTCTCGCACCCAGATGTGAGCAGGCTGGGGGCGCTGACTGTGAGATCTTTACTCCACACTCTCTCTCTTTCCCCAAGCCAGCCACTGATCTCCTGCCCGACACCTGCTCCTCCTCCAGGCTTCCCCACCTGGCACCTACATGCTCCCATCAACGCCTGGGAGTCATCTCTGGTCCTTTCGGCCACATCTCACCTTCACAGCCCAAACACCAACAAGACCTGGAGGCTTTACCTCCAAACTCTATCTCCAGAGGCCACTTCTGCCTCATCTCCACCGCCTGCAATGAGGTCACCTCACTGCTCACCTAGATGGCCACATTAGCCACCTAGCTGAAGGCCTGGCCTAAATTCTTATGCCTCTCAGATCATTCTCAGTATAGACACCAGATTGTCTGGAAATGTAAACCTGGTATGTTTGGCTGAATTTGGCCCTTAAAGTTGTCCACCTTCTCATTCCCAAGCCAGTGACTATGTTGCCTTAAAGGATTTTGCAGATATTATTAAATGAAGGCCCCTGAGACGCAAAGATTATCCTAATTATCCAGGTGGGCACAATATAATCACAAGGGTCCTTATAAGAGGAGGGTCAGTCAGAGAGATGTAATGATGGAGACAGAGGCTGGAATGATGTGATTGCTGGCTTTGAAGGTGGAGGAAGGGGCCAACGCCAAGGAATGTGAGGAGCTTCTAGAACCTGGAGGGGGTAGGAAGACACACGGCTCCCTAGAGCTACTGGAGGGAATCAGCCCTGCCGGCGCCTTGACTTCAGCCCAGGGAGACGGATTTTAGACTCCCGACCTCCAAAACTTTAAGAATAAATCTGTGTTGTGTCAAGTCACAATGGGTGTGATCATCTGTGACAGCAGCCACAGGAAACTAACACACCCGGCCATGCGGTCCCCGGACTTAGGCAGACAGCCCGTGGACTTTAAAAGAATCCACGCTCCTCTCAGTGGCCTGTTCACAGGGTACCTGCCTCCATCTCCAGCTTCATTTCAGACCATATGGCCTCTTGTTCATCAACCCCTGCCTTGCTGGCCTCCAGACACATCTAGTCCTTCCCAGCCTCTGCGCTATTGTGCTTGTTCCCTTTACTGGGGTGTCATCCCCACACAGCTCGCTCATAATTATACTTCAGGTCTGAGCTCAAATGTCACTTCTGAGCATCAAAGTCCTTCCAGACCACGATATCCAAAATGGCGCACGCAGGTTGCTCTCGGCAGCGTCATTCTCTTGTTTATTTATTGACTCCTAAGCTCTATGACGACCAGAGTATTTCTAGAGAACCCAAAACTGTGCCTGGGACATGGCAGGCCCTCATTAGCTTTTTCTGAGTGAGTGAGTAAGTGGATGAGGCAGTATGAAAGCAAAACAAGACTGCAGAACCTGGTTCTAAACGCCTGGCCCACGTGGATGGACTGCACAGGAAAGAGGGATGACCGGGAAGAAAAAGGCTTTGGGGAGGGCGGTGCACCTTGCTGCTGGACGTGGAAGTCTGGGCAGGAGCTGGGAGTGCAAAGCTGTGAGTTCAGAGGCTGCCCTCTGAACGATGCAATGGGGAAGAAGATAAATTCAGAATTTCTCCCCCAGGGCTAAGTGCCTCCGCCTTCTACTCTGCAGACCCCAGTTATATTCAGAGGGAGGAAGCATTTCATCTTTTGACTTCTCTTCTACATCCTTACGTGGACTGAAAATAGCGTCTCGCTTCCAAATGTTTTCCATATTTCTAGAAAACGGAAATGAACTCAACAGGGGAGCCCTGGAAAATTATGAGCTGGAAGTGAAATTCTACATGTCCTTCGTCAGGCCAGCTCACCTTTATATACTTCCTAGTCTTCTTCCTCACGGGCTGTTCCACATGATCCACGATCACTCTTACAGGAGGTCGGGGCAGACAGCATCATTCCCATCCTACAGATGAGGAAACAGAGTCCTTGACGGGCCACGGGCCTATTTGGTGATGAAGTCCATCCTAGGTGCCAATGGCTGGAGTGACTTGGGCAAGAAATCCCGCTTCTCTGGGGCCTCATTTTCTCTACGAGGAATACAGTGCTGTCCTGGCTTGACTCAAAGTTGTTGAAGATCCAGCAAGAAAGTGGGCCCTGCCCCGTACAAGCTGAGTGAACCTGAGCCATTACTTAACCGCTCTGTTCTCCTTTTGTGCTTTTTCCATCATGTGGCCATGAGGCCAGTCCAACTGCATGCAAATGAAGCCTCGGCTTTATATTTACTGGGCAACGACTATGTGCCAAGGGATTTCTTTATGCTATATTTTATTTGCAATTGCAGATCTGAAGTTTATCGATAAATGACCTCATCAAAAACAAATGTCATAAAATAAGTAGCTGCGATTTACTGAGAGCCCAGTATGTTATCAGTTGCCTACATTAATCATCACACTTAGACCTTCAAGTAAATCCTTATGGAAGGCATCCTCGTTCCCTTTTATCCATAAGAAATCTGAGGCTTAGAAAAGGTGAGAGAGATGTGCCTGTGGTCACAGAGCCGCTACGTGACACAGACTGGCCTCAAACCTAGGGCTTTCTGGCTGCTGCAAAGCCATGTCCCTCCCACTCTGACCCGCTGTCCTCACTCCGAGGAGGTGGACGCGCCTCTCGAATAAGCAATGTGGGATGTCTTCCAGTTTCCCTCTTGCCCAGGCTGTTTCATTCAACTCCCCTCAAATGGCAAAACGCTCTCTCAAGGGCCCTAGATCACTTTCACTGCCCTTTCAAAACAGCCCCGGGATCACCGTGTCCGTGAACCCCTTTCTGACCTCTGGCCCATGCAGGGCCCCACCGTGCTTTGTGTACCATGTCCTCAGAGCACCGGCAGCACATCGTGACCTCTGTGTTCATCTGTGTTCCCGTGCCCAGGAAAACCTCTCGCTCACTCAGTTCCCGGGTGACTGGTACAGTGCTCGGCACAGAGGCAGATGCTACAGATGTGCTATTGATCAGGAGGGAAAGCAGGCGGGGAGGGAGGCAAGAGCCACGCATCTGCGGTTAAGAGCATGGGCTCCGAGTCAGATGAGCCGGGTGTGCACGCACTGGCGCTGGGACCTAGGGCAGCTTCTTAGCATCCTGCACCTGATCTATAAAAGGGGGAAGATGGGAGGTCCTACGTGAGAGCAGCTGGGTTAGAAGAGTCCACAGAGCAAACGCCGGCCAGTGCTAACTTCCTTTCATTATCACATCCTATCCTAACTTCCACTATACTATCCTATCCTATCCGTAAGGACAGAAGGAAGGATTTCCTCACAGCCAAAAGGAGACCAGGAATTTCACCTGGGGACAGAACAAGTGAAGAAGCAGAGAAAATAAGCAGTTCAAGGGTCTCTTTCTGATTACTACTTGTCACTGAAGCAAAGCAGAGACAGCTTGTGGCAGAGGGGCGGACCAAGGGGTGGACCAAAGGGAAAAGCAGACTCCTTTTTGCTCCAAGAGCCATCTGAGCAGGACTCCCTATGAACAGAGGCTGGTGAACACAAAACAAATATTTCACAAATACTTGCGCTCAGAGATCCTTACTGATCTGCGCCTTCATGTCAATCATCTCAGAGTGTTTATCCAAAACATGAAATTAGGCCATGGGGGAGATGTTCCTCTCTCCTCCAACCTGTCCCCCTCACTGCCACCCCAGAACGGGCCTCGTGTGAGCCCTGCCTCTCTGGGCCAACAAAGTACGCCTCTGTTCATTCCAGGACTGCTGACTGGAAGAATTCTGGAACCCAAATTGCCCCGGAGCAAGCCAGGCACAGCATCCCAAGAAGTATAAAACAGGTACGGCTTCTGGGAAGAGAAGGTGACCGCCCAGTTCCCTCCACTGCTCAGAACACCTGTCTGTCCCTGAAGTCTAGGTCCAACCATCAGTAGGTGCAGAGGCAACCGGCAGCTAAGCCCAGGAGACAAGCAAGGAAAACTGATTTGAAAAGTAAGGTTAACACAATTGAACCCACTTGGCCTGGGAAAGAAGTTTGGAACTAGGACATTTTCCAAGTATATGTCAAGGGTTATTCATACACAGGAAATGACCCACTTTTCCTTATCTCCATGGAGAACAGAGCAGGAGGGAGGAAACTTACTAGGAAAGAGGAAGCTCTATGGCGTCAATTGAAGAGGTGAATGGAACCTTGGAGATCCTGGTGAACGTGACCGCCCGGGTTAGATCTTACCTCTACCACTTACTAGCTCAGAACCTTGAGCTAATTACTGAACTCTCCTGTGCCTCGTTTTCCTCATCTGTAAAATGGGACTATCCGTACCTACCTTATAGGGCAGTTCTGAGGAACAAATGAGTCAATACAAGTCAAAGATTTAAATGCTCCGTAAATGGTAGCTAACATCAGCCTGCTTTCTGGCACACCAACGCCTATTACGCGTCTACTTTATTTCAGGTATTGTGCCAAAGGCTTAAGGATTTGAAGAAGATTACAGAAAGGTGAGGCCTCACCACCCGAAGGGTGCAGAAATCTGAGTAAATAGTAATAATAACAATTTATCCAGCCCTCATTACAGGCCAGGCGCTCAGTAACACGCACCACTATGCCTGCACTACACGTCTGAAGAGGAGGTACGTTATGTCAGTGAGGTGCAACTCAACACAAGTGATTAACAGAAGCACAAACAATACAGTGGCTGAGGATAATAATAATTGCCCTCAGGAACTTGATGTGAGGACTAAGATTTAAATGTCAAAGGCAACAGGGAATTAAGCCAGCTGCTCTGTTAGACAAACAGCAGGCACTCCATCAGTGCTGTCATCACCAAGCTGATGGTTATGAAATCCAAGACCAGGCGCTGAGAAGGGGAGCTGAGATCAGCCCCCCAGAGACTACACGTTATCCAGGTCAAACTTCCCAGACTGGCCCCAAGATCAGGATCACCAGAGGCACTTGTTGAAAATGAAGACACCTGGGCACCTCCCCTGCAAAATCCCATTTAGCAGACCTGGGCCAGGGCTCCAGAACTATTTTTCTTAAGTATTGTCCCAGGGTGGGCCGAGCCTCTGCCACTTCAACTGATGCCCAGGTGGTCCTCATCCTCTGGCAATTCTGGAACCAGAGATCCTGGTGACCTCCTTCCTGGCAGGAGGAAGAAATACTCTCTGAGGTTCCTCTGAGGTTAGCAGCCCAAGGCAAGTCCAGATTGCAAGGAGCCAGCTTCCCAAGGAGGAGACTGGATGTAGGAAAGGCAAGTCAGAGCACAGATTCCAAGACCCCTTGACAGGCCTGCGAGGTGGGCCCCTGCTACCTTCCCTGGCTGCATCCACCATGAGCCCTCCTCTCCTCTCCCTCTGGCTGCTGTGATTTCTCCTTGCTCTTCTGCAGAGGCATCAAAGCACTCTCTATTCCCTCTGCCAGAAATGCTTTTCCCCCATCTCTGCCTGGCTCAGCTTCAACGTCACCAATCAGAGAGCCCTGCCCAGACCACGGTATCAAAAGCACTTCCCGCTCCCCCGCTCCTCCCCCAGCCCCTCCGCTGCCCCGTGCACCATCAGCTCTCCTGCTTGAATCTTTTTTGTAGCCTGTATCACCACTCAGCAGAGTGTGAATCTGTTAATCATCCTCTTCCTGCACTGGGGAGTGAGCTCCTTGAGAAGAGGCAACACACTCCTGAAATTCACAGCCCTGTCCCCAGTGTCCCAGAACAGTGCCTGACTGTGCTTGTCGAAGGAATGAACCACCTTGAGCAACCCACCTAAGGGCTGTGAAGTGGAATACCCTCCCTCCCTGATGGGACAGTGGGAGGATAATTTAAATGTATATGGGAAAGCTCGAGGTCAACGTCGTCATGCTACCTAACCCTCATCACTACCTACTGGCACAAAGGAGGACGTGCCTTCTAAGATGTCACTGCAAGCTTCAGCACCCAACGCTGGCTCTGCACCAACAAGAGCATTCATGATGGGCAGGAGACGGAGAATGGAGTGCCCTCTGCTGGGGCAAAAGTGACCAAGATCTACTCTCTGAAGGTCCTACTCTAGAAAGAGAAGGAACCCTGCATCTTCCCAACCATGCCATCCGAAACAGGACTCTGTTGACTCCTTAAGCAATTCCTTGCTTCAGAGAGCACAGCTGAACAGACAATGACTGTCAATCTACTCTGTGCTAAGCACCATGAACTCCACTGCATCTGCACAAAAACCCTGTTAAATAGGAAGCAGCATCCCCACCTTTGGAGGAGACAACTTGGGCTCAGAGAGGCTGAGTGACTCGGCTGAGGACACACAGCACTTAAGGGGAGATTTGGGAACTTGAACCAGGTGTGTGGACTCAGCTACAGCCCCACCAGACAAGCCTTCAGATCTAGAAGTGATTCTACATTGTGTCAGAGGTCAGTCCTTTTCTCTTTGTGACTCTTGAATGTCCTCACAATCGCTCATCTGAGTGAAATCATTTTTTCCAAACGTGGCCGCCAGGGCCACAATTAGCAGCTGCAGGTGCATTTATGACCACAGTTACCGTATGTCTCAGAGTCTCCCTGCCCTCTCCCCACCTACCCACCCTGCTTTCCAACTGCTAGAGTCTGGAAATACAGAGAGCCATGAACAAATGGGACATTTGTCTTTTGTCTTGACTAAAACTGACAATGAAGACGGCGATGACCAGCAGTGAATCAGTGGTGACACAGACCACTGGGTGGTGGTTCCAATTAAAAAACTGGCTGAGTGGGGAGGGTAGAGCTCAGTGGTAGAGCACATGCTTAACATGCACGAGGTCCTGGGTTCCCCAGTACCTCCATTAAAACAAATAAATAAGTAAACAAACAAGCTAAATTACCCCTCCCCCCAAAAAAACTTTTAAAAAAAAGAATTAAAAAAAAAAAAACTGGCTGAGGCTGAGATTACGAGCTTAGTTCGTTCAGCCACATTCTCTAGACCTCATGTGCCTCCGGGGCCTTACTTAGCCCCGGTGGGTGATCTTTTTTCATCTCTCCCAGGACGACCTGCCAACATTCTGGGAATTTGTAAGAGGGGAAGAAACTAACCCTGCTGATCTGTAACACGTACTCTGTTCAGCCTGTTAACAGGGGTATGTATGAGCTAGAGCGTACGTCCCCCTTCTCATGGCGGAGACACCCGCCGGCAGACATTAGGCAGCTCCTCTATTGTCACTCTGTGATTTCAACAGTGTCCCCTGTCATTGAGGGACACACGCACCCCACCGTCAGGCCCTGCCTTGTATAATGTCCTTGCGTAGATTTCAAAGGCTTTATCTGCTTAGGTTGTAAGCCTGCCGAGATGAGTCTACCATCCATTCCTGCCCTTAATTGTATGGGTCTATGGCAGAAACAAAATGCAAAATTGCATTAAAGGCCTAATCGAATTTTCTGCTTGTATTGGCTTACAATAATCCTGCCAGCCACAGAACATGGTTTGCCTTCTCTTCCGAGACGGCCCCTTTTCCCTTGTCTCCGGGTTCGTCTTGTCCTTAAACCTGAGCATGTTGACGTCAGACGTCACCTACCAGTAGGTGGCAGACAGCAGTGTGCAGGGTCTCTTCTAGCAAGACTGGGTTCCAGGGCCGGCTCCCTTACTTACTGGCTGGGTGACCTTGGCCAGAGAAAGCTGAACATCCCTGAGCCCGTTTCCTCATCTACAAAATGGGACAAGTGTGAAGCTGACTGGGGGAATAAATGAGATTGAGTGTGTAAAACCCCTAGGCCAGCACATGGCCCAGACGGTAAGCCAAAGGGTCCAAACTCAAAGTTAACCCACGCCAGACAGGGATCAGCAAGTCACATGACCAAATGCCAGGGGCCCTTTCTTCACAGTTCCGCTTCGGGCGTGGGGTGGCACAGGACGACCAGGGAGGGTGGGCACCGGGACAGACCAGAACATTCCCTCACTGTGCAAAGGAGCAGCTACTACACCCCGGCCAGTGGATGCCATCACGAGATGAGGTTCTGGTTTGCTGGATCCTTCCATTTTATTAAGGAAAGCCAGAAATCATTATTTTTATGTGCACGCTCCCAATTTTTAACTGTTAAACAGCACATTCAAAGCCGCTAACGGCAGTTGGCAGGTTGAACCCATCATAACTGCAGGTCATTTGCAGCCAATTTCTGCTTAACAAGCAACAGGCGGACACTATTGTTCTGGCTTCCACTGTGGTTACGGTTTCAATAGCGCATCACCTTTCCGTGCTTTCCCATCTCCTACAAGACAATAAAAGTTTTCCTTCTTTCCCAGGCAGAAGGGCTTTATGAGGATGTAGGTATGGTGACTAATGCCGATGGGAACATTTATCCAAGGTGGCTTGGTGACCATGTTAAGAAATATTATCGTTTGAATTATTCATTGGAGCTATGTCATTGCCAGAGTTCTGGCAGGAATACTGGTCTTGTTTCAAAGGGATGAAAACAGTCTTTCAGAATGAGGGTTTTCTGAGCAAATTTCAGATCTTGAAGTCAGAGCTGTGATCAGACCCTCACAGGGGGAATATATGTCCAAATGGCGAGGTCTGCCAGGAAGGAAAAAAAGGACGTGTGGCTACGTACAAGTGTTAAACATCTACCCCCAAAGAAAAGTTTCATGCTTAAAAAGCATCTGAATTTCACAACGAAACAGTGACATAGCTTCGTAAATCCCAAAGGTTAATAAAATTCCTCTCATCTGAAAAGAATGCAAACCCCACAGAATCTCTTCAGATTCAGATACTTAAACGATCAAGATCCACCAAGATTTTTAAAAAATAAACACGTACAGAAAAGCAAACAAGCCATAAATGAAAAACTGAATTGGCACAACATGAACACACCTGTATAATCACACAGGTTAAAGTGACAGTTACCAGCACCCCGAAGTCTTCCTTTTGTCCTGTTCCAGTCTCATCTGTACCCCTAGATAAATGTTTGCCTACATATTTGAGACCATATGGTATATATTCTTTTGTGTCTGTTTTCTTTCACTCAACGCTACCTGTGAGTAGATTTTCATTGGTCTGTTGTGCTTTGCGATATAAATATGCCACTATTTATGTGTTTATGTCTACTGGGGACAGACATGTCCCACGTGCTGATGTGAAGTTCTTTTGCATGTCTTTTGTGCGAACGTACACACATCTCTCTTTGGTGTATGACTGGGGACAGAACAGAGAGGTTTAGGTGATAACACCAGAGTATTCTAAGTAGTTCTACAAATGGCTATCATTTACTTAAAATTAACAGACCTACTCAACCATCAACAGATCTCTCTGAATGAAATCCCCCTCCCCTCCTTTTGTTAAGTTGATATTTGAAATAAAAATATATGAAATCACTTTGAAAGCAGAACCCCCAAAGAGCAGAAGTTCTCGGCCTTTTCAGAAAACCCTAACCTATCATTGGTTACAGATTAAGCACCTATTATAGACAAAGTATTATGGTCTAAAATTGTTTGAACAGGCAAATGCATCTGAATACAATGCCTTTTTCAGGACTGGTAAATCCTGCTAGATATTTATATATCAAATTAAAATTATAGAAGCCAAAACTCCTGGAGCAGGATAACAGGTCTGTACGAGAAAGCCAATGGTACAACACTCCTTTGCTTTGTCTCTAAAGAACAGTAACAGGATGGAGGGAGTGCAGAAGGGGACGGGGGAGGGGCACAGAGGACCAAATAATGGTTCCTCAAAGATGTCCACGTCCCAATCCCCATGACCTGTGAATGTGTTACTTTACATGGCAGAAGGAACTTGGAGGGTGTGATTAAATTAAGGATTTTGAGATGGAACAATTATCCTGGATTTAGGGCCCCAAATAATCACAAGGGTCCTTACAAGAGGGAGGCAGGAGGGTCACCACTGGACAAGGAGATGTGACCACAGAAGCAGAGGTCACAGTCAGAAAGAGCAATTTGAAGATGCTGCATTTCTGACCTTCAAGGTGGAGGAAGGAGCCATGAGCCGAGGAAAGCACGTAGCTTCTGGAAGGTGAAAAAGGCCAGGAGATGGCTTCTTCCCTGGGGCCTCCAGAAGGAACCAGCCCTGGCAACATCTTGGCTTATAAGCCCAATGGGACTGATTTTAGATTTCTGACCTCTGAAACTGTCAGATAATAAATTTGTGGTAATTTGCTACGGCAGCCGTAGGCAGCCCATACAAGGTGGCTGCTGGGCTGAGCTGAAACCAGGTTTCCTGACGCTGGTCCGAGACTCTGACCCTGAGCTCCTCTGGCAGATGCAGCCAGCTGACACATCACGGTCATTCTCTCCACCCTGGCAGGACCACTGATATCATTTGAAGATCAAAAGCCAGGTGTTAAGAAAAGTAGAGGTCACCTTCACAACCATCTCACAACCAAGTAAAATCGTGATAGACTTCAATTGCCCTCTCAGATTCCAAGACCTTTTTTGCCCAAGGTAAGAAGCAGACTCAGGCAGCCACAGTGTGCCCTGTGGCTTGGGCACCGTCTGCAGCCAGTGCCTGTCACATCCTCATCCTCTGTAGGCTTTTGCTTAAGCTCAGCACGTGTATTAAGCATTGGCTAGGAAGCCCTTCATTTCTGATTAAAATAACAATAATAAAACTTCTATAAGATGCTCTCCACTTCATTTTGCATTCAGCATCCCATGCTCTTCTACCCCATAATATCCTTATTGAGTGATACATTCGGGACACTGGCAGGCAGGCAAAATGGCTTGGCTGCCATGAAAGCTGCCACACAGCCTAGCCTCGGGGCTAACAGAGTCTTTAGCAAATGGTCCACCAGCACCTGCACAGGCTGAGCTCACAAACCTCCCCCAGCACTATCTCTGGGCTGAGGGATGGGGAGAGTGGATGCAGGGCTGGGGAATCAGTCATCTTAGAACAAGCTCTGCCTGGATCAAAGACCCCCCCCCTTTCCCCCTATTCCTTTTGTTCATGTGCCCCGTGATCCCCCATAAGGATAAAGCAAAAAGACCAAAAACAAACAATTAAAAAAAAAACACTTTAATTTACAATTCCTTGGTTCTCACTGAAACTCTTCAAAATGGTCAGGTGTCAGGACCTCATTTCTTTCTGTTGAAATGTATCATGATGACTCTCAAACCATTTGTTTTGGGAGGAGTTTGCATTGATAATAACCACGAAGCCAGGCTTCGAGAATGACAAAACGTGGGTGCAGGCTGCAATCAGTTCAGAAATTAATATCCTCTGCCTGGCCATGACACTGCTTTGAAATGCACAGAACACTGCAGCCTCTGAAGACATGTGCTTCTAAATAACACCCACAACCTCACCGTGCCGCCTTCCCGACCGCGAGAAGTGTCTGCCCGGAGCTGGTTATAAACTATCGGACGGCAGCACGTGTGAACAATTTTCTGAATGCCTGCGAAGCACCCTTTTCCCACGTGCTGCTAATGCAACAGCGGCTGAACACCATTTCCTTGATGGGCAGAAGCGCACCACACCCAGGCAAATAAAACTCCCATGCCCACGAGAAAAGGCGATTTTTCTGGTTGAAAATAACAGGTATGATCTAAATTCAAATGGAGGTGTGTTTAAGCAGCATTACTCAAGCCCCAGCAATACCATCGCAAACCCAAGGAAAGTAAGGTTCCTGGAGCCATATCCTGAGGTCTCAAAATCAGAGATGCTTAGAACACCAGGAGGAACCCTTGTCTACCTGTGGCTCCCACTGCCCTTAACAGACAGAACCCTTTCCAGCCAACGCATACTAAGGACCCACTAGGGTGATGCTCAAACTCTGGGAACGTGAAGATGAATAAAACAGCCCTTGTCTCAGGAAACTCAGAGGCAAATGGCTAGAAAGACACCAAACAAGCAAAACACCCATTGGTGAGTGTGGTCACAGAAGGCTCCACACGGGATCAGACTTTAGGGGAAAATGACACTGAATCTGGGCACTGAAGGTGCGGGCTGGGAGGAAGCCTCTTGGAAAAAGAGAGCTGAATATTGGGCAGAAGGGACAAGGAGCAAAAATTAAGAAGTTTTCTCAGGGTGTTCGATAAGGCACTCTCCCCTGGGTGGAGGCAGAAATGATCAGCTAAGGGAGAAAGTCTGTGAACGACCCTAGAGTTGTAATAAGGCATCTGAAGTTAACCCGGGAGGCAGTGGTGAGAGCGGTCAGCACTCAGAGCCAGGAGAGGTCACGTTCCTTTGCTCACTCACTCAGCAAATGGTCCTAGAGACAGAAGGATGAACAGAGTGAAACATTCCCTTCCCTCCTGAAGCTTGTCATCAGTTGTGAAGACAACAATGATAAAAACAAGAAAAATCAAATGTCCTGAGTAGGAGGAAGGGGAAAGGACTAGGATGTGGGGGTGGGGCGTGGAGCAGAGGACGCCAACCGAGTTAAGGGTGAGAAGCAATCACGCTTCAGCTGAGACAGGAGGATCTAAGTCAGCCAGCAAAGACGAGATGGGGAGGGAAAGCATGGACCAAGACCAGAGGACAGAGGGGGCAGTGCACACAGGCGTCGAGGGAAGTCCAGTAGGGCTGGACGGAGGATGTGCGGAGGGCGTGAGGAGATGGGGCCGGAGGGTGGGGATGACGTGTGAGAGCCGGCTGCTGCCTCCATCCTGATCACAAAGGGCACACTTGAACGACTGAGCCAGGGCATCCGAGGCAGTGAAAGGGAGGACGCCAAAGACACAGCTGCAAGAAGCCAAGGTCAGATCCAGCAGATTAGGGCAGCCCAGCGATGGGGGGAGCGAAGAAGGAAAAGAACAAGACTCCAAAGCTTAGAGCCTGAAGGAGGGGTGGCTGGGGATGTTAACTGAGACGGTGGAGGAAGCGAGGAGGATCTGGGAAGAAATGAAGTCAGGAGGGTTTAGGAACCTGGGGGTCACAGCACCGGCAGAAGCCTCCCCTGATTAGCAACCTTAACCAAAGGCCACTCTCTGGGAATGCAGATCTCGATGCCTTCCCGGATGGTGAACCCCAACACCTGGCAAATGAGTTAGAGCAGGTGTCCCTTCCTATGCTGAGAAGATGCCTGCTTCCTCAGAACTCTTATGCACTGACCCTGGATCCACACTCCGGCACAGCTCACAATGACCCTACTCCCTCTTCCTGTCATGTTTCCCATCAACTGAAGATGATTCTGGTCATTTCTAATTCAGTCACATTTGCTGCTTACAATCATAAACTTGTAGGACATTTCATGACTTCAATAGATGGGCTTCATTTTTACAGAGTCATTTCAAGCAGGAGGAGATAGAGAGAGAGGTGTGACTGTGCCCCACGTAACCCAGCTACCCTGGCTGAGCTGATTCGAGAGCCTGAGACCCTGACCCCATCCAGTGCTCTCTCAGTGTCATCATGCTGCTGCGTGTCATCTGAGTCCAGAAGTTTATGCTGAGAGCATCTGCATCTCGGGGTGAGTTCTAGGTTCTGCTCTCAGGCAATCCATCGAAATTCAAACAGGGTTGAAAAATACATAAACCCACGTAAATCCTGAAGAGCAAGACCCTGAATCCAGGCAGCAGTTCTCTCCCTTACTGATGGCTCCACTGGCCTCGAAACAGAAAACTCAAGGGTGTCAGTAAATGGATTGCAAAGTGGTTACGTTTAACTAGAAAGAAGGGAAGGTCTCCGCGGGTCCTTTTGGAAATGCACCGACGCCTGTGGCAACTGGCAGAAACTCCAAGGAGGAAGCCCCTGTCTCTTGATAAGTACTCAGCCTTTTCTGGGTCAGGACAGGTTGGGCAGGTCACGCTGTGGAACTTACCCTGATGCTCACTCCCTCCCGTCAGCTGCACTTCCGCCTGCACACCTCTCTCGTGCCCAGTATTCCCCTCCCACCCAGGGCAGCGCATCCAGCACGGACAGAAGGACCCTGACTATGATGAGCTGGACCTCTGGCTCCCCGTGACGTCCCTCCATAGATTCGGGGGCCATCAGAGTGACCTTACTCTCTCTTTCAGGTGACAGCCCTTTGACTGTTTGCTGCCACTGGCCACGGACACCTGGGGCCTCTGCTTCTCCCAAGTAAACAGCCCCCATGCTTTCTGCTGTTTGGTGTGACACAGGGTTTGAGTTGGCACCCTCACCTAGATTCTCCTAAAGGTGCTGACTTGTCTAGACTGTTCTTAAAGTGCAGCATCCAGAAATAAATGCAGTGGCCCAGCTGTGGACTAATACCCAGTAAAAGAAATCCACCACCTTTATCATTCCAGCTAGACCACGTCTGTTCGTGTACCCACATCACACAGCCCCTATTTAATGCAATTTATCGGCCAGTCTAATAAAATCATTCAAAGGCAAGGAGCATTCACTCTGTCAGCCAGCGCTGGGTCAGAGAGCATGATGCTGGCAAGCTGCCTTCCAGTTCACATCAACCCACCACTAAGCACAGCCAGGTATGAATTCTCCCTAACCTGGATCCATTTCTAGTTTCTCCTCTTTAGGAAACTGCACCATTTATCTTGGGGGCCAGGCCTCCCCAGTCTCACTGCACATGCCTCAGGGAACACTTGTCCACCTTATAATCAGAAACAGGCACAGGGCTCAGGGACCCTGAGCCCACTGCTCCAGGGATGTCTGGGGCAGGAAAGTGATGGGGGTGTGGCTCTGGGCCCTCCCCTGCTGTGCAGACACAGAGTTCCACCTCGTTTACATTCAGCCTAGCCAACGCAGGGCACATCTCAGAAAGTGAAGTGGAACTCCTAATTAAAAGGTAGCCTTGAGCTGTCAATAAAATTATGCATAAAGGAAATGTTTAGAAACACAGTAGTGACTTCCTGGAGACAGATTTTCACTTGAGAGATATATATTTTTAACTCAAGTGTGGGGGCAAAGACAAAGAAAGTGTGATCTTCACCACTGCCATTCCTCCCCTCCCTGAAGCTTAGAAAACTATCTTCGAGACGCAAAACGTTGCACTGCATTTGAAACTGCTGGCTGAAGGAATGGTGAGCCTCCCCGTTCAGATGGATTTCGAGAAAGCGGCAGGGATGGGCTTCTGCTATTTGTCTGGGGAGGGCGACTCCTCGGCTGCACCCCTGTACTCACTCCATCACCATCACTGCACATCTTGGTACCCAGCCCGGCTGGCAGCTGCGACCACCCTCTCCCCCAGCGCCCTAGGCTTGCCTCATCCTAACGGGTACCATGGACAGCAATGTCCAGGGCTCACGAGCTGACCTGTCTCCTCCACTGCGCTCCGAAGGTCCAGACTTGTTAGCAGCAGCAGTAGTAATGATAACAGCAAAATGTTGAATGTGCAGATAAACGAGTGAACAGATGACAGAATGAATGACACATCTAGTTCGGCGAAGAGTGAAGTAATCCCCGGGGGACCAACCTCTTCCCCGTTATCTGCACGGCGCTCCACGTGCAAAGCTGCAACCTGACGTCTGCGTAACTTCCACCATGCTGCTTCATCTGGGCACACCTTATTTTTGCCTTTGTATTTCTCTCTTTCTCCTCCCGTTACTGACTCCCTCCAACTACCCGTGTCAACGGACGCGCATCTTTTCCTGTGACTGGGCGTCAGTATTTTATTGTTCTATGAAGTGAGAAGTTGGGATCAGAAGACTTGGAGGTTCTTCCTAGGATTCGGGAACAGCCAGTGTCCTCTCTCTTCCCTCCGTCCCTCTCCCTTTGGGAAAGCTGCCTTCTTACCTTCAAAGCTCCCGGCAAACAGGTAAAGCCAGGTGACGGCTGGGATGCAGAGCAGAGTCAGCGAGGCAGCCAGGAATTTCCGTCTCCCTCTGCAGATTCCCAGCATCCTCTCAGAAGTGGCAATCCCTATTCCCAGCGCCGTTTCTCTGCCCGGAGCCTGGAGTCCTCGGCCTCCCTCATAATACTTTCTGCAAGGAAGAGCAAAGGGGAAGGGCTGAGTTCTCAGCACTGTAAATGGATGCAAATTGCGGAAGAGAAATATCCTGCAGATCCTGAAAGCGGTTCGGCTCATCTACAATTTCCTGTTAACCTTCTATCCCAAGAGATGTTGCTGCAGTCTTGTAGTCTACTGAAACTGAGAGCAGAACGTTCTCTACAAAATAAACAAATGGAGGATGATACAAACTATAAGGGACTTCTCTCTCTCTTTCTCTCTCTCTCTTTTTCTCTTTCTGACTCCCACATGGATACACACACACGTTGTACAGTACAGGTGAGTTTTCAAGCCTGGACTAACACACTTATTAAAGGAGCACTTAGTAAGCATCTTGTATGTACCAAACACTAACCAGGTGCTGGGTTTTCAAAAATGACTCGCACAAGGCTTGGCTTTGAAGAGCAGAGTCTAACAAGAAAGACCAGCATAAAATATCCAAAAAAGCTCTGAGACTGTGATGACTGAGTCTTGCACGGACCCCAAGGGAAGAACAAATGAAGTTGCTGACTGATTTGTGTTTGGTCAAGGGGACGGAACAGGTCTGTGTTTCGGGCAGAGAGAACTGTGAAAGGCACGCGGGGCTGGCGGACAACACACTCGAAGGAAAGGAGACCAGAGAGGCCTCAACATCATCGGCAAGAGGCTGCCTCTCCATCACAGTGGAAAACCTCACAGGGACTCTCTTAATAGCTTCCACCTTTTAATATGCAAGAAGATGCCCAGAAAAGCATTGTGCAATGAGAAGATGCAGGGAACGGATAGATGCAGACGGATAACCTAGAACCAGCCTGCAGAGGGACAATCCTTAGACTGCAGAGAACTGGCTGTGACAGATTAAAAGAGGCAGGAGGTCGATACAGATGGAGCAGAGAGCTTGTGATCTGTCACCTGAGTATTTAACCAGGAAGTCACGCGACACACCAGGAAGATTTAAAAACCAACAGACCAGACATTCTCTTCTCCCAGCTCCAAACACAAGTATCACACTGCATGCAGGAGAGAAAAGTCCACAAAGAGCCTCCTTCACAGAGCAGAACCTGCCACCCAGACAGTTAGAAAAGTTGCAGATTCCCAAGGAATGGATGGCCAAGAAAGAGCTGGTTCAGCTGCCCCCTTGCAAAGTCCCATCATCTGTCCTCCCCTCTGCTGTCGCCCTTAAACCCCATGTGACGATGGTCTGGTTGAAGTGTCTCCCTTCCCACCAGTCTTGGCGTTTCCACAAGACAGATGCCTCGCCCCATCCACCTTGCATTGGCTCAGACTTAGCCTACCACCTGTCACCTGCAGGTGCCCGATAATTGTCTGCTGAACAAATAAATAGAATCAGATTCTAACCAAAGGCGACCCTCTCAAGCTTCAGGAATTTGTGTTCAGCAAGTTGCTGGCAGTAAACGCCTCCTGGAGCCAGCCTCAGCTGTCATTGCGAAGCTTCCTTCTGCAGGCGCTCCGACAGGATTCTCTAAGTGGCCCTCTGTGGGACAGACGAAAGATCACAGGGCTGGAGGGTGCAGACTAGAAAGTAACACTGAGAAAGCAAAAGCCCTTTAGACAAAGAATGCTGACTTGAGAAGTGCCCCCAGGGAAGTTTCCCATTCGGGGGCATGGGAAACAAGCCCTACGTGCAAACTTTGCTCGGCCCTGAGCGAGAGAACTACAGAGACGCCAGGGATCTCTTCGGAAGAGGGAGTGATGGGGAAAGAGACTGTGCTGTTAGATCTGGATGCAAATCCAGGTGTGACACTCAACTGGCTGTGACTCTGGCAAGCCCCCCATCTCAGGGGGAGATTCATTTTGTTCAACTATGCAATGAAGCAGTGCCCTCTGTCTGGGAGGGTGGTTTTGAGGCTTAAATGGGAGCACCTGAGAGTAAGTGACTAGCAAAAATGATCAAGCATGTGGCAGAGGTGACTTCCCACCCATCCCCCTCTTTCTCTTCCAAAGAGCAGCCTTACTTCTGTTTTTCTCTCTCTCCACTCCCAGACTCCCCGGCCCCTACAGGGTTTGGTAGAAAATATATCTCAACAAACAGGTCTTGACTGACATGCCAAACGGGTGTTTTAAATCTGAAGGATCTATCCACTCAATTCTCCTTCAGGGGGTACCATTACATTAAAATCACTTTTTAAAAAGTTAATTAATTAATTAATTAATTAATTTGAGGAGTAATTAGGTTTGTTCATTTGTTTTTAATGGAGGGACTGGGACTTGAACCCAGGACCTCGTGCATGCTAAGCACGCACTCTACCACTGAGCTATCCCCTCCCCCATAAAATCACTTTAAAAATATATACATAGCACAGTAAAAGAAAAAAAGAGGACACTAATGAACTCATCTACAAAACAGAAACAGACTTTTTTTTTTAAAACAGTTTACTTAATAATGGTAAAGACAATGAGCAGGAAGTATGTGTCAAACACTTTTCTATGTTTCTTACTTGTTTAATTCTCAAAATAACCTATAAGGCAGGGACTATTTTTCATCCCCATCTTATGGATGACAAAACGAAGGCTACGAAAGATGAATTAACTGGCCAGTGGTTGCACACGCCTATGGCAGAGACACCTCTGGCTCCGCTCTCCTTTAGTAACTGATTCTAACAACTTTGCCAGTGGACATTTTCCTTTTGATGGAACCTAAATCCTTCATATTGAATTTTATGATTATTTGATTATTTTCTTTCCCAGGGTCAAACATATCACCATTGTTTGCTTCCATTAAAAAAAAAAAAGAAAAAGAAAAAAGTTCAATAGACAGAAATAGAATTGGAAAGCTACAGAAGAATTTAGACTTTAGGGGAAAATCGGAATATATATGGAGCTGAACTCAAGTGCATTAATATTTAAATAACACTTTTTAAGACTCTTTGAAACACTTATTTTCCTCCTTTCCTCTCTCCATCTGCAGAAGTTAATTTCAACTGGCACAATTTGTACCAAGTTTTAAAACAGAGTCTAGGATGGTTTGCATTTTATGATAGCGCTGGCATCTGAAATTAAACCCAGCAGGTAAAAAATATTCCTTCATGAATTAGACTTTTAAATGACACCTCTGTGCACTTAAAAAAAAAAAAAAACATTAAAAAAAAAATCTCAATTTATATCAGAAGTTCCTCCAGGAAGTTAATACAGGAATCAACCCGGGAAGAAGAAAGGAAGGAAGAAACCAGAGGTGGACTGGAAATTACATCGCAAGCATGTGCAAATGTTGATGCATTAACCAGGAAAACCAGTCTCTAAACTGTTCCTGCCTCAGGGAAAGGCAGACTGCCTCACCTAGGGTCACCTCTAAATGCCGCTCCCTCAAGTCCAACATCCAATGCCTTGACCAAGCTGCTCAATTTCTCCTCCTAAACATCTACTCCATCTGCCTTAACCAATAAAACTCACATCTATGAAATACACCCTGTGAGCCAGAAAAATGACCATGATCTGTTAAGCCAGAAAAGCAGGATTCAAAGTTGAACATAAAATGTGATCACAAGTATCCTTCAATCCAATGTAATAAATTGTATATAAATGTATAAACACCTAGGTAAACATAGACATGAAAAAGGTATAAGTGTTGAAAGTTATCTCTGGGTATAGGATGTGGGTAATTTCAATAAATGAGTACATATATTTTCCCAAATATTATATGGGGAGTATGCATTGCTTTTATCATTTAAAAATACTTACAAGCTTAAATCACCATGTCTTCTTGTTATATTGCTTGCAATTCAAAACACCTCAGCGCAGACAGTGTCGTATATACGTGTTAGTTTCAGTTTACAGCACTAGGTGCAGTGAGTTAACATCTATTTGTAGGATCCTAATTGGGAATATATCCTCCAGGCATGGCTGGTTATCATTTGAACGATGCCTGTCAGAGGCCCACATTGCAAACACTGCTGTGTTCCAGCCATCTCTGATCAACACCCAAGGCTATCTTTTAATTAGCATCATGAGTGCTAGAAATGATTTTTCATGGGTGTTCAAGATGTGTGAAGCGTCCACAAACACTGCACATGAAGAGGGAATAAAAATCTAAATAGCCTCCAAAAATAAAATTAAAAAAAGTCCAAGGAACCCAAAGGCTGAAACCCATCAGAATCACTTAGGATCCCAAACTGAGCCTACGGGTTTGCAACAGATTTTGGACCACCAATTTTTCCATCTAGAAGATCAACTGAATCCTGTCAGTCACACATTGTCACCTCTGTATTAAGCGGTCAAAGAGCTTATAATACAGACCCTACAACAGACAGACCCTCTATCGGTCACTATTTGTATTACTGTACGTAGCATTACATCCCCACCTCATGGCTAGACTCAAGCCATCCTCTTCAATACCCCCCAACCATCCTGCAATGTCTTTCCTTCCACGCTGGACCTCAGGAGGAACTTCAGGCCATGGCTGCTTCTGCGGGACCTCTCTGGCAAGTCCAGACCCAGAAGCACTCCATCCATCCCTTGGATCTGAACTCCAGCAGGTGTCAACAGCACATTCCTGGTGACTTACTGGTTTTCGAATCATTTCCGGTGCCTTCATCTCTCCTCATCAGACCAAAATCCTAAGGGCAAAGGATGCAGGTCTTCCACTAGCATCTAAGATGAAGGTTTACACTTAGCCATCTCAACCTAGAGTGTGGTGCCTGGACCAGAGGCCACAGCAGTGGCAGCTGAATTCTTGGCAGAAATGCAGAATCTCAGGTCCTTACCCCGGCCCCACTGAATCAGAATCTGCATTTTAACAAGATCCTAGCTGATTCGCTTGTGCGTGACTGTTTGAGAGGCTGTACTGAAGTATTTAGTAAATAACTGGTTAACACCCAAAGCTGGCCTCCCACCCCTCCTACCTGCCCCCTCACCCTACCCTGCACGACAAGCCAGTGCACTGGGGGCACCATTCACGCCCTGGATTTCTTCAATGGCATATTTACTACAGTTCTCTGGAAGATGGACACAGAGTCTCTAGAAGGAAAATTGCCTTTTTCTAATTAAACAGAAGCATCTTATGGACTGGAGGTGGCTCTGACGACTCACCCCGACCTCTGTCAAAAACACTCGCATGTGTGAATAATGGTTAAACAGCACCGGATCCACAGAGACATCACTAAATCCATCTTACGAAAGAAAACTGAAACTAAGAGAGGCTAGGGAGATTGATTTGGTTGTTGGAAACCCTGAGACTCAGATCCTAGTATTTTCTGGAATAAAACAAAAACAAGACAGAAAATCAGTTCTTTGCTACCGGACAGACGACTGAGAACCAGCCTGTATCTCCCCAGTCAGAGCAGACACCTCAAGGGCAGGCACCTCGTCCATTCTGGCCACTGCTGTTCTGTTTGTTACTAGCACAACAAGGTAGATGAAGGACGCCTTCCACAGTATCTGGCATACGAAGAGGTGATCAATAAAAATGCACCGAGAGGATCAATGACTGAGTCCAGCAGTCTCCCTGGATGCTCATTATCATTCAAGCTACCCCCTCACACAAGCTCCAGCCTGCTCCTTCCTCTCCAGCCCAAGGATGGAATCCCAGGGAACTTCCACTCTGCGACCAACAAATTTCTCTTTATCCTCAGCTTCCTCTTGCTTCATTCTACCTCCAGCTCCTAAGAGAAAGCACAGCCATCCCCTGGACCACTGCTTTCCCAAAGGAAAAGCCTGTCCCCTACTCTCAAGGCATGGGTCTCTGTTCTCCTGGACTCCAGTTGTCACTACCAAAGCTTTCCGCCCTCCCCCACGGAAGACCACGGTTCCTCTGGGACTCCCCGGGTTCTCCCTGTCCTCATCAGTCATGCCGCAAGTCCTGGTCACACCTCTCATTCTTGAAGACGTTTGCTCTCACCACACCTCCATCCACCTCTCCACCTTAATTCCATGATGAAAATGGCCAATTCAAAATACCTGCCAGGTCCACATGCCAGCATGAACCCCAGGATCTCAAATGTCAGCATCAGTCCCCTCTTCTCGCCTTCCCAGGCCGCCATCACACAAATTCTTCACTGTCATGAACCCCAACCCACCGGCTGTCTTCATCAGTATTCATCCAGGTCCAGATCCTCTTTCTGTTTTCTCTTATTTGGCTCAGATGTCATGGTTCATTATTGTAACGTCCCTCTGCAAGCACTCACATCTCCCCGGCCCTCCTTCTCTCCAACTGCACTAGCCTGGAAAAATCTGATGCTTCAGATGTTCACAACCATACCTGTGATCCATGGTTTCACTTGGGAAGCTAAATGTCAGGGTGTGAAAGCACGCTCTCAGGCAGGCAGATTTGTCCCCTTTACTCATTTCTGAAGTCAAATGGGTGGCCAACTGCTCCGAAATTCTACTACTCTTTCTCTGGAAAACTCACTCTCCTATCCTCTGAGATATTTATTTCGTACGTTCCTGTTTTCCTCAAACCTCTTCTTTTCAGAACAGTCAGTTCCGGGAGTGTTCCAGGATTCAGTGGGGAACCCATCTTTGTTCCTCCACTGAGGGCAGATCCCACATCTCAATGGTTTATAAAACCATCTCTAGGCTGATGACTCCCACACTTGTATCTCTAGCCCCGGCCTCCCCTCTGACCTTGGGATTCACCCATACAACGACCTTCCTCTGCTGCATATGCCTCACACCTCAACTCCGCTTTCGCCTTCCAAACCCGTCCCTCCCTAGATCTGCCCCACCGCCACAGAGGGCAACATCACCCACCCCACTGCCCCGGCCAGACACTTGGGAGCCCTCTTGTCAAACTCATACACCCTCCAATCCCGCCATTTTTACCTTTAAACCCTGTATTTTCTCCCCAGTATGGAGGTTCCCTAAAAAACTAAAAATAGAATTGCCATATGATCCAGCAATCCCACTCCTGGGTGTATATCCAGAGAAAACTATAATTGAAAACAATTCAGCGGGGAGGGTATAGCTCAAGTGGTAAAGTCCATGCTCAGCATGCATGAGGTCCTGGGTTCAATCCCCCGTACCGCCATCAAAACAAACAAACATACAAACATACTTACCTCCCCTAAAACAAAACAAAAAATAGATAAATGTACATATAAAATGAATTTTAAAAAAACCAAAATGATTCATGTACCCCAATGTTCACAGCAGCACTATTTCCAATAGCCAAGACATGGAAGCAACCTAAACGTCCATTGACAGATGACTGGATAAAGAAGGTGTGTGTGTGTGTGTGTGTGTGTGTGTGTGTGTGTGTGTGTATATATATATATATATATATATATTACACAGCCCTAAAAAAGAATGAAATAGTGCCATTTGCAGCAACATGAATGGACCTAGAGATTATCATACTAAGTGAAGTAAGTCAGATAAAAAAAGAAAAGTACCATACAATATCACTCACATGTGGAATCCAAAAAAAAAGAAGACACTAATGAACATATCTATAAAACAGAAACAGACTCATAGACATAGTAAATAAACTTATGGTTACCAGGGGGAAGGGGGTGGGAAGGGATAAATTAGGAGTTCAAAATTTGCAAATACTAACTGCTACATATAAAATAGATACAAAAACAAATTTCTTCCATACATAGCACAGGGAACTATATTCAATATCTTATAGTAACCTATAATGGAGAAGAATCTGAAAAAGAATAGATTTATATATAATATATATATGACCATATATATACATATAAAACTGAATCACTTTGCTGTACAACTGAAACTAACACATTGTAAATCAACTATACCCCAATTAAAAAAAATAAAATATATATTCTCTCCAATAATACATCCATTTCTCTCTAGTTTTCCTGCCACTTTATGAATCGAAGCCTCATCTCACATGTGTCCCTGCTACAGCAGCCAGCCCTCTCAGATCACACCTGAAATCATTCAACGTTTTCCCCCAGCTCTCAAATCCTAAGCTCTTTGCCGTGCCTCCAAGGACCTGCTTGGCTTGACTTTTAACTCCCTAGGGCTGCATCTCTGGCCACTCTCCCTTTAATTCTCCTCTATACCAGCCACATTCACTTCTGGTATGTGCCCCAGGGTCTTTGCACGTGTGCTCCCTCTGCCTGGAATGCTTCTCGCTCTGCTCTTTGCTGGACTGAGTCCTTCTCACTCTTCAATTCTAGGTTTTAAAAGCTGTCAACTCAGAGAGGTCTTCTCAGACACTCCCCTGCCTAAGCATTGCCCCCCCACACCTCTTCATTTGATCTATTACCACACCCTGGGTGTTTTTTTTACAGGACTCATCCAGTTTTGGAATTACACAATTATCTGACTACTCATTTAATGGCTGCCTCACCCACTAGATTTTAATCTCCACTTGGGCAAAATCCATGACTGCTTTATATTCAGACACAGAGGAGGCTTCCCTTGAATGGATGGATGAACAAAGGAATGGATGAAGGTACTGGGAGAACCTCAGTGAGCAGGCGCCTTGCTGTCGCTCTAGTGTTCTTCCAGAAGCCCTTTGAAACAGGAGCCTGCCAACCAGCTGTCTGACTGGGCACCACCTGTAATATGAGAACCAGAATCCGCACAGCATCTCAAGTAGGTCCCTGAGGCAACAGTGTGTCCCTTAGAGACCCTTCGTGAGGTCTGAGGTCTCTGCTGCAAGGCTGACTTTGGCAACTTTGTCTCCCTTCTCTGCCCCAGGAGGAAGAGAACACATGAGGCATCGGGCCTCTCCCTCTGGGCCTGGAGCATCCCTCCTGAAGGCCTGTCCTGGAGTCACTTCCTCCCTTCATCTCCTCTCTGCACATCAGGCCCCAAAACACCATCCCTATTGGCCTGTCCAACTGGCACTCCCCATCTCCTTCTTCACCTGGATAATGGCACCTGGCCTCAGAGGCACTGTTTAAAAACTGATCATGTGAACTACAGGAGTAAGAACCACATGCAATGTGCTTTGAAACAAACACTGACAACGTGGAGGTCACAGTGTTTTGAGGACTTGAAGGGTCCCTCCCAGACAACTTACTTTGTCTTGATCCCACTGTGAGCTCCAATTCTCCTGCTGTAGGGAAACATGTCCTTTTGCCCTCAGAACCACTGTGATGCCCCAGATCAAGGACAGAGGCCCCCCCTAGGGTCTCGGACCCAGTCTTCAACCACCCATCTTCCCCAAACTCCGCAGTCAAGACACACTACCTGTGGCCGGCCTAAGACTTTTGCCCATTTTATTTCTAATTATGTTAAAAAACAAACCCCCAGGCACAGCCAGCATTGCATGCGGGCCTCACAGCATTTACAGAGGACAGGGAGCTCTGCACGTTGGCTGGAGGATCTCAGAAAGTCATTCAATACCCCGGAGGCTCCCATCTCTTTTCACGAAGGCCCGTGGCAATATCAAGCACTTAGGGTTGTTGCAAGGATCGGGGGAGAGCAAATGAAACCCAAAATATGATTACACAGCAAGGTGAGATGCTACAGTAGTATTAATGACATTAAAACGAATTAGTTGAATGTTAGCTGCTTGACGGATCAAATTCTCAGGACAGCAGACGCTACTACCTCCTTGCTACGACATTCACAAAGCGTGGGGAAGGGTGTCGTAGTCCACTGGGGTTCCTCTAGCAAACATACCATAGAACGGGTGGCTTAGACCACAAACATTTATTTCTCACAGTTCTGGAGGCTGGGAAGCCCTCGATCAAGGCGCTGGTAGATTCCAAGTCTGGTGAGGCCCCTGCTTCCTGGTTCATAGAAAGCCACCTTCTCCTTGTGTCCTCACGTGGCAGAGAAGTTGGGGGAGCTCTGCAAGGTTTCTTCCATAAGGGCACTAATCCCATTCACGGGGGTCCCACCCTTATGACCTAATCACCTCCCAGAGGCCCCACCTCCTCATACCGTCATGCTGGGGGTCAGGAGTCAACATACAGATTTTAGAGGGGCACAGACATTCAGCCCACACAACAGGGGAGAGGGAACTAACAATTACGTGCCATGGCGCTGCCTCAAAGTGGTGCAAATCGGTGAAGGAAGTACTGCAAAAAGGAAAGAATATTCTAACATCTACCAGCGGGAAAAACTAAACTGGGCTGAGCGCATCTCTCAAGACGTTACTGCTCTTTATAAAGGGATGGCCTCTGTTCTTTAAAAAAGGGGTTGCCCCACCAAACGAATTATATTTCAACACTCAGCACCAGGAAATGATTCTCCCATGAAGAATCAATATGCTTCCCTGCAAAAGACCATAGCCACTCTTACAAAACTCCTCCTGTTTTCTACCGCTACCTTTAAAAAGGTAAAAAGAAACAGAAATTCATTTTAAGAATGTGTTTTATTTAACTTGGCATGTCTAAAATCTGAGCATTTGAACACGTACCCAACACAAAACATCAATGAGGTATTTTACACTCTTTTTCTCATTCTAAGCCTTCAAAATCCAGTGCGCCGTATGTTAATAATATATATTCATTGGAACTAGCCACACTTCAAGAGGGCAAGAGCCATGGTGTCAGGCAGTTCAAGTTTAAATACCTTGTTTAGGGAAGTAAGTTTGGCTATGGACTTGAGAATGGACTGGAGGCAGAGAGCCCTCGTGGCTTTGTAGGAAGACAGGCTGGACACACAGCAGCCCCAGCTGGCGGCGGCAGAACCAGAGAGGATGTGGGCGCGCTCAGGAAAGAGGGAGACGTTCCCTAGGCAACTACGATACCAGCCACCATACTGATGCTTCCATGTGGCCGTAAAAAGTCAGTCTTTACAACCAACCTGGGAAAAGTCCACTTCGCAGATGAGGGCACCCGGGCTCAGAAGGTTAGGTAACTCAGGGGACACAGCTGGGAAGAGGTGCACTGGATTAACCCCAAGACCTCTGACTTCAGATCCAGTGTGCTCTCCTCAGTGTGGCATTCAAGGCCCCCGAGATCTGAGTCCTGCCAACCTAGTCCCTCCAGTCCCACCCAAGTCCAATCTCTCAGGGCAGGACCACCGCATGAATGAGGGGTACCATGTCCTTCACACTTCCCTGCCTTTCCGCCTGCTGCCTCCTCTTCCTACCGGACTAACTCCTGATGATCTACACAGTAAGCCTAAAACAGAGGCTCTCTATTGGGGATGATTTTGCCCCTTGCCCGGAGACATTTGGCAATGTCTAGAGCCATTTTTGACGGTTGAGACTGGAGACAATGGGGGTACTACTAGTGTCTAGTGGGTAAAGGTCAGGGACGCTGCTAAACAGCTTACCAGGCAGCACAGGACATCCCCCAGACAATTATCAAGCCCAAATGACAACAGGGCTGAGGCTGAGAAACTGTAGTCTAAGGCACCACCTCTCCAGGGGGGACCCATCCCTCATTCAAGAGCTCAGAGCATCCTTCCATGGGACACATGACCATGGAAGAATTACAAATTCACCACAGTCATCTCCTCCTTCGAAGGCATCTCCCTTGGCCAGGGGAAGCGGAGTGCGCTCAGCTGCCTCCCAGGTACTTTTCCTCATCTCCACCCCTTCCATTACACCATGCACCCTGGATTCTGCTTTTTAAGGGCAAGGACTCACGTTTAATGGGACATCAGTAGGTGGGCAGTGTAAATATCACTTCTAGCACAGAGCGCTCTCTGGGGTGACACAGGTGGAGGAGCAAAAAGGGGAAAAAAGAATCGCAAAGCAATCAAAAATTTCCACTTACAACATTAACCTCTTTGAACAATGCATTGCCAAACCGATCTTTAATGCAAATCAGTCTTTCCAGAGGATACACACTTTTCCTGGGGTCAGACTGCCACTCCGGGAAGGCTGATTTTTGTGTTTTTCTTCTGAATGTTAAATCAGCACTTAATCACATCCACGAGGCTACCCGTGATGCCACCCATCGGACTGTTTTGGTCTGCGTTCTTTTGATTTCCATGCTGGAAAGGGGATGATTCAGGCAGGCCTGGCTCCCATTTTCATTCTGCTTAAGCAAACACTCATAAGCAAGTAACAAGGGCCAATAATGCAAAACGCACTCCAGTCCTCCCGACTGGTGGGGGATTACGTGTCTAACTTGCAGAGTCTGTTTTTCCCTCGCGTTCAGAGGCCTATGGAGATTTTATGCAAATATCTCTTGTGGCAAATGAAAATGAAGGCAGTGATTTCTTTACCTTTTCTCTACTCTTCGCCACTCATCGATTCCACGCAGGCCGCGTTCACTGGGCGAACATGCTCCATTCCAGGCCTGGGGCGTGGGGAGAGGGATACAGAGGTGGAGATGACAGGGTCCCCACCCTTGAGAAGCCCTATGAGAACGCAGAGGAAAGACACAGAGCCCATGAATGTGAATGCAAGACAGGACCAGGGGAGGCAGGGTTCCCAGGAGAAAAAAAATCGGATCTTAGCCAAAGAGGATGCTGTGATGTCAAAAGGCTGGCGAGGAAAGAGCCGTCATTCCTGGCAGAGGGGACCACCAGGAAAAAGGAAAGGGCATGTCTGAAATGGGGATGGCAGCCAACCACTCCTTCCAGAGGACGGTGCCCAGAGCCATCACATGACAAGGCTGACGGGTGGAGGGAACAGGACTTGGACGGCCTTGGACACTAAGTGAAGAACGCAAACTTCATCCTACAGCTCCCGGGGAGCTACTGAAGATTCCTGAGCAGGAATGACAGCATCCGTACTTAAGGAAACTAACAACTCCACAAACAGTGTGAGGACCAGGTTGGTGGAGGAGAAGGTGCTGCCCAGAGGTCAAGTGGATGCCTGGGAGCCATGGCAATAGACAAGTTCTTAATTTGGGGACATTTCTGTTAATGAATTGCTGATCTGGTCCATATATGGGTCCAGTGAACTGAATGGATCCCCCAAAATTCATATAATGAAACCCTAACCCCTAATATGATGAGATTAGGAGGTGGGGGTCTTTGGGAGTAGTCAGGTCATGAGGGTGGAGACCCCATGAATGGGTTTATACGTCGGGTCCAAATTTTTCCTTTTAAAAGGTTACCAGTCAGACTGAATTAGAACCCACTCTAATCCAGTGATCATTTCCTAACTAATGACATCTGCAATGACCCTATTTCCAGATAAGAATATATCCTGAGATCCTGGGGGCTGAAATTTCAGCATATGAATTTTTTCAGGGGACACAATCCATTCCCTAACAGTTACCTTCACCATCACACAAAAGTCAAGAAAAGAAACCACCACAAGGCAGAGTCAGGAAGAGGTATTTTAGTTCGACGGGGTCAGAGATACCCCGTTCTCGGAGGCCACGGGTCAAAGAGCACAGAACTGTCTCCAGGCAACCGGAGGATGGACAGGCTGGCCTGAACTCTACCAGAGGTCTCAACACTCTAAATGGTGTGAGACAAAGAGCCTGAAACCAAGCTGCAGAACATCTCGTTCCAGCAACGTACTCCGGGACCCACCTGAACACTCACTCTGTCTGGGCCTCGGGAGCCAGCAAAAATAATGACAGGCTCCGTGACTGATCTCTGACACCCAGAACACAGCATCTGCCTATCAGTCCCGAAATCCATCGGGGATTTAATTCCCTCTTCTGCAGGGCTGCAGGACCATTCATGGCGTCTAACAATCTCTCCCTTGTCTAGCTCCAGGTAAGAACTTTCAGCTAACGTTCCTGCCACCTTCAAATGAAATCAGATTCAATCGCAGACATCCAGGCTTCTATAAAAAAAAAAAATCCAATTGCTCCAATATATCTCACTCACACAACGCGTTAGACAGATGCAGCACGCAAAGTAAACAGCCTAGTTAAGAAGTGCTAGTTCATTAGTTGTGGGGCTGTCAGGAGAACCCAATAGCTGTGATAACACACAAAGCTGTCCCCGTCTTAGAAGGCAAGCTAAATGCTTTCCATTTTTATCACCCAATTCATAACCTTGCTGTCTGGCTTTAAGAATCAATAGCCTGGTGGTTTTGGTATCCGACACATTTGTCTTAGTTCGGACGTTTTTCATTTCCCTCGCCACTTGAAGGGAGCGGGGTAAGGCGAATTGTTCCTCTCGTGGTATTTGTTTTTCCAAATCTATAATTTCACACTGACGTGTTCCACAAACCAGTGAAGGCAAAGAGGGAAAGAGAGCAGATATCAGAGGCCTCATCCCAAGATCAAGGAAGCTTCCAACTGGGATCATTTGGGATGACTCATTTAACAAGTTTGCACGGGCAAAAGACAACTGGTCTACCCAGGGTGACCCATCATTGCCTTAGCAAAGAATTTTTATCTCGTACTTACTATGTGCCAAACCCTCTGCTAAACAATTTATGTGAATTGTCTCATCTGTTCTCAGAAGTACCTGAGAAAAATGCTACTATTTTATTAACGCACAATTAGATATATATAATATATTTAGTTATTTTTATATTTATTAGCGTACTGACACTGAAAAAAAAGAAGGCAATTCCAGCTTTATGGATAAGAGAAAGAAACTTAAAGAATAAGCATATTTAAGGCAAATCAACATATACATCCATGGACTCAAAATAACTGGGTGTAAGCCTAAAAGAGAAGTTGGGGAGGGAGCAGGGAGCAGTTCTTGAATCCAATACAAATTATCTGAATAAGGAAAGTGGGGCTCAGACAAGGGAATGACACGTCCAAAGTCATCCAGAGAGTAAAGGACAGAATTAAGTCTAGATTCTGAATTCTCATTCTCCTGATCTGCTGTTTCAGTTTTATTATCATCATCATCACCATCATCATCATCAAGTCAACACGTAATTTTTTAAAATGTCTAAAGGACCAAAATGTAGAAAGACTCGTGATTTGGAGGCCTTCAAGATGGAAGAGAGAGAAAAATCCTTCAAGAACCTCCCAGTCCAAATCCACAGAAACAGAAAGTGTTTCCCCATGTCCTCAAGATCATATAAGGAGTCCAATGCCTGTCTTCTAAGTCTCCTATCAGAGCACTCGGCAAAATCTATTTTAGTTAGTTGGGTCTGGATTTCCCTCATCAGAGAGTGAGTCCCTTTGAACAGAGACTATGTTTTTTTCAGGAAAAGAACAATTTTGGAAGAGACATTTGAGATTTATCAGAAGGCAGACTGGAGCCGGGGGATGGGAAAAGAGAAAGAAGGCTGAGAAATGAGTGTTTCCATGAAAGGCAGAAGAGTTGTCTGCTAGTCTGTACTCTAGGCAGAAGAGTTGTAACTGTCTGTTAATTTAATCAGACAAATATCCACCGCAGCCTACTGTGTGTGACCAATCTAGCTGGCAGGAGGGAACACGATCTTAAAACAAGACGAGCAATGTTAGTGCCACTGCATGATTCTGACAATCTTGTGTACAGGAGGCTCGAAAGTGCCAGGTGGCTACTGATCACCAGGCTCTGCTGGAAGAAGGGGCATGGCGGGGGGGGGGGGGGGGGAGAACGGGAGTCTTTTTTCATTAGTGGATGACAAAGAGGACCTATGTACTCAAAGGGAACTTTAAGTGAGCAAAACCAATCAGTGCTGAGCCACCTTTCACTTTCTTCCTCCTTTCTTCTCCTTTTGTGCATGACGAGTCAGGACAACCTCCAACCCATCCTTTGGGGACCACCTCTTTAGTGACGCTGACCCAGACTCCTTTGAGAGACCCCCTCCAAAGAAAACCTCTTTAATTAGAATGCTTTTTCTCTTTTGTTTAACAATTGCAACCATTGTTTTTATTGCTAATGAATAAAGCAATAATGTTGCTAGTAGGGCTAGTACTATTTTCTCTATCAGATCCCGAGCAGCCTCTTTGTGCCAAGCACTGTATTTTAAACGCTGTCCATGTGGTGTCTGACGGAAATCCAACCCAGCAAATTAGGTGGTACAATCCCCATTTTACAGAAGAGCAAACCGAGCAATTTGCCCAACATCGCACAACCGCTGAGCGATGCAACAAGAATGGAAACTCAGCCATCAGACTCCAGAACATCTGTGTTCCACCACACGTCCTGCTTGTAGAGAGGGACCCCGGGCGGTTAACTAAAGCATTTCTGAATGCTCCTCCCAATTTGTGGGAACAGAAGTTGAAGGTAAAGATCTCCCATGTCCTAATTTGCTTTTTAAACCACTGCAGAGTTTAGGAATGCCAATACAAAATCATACAACGTGCTGAAAAGTTACAATGAAAGTGACTTTCTAAACCTCAAAGACGTCTGTCTGCTTTCAGGAGATAGTTGCAGGTACTAATAAGACAAAGTGAATATAATATTTACATGTAGATATAAATTAAAAAATACATACACACAGAATCAGGCACACAGATGCATATATAGTTTATATTCACATAGTGACATATACACTATATACAGTATCCAACATATAAACATGATGTATATACATGCATATACATCATTTTACTTAACTTTACTATCCATTTTCTGAACTACGAAATTGAGTTCCAGAGGTAATAACTCAATAAAGTCACTGGATGAGTAACTGGTCAAACCAGATCTCACACACTTTCTAGCATTCTTTCTAGCACACCTCACCCATTAATTCTGGAAGGGCTGCTGTGTTCACGGTCCACCAGGCTGACAATGAACACAACAGAAGGAGCTAAAACGTGAAGAAAATCCAGTGTGTTTCTATAAACCTCTGAGAAGTTTAAAAAGGAAAAAAAAAAAAAAAGCCTCTAAAACCCACACATTCTGTTCATGCAGCCAGTTGAGGAAGAAAAAAAAGAATACACACCCCAATTTATTCTTGTTTACAAATACTTTTAAGCTGTTTGTCAAACAAAATGAGTTTTTCTGCCAGATGAGATCCCAATTTTCTAAGTTCATTAGTGGCTGATGAACAGAAAGGGTCACCCTGATGATCTGATAATTTGGCCCTGACTCTTGTCAAAGCGATTAAAAAAAAAAAAAATCCAAGCTGTCAGGAGGAAAAGGAAATGCTATTTGATCCAATTTGTGCACTATTTCCATACAAACAAGGAGGAGATATTTACAGGCATGCTGTATTAAGTCTCCACCAGGGCAGGACGGCAAAAGAAATAAAAGAAAGGAAAGAGGCAGAGAATGTTTAAAAGGCTCCGAGTTGGAAGCCACAGGCAGCCCTAAATTGCCTGGAGGCCAACTCTTCCTCTTTCCTCTTTTTTTTTTTAAATCCTTTAGGTAGAAAAAACATGCTTTTGAATGATAAAACTCAGGATCACTAGGAAATGAGGAATTCCTTAAGAAGCCTGCCATTTCTGGCGTTAAGTAGCGTGCGCTATGCAGACTCTGGGAAGATGAAGAAGGTGGCTTTCCAAATTCTTACCAAGTTCTAATATGGCCCTTGGTAGGAAGGATAACTCTATTTTTTAACTATTACATTCATTGTGTCATGTAAAGGAACACCAAGGTTCTTATTCAACTGGAATAATAAAGTACTCCCCATGTATGTCTCTCCCAATTGCCCCATCATGAGTTATCAAGGTAAGATTCAATATTGCTACTCCACAGCCAAAGGGCACTTCTCTTTTGAGGAGCAAGTCACATTCAGTCGCAGTTACAGCCCTTGGAATTTCATTTCAGACTTTGCAGAGCTAGGAGAGGTCACCTAGGAAAAGATGGATTCTTTTTTTTCCAGGAACTGGGAAATGGTAGGAAATATTCTGACCTTATACAAAGGCACCAGGGAGGGAGGCTGGAGCCCCAGCTCGCTCCTGACTCCCTCCCGAGGGTCTCAGAGCATCCTCTTCCTTCCAGATTCTCCTCTCCTTTACCCCTTAAACTCCCCGCTGGTCGCAATTCCATAAGCTCAGGGAATACCACTCCTTTCTCACATTTACCATCTTTACAAAATACACTTACTTGCAGAGTCATTTTATTTCTTTACTTTCTTCCCCTTCTAGAGTGTAAGTTCCAACAGGGCAGGGTCTTGGTTCTTTCTAAGTAAAGTAAGTAACACACTTTACTTTCAAATAATGGCTGATAATATTTTTCACCCAGTTTTAAACAGGAACTACAGAACACCTTAGAAACACCTTGACTTACCAGTTAACCAGAACCTCTGTGAAAGCACTGGTGAGGCCAACTTCAGTGCATGAGGACCATGAGGCATTCTGGTGACTTAAATCCAAGAGGTGATGTTTTCATCCTTAGCAGGAAGTAAGGGCAGGTGGAAATTGATCAGGACATTTTTTTTTTTCCCTGTGTTATTCTTAAAAACAACTCTTCATGGTGAAGTCTCAATATTCTTTCAAAATTTCTTTTAATTTCTAGAATTTCAGACTTCCCCACTTGACAACATATGTAAAATAATGGACATTTCAAAACCAAATACAATCAATTTTATGATTGACCTTTGGAATATCCTTCCTCCAAATTATCCATCAGGTGTCAACTCCTAACCCTCATGGGACTTCCAGACCCTGACTCAGTTGTCACCTCTTTGATGAAGCCTTCCCCATCAGGCTGACCTCAGTTCCAGCAGAGTGAGAAAATCAAGCATTCAATTCAGGTTTTGAAAATCTGCACATTTTAGTTCAAAAGGACTTGGTAAGAAGGTTTCTTCCTCCCCTTTCAACTCTCAATATGGCGCTAGTATATCCTTACTGCCCTCCAACTCTCAACAAGGGGAACTGAGAATTCATACCACACGCTTCTGGCTGGCAGCAGCACCTGGCCAGACTGTAACCCAGAGAGGATGGCTGGTCTGGTCATCTGCTACTCAGGGAGAGTGGTATCGGTTTCTTAAATTACCATAATGTATTTACATAAACAATGAGGTTTTCAGAAGGTGTGGCCAAACACTGAACAGCAAGGTCGGAATGACAAGAGTTTACAAAGCCCTGCCCCACTGTAAACTTCTTGAGGGCAGAGATGGAGGGTCCAGCTGGTTCTCAGCCGTGTTCGTGTACGTGACCGAGCACTCGGAACAAAGCAACCACTCAATAACTATTTGTAGAGGGAACCTGAGACTCAGGGACACACGCTGAATCGTGCTAGAGACAGCAGGAATGTAAACCACGTCTTCTTACTCCAAGCCCAAAATGTTTTCAGCTTTGGAACTCTCTACCAAACGGCTTCAAAAGCCAATAAATATTTGTTAAGTGAATAAAGAGAAAACTAAGTAGTTCTTTACCTTGAGGCATTCATAACTCATCAGAAATACTTAGAACTCATACCACCCGGGGACTGCCATTTATCTTTCTGCCTTCAAAGAGACGATGAAAGACCAGGCTGTACCTCTGTGCAAGGTGACCAAAGTTGAGGTTTACCTTGACCATGACAAAGACTGAGAAAGCCCGCATGCACAGGATGCACCAATCTGACATGCCACCTAAATTCAGCAAAATATAAGATAAAATTGATGGGTATTCCCAAAAGCTGGTTTGCATCTTTTTTGCACAGCAATACCTATCCAGAATATTTATTTAGATGACTTCCAAAAAAAAAGTAACAGCTAGGGGAGAAAGGAAAACAGCCCACGTCTGGTAACAGATACTAGCCTTTTCCAGATTTAAAGGAGGAAGGAGATCACGTCTCTGCTCCTGCCTGGCATCCGTACTGCCTCCTGCAACTGAGCAGAAAGAACCCTCCAAACCAGGGAACAGCAGCTCCCAACAGCTCCCCCATATTTATTTAAATCAGGACTCAAGTTTCGTTTTATTACAATTCCACTGCGGGAATGGAAGCCTGCACTGCCCAACTCCCACCTGTAAATCTGAAACCCAGCGCAGGCTGTGAGTGTGAAGTAACGAACTCCTCTCCTCCCTGAAGGGTTTTCCTTCCAGAATACGGATGGCTGCTGTCAGTTTCAGAGTCCGTCCTTCCTGCCACACCGAGAATACAGGGAAACTTCTCCCTGCATAGAACTTCCCCCAGCTCATCTTCTAATCTGCCTGGCAGGTTTGCATACTTCCTTATCTCTGCAGACCTCTGCTTATTTAAATGAAGCAAGCCCCCTTTACCCTCCAAACTCTCTTTTTATTGCTTCTCTGTTATAATCAGAAAAGAAGGGTAGGGTGAGACTGTTTAGCTTTTATGCAAATAAATCTAAAAACAAAGAAAAACTAATAAAAATGGAATTGATAAAGGCAGCTTCTCTTTTGCTTTCTGTTTTTTTGTGGGTTTTTGTTGTTGTTGTTGTTGATTTTGGTTTCCAAGTTTTCACTAGGGCCTCTTTCTCTCACAACTGCAGGGAAAATAAAGAACAATCCAGGCTCAGATATGGTAAGGCTGCGAGCAGGAAGATTAAGTTTACGCTTGATGTGATGGTCTCCCTCCTAAACTCACAAATCCACAAGCTTCCCAGGACCTGCGTTCAGGTCCACGAAGTGTGTGTCTGGGCCCCATGGGTAGAATTTGTGAATCATATGCAAAGGCTGAAGGATGCTGTGGAGCTGTCTTTTCCCAGATACTGGACCACAAAAGATGATGTCTGTCTCTGGTGGGAAAGAAGGAGGGAGGAGGAGGAGGGAGGGGCCAAAAGCCCTGGCATCATGCAAGCACCAGCAGTCCCAGCAGGGCCTTGAGGACTCGGGCTGGAGTGTGAGGCATCTGCCTAGAGACCAAGTTTTTTCAGTCAAAACTGCTCTTGGGAGGAGCCCAGAAGCAGCGAATCTCACAGGAACCAGGTGGCTGTCATAGCTGATCGCCTCGGCTCTGCGGGCAGAGACTTCAAACCCAACTCACCCCTTCCTGCCGTGTCGCCTTGGGCAGTCACACAAATTCCCTAAATGCAGTTTCCTCATCTGCGCAGCAGCCAGACTCAATCACCCCAAGTGGGAGGGGCACTCTCGGGAGTGGAAGGAAGCCCATGAGGCCAAAATACCAGAGGGTGGTTGACATATGACCATATAAGGAGTGTTTGCCTCAGTCTTTACCAAGGAATAGGACTCAGTGAATGGTTGTAGTAATTGTGGGTCCTGTTTTAAGAGAACTGATCTTTTTTTTAATTGAAGTATAGTTTATATACAATGTTGTGTTTGTTTCTGGTGTACAGCAAACTTATTCAGTTATACATACATATACATATTTTTTTTCATATTCTTTTCTGTTATGGTTTATTGCAGGATGTTGAGTATAGTTCCCTGTGTTATATAGTAGGACCTTGTGGTTTATCTATTTTATACACAGTAATTTGTATCTGCTAATCCCAAACTCCTAACTTATGCCTCCCTGCTTCCCCTTTGGTAACCATAAGTTTGTTTTCCATGTCTGTGAGTGTTTCTGTTTCATAAATAAGTTCATTTGCATTCATATTTTGGACTCCACATGTAAGCGATACCATATGGTACTTGTCTTTCTCTTTCTGATTTACTTCACTTAGTATGACAACCTCCAGGTCCATCCATGTTACTGCAAATGGCATTATTTCATTTTTTCATGGCTGAGTACTATTCCTTGTTTATGTCTATCACAACTTCTTTATCCATTCATGTGTCAGTGGACATTTAGGTTGCTTCTATGTCTTGGCTATTGTAAATAGTGCTGCTACGAACACCAGGGTGCATGTATCATTTCGAATTAGAGTTTTCTCCAGTTATATGCCCAGCAGTGGGCTTGCTGGATCCTATGGTAACTCTATATTTAGTTGTTTAAGGGACTTCCATACTGTTTTCCATAGTGAAAACACCAACTGACATTCCCACCAACAGTGTAGGAGATAAGAGAACTGATCTTTAAAGAAGTTTAAATTCAGGCTCCATCTTTGTCAACTGGATCGCCTGGTAGAAATTACTGAATCTCTCAGCCTCAGTGTCTTCATCTAAAATGTGGGCTGACAACAGTAGCAAGCTCAGCGTGCAATAATGCAAGTAAAGCAGTTAGCACGGTGCCCGGCAGGCAGTACCTATTCAGTTAACCCTTAGCCGTAATATTTACTGTTACTTACGTTCATTTCTGTACACAGATGAAACCAATTTGATTCTTGCAGCAATCATGACTACATATACATTCATGGATATATGTGTATGAGGTTGTATAAATGTGTGTGTGTATACACAGTAGACATAATGATTAAGAGTGTAGACTCTGGAGCCAGACTGCCTAGGTTCAAATCCTGCCTCTGCCACTTATAGGCTGTGTGACTTTGTGCAAGTCAACTGACGTCTCTGGGCCTCAATTTCATCATCTGTAAAATGTGATAAAAACTGTACTTACTTCATAGCAATTCTGTGATGTTTAAGTAAGTATATATATGTATATATAGCTTAAAACATATTAAATGCTCAAATATTACACAGGAAATACAGACATAAATGCCTGCATTATCTAATTTCATTTAACATGTTCTTGGAATCTTTTCTGAGGGTCAGTTTCAATGAGGAATAAAGAACAAACTGCTAAGAAGCAAAAACATTAGAAGGCGGGGAGGGGGAGCACCTGGAAGAAGTCGTGACCTCTAACACACTTGGAGGGGGCATCTCAAATTACCTAAAACTCTAATAAGAAAAGTCAAATAAACCTTCAAAACAATAAATCAGAGGAGGAGAGCTGTCAGGAACTGGATCTGCCTTGAAAAATGATCAGGCCAGAGAAGAACACAATACAAGAATCTTAAGAGAAAGAAAAATAGCAAAACCCCTCTTGTAGGAGACCCCAGGGAAATGAGAGAGACCCAGACAAGGTGGAAGGGGAGGGGGCATTTCTACCTTAATGTTGACGTGGTAAGACCCGGGCTCTTCTAAAAGCATCTCGGAAGACGCTGGTTAAAATGGGACCCTGCAAAGAACACTAGAAACAGGTGGGGGTGGGTGGGTGCATGAGTGGGTGGCAGAAGTAGGCAGATGACAGGGGAGGAAAGGAGACCCCTTCAGTCAGGCCATCCGCCTTCCCTTCTGCTTCTCAGCTTCCATCACCTTCCCCTGAGGACACTCCGCAGCCCCACCCTGGCCTGGCGCGATGACTTCCGGACACTGCTGTCTGCTTGCTTTCCCCGCCCCTACAGCCATCTGGTCCTCTTCCCTCCTCCCCAAAGGTCCCAGAGCACCCAGCTGTTTGGGTTTGGGGAGGAGTTTACCACCCCAAGTGTTGTGGTTCCAATCAGTGTAATTAAAGCCCTGTGCCAGTGACTGGCGCAGGGTGCATGTGTGTGTCTGAATGTGTGCGTGAGTGTCTGAGTTGCTCTGATTACCATGGTGGTTGGGGGGAGAGCAGCCCCCAACCTGGAAGAGGACACAGTCCAGAAGTTAGCCTGAGACACAGTCCGAGCCCTGGTCAGTCTCGCCTGAAGTCCACAGTCGTCAGTGCCTTGTCTTTTTCCCTATTTTTTTGTTGACTCCTCTGCCGAAGCAACATTTTACATTTCGATTAAGCCCAATTTATCCTCTGCGTTTGTTTGTTTGTTTTGAGTTGTGCTTTGTGTGTCCCTTCCTGCCCTTTTTAAATCCAAGATTAGGAAAGGCACTCGGGCCGATTCCTTAACCTCCCCTCATGACTCGGTTTCCTCATATGTAAAACGGGGACAGTAATCCTAGCACTGCTTCTTGAGTTATTTTAAGAATGCAGAGTTGAACTATATAAAGCACTAGCACACAGTGCTCAACACTCAGTGCTTGCTGTGGTTATTATTATTAGGAAATGTGTAATACCTCCCTTCGCTCAGACCACCTTGGGAAAGTCCTGAGAGCAGATGCCTGATCATTAACATGAAAAAAATGCGGGCACACCCACGTCTGCACAAAGGGAAGAGTTGATGGAGGCAGAGATGCCCAAAGAAGGCTCTGCACACAGAAATCAAGCCAAGTTTCTGAAACAGAAAGTAAATGAGGAATAAAAAGAAATTGTGACCCCAGGCAAAGCCAAAAATAAAATCTATAATTTGGTTTCTTCGACTCACAGCTGCTGACTCCATAACCGCTATACCCCCTGCAAAGGGCTCGGAATTCCAAAGGCAGCACGAGAAAGGGGGCTTTGGACCCATTCCACTTCGAGAATAGTTCTTACTTAGGCCCTGTGGGACGCTCCAGACCGCTCAGTTTTGGTGTCTTCTTCGATGACCACCAGCAGGTGAGGGAGGGGAACAGCCACCTGCCTTAGGACATGGCTGGGTCCCCAGTTGTATACTAGCGGGTGGCCTTGTGCCAGCTTAACCCCAGATGAAAAGAATATTTTAAATTAGCCTCTGGGGGACTCCCACAATAGAGGGTTCTCTTCCCTTTGCGTTTCTTAAATGGCCATGATGGCAGAGACAGAGAACAGCCCCTGGGCTGACCCCCTTTCTCGGATAATTGAGGACACACAGTAGGGTGACAACTTCACTTACCACCCGACCTCTTTCCCCACCGGGATGAATTCGGCACATGCTCCTGTGTGACCCTAAGGAGTCTTATGCCCAACACTTTCCACCCGGAAGTCTTTGTTTCCTCACCCTAGAGCACACCCAGCAGGGCAGGGACCCTACTCAACTCTGTACCCTCGTGGCAACACTGGATGGAGGCGTGAATGAATACGTGGGTGAGCGGGTAGACAGAGAAGTGGATGGATAGGCAGACGAACTCGAAAACTAAACGAACTGGACAAACTTGAAAACTAAATGAAGAGTAAGGAACAGACTCACAGACATAGAAAACAAACTTATAGTTACCAACGGGGACAGGTGGGGAGGGATAAACTAGGAGTTTGGGATTAGCAGATACAAACTACCACATATAAAACAGATAAGCAACAAGGACCTACTGTCTAGAACAAGGAACTATATTTGATGTCTTGTAATAACCTATAATGGAAAGAATCTGAAAAAAAAAATATATATGTATGTATACGTATAACTGAATCACTTTGCTGTACACCTGAAACTAACAACATTGTAAATCAACTATACATCAATAAAAAATAAATAAATTTAAAAAGAAATTAAAAAGAAAAGCAAGGGACACCAGGAAAGAGCAATTCTTTCTTCAAATCACCCAACTCTACTGAACCTCGCAGTCACTTCTGTCACTCCCCTAAGACAAGCGTCGTAAACCTCTCTGTAATAAAAGCTACCATTACGTCACGGAAGTGGAGAGCACTTTACTTCCCCAAAGTTCGAGAAATTCTGCTTTTATAGAACTTAAATTTTCAGTATCAAATTGAGATTGTATTTGTCTATGTCTATCATCTCTGGAGCTCACAACAGTGCCCCATAAGTGGAACACATCATCCCCGAACCGTGAGTTGGTTTCTGAAGGTCAACTCGCCTGGAGATCTGGACGTTTTACAATGTGTTATGTACAGAGCGAGACTCAGGAAATGCTAATGGCATTCATTAGTCTGTACGGTAAGATGATTGTCTAATAAAGAAAACAACCAAAAAAAAGGGGGTGGGGGTGGGGGTGTCAGGGTTCCCCAGGTTCCATGACTCTCCAGGAGGACTCATGGGACCCAGCATTGACTCACACACACTTATGGCTATGACCTACTACAGCCAAAAGACCCAAGAAGAATCAAATCAGCAAAGGGTAAAGGAACATGGGCAAAGCCCAGAGGAAACCAGGCACAAGCTCGAGGGTCCTCTCCCAACGGAGTCACTGAGGACGCACCTAATTCACCTAGCAACGAGTTTTTCCAACACAGGGGAAGCTCCTTGGAGACTCAGTGCCCAGCATTTTCACTGGGGACTGGTCAGATGGGCATCCTTTGCCTCTCATGTACCAAAAGCCTGGACTCCCAGAAGGAGTCTAAGTGTTCAGCAAAACTGTATTGTTTTTACAAACGGTTTAAGCACAGGGAGCGACTCTTCTCAATTCTGGGAAAGGTGGGCACCTTCCTAAAATCCAAGTTTTCAGATGGGAGTCAAGGGCTTTCTATGGATAGCAGTCTGGTCTGTTAAGTTAACTTCTTCTGCACAAGGGATACAATCAAATGAATTTGGCCAGAGCAGTCTTCTTGGGAAGTCATTCACTGATTCCAATAACGCTGCCTTTGTTCACAGCAGTTGGAGATTTCTCTTTGACAATCGCCTTGGAGCCCTACATGCAAAATGTTTGACTTTTCAACCCATGAAGGTGGACCCGACCTGCAATAAACAAGGTATATACAAGCCTCTTTGGTTCAAACCATGAGTTAACAATAAAATAGTGAAACTGGATCTTCCTGTCTGGGTCTCCAAGCACAGAGGGCAAGGATCATCCCTCCATTCATTCCTCAAACATGGATTTGGCACCTTCTAAATATCAGATAATTTCTTAGTTGCTAGGGACACATGCATGAAAAAAAGGGCTGCAAGAGACCCCCCAGCCCGGCTCACTGCCTCTTTCTACAATAAACATTGACCATGCACACATCTGGGGACCGCTGCCCACGGAACAATTTGCAGACAGCCAGCTGTACACCTGTGTGGTTCTGATACTCAGAGCAACCTACTTCTACTTTCCCCTGAGAGTAAGACTGCAACTTGTTGCCTTAATTTTTAAAATTAACTAAACCAGCCCAGTGCAGCCCAGATTCTGTTTTCCAGAGCACAGAGAGAGTATGGCCAAGTTCAGGCCCCTCTTCTCTGTTCATACTCATTTCCTGGCCTATCCCCGCCAGGCTCATGGCCTTAAACGCCACCTACAAGCTGGTAACTCCCAATCGATTATCTCTCATCCCAGCCTTGCCCTGGGACCCCAGGCTCATGGCCAACTGCTTAGCCCAGTGTCTTCACTTGGGTATCAAAAAGGCACCGTTAATTCTCTAAGACTAACGCCAAGCTACTAACATCCTCTTCCAAACTGGTTACTCTAGTGACTTTCCCCATTAGGGTAAATCGAAGCCCCCTCCCCCTTCCTTCCAGTGGCTCAAATGAGAAACAAGATTCACCACTGACTCCGGTCTTTCTGTTGCTCTCCACATCCAGTGTGTTGATCTGGTCTTGAAAACATCCCGATTCTGATCACTGCCAACCAGTGTCACTACTGCAGCTCTGGCCCAAGCCAGGAGCATCTCCTGCCTGAATTACTGTCCTCGTTTCTTAACCAGTCTCCTGGTTCCCTCTGTCATTCCCCCACCCTTTGTAGGCATGCCCCATTTCCCTTCCCTTTCTTTTCTTAAATGTTTCTAAATTTCTAAAATGGTCACTATCACTATGAACTTGGCCGAATGTCCACCTTTCTCCTTAGCACTTTTTTTTACTATTGTAAAAAATTTATTCAAGTGAAATGCAACATACCATAAAATTAACTATTTTAAAGTGAACAATCTGCCATGTTGCACAACCAGCATCTCTATCTAGTTCCAAAACATTTCCATCACTCCAAATGAACCCACCATCCACTGGGCAGTCTTTCCCCATTCTCTCTTCCCCACAGGCCTTGGTAATGACTGGGCTGGATTTTGTCTCCACAGAGCAACTATTCTGGGTATTTCATGTAAATGGAATTATACAATATGGGACTTTCCTAGTGTCTGACTTCTTTCCCTGCCCCTCACTAGAACTTAATTTATGACAACAGTCTTTGTGTTTTTCACCACTGTATTCCTCGTACCAAAGAGCAGTGCCTGGCCAAAAACAAAAAAAAGCCAGTAGGCAAAAATAAGCGTTTGTTAAATGAATGAATGGATGGACAGAGAGAGGAATGAATGAATGAATGAATGAATGAATGAGTCAATTGGCTGTATCCAGAAGGAGAAGGAAGAAGTAAAAGCTGACTCATGCCAGGTTCCCTGGAGGAGCTGTGAGAGGAGCTCTGGGAGGACCAGACTGCAGCAAACTCGGCTACAGACATGCCTTAGAACGCTGCAGAGTCTCTGAGTCCTGCCTCCTGGACAGCCAAGGGCCTTATAGATGAACCTGGACCATTTTTGGGACACAGTGCTTACAGAACCTTCAGCAGAAACACATCTTTATGTAGTCACAGATTGGACGAGGACAAACAGAAAAAGTGTTCAAGGGAACACTTTCTAGGAACATGGCTACAGCATCATACTGAAATTATCTGTCATATGACATCTCCCCAACTATAAGCTCCTTGAAGGTGGGAAAAGAGCTGATTTTTCTTTGAATTCTGGCCCCTGGAGCAGTGTTCAGGCTTCTGAAGCTTCTCAGGGGTGCCAGCTGCCCTGCTTAGAGGGAGACAGACGCAGGGCTGCCTCAAATCCTCTTCCTTACACCTTCAAACCGTGCAACTCCCAGAACCATAGCTTGATCGGTAGTTGGGTGCCTCAGGTAAGACCACAGGAAGTCACAAAGAGCAAAGCCTTAGAGAGAGCTTGCCTGGATACAAACCCCACCCAGGGCTGCCACTTCCAAGCTGTGTGACACTGGCTAAATTTCCCAGCTGCTCTGTGCTCAGTTTCACCATCTGCCAAATCAGGATGACAGCCATGGTATCTGCCTCACAGGACTGCTGGGGATTAAATGAGCTGATCCATACAAAGCGCTTAGAATAGCGACCAGCACATAGTAGGTGCTTAATGGGGGTTCACTTTCAAAATCAGGTCTTAACTTCTCTTCTTTTAATTGAAGTATAGTCAATTTACAATGTTGTGTTAGTTTCTGGTGTACAGCATAGTGATTCAGCTACACACATATATATAAATACCTTTTCATATTCTTTTTTATTATAGGCTATTACAAGGTACTGAATATAGTTCCCTGTGCTATACAGTAGGACCTAGTTGTTTATCTATTTTATATAGTATGTGGTATCTGCAAATCCTGAACTCCCAATTTATCCCTCTTGACCCCATTTCCCCCCGGTCCTCCATATCCTCATTTGGAAAAAGAAGGATGAAGCCTTGTTGAAGTGCTGGGGGAAGTCAGCAAGAAAATATATGCAGCCCCCTCCCCACCCATCCTAAAGGTGCTTGACGCAAACAAGTGGGGCTAATCCAGATAATGAGCCTTCTTCAGTCGTGTATAAATTTAATCAACCATGATTTGTTGAGTGTTTATAAACTGCGAGGGAGGCACTTTGCACAACTCTGAGATTAAAAACATAAACAAGACCCAGAATTCCCCTATCCTGGGGATTCTTAAGATCTGACATGAGAGATGGACGGAGTCCACTGGGGGAAACGTGCACTGGGATGATACTCCTTCGAGGATGCAGCAGAGGGAGTCAGCACACTCTCCGCCCTGCCTGGGACACCCCTCCAAACCCGAGACTCGCCTTCATCCAATCTCCTCCTTCTGATCGTGGAACTCAGCAAGTCTTTCCTTAACTTCACCCACCTACCCAAGGTATGAAAAAGATTATGTCTTGTGCCTCATGCCTTCCTAGCCCCCTGCACCATCCAACGTGGCATCCAATGTGCAATCATATGATTAGCTCCCATCCCCCCAGCTTAGCAGTGAGCCCAGAGACCATGTGTTTTGACAGGACTGGTTCCCAAGGGTGTAACACAGCTCCTGACACCTAGGAGGCTGCCAGTAAATACATATCGACTGGACGAATAGACAGACACACAAATGGACAGACAGATAGCCAGACTGAAATCCCAGTGAGGCATGGACATTTCTCTCTAAACCAGCCCTGCCCAATAGAAAGATAATGCTAGCCACATACGTAATTTTTTTTCAACTTCCTTGTAGCCATATTAAAAAAAAAAAAACCAGACAGGTGAAATTAATTTTAATAGTATATCTTTTTTTAACCCAATAGGTCCAACATATTACCATTTCAACATGTAACCAATATAAAAATAATTGATGAGATCATTTACGTTCTGGTTTTTTTCATCCTAAATATTGAAACTCGGACGTATATTTGACATGAAGTACATTTCAATTTGGATGCTAAACTTTCAATGATTAAAGTAAGTGGAGTCCTTCTAAAAACAATAAACTTGTGTGGAAAGGAAAAACATTTCACACTCCTTCAGGTTTAAAATTTAAATTATTAAGATTAAATGAAACTTGAAGATCCGGCCACGTGAGCCACATTTCAGGCAGTCAACAGTCACAGGGTGGGGTGGCTACCGCCTGGTAAAGCACAGAAATAAACCACAATAGTCAGCACCCAAAAAACTGAGACCTTTCATGCTGAATGAGATCTAGCGTAAGGCAGACAGGGACATTCACTGTGACAAGATGACAGTTGCCTTCTGACCCATCATCTCATGGAATCCTTCGCCATCCTGTAAGAGGCATTGCTGCTCTCATGGCACAGAAGGAGAAACTGGGGTCGAGAGCGGTTATGTCTGTTGACCAGTCAGTGGTGAGCAGGGTTTGAACCATGGACTGGCTAAATCCCACACCTGTGTCCTTCGCCAGGGTACTCCTGAGCTTCAGACAGAGGGAATGAAATCTGTCTATGGACGTCTAGAACCCAACTACACGAGACATATGCGTGTACCAATATTCCCTGGTCTGGTGGACTAGAGTCTGGTCGCAAGTATCAGTTCTCAGGCTCTGAGCACATCAAGTCAGAACTTCTCTGCCCAGGCATGGTTATGAGACTTCCTCTGGCCAATGAAATTAGAACACAAGTGATGGAGAGGAAGCTTTCAGAACCAGCTGTGTGCCTTCCTTTCTCTGCTAGAATGACCAGAAATGGTCCTGATGGGGTGGCCTCACCATCTTGGATCCCATGGTGAAAACAGCACGGAGCTGAGCCACAGGTGACCCATCTCGGACGGACACGTGTTAAGGGGGACAACTCTGATCACTGTACGTCTCTGAGCTTTGTTACCCCTCATAATGTAGCCTCCTGACATGCTCACGGTTAACTTGAGAGGGGAAGATGGGTAGATCTGGCGTTCCAAAAAAAGTGGGGAACTCCGGACCTCTTCCTTATTTTAACTGCCAGAATCCTGCAGGCTGCTCCTCCTCGAAGTCAGCCAAAGGGCTATTACACCACCAGCTGTGGTGGGGTCTGCTTTCATTCCTACTGGTATTACTGTATTTCTCACAAATAGCTCATTAAGGCAATTATCAGTCATTAGCACATCAGCTCAATCACACACATTAATAAAACACAATTTAGCGGAGCCAGTAAAGGCATGAACAGACCAGGCTCCCTTGTGGGGCACTCCCGGCTTGAGCTGAAGAGAATTTCCACTACACGAAAGCAATGCCCTCCCCAGAAGTGTGCCGCTTTCAGCAGCTTCTCAGTCACCGTCTGCACGCAGTTCGGCTCAACCAACAAAACCTGAAGTCTTGGAGGATAAGGAGGTGCCGGATAGGCAGAAAATGTTAATCCGCTTTCCAAGTGAAAAAAAGAATTCCCAAATCTTGGAAACATGGAAGACGGTCAGCTTTAGAGAATGGGAAAGTTGAGATTTGGTACAGATAGGCAGGGCCCAGGCCAGGAAGGCTGAAGCCCACCTGGAAACAGCTTTATACATATTAGGCTGTTCAGGACTTGTCTGGAGGCAATGAGGGGTCCTCAAGGAGGCTTAAGCAGGGACTGCCATGAGCTGCTCTGGGCTTTAGAGAAACCACCGTGGCAGCACGAGAATGATGGATTAGGAGACACAGGGAGGAGGAACCAGGCCAGGGATGATGGGAACCCCACCCAGGGCCATGACAGATGGAGGTGGAAAATCCTGCGGGAGGCATCAGGAGGGAATGGACTAACTGGAGCTTAGAGCTCAACTGGATGACCTAAGAGAGAGGGGGCAAGGAGAGGGGAAATTGGAGAGAGAGAGAAAGTTTCTAGGGATGACTCTGGGATGTCAACCTTGAGGACATGATGATGCCATGAAAAGAGACCTTTAGACATTGTTTTGATAGGTTTAATCTGGATGGGCCCATGCAGAAAACAACTAACAGATGGAAATATTGACATTGAAAACTCATTTCTTTTCTTTCTCAAGGGCACTTAATGTCTAGGGCTGGTCCCTGAGGTCAAGACCATGCTAAGTTCCAACAGGCTCTGAAATGTACTGAGAATTGTGTCTGCCCTACTCTGCCTTCCAATGGTTCCAACAGAGCAGCTTACCTCCCCATAGCTTATGACAGGCAGTTTCGTCTTGAACAAGGCCCTTCTAGGCATTATTGTCTTGTCTTTGTCATCACTCCCCCCAGATGTGTGCCCAAGTGAGGCTCTGCATACCACAATGCCATTTCCATCAACTCAAGTCTCCAAGGAAAACCGGGATTCAAACCAGAGCCTCCCAGTGTGCAGCGGGGTGAGCTGTCATCGGTAAGACCTCACTCAATCACACGCTCCTCTTTGATCCGCCGGGTCAGGGTGCAGACGGTGCATGCCTTGCCGGGCTGGCCTGTCCATCTATCGGACCCTCTGAGATGCCCCTCTGGGGATGCCAGTACATGGCTGAGTCTCCCTTCGTGTAGAGCAGTTTGCTCTAGAAGCACAGTCAAGCCTCAACAGCCATCTAGGCCAACAACATAACACGGATCACCACGCTTCTTCCCAGTCTGTTCACTCATCCAACAAACATGGCTGAGGCCTGACAGCATGCCAGACCTCGCGCTAGACAGGGAAGCAGAGAGATGAAAAGAAAACCATCTGTCCTTCAAGGAGTTCACAACTTCCTCCAGCAGTCAAAGAAAGAAAAAGACAAATAAAATGCAGGTGTATTTACCGTGAGACTGGCTCTGCTGGCTTTCTGGTTTGTTTTCCCATCGGGTGGTGCTGAGTTGGTACCTAAATGCAGGCTGTCAGTTTAGCGTTGGCTTCAGTGGTTGTCTTAGTGGCTTCGGGCAGCTCTAGCAAAGCACCGTGGACGGGGTGGCTTATAACAACAGCAGTTTGTTTCTCGTGGTTCTGGAGGCTGGGAAATCTAAGATCAGGGTGCCAGCACAGTCAGGTTCTGCTGAGAGCCCTGCCCCAGGCTGCAGCCTGACAACTGTACCCTCACATGGTGAAATGCAGGTGGTGGCGACTCTTATAAGGGCACTAATCCCATTCGTGGGGCTCCACCCTCATGCCCTCACTTAATCATAATTACCTCCCAAAGGCCCTACCTCCTAATAGTGATGACTTTGGGGAGAGACGCACAGACAGTCTATTGCAGTGGTGTTATTAGAAACATCCACTGCATTCAGAAGTGTCATTCTTAGAAGCAACAAACTGTCCCAGGTAAGGATGTCAAGCTTGTAGAAACAGAGCAGCATCACACAGATTCTTTTGTTTATCTTCTGACAGTCAAGTGTTCCAGGGCCAGAAAGAGAACAGGGTGCCAATACTGCCCCCTACCACCACCACACACATCTTAGTGGAAGCCAGATGTGTCTAGCTTGCGAGATCCCCTCTGCCTAACAGAGCAGGGCATGCATGAAACAGGTCTGAGAATGGTGAGCACTCATCTTCAAAAGTGATGATGCGCCGCTGGTCCCAGCTGCCTACAACCAATGAGAAACCACCCTCCACTTCTGCCCAACCTCAGCTCTCAGCTCCAGATGACAAAGCACTGCCTGGGGATGTTCCATCATTTCTGCTCAAAGATGTCGTGGTGAAATGCCTTTTCACTGTGAACACAGGAATCCCTGAACACCATCCTCTGCCCCATCTTGATGGGTATCCCCAGGTTTCCTTAACTCTCTTACATTCTGCAATGCTCCCAAACTTCAAACCCCTTATAGGAAAATCTTCGGATTAAAACAAATGTCACATCATAGCAACTCCATGAACACTGAACAGATATACAGGGAGGGAAGTGATTATTTACTGAGTGTTTAAATCATGCAAGAGATAACCCACACTCTTGCAACAAGCCTGAAAGATAATTATTTTTCCCCATTTTAAGTTAAAAATGAAAAAGACCATTGTTGAGGCTTAAGTTAATGACCATAATGCGGGCTGGGAAAGAAGATACGTCGGGGGCCAACATTCTATGTCTGGTCTGTCTGACCTCCAAAATTAATATCCCCTCCATGACTCTCACTCAGTCATCTCAAATCCAGAATGCTCTCCTGGAAAGGCTAGACTGGTGGACTGTCACCCTCCTCTAAGTGCCTCAACCTGACCTCACCCACCACGATCTGTCCCTGGAGCTAAGGCACTGAGTGTGTGTCAGGCCAGCAGATGACCCTTTTCCAGTATCTCCAACACAGCACTTGGTTCTTGACATGCCCATGACAATGACTGTGATGGTTAGCTTTATGTGTGAACTTGACCTAAAGTCCCCAGTTACTAAGCAAATACTAGTCTCAGTTATTTTGTAGATGTGGGTAACATCTACAATCAGATACTTTAAGTAAAGCAGAGGATCCTCAATAACGTGAGTGGGCCTAGTCCAATCAGTTGAAGGCCTTCAGAGCAAAACCTGAGGTCTCCCAGGGAAGAAGTTCTGCTTCCACAAGGCACTGCCTCCTGCCTGAGGTTCCAGCCTGCCACACATTTCAGACTTGCCAGCCCCAACAGTCACGCGAGCCGATTCCTGAGAGTAAAGCCTTTAGAGATATGTATATTCCTCTCTCTATATATCCATATCTCCCACTGGTCCTATTTCTCTGGAGAACACTGAATGATACAGTGACCAACCCAACGTTGCATGTAACCTGTTCACCTTCGGAAGACTGCCTTCCCCACGAATGAGGAAACTGCAGCTCCCTGCAGCTAAATAATGTGTCCAAAGAACACACAGATGTTAAAAGACAGGACCAAGATTTAGACTCAGACATTCACTCTCAAAATGGTATGCTGCTTTCCCCAAGACACATGGTCCCCCCAAAGTCACCGGAATCCCTAATGGGAATGCCAAGGGAAGGAGATTTAGCGGTTTGCCACTGGTTACACGTTGAGCACAGCCCAAGGAAGATGGGCGCCCACAGCCCAGCCAAAGGGGTGCCTCTGCGTCTGGGCGGGGAAGGTGCAGGCTGGCAGCTGGGGCCTGACATGTCCAGCTTCTCCCAGGACAGTAAGGAGACCGGGAGGGCACTGAGGAAGGGGCTAGCAGAGCTGAGGGTTTCCCTCGGTCCTTTTCCCCTTGGCTAAGCCCTCGGCCCCCCTCACCTGCTCCCATATCAAGCTGTCCAACTATTCAACACAAATGCCAAACTCACTGTTCTTCATTCACTCACAGGAATTCTTCATGTAAACCCCACCAGCGGGCACAGTAATTGCTCTGTGAACGCTGCCCATTTTCCAATTTTGCTCCTTTCCTGATGCTGGGAGAATCTGCCATCAGAGAAAAGCCCTGCGTGGCCTTCGTCTGGTCCACAACAAGTGGGTGAGCGATTGGCTTTTTACAGTGGCTTCTACGTCCGCAAAACAGAGCTGTTGGCATCCAAGACCGAATCTTGGGGACGGAACAATGTACACAGTGCAGGCACCTGTCTGCCATCCCAACCCCAGGGCCCACACACTTCAGGGAAGAGACTGGCTGGCCCTGAAAAATGGAGCCTTGACACAGAGTTGCAGCAAGGATCTGAGCTCTTTCTCTGCCTTTCCTACAAGGGACGGCGCTGGAAGGTGTGTGTGTTCACATCCCCAAGGATGCAAGTTCTGCATCCGAAGAGGACAGGGAGGGTTTGCCGTGAGATGAAAACCGTGGAGAGAGGTGCTTCAGAAGGAAGGAATCCAGCTTCTGAACCATGTGTAGATCATAAGCACTTCTTATGAGACTATCAACCACTCATCACCTCCCAAAAAACAGGCAACCCTCCTGAGCCCAATTATCTCCAAACTTTTCCTCTTTTCTATTCAGTTTTCTCATTAAATGAGCACACAAAGGCACGGTCTGGCGTTTGGTTGCCGGCACAAATACAAAGTGTTTTAAGAGATGGAAACTCAAGACCTGGCTCAGGGAGCGCCCCCTCTGTGGCCTGGGTAGGAAAGAGATGAGAAGTGAAAAATCTAGGAAACTTGCAGGGCAGCATCTGGAATTTCATGTGTGGTTTAAGCCACAAGAGGTAATTTGGCTTTGATAGACATGATAGATAGACAGACAGACAGACAGACAGACAGGTTGGATGGATGGATGGACGGACGGATAGATGAACAATTAGACAAACAGACAGGTACATAAGTAGACAGATAGACAGATAGATATCTAGGTAGATAGATAGATAGATACACAGACATACAGATAGATTTGTTGAGGGCCAAGATACTAAGTGGTCTGTCTGACTTCCAAAATAAATATCCCCTCCATGACTCACTCAATCATCTCAAATTCCAGAATGCTCTCCTGGAAAGGCTAGACTGATGGACTGTCACCCTCCTCTAAGCGTCTCAATCACTCATGTCATCCTCCTCAACCTGACCTCACCCACCACAATCCGTCCCTGGAGCTAAGACACTGGGTGGATGTCAGATGTGTGTCCGTGTGTACACACACATGCGTACACACACATACACACACAGTGTCAAGTATATACACTGGAGGCTCAGAAGTTCCCCCTCTGCCAGCCACACAAGCGTCCTGGCACCTGCCTGCAGCCCTGCCTCCCAGCTGACCCTGTGCAAGGGCAATGCCCACCACCGGCCTTTGCAGGTGCTAATACTTCTGCCTGGAATACACGTGTGCACACACCCTCATGTCTAAAGTACCTGCATATCAGATACTCCTGTGAGTCCTTTGCATATAGAAATTCATTGATTGCTGAAAACAGCCCAACTGTCAGGCCATGATGGCAGTCTTGCCATCTCCATCTCACAGCCACAGAGAGTATGAATACCTTGCACAAGGTCCACCGGCCAGAAAGGGCTGGTGGGCTCCAGACTTTCAAGCGCCTGACCCCTGTGCTAGCCCACATCTCAGACTCCTTGTAGTGGGCTCCCCAGCTGCCTCCTTCCTCTCCTTCAACCAGAGAGAAGGAGCTTTATGTCACACAACTCTCTGGAAGGCGGAGACCCTTGGGGCAGATCCCACAGCTTCCATGGCTGGGCACCCAGCATGGCACCCACCAAACCCAACTCCCAAGCACCAGAAACGCTTCTGAGTGGTCCCAGGGTCACCAGATCCACAGAGGGAAAGATCACAGAAGGGTAAGAGCGAAAACAGAGAGGACGGAGCTGCTGGAGCTGGGCATGGCTTCAGAGTTGACTTGGCGGTGGGGGAAGTGGGGGGCAGGACAATTCGGCTGGCTGAACAGCCACCTAATAAATCCACCCTCCCCTCACAGCCAGGCTCCTCCGTGGATCAGCAGTCAGCGGCACACCTTCTATTGGCAAAATGCTTCACCATCATTTTTATTAGTCATGCCCTACAGCTTCCCGCTGGGTCAATACTGTTGAGGGGTCAGTGGTAAGGCAGGACAAAATCATTATCCACGTCTGACGGAGGCGGAAGCTGAAGGAGGTGGGGGAGGGGAGGAGGGAGGGGGGAACAGGACGGGGACACCATGGTGTAGTGGGTGGGAACAGGGCTTCACAGCTTTAGACTCCAGCTCCACAACCAATCTGACCTTGGACAGTTCCGCACCTATAAAAATGGGGATTACTCATACGAGCACAGATATCAGTATCTCTCCATGCTACAAGGGCCCTTCATAATAGCTGAATAAATGGCATTTCTCCTCCTGCTCAAGGTGGGGCGCAGGGACCGAGGGCTCAGGATTCCAACCTAGGGATTCCAAGGCTCAGTCAATGCAGGGTGCAGGGTCAGAGTGTAGTTTTCAAGATCTGTCCATGTGTAGGGACTAACAGCCCTCATACGGACAGGGCATTTTAATGCAAAAAGTGGGAGAAGGTCTTTTAGTTAAAAAAAATACGGGTGGTATATTTGGGTGCACTCATTCATCCATAATATTTACTGAGCTTCTATTATATGCCAGATACTAATTAAAAAAAAATGGTGGGGGGGTGCATTAAGGTTTCTTACGTGTCTCTCAATATCTACCCACAACATCTTCCAGAGTTTTGAGACGTCCGCCCACTGCAGGCTCTTCCAATTCCTGTTCTACACAGGCTGGATCGAGCCTCTGCCCACACATTAGATGTTGGTCCCTCAGAGTCACGAGGCGGCTCCTCCTGCCTCCTCCGAGAGAGGCCTGTCACCCCCCAGAGAGGCCTGCCCAGACCTTGCCCTACAGCGTGCCCCCCACAAGTCCCTCTCCACCACACCTCTGAATGCAGTGTATTCCAGGCACCGATTAAGACCTGACATCGTCTTTATTTGTTCACTCGTTGACGGGTTGCCAAACCAATGGGGACGTGTACTCCACGGGGACAAAGATCCTGTCAACTCATTCATGGCTGTCTCTCCAGAGCCTGATAAACTACAGGTGTTTGGTAAGTATTTTCTGAATGAATAAAGGAGAGGGAAAGAAAAGAAGAAAGAGAGCTGGAAGGAGGAGGGGCGAGAAAGGGAGGGGAGGGAGTCAACTCAGGGCGGCTGCGCTCGCCTGGAACCGACTTGAGAGCAGGCAGGCAGGGAGGCAGATGGCCCTAGAGAAGAGCCTTGGACAACGGAGGTTCTCGTAAGTATCTGCCGCCAGCCTGGAGAAGCCTGCCTTGCCCCCCGCGTGGATGCATCTTGATCTTTCCACTTCTTGAGGGCAGCAGCTCTGTGTCCTACCCTCCCGTGCCCTGTGGACCTGAACAGATGGTACACAGCAAAGACTTACCGGATCACGAAAACAAAGAAGGTTTGCCCGTGCTTTTTTGTTTATTTTTAAACGGATAAGACACCCAAGGGCCAGCAAACCCAGGAACCTGTCGAAGGCTCACAGAACCCAGTGCATGAGAACGCAGGTCATCCCAACCTCCAGGGCTTTGCCTTCCGTCTCCCTGGGATGGCTAAATGACTGATTAGACCCTCAACCATTCCCCGGGAGGGCATCCTCTCTACAACCGGATCCCAGCTAAGGCTGCAGGTTACACCTCATTCCCATCTCCCGTTGCCATCCTAAGAACCGGCGCCATAAATATCTGGGCACGCGCTACATGCTAATACCACGGTACGTGTTGATAGACTGACTTATCCCCACGCTCAAAAGCAACTTCAAAGACCACCAGCTTGAAGAAAACTGGACTCACCGATTTCACCGGCAGCTCGATCCCAGATGTCAAGCAACTTCAAGGCTCACACGGGCCCCCGTGGTCTTTGTAATCCAAAGGTATTGATCACAACAGCCAATTTCTGTCAGCCTCACCATCACATCACATTTTATCTCCTCCCAGTGGTTTGTGAGCTGAAAGCTCACCATTGGTTTAATGTTCTATAATGTGCATGGCAGAGCTGAAAAAGCCAGGTACTCCACATATGCACATGCTCTGGATGATTTTTTTTTTTTTTGAAGTTCAGGCTTTCTGGCCACAAGCTCTGTATCCCCCTGCTGTTCTCTAACACATCTCTGTTCCCCCACCCCACCCAGCTCCCTTTCCAATTATACCGCCAACCAGGGCAACTCTAACGGGCCACTGCTTTACCAAGTCATTCATTTCCCTGCTAACAACCTTGACCACCATGCCTCCTTAGGACCAGCTCCCAGCCCCAGATATCCTCCAGAAGTTGACTCAACTGCCTTAACTTCAAATATCCCTCCTTTATTCATTATTTACTTAATTACTTCATTAAATACTTAATCCCAGTAAATCCACTCCATTTAACCCACACAGCCCCCCCTCACCAGCCTTTCTACATTTCTCATGGGGAGGGTGCAGTGGGGGGAATGGATAGGAACATGAATCTTGCCTTCCCTGTGAATATCTATGTGACTTTCAGGAAGGTTTTTAGCATTTCAGAAATGCCGTTTCTTCACCTACACATGGGGCCCTTTGTGGGGAGTGACAACTGTCCACCAAATCCTGGGCAGGTGGAGACAGTCCCCAGCCTCCACGCAGCAAGGTGTGACCAGAGGACAAAGTCCTAACCAGCAGTGATGTGGGACCCTCCTCACTGCTCACACTCATGCCCTCTGCTGTCTGGACACCAGAGTCCAGAGCTTAGAAATCACAGGCAGACAATGACAGAGTTTCCTGCAGCCTGAGTCACTGTGTGTGGAGCACAGACACCGCCCCCCCCACAGCCAATATTCTCCCCAAAATACTCATTCCGAGAGTGAGAAATAAACATCTTGACTCATTCTACATTCTTGGGTCTACTCAGCCTGCTCTAACCTAATGCACCATTCTTCTACCCTAAAAGGATGGCTGTGACAATTAAACAATGACAACTTGCCAAACACAGTGCACAGGACTGGGCACAGAGCCTGACAATACAATGATATTTGAGTATATTTTTCCTTCCTCCCTTTCCTTTCTCCTGTTGCACTTTGCTCCAATTCTTTAAAATGAGAATAGAGGTCACCAGATATTAACTTCCCCACTATAGTAAGCTGTCGTTTATCCATATTAATCACTAGTTATTAGTTAATTATTAATAATTATTAACAGCCAGTGTTTACACATCAAATTTTAAGTGCTTTATGTGCATGCTTTCATTTCACGCTTACAGTTAGTATAGGAATCTAAGCCTCGGAGGGTTAAGAATTCTGCCCAAAGTAAAAAAGCTAACGTAGAACCAGGGCTTGTCTCCATCCTATTCGAAACAGGATGAACTTTACCGTCAAACCTGGTCTTCCTCCTGGTCCACCACCACCCCCTGCATTGCCCAAGCCAGGAATGTGCAGGGCCTCCCAGACTCTTCCCTCTCCTTCTTTTCCCCCATGCTTAACACCCCTAGCGCCACACACTTCTTCACCACGCCCCTGCTGCTGTCTGAACTCAGCCCCTTCTCATTCATACTCATTCAAGGTCTTAACTGGCCTTGTTCCCTCCATACTTGCCCCTTCCGGTCCTTTTCCAGGCTGCTGCTCAAGATGCCTGCTGTCTAAAAGCCACACCCCGCTGAAAGCCTTCACGGGACGCACCCTGCTCTGTGCCAAGGTCCCTGGTAACTGACATCCCGCGCTGACGGGATGGATTTACTTGTCAGTTTCACTGCTCTGGACTGTAGGCTCCATGAAGGCAGGAGCCCTTCTCAGTCATCACTGTGTCTCTGCCAGGCTCTCACAGAGTCAGTGGGAACACAATGGTGAAGAGAACAAACAAAGGTGTCTGCCCTCCTGAGAGCCTGCTCTGGTTTAGGGAACTAACTGCTTCGCGTTGCCTGGCAGGCGTGGCAAGAGCACAAGCTGGAACTAACGGAGAATCTTAGCTTCATATACAAATGCTGCCCCTTAACTATGTAGGCACGTACAAAGTCAGCGGTCTTCCATTGAGTTTCAATCTCTTCATCGTAAAGCAGAAAAAAACGGCAGCTACTGAGGGTTCCAGTAGGCTTGAAAGAGATGACGTATCCAGAATAGGCCTGGAACAGTGCCTGGCGCGTAGTAGGTACATACGAGTTTAACCCCCCATCTCAAAACTGTAAACTCTCCGAGTATTGGGGCCATGCCTGACCCCTTTCTTTCCCCACCATGCCTTAAGGGTAAAAACCATGTCAGATAAATGTTTATTTGACGGATGAGGTAGTGAAGCTCTCCAGGAAAGCCAGCCAAAGATATTTAGGAAGTTCTTTCCAACCACCTGCATAAAAGGATACCTTAGAGCATGCTGATAAAGAGCACAGAGCAGAGATAACAGACAAGACCACTACAAAGTGACACCATGTACCCTCTCTGACCCCACCCAATGACCTTCTGTTTGCTGAAGCCCGTATTTCTCCAGGCAGACAGATGTGCGTGTGTACACATCTGTGCTTATATCAAAGTAGCTCAGTTTTCAATACATTACTGGAAATGCTCAACAACTGGGAGCATGATGAACAAGAAAAAACAAGAACAAAGGAGGGAGACTGAAGGCTGCGCAAATGACTAAGCACTTACAAACGGCACAGGAAGGAACCGGAAAACTGTAAACAGCGATGCACCAATTCCCCAGGTACCATTTAAGTGACTTTTTTAGGTAACAAACATCCTACAGTTTTTATTGCTAAAACGTTTCATTTTAACTAAACGAAAAGACACTTCCCTGATTTTATAATCAATATTATAAATATATTCTAAATTTTTCTTAATGATCTCAGTTAATCATGTATCCCCGACCTTGGCCCGGGGCCTGGCTAAGGAACGGTGCTGCACTAAATTTTACTTAAGCTGCAACAGCATTAGGTGTGCCCTTGGGAGCTACAAAGGGGTCCAGGCAATCAGCCCAGTGCAGTAGATATACTTGACCTTAGAGCTGGTGGACACAGCTTTCCTATACTTCTCCTACGGGTCAGACTGTCACTTGTCATTCATGGTGCTGGCTGGCTTTTCAAGCTCCTTTTTCAAGGGCATTGTTTTGTTACATCCTCTAGCTGAGGAATTGAAACACAAAGCTGGTCGGAAGAGTGTGGAGGTCCTTCAGGCTGTCAGGAATCCTCTGCTTCCTCTTCTCCCTGTCACAGGTAGGCCTGACCTTCTTCCCCAGCTCCTGGGTGTGAACAGTGCCTGTGGGACTAGCTCTGGCCAAGGAATTACGCGTAGAAGCCGCGAAGAGCCAGAACACGGTGCCCCAGGCTCCAACTCCCTCTGACCACTGTGATCTGTGACATTCCAGGGAGTGGGACGTGCCTGAGTCCCAGAGCGTCATGTGGGACAGGACCCTCCTCCACATACACCCATACCACACGCAGATGAATGTGTTACATGAGTAAGAAATAAATCTTCGTTATTTAAACCACAGAGATCTGCGGGTTGTTCACATAAATAGCATAACCTAATCCATGAGAAATATAAATGGTTTATTAAAAAAAAAAGCAAGTTCATGAGTCATCTGCCAAGAGCCCTTCCAATGAGAACATTGCATAATACTCAGACCATGACACACACCTTGGCTGCCCAAAGGCTGTGTGTGTGTGTGTGTGTGTGTGTGTGTGTGTGTGTGTGAGAATACGTCCACAGAACCAGAGGGCACCTGCCACTGCTGCTTCCTTGCAATGGGGTCTGAAAGGAGCTGTAAGCTGCACAAGAACAGAGACCATGTCTCTTCCTCCTGTCTTCCCAGAACCTAATACACTGCCTGGTACAGAGCAGAAGTCAATACGATTCATCTAAGTTAACCATCTTGCTAGAGATCAGGAAAAAAAACACTACAGTAACTTCCCCAAGTTTACATGGAACTTGTAACTAGAGAAAGAACTAGGTCCAGCCATCGGTCTAAAACAGAGCTCCGCCCACCCCAACAGTTAGGTCCGATGACGCGGCGTGTCCCCGTCCTTGCCCTCCACATCTGAGGACACAGCCAATGACTCATGCCCAGAGCCAGTGTGACCGTGGTCAGATGCAGCTGCACGCGGCCAAGAGCACCCTCTGCCCGTGATGCCTTCCCCTTAGACGGTGAGGAATTTTCCAGCCAGGCCCGTTGGTGGATAGAATTCTTCCCGCTGCCCTTTGGGGTCAAGATGTCCTTGTTCAAACGGAGTCATTGGTACTTCACGCTGCCTGTCCTGTTGAAAGGGCAGATCTTGGTACAAGACTTTACAGTCACCGCAGGGCAACCCCATGGCCCGGTGACAATGCATTCCTCATCTGCATTATCCAACGGTGAACAAAACCAACAGCCATTTACCCCGTGTTCACTAATTTCATGCCATTCCGTTGTACACGGGGCAGGAACTTCACTTCAATAATTACTACTTAAATTACTCATCCCTAGAACAGTTCTATAAGGTGGATATCATTGCCCTCATTTCACAGATTAGAAAAGGATAGAACCACAGGTTCACGTCACATGCCCACATCAGACACCCAGGCCCCTGGATTTCGCTAACATCCTATCGATGGATATTTCTCTGCTCCATGTATTTCTCTGAGTCTGTGATTTATCTGCTCATCTGCGTCTTCCTTCCACCTTATAAACATGTATGGAGGGCCTGAGGCATTATTAACCCCATGTTACACATGAGCTTTAAATTTAACTGGTGAAGGATGGTTCCAGAATCTAAAGGTTTGACCAATTACAAAGTCTAAACACTTTTTACTAATAATAGCCCTGACCTCATAAAATTGTCATGAGAATTAAACGACTTTAGGAAAAATGTTCATAGTGGTGTCTGCCCCATAGGAGGGCCTCAATAAATGTCAGCCGTTCATAAACTGAAATATAAGGACAGCTAGCACATCGGAGCACAGCCTGGGGGCAGGGGAGACAGGCGGACAGCAAGGACCAGGCTCATGTCCAGACCTACCAGAGCTCGCCCCAGAGGTAACACTTTGGACCTCTTCTTTCTTACACACAAGATGAGGAAAATGAATCAGGTCACTTCCAGGAACCAGTCTGAAAATACTCTGACTTGTGATGCTAGGAGTTGACCAATAAATGAGCAACTTCATGTCTAAGCATTGCAGACAGTTCTCCAAGTCCCCCCTGCAGAGAACCCTGGCCTTTACTCCAGAAAACCATGGAGGGGCCCCCACTTTGAAGGAGAAACTTCATAAAGGAACGTCCCAGAGGCCAGTCTACTCCAAAGAGGGACATTCATCAAGTCTCCAGATAGGAGATGGTGACAGCTTCAGCGAGACAAAGCCCACTTGGTTTTTCCCACTGCCCATCAATCCCGCCTCCCAGAAGCACTGAATGCTGCAAAATTCCTCGGCTGCAATTAGTGAGAACAAAACAGCAAGTGTGGATGTGGGGGTGCACTATGATGGGGAGGAAGCGGCCGGGATCGCGAGACAAAAGTGGTCACTCGTGACTGAGAAAGCAGAGCAGGGAGGTTAGGACACGGTCAGAACAGAGCTGGGACGGGTCAAGGCTGAGGACATAAACCCCGCCCACCCCACACCCACAATCCTTGATGCCAAGAACGGACACACCTGCCGACCAGGACACATTCAAACAGACGCAGCCATTTCTCTTCTTTTTTTACAGCATCTTTTAAATTTTTTTTTTTAATTGTGATAAAATCCCCTATGTCTGCTGCAACACAAACTTGGTGGCTTAAAAGAACAGAAACCCATTCTCTTAGAGCTTTGGAGGCCAGAAGTCCAAAACCCAGGTGTCAAAGGCTGTGCTCCCTCCAGGGGCTCCAGAGGGGGGTCTTTTCCTTGCCTCTCCCAGCTCTGGCGGCACGCCTCCAATCTCTGCCCCCTCCTCTCCTGTGCGTAGAGAATCTCCCTCCGCCTCCCTCTGACAAGGACACGCGCGACTGCATTTAGCAAACCCCCCGCCTCACCCATGCTCCCCGCCATCACCAGGATTATCACCAATAGTCTTTTCCTCTATTTTCAAATAAGGTTAACGTTTACAGGTTCCAGGAATCAGGATCTGATATCTTTGGGGGATATTTCTCAGCCTATTACAGTTCTCTTCCTACCTCATTTTAAGAAAATCAAGAAACATGTAACCTTTCCAAACAAACAAGTAAGAGTCACACAACTAAAACATCCAAGCTGGAATCAGCCTTGACAATCAGCTAATTCCTGTTCCCTCCAAGTGGAAAGAGGAAGCCGGGAGTGAAAGTGATTGGCTGGGATTGTCCAGAAGACCCAGCCTAGCACACGAGAGCGCCAGTAATCCATGGCTTCTCCCAGGACACTTAAAAGAGTTCACTGAAAAGAAAATTCTGTTACCCTCCTTTCCCTCCCCATCTCAGAAAAAATCCACGGTGTTTAAAGACATGGGACCCACTGACGGCATAAAAGGAGGCGCATCTCTCCCAAGGGATATCATTTACCAAAAAAGCAACCTCTGAGTCAGCCCAGGAGCCTGGAGATGAAAAGTTCACAGCTGGACAGCGTGAACTCAGACCTGTCGCACGGTGGCTGCTGCAGGGGCCACGGGAGGTGTGTGAAGAGGGGAGGGGTGAGATCAGGGCTGCTCTCTAAGAGGGTAAGCTGGCATCGCGTGCACCGCTGGCTGGAGCAGAGACGAGCCGTGGACACTGCGAAGGAAGCCGTTATCTCCCTTCCCAGTTCTCAAACGTCACGGAGCCTCTGGACCAGCTCGATAGCTGTTGTTAAAACAGAGATTTCTGGGTCCCAGTCCCAGAGTTTCAGATTCTGGTGATCTGGGGTGGCGCCCACGAACGTGCATTTCTAACAAGTTCGCAGGTGCACGTGAAGCTGCGGGTGTTACAGCAACACCTGGAGAGCCCTGTTCTCGGGAGGAGCCGGGGCAGAGGGTAGGAAGGGAGGAGAGAAGAGGTAGAAATGGACACAAAGGGGTGAATATTGGAGCCAGTCCTGTGAGAATCCCTAGAATTCTGGTAGATGAGGAAACACGGGGTGGCAGAGAGGGACAAAGGTGGTACTCACCAAAAGAGGGAGAGTCAGGGAAAGCCGTCGGGAGGAGGGAAGATGAAAAATTCTGTATTTGATACACGAAGTGGAACGCTGCTGGCGGGACAGGTGGGAAAACACATCCACACACCAAGGGGGCAGGTTCATAAATGAGAAAAAGCCACAGAACCTGGAGGCGACCTGCCTTTGAAGGGCAGGAGGGGACAGGACGGGAGTGCTCCAAGGGCGGGCGGGCTGGCCCCCGGGACAGCTCTCTTCCAGAAGTGCAGAGAGGGAGCCTCCACCGATGGAGGCGTCAGAGCGATGAGATCTGCTGGCGAGCTCAGGAAGGGTGGGGACGGCAGAGAGCTGTTCAGATGTGACAACCAGGTCCACGGCGGCACCTACAGCAGCTTGCGGGTAAGAAGCCAGGTTTCGGTGGCCAAGCTGAGAAAGCAAAAGCCTTTTCCATAAGCTCTTCTTTGAAGCTCGGCAGACAAGGGAGTCGAGATGAGAAAGAAAGGGTTTTATACCTTTACAACAAGGGGCCACTCTCTGTAGAGGAAAAAGCCGTCTAAAGAGAGATGCAACAGGCAAGCAAGAGAATGACAAGGAGGGCCTGAGGGCCAGGAATTGGTACAGCGAGTTCATGGTAACTCTGGGGGTGCCCTTAACACCAGCACACAGTATCCCAGGGGTGTCCCCAAAAGGAGTACACTTGCTTTTCAATCCCCAGTGTCTAAAGCAGCACCTGACATCAATAGCATCCTTTATAAAGAATCCCTGAATGAATGAATGAGGAAATGTAATAATGCTAGAATGAGAGAAAGAATTCCCTGCACATGAAACCAATGTGTGACCCTCCCCTCCCCACGCTCAGCCACCAGAGCCTCCTTGCTAATCACGCCACTCAGAGCCCTGTCCTTGCCCTCTTTCTAGAATGCTCTTCTCCACTTAACTAGGTAAGTTGCTTCCTCATTTCATTCAGTGTTGTGATCACATGCTACCTTCTCCAAGAAGCTGTTAATTATCTCTTTTTCTAAAGCAACATCCCATCCATCACTCATGGCCCGGTCACTGTCTGACCCCTCTGACCTGCTACATTTTCCCTTCTCAGCCCTTCTGCACTTGACCTGTTTCAGACTTGTTTCTTTGTTCAATAGAATATAAGGTCCACTGGCGTAGAGGCTTTGCTCGGCTCGTTCCTGTATCCCCAGTGCCTAATGCAGTTCCTGGCACATAGTAGGTGCTCAGTCAATATGTATTCAGTGAATGAATCTACTACCTTACCTCTCTGGAATTCTCCCAGCCTTGACAGTCCCTTCAAGGGTTCCTGGAGGAATGTACTTGAACAGTGGAAGTCGGGGGGAGTGCTGAGAAACAACCCCCCACCCCCACCCCGCACCTGCGCTGCCATCAGATGAAAACTGATGATCTGGCAGAAAAATCCAGCCACCATCTGGTTGTTCAAGGACCCCTCCCGGGTGCTGACAGCATTGTCATTCAAGATAATGAAGATGAAAACCAACAGTGATCCACGGGGACAGGTTCCCAGGAGGAAGCCTGGCTGGACTTAACTCCTTCCGAGCCAGGAGCCCCAGAGCTTCCGGGCATCCCAGGAAGAAACCACCCTCCACTGAGGGTGAAAACAGGAAACCAGGGAGGACCCCCCCCCACCGTGGGAGATTACAGATGACTTGTTTCAGAAAGGGAGGAGATGGAGAAACTCCGAGCAAAAGCACTTAGCCAAGATAGTGGCCGTGGGAGGTGAAGAATGATGCTGCCATGACAGGTAACATACTCTTTGCCCATCAGTCAACAGGGTCCTTCTGGCTGGGGGCGACCTGTGCTTCCAGCTCATTTATTAAAGTGGTAGTGTACGCTCCCAGCCTCAATGCCTGAGACCCACGGCCGCTCTGTCTTCAAGGGACCTTCCATCTCTGAAATTTACAGAAAGAGGTTGTCCAGCTTAATCAACTGTCTTGAGCGAGCAGACCACATTCAATGAGCACAGAAAACTTCAGGGAGCTCGGGGGAGGAGAGGAAACCAAGGCCGGGAGGACGCCAAGGCAGAGGGAATGGGTGGCTGTGGTTCGTCCCTCTTCTCAGCTCACAGGTGAGGAAACTCAGGGACACATTTCCTCTGTGAGAGGCAGGAGTGATGCAAACTAGTGCCAGGGGACCTGGTTTTGAATTCCGCCTCTGCCAGTTATCAGCCGTATAATCAGGGACAACACATTGTACACATCAGTGCTTCGGTTTCCTCAAAGGTAAAGTGAGGATCACAACAAGTTACTAACATCCAGGCTGTCAGAGAATTACATGAGTCCGTGTATGTCAAGTGGTGGTTCATGCAAGCGTTCTAGAGGCTGGAGATGATGCGATGAGATGATGCTGATGATAATGGTGATGATGGTGATGGTGATTATAAGAATGGTAATGATGGTGATAAGGATGGTGATGGGAGGTAGTGCTGATGGAAATGGTATTAGTGGCGGTGGTGACATTGCTCACATGTGGGCAGAGATGCTGGGGGTACACAGAGCAAAGGAGTGACAAAAAATTTCATTAAAAGAAGAGTCAGGTGAATATATATATATGTATATGCATGACTGGGACATTGTGCTGTACACCAGAAATTGACACATTATGTAACTGATGGTACTTCAATAAAAACAAAACAAAATACAAACAAAAAAGAATATGGGGGAAAAAAAGAGAAGAGTGTGGTAAAAAGGCAGTATTTTACATCATTCAAAAGTCTACAAACTATAAATGCTGGAGAGGATGTGGAGAAAAGGAACCCTTCTACACTGTTGGAGGGAATGTAGTGTGGTGCAGCCACTATGAAAAACAGTATGGAGATTTCTTAAAAAACTAAAAATAGACTTACCCTCTGATCCAGCAATCCCACTCCTGGGCATATATCCAGAGGGAACTCTAATTCAAAAAGATACATCCACCCCAATGTTCAAAGCAGCATTATATACAATAGCCAAGACATGGAAGTAACTTAAATGTCCATCGACAGATGACTAGATAAAGAAGTTGTGGTGTATTTATATAATGGAATACTACTCAGCCACAAAAAATAATAAAATCATGCCATTTGCAACAACATGGATAGACCTGGAGATTGTCATTCTAAGTGAAATAAGCCAGAAAGAGAAAGAAAAATACCATATGATATCACTTACATGTGGAATCTGAAAAAAAAAGGGAGGGGCACAATTGAACTTAATTACAAAACAGAGACAGACTCACAGACATAGAAAACAAACATATGGTTGCTGGGGGGGAAGGAGGTAGAAAGGGATAAACTGGGAGTTTGAGACTTGCAGATGCTAACTACTATATATAAAATAAACAACAAGTTTCTCCTGTATAGCACAGGGAACTATATTCAATATCTTGTAGTAACCTATAACAAAAAAGAACATGAAGATGAATATATATGTATGACTGAAACATTAAGCTGTACACCACAAATTGACACAACATTGTAATCTGACTATACTTTAATTAAATATAATTATGTGTGTGTATATATATGTATGGCAGTATCTGAACTCGCATTTGGGTACATATGAGCACCGTTTCCCTGCATCTCCTTTCCTGTTCCTCCAGTAACACATCTGAAGATGAGGGGACAGGTCCGTGGAGCTGAAAAGACGCTAAGCGTCGGGAGAAAGCTGCACTGAAGTGGGGTGTGGGAAGGTCATTAGGAGTTGCCTCCTTTTCCTTGCTGGGCCAGGACCTCATGCCTGCCTGGAGCCTGGGGGGGCCGCAGGCTCACAGGAGCACTCTCGGGGCTGCCAATGGAACCCTGAAACCAGCTGTTGGAGGATAAGGGAGCCGCGGCCGCAGACTTGCTCCTAGGGGCTTTCCCGCCTCCTCCAGCATCAGCACCTGTGGTCCAGGCCGGCAAGGCTGAGCGTCCAGGACACCTCCCCTGGAGTCAGTACAGCCCTGCAGGTGAGAGGAGCACAGAGCAGGGAGCAGACTCCCTGGGCGCACATCCAGACTCCAGCACATGCTCTGTGGTTCTGGGGGAGTTTTCTGAAACTCTCCACGGGGGCCCACTTGGAACTGTGTCTGAGGTGTGGCCTTGCCCGCAGGTGGGTAAACGCAGGCCCCAGTGCTTTGACAAGCCCCAGGGCACACATGTACCTTCAACTGGAAAGCACATTCTGGAAAACCCCTCTATGTCCCACTGTGGGGGTGGGGTGACGTCTTCCCCAGAACCCCAAAAGCACCACACCTGCCAAAGAGCTTAGAATACGTCAGCCTGCAGAGCGAGTTGACTTTCACGTTGTTAATTACATTATTTCCCCAATGAGATCTGAAACTCCTCAGTAACGCCTAAACCCCCGAATGGCACCTTACCAATTACAAGGTGTGATCAAATCAGGAACCCTGCATTACAGGCTGCACCGTGTCTCCCATCCTCCTGCCCCTGCAAATTCAGACACTGAGGTCTTAACTCCCAGTGCCGCAGAATGCGACTGCACTTGCAGGAGGGACTTTCAGGAAGTAACGGAGGTCGAACGGCATCACTGGGGCAGTCCGGTGGGACTGGATGCTTATCAGGAAGGGCAGTTCCGGAATGGCGAGAAAAAGAATTCCTGTATTTGAAGCCAACTAGTGTGTGGTACTCTGGGGTCGCAGCCCTACCTACCTAATATACCCCGCAAGGCATCAGTCTCAATGCCCGGTCATTGTCATTTTACCACGAGAACACGGGGCTTCTCAGACTTGCCCGAGCCAGGCAGCCACTAAGTGGTGAACTGAGGTTCAAGAGAATGAAGCCCGGCTCTTTCTGCCACTTCCTGATTATTCTGATAGTTACTCAAAAATATTTACTGAGTATCTTCTATGTGTTAAGACCTTTTGTTTGTTTTGCTTTTTTGTTTTTTATATACTAAGATCTTTCTCGGGTGCCAAGAATACTATAGTGACAGGAAATCCCTTCTCTCACAGGACTGATGATATAGGAGATAAATGATAACTATAATCAGATAAATATAAAATATCCACCTTTATATACATAGAATAGATAGACAAGTTTATACTGTGTAGCACAGGGAAATATATTCAAGATCTTGTAGTAGTTCACGGTGAAAAAAATATGAAAATGAATATATGTATATTCACGCATGACTGCAAAATTGTGCTGTACACCAGAAATTGACACAACATTGTAAACTGACTATAACTCAATAAAAAAATAAAAAACAAAATAAAATATTTACCTTTAGAAATAACTAGACAGTGCTGGGAATATAAGCAAATTTTTTCCTCATTCTAGTCTACAGTTCTGACTATACACATTGAAGCCAAACAATTAAAGTTTCCCTTTGAAAAAACCTAAACCATGAAAGTGAATATTCAGAGGGAAAATGCTGGGGAGAAGGGAGGGGAGAGCATTGCTTATTTATTCCACTCTTCTTTAAGTAGACGAAAAAAATAAATCAGACAGAAGTTAAGTCATGAGCCCTGAGCAGAAGTTTCTATCATGTTAATAAGCCTTAGCAACAAAGCCTGTGGTTTTAGAAATGATATACTTAGCATTTCTTATGCGGGAAAATGTTTCCCTCTAAAGTTTGAGGCCCAGGCTATTTCAAAGAATATCCATGCTCAGGGAAATGGAATTTGTTTTTCTTCGCCCAGATGAGAATTCACACAATGGCTAGCGCTCTCCGCCAGGGAGAATTCTTGCAAAACCGGATGGAGTGGAATTTCACTTTAAGGCTGGTGCTGAGGCATAAATTACTGTTACATGTTTATTAAGGGTTGTATGTCGGGATAATGTTTTACCACTGGAGAAGCACTGACACAACATGTGGCTTCTTTCAGTGTTTTTTTCATTTACAGTTCTGCACTTTGGGGTCTGTAATGGCAGGCAAGTCAGTGCAAACCCTCTATGACTGTCACCCCCCTGGACGACTGGAAGGTTTCTCAGACTGGAAACTGTCGCCTGCAACAAACGGGCTGCAAGGACCTCATGTTTCTACACCCTCTTTGAGTGGGAGGTGCTTTCAGTGTCACATTAATGAACGCAGCAGATAGCATTCAAGACGGGACCAGAAATTCACCAGCGCCCCCCAGACTCGCGGATCTGAGCTGCCTACCAGAGGCAGCTGAGAAAGGACATGTGAGGCCCTGGCAGTATCCACCAGCACTCGCTGATTTATGCTAAGAACATGCTGGTTCTAACGGCGGCCCAACTACTCTGAGAATCCATATAACTACGAGGTAAGTTTAATCCAGGATTCTAAGCCCACCTGGCCGGGATAAATCCCTCCAATTCTAAGCTTTGTCCTAGCATTTAGAAAACAGAGAAAATCACAATACCCACACCATAAAATAGAGAAAAATCCTAACACCCACACATAATCATAGCATTAAAGTGACACAGAAATGAAATCAGGCGTTAAGTTTTCTTGGCCCCACGCCCGACACATCCGAGGCGTTCAAGTTATACTGTTTAGATGAACAAGAGCGAGCCAGATAAGGCTCACGGTCAGGAGTCACTCTCTTCCTCCCAACTGTGTTAGCCCTAGTCCAGCCTTGACTCTGCAAGGTCAGGAACAGAGCTCTGGGCCCCCAGAAGGGATTCAGCAGAGCCCTTCAATTTGTGTGTGTGTGTGTGTGTGTGCATGCACACACACGTGCACAAAGAAGCACGTTGGGGGAAGAGGCCACATCATAACAGCCTCTCAAAGGGAACCACAGCCAGAAAAGGCTGACAAAGACCAGTGTGGAGTCCGGCTCTCGCCTCTCCCTCAGTCTGCCTCCTGCAGATGGGACAGAGCTGGTGTGATGGAGAGAAAGACAAAGGAGTCAGACAGTTGAAAAGTTAAAGCCCTGGCTCTGTGCCCTCCTCGCTGGGTGACCTCAGCAGGGCTCTCTACCCCTCTGAGCCCTTGCCTCCTCAGTAACACGGCGTCAAGGCCACCTCCTCACAGGGGGTGCTGGGATGGTTAAGTACAATAACAAACATCTGGCATGCAGTGGTGCCAGCTAAGTGTTAGTCTCTCCAGCTGCAGTCTCTGCTGGAGAAACAGAAGGTTCTTCTTGGCCAACAGGACCCAGTACAAGTCCTTCCCTCTCTTTCCGTCCATTGGCTGCTTCCCTGCACACCCTGAACCCCTGCCAACTTCATATGCATGCATCAGGCCAGCTCCATATCACCTGAGTACACCTATCTACAGTTCAACATGCCCCTACTGCCACCAAGTGCCACCTCCTGACAAGTCTCCACTATGTTCCAGTGGCAGCGCAGCTTCAGAATCGAGCCACTGGGTTCAAACACCAGCCTTTCCACTCCCTTGCTGGTTTCCAAGACCAGAAACTCAACTTCTCTGTGACTCAGGTTCCTAATCTAGAAAATGAAGATGATGGTATTAATCATCTCATTGGAAAAAAATTAATCCCTGCAAAGTGTGAGGACAAGGTCTGGCATGTTGCAAGTACTAGCTATGATGAGTATTTGATTGCAAAATAGAAAGATTCAGCGACACCAGCTCAGACAACGGCATTTTCCTGTGAACTCTCAGAAGACGGAAGGGAGACAGGTTCTCCCATGATCCTCAGAACAGCAACTCTAGTGCAAGCAACAGCGGGCTGGAAGCTAGAACCCACTCAGCACAAGGGACCCAGCTGGGAGAGTGTGGGCTCTGGCATGAGCTGGTTCAGCTGCTCCCTGTGTCTGTAAGATCTGGCCCTGTCTTCTCCATCTTCATCTCCTGCTGCTCCATCTCAGCCTCAACGGCTTTTCTCTGTCTTTTGAACAAGCCACGCCTACTTGCACCTCAGGACCTTTGCACTTGCGGTTCCCTCCGCCTAGAGCTCTCTACTGTCCTGTCTTTGCATAGCAGCTTTTTCACAGCCTTTGGGTGTCCCCTCCCCAAGAGACCCTTCCTAACCACCTGACCCTTCCCTCTCACCATCCACTTTCCACCCCATCAATCTGTATTATTTCCTTCATAGTACTCATCTTAAAAAAATACATTTCTTCTACATTTCCTTACCCCGGAATACAACATCCAAGAAGGCGGGGATTGTCTGTTTCCTCGTGTTCCTAGAAGCATGTTTCATCCTTAGTAGGCACACCCTACTGGCTACAGGAATGAAGTCCTCTCCTGCTTCATTTCCTGTTAACAAGTGGCTGCTTCTCTCTGTATTTCTAGCTAAGATTCTCAAAACATGCATGTAACTAACACCATGATCACATCAGGTGACAGGTCTGTATGCTGGCCTACTACAAAGGATGCTGCCCAGACTCTGGAACGGCCAGTGGGTCAGCTACCCACCCTGAAGCCAATGAGCAGAGATTCTAGGAGAGCCCCAGCAACAAGGCTGAGGTCACTGCCATTAGCAGGTGCCGTGGATGTGGTGAGTCCCAAAACAGTCATGTCGAAGGCACAGTCTCTGTAATACCCTCTATTCCATATGTATAAATCCCGTTTCCCCAACAACGCTATGCATTTCTTAACAGCAAACACTCTTGTACCTGCCCATAACACCTTTAAGAAAGGTTAATTCAAATGGGGAACCAGAACCAGATGGACTGTGAAAGCCATTAAAACCAGAGAGTGAGAGGCATCCGTGAAAACCCTTTGCGAACCGCAGGCATGCCTGTGAGAGCCTGTTCTGTAGATGACAGTGAACATCTGAGTCTTGAGGCTTCTTCAAGGAGCCGTAGGGGAAGAGCTGACCCAGCTGAGAACGTCCACGTCAGATGGCCACAGGTGGGACTGAAGCCAGAGGCCAGAGTGGTCTCCGAACGGGGGTTTCGGGTGTACGGAGGTCCTGCCCCTCCAGCCCTGGGCCGGCAGGGAATCTCCCGTTTATGCTAAGGCACCGTGCAAACATTATCATTTTTCACGGAGCTTCATGGTGCGAGGAGTCAGGAAGTTTCCACTTTAGAACAGGGATCAGCAAACATTTTCCGCAAACCATCAGATGGTAATTATTTTAGGCTTTGGGGGCCATGTGTTCTCTGCCGCAGCTACTCAAGCCTGCAGTTGCAGCAGAAAGCAGCCTTAGACAAGGGCCAATGAACGGTGTGCTTGTGCCAACAAAACCTTACTTACGGACCCTGGCATTTAAATCTCATGTAATTTTGACATGTCACGGAATAACGGAATAGTATTCTTTTTTTCTTTTTCTTTTTTTTTTTTTTTTCGGACTACTAAAAATGTAAAAGCCATCCCTTGCTCATGGGCTATACAATAACAGGTGGTGGCCAACCCCTGCCCTCGATGGTTCCCCGTGGTTATCTCATCACAGGGTTGGAAGGTCAAGGTCCTCCTGACATTCTATGCCGGGACTATGGCTGCTGGACTCTCCTCTGCTCAGTCTCCGGTGACTCAGAGAACCACAAAGATCTCAAATCATGGTGTTAAAAATTGTAATATAAAAATTACACAATGAAAAAGAATATGAAACGGAATATGTATACGTATGTGTAACTGAATCATTATTCTGTGAACCAGAAACTAATACAACATTGCAAGCTGACTACACCTCAATAAAAAAATAATAATAGTAACTGTCCTTTGGCCTCAGATGAAACACCTCTGCAGAGGATCTCAACTGCATCCTACAACTGCCCATCGCACGGGTGGACGGCTCCAGCTGCTGGAAGTCCTGCCTGGGGTACCTCCCCAGCTCCCTGTTACTCTCCCCAGAGCTGCTGGGTCTCCCCGTTGCTGTCTGCAGCATCTACCCAGTTCGTCTTCCCCATGACCGCTCTCCACATTTGTATTGGCATCAGGGGAAGAAAAATGAAAGGAGTAGACTGCTTCCATGACAGAAGAATCTAACCCCAAAGAGGGAGCCAAGGTGGAAATTTTGCTGGAAAACTTTACTTTTATCTCAACTTTACTTTTATCCCAGATCAGCTTCAGAAATAGCCCAGGTCACAGATCTACCAGGAAATCAAGAAATGACTTAGAAGCAAAGAAAAAGATGTTTCCTCTAGGTGACCTGACAGAGAATGAATTATATATTTGTTGAAAGAATAAATGAATAAACAAATACATTTTAGCATGCCTAAACAGAAAGCATTCTCACCATTCTACCAAACCTTGTCCAGATCCCCAGAACAGAACGTCTAGTGAGGATAAGATTTAGCAGCCTAAAGAATGAAAAGATGAAAGCTAGAGAGACCAAGTGGTTCTTTAATAAAATTCTTCATTTCCCCGGGGCCAGACTGACTGCCTTAAAGTATCTCATTTACATGAACTTAAAAAAAGGAAAGTGATGACTGACTGCCTACTAGGTATGAGGCCCTTGCACACGCATCACCCCTTTTAATCTGCACAGGAAACCCACTGTAAAGAACTGGGACCCTTCATTTTTTCAGATGAGGTCACCCAGCCCCAGCGAGTGAAGACTTCAGGTTTCAAACCCAGATCCATGCAAAGTCCAGGCCCTTTCGGCTGCGTGTGACATAAAACTGTTCATTCCAGTCACCTGTGGGTGATGAAATCCTCCACAGGCCAGATCGTGAGAGAATGTGTCTCTAAAACGCCTCTGAATTACACAAGCTAAGAGGCGATGCAAACCTCCAGGGAAACATCCCATGTAAGAGACACACACCCATACCGACCAGGTCTGGGGTTCTTTCCTACTTCATACTTAACATCTAAGTATTCGGTGTAATGATATCAGAGGCAAAACAGCTAGCTCAGTGCCAAACAGGCATCCTCCCCTCAAAATGGACAGCCCCCACTTAAAAATCTAAGAAAATTCATCGAGGACACAAACACTAAAAAAAGGATCTAATTCAGAAAAACAAAAATGATCCTAAAAATAAATACAGAATCCTTCGGCAGTTTTATTCCCCGTCCTGAAGAACTGCTTTTATGTATATTCATTTAAAATTATTTTTGGAGCCCAAGTCACTTGGGGAAAACTGTAAGTGTTATAATATGGTCTAATCTCTCCTGTTAGCTTTGATCTGTGGGAAGTTGCTCTCTAACCAATACAAAGTCAAAATTTGGTTTGAAAAGTTGTCGCATTTTTTTCCCTTGCAGATATCTAATACCTGAGCATGGTTTTACTGCTTTGAAAATGCTTTTGGATATATATCACCTTCCTTCAACTTTACAACCCTAGGTAATGGACAAACACTCCTTGTTTTTCCCTTTTACAAATGTGTAAAAAAGTCTCACAGAGATTGGAAATGGGGGTTTCCAGTGGCAAGTGATTTAAAAAAAAAAAACTAGTCTAAACAAAACACAGAATTTAGTAACTTATAATCTACAAAGCTCATGTATAGATCACCCCTCAGGTAAGGTTTGATCTAGCTCTGAGGGATGGCCTACTCTCTCTCCATTTCTGAGCTCTGCTTCTACCCAGATTGACTCCATTCCCAAATGCCAAGCTGTGGAGAGACAGTGTGAGGTAGAATGTAGCTAGAATGTGCACAGCTACATCCTTTAAGGTTCAAGCCAGTGGAAAAGAACACACATACCTCTGTCAACAGTTGGTAAAATTCCCATCACTTTTTATTGGCTCTGACTAGGCTACATGCCCACCTCCACTACTGTGGTCAGGGATAAATGGAGTCACATGTCTCACCCTAAAGTCACGTACATCATCTCCACCAAAGCTCAAGGGATGAAGGGTGAATTTCCAAAGAAAAATTGAGCAGGGTGAGTGAATGCTGAGTTGGAAAATCAAGAGGTGCCCACTATAGACTACGTGATTTGACCAAAGTCACACCGATGCAAGGAGACAAAATCAGGAAAGACTCAAGCACCAATCTCTGAAACTGAGTACTCCAAAAATAGTGGCAAACTGTTTTAAAACATAGAGAGTAAATCACAAAAAGCCTTTCAAACTGCATCTCTTAGTCACAGATAACATTCTAAAATATTGATCGACTGCCTGCAGAACTTCAAAGACAGCCAAGTTCCTTTTACAAAATATAAATTTTGTAAAATTAAACAAGGTGAGACCATTATCTAAATCCAAATCCCTTTATAGCTCTGAATGGCTCCTCACCATCTGGAAAGTCGGAACAGCGTACTCAAAAGGAAAAAGGAAAAGCTTTTTGACCTACTTTTGTCCCTCCACTAATGTACAGCACTGACTCCCATTTATTAAGTCCCATCAGTGCACGTTACCGCGCTGGCTATTTGCAACTCTAAAATGACACCTATTATTCAGTTTGAGATTAGAATCTCAAGCAAGAGGGCCTTTTTTAATAAAAAATAAAATTAAAAATAGATTTGCCTTTGCCTCTTTAATGAAACCAGTAGCTCTGCCGGCTTAGAGGGGAAATGACAGATTTCTTGGGATTTGTATATATTGATCTGAGCACTGCGTAAAAAATAAAAAGTTACCAGTATTCATACCTTGAGAAATTGCACAACACTTCTCCTCTAAGGGCACGTACCATCCCCCAACTCTCCACAGCGGGCCTAGGCAGCCAACACATGCTCTCCCACTGAATACGACAAACCCTGTAAAACCTGACACACGCAGGTGGCACAGAACACCAGGTGCGTGCAGTCTGCCAGGTATGTGCCAAGTAAGAAGACGATTTAACCCATCGTTGTCCAACAGAACTTTCTGTGATGATGTAAATGGTCTACATCTGTGCTGTCCAACATCATAGCCACTAGTTACATGGGCTACTGAGATGGAGAAACCGGAATTTTTTTTTTTTGATTGAAGTATAGTCAGTTTACAATGCTGTGTCAATTTCTGGTCATAGCATAATGTTTCAGTCATCCATGTACATACATATATTCCTTTTCATTATAGGTTCCTACAAGATATTGAATATAGTTCCCTGTGCTTTACAGTAGAAACTTGTTAATGAATTGGAAGTTTTAGTTAACTTTATTATAATTATTTTCAAGTGGCTAGTGGTGACTGAATTGGAGGGCAGAACAGAAGTTGCCCTTGAAAATGTCTCCAGCATGTCATCTGCTCTCTCCCACTTGCATTTTCCATCCCAGCACACACACACACAAAATCACCTGGTGTTCCCCAAATTGGGAATATGTGCCTCAGGACTCTTGCACATGCTGTTCCGCTGGCCTGGAATTTCCACTCCTCGCCTGCCTGGCAGACTCGTCTTCATCCCCCAGAGCCAGCCCAGGTTTCACTTCTCCTCTGAAGCCTTCCCTGATTTTCCCTCTCTCCCCCCACTCATAAGGCAGGTCACCCCTCCTTCTCCACCACCTCTGTGCTGACACGTATTTCTCTGGCTGTGCTCACCGTCCTTGGTTGCCAGCCTGTCCCGTACACAGTGGAGGGCAGTAGGGCACAGTGGTAACAGTGATCGCTGTAGAGACAGCTCCTTAGTGTCAAATCCAAGCTCCAGCATTTATTAGTACCTGTACAACCTCAGGCAAGTTACAGGGCCTCTCTGAGCTCAATGCCCCGTCTGTAAAATGCAGTTACTAATGGCCACTCCTTTATGGCTGTTGGAAGAACTAAATGGCCAAACACAGCTAAAACATTACTAGGCTGCCCAGCAAGGAGCAAAGACTCAATAAAATTGAGCTCTTATGCATTAGTTTCCAATAAACCGTTAGATTATGCACCTTGGAGAATGTACTGGGTCTTAGCCATCCCCGTAATCCAGAGTCAGAATATCCTCATTAAAGATTAAGATTATTAATCCTAAACTCAGTTCTGAATACACTCCATAACGCGAAACAGCCTTGCTCTAAACGTCAAACTAAGAGACTGAAAAGGAGATCTCCCCAGAGGCAAGCAACGGCAGAGGGGTGGTCTCAGGAAGATCAAAGATTTTTATGGGGGCTTATTCAAAGGGCATGCAAACAGACTACCACCCCCACCCTCCCCATACGTCCCAGCAGACCCTCTCCCCGTGCCCAACCTGGCCGAGTCTTGACCAAAATGCTCCTGATAGAGTTAAGCCTTACCCTGCAGGTTTGGGGGCCAGTTAACAAGAACTCAAGGGGCAGTGGTCCAGCATTCACATAAGAGATATATATAAGCAACTCTAAACTCCTACAACACTCCCTCATACTCCTAGTTTGCCCTCTTCTTTTCCTGGATAAGTGAGGGGGAGGGGGAGACCTTCAATTAACTGAAGCAGCCCTGTACACCTGGATTCTAGTTATGAGCCACCTGTGCACCTGGCCCTGAAGGATGGGACATCTCTTGAGTTCTAGGCGCCTAGGTTTCACTGGAGGCAAATAAAGATGAGCAGCAGGTGAAACAAGCATTAGAAATGGTTAAGTGTTCAAAACACAGGTCAAGTCTTGACGGGACTGCTCATTCCCCAAATTCAACGTCTTCCTCCTGCTACAAGGCTCCCTGGCAGGAGGACTCAGCCAGGAGTCTAGTAAGAGACAGCACTGAGGAGCGTGGAGCACACAGCAAATGCTTCTCTCGTGGGACATTCTCATTGGCTCTTTGCACACAGAGAATGAGGTCAGCCCAGCTTCCACTTCAGGGCGAAGTAGCACTGGAATCAGAATGCAGGTGACCTATCCTCCTGGAGGCCCCTGTGCAGGAGGGTTACAGGGTCACCAGTAGCACGGCTGAGTGGCGCAAGGAACATCTAACAAGAGGTTGGGGCTCGGCAATTTGCCTGCTGTGCGAATTGGGACACATCACCGTCCCTGTCTGGGCTTCAGTTTCCTGTTTTATAAAATTAGGGGGTCGGTTTTTAAGTAGTAAAAATGCCTTTCTGTCCCAAATGAAATCTTACGGAGAAACTCCAAGATACAGAAACACACAGGTAGAACAGCTGTGATCAAAGTGCATCTGTGAAGTTCATGGATCCGCACCTACTCAAGCCACTCTCCCTCCCTGCGAGGAAACCCAGGATCCTAGAAACTCAGGGAAGGGGATCATTAGGAAACTAGATCAGCATCTTTCTAACATCACATCAAATCGGAACTTTTAATTGTTACTTACAATGGACCTTATGACACCTCTCTAAATGGAGTGGATAAGAAGTAAGATTGATAACCTCATTTAAAACTTTATTATGAAAAATGTCAAATATGTTCAAAGCAAGAGGGAATCCTCCATACACCTGTGACCCAGCAGCAACACCATCAAGTCATCGTCAGCGTCTTGTTTTCTCTCTCCCCTACCAATTCCCATACCTCTGAGATTACTCTGAAGAAAATCCCCAATACATTATCCATCTAGCTATAAAATATTTCAATATATTTATTTAAAAGAGAGAGATTCTGAAAAACTAGACCGCAGTTTCATTACCACACTAGGAAAACAAAAAACATGAATTTTTTATCATCTGACATCCAAGCGTCCAGGATCACTGTTCATTATTTTTTCCTTCTTACACTTAATCTGATGAAGAACTAGGTCATTCTTCTTGTCTCCCACTGCCTGGATTTTCACGATTGAATCTCTGTTTGTCATTGAACACGAACGTCTGCCCTCTCTACTTCTGGTGATTTCAGAGTTAGATCCAGGGTCTTGACCAGATTCAAGTTCCATCAGGAAGCACATAACATCTGGTTGTTTCTCTTTTTTGTGCTGTTGGCAGCCATGAATGATCACTTTCTATATCAGGCTGTTTTCCAGTTTCTTATGTATCTTCCAAAATGGTCCATACATACATCAATGCAGAAAGCTATAGTTTTGAATTCTTACCCAAATTGCATTAAACCCCACTATTGTTCTGAAACTTTTCATTTAATAATGAGAGTATTGGGTTTTTTTTAATTAAAAATTCAATAAGATCCACTTAACATGTTAACAATTGCAGCTTAAATTCTGGCACGTGTCCAGAATAGCATTTCATACATAGTAAGTGACTGATAAATAGTTCTCAGGGAAATAAGCAAAACTAGTAAACCAGGTGGATTTCCAAAAAGTAGTGATGTACCACCAACTAACTCGCACAAGGGCTCCACCAGGCGTGCTGTGTGATACACCCCAGTCTCCTAAAACTTTCCACTGTCGGGTTACAAATCAGGAAAAGCCAAGAAAATCCCATTCCTCACCACTTCACATTTTGTCTTTTTTTTTTTTTTTAACAACTGCCAAAAACCCCACATGACTTTATCTTCTACTGCCTTAACTCAGCCGTTCCATCCGTCTTCTCCTCCCCCAAACAGCCTGAGCATAAACCACAGCCCCCGCCTCCCTGATCAATAATCAAGCCAGTCATTCCCACCGCCCCCACTAATGCTAACTGGTGGTTACAAAATTAGCAGCCTGCTTCCATGTAGCAGCTTCTTCAGGACCCCAAACGATCAATGCCACCGTTCCACTTCATGACTTGGAACTTATCCTGGCGAGAAGCAGCTACTCCCTTACAGGTCAATTAATTGTCCCATAAAAGAAGCCAGGGATACGAGCAATCAAAATTAAATCAGGCAACACAGACTTTTTTTAAGTCCTCCGTAGGCTTTTTTTTTAGACCACAAGAAGGATACTAATCCTTGTGTTAACTGTGAAACTCAGAGTATAAACAAGTGTGTGCTTATCAGGAAAAAACTAACCAAAAATCTCCCACCCGGTGTATCTCAGCCACCCCAGAATTTTCCATGACGACTCTGTTTACACCACAGGAGGGGAACAATATGGCAGCCAAGTGATTTTTAAAACCAGGCTGACAGGCCGGAGGAGGCAGCGGAACAAGACCGGGCAGGCGTTCAGAGCTTTCAGCCAGCAGCACTACTCCATCCTCTCTGCTCCTCAAGGGCCGCTGAACCACTCGAAGTGAGAACCATTCCCTCCAGGATTAAAGAAGAGAAGGAAAGAGGCCCCTTATTATCACCTGTCTCCACAGCGGGGGCGCACCCCCAGCCTGACCCTGGTTCTGCCTCTGTCAGAGGGAAGGGGCTCTTCCCAAAGCCCCAAGGAGACCACGGAGCCCCGCATTCCTTGCCTGCTGCCGGCACTGGACACTCATCCTTGTGGTCTCACCAAAGGCATGCCCACCATTTAAAGATCCCTGGTCCTGAATAAACTGGTATTCAACTCATTGCTCAGAGAGAGTCCCCTGGGTCCACCCAGAGGGACTTGGGTTCAAGTCCTTGATTCACCCCCTAACTAGCCATGGGCAATACCTTATCTGAGACATCTCTTCTGGTCTCCAAACTGGAAGACCATATTCACGACCTCCTAAACGTTCCAAAAAGGATGAAAGGGGCTGATCCCATGATCAAGGCTAATTCCAGTCTTCTTTCTTCTCTATTCCACCCCACCCTTTTCCACTCTGCTCCCGAATTCTTCATCCGCTTCTCCCCTCTACTTCATCTGCACCCGGCACGGAGGAGAGTCCCTGGACCACTCACCCAGCAAGCACATGCTCTGGCACAGAGACAATGCACAGAAAAACAAGCAGGAGAGACCTCCAAGCTCTGTGCCATTTCTGGTCGAGGTTGTGATGGTGTGTCATTAGTCTCGATCACCAGGCAATGCCTTTGCCTCCCTGAGTCACCCCAGCATGGGACGCTGCCTCAAAAAAACCTGTCTCCTAAACTCCAGGTCCTGCAGACACAGGCAGGTCCACTCCACAGACACCCCAACCACCTGCATGGGCGGGGCACACAAACGACATTTTTTCATGAACCAGTAACTCTCCGCTCCACCATCCAGCCTCCCACCGACTTCACCATATCTTCAATAGCACCCATATTTCCAGGGAGTATGGGTTTGAGCCCGGGGGTTGGCGGCAAAATCAGGAACTCTAGCGTACTGGAACAGACTCCAGGGAGGACTAACCCTTCCAGCAAGCGATGGAATACATTATAACCGGGTAGCCCTCACTGACAACACACTACATAGTAGCCACAGGGCCAAGAGTTCTAAATATATTTAATTTCTGTAGCTCTTATGACAACCCCATGGTGTTGGCATCGTTATTATCTCAATTTTCCCCATGTGAAAACATAAAGGTATACAGGGATTAAATTATAAGCCCCAGGTCACACGGCTGGTCACAGGGGGAGACAAGATAGGAGCCCCGGATCTGTGGCCTTAGGTCTTTTGCAAGTGAAAAATAAAAGGAGGCCCACACTTCTGCCTGAGGAACCCCCCCAGCCACAACCACACATATTTAAATCCATCTGGAGAAAAGGCATATTAACTCCCTGGACTGAGGAAGAGATCCAGGCCCCAGCCCAGCCCCCACCACCAATAACACAGTCTTCAAACAGGGACCTCCCCTCTTCTAAACGGTCTCTTCCCACCTAGAAGACGATGGCCCTAAATAACAGCTCTCACGTTCTAGGATTATTCGTGAGGACACAGGGGGCCGTCTTAAGGCTTTGGGACTTGAAGTCAGAAGGACCTAGTTCAATCCTAGGCTGTGAAACCGAGTGACCGTGGGTGGGTAATTCAGCCTCTCTGGGTCTCCTTTCCTCCTTTGCAAAAGGGGATGACAATGACTTTGCTGTCAGTGCTAAATGAGGCAGTGCAGGCTCACGCTGAATACAGCGTCTGGTATCTAAGACCCAGCACGTGGGAGATGGTGGTACTGCTATCACCACCACCACCATCACCGTTGTCATCATCATCGTGATCTGAAATTCCACAAAGGAACTCCTCCTGCCTTTAACACAGGTAAGACCTCCGTATCTTATTTGGAAGGAGAATCTGGCTAACACATCTTCCAGTTTAAATCCTTGAGCAACTCAGGCTGACTCAGAGTGGAGGGGATAGGGTAAATGGCTTAGCAGCTGGATCCTGGGCCCCTCCCACCATACGCCCACTCCCAAGACCCTACCTGTAACCTAACAGGTCTTGAATAAACACTCCACCCTAACAAGTCTACAACTGCTGAATGATAACGACAAGGTTCCTATGGCAACCCTGGTTTCTGAAGTTGGGGCGGTGGGGGGAGGGTACTTTAACACCTGGCTCACGTTGCGTGAAACACCTTGACACTGCGTGTGATTGTTTTTCTCCACAATGAGAGGCGGCCTTACCCTTTCACAGCACGTGGCCACTTACAAGGCGCTCTCACAGGCGTTACCTACTCACGTGAGATGAGAGATGACTGACTCGTTTGACAAATTAAGAACCTCACAATGAGAGTTGCTAGGAGTTCACATGTAGTAAGATCAAGACAAGACCTTGGGTCTCGACTCTCACAGCGCTCTCCTGCCTGTCAGAGGCGTCCACCTCCTCCTCCATCAGCCCGGTCCCCCAGGCTTTCCCTTTCTCTCACCTTCATGACTTGAGGCACATACACCCCAACCCCTGTATTTTGCTTTCTATCACATTCTGGTTTGTTTCAACCACCAACAAGCGTATGTATGGCTTAGTCCTGCAATTAAACTGTGCACTCTTGAAAGCAGGGTTCATGCTAAACATGGTTTGACATCTGTTAAGCAGCAACCACCTTAGTTCACTAAAGTGTGGTGATTAGGAGTTTGAACTTAGGAGTTACAGTATGATATGTGACTTAACATAACAAAAATCTACGTTTGAATCCCAGTTCCAATGCTACGAAGCTGTGTGATCTTAGGGAAGTTGCTGAACTCCTCTGTGACTTCATTTCCTTGTGGGTTTAATGGAGTAATAACAGTGCTGATCTCTTAAGGTTATTGTGAGAACTAACGGGAGCTTGATTCAGGTAACACAGAGTAAGCTCTTAGAAACGTTACACTATGATGATGATGATGATGATGATGATGATGATGATGATGATGATGATGATGATGATGATGATGATGATGATGAAGAAGAAGAACCAACATTATCACAATGTTACAGTTAATACAACTGAAGTTCAGCGCTCTGGATCTCACCCAGGGCCACACAGCAAATAAGCCTGGCAGCCCAGGAGGGAATTTCAAGATGCCACCTCCTGCTTCTACTTCTTTTATAATCCCCACAATGCACAACAGACACGGTGCTTAGTGATACCCAGAAACTACAGAATGTGACACCTGTCAGGAGTGAGTCATCTGGGAAAGCCTTTCATTTTGCAGATTAGAAGAATCAGGCCCAGCAGATAACACATCTGCTCACTAGTGTTCAGCTAGTAACACAGTTGTCCCTCAGTATCCACCGGGGATTGCTTCCAGGACCTCCGCAGCCCACAGACATATACTGAATCACGATGCTGTACACCAGAAACTAACACAACACTGTACATCAACTCTATTTCAATTAAAAAAAAAAGGGGGGGAGGCATAGATTTGCTCTAGTGGGTGCAGTCATAAAGCAGGAATTCTACGCCCAGGTATCCTTGTAAGGTTTACGGAGGAGGCTGGAGGCAGAGAGCGGGGCTCTGGCTGTAACCCGTGAAGACACAGCAGTTCCTCGCACGCCCTGGGAGAGGCGGCGGTCTGGTCAGTTTTGTGAACTGCACGGTGCTCTTGTTTTTCTCTGTGCTCTGTCTCAATCATGGAGTGGCCTTGTCTGTGTCTCATTTGATCACCATCACACAGTGACCTTGTCACACGTCAGTGTGCTGTGAAATTCCTCATGCCCAACAGGAGAATACCAGGGCCCAGCTATCAGAGCCAGCCCAGCTCCAAGCTGCCAGCGCTCAGAAGGGGCTGGCGTTTCATTTTTTTTCTTTTCTTGGTCATCTGTTCAACTCTTCGCAATACCTGTTTGTGTCAGGCAATTTCAAAGGGGGGTCTCGGTGCAAAATAAAGACCCCCCAACCCTTAATGAGGTGACATTCCAATGTGGGAACAAACAAATGATTAAAAATAAACATAATGCATTGAAAAAAAAATTAATCCTACAGGATGTTAGAGGGCGGTAAGGGCTATGGAAGGAAAGGAAAACAGAGCAGAGGAAAGGGGACCGGGAATGCCGGGCAAGGAAGCGACATAAGCAGGGCGTCCAGAGGAGGCTGCCTCCCTGTGCAACGTAAACAGAGGCTCGAGGACCCGGAGAAGGTGACCGTGAAAATTAGCATCCTCGTCCCAGTTCAGAGATGAGAAAAGCGAGCCTTGGGGAGGTCCGAGAACGTGTCCAGGACCACCGACCAGCAATTACACGATGGAGCCAGGGGCACCCGGGTCTCCAGGTGACTCTGTGTCACAATCTGCCTTGACAACAGCAAACAGGACCTAAGGCCATCCTGGTGCAGAACTGAAAGCAGGAATGACTCCAGACTTGTGGGGGAAGAGCCTCTGCTTTCCCCTCTCACACAGGCTTACGATACACGTCTGTGCATCCGTACTGCAGGGGACCAGAAGATGCCCCCTCAAAAGATGCCACTCCGGTGTAAGGTCAATTCTGAGCAGAAGGCGCTGAGAAAAAGCAGACACAGGGTGAGGCCTCTGCCCACTCCCTATGGCCTGAAAGCAGGGCATAAATTCCCCCATGAAGGTGTCCCCGAGAACATCCTTATCAGAGATGGAGATGCCACCGAGAAGAATGGACATAAACCAACCTTGCTACATAGCCTTTTCTGCCATGACTATCCCCCATATATTGACCTTCCCACGATTTACTGACCCTAAAAACCCCAGCAACCCCTTTCCTTCATCTTGTCATTTCTCTACAGATCTATCATCCTTTGTCAGAACTGTATACAAAGCTTTCCACCCTAGCTGCTTCTTTGGAGATTTTCTCCTCTTCCCATGAAGTCTCCACCCACCCCTGCCCCACTCCTGTGCCAGGTAAAACTCTGAACATCCAATATCAAAATGTGTACCCTTTTCTCCTGTTTATCTGTCTTTTGTCAGTTTCTTTCACAGGCCTGGCCACTGAGTCTAACCGGGTAGAAGAAAATGTTTCTTCCCCCGTTACAGTTCCAACCTACTAAGAGTTTACCCTGGGCAGCTGAGCTGTGTGCTGCGCAATTCATACGTTATCTCAGTGACCCCGAGACCGGAAGTACAACCATTCGCCTCATTCAGTAGACACAAGGCTATAAACGTGAAGTCCCTGTTCAATACCACAGAGCTGGTAAGAGGCAGGGTCTCCTCTCAAACTCCAGCTGCCTAGTTCCATAGCTGCACCTGAATGGCAAAACAGCCAGTATGTTTACAGATGTACGTGTGTGTATACAATCCCTAATAATATCTACAGCACACAGTGTTTAGACAAAGTAAGTGAGCCCAGGGCAGCAAGGACACCTCCCTTCCCACGTAAGCTGTGTTAGAAAGAGCTTGGTGCTGAAGCGTGTTCACAAGCACAGGATGTGGGGATGTCTTCTGTATCCTCTTTGAGGATGGGTACTAAACAGTCACTCGGTGGATGGATGGATGGATGGATGGATAGATGGACAGATGGACGGATGGATGGACGAATGGGTAGATGGATGGATGGATGGATGGATGGATGGATGGATAGATGGATGGGTGGGTGGGTGGATGGATAGATGGACGGATGGATGGGTGGATGGATGGACGGATGGATGGGTGGACGGATGGATGGGTGGACGGATGGATGGGTGGGTGGGTGGACGGATGGATGGGTGGGTGGGTGGGTGGACGGATGGACGGATGGATGGGTAGATGGGTGAATGGATGGGTGGGTAGGTGGGTGGATGGATAGGTGGACGGAAGCACTTCCTTCTGCACTCCAGGGACCCTCCCCCAGCCCCAAGAACACTTGCTGATTCACGTGGACAAGAGGAAGCAGGTGTGAAAGTGAAACTGCTCTCAGTGTGTTCCCCAGCTAATCCCAGCCAGGCAGGCAGGAAGGCAGTAGGCACCCAGCCCAGCATCACAGGACACTCCTTTTAGATGCTGAATAAGAATATTCAGTTTCTTGTGGGGATTAAGTCATCTACCAAGGCACTCTAGAATTCACTCTGAAACCTAGCTGTATCCCCCCCCAAAAAAAACAAAAAAGAAAAAAAAACCAAATACAATCAAACAGCTAACAAAGTTATAATTGATGAATGCAATTACTAATGTGCTTTAAAAAAAAAAAAAAAAGAACTTGCCCTGGATATGAAAGACAAGCCATGAAGGACTGGTCAGGAGGCTTTGTCAAATATAAAACAAATTTGAAAATTAAAGTGACTATTAATGACTTCAGCAGCAGCCAACAAGAGAAAACAAAACAAAGCAAAACTTATTCTTGGAGCATCAGTTTCAGTCTCTCATGAGAAGGCCTCTTTTTATATCTCGAGAGCTGACCTTTCACTCATCTGCTGACATCAGCCCTCTCCATCATAGTCCTTATTAAAAAAAAAACAAAACACAAAGTTAAACCCCCAGTGCTCTAATCAAGCTCCGTTACGCATTTGAAGGGTAACCTTCACAGAAAAGAGGCCACTTGATAAATTCCAGGAAAGTAAAAAAGAAACAAAATGGAAAAGACAGTCTAATCAACACGGCTAATTACAAAGGAAGAGTAAATCGCATTTTCCCCCCTAAATGTCTCTGGTTTATTTAAGAAGAAAAAAAACCAAAACAACAAAAACCAATCTAACAAAGATGCCCTTCGTCATTGATCTGAGCAAGTACAGAAGGCGTCTCCCAGGAGACACAGCTGTGACTTTCACGTACAAAACCAGAGGTTGGCTTTGAACTCACCTTTCACGTATCTCCTGGTGACATAGTTAAATATACATGATGTGCCAACTAGATACAAGAGGCTGGGGAAGGTGCTGTGAGGGGCACCATGTTGAATCAGGGTAACGCTGCCCTCGAGTTGCCCACGGTCTGATAAAGAAGACACAGCTGGTGGAATCATAGGAGCTGAGAAGCAGGACCATGGGGCATCCAGCAGAGTGGGTGCTTGCCATCCGAGGACAAGGGGGTCCTTCTGGAAGTGACGTTTAAGCTGGGTTTGAAGGATGGGTGGGAGGTGGAGGGGTTGAGAGAACACTGAGAAGACACTGATGATTTGCTGGCCGCTGGTTCCATCAGGAATAATTCCTGCCCTTCTTCTGTGGAGGGTACACGGCTGTCTGGCTGGAAAGCTTTCTCAGAGGGGCCGGGCCCCTGGGAGCTCTTACAGCCATGATTTCGCACTCACTCTGGATGGACTCTGCATGGAGAACATTCTGGAACCTCTTCAGTGGAGGTCTGGCAAGCAGCTCTACATGTCCAACACAGAATCAGGAAAGAGACCCTGAAGGCCAGTGAGCCCCTCATTCTTAACCAGAGCCGCCCAAGAGAATCACCTGGAAGCCTTGTTTTCAGGATGCCTGTGCCAAGACCCAGAGGTAATGAGACGGAATTTCAGCAGTGGGGCTTGGTCATGTGCTTATGGGAAAGGTCCCCAGTGATTCTTAATCCCCTCCTTAAGAATCACTGATCAACACCATGATCTCATTTTTCAAAGTGGGGCAAATGAGGCATAGAGAGGGGATTCCTTACTCACTCAGTCATTCGATGCATATTTATCAAGTACCCTCCTAGCAATACAAGGCTGAGTAAAACAAAAATACTTGCCCTCATTAAATGCTTTTGCTCACTGAGTCCTTGCAGTAACACCATGGGGAGTTACTCTCACCCCTCCTTGTTTTAAAGATAGAGAAACAGAGGCACAAAGGATTAAATGAACACAAAGAATCAGTGATGGAGTCAGGATTCAGCCTGAATTGTCTGAAAAGCAACTTTCAACTCAGGGCTGCTTACCCGGGGGCCTCCTCCTGAGGACCCCAGCCCCTGGGTGATGCGCACGCACAAGGAATGGCCTCTGTTTTTAGAAGCCAAGGTGGGGGGAGCCAGGGAAGAGAGCTGCATGCCAGACTTCCACTGAAGAGATTCCAGAATGTCCCACACACAGGGTCCGACCAGCGTGAGTGCTGAATCACGGCTGGAAGAGCTCTCAGGTGCCGAGCTCCTCCGGAAAAGCTCTCCAGCCAGACAGCCACACCCGCTCCACAGAAGAAGGGCAGGAATCGTTCCTAGAGCCAGCTGTGTGGAGGGCCTAAGCAGTGGCTTCCCTCTCAGGGCCTCAGTGCAGACCAAATTAAGAAGCTGAAACAAAGCCTCTGAGATTTCTCCAGCTCCTAGGAGTGACAAATAAGGAAATCTACCAACCCTCAGCAAAGAGGCCGAGACACAGAGGAAGAATCCCGCTAGAACTGGGATTAAGAATCACCTCCGAGCCAGCAAGTGGAAGCTGTTATGTCTCCTGCGATGGGGAAACCAGAACCGAGCCCTGAACTCAGGGACGTTTTGTGGGGATTTAACAGAACTCTGAAAATGCTCCTCATCCTACCTGGCCTGCGACAGATGCTCTACAAATGGCTAATGCTTCTAAACGCCCCTCCAGGGTGGGCTGTCTGATGAACCTGTGTGAAATTAGCTTTTTCTTTTTCTTCCAATTTTTGTTTTGCCAAGAACAAACACAAAGGCAGAAATAGCATCTTAAGTCAAGGTTCATGGGGCACACGGGGCTCGCTGACCTCTGGGAGCTCACCTCATCGCCCACACGCCTCCTTGATTTTAAGCTGGAAGCAAAAGAAACAGAGTCCCCTCAAGGGCAGGAGGAAATCCATTATGAGCTTTTGACGTTCAAACAGCAAGGAAGCCCCCAGCTGCTGGAGCTCAGCAGATGAGAGCAGTAAATATCCCCAGTGGACACACAACTGTACAAAGGTACCGCGTCCAAGGGCAGTTAGTTTCTCAGGGAACCTACTTCCCTTAGGAAACGCTGATTTAAATCTTTCTTATAGTTGTTGACACGTAAATGTTAGCGACTGGTAATTAACGCACTCCTACTGAAACAGAACACTTATTTTAAACAGCAAATGGTGACAGACTGGATTGGACAGAATCTCTGGCATATTCCACAGGAGATCTTGCCTGTGACATCATTAAGCCCCAAGACTGAGCTATCCATTCATCAGGCCTTGAGAAAACACCAAGCCTCAAGGGGGCCACCCGTGCAAACTCACACCTCTAGGATAATCACGTTACAGTACCATCCTTGCTCATTTCAGAACAGCATCTCAAGACAGTTTTTAACAAGAACTCTACAAACTGGGATACGGCCGGTGCATAAAGGAAGAACAGTTTGGGGAAATGATGGGCACCAACGGAGTACAAACAAAAAGCCTTCACTTCTGGCTTCCAAGCAAAGTGTTAGGTGTGGACTCAAAAGGGTCCAAGGCCACCTTAGGCTTAACAAGAGCCCGGTGAACGTACTTCTCCAGCCAGACGGGGCCAGATTTCAAGGGCCTGGGAAACATCTAGGTCTGGGAGGACATCCAGAACTTCACTCTTCAGATGACAAACGGAGCCCAGAGCAGAGGAGCAAAGGTCCCAGGCTCGCACAGGGCGGCAGAGCCAGGGTTGGAAACCGGGCATCCTCTGCTCTTGCTGTGCGCCCCGGCACCCCCCTTCCACTCCCTGGGGCTCCTCCGAACCACCTGCCAAGCCACTGCAGAAGCTCAGGAAGAAACACAGCAGCACCACAGCAGCCAGGAATCAGGAGGAGCCCGAAGGTCCTCAGCCAACATTTGTAGAACTTTCTCCAGTGGCCCCTTTAGAGGAAGCACCATTCCCTCATACATCAAAATTCCCAACTCCTACAACTAGATGACCTCAGAAATAAAAAGAAGTCAGACGTTGAATACCCAACAGAGACCTGGGTTTAAATGAACCTGTGTGACCTTGGGCTCAACTGATGAATACAACTGAGAAAACACAGGCAAAGGGTAGAAACAAACCCAAGTGTCCACTGACAGATGCATGGAGAAACACAACGTGGTCTATATCTGCAACAGAGTATCATTCAGCCTTAAATAGGAAGGAGATTCTGACACTACAGATGCTCCAGCATGGATGGATCCTGAGGACTAAGTGAAACAAGCCATCACAAGAAGACAAATTCTGTATGATTCCACTCATACAAGGTACCTAGAGGAGACAAATTCATAGAGACAGAGTAGAATGGTGGTCTCCAGGCCTGGGAGAAGGGAGGGAGAGGGGCTGCTGAATGGATTTGGAGTTTCAGTTTTGCAAGATGAAAAGAGTTCTGGAGCCTGGTTACACAACAACGTGGACGGGTTTAATGCTTCTTAATTGTACATTTGAAAGCGGTTAAGATGGTAAATCTTTCATGTGTATTCTATTACAATTAAAAATTGTTTAACATATATATTTTTTAAATCAACAAAATGATATCTAAGCCCAGGGCTTGAAACAAGATTTAGACAAGATAATGATCATTATCTAAAGATAGGACCTGGTGCATAATAGGTGTTCAAATAAATATTTGAGCCTCCCATTGTTTTCATTTTCAAAGGAAGAAACAAAGCTGTATTTACAAAACATGAACAGAGTCACAGACACAGAAAGCAAATTTGCGTCCTAACGGGGGAAGGGGACAGGGGGAAGGATAAATTAGGAGGATGGGCTTAACACCACTATATATAAAATAGATAAGCAACAAGGATTTACTGTACAACACAGGGGTCAAGATTCAATATCTTATAATAGCCTATAATGGAAAATAGATGAATATATATATATATAAAAAACTCAATCACATGACTCATCCACATTGTAGCACATCTGAAAATAGCACAATATTATAAATCAATTATACTTCAATTTAGAAAAAAAAGAAAAAAGAAAACAAAAAGAAATAAGGCTGTCACCCAGACAAGTTAAGTGCCTGGAAGAGAAACCACAGTGGTAGGAACTGTGGAGTCAGAATGTCCTGGTGCAAACCTGATTTCTCCACTCAGACACCAAGCGTCCTGAGCTAAGTCACCCAGCATCCCCGGTCCTCATCTGTAAAGTGGGCAGCAGCATCCAGAGAGTCCAGAGCTCAGAGGGGACTATTCTGAGAATAAATGCATGGGAAAGGGCTTAACAAACTGCCTGGAATACACTGAGTGCTCGTAAACGTGAGCCTCATCGGAAGCAGCAGGACAAAGTGGGGACAAACTCAATGCGACTGGTCCCCAGGCCACCACCCTGATGCCCCGCACCAGCCTGCCACTCACCCCAACTGCCACTCTGGAATGGTGCATCCACGTCCTTCCTCCCCGAATCGCAGAGTCAGCAGTGGCTTGAAAGCTTCCTGAGCCTGAGTATGTCGGTGGGGGGGGCGGGGGGTGCATCACCCAGGCAGCCTCCTCCGCGGCTCCCTCTCCTGTCTCCTCCTGCTCGGCCCACGCTCCCTGTTCCCAGCCGTGCAGCGAGCAAAGGTTAGTAAACACAGCCGTGTCCTGCCCTTCTCACAGGAACCCCACCTGAGAGGGAAACTGGCTCTGCACAGAGATCACAGCTCACTCGTTTTCCCCTCAGTTAACCTGGTGGCCAGGTACAGCCCCAACCTGGAGGAAGGATGCAGCCAACCATCACCCTCTCTGCAAAAGGGAGCCAAGCCTGGCAGTTTTGTTGAATGTTCCCCAACTCACACCCACCTCCCCCCACACACACACCCCTTAAGCATCAAATTGTAACAACACAAGAAACCAGGACCAGCCGCTGGCAGCACGCTGTCACAGAACAAGTCAGACCGGAACTTGAATCCCAGCTGTGGGACCCTGGACAGGTGGTCAATCTCGCAAAGCCTTCAGGGTCCTCGGGGTGGAATGGACACGCTACCATGCCTGGCTGCTCAGCCCTGCCGTGAAGCTCTGGGTTCGCAGACATCCTCACCTCATGCTTGGTGCCACCCTCCCCATCCTGCTCCCAACACCTGCTCCTGCCCCGCGGGCTCCTGAACAAATAAATGCGGTAGCTGGAGGTGCACAAGTAACTTCCACTCACCCCCCTTCAGCCAGAAATCGGTGCATGGTCCTGCTTCAAGGAGAAGAGCCAGGAAAGGGAAACATTCTCACGGGCCCAGGAGAGGAGGACCGGATCTGGGCAAGAAGCAGACGTTTTTAACCCAGACACAGTCCTCTGTCCTCCAGAGCTGACGGCCAGAGGAGGAGAAAGAGACACAAATGCCTAAGAACACAGGATGGAAAAGGCGACAACAAAGTTCACACAAACTGTGACAGGAGAAAAGAAGGCTCCACTCACTTCATCCAGGAGCCCGCGGTGGAGGGTCTGTGTTATCAGGGAGGGCTTCTCTGTGGTGGTGACTGCTAACCCTGCCAGGAATAAACCAGGACTTTGCCAGGAAAGGGCACAGACAGCCATCTCTGAGCTGTAACTCAAGCCCAACCTGGAGTAGCACGGCAACCTCCTGCTGTGTCTTCCCTTCTCCAGCAGTTGTGGGATCCCCACAACTAGGTTATAAACTCACCCAGGGCGGGACTACCTAATGCAGTGGCTGCCAGCAGCAGGATCACCAGGACCGTGGGAGATGAAACTGACTGGCAGACAGGACCCCGGGGCCCTTGGAGAGGCCGCGTGGGGACGTGGAGGCAAGACTGGCCTGGGTTCAAATCCCAGCTCTGTTACGTGTTCCTAGGGGCTACCATGATGGTCCCTGTGGGCTTGATATTGTAAAATATAATTTCTTATTATAAGATCTGTGTCTTTATTAATGAAACGACAACTCTGTCAACAAAGAAGGGGCAGTCCAGCCACATAACAGTCAAAATTGTTACCGGAAATAAAAACGGTCAAACCTACGATGATCATTAATGTTACTATTATAGCTGTTTATCTAGTAGAGCTAAGATGTATTGAGGGCTTATGATGTGTGGGTTTTACCCCAATAATCTCACTTAATCCTTACTAATCCTATAAGGCATTACTATTATTATTATTAACCTATTTTATAGACGAGAAAAGAGGCACAAAAGTCAACTGAATTTTCCAAGATTATGTGAATGTAATATAGTAGATTCCCTAAAGAGTCTGAAAAAAATATATATATATATGTATGTATAACTGAATTGCTTTGCTGTACACCTGAAACAAACACTGTAAAAGATGACACTTCAATAAAAAATAAGAATTAAAAAAAAGGGGGAGTCCCTCCACATGGGGCCTCAGCAGGGAATTCAATGTCCCCACCACCCCCTTACAGTAGCATCATACCTGAGCCAACAGATTAGGGTTCAAGTCTCAGATCAGCCACTCAAAAGCTGTTTGACCTTGGGCATATCAGCTCTTTAAGTCAATTTTGTCCTTTTTTTTTTTTTTGGCTTAAGATGAATTTATTATCTTCCAGTTCTGAAGGTTATAAGTCCAAAATGGGTTTCACTGGGCTTATCAAGTTCCTTCATTTCTAAAGTGGAGATTAGTACAGCCTCACTGGGTAACTGAGACAATTAAAATAAAACATGAGCTAAGTCCTTGACACAGAGGAAATCCCCATCATGCCGGGGTCCTGTCTTCTAGCAGTTTGGGGGCCCCAGCCCTCTCAGCCTGCCCCACGGCCTCCTGCACACCTCACCATGCCTGGATGGGGCCACCCCGACCTGCAGGCGTCTGGGCCAGGCCTTGGACTCCATTCCAGGCTCAGGTTAACTTTACTGGGAATCAAGAGAGGTAGGGGTGCCTTTATTTTCAGAAGATTGTAAATTGGGGTTCCTTACCTAGAAGACACCAAAAGTAACCTGGAACTTTTACATAGTCAAAAAAAAAGTCAGGCGTGCTCACATTTGATTCCGGTTTAACCTGAATGCAAAGTAAATATGTGAAATCCCACGCCTGATAATGTGGCAGAACTAATTCACCACGTGTTTTTTTTCCAGGTTACTGTAAAGCATGGGAGGTGTCATGGGCTTCAGAGAACTTCTCTTCAGTGAGGGGCGGGGCTCCCCCTCCCTCTCCCACTGACCGGCAACAGTTCCTAATAGTAACCCACCCAGATGGGCCTTACCTAAGGAGGGCAGAGAGGAGAAAGCAGAGAGTGACCCTGCAGGTCCCTGATGACTGTTAGGGTCCCTTCCAGGTTTAAGGGCTCTGACTGACCTCAACAGTCCCCACCAGGGCCCACAATTTAGCTGCATCCCAGGGAGGACATGGAGGCCCCTATTTTCAGGAGGGCAAGCATAAAGCTGCAAGAAGGTGCTACACTGAGTATAAATTAAATACCCCAAAGCACAAGACACAAAGTACATATGACATGATCACATATGACAAAGATAAGAGGGAAGTAGAGAAACCAACACTGGCTTCATGTTACTAGGGAAAGCTACACCAGCGAGGAGCTGGCTTTGGGATACAGAGCATCAAAGCCTTCCTTTACTTGCTTCAGAAACACGTACACGTCTCTAGAAAAGACTATGAGCTCCTCACGGATAGGGAGGGTGCCTTGTTCACCACACTATCCCCAGTACTGTGGAAAGAGATGAGACTCAAATGCTGGATGGATGTATAGATGGATGGATGGATGGACTGGTGGATGGATGGATGGATGGATGGATGGATGGATGGATGGATGGATGGATGGATTGGTGGGTGGGTGGATGGATGGATGGATTGGTGGATGGATGGATGAATGTATGGCTTGGTGGGTGGAAGGATGGATGGAAGGATGGAAGGATGGATGGATGGATGGATGGATGGATGGATGGATGGATGGATGGATGGATGGATTGGTGGGTGGGTGGGTAGATGGATGGATGGATGGATGGATTGGTGGGTGGGTGGATGGATGGATGGATGGATGGATGGGTGGATGGATAGATTGGTAGATGGATGGATGGATGGCTTGGTGGGTGGGTGGATGGATGGATGGATGGGTAGATAAGTGAATGAATGGACGTACAAACAGACAGAGAGATGGGGCTGGGTTGGGAAGCTGTGTGACTGCCTTGAGGCAGCAACCAGAAGAATATGGATTTAACTGGTCAATCAAAGCCCTCAAAACAAGGCCTTGCCCAGAGGCCTGTGGCCACTTTTCTTTTTTCCCTTTTTATCAGAACCCAAAGCACTCCGGACCCGTGGTCCCCAGGTTTACAACTGCTGCCTGAACTCAGGCTGCGCTCCTGATGTGGTCTCATCCTTCCGGCCTCTCTCTCTCACTCTCTCCATGTGCCCCTCCCAATCAGTTTTATCCCAGTTCTGCTCCTAACCTGAATTCCTGGCCCTGCCTCTAGATCAGTTCAGTTTCTGGCTGAGCCACAGGCATGCTGACAGCCCCGCTCCAGCACACAGAACACAGTCAGATGAGTTTCTGTCACCCAGTATGGCTGACCTCCATTGTGGAACAAAATTCAGTGACCTGTGCTTTCTCCTCTGTCACCCCACCCCTGACAGCACCCTTCCTCGCTCACCCACCCTCACAAAGGGAAGGGTCAGCTGGGAGCAATCAAATCTGATCACTATGCCCACAGGCTGCAGCCACCTGTCCCACCCAGCAAGATGCAGACAATTTCAGCCCAACCTCAAAATATCACCGTTACAACCAGGAAGTAGGTGTTGTTTCATTTGTTTTCACTAAAAAACATTCTGGTAAGGAATACTGGCACCTTGTTTTTTTGTTTTTTTGTTTTTTGTTTCCTTTCAGAGTGACATTGACATAATTCCATTTCAAGTATATAAATGTTTTCAACCTAAATGAGTCATTTGGCGAGAAGAGTGAGTTCGCAAGCCTGCATGTGGGTTGACCCCTTTACCAAGAAGCGCAGTGGGAAGTATTGAGTTTGGGGCTAAAAAACACTTAGAACAATGAAATCCTATTTTTCATGGCAATCCACGTTGCTAATCACATGGAAACCTGGGAGAAAAACAAGGAGATCATTTAAAATTCTGGGGTCAGGCAGAGCTCCCCCTGGGCTAGAATCCAGCTACACCACGTTCCTGCTGTAAAATTTGGAGGTGGGAAGAGGTACTTAACTTCTGACCACCATTAATTCATTTGCGGTTGTGAGGATTAATTTAAACCACAGACTATAGGTAAAGTGTTTACAATTTTTCAGCATTATAGAAAGCACTCAATAAAAGCGGGATGTGATCATTATTATTTAGAGATGGTGTGCTGTCCAACACGGTAGTCGCTGGCCACAGGTGGCTATTTAACTTTAATTAAAATTTAATGAAAAAGCCAGTTCCTGAGTCCCACGAACACATTTCAAGTGCTCAGTAACTACCTGTGGCTGGTGGCTAGTGGACAGAGCAGATATAGAGGAGTTCCATCCTGCACAAAGTTCTACCAGACAGTGATGGCACAGAGGTAAAGAAAAATGGCTTGAAGCTACAGAGTCTGTGTGACCTTAGGGAAATTATCTAACCTCTCTGTGCCTCATTCCCTCATCTGTAAAATGGGGATAATAAGAACTACATCATTCACTCATGATGAGGATTATCTGCTATGCAAGTGCTTACAATAATGGTAAACACTCACCAGCTGGTACCCTACAATGGGGGGCAGACACAGGTACAGTGCAGAATGGGCTGTTGGGAGAATTAGAAAGATTTTTATGCAAAGCACATCCCACGGGGCCAAACACATAGCAGACACTGAGTTCACTTGTTTTTTCAACAACTGTTCATGGAGCACCTACTATACGCTAGGCCTTCTTTTAGGCACTGGAGACAGAGATGAACAAAGGCCCTGCCCTCATGGAGCTCACAATCTCAATAAATGTTTAATAAGTGATTATGCTGAAAGACCAGGAATAATAACATTTCCGGTTTTTACCACCTGTTAAATACCCCCAGCAATGAAAAGGGAATGTTGTCAAATACAAAACTAACTATGAAGGGGGTGCCTAATAAAAGTGAATGAATGAATGAATGGAGGGAGGGGGCTGGTAGAGGGCCCATAAATGCTTAAGTAGGGAGCTGGGCCCTGGGTGATTGAGTGAATTACCCTACGGTGGGTGTGGCTAGCTCAGAGAGCTGTTGCCAGGCAACACTAACAAATGATCCCACAGCAGTTGGCAAGCAGTGTTATGTAGAAAGGCTTAATCATCTTTAACATGAATCTTAAAACCCTAAGGACTTGGGTAGAGAGAGCCTTCACAGGCATGCCCTCCAGCTTCTATTCTGGGCTGTGCTCTGACTCACCGGGTCAGCAGGGCCAGCTCACTCTCCTCTGTAGTGCCCAGGGGGAGAACAGAACCCACAGACGAGCTGGCATCCACCTCTCCCCCTGGGCCAACAGCGTTTCACTGGCCCTGGACACGGAAATGCCCAAGAGGGAGGCATCCCACTGCCCAGACAGCTCCTACCCAGCCCTCCGACACGCCTGCTGGCCCGAGCAGCTTAGCCTGGATGCAGCCCCAGTTCTCCGACTCAGTGGGCAGCGCTCTCCCAGGAGGAGGCAGATGGCACCACGCCTCTGTATGTGCTTCTATTCCCAAACTCTAAAGCTCCCTTGGGTAGGTTTGCAGCTCCCTGACACAGCTAAATGCCGTGGGAGGAGACATGTTGAATCACTGGACGAGCGGACAGGCCTCAGCAAGTCATTTCCACCCCTTCAGTCTCAGCCTTGCTGTGTAGTAAGGGGAAGTAGGGTTTGCTTCACAATATTGTTAGTGGGATTAAATGAGATAACTTGTACTTGGCAGGAACTAGTTTACATTCTGTCTAGCACGCCAAGGTGGGCAGACAAGAGGAGGAGATGTCCAAGGTCCCAGTTCTGGCACTATCTACCAGAGCCATCTGGTCTACCTGGGTCTTGCCCATCTCCTTACCACTCCAAGGAGGGGGCCGGACTGGGTCCGGGCGGCCCACCTTGGAATCTCTTGCACAGTTACCTTCCCAATTTTACAACCACCTCGCTTTTCATCCTACTGAAAAGGACACAGGGCATATGGACATTCAGTACAAGAATTTGTACCAGCAACCTCCGCCATCCATGTAAGACTTCCTGCCAAATGGTTACATGAGGACCAGGACACGTGCTTTTAACAGATCTCACACATTAAAACAAATAACCAACCAAGTATTCGTGTAAAAAACGCTTGTCTTGAAAGTCACATCTCAAAACACACAAATGTGGATGATACCTAAGGTTCTTCCTGTGTTTGATACTCTGTGCTGATTTCTGCTAGGGACTGACCTGGCCGGGAGGGCGGGGCTGACACACGAGGGGAGTGATGCTCCTTGCATGGCCAAGACCAGTCTGTGTCAATTCCTTCTGTCACCCCCACGGCCGCGGCTTGCTGTGGTCCTCCCCAACATGTCCTGAGCAGAATTACAGGCAACTTCCATTCTCATCCAAAGTGCGTCTGGACACTGCACAATATTCACTCATTGAATACCCCTTTCTAGTAGCAGCCCAGCCCCTGGTTCGGTTAAGCAGAGATCACCAGACATGTCGACTCGGGATCATTACACGTTTTCTGCATGTCCACTCCACGGCAGGCTCTGCATACAGACAAGACAGTGGCCACAGCTGACCTTGAGGGACTCAGAAACAAATGGGGGACAGCAAGGACGTGGGTTCACCTCAAAACTAAATGGGCGGCCATAAGTGCGTCCATGGAGTTACGAAAGATATGGGAATTCAGGGCAGAAGTGGCTGATTCTTAAAGTAAGAAGCTGAAATTAAGGTCTCGAACTCACCTGAAGATGAACAGGATGTGGACAGGGAGTGGGGGGGTGGGGAGAGGGGAGGGAGAGCCCTCAGTTCAGAATACCACATTTTGATTCATGCCCATCCCTCCAGGCCCCCTTCTACAGACCCATTTTCTCCTTGGAGGAAAGTCCCAGCCCGTCTGTAACCACTCAGATTTCTCCGCCCTCCCGTCTCTCGCTAGTCACTTGGCTACCTGGCGCTGGTTCTGACCCTTTCAGGCTGCTCACCGTCCCCATTCCCTGGGCCCTGACCCAACACCGCACTCTCGGGGTTGGCATCAAGTGCAACAAGGCTAAAATTAGGACTGCTTCCACAGATATCCAGGCTTCTCGGGAGCAAATCTGCTTGGCTCCCAGATGGAAAAACAGTATTTTTTTCCAATCCTGACTGCAAAGCAACAGGGGGATCCGGAAAATCCAAACCTGCTCACGCCTCAACCAGACATGACTCTGAGCCACTTGGACTCTGTGGTAAGGGGAACAGGAGCCTTCTCTATTGTGCAGGGCCCCTACACAGGCTCGTCCTCACCGAGCTACGAAGCACCAACAGGAAAGGAGGGGTGACGAGCACAGGAGGCCCCGTGTGCCTGGGCCACCAGCACACGCTCAGCCTCACTTCCTGCTGGGTAGGCGGTCCCTTCCTCCCAATTTCAGAGACGAGACAATGCAGACCAGGGAGGTCAAGTACCTCTTTCGCCTGCAAGGGGACACACCGTTCACGGTCAGTATATGGAAAACTGAGGTTCAGAGATGTCCGGAGAACTGCCCAAGGCCACCCAGCAAAGGGCAGGCATCATGATAACGAGGACAGGGTCACAAGAACAACAGGCACGGCTAACATTTACTGACACTGTTTTGTTCCAGGCTCTACCCCCAACACCCTGCCCCAAGTGGGTTCTCCCATTTCATCCTTGCTACAGGCTAACTTGTGTCTCCTCAAAACAGGTATGTTGAAGTCCTCACCCCAGTGGGACCAACCTAATTTGGAAACAGGGACATTGCAGTTGTAATTAAGATGAGATCATACAAAGCAGGATGGACCTTGAATCCAATAGGACTGACGTTCCTATTAAAAGATGGCCACGTGATGACAGAGCCACAGGGAGAACGCCATGTGACGACAGAGGATTGGAGTGATGGGTCTACAAGCCAAGGAATGCCAAAGATTGCCGGCAAACCATGAGAAGCTAGAAGAGGCAAGGAGGATTACCCCACAGCTTTCAGAGGGAGGATGGCCTGGCGATACACCTTGATTTCAGACTTCAACCTCCCAAAATGTGAGACAATCAATTTCTCGTTCGGGGCCACCTAGTTTATACTCTTTTGTTACAGCAGCCACAGGAAACGAATACAATCCTCATCGTAATTCTATGAAGACTGGGTACTAAAAAGTCAGGTTTAACACATAAGAACATGGAAGTTTAATTAAAAGCAAATAATGCCAATAACAAATGCCAATACAGTCTAAATGCTTTACATGTAGTAACTCACTTAACCCCCACAAAGACCCTAAGCCTACATCAACCCCAGGAAGCATTCCCACTTTAATGAAGAAGAGAGTAAGGCACAGAAAGGTAGGTAATTTGCCTAAGGTCACACAGCTTATAAGAGGTAGAGTCAGGATTCAAACCCAGGCCCAGAATCTGTGCAGATACAGAAGAGTATTGAATCTGGACTTGAACTCAGGTGCTCTGGTTTCAAAGCCCACATCCTTCTCTCTTCACCTGCCCAATAGAAAGCTCCATACTGGCTGGCCCTTCAACTGCTTATTTGACGACACAAACAAATTAACCAAATGAGCAGTGGCTTGCACAGACTGCATTAGCTCAAATTAAATTTAAATTAGTTCATTTTAGCAAATAAGACTGACCCAAGCCCACATGGGCAACAGAAATCAGGAAAGGAGTAACCACGTTACCTGGATCCTAAGCAAGCAGTGTGACATAAAGCTTCTCTCTTACAAATCTCTTAGGTACTCAGTCATTTCAGTAAACATTTAAAAAAAAATTTTAAACATAGTTTAATTTTTTTAATATTTAAACTTTCCAAGGACATAATTTTTAAAAGCCTAATTTTATTCTGGGAGCAGCATACACTAGGGACTCCAACGCATACCAGAACCTCAAGAGAACCTGTTTCCTTTTATTTCAATGTTATGTACAACCAGGAGAAATGTATTACTGTTATTTTTCTTATTTCAGTAAACATTTAATGAGTGCCTACGATATGCCAGGACTGTGTCAGCTAAAGGCAGCATAAAAGACACAGCCCCAGCCCAGGAAGGACATGGAAATGGTCAAATTGCCATAAATCTTGGTAAATCTTACATCTGAAGTCAGAACAGAGGTGCCATTGGAGGTGCTGTTGGAGAACCAAGGACAGATGCCTAAATCTGCCCAGGTAAACAGCACATGGCTTCAAGGCAGGTGACATCTGAACTACGTCTTCAATTTCAAGCTTATTTCTTATTGTTAGGCTAATCCAACTCCATGCCCCAACACACACACACACACACACACACACACACACACACACACACACACACACACATCTCTTTCTTTCCTCCCTCTTTCCGTCTTTGTTTTCTTCTCTCTGCAACTTTTCCCCAAAATACTAGATTGTTTTCACTGCATGAACCCACAGGTGTCCTACAGGATATGCAGCAACATTCAGTGTTCACGATGACTAATCCATAATGAAGGGAACAGAGGTCATTGGTTACCTTCAGAAAATATTATTTTAGCGTCAGAGCCTTGAATAACCATAGTTAATAGATAACTAGTGATGGTTAGTGTTAATTCAGCAACACTTTCCCTCATTAGACTATAGAAATAGTCCACTTCTGTATCAACAGAGGAGGAGAAAACAGCTCTGGGAAAAGGGATGGGGATGGGGTGGTGGGAGGTATGTCAGGGAGGTGGGGACAACGGTTCCTGGGAGCCAAAGAAGGGTCTAGAATAGTGACATATCACCAATTTTCAGCTGGCCACTCGCCCACCCATAGGGTCACCCCACACACAGCAAGCTGGCATGGTCATCATGTGGCATGTGACTTGGCAGAAAGCATGCAGGCTCTGACGTGACCCAGCCTCTGTCACTTCCCCTGTAAATGGAGCATACAGCGTCTGCCTTACAGAATCGTTCCCAGATCAAGTGCACCAGAGGTGCTCAGGGCCTTGCAGAGCACAGAGGAGACACACAATACACATTAGTCACAGCTGTTACTAACACAGCCTGTACTGTCACAGAATTTCACAGGCTGCCTAGGCAAACAGCAGTGATTATCCTATTCCTTCTTCATTGTTATCATCATTATTACCACCATCTTCACCACCATCATCACCACCATCATCACCATCTTCACCATCATCACCATCATCACCATCTTCACCACCATCTTCACCATCATCTTCACCATCATCATGACCATCATCACCACCACCTTCACCACCATCACCACCATCTTCACCATCTTCACCATAATCATCACCACCATCATCACCACCATCTTCACCATCACCATCACTACCACCATCTTCACCATCATTACCATCATCACCGTCATCATCATCACCATCATCATTACCACTATCATCAACACCATCATTACCATCATCATCAACATCATCACCACCATCACCACCATCACTACCATCATCACCACCACCACTGCTGCCACCACCACCACCAAAGCTGCATAGAAGTTTTGGGCAAGTCATCCACATTCCTGGGCCTGAATTTCCACACCTGTGAAACAAGTACTCCTGGAACATGGGGACCAAATGCAAAGTGCGTACACAGGGAGGCCAGGCCCTGCTCACACTGGGAGCTGGCCGTCTTGCAGTGAATCTGGGGCCATGGTAAAAAGCCATGGAACTGGCCTCGCTGGGAAAACAAACAAGTCTGTTCCATTAAAATCTGATCCTCTGAACAGAAAACATGCCCACTCACCTCTGCCCTGCAACCGGGAGGCCGCCCCCCAAGAGGGTGAGGAACTGACCGCCTCTGGCAGCCACGATGACCTCCTGGAGCCGCCAGAATCCAGCCTCAGTGGGACAGGCGAACTAGCGCCTGAAACGGCTGGACTCTGGGTGTGGGTTTCTTATTTCTGCCCTGCCCACAAAAAGCCCTTGGATCACCGGGAGTATTTCTTTTTTTAACCCCTGGCATGAGCAGCGCACGATAGGGGCACGCCCCCGTGAGCTCGTGCTGTTCCCAGACTAATGAGACATGGTGAAGTTTATCGTGTGGTCTTTTCTGAAGGGTGTCAGGCGGTGCCCTGCTCCGGCACCCAGGCCAGCATTCCTGGGGAGCTCGGATGCGGGAAGCAATCCTGTAGACCCAACCACAGAGCAGCCCAGCTTCAGCAAGCTCATCTCCCACCGGCCTGCGAGGGGACATGGCAGGGCCAGGGAGCACTGAACTGGGACCAGGAAGCTTTGCCACTGATCAGCTGCGTGGCCAACAGTGGGCCTCCGCCTGCCCGTCACAGGGCTCCATCAGGTGGCACTAAAACTTGTCGAGGTCTCATGTTCACACACATTCTCTACACACGTTCTCCCATAGCTGCATCTCACGCTCTTCCTCTCCCTCTCCCCTCCCAGCAGGCCTAGGATCTGCCTCCCACTAGTCCTGCCCCATCCTCACATGTCACAAAAATCCAGTGCAAGTCACCCCGCACCTCCCCTCTCCTCCACCTCCACCCCTGCCCCATCCCCTCCCCTCTCACCCTCCCACGCTGACACTTCTCCCCTACCCTCCACCACATTGTTATTTTTTTCTCTCTCTCCCTCCTCCCTTCTGCCTCTTCTCTGGTCCAGTTTTCCCGCCTCTGCTCAGGGAACTTAAATGAAAAAAATAGTGTATTATTTCCACAGGCTGCACTGTGCCGTCCCATCTTTGTCAAACCCGAAACCTCATCTTTCCTTGCTGATTTGGTCCTTTGTTAAGAGTCGACAGGGACACCGAGGACTGGTCACAAGAGGGACGGAGGGTCAGGAGGGCCCAACCAGCTGGGGTGACAAGCACTCTTCCCGTTAAGGACACAGATCGCAGACACAGACGAGAAAGCGGGTCGTCCCTGCTCCTAAGACTCCACCACAAATGTTCGTCAGCCCTGGCGAGAAAAGCTGCACATCGGATTTGCTCTGACCTCCAAACTTTTTCACAAAGGACGTGACCCGAACAATAAGGCAAAGGAGCTGGAGCAGCTGGGATGGGGCAATGCACTCAATGGACATTAGCTACGTTTATTATTTTAAATGAGTCATAAAATAATTAGCATTTGTCCTGTTTTTACCAGAACTGGGTTTTTTTGGGGGGGAGGGGGGTTGTTCTGAAATAAATGTAATCTCTAGGCGATAAATCCTGAGTAAGCCAGTAATAGGTTTACCACCCATTCACTGGAAAGCATTCCGTCAGGCAGCTCTGGGTTCAGATTCCACCTCAGCAACTTACTGGTTGTGAAATCCGGGGCCAGGAACTGACGCTGTCTGTGTCTCCATTTCCTTGTCTATCAACTCAGAATACAAAACTGCCTAGAACACCTATGACTGACCCCGTTCACATCCTCATCGTCATCATTATATGAATGTTTCTTGAGATTTCAACATGTCAGACAGTGAGCTAAGTGCTTTATATGCATTAACCCATTATACTACAACTCTAAGATGTAGGGACTGTTGTGAACCCATTTCACAGATGCACAGAGAAGTTGAGTAACTTGCCCAAGGTCACACAGCTGAGCAGCAGATGCAGGCTTCACCCCAAGATTGTCTGGGTCCAGAGTTACCCCATTCAGTCTCTGACATTAGGCCCAGTGGCCGGCAAGGAGTAAATTGTTCAGCAACTCACTCGCTAGGATTATAATGATATTGGCTTTAGTTTTATAAGAAACATTCCCTGCAGAGCAGTGATTTTATTTTGTCTTTTTGAATTAAATTTCAGTCCTAGAGGCACCAAGCCCAGTGTAACTGCTTACACTTCTGCCTGCTATCCACTCCTGTCATACTGGAGAGAAAGCCAGGCTCCGGCAACTGCCCGTGTGCCGTTTTATGGGTCAAGCTGCATTCGGGCCATAGAGGCTGCGGGGGGGATCTCCACTCCAGAACTGCTGGCAAATCTCTCCGTGGCTGGGGCCAGTGACAGAATGACAGCCACCACCTGTCCCTTTCGACCGGGGGGGGGGGGGGCAGAAGGCCACACGACAGAGAGAGAGAAGCTCCTTGTCCTGAAATACACATATGTCCACCCACCTCCAACCATTCCAAGGGGCCTCCAGGCTGGGCAGAGGCTGCCCTCCTCCCAGCCGCATTCCCCGCCTGACCCGCTCCGGCTCCGTCCTCAGCGCAGACAAGCACTCAAGTCCAAGGCGCTCCAGGCAGCAGCCCCAGCCCCGCCCTCAGGGCGGACCAGCGCATTCAGCTCTCACTTGGCCACACAGAGCACGTTCACTTCTGGGGGAAAAAGCCCATCTGACTGTTTCGTTGAAAGCTTCCCTCGCCAGCACGTGAGGGCATCTGTCAGCAGCAAGTGGGGACGGCCAGCCCCGGGCCTGCCCCCCAGCCCCACCCAGGATGGGCTCTGTCAGCCAAGTCCCTCTGGCAGGTGCGGTGTGGCCTTCAGCCCCGGGGCCCGGGAGCCTGCCCTGGGGATAAAGCTGGTGTAGCATCACGGCACCCGCCCCAGGATACTGCTCGGTCCAGCAATCGCAACCTCAACATCCCAACCTTGGGGTTTTAGACACGTTCTAGAAGAAAACACAGGGAACGGTCAAGAGCACAGGCTCTGGAGCCTTACAGCTCCGGGTCTGAGTCACAGATCTGTTCTCAAGCCCTGAGACCCAGGCGAGCCATGTCGTCTCTGAGCATGGGTGCATGAAGGTAGTCCGCAACCGCGTGTGGCTACTGAACACCTGAATTGTGCTCTAAATGTAAAATACATACCAGATTTCAAACACTTGGCATGAAACGAAGAATTAAAATATCTCAGTATCTTTTTAATACATTTTGCCTAGACTGACCTATGATGATTAAAATTAACTTCACCTATTTCTTTTTACTTTTTTTTTTTTTTAATGTCGCTACCGGAAACTTTAACCTTACGCACGTGCCCTGTATTGTATTTCTACTGGGCAGCACTGTTCTAGCTTATCCAAGTATCTTCCTACACAAAGGCAGTTCCCTCTTTCAGAGGGATTTTCATCCCAGTTCTTAAGATAAATGTTTCCTACGTAAATACATTTTAGACCAAGTTCCATGGAGGTAGAGACGAAACCCAGAAGTGATGAAGTGACTTGTGTAAGGGCGTGTGGCTTACAAACTGTGGAGTCAGAATCTGACTCCAGGTCTTGCTAAATGCTGAGCTCTTCCCAATACTGGATACTAATTCACCCCTGTCTCCAAGTCTGCTCCTTAAAACAGTGGCCTCCCCACGCTACCACCCCAGAAAAGAATGAAGAGCTAACATTCAGCTACCTGCCACGAGGACCACCAGTGGGTGGCTGTTTCAAAGGGTACAGTTGTTTGATACCTCAAGGCTTAAACGGGGTGCGGGTAAACGTTTGCAGAGATAAGATCAGGATGTGTGATAGTCCAACACCTTTGACACCTGGCCCCAAATGACATTTCCAGTCTCCGCTCCTTCTTATGAAGGGCACACTCCAGGAACCTGGGATTCCTCAGTACTTCAGGGCTCTCAAGGAGGGGTCACCTTGTATTTTTGTTTTGAGAATCCGAACAAATTTTTATTTATTTATTTATTTATTTATTTTTATTGAAATACAGTCGATTTACAACGTGTCTGTGTACAGCACACATTTAGTCTCTGGTGTACAGCACAGTGTTTCAGTTGTACACATAAATATATTCTTTTTCATTATGGGTAACTACAAGATATCGAGTACAGTTCCCTGTGCTAGACAGTAGGTCCTTGTTGCTTATCTATTTTATGTATAGTAGTGTGTACCTGCTAATTCCAAACTCCCAGTTTATCCCTCCCACACCTTTATCCCCTGGTAAACACAAGTGTGTTTTCTATGTCTGTGAGTCTATTTCTGTTTTGTAAGTAAGTTCATTTGTGTCATTTTTTTAGATTCCACATATAAGGGATAACACATGGTATTTTTCTTTCTCTTTCTGGCTTATTTCACTTAGTAAGACAATCTCCAGGTCCATCCATATTGCTGCAAATGGCATTATTTCATTCCTTTTTATGGCTGAGTAGTACTCCATTATATATATACATTCACATACACATACACATACACATACACATACACATACACATACACATACACATACACACCACATCTTCTTAATCCATTCATCTGTTGATGGACAATTAGGTTGTTTCCATGTCTTGGCTACTGTCAATAGTGCTGCTATGAACATTGGGGTGCATGTATCTTTTTCAAATTAGAGTTTTCTCCAGATATATGCCCAGGAATGGAATTGCTGGATCACAGGGTAAGTCTATTTTTAGTTTTTTAAAGAATCTCTATAGTTTTCCATAGTGGCTGCACCAAATTACATTCAGGAGAGGTGACTTTGAACCAAGCATGCTGTGCCTTATGTGAACTAAGAATAAATCATCCCAATATCCCATGAGACGTGGACTCTTTATGTTCATTCTACAGACAATCAAACCGACTCACAGGAATGTTCCGTGACTTGCCCGGTCACTCAGCTAGGAGGTGGCAGAGCTAGGATTCAGTTCCAGTCCCTGTAACGACAGATTCCCCCTTCATTTAGGCTCCTGTGGTCCCCTGTGCTCAAGTGCCCCTTTCCTGCAGCAAGGTCTGGCTAAGACCACCTTTTCTGTGAAATCAAAAAGGCTCTCTCTCTTTTCATAAAACCAATCACTCCTTCCTTCCGTCACCCATGAACTTTAGACACCATCTACCTTGTACTTACCCTGAAGTGTCAGAATCCACTGCTTACAGGTCTGTTACCTCCAGGACAGCCTGTGCCTCATCATGGGACACGTGATGCCTGATCCACGTGTCCACTTCAGTTCCTGGTACAGTATCAGGCACACAAGCATCACTCAATACATGTCTGTTGATTGAATGAAATAACCAACCCCCCATCTTGACACCCCGGTTTTTGTTCTGAGTCCCTCTTCCCCACCAGCTTCCCTCTTCTGTATTCCTATGGTCCTCCCCATGGGTGGATTCCTCCACCAATCTGTTTGCGTGGAGAGAGGCCAAGTGCGTTACTTTGACTGTAGCTTGGTAACACCAACTGTCACCTCTCCACTCTTATTAATTGCTGGGTTAATCAAGCACTCCAAAGTGTGCCCAGCCACACGCCCATGAAAGCATTTCTGGATGGCCAGGAAAACAAACCAGGTTTAAGCTGAAGCAAAAGACATCATATCTCACAGCTGCCTGGACCACGCACGACTGGCCCTATTTTTCAGAATGTCTGGGTCTAAGTCAGATCAGATGGAAGAATCGTCTTGGTCAAAATCTCAGCCATCCCCGGCTTCTACACGGCAGACAGGTATCAGAGTGGACTCCTATGTGCTTTCTCACTGAGCCCTTGCACGGTACTATGAGACTGCTGTTCTTATGCTGGCTCTCAGATAGGGAAACTGAGGCTCATCTGAGAAACAGACTGCAGATTTGCCCAGGGTCACCAAGTGGGATGAGACAGAGCTCACATCCCAACTCGCTCCTCATCGCTGCAAGAGTCATGCCGAATCCCCGCCCTCTGGGACCCGAAGGTCACAGTCTTGCCTCTTCCGTGTGTCCTGGCTCACTGACTGGCCAGGTTCTGGTCACTGCGGGACTGCCTCGTGCACTTGACCTTTTCTTTGCTCTGTAGAAGTTTCACCTCCCCTCCCAGATGTCACAGGTTAAGATGTTCTCATCTGAACCTTGAGCAAGAACATGCTTCCCATTTCTGAAAAAAACTTTTCATAGCAAGGTCTTTGTTCCCTCTTAGGATACAGGCATTGGGTACAGGTACTTCTCTCTCCCTCACTCATACCTGCTATGCACCCTTCTGTGGGCAGTGAACACAGAGGTAGAAGGACAGAAGAAAGAGGGAAAGACTACGTATGTCCATGTACTTTTTAGGCTGCTGACTGCAAAGGATGAATGTTATTCTTCCCAATTGTTCCCCTTCTACTTTATAAGCAGCTTTTTTTTTTTTTTTTTTTTTTTTTTTTACATTCAATAAAGATGACACAGAGGCCGCCGGGCCACCTTGTAATGACATATCCTGACAGGCTCCCATATGGAGAGTCTAACATTCCAGATGCCTCCCCATGTACCAGGTTTCCAGAAGCACAGTTACTAGCCCCCTGGGGCCGGAAAAGGAGTCCCTCACACAAGGTAGGCTCTCTGCACATTTTCCTGCCCAGCTTAATGAGCAAACCGCTCCAAACCCGCAGCAGCCCGGGAGCCCCCAGGGGTTCCTGTGCTGTGTCGCCAGGTAAAGTCACCTTCGGCTCTCGAATGAGCAGGTGGACAATTTGAAGGGAAGGTGAGCACCTGTGTAGGAAGCCTGACCCTGAAGCCTCACCACCTGGAGAGGAATTTGAGAAATGGAAGGTAAAACAATTTGGATGACCAAGTGTCCCAAACGTGGGTAATAAACGCACCCTTTTAAAAGGGAGGGGGAGCTGGTTTAAAAGCAGAGGTCTCATTCGATGAAACTATATTTCAAGTGCAAATGAGCAAGGCTCAGAATCTTGGCAAGCTTTTGTTTTATTTATCCTAAAAATATAAGCCCCACACTTCATTGATTGATTTTTTTTTAAATGGAGGTACCAAGGATTGAACCCAGGACCTCATACGTGCTAGGCACGCGCTCTGCCACGGATCTCTACCCTCACCAGCAGCCCCCCAATTTAAACAGTGTTGCTCCCTCTTCCAGAACACAGACTACAGACCCATGGATCCCATTCTGAGAAAGACCCATCTACCGGGTCCAGTTCACCACAGCTGAGCCTGGAGGGTTCAAGAAACAAGTGACACTGTATTGTTAACAAGGTGTTAAAGGGGCAGGGGACGAAATAGGGGCCTGACGTCAGTGACTACCCCCCTGCGTGTGGACACATCCACACTCACCTCTGGGACCGGTTCCCCAGGATGCTAAGCAGATGCTGCAAAAGCCCTCAGGCCCGTAACAACCAGAATGGACAGATGACATGGAGCCCAGTCTCCCCCAGAGCAGGTCCAGCCAAACGCCTTTTCTGCACCAGCAAGGCCGCCTCTGTCCTTCACTGCTCCCTGTCCTTCTGCATAAAGACCTATGGCCACTGAGCCTGTGTCTAAGGCTGGCCCATTCGCTATGCACCTCTGCCAGGCCGCTGGCACCCCTGTCCCCAGCAGTCAGAAAGGGGCCGGGGACGGAGGCACAGGAGGGCTAGGAGACTTCCTCACAGGGGACATGGTTAAAGCTTAGGAAAAACACCCAGGATGAAATTCCGTGAGGAGAGTGGGGGGCTCACTCATAAGTAAAACCCAAACAGCAATGCTGACCCTTGTCACATAAACTAACAAAGGAGGGGGGACAATGCACTTTGCAGATACGAGTTCCATGCATTCCACAGAACAATCAAATGCACTCGGTGACCTCCCTCCAGCATCTCCAGCAAACTCCTGAGACTCCATCTGGGTCTGGCCCCAACAGGGGCACATTCCCCACTCACAGAAAGGCGCCGAAATGTTTATTTTCTTCTGTCATCCTACTTTCTTTGCTAGGATTACCTCGAACTCCAGGAGCCCCAAAAGTATGGGGACTCCAACAGACGGATCTAGCACTCTTTTTAATTTACTGCTCCATAATCCAATTTTCCTCCGTTGGACCACACGTCGCCCTGGCCTCTTCACAAAGCCACAGGGGCCACGGGACGTGACATACAGCTGGATGAGTTATGTGGAAAATGGGAAAACAGTCAGTCTGGGACCCGATAGCCGAATCAGCAACATGAGAAGGTCGGGATAGGACTTGTTTAAAGATCTCCTCGGCCGCCGGCCCTGGAGGAGCCTGTACGGGAGGGCGTTATCTTTACATTTCAGGCTCAGCAACGTAAGAGCCTCCCTGCGTGATACGATGGAAGGGGTGAGGCAGAAACCTGTAACGCCGGCTGCGCGGGGAAGTACCCCTCCAGGGTCAGGCCAACGCTCGGCTGCCACCTCGTAACCACCCTGCGAAGTAGGTTTTAGTATTCCTGTGGCAGCGCTAGAAAATGCAAATTGAATGAGAGCAGGTAGCTCACCCAGGGTCACAGGGGAGGTAAGCAATAGAGACCCCGCATCACCATATCTCAATGTCACCTGTCACTGTCGCCCTAGCCGAGTCACCCTTCTCTTCTGCCTGAGTCAAAGCCCCCCCACATCAAAGCCCCTGCTTCCATCTTTGCTCGCCATGGGTGATCCTCAACACAGGAGTGGCCCCAGGGCCCCTGATAAATGAGCAACTCGGGCCATTCCTCCAACGGCCCCAGCCCACGAGGGCCTCAACGAATGGGCCCTCATTCCTCTCTGACCTCATCCCCCACAACTTTCTTCTCTGCTCCCTCCTCGTGGTCTCTCAATTAGCGATTGAGAAATGGCCTCAGGGCCTTTGCACTTACCCCAGCCTCCTCCATGTGAGTCTCCATGACTCATCTCATCACCTTGTCAGGGGTGTGCTCAAATCACCTTTCCTGAGCATCCTCTGTGACCAACTTAACACCTGCAAACTCTAACCCCCTCCCACCCGACACACACGCGCACCTCCCTCCCTCCCATCACTTTACTTCTTGCATGTATTAGTCTGTTTCGGTCTCCCTCAGCTAGAATATAAGCTCCCCGAAGACAGGGAGCTCTATCACTCCGTGTGTATTACTTAGAGCAGTGCCTCACACATAGCAGCAGTCAGTAAATGTCTGAGATGAATCAAAAAAAAAAAAAAAGATTTAAAGGCAGGTGTGCCACAAGGTGGTCTCTGCTCACAGTACCACCTCTCCCCTCCCAACCTGAGTGTCAGCTCCATGAGGGGGGATCTGAGTCCCCAGAACAGGCCTCAGTCCACACGGATTCCTCCCACCGACTCATCATTACTGAGCTGTCCCTCTAGGATGTGGGAACGCATCACTCTGAAGAAAGCACTTGTGCATTTGCCAAGAACGTGGTCCTGGCCCACCGCACGCACGGGTCCTCTGCTGGCATCACGGAGCGTGCTCTTCACATCACGCTGCGGGCGAGTCCGCCCAGGAGAAGCTGCCCACTTACCAAACCCCACACCTCCCCTGAGGCCCCGGCACCGAGCCCGCCCCGGCAGAGAAGCCAACACGGGGAGGCCTGGGCCGCACCCGAGCCACTGTGAGTGTGGCCAGTGTGTCACCACCACACAAGGAATCAATCAGTGGGAGCCAGGCAAGGCCAGATCAGGGAGGCCCCAAGGCCAGATGCCACTGTCCCGCGGGGCCACCCGATTGGCTCACACTGCTGAGGGCTGCCACCCAGCCTCTGACGGGCCTGCCGCAAGTCATCATCCCAGCCGCGGCACACACGCCAGAAGCCAAGGGTTGGTGACGGGACGGCCTCCAGGCTTCCTGACGGCTCAGATTCACCTCCTTCCTGGCTCTGAAGCCCCAGCTCCTTATGAGGGCCCTTCAGGAGACACCAAACCCTGAGAGGGTCACCCTGAATTATAAACTCCCCCATCAGCCTCTCACGTAAGCAAGCAGCCAAAGTGAGTGACAGGCGGCACCCCTCCTCTCTGATCCACAGGGCGCTGCCCTGGGCAGCCCTGCCCCCAGCCTGGGGCTCGGCAAAGACACGTGGACCCAATACATCCCTACTTCTCCCTTTGCGTGAGCTTGGCCATTCCCCCCAAGGCCACCCCTCTTACACTACGTTCCTCAGACTTGAGTGACCAGGAGCCACCTGCATAGAAAAGAAGTTGGCAAGGAACTCTGTTTTGCCTTAAATTGTTTTTATTTCAATTTTTTGAGCATTAAAATGTAAAAGATTAAAATACAAAAATTCACATAATATTCACTGAGTGCTAAGTGTCAGGCACTGGTTAAACGGTGCAGGACACAGCAGTGCGGACGGGAACAAAAGGACACGCCTTGCCCTCAATAAGCTTCCAGTCCAGCAATTAACCAAAGAGAGAAATGAACTAAAACGTCCCATGTAAGCCATAAAAATCAACTGGGAAAATGACCTGAAAGGTCTTTAGAAACACAGAAGGCAAGTTTCGACATGGGCGAGGTGGTGAGAGACGGCTGAGGGAAGACTAAATAGAGAGCGAGGTGAGAGCAGGAGTGGCCCAGGATGGGGGTGGTGGGGAAGGAAACAGAATTCTGAGCCAAGAGAAGAGACCTCAGATGAGGGACACGTGCCCAGGACTCATGGCTCTAAAACACCTCGAAGCAAAGCAAACTGACAAGGTGCCTTTTTCTTGTTCAGTTTAACATCAAAACGAGTTTCAACTGACTGAATGTGATAATGGATGCTAAGCCTAGCCCACCACTTTCCTGCGGGAGTCTCGTGCAGCCTGCTCAGGTCAGCTGGGTTCTTCGGAGGCTGGTGCCCCCAGCCTCATGCCTTCCTGACGCTGGAAGCACTGTGAAACCACCCGGACGCCCCCTTCACCCCTGCCCGCTTTGTGAGCTTCCCTCCACTGAAGAGGTGCCGTTTGGTGCCAAAGCACTGACTCACCGGTGCCAATCCAGCAGTGTTTGGTGACTCAGGGTCACACTGGTGACCCAGAGGATATTTAGATTAACTTGAAATGACATGAAAATGTCAATTAAAAAAATGTAAATGGAAGAACAAAATTCAATTTAAAAAAACAGTGACTCAAGAGAACACCTACAACGTGCAGGAACCCTGAGAAACAAACTCCTAGAAGGTCATCTTCTTCCCTTCCATTTTGTCCAAATCTTCTATGATCCCCCCAAAACCCCTCCCTGCAGTATCTTCAGCTGTTTCTCCATTCCCCTTCTAAGCCAAAAAACGATGTGCACTTGGTGGGTCAATGTAACAAGGGTGTTTATGGATCACAGATGGTGGTGAGAAAGTGGCCAAAGTTTGAGCCCCTCCCACCTAAAAAGCTCCTTCACATACACCCTCACACAGTCCTCACAACAGCCTTGAAAACACATCTCACCCTTTCAAGAGATGGGAAAGCTGGTGGTGTTTTCAGCAGCTTAAAGTCAGCCGCACACTGAGTCAAGGGTCCGAATTAAATTGAGGTCTTGCCTGACCCTAAAGAAAATCCCATCTTTTGAAGCAGGACTGGTCGCAGTGAGCCGATGGGGACCACCTGCCTCTCAGAATCTCCCTGAGCTCTCTCTAGAAGTGCCATGGTTCTTTTAATTACATGGGCTCTTCCTCCAGCCCCTTCATTCAATATAAATGAAAACAATCCTTATTCCATCACATCGTCCTCCCGGCTTGTCAGGTTTGCGAGCGTAGCCGTCTGACAACTCCCGGGGCAGAGGCCCAGGAAGGTAACTCCCATCCCAGATGCCTGTGTACCGCCCAGGACTCCTCAGCATCCTTCATGACATCCTTCTCGATGGGAGAAGAGAAAACGCATGCTTCGGAGTCCATCCATTTCATAAGTTTGAGATTTTGGAGCTGGACAAAGACACCTTTGGAAAACTCTGCAAAACGCCTTCCGTAAATAAACTTTGTCTTTTTTCGGGCTGTTTGGAGGTTCCAGCAGGGCAGAAGCCAGGCTCTCCTCAAATGGGACGTCTGTTCCCATAATCACAACCAACTTATGTCAACATCGCTGATGGAGAACATTCCATGTGGGGAGGTGGGCTCTCGGGGTCCTGCAGGGGCTCACCGACAGGTAGGAAAAGAGACCCCACCAACGCTCAGAGGCACCAACTTACATGAGACACCAACGTCACAGACAGGCTCCCGCTGCCAGTGTCACCACAAGATGCGGGGGTCCTTTGAATGAGGTCTTTTTAAAAGTTTTTTTGGTGGGGAGGCAATTAGATGTTTTTTGGTGTTTTTTTTAAATGGAGATTCTGGGGATCAGACCCAGGACCTCATGCACGATAAGCATGCACTTGACCACTGAGTTATACCCTCCCTCTCAAATGAGGTCTTGAGTGGAGAGTGGAATCGCGTGATGAAGATGGAGGAGGAGAGATGTGAACAGAAGTAGATCCATTCACTGGGCATTTACGGAGTGCTCAGTGTGCACGAGGTACTAGGCTTTTTTAATGCCAGAAATACCGTGTGGTCCAGGAAGGCAGACACAGTCCCTGCCCCTGGCACGTGTGCAATCCCACAGGATAAACACACAGGCCAACAAATTCCCCGCCACGTCAGCGCTGAGAGGGAGCCCCCACCCACCTCCAGACCCACCAGCTCCTCCTGGGGCCAGGGGACAACAACGGTGGGTGGCCCTGCACATGGAAGGGATGGGGGCCCAGGGGCCCGTGAGTGCCTGCTGTGCGCCAGGCAGTTAGTACAGCCCAGGGGAGGGGGGAAGAGCATGTGGCTGGGAGTTCAAATCCTAGCTTCTCCCCCCACCAGCCCTGTAATCTGGGGCAAATTATCAGTGTTGTAAAATGGGGTCGTCGTCATGTCGATCCTATCACAGGGCTTTTTTTGTGACTTAAATGTCAAACAAATCCATTCATACAGAGGTTTAAAAGAGTGCCTGGCACATAGTTTTTTTTTTTTTAAAAAAAAAAAATGCTAGCTATTTTTTTGAAATGAACCTGTACAACCCTAGGATGTGGGTTTTTTTTTTTTTTTTTAGTATTGAAGCACAGCTGATTTACAATGTTGTGTTAGTTTCAGGTAGACAACAAAGTTATTCAGTTATACATGAATATTCTTTTTCACATTATTTTTCATTGTTAAGTCCATACAAGATATTGAATATAGTTCCCTGTGCTGTACAGTAGGTCCTTGTTGTCTGTTTTATACATAGTAGTGTGTATCTGTTAATCCCAAACTCCTAATTTATCCCTTCCCCGTTGGTAACCGTAAGTTTGTTTTCTATGTCTGTGAGTCTGTTTCTGTTTTGTAAATAAGTGCATTTGTATCATTTTTTTCGATTCCACATATAAGTGATATGGTGATATTTGTCTTTCTCTGTCTGACTTAACTTCACTTACTGTGATAATCTCTAGGTCCATCCAAGTTGCTGCAAATGGCATTATTTCATTCGTTTTTACGGCTGAATAATATTTCTAGGATGTGGACTTTATCCCTATTTCACAGATGAAGAGACTGAGGCTCAGGAAGCAATTAAGGAACTTCACCAAATCTCACAGGTAAATGCTGGAGCCGGGATTCAGATCTGGGTCACGTTGGGAGTCTTCCGTGTGTAGTTTCAAAAACCTCAAGGTTTGGGCTACCATGGGCTATTTCAGGTTTACTATCTATCTGTAGAATTCCTCAGACGATTCAAGAGGACCATCATCTTGATGATTAGCCAGCCTCCTTAGGCAACAATTCCTCAAGTTCTTTAGAACAAAGAGGGTCGTAATTCCTTTCGTTGCACTGCCTCGGTCTCCCCAAAGTGACCAGCACTAGGGAAGCTGGAAAGAAAGAGGTTAGCAGACTCTAGAGATTCCAATGTTCACAGTTTTATTGGTCACAGCAGCTCAGAAGGTTCACCGCCAGTGCCTCCCTCATCCAACAGGTCAGAACAATAAACATTTATAACCGAGCAGCCATCGTGTCCCAAAAGCCACGCGGGCTGCTGTAAAGTCACATCTCCTCTGCACTCTGGCCACCTGCTCCTCCCTTATCTAATTCAGACTCCTCATTTGAGACTCATTTCAGAGTTTACCACTTCCAGAAGGTGTTACCTTTCTAGGTCATATCAAAGGCATCTCCTTTGTGGTCTCCCAAATACTTACAAATATTTCCTCTCTCTCCATCACGGACTTGCCTCATTGTCTTATAAGGATCAGTCCAAGAATATGTCTCCTTAACCACACTACGACTGCCATTCTGATGTGAATGACGCCATCATTCCTTTTAAGAGATTTATTCATATTTTCCTTGAACAGACATCTTTTGAGCACCTACTACATGCCAAGCCTCATGCTATGTGTTAGTGATAGAGAAATGAATGGAGAAGATGTCAATCTAACAGGTGAGACAGGGAGTGGAAGGAGACTTTGATGTCACTGCATGGCTTTAGCAAGGAACCTACTCTCGCTGGCTTGGTTAGTTTACCTGGAAAATTGAATGAACATTAGTATCTATTACTGTCTGTAAGGATGAGGATGAGGATTACATGAACTCATGCCCACATGGTGAGCAAGCGCATCCAAGGCACTCAGTAGGGAGCCAAATACAGGTTGGTAGTTTGGTTACTTCTTTGTGATGAGCATTGTAAATACTGGTTATTATCAAAGAGGGGTGAGGTGGTGGTGCCTTCTGATACCAAAGTAGCTTTAAGTCTTGGCTTTTTTTTTTTGGTACAATGAAAGCAAAGCAAAGTCATTAGCTATTTAATGGGAAATTGGTATCATGCATTGGCTTTGATGAGAAATCAATTTTGAAACATCACATATTTTAAACTCAGAAAACTAGTCAATGCTTCTCTAATCTAAATTGTGATAACGTAGTCTAAAACATCTTTTCAAAAGACCACCCCATCCTGAGGCTTTCTCTGATCACTCACCCAGAAGACTCTCCCTCCTTAAACTCCCCTGACCGAGTCCTTTCTTAGGACAGGCAGCACTTTCTCAACCCCGCCCTGGCCCTCCCACCACCATCACCAAACCCTTTACCAAGACTTCTTTCATACAGGATGCACATCAAAGAGGAATCATATCAACATCCCACTGCACCAGCCAATGACTGCATAATCACGCCATGTAACACATCACCCTGCAAAGCAGTGTCTTGAGGCAAGTCATTGATTTTCACTCATGCACCTGCAAGTCAGCTGGGACTCGACCGACCTACGGTGGGACTGGCTTTTCACTGAAGACTCTGGGGTTGGCTGGGCAGCTCTGTTCCAAGTGTCTCTCATCCTCATCCTGCCTCTCCTTGGGCAACAGGCTACCAGGGTATGCTGTTCTCTCAGCAAAGGTGAAGAGGCAAGAAGACAAAAAAAGGAGAAACACTCAAGGTCTTCTAAGTGCTAGGCTCTGACCTAGTACACCATCCCCTCTGCGTCATCCTTCAGGTCAAAGTAAGCCACATGGTGAAGCCCAAGTCAAAAGCTGCAGAAATATAAAACCACAATCTTTGGCTAGGAATTCAGAAATGCGTGAAGAATTGGGGTCATTCATATAAACAATGAATCACATCCACCACCCAGGTGTCTCATACATATAAAATAATCTTCAGGTACTGACTGAATGAATGAATGAATGAATGAGTGAATGAATGAATACTGAGCAAATTTCAGAGTCCTGTCAAGACACACGACAATTTAGCAGCAGCCCTTGTGAATCCTAAATCTGGTACATCAGTAACACTCGTCATTAAATACTAGTTTGCGACAGGTCCCTAGACTCCACTGTATGTTAGCTGGATAGGTGGAATTTGAAGAATTTGTGTATACACATTGTTATGTTTTCATGGATCTCTGACTGTGAAATAAATCCATGTATCCATTTACACTTGGGAACCCACATGCACACACAAACACATCACACACTCTCAGTAAAAGAAAAAAAAGCGAGACTGTTTTACATATGTGGGGTGGGCGAGGGAGGAGATGAAGAGGGAGAAGGTGAAGAGGTGACTTTGAATGAAACCTACAGTGGTTAATTTTCATTTAACTACCTAGCTGAGACTAGAGGTTCAGCAGAAGCACATTAAAGTCCATGAACTTATAAAATGATGCATTATTGAAGCCACAGCAGGAGAAAGGGCTTGGTTTAGAAGACATAAAAGACCGAAGTCTGCTGAAATGTCGTTTTCCATTACAAGGTAACTGCTTAAAAAAAAAATGCATTTTAATTGAGAAAGAAGACACTGGCGCCAAGAGGGCAGACCAAAGAAAATTAACCCTTGGCTCTCCAGTCCTCCTGCCCCAGGAAAGCTTGCAGTTCTTTCCAGGGCTCAATCAAAGAAATAAATCTTAGATGAGTCTATTTCTCCCTCTGGGTCCTGCTGACACCAGCTACAAGCCACCATTTGCTCATTCTCTCAACAAATATTTATTGAGAGGCTTCAATGTGCAAGACATAAAGGGACAAGAAACCTCTGTGATCATCGGCTGACCATCAAGAATATTACACAGCATATGAGCAGATGGTGATGACACAGGAAAAAACAGAGCAAGGAGGTGGAGGGTGGGTGGAGTTAACAGAGATACGTATTTAAATGGGGGGAAACCACCAAGTTTTTCATCTCCCATGGTGACCTTAGGTTCTCAGGCTTTAACTTTGAAAAGCTTTTTAAATCAGTCAATCATCAGATGAAGCTGTACAAAGCACCCAGGACAGGTAAATTATCACGTCCTCCACTCTAGCCGACTCGTATATGGGGTCCCTGCCCACGAAGCGTTTGCTGTCAAGAGGTACCTGAGTGACTTGGGAAAACCGCAAACCCCAGATTTAATCACAAACTCTAAGCAGTGGGAAAAGAGAGGCCGTGCAGACATGAACAGCTGACTTATTAAGGCCTCTTGGGTGCGTGTCCTAACCCCTCCATCCCTTTCACTGTGTGTTGAGTGAGAAGTGAGTTCATCGCACTGGAGATGCAGGGATCTATCAAATCCATAGTAAACCATCCGCTTGCCTTGCTGGGTCCCCATATTGGGTCCTAGAAGCCATTTCCATGGGCCTGGATCCACAAGTCTAAGGCTGTAAGCACACAAGGCCTGCCTCTATATGGGGAAGGGGAAATGTGGGTGTGTGGAGACCATGACCCCCTCCTCAGCCTCTGTCTTTCCACCTCCTGCCCAACTGCCATCCCACGAAGGTCTTCCTTCCAGGACTGTGTATCTCGGATAATTATGCTAATCTCCTGGGGAATTTTTTACTCTAGTGCCCAAGCTGCATCCTAACTCAGTTGAATCAGTTCTTCTGGGGGTGGGGCCCAGCATGAGTAGATCTTACAGCTTCCCAGATGCCCCTAATACACAGCCAAGGCTGAGGACCAGTCACTCTCCCTCTTACCAGGGCAGCTAACCCCAGTTGGAACCTCTGTTCCTGACCACGTGGTCTCCCTCCCTGTTTTAATTTAAGGTTTCAGCTCTGCCCCCAACAGCAAGTTGTCCCCCTGTGGTCCATCGGGAAAGAACCATCAGAAACCTCCAGGTGGCCTGTGTGCAGCAACTCTATTTTCCAGGCAAAACGGGGACAGGGGATCTAGCAGAAACACTCCTGGACTCTTCCAAAGCAGCAAGCCCAGGTAAGTTAGAGCTCAGTTTTGCAGCTCCAATCCTGGTTTGGACACACACAAGCTCCATGTGACCTTGGACAAGTAAGTGAACCCCACTGCATCTCAGTGCGCTGCTCTGGAAATCGGGCACCGTGATCCGACCTCGTTGGGGTTGACAGGAAGACACAGTGAGAATCGTTAATCAAGTGTGTGACATACAGCCGGTCCCTCGAAGTGGCAAGGCTCTTACTAATTTATTGAAAGGGAGAAAAGTTTATATACCAAAATAAAATACCGGGGACAGCTTCACAGTTTATGAGGATAACAAAGGAGGCAGATAATATTTGAAATCAGACCCACTCCAGAAAATCAGATTACCCACATTTTGTGTAGTGAGCACTGTCACTGAGAGGCAAGATAGGGTGTAGCCAGTGCTTGAGCAAGTCAGGGAGGGAGAGGAAAGCTCACCTGCACATAGGTGAACTGGTACCCAGAGTCTCAAGACTCAAGTCACTGGGCTAAAAACTACTGCTCTTCCCACCAGCAGAGGATGGGACACACCCCTCAAAATGCACCCAGAAAGCACAAGAGAACAGGAAGGAACCAGAGGATGAAGTGGCTCTAACAACAAATGTATCTGAACATCAACATAAAAACTAGGCTATGCATGCACTCCCAGTGGACAAGAAGAGGTGATGGGGGCCCGAGGCGTCCAGGGTGGAAAATGAGGATGCAGTAAATTCAGAGAAGGCTCCTTTGAGGCTCCTATTAGTTACCTGCTGCTGCGTAACAAAGTACCACAAAGCTGGCGGCCTGAAACAGCACACCCTCTCCCAGTTTCTGGGGCTCAGCGGTCTGGCGTAGCTTGGCTGGTCTTCAGCACACAGACTCTCAAGGCTACAATCCAGGTGTCCCCAAGTGGAGGCTCGAGGGGAGAGTCCACCTGCAAACTTGGGGGCTGGCAGAATTCATTTTCTTGTATTTGCGGGACTGAGGGCCTTACCTTCTAGCTGGCTGCCGGCAGGGGGTCACCCTCAGCTCCTCGAAGCCACCCACAGCTCTTTGCCAACGGCCTCAAGCCAGTGAGGAGAGCCCCTACAGCAAGTCAGCCAACAAATGTAATCACAGGAGTGACGCCCCATCACCTGCGCCGCGGTGTATCGGCCGGGCAAGTCATGAGCCCTGTCCACTCACACCCAAGTGGGTGGGACCACACAAGGCCATAAATATCAGGACCTGGGGATCCCCGAGGACCACTTTTTTTTTCGTGGTGGTAAGGTATAGCTAACAAAATTTACCATTTTTAAGTGAGTAGTTAGTTCAGTGGCCTTATGTACATTCACACCATTGTGCAACCACCACCACTGTCCATCTCCAGAACTCTTTTCATCTTCCCAAACTGAAACTCTGCACCCATGAAACACTGAGTCCCCAAGCCCTGGTAACCTCTATTCTACTTTCTTTCTCTGTGAACCTGACTACTCTAGGCACCGCATATAAGTGGAATCATAAGTACCTGTCCTTTGTGACTGGCTTATTTCACTTGGCATGATGTCTTCAAGGTTCATCCATGTTGGCTCATGTATCAGAAAACTCTTCTCATGGGATCTAATTAAACTTACAAGCTTTTGCACAGCAAAGGAAACCATAAACAAAACAAAAAGGCAACCTATGGAATGGGAGAAAATATTTGCAAAAGATGAGACTGACAAGGGCTTAATTTCCAGAATATATAAACAGCTCATACAATTCAATAAGAAGAAAACAAACAACCCAATCTAAAAATAGGCAGAAGATCTAAACAAGCAATTCTCCAGTGAAGACATACAAATGGCCAATAGGCACACGAAAAAATGCTCAATATCGATAATTATCAGAGAAATGCAAATCAAAACTACAATGAGGTATCACCTCAGACCAGTCAGAATGGCCATCATTCAAAAGTCCACAAACGATAAATGCTAGAGAGGGTGTGGAACAAAGGGAACCCTCCTACACTGCTGGTGGGAATGCAGTTTGGTGCAGCCACTGTGGAAAACAGTATGGAGATTCATCAAAAGACTAAAAATAGACTTACCATATGACCCAGCAATCCCACTCTTGGGCATATATCCAGAGGGAACCTTAATTCAAAAAGATACATGCACCTCAATGTTCATAGCAGCACTATTTACAATAGCCAAGACATGGAAACAACCTAAATGTCCAGCAACAGATGACTGGATAAAGAAGCTGTGGTATATTTATACAATGGAATACTACTCAGCCATTAAAAATGATAAAATGGCATTTGCAGTAACATGGATGGACCTGGAGATTGTCATTCTAAGTGAAGTAAGCCAGAAATAGAAAGAAAAACACCATATGCTATCACTTACATGTAGAATCTAAAAAAAAAGACATAAAAACTTTTTTACAAAACAGAAATAGACTTACAGACATAGAAAACAAACTTGCGGTTACCAGCATGGGAAGGGAGTGGGAAGGGATAAATTGGGAGTTCAAGATTTCCAGACACTAACTAATATATATATAAAATAGATAGACAACAAGTTCATACTGTACAGCACAGGGAACTATACTCAATACTTTGTAGTAACTTACGGTGGAAAACAATATGAAAATGAATATATGTACATTCATGTATGACTGAAGCATTATGCTGTACACCAGAAATTGACACAACATTGTAAACTGACTATACTTCAATAAATACATATGTATGTATATAACAACAAAGAAAACAAAAACAAAAACAAAAAAGAAAACCCTTCTTTTTAAGGCTGAATAACGTTCCACTGGATGGGTATAACCACACTGTGTTTTTCCATTCATCCATTCATAAACATCTTCCACCTTCTGCCTCATGTCAATAGCACTGCTACCAACCTGGGTGTACAAGTACCCATTCAAGTCCCTACTTCCGGTTCCCCGGAGTATATACTTAGAAGTGGAATTACTGGATCATCTGGTACCATGGACACTGTTGAGGCCCACGTGTGCCTACATTGGGGAAGAGTGGCTTCGGAGTCTGTTAAGTCTTGACAGGAGCAGAGGGAGAGGAAAGGGTGCCCAACTACCCAAGAGCAGTGTCACGCTGTCGGCACCACCTGTCCCTCAACGGCGCCGCTGCCTTGCTAGAATGTGCAAACTCAGCAGCGTTTGCAGCACCCCACCCACGGGCCCCAGGGACACCGTCCACCCCCAAAACCCAGCCTTAGTTTGCACTCGACTGCTGCTATCACTGCACATTTGAAAGGAGTCTTTTTCTGTTCTGCTGTTTTGAGTTTTCTATAATTAGATACTTACTTGCTCTCTCTTGGTATTCAGATAAGCTCACAGCGAAAGCGAGAGTCTCTCCCAGCCCCGCCATGGGGGCCGAGTGTGGATGCAACACACCAGATCATCTTGCTCAGACCAGACCTGACAGTGGTCCTCCAGGAGAGGTCCTCATGGGAAGAAACGCATCAGAAAAGACTTGGAGCTTCTTTTCCAGCCATCTCCCCCTAACTTTTGCTTCGTGGAGTCCTCTGCCCCAAACTTGGGAGGTTAGGGGCAGTTCTGTAGGAAGGAGTCGGTTGGTTCTTTGAGATGCTCCCTGGAGCCTTCCAGCTCCTGTCCCCCAAAACCCGGGAAGAAGCTGAAACAAAACCTCAGGGTGGCTCACTCACAACTTTGAATGAGACACACCTATCTTTGCAAAACAGCTGGTCACCATGATCAGAACGTGTTACAGCTTTCCAGTCAAGGCCATTCGGTCTGAAAACCTCCCACATCTATGCCTGCCTTCTTATTTTGGCTTACCCAAAAAACTGCAAACAGGACACTCTCAGGAGTGGTACGTGAAAACAAAGTCCTGGGGAAATCTGTGGTCACAGGCAGAATAAGGGGTTCCGAGGCAGCCTGGCTCTGCGGCGGCAGCTGGGACGGGAGGTGTGATGGGAACACACGAGGGCGGGAAAGAAGCCCTTGCCTCGATCCACTCCATCTCAGCCAGCGAAGGTGAAATCGGAGGGAGAGTGCCAACGAGGCTGGCCGGATCTCCAGACAGCCAAACCGTGGCGCTTTATTATGGAGTCTAAGTGACTGCAAACAGGCCATTATCGAATCTCTTCGGTGACAAAGCTCCGTGTTGAAGGGGACAAATAAAAATAAGTACATTAAGCACAATAAATCGCAGGGGCCTGTCGCCGAGACCCATTATCCCTGGGGGATTACGGGACTGTTTTCCGCCCTCCCTTTCAGCTGTTGGATCCTGGTTTTCCCATCATTGTTTTAATATTGCAGCCATTACTCTCCGCGCCACGAAGAGCCTGCTGTTTCTCGGCGGTTCGGGGTGGCAAGGGCATAATTTGTTTTATGATTTGCTTGGGAGGGTAGCTGTTTTATATTCATCTTTAAAAGATACATTTGATAATCGCAGCAATGAGACCCCACTTAAAACACAAGACCCACCCCTGGTGTTCCTTCTGGCATCAGTGTGGCCAAGGCTGGAATAACCCAAAAGATACCCAACCATTACGGGGAGAGCCATACTGTTTCTTTGGGGGAGCCACATGCCCGATACAGGCTTTCGTCATGCTTAAAGAGACACTGGATCATGGGGAAGGCAGCCTGGACTAGAAGTGGATGGTTAAGAGGCTGGAAGTCAGGGGACCTGGGTTTGACCATTAAGTTAGTGTGACCTTGGGCAGGTCCTTTGATGTCCTGGACTGAAGTGTCCCACTTGCCAAATAAACCACTGGGTCCACATGACTCTTTGGAGCCCAAGGTTTCTGCATTTCTACAAGATGCAGAGGGGGTGTGCAGAACTTTAAGCCAAATAATACTACTTCTCTTTCCGTCTCTCTCTCAACAAGATCGTTACAAGATTCATCTTAAGACAAAACAAACCCATTACACAACTGTCGGAGACATCTTCCCCCAGTGCCCTCTTCTCCTTTCTGTGTAGAAACCTTCTCTCTTGCCCCCCGATCCCTTGAGTTGTTCTCCAAGACAGCGTATTCTAAACACTGTAAACAAGTCCTCTCCCAGTGTTACCCATCAGGACGTGGATGGAAGGACGGATACCCAAGGACAGAACGTGCTGGGCCAGACACCCACAGCGGGGACCGTTTCCACTCTTCCCCCATCAGAAGTGAGCAAGGCGGCAAATACCCTTGGCTCGTCTGTAAGATGGCGTCAACTTATGCTTGTAGCGTGGAGACATCGATGGTCCTTTCAGCTGTCCCCATTTCAATCAGCACATCAAAATCTCACCACAAAATGAACACTCCTTGTGAGGTAACGCTTCCAAGCACCACATCACAAAACTGATCCCAGAACTTCATCGCCCATCCGAGACACACCGACGTAAAACCCGCCCGACGGTGCCCAGCTCTCCACATACTCTGTAAAGGACTCAAATTCAGAAAAGGGGGGGAAAAAGTTACAAGCGCTCCCATGTCGGAAACAGAGCTGAGTTTTAAGGATCATCAAAGCCCAGTGAGCAGCCTCTTGGGAGTGGAAGAAAGAGGACTCCTCCTAACCCAGTGATGCCACTGGCTTTGCAGAATTTGGTGCAACAACCCAACAAACACCAAATGGTGTTGGGTATAGGGTAGCTTTTGGCCTGGAATACAGGTGGCAAGTGGCAGAGGAGGCAGATTGCCTGCAAACAGGATGGAGAGCTGAGAGACAACCGAACCAGGTGAACTGAACCACCCAGAGTGACAGCTCCATGCGGGCGGGGCCTCGTTCTCCCCACCCCAGTGCCCAGCTCAGTGCCTGGCACTCAGCAGATGACTGAAGACTGCGTGTTCACTGAGTGAATGAATCAAGGAATGAAACAGAACCAAGCAGCATCCGTGACTGGCAGCCCCTAAAAACTCTGGTCCCGCTGATGGGAAGGGAGCCAAGACTTAGTCAACAAAGTGAGAGCTCTGCAGAGCTTTGAGCATCTCAGACAAAACATCCACAGGCACACATATTCAGGCAGCAACACATCGTATGCTGTAAGTAAAAGGAAGTTAAAGACTCCGATTTCCTCAAATGTCAGTGTGAGAGTTTTGAGGGCTGTTTGTGGCTGTTTTATTTTGTAGCTTTTTTCTTTGCCACTGCAAGTTATTAGGGGAAAGCCAAAGAGAAAAATACTCTGAAAAACTCCTTAGCCTCTGCCCCAATGAACCTCTTTTGGAATATCAAAATATAATTCTTGAACAGAAACCAACGTAACTACTACATGTTCCCATGCTCTCTATGAAAGATTCAAGAGTTGGGACAGATACTCAGGATTTACATCCAAATCAAACATCAGGGCAGCAGCGAGCAGCCAGGGAGTCAGGATATAGCCATCTCAGACTCCTAAGAGGGCACAGCTCCGGGTAGCACTTCCCTTGCAAATCTTGCCAACGTGCAAGTTGCTCCAAGTTTCCACCAAGCACACAGTTCAGGTCAAGCACACAGTTCAGGTCAAACACCCACACCATCCCAACCGACTTCCAACTGAAAAACTGCACAGAACATGTCATGTATCGGATCCAAATGCTCACTGGATACCATATCGTGGGAATAAGAGAGATCTAACGTCCCCCAGGGCAGTCTGCCATCAGCCAGGGGATGTATTTTCTAGAGCGCTTTCTCAGGTGATTGTGTTTGAACTTAGGTTGACGGTGGGAACGGGCGATGGACCTTATCTCCCAGAGGAGGAAAAATAAACCTTGAAGAATTAATTATGAGTTAAATTGTGACCCCCAAAAGATATACGGAAGTTCTAACCTCCAGGACCTCAGAAGGTGACCTTATTTGGTAATGGGGTCTTTACAGAGGATTCAGGTTACAATGAGGTCACTGGGGTGGGCCCTAACCCAGTATGATCAGTGTCCTTATAAAAAGGGTGTTATCTGGACATACGAGGGAAGATGACGTGAAGACACACAGGGAGCAGGCCTCCATGTGACTGGAAGGACCACTGGAGGAACACCAAGGGCCATCAGCCAACACTTGAAGTTAGAAGAGGCATAGAAGGATTCTCTCAGAGCCAACGGAGACCATGGCCCTGGGGACACCTGGAGACAGCTTGACCTCGGACCTCTAGCCTCCAGGGCCATGAAACAATACCCTTCTGTTGTTTTAAGCCTCCTAGTTTGTGGTACTTTGTTACCGCAGCCACAGTTAATTAACACAGAGAAGGCAAGTGCCTTATCCTAACTGAGGTAGTAAATCACATGCAAATAACATTTTGCTCAGTCAAAACCTCTGGCTCCTGGGTCCTATTCTCTCCCAGACTGTGACCTGTTTTCAAACAATCTCCAAATCAGTTACCCCAATCCATACTAGCATACGAAGGGGTAATACCATGTGGATGGGTTTTTCTAAAACCTTCTCCTCCTCCCAGGTAACATACGTGCCCTTCAACCCCATCCTGGAGCAGACAGCTTTCCAAAGCATCATGTTTTAGAGTCTCTGGCTTTTAGGTAAGCAAAATTCAAGTGGGGAATTTTTTTTTTTTTTTTTTTGACATGAAAAGACAGGCTGCTACCTTCTCCCCACATCTTTTCAGCTGTGATGTTCCATTACAAACATCGACAGACCAGACACGGAACACACAAGCCATGTTAAAACAATAATTAACGCAGGGAAGAGAACAGTGACAACTGCTCAGCAAAGGAGACAGGTTTGTCATCTGAGGCGCTGAAAGAGGATGCGCCCTGGCTGTGGATGCAAAGCGATTTCTGATGCGACATCGGGTCAAAGTGACTCGTTAAACCCCTCGCCTGCAAACTTTGTTCCCCTAGATACAAAAGTGAAGAAGACGAGATATTTTTGACAAACTCACCCCCAGCTCTCACCTCGACACTGTCTTCTCTCTACCACTATTAAAGGGGGAAGTATATTCATGCAACAAACCACGCCAAACTTACCATCCCCAAAACGGTTAGTTTGCATTTGCACAGGAGAACGGGTTACTAATTTGTGTTTTAAACAAGGCATGTGCATTAATATTAATTTTCAAAATATAATCCATTCGCAGAGTTAAAGCAACAGATGGTGTCATGGGCTGAACTGCTCCCCTCCCCCGCCTTCCCACCCAAATTCACATGTTGAAGCCTCAACCCGCAAGGACCTCAGAATGCGACTTTATTTAGAGAACAGGTCCTTAAAGAATTATGGTTAAGTGAGGTCATGAGGTGGGCCCTTATCAATATGAGTGAAGTCTTTATAAGAAGAGATTGGGACAGACACACAGAGGGAAGACCAAGTGAAGACAGAGAAAGAAGGCAGCTGTCTGCAAGCCAAAGAGAGAGGCGTCGGGAAGGACGCGGTCGGCACCTTGATCTGGGACGTCTAGCCTCTGGAATCGTGAGAAAATACATTTCTTTTGCTTAAGCCACCCAGTCTCTGGTGCTTTCCTATGGCAGCCCTAGCATACTAACGCAGATGGAGTTCCATAATTTTTAATTTTTTTTAATTGCATAACTAACGGCTTTAAAAAAAAAGAAATCACAAAATACATTAAGTCAAGGATTTTTGGCATTTCCTTAAAAAACTTGAATTATCAAGGCAGGGAACAGACGGCATCACTAACGTCACTGTGTCAATGGGCAGATGGGTACCGCAACAGTGAAAGTGCTGGCTGGTGGTGTGTGGAAGGGACGCACACTCAGGAGAGTGAAGGGTTTTACAGAAGGTGCCTGTAGTCTGTTTGACCTTCGAGACCTTCAGGTTAATCTTCCTACTGAACATAGTGGGGTTTTCTGTTTGTCCAGCTTCTCTTGGAGAACGACCCCTTTCCCCCTCTCCAAGCAAGGCAAAGAGGATGAACCCCACGTCCCAGGACTATGTCCAGGGGTGTGATTGTGGTCCTTCCAAACAGATCATGACCAGGACTTTCACCAGATCCACTGGGAAAAAGGTGCTCTCCTTCAACTGTGATAGTGAGTTGGGCAGGAGGTGAGCCTGGGGCTCCTGAAGATGCTCTCTGCCATCCCAAGGGGACACTCTGCCTGAGAATGATGCCAGTACAGAAGAGAGTAGAGCCAAGAGTCAGAGCAAGGACTTCATGATGACACTTGAGGACCTGGATCCAGCACTGCCTGAAGCTTCCCTCTGTTTTCTAGTTACTGAAGCAGATAAAGTCCATTTTTTCCCCCTTTATGGTCAGGGTGACCTGGGCTTCTATCACTTATGTCTGAAACGGCCCCTGCTGAGACACTGAAGCACTCTGCACACATGAACACACATCTAGCTACATACTTAAAAGTTTCATCAAAATTTAAAGTATGTTTACATTTTACTGAAATCCTCTATGATTTCAAGGGTTCTTAATCAGGAGTGCAATGAATGAGCCTTAGGAGATACTGATGCCCCTGAAATTCTATGAAAAAAGAAATATTTAGGTACACATAAGGGTCTGTGGCAGAAAACAACTTAAGAATTGCCATCCCCAAACTTCAGTATCTTAGGGGGAAGTATGGTACAATGATCTTCAAGCTTTTCTTGTATTCTGAAATTTGAAAAACTTGTACAATGACTTGCCTATTTTTAGGCTGCCATCTAAAGTTTTCATCATCAACTAAATAATTTCCAAGAATAGAATTTCCAGCATATTGTAAACATTAACATTTTCAAATAAAACTTTCACATCATATTTTTTAACAGAATCTAACAAACTGATACCCATCGTGCATTTGAAAACTTCAAAGCCAAGTTTTTTGTTTTTTGTTTTTAAGATCTGAACATTTTATACCATTCCTTAGCATGAGACAGGGGCCCAAATGCCCTGTTTCTACCACCAAGTTTAAACAGATAAAAGAGAATGTGGCAAGGGGCAGCCTGGCCGAATTCCCTTGATGAGAAGGTTTCCACAAACCTATTTCAAACAGTTCCTTTGTTTAGTGCCCCTTACGGTTTTCATACTCAGAGCCACTCACCCAAGTAAGATCAGTATTGGACAAGAAATGTAACTTTATAAAATGGGGATGCATGATTGTGAAAATGGAGGTAGAAGGAAGAACCATGACCCAGCAGGGGTCAATTTCAAGGAAGGGTCCATAGGTGAGGTCAAAAATCTGGAAACTGATTCCCTGAAAACTCTCTGCACCTGCAATGCTCCACGGACGTCTTCATGAATCCCTAGGGGTATGTGTAGTCCAGTGTCAAGACACCTGGGCTGGTGGATCCCAGGATCGTGACTAAGAGGACATACTCTGGAAGCAGAACTGGGTTCCCATCTTTGGCTTCACCACGTGGGCAAATAACCTCAATGCACCTCAGTTTCCTCACCTGTAAAATGAAACTGTGCAGCTCAGAGGGTTGCAGGGAGGATCAAAAAACACCACGCATGCCAAGCACATCCCCCAAGCACGTAAGAAGCATTCAGTAAGTGAGAGGTATAATTGTTACCACCTGTGATTGCTGCTACGGTTATTTTAAATGCTGTGCATCACTTCTGGCTAAGAGTCCTTTCCTGTACCCTTCATTGGCTCTCATCCCCTTTACCTGCCAGAGCCCAAAATTAGGCGAGAGAAAGGAGCAGGGTGGCCCAAGAGCCCTTGAAAAATGGCCTCAGGTGATTACTTTCTGAGACCCCTGGACGAGGCTGAACAGAGAAAGTTGGTGCCCACCCCCCAGCAAACCCCATCCCTGGGAGCTGTTTGTCTTCTAATTTTCCCAAACACAACCACCAGAAGGGAGAGAGGGAGAAACAGTGGAGAGGTTCCACGTAATAACAACAATGACAAAAGCTGATACTGATGGAGTGCTTTCTGTATCCCAGCACCTGTCCTAAGCATTACACACACATTAACAGATTTAATGAGCTCAAAAATGCTGTTTCAACAGGGGTTATGGACAAACCCGAGCAGAAGGAAAAGGAAAATGTCCAGAAGCATGAGCCACAGAAAGCATCCCTTGTTGGGTACTAGGTCAGACCTCCGCTGGAAAAGCAGCAGGGCTCCCTGAAGCAAGCAGCCAGCGCCCATGCCAAGCGCAAGTTCATGAAGCGTTGTTGGTGCCTGGATCACATGAACCATCTCATAAGCCCAGGCTTCATCTATCACTCCTGCATGATTCGCTAAGCAAACCTATTCATGCAGCACCAACACCTGGCTTACACGGGCAGTGTAATAAAAATCCAAATGGACCTCACAAATACTAGAGGCAATAATAAATATTCCAACATAAGCACATGGTTATCCAGCAAAGAGTCTCTGGGCACCGACGCCGAGCTTCTGCCCAAATTCATCCAGTCCTCCCGAGCCACTCCCCATCACTGCCTGATACTTCCTCCATCAATTATAATTGCAGTGCTGCTACTGGATCTCTAGGAACGTGAAACGGTGTGAAGCCTAGTAAACAGAAGCCACAGTCCAGGGCTCTGTCAGCAGCTAGGGACCAACGCCGCAGCCAGAAAGAGTAAAACACTTGAGGATAAGGCCTTCCATCAAACACTTGAAGAAAAGGTGTGTTTTGGATTGTCTGACGATGCCTCCCAAGGACTGACCTTCTCCATCAGGGTTTAAAGCGCCTAAGAGGAGGGGAATGAGGAGGCTGAGGATCTGAGTAAACGGAAAACACAGAGAAAAGCAGCAAAAAAACAGGAAAGGTAGCAAATAGAAGAGGGATGGGGGTGAGGGTTGTGGCAACACAGTAGTGCAGATTACACAGACCAGGAGAAGGGGAGCGACAGGGTCCGTCAAGCCCTCCCTGTCCCCTTGATGGGTCAGACTTGAGGGCTTGCCCGGAGACATTTCTCATCTGGAGAAACAGTAAGGGCCCCTTCACCTCCACCACCTCCATCCCCTTCGTCACCTCCACCTCCACCACCTTCACCTCCTCCACTTCCAAATCCATCATTTTTAACTCCTTCACCTCCACCACCTCCATCTCCTCCACCTACCCCACCACCTATACCATCTCCCTTGATGGCATCAGTGGGCCCCAGAGAAGACCCACTGCCGCCTGGTCATCGGCAAGGGGGCATGCATGCTTCAGATGTGGGACTAACTTGGGAAGCTAATACATACCCCCTCCAGGTACCCCTGAGTACAGTGTAATACTCAAGGATCAGCAAGAAAGGGTTACATTATGCCTAGCCAGCAAATTCAATCCAAATCCAGCAAATCCAAAATCACCACCACCACCCACCACTTATCGGGTAGACGGCGTGATCCAGGCACACGGTAAAACACTGAAGAGTCCCCAGAGCCATAAGGTACGGTCTTTACTGAAGGGCTCCCACACTCTGGCAAGCCAGCCAGCCGGAAGCCCCGGGAACACAGTGCGGAAAGCGCAGTGGCAGAAGCCAGTACAAGGAGAGATGTGGCTCAGCGCCGCGAATCAGGAGAAAAGCTTGAAGGCTGGAGCGCCTGAGCTGGGTTTTGAAGGAAAACCAGAAGTGCCCAAGCAGATAAAGAGGGAAAGAGCTTATCAGGCAAAAGGAGAGGTATGTGCGCAGCTGGGCAGGTTTGGGGGGAGGGGTGATAATCAGAAAGGAAGAAAAATGATGAGTTAGGGTTCGGTGACGCATGCAGTAGGAGGAGGGAGGGGGGAGCAAGAGACGAGGCTGCAGAGAGAGGCAGGGGCCAGTACACAGCAAGCTTGGTGTGTCTTGATAAGGAAGTTGGATGTTTTCCAGTGGCTGATAGTGAGCCAGTGAGGGTAAATACACAGAACGTTCTAGAAAACCCCCTATTCTTTAAAGCTTGAAAAGAAAGACTCTCCATCTATGAGGAATCAGCCTATCCTATTGGAAAAATTCTGTTAGCCACAATGGCTCACTCTACAATTCTGAAAAGGGGGTACTGTAATGTCTCCGCAAGGCCACCCTGCATCACGGGAAGCACAGCTCAGCTTCAGCATTAAGGTGGATCCGGAGCCCAGATGCCAGGGCTCCAAGCAGTTCCCTCCCAGCCCTCCACAGCTGCTTTAGGGGCCCCTCATGAGGAAGGGAAGGATTTTCTACATAACATCCCTCATGGGCCGTCATCCCGGACTAGGAGAAAGGTTACTCTATAACCCTGGGCTCACCTGAACACACACCCCACATGAGGGGCGCCAGGGCGGACGCTGTCCCCCAAGCCCTGTCCCCAAGTCCAGCCAAGCCAGGGAAGAAAGCGTGATTCTAAGAACGGCTGCTTCTGTCACAGCAGACTTTTATTCCAATGAGGTCACTTTCCAGGGGGCAATGAAAACCGTCTCAGACTTCAGTACCAATGACTAGGGCTGGAGAAAAGTTCAGAAGCTTCCCTCGGCTTCCATCCAACTGTGCACCAGCTCGAGCCCAGCGCACTTTAGAACTTCGTGTACGAATTAAGTGCAAAAGCCTGTTAGGGGACCTCCCAGCTTCCCTCTCTCCCCACTCCAATCCAGCCCCAATACTGCTACTCATCTTCCTAAAACAGAGCTCTGAACACATCATCTTCCCAATCAAAAGTCGCCCTGCCTCCAAAAGCCCACAGCCCCAATCCAGCTCGCCAACTTCCTCTCCGACTCCTCGCTAACAGAAACCCAAGCCGACTTCTTCTATAACTCCAAAATACACATTTGTGCATTTGTTAACCGAAGCTGGCCCCTCTACCTCCCTTGTATTCCTCTATTCAAATTTTAATTATCCTGTGTCCAAAGACCCAAGTCAAACCCAACCTCCACTGAGTTTCAGCAGCTAAAGTAGACGCCCACCTCTGACTTCCCAGCAACGCTGGGCTCCCGTGAGCCATGACCATTCACTGCACTGCCACTTCCTTCCCACTGTTTGCTATGAACTGTTCATTTGAATCTTCTATTGTGGTTTAACTTATCACACATTTTTTTTTCCCAACTACGTTGCTTAAGGGCAAGGACAGAAGGCTTTCAATTTAACTTAATAAATGTTCACTGAAGGGTTCCTAAGTGCTCAGGAGTGTAGCAGGATGGGTGTGAACCGAGTCCCAGTGCTTTAAGGCGCTGACACGGAGGGAATAAGCAGAGTATAAAGACATTAACGACGCCAAGCGAAGAGGCCTTTGGGGTGTTTTAGGTAACGCCCACTCCCCCCACCCTGGCTCTATTCTGTCTCCTATTCACTGAAACCCAGATCGAACACTCTCTCCTTTACTCCCTCAAGCAGAATGCTACCCAAGACACTGCCCACAGCCCTCCATCCACGCCTCTGTTAGCACTGACCTCCCTCACCAAGACAAGGCTATTAGCTGCTGCAGGCAGGGGATCTCCTCACCTCTGCATTCCTCATGTCCAGCCAAGACCTCACAGAGCGGGGAGTTTAGTGGGTGTTGGCTGATGAATGAATGCTGGCTTAGTAGATGCAGACTAGAAAGAGCAGGGTCTGTGGGCAGGGAGGAGAGATTCTGCCCAGAGACGAGGGCGGCACTGAGGGCAGACCGAGGAGTGAGAACAGCTGTTGGTTCCTGGCTTCAGGGCTGTGGGACCTGAGTGAGCCTCACCTCCCACATCCGGAAAATGGGACAGCAAGACCACCCACCTCATGGGGTAGCTCTAAGGATGAAATGGAAGAGAACGATGGAAGAGTCCCTGGCACAAAAGCGACACACAAATATCCTTCTGGGTGTGGGAAGGCAGAGCCACTGGCTGCACAAGGCAGTCAGGAGGCCTGGGTTCCGGTCCTGCGTGCCCTCTGCATGATTCTCTTTACCTCCCCAGCCGTAGTTCCCACAGCTGTGAAATGTGGTGTGGGTCTAGCGGGCTCAAAGGTCTCCCCCGGCTCCAGAGGCCTCTCAGCACTGCAGCTCTGCCTTACACAGAGCAGGCATCAGTGAGGGCTTCTGGAATCGCACAGCCCAAGTGGGAACGAGTCAAGTCCACGGAGAAAGGGGAGAAGACGCCGAGATGGCAGAGGAGAGTTCGCCCTCCTGAAGGCCCCGCCTCCAAACGTGGGAGGCCCGGCCCATCCACATCTAAGTCACTCCACATTCATCTCCAGCACCACAGAGATCATCACCCGCAGTCCATCCTAAGGTCTGTTGTCCCTAAGACACTCGTCCAGGCACCTTCAAGGCAGCCTGACATGAACGTGGGAACAAGCATCAGAGCCTTCCATCTCATGTCAGATAAGTCAAAATCCCTGCAAACTCAGAGGGACAAAAACACACAAGGCATTCCGGTACTGTACTTTCTCGGCCTTTTTACAGAACCATCAATGTCTGAACCACAACAATGATCTCTAAGAGAATTCATCTGTCTGATCTGAAATGTCCTTCGCATTTTTACAATAACAGCTGACGGAGGAGGCCTGAAGGAATCCAAAGTCTGCAAGTCTACCGGTATCCACTCACCTCTCCCTCCCCATCACTCGCATCCCAGGGGGGGGGGCTGGAAATGCAACTGGCTATTACTCAGAAAGCTCAATCATTCTGTGTGGACACAACAACTTATTCAGTGCAGACCCACTAAGCGCCAGGCACCACTCCTGGAGGCGAGAAAAGCCCCACCCTGCTTATCACTCTGCCTGTGCCCCTCTTGGCTCCTGAAGCAACACTGAAATACCATTCCCAGATGAGAGCTGACATCAGTCGAGGAGGCTGGGACACAAATAGTGTTGGCAGATTAAGGATCTCTGCAACTGTTCTGGAAACCAGAGGGGAGAGGGGATGGGTCCCAGTCAGCCACAAAAATGTTAACCTTAATAATAACAAATATGTGTTTAATATATCCAAGGCACTTCCTAACCACAGAAGAACAATGAAGAGTTCGTGAGTCCCTGCTGAATTTAAATTTATTTAAAAAAAAGGAAGAATGAAGTCCCCACATGCCCATGTTCTGTGGTAAATCCTCCTAAATTCTAATGCTCTCATGCGGAGCTGGAAAGACCAGCAAGTCCTGTCTTTCCACTTGGCCTTGGTACTTCAAAAAGGGACTATGTTAAGAGCAAGCTGGTCCCAGTAGTCAGGGCTCCATCTCCATCTGCGTTTGCTGCCCGCCCAAGGCACAGCCCGGTGATGTGACGAGAGAGGCTAAAATTACCGGGGAGACTGCACTCCCGTTCTAGCCCCAGCCTGTGATTACCCACGACTCCAGGTTGCCCCAAATTACCTCTGGAGCCTTACACGCCTTCCATGCGCTTTCATTCCTAGAACCAATTCTTCTCCGGGAACTTCCAGAAGAGATAAAGGAACAAAAAAACAAAACAAAACAAAAAACCCCCAAAAGCCCTAGATATTTCTGGCGAGGAAGGAAGAGCCAGCCAGAGAACGTGATTTTGATTTTTTTTTTTCCCTAATGTCTCGTGCACACCGCCTCTACTGTATACTCAGGCAGAACAAAATTAATTCCGTGTTTCTGCAACTAGGGAAACTCAGAATCCTAGAGAAACTCTTCCCTAATTTACTTTTGAAACCACTTCTGTTCTTGATATATTCTTGGAGGTAGGATGTGGGGGTGGTTATGGAACTCACGCAGGTGGGGACTCAGGACGCCTATCTCCAGGAAGTTAAATCACCAACCTGCCTCCCAGCAAGTCAGTCAGCAAAGTAATACTACGTGGTCAGTCAGTGGTTACAAAGTTCATGTAACTGCTAGGGGTACCTTTCTGTAATACAGCTCAGTATGAGGCTCCTTGGCAGATGAATCTGGTGAGTTATTTGTTCAAACGCTGAAAAGTTTATATCTGAAAAATCCTTGGTTTTATGTAACAGGTAAAGCTCCCAAAAGTATCCGTCCTGATTATGTTAATCAAATAATTTGAGACACAAGAACTCACTATGAAAAAAGAGACTGGCTTGAATCCTTTTTGTAAAATCAAAATCCTTTTGTACCCCTAAGAGTTACTTGTGTTAAATTATTTGCTTTTAAAATCAGATCGATAAGCCAAATTCTTCTAAAATAGGGCATTCCTCCAGTTAGCATCCATATTGAAATAATAATGTAACAAATGTCATATTTACATTACACTTGCTTCAAGCCTCTTCGTTCCAATAAGCACTGCCCTCTACACCAGATCATCACTGCCAGAGTGGTGAGGAGTCCTCTTTCTAGCAACACAAACTAGGAGGCATAAGGTTAAGCTGGTTTGCATTCTCCCTGATGTGTACTGCTATGCAATGGCTTTCTGCGTCTATTTTTCTTCCCAATATCCCTCCTCTCCACACTCACTCCATAGCTCCCTTATAAGGTAACCTCCCTGGCCAAATGAGAGGGCTCCCCTTCCCAAGTTAGAGTACAGGCTTTGCAAAATTCCAAGGGGTCAACTCATTTTTTATCTACTTAATTTGGAAATAATAGTAATTTTCAGCATTGCTTTTTATCTCAAAGCACTTCACCCTCAATTAGTTCTCAAATAGGGAACATTCCCAAACCCACTGGTTTCCATAACACGTAAGAAGTTAGCAAGCAAGGCCAGCTACTCAGGAATGGCCTAACTGCTAGGTCCTAATGCAATCTAGAATTCCACAGAATCTACAACCAACACAGCAAAGCCTTGTTGATTCCTTTCTTCAGCATTGCATGCTTGACATTTCAAGGTAGAGTACACCTTTCAACTGGTTGGACCTCTTCCCATTTCAGAGCTAGAAAGCCAGAAAACCTAACTAGTCTGAGCTTTTCAGTAATTCAGGCCAGCCCCTTCTCTGGGCCTCTACATACCTAGTTACAAAACAGAAAACTCATTTAAGTATGGAGACAGCACCTGAAGCCCAGAGAGGTCAAGAAGTATTCTAAGGTCACACAGCAAGTTAGCATAGGATGATGCAAGACTAGAACCCAGATCTCCCCATTTTACTTAAACCACCCTGCCTCCCATTCAGCTCAACTCAGGGAAGGATGATAGAAACAACACACACACACACACACACACACACACACACACACACACACACACACACACACACAGGCTGATTCTTCTGCCATTGTGCTTCTGGCTCCTGTTTCTAAAAAACTAGATATTTTTGACCCTGGGGATGACTGCTGCAACTGTGGTTTCCATTCTCTCTGACATCCTCTTCGGTAGTTACAGCGTTGTTGCTTCTCATTCTTACTATACAGTTTCCTCATCCCCCAAAACACACACATAATGCACGCACACATCCATCCTCCATTATAAAACTCTTCCTTTTCCAACAGCAAAGGAAATTTGGGCCAGGACTGATTCAAACACAAGAACCTTGTTCAAGTGTGAAACGCAACCATCACTCTACCCAGAAGCAAATCTGACAAAACGGAATCTGGTCTCACGGAGAAGAATTTGTCCCCCACACTCCATCGTTTGTCAAGTAACGCTGTCATTTCTCCCACTGCTGCATAATCACATAATGAAAGCCCCTGAATGGAAGTCACGTACACAAGAGGGCAGACTTATGGTTGATAAGGGACCCTTTCTTTATCTGCATCTCTAGTAGTTTTTTAAAGAACAGGCAAAATGCTATGTGGAGATGGATAAAGGACAAAAGAGAAAATTTCTTTTTCTGTTTTTAATAACAATGTGGGATAATCAAACAGTACTCTTGGACCTTATCCAGCACTATTCTTGTCACAGCTTGACTACATGGAGCATGAAACTAGGAATCCTATGAAATTATTTCCCTGTTAACACTAAGCTTCCCTCTTCCAGAACATCTCATCTTCCAGCCACATTACCGACCACTCTCCATTCACGCTACAGACTTTAAGGTTTCCATGATGCCCTTTTTGCCTGGGATTCCCTCCCATTCTACCGTCCTGGCAAACTCAAGCTCATCCTCTCAACAAACCTGTACCAAAGGAGCTGATTGTAATGGCTCACTGTCTGCCTCCCTGCAAAAGACTACAAACTAAATGTGGACCCTCTGTAGCCCCCACATGGAGCATGGTATCTGCTACACAACTGATGTTCAGTTATTATTTGTTGAGTTAAAAGGATAAAAGTCTCCTAAAATACATTGAATTAAGCCTTAACTTTACTGGCTGCTGCCTACTGCTCTCCAAATGTCAGTGTGGTCAGGGAGGAACAGAGAACCTGAGCACCTCTCGATGTCAAATGCTCTGGAGCCGAGCAGCAAAGCCAAAACCAGCAGACTCTGGGAGACGGCTGAATCGCCATACTATGTCAGTGGTGGGGTGCCTGGAGCTCTCAGTTCCCCAGGTCTTACACCACTGAGCCCACGTGCTGCCTCCTCTCTGAGACTCTCTGGCTGCAAGGACACCTTCATCATATTCATGGACCCTAAGGAAGGCCAGAATCCCACCTTGACTTCTTACAGTACCTCCGCCATCGGCTTCCATGAAATTCACAAGGCTTCACTCATGCTTTAAGATTACGGTCGTATCTTCTCTAGGACCATTTTTCACTAGTTGATGCTCAATGGCAAATTTAACGGTATTTTCCTGTTCCAATCTCTTCCTCCTTGGCTATACTGCACCTATGAGAATCAGTCTATGAAGCCTTTGATAGCCGAAATAAAGCTTTATGCTGGCCATTTCCCCTTTACCACAATGATAGCTCCCCTCTAACTCCCTAAATATGTTCAATACATGTGGGTAAAGGATCACAGACCCCAGAGTTCAGGGAAATGTAGTAACTCTTGCAAGTTCACAGATCTAAATACTGGATCTAATTCTGGATGCTGTGTTGGGTCTTTAATAATCCAATTTAAGTCCTAAATCTTGGCTACATCCGCCTTTCTTTGTGCCAGGATTCTTGGACTGTTTCTCCAACCTTTCCTATCTCACCACCTCTGGAGTCGGCTTTGATGAGACTTGGCCACAGTGGGTAAGCCTGGGCAACGCGGCTTTGTTTTTCAGCAGAAAGAGAACTGTCTTCCAATTCTGCAGGAGAAAACCTAGACACTAATGATTTAATACTGTTAAAAGTGCAGAGAGAGCATCTGAAATGAACATGCAACCACACTATCAAATGTGATGTTACATCTGTACAAACACAAGGTATGTACTTTCAAGAGGATGACAGTGAGAAATTGTAAGTTTAAAGGAGTCAATTCTAGACTCCATATAGAACAAGGGTAGCACAATATTATGAAGACTGCACAGGGGAGGTGCAGCCCCAAAAGCAGAAGGGGGAGTTTTGACTACAAACCCCCAGAGGAGAGGGAGGGTATAGCTTAGTGGTAGAGCACATGCTTAGCACACACAAGGTCCTGGGTTCAATATTCAGTACCTCCACTAAAAAAAAAAAAAAAAAAGTAATTAAAAATAAATAAATGAATAAACTTAATTACCACCTCCTCTCTTTAAAGCAAAACAAAACAAAAAAACAGGGAACTTAAAAGTTAGCGTGGTCTAATGCTCAAAGGATGGAATGTGCAAAAGGTTCTGGCTCCCAGAAATGTGAAGCCCCCATATACTTAGAGATTATTACTGAGCTTTTTTTCAGTCTCACAGGGTACTTTGCAGTTAACCTGTTCTGAGTTGCCCAAATGATACTTTAGATGTAGGCAGACCCATTACTTAACCGTTCAGAATCCACTCATTCTTGCAAGTGCACACTGGGTACCAAAAAGTTCGCTTCCTGAGCCTTAGAGATAAACCACGGCCTTTTGTAACATAGGTCCTAGTGTTCTCTTCATCAGTGCTGAAACAGAAAACTAGTCCCCCCTAGTGTCCTGCCACTGTAGGTGGCCGAAGGATGGAGACACTCCCACATTCTGCATCAACTTTCAAGCACAGCTCAGGAACCCAGAACCAAGAGAAACCTTCACCTCCTTCCCAAGAGATGGAAGCACTCCTGAGACCTACAATAGGACAAAAACAAAAACAAAAACACCTTCATTTCATTCGCAAGGCCCTTCTAGTTATGTTTCAAAAAGAAAGCGGTCTGCATTATCCCACACCAAAAAGTTAACCTATGAGAATCAGTCTACGAAGCCTTTGATGGCCGAATAAAGCACACTTTATTAAGTGAAGTAACAGGGCCCACGCTTGTTAGTAGTGACTTCTGCCAACTTCAACGTGATACCACCTTTTCTTTTTCCCACTAGGGAGATGGGTTTCCTTTCCCTGACACTGTTGAGAACCCACTAAGATCTAAATCTTGACGATTTTGCCTCTCTGTTCCAATTAGTTTTCTTCCCTGGATGGAATTAACAGGGCCAGGCTTGATAAGCATGTGTTCTCCCTTAGCAATTTTCACTAAGGCGTAAAGTACTCTTGCAAAATAAAGGTACACTAAGAGATGTGTGAACCCTTAAAGCCAGGTGTTTTGTTCTGTTTTTTTTAAATCCCCAGTGGGGACTCAGCATGCCCGTGAGTAATTCATTCATGTCACCCATCTGTGAGAAATGAGAAAAGAAATCTCCACTTGCTCCTTTCCTAATTTAGAACCTTCCTTTAATCTTAAGTCTATCAAAACTGACTCCAGAGGTGGGAAGGCAGGAGAGGTGAGGAAGAAAATTAACCTGAAGTGACTGCTGACAAGGAGTGGATAAGCAGTTTGGGTTTCCACCCGAGTCTGAGAAGGATGGCACTGCATCTAGGGGAGGTGAACGTCCACCTGCCACCTCTCCTCCCTCCCACCCACCATGAAGGAAGCAGGAGCCCTGAGCCCTCTCTTGGGGCACTTGTGACATTCACAGAAACTGTTAAGTTGCTACTTTGCTCCCTCAGGAGATCATTTTAATGGACTGAGTGCCAAAATTCACAGATTCGGAATTCACCAGAAACCTGCTCAACCGAGGTACATCAGCTTGCGGATGAAGAAAAACCCATCCCCATTAAACAGGGTCACCCGGAGGATGGATTCGATGCAAGAGAGACAATCTGTTCCCTCCTAAGTGACCCATTTAAAATCAGATGGTTCCAGGGAAAGCTCATAGGTTCAATAAATTTCAAACAGACGAGAACAGGCTTGCAGGACTGAGGAGGCAATAAGGCATCGAGCAAAATAACTTAAGGGCACACAAACTATGGAGTCAGTCACTCCACCCTTTAGAAACAGTGACATTAGCAAGACTGTCTGGATCGCTGTCCCTCATTACTCAACACAAGCAGCTTTGTCTAACAGGACTGACGCTGGTTGGGTTTCCTCTCTACAGCTATCGCTGCCACCCAACCGCTCTGTCCAATAGAGGGACTCGCAAGCTGTGGCTCTCACCCCAAATCGGCCTCAACTCCGCAACAAGGAGCAAAGAAAAGTTCTTCACAGCATCACACCAGGAAAGGCAGGTGGGGATCGCCCAAGAGGGACAGCTCCTAACACAGCAGGTTCCCCCAAAGCACAGGTGCACAGCTTGCAAGCTGCGGGGCAAGGGGGGTGGACATCACCTCCTGGTGTTATCGGGTAATTCCTCCATGCTCCCCGTTAGCAGCCTGTGAGTCTCGGAGCAGGGTAGGTCCTGGGGCAGGTCCTGGGGGACAGCAGAAATTCGGCGAATTCTACCTCCCCAGGCCAGGCGGCAGAGGATGTGCCCTCACTCCCTCCCTCTTCGCCAGCATCCTGAGGACAGGGGTTATCAGCTACAGGTTCGGAGAACTTGTCCAGCGCCGCTCACCAGGGCGTCCCCGGGGCGGTCCTCTCGCACTCCCGGGGCTCTTACCTTGGCCGTGACTGCCGCCAGGCAGAGGGAGACCGCGGAAGAGCTGAGTGGCGCCGCGGCGCTGCCGGCGCCTACGAGGCGCAGGGGTTCCGGGTCGGGGTCCCAGCAAGCGCTGCCCTAGTCCAAGCGGCGGTGCCCAGCGCAGACTTCAGGGAGGCCCCCGCCTGCAAACGCGGCGAGGAGGGTCTCGGCCGCCCAGGATGATCACTGTCCCTTCTTCCTCTCCCTCCGGCGCTGCTGCCTGGAGCTGCTCCCTGCCTCGGGGACTCTTCCGAGCCGGGGGCGCCCCGCATGGGCAAGGGCCTGGGTCCGCCTCTGGGCCGGGTCCGGGGACGGGGCACTGGGGGGAGACACGGGGCAGCCGCCAGGGCCGGCTCCACCTCTCGCGCTCCCCACCGCTTCGCCCCTTCAGGGCAGGGCCTGCCCGATCCCAGCCCGGCCAAGCGAGCGCGGCCGCGCCCCCAGCTTCAGGCGCCCGGGTTCCCGCGCGGCGGCAGCGTGGCAGCGGGGCAGCGGGGCAGCGGCAGTCTGGCCGGCCGGGCACCGAGTGCGGCGGCGGGGGGGGGTTGCAGCCGGCCGCGGCGCCCCCTCCCCCCGGGCCTGCGCCGCCCGCCCGCGGCTCCGCGGTGAGGAGGCGCTGGAGAGGGCCTCGCCCCGGCCTGGAGAGCGGGGCCAGGGGCGCGGGGCCGGGGGAGGCGCCCCGGGAAGGTCACCGGAGCGGAGGCGGAGCGCAGCGCGGTGGGTGCAGGGAACCGAGGCGGGCGGCCCCGCTGCAGCCGGGAGCGCTCGCCGGCCTCGGCCGCCGCCGCCTCAGAAACGCGCCGGCTTCCCCGAGCGCCCGGCACTCGGAGCTGGGCGGCCGCTACAGCCGCCTCCGGCAGCCCGGCGCCGCTGGCCGGAGCCGGCGCGCAATCCCCGCCTCCCGCGCCCGGCCAGGCGGGAGCCGCCGCGCGGGGGCCGGCGGGAGGGCGGGCGGGCGAGCGCTGGGGTCCGGGCTCCGGGCTGGCCCCGCCGCCGCGTGCCCAGAGCGCCGGGCTCGCTCAGCAGCTGCAGTGACTGTGTGTCTGTGTCATGTCTGTGCAGCTGGGGGGGACCTCGAGCCTGGGCCGGGCTCCGAGCGGGGGCGGGGCCAGCGCCCGCCTCGGCGCCCGCCCCCACCCCGTGACGGCGAGGCCGGCCAATGGCAGGCGCCGCAGCCGCGCGGACCAAGCGGTCGCCCCCGCCTAGGCCCCGCCCCCAGGCGAGGCACCTCCCTTCTACTTCTCCAGCTCTCTCGCACGCAGGCGGAAGCAACACCCGGAGCCGGGATTATGGCCTGGGTCGGGATGAAAGGGTGCAAGCCGGCAGCTCCCCGCCCTTCTCCCCCCACCCCGGCGCCTCAGGCCTGGCGAGCCTCGCGGAAAGAGGGGGAAGGGAAACGGGACGGGTCCGCAGCTGCTATCGTAGAGACTGTTGCAGGCTCGCAAGGCCGTGCAGCCTGTCCACTCCCCCTTGAACAAAACACCCGTCGTGGGAAGTAGGAAGTTTCCCCGCCTCCACTTCTACTCGGGTCGCCGTTCTCTCGAAAAGGGACAGGGTATGGGGCAGGCTCAGGCTACGGGGAGCCACGCTGAAGGGCTTGGACAGCACCATTTGGGGTTATGTGTTCAAGAAAGCCGTCCCAGCCTCTCTATTCTTTCCGAGAACCTGCATTTCTGTCCCCCTCCTCCTCCCCTCCCCAAACACACACACCCCATGCATGCACAACACACCCCCTCCCTGTTTCGACTTCATTCTTGCTCTCTCCCTCCTGGCGCAAGAACCCCGAGCGGACCCACTGAATGGACTTCCAGCCTCCCAGTCCTAAAGACGAGAGTGGGGCGCCAAGAGTCCTCTATAGGAGGGAGTGGGTGAAAATGCCCGGGCAAAGGGGGAGGGGATGTGAGAGTGGCTAGAAGGAGGAGGCCTGGAGAGAGAACCCAGAGGAGGGGGACGCAGAGGGATGGACAACTCTGACTGGGAGACTGGCGCTCCCGCGCGCGATCCAGCTCCCGGGTTTTTCCTCAGCTCGGTCCCAAGTCTTCTGGGGTCCCCTTCCCCCCGGGGCCCCAACCTCTCCCCAACTGGGCGGGCCGCCCGGTCTCTACCTCGCCTCCGCGTGCCGCTCTCTTAGCCCTTGGACTCAGAGAGGAGGCAGCGGGAAGCCCACCCCAGTTCTAGGAAGGGGCAGGGGAAGGATGCAAAAGGAGGGATAAAGTGCAAGGGTGGAGGAGGGAGGGGGTGCGTAAGAAAAGGACGCCGAGCTGGAGCTGCCGCACTGACCACCCTCCCTAGAGGTCAGGCTCGGGGCCAAGGGCTTCGGAGGTTTGTCCCTCGCTCGGCTCCGGACGTGTCTCCTACCTAAGTAACCCAGCTCTCGGCCTTTTTAGCTTGCCCCAGCCGGGATCCTTCCCCCATCCGCACCCTTCCTTGCAGCCTCTTTCAGCAGCGACCCCCTCACCCACCTACCCCCCAACTTCTACCATCACCACCAACACCCGCTCTTCCCCAGTTTTGGAGCGCTGTTTACCTAATCTCAGTGGCCGACGGAGCCGCCGAGGAGAATGCGAGAAGGTAGCGGTTGCACAGCAGCGTCCCCGGCGAAGTGAAAAACGTTTGCATTGGAGCTTCGGGATAAGTTAACTGCGAAGCTTGGGTCCTGCTGTCTTATCTCTGCTGGGATGAGTCTTACCCTGCACGTTTGCAGGGATGGGAGATCTTATCTGGTTTGGATGCCATTACCGTGTCGGAGAAGAACATAATATGATAAAATATTATCTAATATCCTAGAGACCATTAAAGTGTCAAAGTTTAATGCTAAGCCTTTTAGCTCGAAAGCTGCTCCTTTCTTCCTGTGACGTGGAGCTCTGTTCTAGAACGCGCTGAAAACAAGGGGGTCATTTTTATTTTTTACAGCCGACTGTCCTTACTTCCTACTACATTCCTCCTCCCCTACTCCAACCCCCGCCCCGGAACCCGGGTAAAGTTAAAGCAAGAATTTGGGCTTTCTTTTTATTGATTGCTTTGCTTCACTTCATTAGTAGTGTAAAATGTATTATTACAATACGTTACCATATTAATAAAGGTAATGTGACTGAGGAAGGGAAGAAAGACATGAGATTTACAGGCTAAGAAGAAAATAATGGAATAACATCAGAAACTGAAAGATAAGCACGTGGAAAATAAATATCTCCATTATAATTACCCAAATGTGGTGCATTCTCTAGACTGGCTTTTAGAGGAAAAAAAAAAAATAAGACCGGGGATGGGATGCGGAGCAATATTCACCCTAATCAGTAAGGTATACTGAAGACATATTCATTATTCAGGGATTTCACAAAAATTCCTTACATCAGTCAATAACCACCTTAAACATGTAAAAGCTTTGCTCCATCAATGCAGTGTTGCAGTGTTTTTAACTCAGTGGGATAGCTAATGCTGTAAATGATAGGAATGTTGCCAGATTGCATTATTTCACAAACTGAACCCTTCTGTCGGTTAATACCATGTCAAGCCCCACATTTAGAGAATTCCTTTGCCCCACCAGTGGGAAATTTTAATCTATATCTCTATCTATACCTATATCTCCTAAAGTAGGATGTACTTGCCTCTGAGTTACAGCCCTTTGACGCGAACCAGATATAAATGTCTTCAAAGGATTTCAGCTATGGCATAATATAGTATGAGGAATGCAGAATAAAATATGTAAGGTGATATATCTGTTATTTCTGAGGAATCTGCACTGCTTTTGCTAAGCACTGAGAAGTGAAAAAATATTGAGCCCAAACCAACTGTTATCTATTTATTTTCACAGTTATTGCACCTGTCACAGGAGAGATTCACAAAGATCTCTTTTTTAAAAAACAGGGTCAAGGAGACCTAATCGTAAGAAACCTGTCTTAAAACAGCCACTAGGGGGCCCTAAAGGCATCTCAAAGAGGAAATAGAAACCTGCTCTCACCTCCGTTTTTCCCGGTCTCTTTTTCTGGGTACCAAATGAAACTGAATCTAAAAACAAGTTAAAAGCCTGGGGAAAGGTTTGGAGGCAAATCAGGCATTATGTTTTTAAAAGACCAGAGTCCCATTTTGACTCATGAGTAAACAAGTTAGTTGTCCCACTCTTTCCTCACCTCCAAAAAATACAGCATAAAAAGAATATTGTACTCACTGAGACGAAAGTAGCCACATACTCCTACCATCTTTAAGTCAACCCAATTATTTTTACCCTTCCAAGTAGAACCTCCATTCTAAGATTTTAGGGCTATTTTCTGAATACTTTGAATGATCTTCAAGTGCTAGGTAGCAAGACGAATGAATCCTCACGGGGTGATACGAAGAAATTTTAAACAACCTATACATCAGGGCATCCACTAGCCAACTTATGGGAAGGAAGCTAACCATAGAGATGCTGGCCCTGGACCAGAGTCCTGGAGGCACCTTGCAGGCCAGGTATTAAATCTTTAGTGTGGGTTCTGGTGAAATGGTGGCGGACATGGAAGTGACAGGCATGGGGGGATTCCTTGGGGAGCGTGGTGGTAGCTGGTGTGGTGAGGCAGAATATGCTGGGGGGGTGCTTACTGCTAAGGACACTTAACCAGCCAACATGGAAGGATTTCAATATTTCAGCAAGTAATATTATATTTGTCAAAACAATGGAATGTCAGGTCTGATCATACCTTAAGTTGCCCCAAATTTTCTGTAGACTTCAATATCTGGCCATCAGATTTTCAGGACTTCCAAATCCTTGGCAGCCACATGATAGATTTCCTACATCTTACCAGTAAATAAGGTTAAGATGTCCTTTATGAGAGTCAAGAATCAAACAGCACTCAGGCTGCACAGATATGGAGAAGTCTAATTATCCTTTAACCAACACTGCAGAAATATCTGCAAGAGATGTCTTATCCAGACACATTTCAAGTGTAAATTTAAGCGCTGGCTGTGAAACTCTTCTCTGTCGTTGAGGTCAATATTCAAAAGACATTCTGGAGCAAAACAAAATGCTTCCATCGGGGCTAAGCAGAGAACAAGCTCCTTCCTAGCTAAAGAAATAAAGAACGTTGCAAAAGCCACCAAATTAACACTCATGGGAGTGTGATTTGAACATAATTTAACTAAAAAACAAAGCAAGCCTAGAACTGAGACATGAGACAGGAATGGGGATGAAATATTCTTAGTGGAATAAGAGGTAGTCTATGTTCTCATCATCATGTTCATTAAGCAGGCAAGGTACAGGTATTCTCAAAATAGCATTATTAACTTCCGGAAGACTTGCCATTGAAAACCCTCAGAGCCAGCTAATTAGAACAAATCTGGCTCTAGATGGAGAATCCCATTGTCTTTAGGAGAGAGAGCTGATTCACTTACTGACTGTGAAAGTCCATCTGATGAAAACCTTGCAAGGTACAGAGCACCCTGATCACCTTATGATAAAATGCTTCACTGGGGACCCAAAGCCCCTCTGGAGACAGAAAGGAAACATCAGTGCTGAAGATGTCAACTTACAGGATGGAATGAGATTTTTCTCCTGAGATCCCGACCCCCAGTAAAGATAAGGTCTCCTCAAGCTAGTGGCTCACAAGACCCTCAAAACAAAAATGAAAAAAAAAATTTGAACATTGGTAAAGACATCAAAGTCCTGAAATAAAGGATGATAGCATATACTTTTGGGGGCATTTAGGCAAAAACTCTGTTTAAATGACTGTCATGGTTGTGCAGATATATTTTATCAGGTTTTAACTCCCCCCCCAACCCCGTCTATCTAAGGGTCCCGTAGATCAGGACATCTCAAACCTCGACGTGCATACACATCACCTGGGAATCTTGCTAAGAAGCAGATACTGACCAGCAGCCTGGAGTAGGGTCTGAGACTGCTTTTCTGACAAGTTCCTGTCCATGGACTGCACTTTGAGGAGCAAGGCTGTAAAGGACATGTGTTGGTAGTCAACTACATCCTATATTCCCTTTCTATTCCTACGGGTATTGTGTTACTAGAGTTCCCCAAAAAGTAAACCCCGAGACAAGGATTTGGGGGCAAGAAGATTATTTGGAAGCTTTGGTGAGAGTGTGAGGAAATGAAATAGGAAAGGGAGGAAGACCAATACGGAGTGAATTAATAAATGGCCAGTGGGTGCTCAGTTCTGATAAGGACCCTCTGAGAAATTGTTTAGAATAGCATTGTCCAAAAATGCTTCACTGTGATGGAAATGTTACGTATTTGTCCTGTCCAATATGGTAGCCACTAGCCACATGTGACTATTGTGCACTTGAAATGAGGCTAGTGTGACCTAGAAACTGAATTTTTTATTTTCTCTAATGTTAATTGATTTACATTTAAATAGCCACATATGACTACTGGCTACTGTGCTGGACAGGACAAGTGAAGAGAATAACTTGGAATTGTCTTACTAAGGGCCAGGAAACCTAGAGGAATATTTATCCACCAAATCCTTTCATTCAAGAGAGTTACTGTTGGAAATCGGTCAGTTCCTAGGAGTTCTTCCATGCTCCCTGGCCAGAGCATACTCCCAGCAGAGAGTAACAGGTGCTTCAGGTAGGGAACCATCAGTGTATATGGAAACTGTCCATCAAAGGTGGAGGTAATCCCCACGGTGGGTCTAGGGGATATGAGCAAGACACTGACAGCATTTGCTACAAGAATCCAGATTTTATTTGGAACCCAACCTATCTATTCCTCATTCCAGGAGCAGAGCCTGAACTGCGTAAGCTAACCAATGCCTTCCATAGTCCTGACCACCATCATCAGTGCAAGGCTGGGTAGATAAGCTAGTCTGGCCCAATCAAGGTGACTCTTGGGACTTTAGGATGCTAGACTACCAAAAGTGTTCTTTCACCATGTGGTCCACAAATACAAAGCTGTAGTCTTTTCACTGCCACAAAGGATAAAATTGACACTGAGAATAGGAGAGCACAGAGAGCCAGAACACCCAATATGTATCAAGATTGCTATCTGCTGCCAGTAACAGAATGTCAGGCTACTAGGACCTTACATAATCATCTCACATCATGAGAAATCACAAGGTAGGCAAGTCCAGGTTTGGTACAGCAGCTCCGTGGTTTCATCAAGGACCCAAGATCTTTATATCTAGTCTGCTACTCTGCCATCTGCCACATATTGGCTTTCTGTGTTGCCTCATGGTCACAAGATGGCTGTGGTGGCTCCAAACATCATGTTCTCAAACCAGCATCCAATGCAGAAAGAAAAAGACAGGCAGAAAACACTTTCTCTTTTACTATATTTCCTCCTTAGGATTGACTTATGCTAATTGTGATTCACCTTCTGGAGGTGCAACATTGTTGGGTTCTGTTAGCAAAGAAGGGGAGGAAGTGGCTCTTGGGTACAAATTAATATCACCTGCTCCAGGACCCTTGATGATGCCACTGAGTTACTGAGCAGGACCAACCCTGAAAGTTATCCTTACTCTGAACCTCATCTATGTGGGCCAATAAACTGACCTACTATGTACGTTTTAGTTGTTTCTCTTACTTGCGTCAAAACATCCTAACTGATACAGACAAAAAGATCTAGGTCCGAAGACTCACTCCCTGGATGCAGTGCAGCTGATTGTGGAAGGGTACCAGGAGCTCCCTCTCCTCTGGAGAGTGAAATTGGGCTTGGAAATCATTAATTTTATGCTTGGCATGAACAGAGACCTAGCTGCCCTGTGAGTATTAACCTGCAATCCCCACGCTCCACCTACTACCCATCATACGGGCTGGTCTGCTGAAGGACAACTTTCCTTTGCCTGGGGATCTAGTTCACATTCCAATCCCCCGTTGAGTCCGAGGCACATCCTGAGACCCAGCCTGCTTGGTTGGTTTTTTAATCATCCTCACCCCCATCCCATAGTTTCTGCTGGTATTTCTATTATCAGGCTGGATCCTGCCTCCAGAGCCTTCGCTTTGACCTTGAACGATCTACATTCCGGCAAGAACCTGACTTGAGAACTGCCGATGACTCAAAACTTCCTGTAACAGCTCTTTTCTTCACCACGGCAATTGGACCTTTGGCTTTTATTTCTGTATGTTTGTACCTGAGGATGCTATGGTCACAGAACTAGGGGATTTAGATTGATGACCTCTGTGTGGATGGGGCAAGTCATCGTTATCCCAGTTAAACTCAAAACCCAAGCCCCAAATTAGTCTCCTCTTTCACGGGAGATGAAAGCATACCTGAGAGCCAGGGAAGGGCTGTTTCTGACAGTGTTTTACCCAGTCCTGCTAGAAAGTCAGAGATTTCTATCTTAAATAATTTTTCTTATTGCTCACTTAAGAAGTTTTAAAAATGTAACTTGAGTGTTTAGAATCATGTCACCTATGGCTTAGTGCATAACTACTATCCACGCACTAGCACCTTGCTACACATTCTGTGGGGTGGGAGTGATGGGGAAAGTGAATGAAAGAAATATGGATGTGGTTTCTACAACTGAGCATCTCCAAATCCAATTCAGGAGACAGGCATTTACTCTGAGGAGTTAAATGACTTTGCAAACATTAGATAAATAAATCACGGGTCTTCTCAAAAGATATAGTAAAGTTAAGCTGTGTTGTGAATCTGAACAAGAGAGATTACCATGGTTCATCTAGTCTTCAGAAAATTTCTAAGAGCAGGAGGTTCTTGTTGGATTTTGAGGATTTGGTGAGATTTGAGCAGACGTAAAGGAGTTTCAAGCTTTGAGGAGCAACAAAGATGTTAAGCAGAAGGTGTGACTGGCTACAGTGATGCGTTTATTGAAGGGATCAGAAACTGGACAGCTAAGTTGGATCCAGAGTTATTTTACAAAGAGTATCTGAATCCCTACTGTGTGTCAGTTACTATGCTGACCATTAAGGATTTTAATACAAACAAAGACAGTGCTTGTTCTTTTAGTGGCTCACAGTCAAGTGGATAGAGAGGGGGAAATTACAAGGTGGTGGGTTAAATTCTTAACTTTTCATTGACTCATCCACTGTTTTTCCTCAGTCACCAACCCCTGTCCATCCAACCCTCAAAACATCCTTCAAATCCATCTCCTCGGCTTCATCCAAACTGTTTCTGCCTCAGCTCAGATCTTAATCTCTCACCTGAATATTGCAAAACTCACCTTAAAAGCTGTAGCTTTCTCAGACCAGCCTTTTCCCTGTCCTACATGTTAACCAACTTACCTCCGCAAAGTAAATCTGAGCATATTTCTTACTAACTTATGTTTACTTCTGTCTTGATTCCACTTCCTTTCCAAAAATATACTTCTAGTCTGACTCCCCTACATGGGGATCTGGGATACCCAGCCCTGACAGGGTTTGGGGAGTCCCCAAGAGTTCTATGAGCCTGAGAAAGTAGAGCCAAGGGGAAGCCCATAGTCCAGAACCTTGCTTGAAAGCCTCAAATGAAGTGTCAACCCTGAAGTATCAGTCAGGTTTGAATAGAGAAGAGGTAACCAGGGATGATGCAAAAGACTTGAATAATGATTTGCCACGGATTTTTCAGTCCACCAGGCACTGTTCAAAACACTTTCACGTATTAGCTTGTTTAATCATACTCGACCTTATGAGGGTGTTACGATGACAGGTATCCCCCACGTTTCAAAAGCACTGTACGCCACTTCTCTTTTATAAAAGACCTGTATCAGTTCCTGTTTTCGTTAACCAAAAGAAATCCAAAGAGGATTTTCAGTTTTATTAAAAAAAAAAGGTGAAAAGTTAAAGTAGCGATTGGCGTTTGTTTTGCAGGGAGCCTGGACAGAGGCAGCATGCACCCCAAGCAGGGAGAGGGGGCCCCTGCCAAGCTCCTTCCCCGGGAACCACACTCAGCATCTCAGCTTCAGGCCACCATAGCTTTGCACTGTCTGTGAGCACCTGTGCTTTATCTCATTTCATCCTGTGCATCCGTTAGCAAGATGCGTCCTAAGCTCATTATTTCTTCACTTGATGCCGTTTCAGCTTATGAAGGGTCTTGTGGAATGCTCTGCTTTTAGACAGCGGGGGACACCTGTATTATCATCGTAGCCAGTTTACAGATGAGATTACTAAGACCCAAAGAAGTAGGGTAACTTATCAAAGGTTACCCAGTTAGGAACAGTAGGACTGGAATCCAAACACAGAGAGTTTATTTCCAGAGCCTGTGCTCTTAACTACCATGCCAAATTGCCTCTGTAAAGAGTGAGCACCAGAACAAATTACGGCGATCATAACACAGACGAGGAGATGAATTTGGAGGTGCATCTCTGAGCCGCTCGAACAGAGCTGCAGGGGCTTTTTAAAGGTTGTTCACAACCTTGACTAATGGCTGGGGAGGAGGCAGATAGAGATGCAGGCTAGCTCCCTATATTTTCTATCTGTGTCATCTAATATAGATGCCATTCACCGTGTCATTATTTTTAACCCCCAATTATTTATAGACTCCTTTGGAGAGGGCTACCCTGGTTTGTCCTCCCTTGCCCCTGATCCACATTTCCATGTGTTCATTTCTGTTCTTCACTGCTTCATCGTAAATTTTAATTTTTTCTATTTGTATTTTTTTTTCATTCTCCTTACAATTCTTTACACCATCTGTCTCCCTTTGAACTTCATTTTCTTTGTCTTGGCATCTTGGCCTTTCTGCTCTAGTTCTATTGATGTCAAGTGGGTTCTAAAATATTACTTTACTTCCAATAGTAAATCATTTTGAGATAATTCCTCTTTGCTTAAATCTGTAGATTCTTCTTCCCTTTTCCTTGTTCTGTAGTGCCTTTAAAAATTTTTTTTGTGGGGGGAGAGGTAATTAGGTTTATTTACTTTCAATGAAGGTACCGGGGATTGAACCCGGGACCTCGTACATGCTAAGCACACGCTGTACCACTGAGCTATACCCTCCCACCTTTGCAGTGCTTTTCATTGGCTTCATATAATTGCTGTTTCCTCTCTGTTGATCTTTAAATTAGAAGGAATTCACCTACATGTGGTGTTTACCAATACGCTGATGATGGGTTTCCCTTAGAGCAAGCCTCAGAGTGGTAGCTTGGAACTGCTTTCCAGATCTACAGCTGGACAGAGATTGGTAGGTACAAACAGCTCCTGGCCCAGTGTCCCCCCACTCCCACCCCCCGGCTGACTTGGGTCATGTGTGTTTGCTAGACTGAGAACCAGTCTTCTCTTTCCCTGCCACCTGGCTCTCTGATGCTCTGAACAGGACGGGGTATGCAAACGACAGTTCCCAGCTCTTCCTTCCACTGCGCATTCCCATACTCCTTTACCCGTGGAAACGGTATCTTTCAGAGTCTCATTAGTTGAGACCTGGACTCTGTCAAACACTGGGGGTTGGTAGAAATTATGTCAAAGGGTCTGTCTATGAATTCAAGTTCCTGCTGCTTCAATTGGCTCAGTAAAGGTGACTGACCTGACCCGTGACTGTTTCCTTCTCCATCCCCACCAACAGCTGTGTAGTTGCTAGAAATAAGAACTCAATGGAGAGGCCCCCTGTTCCATGCGATTGTATTGCAAGAAGTTGCAAAAGGCAACGATGGACCAAAGCTGTTTCATGCTCACGAGGGAGGGGACCACTGCTTATCATTTCCTTGTGCCTGGTCATAGGGCCTTTGTTCATGCGCATCACCTGCTGAAGGATTTGCTTGATGCTGAACTTTAGTGACAAGTACATAATCCAGTGGAAAGTTCCAGTGGAAGCAGGCTGTGGGAATTCAGATAGGAATTCAGATACTGCATCTTCTCTTGGGAACAATCGTCCACTTCAATAGGACATGAGAAGAACTTAAGAAGACCATATTTGGTGGTCGGATTAGCCAAGCCAAAGCCAGCCAGAAGAGCCTAACAATTAGCCTGATTGTTGCTGTGGATTCACCATCCCATGAAGACTATTGTGGCCATTAGTTAACTCTTTCCTGCCTAACCTAGGTAAATTACTTGCTACATGCTGGTGGAAAATGTTGCCACTGAAGATATTTGAGTTTAACATCCATGTGTTCAACCCAGATCTTCTGAGGGTCTCCTCTTCTTGCCAAATAATAAGGAATGTGTTCCTTCTCTCACAGAGAAAATGATGTAGTTGGAGAGACAAACATTAAACAAACACAAATATGTACCTCATGGTTAATTAGGGAAATACTACAAAGGAAACGGAACAGGTACAGTGGGGAAAAGGAGTTAAGAGTTCAGGGTGATCTTTCCAAGGAAAGTACGTTGAGGCTGAGATCTGATGTAGGAGTAAGTCAGGCAGTGAGTGAGGACAAGAGAGTCCAAGTCGGAGGAACAGCACGTGCACAGCAGTGAGGCAGGAGAACGCAGCAGGTCTGAGGGACTAAGAAAAGGCCAGTGTGGCTGGAACTCAGTGAACAGGAGGGAGCATCCTCAAGAGAAGACGACGTGAACAGCTGTTGAGGGCATCTGGCGCAATCAACAAGAGATGAATCAGTGGATGGCCACGTAGCAGTGTGGTCCCTTGAGCACAGCGTGAATTAATCCTCACCCACATCAGCACAGTTCTGGGACTTTGTCCAGCAATATCCTACCACTCTGTTTGTCCTTCAGTTTTGCCTCTGTTAAAGGGAGAGGGGGAAACCCAGCTTCACCCTTTGTGATGGTCTTCCTGTCTCTTCTAATTTGTGCCGGAAGACCTACTTAACTCCTTCTGTAGCCTATCCTTCGGTCATATTCTGGGAACACCCTGTCCTAAGCAGGGGATTATTTGAAAACTGCCACAGTTCTTGGACTCTAAATTGAGTTGGGTTTGTGATTGTCTCTCTCATCCCAGCTGCTTCCCAGTGGGAATGGGATGGCCTTTCAGTCATGGTGGCTTTGCTGGGATCCCCGCCGGTCAGTTGCTTGCCTTTAGAATAAAAGCCATGATCTTATTTTATAAACCCGTTAGTTGGTCAAAGCATCCACCTGGGCTCCTAGAAAGGCCCCACTGTTACCCAGGTAGCATTATCATATAACATCTTAATCCCTCCAATAAAACCTCTTAGAGTTAACCTAATCTCTTCCAGTTTCACTTGAAACTAATTTCCTATTGTTCAGACCTTGGTAGGAACCAGGCGATTTGGTCACAACCCTTCCTGTGGAGGCAATATTCCAGATACAAAAAATAATTAAATCACCCTGTTCAGCCTTCCTTTTGCCAGACTAATTTAAATCCCTGAAACTTCTTTTTCTTTTTTTTTTTTGGTCACATATTTGGACCTTACATCCTTAAGGGCTTTCGAGGGCAAGTCTCATTATTTACCAGGGTAAAAGCTTTCCCGAAACAGTAACAGCCACAAGGACAACAATACCTTGCAACTTTGTGACGCTTAACTTTTTTTTCCTGGTGCTTTTTTTTTTTTGCACATACATTATCTTACTTTGTCTGCTTAATGACTCTGTGAATTAGGGAGGGTGAATGTTATTGTATCCCCGGTGGGAAAAAATACAATGAAACTCAGCCTTAATTCACTTGAGGAGAGGTTCAGGATCAAGTTGGACCCATGTGAGGCTTCAGCCACTTCACTGTAGCCTCCCTCGGAACCCGGAGCTGACTTGCTCCTCTGTGGAATGCCTGTGCCTTTTATCAAAGGTCACCCAAGGATAATAATAGCCAATCCTTGTTGAGCATTTAATGTATGTCAGACGTTGCACCCCCTAAGTGCTTTAGATGCATTATTTTTCAACTCTCATGACAAAGGGGACGGTTCTATTCTTATCCTGTTGCTCAGAAGACTAAGATGAAGCTCAGAGAGATTAAGGAACACGCCCAGGATGCCACGGCTCGAGTGAAGGAGGCAGAGTTCAAAGTCAGGGGTGTTATGTCTCCCCACCCTTGCGCTCTCAGATAGGATGCGGTGCTGCCTCAAGAAGCAGCAGAACCCATTCCTCTCCTGCGTTTGCTGCAAAACTCCCGGTGAGGACATTATCTTTCACCCTCCAGAATCTTCCTATGCAAGTACACCGTTTAGAAAATTCTCCCAAAATTTACTACTAGGGATGATGTGCTTCCCCTGGGGGGAAGGGCTTGCTGTTGATGTTGGATTTTGTGTTTTGTGTCGCGTTGTGATTTTTACTCTCTATTAACAAAAAGGAGTGCCATCATGGGAAATAACAAAGAGTTAGGAATCAGAAAGGTCTGGCTTAGGATGCTCGCTGGGAATCAGAACTTGATGGGCTTAACTATGGAGGACAGTATGGAGTTCCCTTAAAAAACTAAAAATAGACTTTACCATAAGATAAAGCAATCCTATTCCTGGGCATATATCTGGAGGAAATTCTAATTCAAAAAGACACCTGCACCCCAATGTTCATAGCAGCACTATTTACAATAGCCAAGACATGGAAGCAACCTAAATGTCCATCAATAGATGACTGGATAAAGAAGTTGTGGTATACACACACACACACACACACACACACACACACACACAATGGAATATTACTCAGCCATAAAAAACAATGAAGTAGTGCCATTTGCAACAACATGGAAGGACCTAGAGATTACCATATTGAGTGAAGTACATCAGACAGAGACAGACAAATATCATATGATAACACTTATAAGTGGAATCTAAAAAAAAAAGATATGAATTCTATTTACAAACTAAAAGAAAAAAAAAAGAACTTGATTGGCCTAATCGCAGCTGTTTGCTTACATAACTTCATAAAGTGAGTTGTTTTATCTCTTTGAGCCTTGATTAATTTCCTTTCTAAAATGGGTACCGTAATAGCAAATTTAGATACCACTGTAAGCGTTGGACATAAGGTATGTGAAAGGACAGTCATAGTAGTAATGGGTCTTATTTTAGGGAAATCCCCATTATTTTGGTCTTGGTAGGAGGTAAGTTTCCAACGTTTGATGTGGAAATTAAAGAGGGATGATGATTGACAAAGTTGTTGGCCATTGGCTGTATATTCGACCTCCAGCCCATCTCTCCTCCCTGGAGGTCAGGGGGTTGGGATTGGAATTTCCAACCTTCTAATAACACAGTTGGTTTCCTGGCAACCAGCTGCCATCCTTAGGTGCAGTCCAAAAGTCATCTCATTAACATAACAAAAGACGCTTTTAATCTCTCTTAGATTCTTAGGAAATTCCAAGGGTTTTAGGAGCTCTGTGCCAGAAATGACAAAGACTAAACAGAAATTTCTTTTTATAAATCACCATATCAAACTGTCCATCCTCACTAAATTTGTAGCATAACTGACAGCTGAGGGTCTTAAGGGAAGTTTGGAGTGTCCATTGTCCATGGAAGGTTTTTGGTCAGTGGCCATAAATGCATGTCCAGCAGGAAATAGCCTGACACAGTATTTCCAAGTCTGCTCCCTTATCACTCCTAGCCCAGAACACCAGCTCATTGTGAAATATTTGTTTATAAAACACTCCTAGGCTACTTCATACACCCTTCCACGGAAAGTGATCCCAGGAGGCCTGATTATCCTCAGCTCTCTAAAGCAAAGCAAGCAGTCTGCAGACTACTCACATGCTGGTCATGCAGAATTTCTGCTGTACAGACGGTGTGCGGTCCCTACTGCCAAAGCCATTCTCCCTTCATCCTTGCTGGCAAAGTCCCCAGCTCCAAGGAGAAATCCTTATGACTCTCAATTTACCATTGAGACCCAAACACCTTGCCAGAAATTGGTTCAGAGATGCATCTTAAAGCAGTTCTAGCCAATGAGATGTGAGAAATAGGCTGCAGCTTTGGGGCGTAGGTTTCATTGCTGACAAAAAGGAACACAGGAGAAGAGACAGCCCCCTCCTTCCTTTGGACATTTTGGTGTTTGTATATAAGGCTGGAAGTGGCAGCAGCCAGTCTAGGACCACGATTTCACCAAGCACAAAGCTAATATGGTGGGACAGCTGAAAATTAGAAGAAATGTGGTTTCATAATAATGTCAATAAACCTTGAATTCATCCATTCTGAAGACAGCTCACCTCAGGATGCTTGCAATTTGAAATCTGAAAACTCCCTTACTGTTTTGATTGGTTGCATCAATGTCATGTGTTACTTGCAGCTGAATGCATCCCAACACATGCATCTCAAGAGCCATTCACCCAGGCCTCTCCATCACCCCAGGCGGAGCTATAATGTCAACTGCATAGTTTTTATAATTCTCTTATGTGTGAAAGTGTTTCTGTTTGGTAGCTCTCTGGGACCACCTGCCTAGCACTCAAAATTACCAGTATTACGTGGACACCCCTCATGGAAGTCCTGACTAGAGGTACAAGGGGCTTAAGTCCTGGAAATAACAGTATTGCTAACAACAATAACAACACACACACACATATGTCTGCTATGTTCCAGGTACTGTTCTTTTGCATTTGGAGAAGTTTTGCTATTAAGAAAGAGATAAATAGAGCAGTGGCTTGCGGGTCAAGAAAGGGTTTCACCAAGAGTACTCATAAGATCGTCCCAGCACTAACCCAACATCCACATAATTTTCAAACACGTCAATCCTCAGTCCTTGGAGCATCTACTCCAAGCAAAGTTGTGTTTAAGACCCCAGCCCTTAGTCTGAACTCATGTTATAGCTGCCAAAAGCCATAGTAGAGAATCTTATCAGGGTAAGAGGGACACAGGAGGGAAACCCTTTCTTCATTAAGCCTTGCTAAGGTGACAATCATTCTGTTCTGGGAGAACAGAATCCAAACCATTTGAAATTTGAACTCCATTGAGAGAAATCTCTCATCAAGTGGTTAATTTTGACATTATCTATCTGCTATATTTGAGGGAGGGAGATTGACCTATGCCTAAGCATGGGCAATTCAGGTATGTTTGCCTTATTGAAAAATTCAGAAATGTTTCATGGCCTTTGTTACCTCCAGTTCTTCACCCACCAGTCACTCTTTAAATCAATCCCTTCCACCCCCTCAAAAGCTTCTGATACTAGTACTTTATGGAAAACGGCTCTTGTTAAAGTCACTATTGACCTCCATCTTGCTGGATCCAGTTCTAGTCTTACATGACCTCTTCACAGTAGGAATGGTGTCTACTGGACTTACTGAAGCATTCTTGATGCCTAGCAGAGGTCTAGCACATAGTAGGTGCTCAATAAGTATTTGTGAATGAATGAATGAATATGTATTCTGTGTCACATGATGTGTTGGGGGCAGAAGTTAGTTCTGTAAGTCAGAGTCCAGAGTTCTTGCTACTAAAACATACCTTGATGGAGCTTTACATGGTGAGATGGAGGTGTCTCACTTCAACATTTTCTAAAGACCAGAGCCAAACACCACTTTTTCTTCTTTGCTTTTATAAACAACTAAATCCAGGAGCACGTTGAGTCTCGGAATCACTTTCCCTTTTCAAACATTTTCCCCAACAAATTTCATTGCCCAGTAAGCAGGTGCATGATGGAATATGTTCAGAAAATTTCTCACATAGGCATCAGTTTTGTTTTGAGTTCTATACCCTTCCTCAGCTCTCTCAATAATGCTCTGAAAGAACAATTAAACCCTAAATTTTTGACAAGGGGACAGGAAGGGAAAATAATCTGTTTTAAGAACACGGTTATCAATCACATAAACTGCCAACTAATTACTACAATGTACCAAATAGCCAAAAGTGATGAGTATCTTTTGTTGAGAGGTTTCAACAGCCAAGAACAGGGCCAGAAGACCCAGCTGGGAGGCCCTGCTGCTCTAACCAAAGACAAGCCACAACGTCCACATAACATCCAAATTCACCACTTGGGAAGCCAATCTGGTGGGTTTCTTGTTTTGTTTTGTTTTTGCACAAAACCTCATGAAATCTCAGCTAGAACACAAAGGCAATAGACTTCACAGTTTCTTTGGAAGCGAATGGCCTCGTGCCACGGCCAGTCTTTATGGGAAAGATAAATGTTAGCTCATTCAAGAGAGTGACAATGATTGCCTATCAATCCTCTTTTCCTGGAGACACCATTCTAGTGCCCAGTGGCCAAAAAGAATTGGAAAAGGTATTTACCCACAGTATCCAGAGGCCAAGTAGCTGGAAATGGCTTCTGAATGTCAACCAAGGTCATAGTAAGGCAAGAGGGAAACGGTGACGGAACATTAAGCCTTCAAAATGAACCTCGGCCATCACCAGGAAAGAGTGATGGGATTGGGACCAGGTGGGAATGCAATGTACTGAGAGGGCCTGGGAAAGAGGGTCAGAACCAAGCAGCACTGGGTCTTGAGGTCCAGGTGTGTGAGTGCATCAGGGAGATGAGCTCCTGCAGGGCTGACTGTCAATGGCCATTTTCTACTAGAAATGTTTCTTCTTCACATCTTGGGACACTGACAAGATGCAGCCAATCCAGTGAGACCTACTCACCTTTGCAGGTTTCTCTTCACCGCAGAACCAATGAAGGAAGACATTCTGGTGCTTGTTCAGTTTCCACCAGTGTCCTGGTTGCCTCTGGAATAAAAAGAAAAATTTGCCTGATACCAGTAGGTGACATTTGACTTTTTGGGAGTTATTCTCTCTCTGAAGGACAAATACATCCTCAAACGTATTTCAGCCAAGGCTTCCAATGCCCTGTGTTCTGCAAACGCCATGACAGCTATACAGTAGCTAGTTATGCCTAAGGGTAGAGCAAAGTCTGAAATTTAGGGTAACAAAGTAGGGCATCTCAAAATCAGGCATCTTCTGAATTAATAACCTATTTTGGGTGATGATTTTTTTACGGTGACCTCGCTAAGCTAATATCATACTTTTTGTATTAATGCAGAGGCTTTGGGGAAACCTGAACACTCAACATTTTGCACAGACTCATTCAGCCCTTGGCCTTGGTGTTCCCAAGGAACAGGGAGAACACAGGTGTCCCCACGGTGATGATGACGATGAACCAGAACTTGAGGAGGAGTTTTAGGGTGCTACACCGGGGATTCAGCTAGATGTGCTTGTTACTTAGTAAGACCGGGGAAGGTGAGAGGGGAGTGGAGAAAGCTAAATTAGTATCATTTTGGGGGGAATGGAACATCACCTAGTGCTGAAGGAAGGCTGCATCCTAATATCCAAGTCTTCCAGTCTGCAGGGACCACCCAAATATTCAGGTTTCCCCGCAAATGGGTAGAGTGTAGCTTCTGCAGTTTTAGACACGGCAATAAACCAAAAGGCCACGTAGGTCGTCACTTTCTAAGAGTTCCATGAGCAGGTATTGAGCCTCCAGCATAAGGTGAGGCTCAACGAGTAGGATGTTTTGTTCTTCGAGGGCAAAGGTTGTGTTCTGATTCATCTCAGAATCCCCAGGGAGTATTTGTGAACAGACAAATGGATGAACCGCAGGGAAAACGGTGCAGAGTGGGCCTTGCCCCAGTCATAGGTTGGGAGTGAGATCCTAGGCATATTATTGGAACAGAAGCTGGTGACTATAGTATCTACATAATGGGTCACTCCATGGGGTTTCTTGCTCAAGAATAGGACTGGAGCCCAGACACCCAACAGGAGCAACTCATCCGATTCAGACGCGCCACAAAGGGCTTGGGGCAGAATGCTCCCAGAACTGCTCCTGAGAACTGGCTACAGACAGGTGGGTGGGCTTCAAGAGGCTGCAGCTATGGGGATGAGGGCGGGGTCTCTGAGACTGGGCAGACCTTCACCTGGGATGAGCATCTGGTCTGTGCCGGGATTGACCTACTGAAATGCTCTGTACCGGCTGGTACTGTACTGAGACCCCTGAGGGCCCCTGCCAACATTCTGGCCACCCCCGCTTCTCCCCGCTGCAGCCTTTGGATGCCCCATGATCTGGCAACTAAAGGGGTTGATTCCTGGCACGACAGGGTCTGGATCTGCACTGGGGGGAAGGGGGAGGCTGTGCTATGCAGGTTACTATAGGTTTTGAATATCATCCTGTATTTACCTCAAGGCGAGGTTAACCACAGGGTCTCCAGTGGGTTGCGAGAGCGTGAGAGCTATTTTTGAGGGTGTTGGGTAAACAGAGGCTAGTTCCACAGTCTTTATTCTTCCTAAACTCTGAACCTCCAGACCAGTCCAATAAGGAGCAAGTCTGTGGACTCACCCTGGTCTGAGCAGCCTCGTGTTCAGACCACCACCACCTGCCCTTTTCATAGAGCTGCTTGTCCCTCAAGAACTCAAAGGAAAACAGATGTGCCTTGGGCCAGGGTCTGTGCTGGAACAGGAACTAAATTCCAGAAGGCTGAGGGTTCCTTGTGCAGAGAAACACACCAAACCCAGGATGCACGCTCTCTCTTTTCTTTTCTTTTGTTCTTATTTTCCCTTCCTCTGGTTACAGGTTCCCTTTTCGCTGTATCCTGCTCACTCGCCCCTGCAGTTGGACACTTAGCTCTCTAAGGGCAATCAGGTCCTCTCTCAAAAAAATGAAGGGTGCTAAAATTAATCTGACCCGATCCCCTTAGGAGGTCCTGTGTCCCTATTTCCGGACGTGCTGTCTGATTGTCCGATTCCATCTCTGATTTGCTGAGTGACTGCATTGTCCTTCCAACAAAGCTCCCTTCCTTTTTTTCTGTTGCTCACATCCTGAGAATCCCGACCAATAGATCCAGGTAGTAAGAAACAAAAATCACAGGAAAGAGACATAAGTGGAGCCTCATTAAAAACCACATAGGGAGGAGCGGTTCGCTCAGTGGTAGAGTGTGTGCTTAGCACGCACAATGTCTTGGCTTTAATCCCTGGTTCTCCACTAAAAATAAGAACTATATAAACCTAATTATCTCCCCCCACAAAAAATAAAAGTGAGTAAATAAAAACCACAGAGACAGTTATTTTATACTAGTATAGACACAAGGACCTGGAACCCGTCAATAGTTTTGTTAGTTGGATTTGAACTTCAGAGATTATGGAATGAAGGGTTTCTGCATCCAAAACACGGTCGGCGGAACGTTTCTTAAATACAATTACACTTAAAATTAGCCTGACTTCTATGCTGTGCTGCCACTGTCTTTTCGTCACTTTGGCAGAACCTTAGGGAAAGAACAAAAAGGGGGTTTTATTGAAGGGCTGAACGTTGAGAGACGGAGCCACAGTGAGCCAGCCCATGTCTGACATCCCTTCAGGGAACTCGAACTAGTTTTTCATTTTCTGCAGGAGCCATTTACTTCGAGCTTTTCTCTTACCCTCAGAAGAATTTGGGGGTGACAAGCACCTTCTGAGCTAACTCTAGGGGCTCAATTCAGGAAAAAAAGAAATCGTGGGAACAGCAGTGGGGGAAATTAGCAAAGGTGAATAACTCGAGTTTACAAAACAGTAAATGGAGAAACCAGTGATTCAGGACGCTGATCGTTTATTTTGACAGGTGTAGTTTATCTCTGCTCATTTATAATAATTATACATTGTGAAGACTCATTATCCTGCCCCCCTTCTGTCTCAGTGCTGAGAGCAGTTAAAAGTAAATTTGGCAAGTCTGTTGGGGGGAGGGAGATAATGGGTATTAATGACCAAATGGGAAATCTATACTTGGGCCACTTACTGTGAGGGTCGTTGAAAGGGTGCAGTCAGGCTTTGAAATAACATTTCTAAACTCTTGATTTTTTTTTTCCCTCCCATCAGTGCTTCGTTGGGATTAAATATGTTCAAAGTCTCACTTTCCCTTTTCTTGTTACTCTTTCTCCTCCTAAGAACACAGAATCTCTTGGATTCAGAGTTGAGAATGATCTTGGTTTGGGGATGGAAGTCAATACAGATGTTTTGGAAAATCCTGGAATGTTTATTATTTTGACCAGGGATATTGGGGAAACAATGTAATCACACGGATCTTGGAGCCAGATTGTTTCCAACTTCTGCTACTTACTAAATGTGTTCATTACAACTCGGTTCTGCTATCACGCCGTTAATGTTGGGGTAATAATAGTACCTACCTCAAAGGTTTGTTTGGAGGATTAAATTAGTTCATATAAATAAAAGTGCTTAGAACAGTGCCTCGAACTTACTAAACACTGTATATTATTTATTATTATTATTGCTATTATTATTTATAAGAGAGAGGCAATAACAGTATCTACCTTATGGACTACGCTGTGCAGGTTAACTAAAATACTTCATATGGAGCTCTGGACAAAAATTAGTTATTTTTAGTATCCATTCTGATTTTGTAATAGTAAAACTCTGAGCTCAGAATTGTCTTAGAACTGAAACTTTCAACGCACAGCATATTGCACAGTTTTTAGTTCAACAAGCATATTCCACGTGTCCATTTATGGTCAAGTCCTGGGAATACAAGATGAATTACACCACCATCCTAACCCTCAGAAAGGGAAGGGAAACAGAGAAGCGAATACTGTAGTGGAGCTAAAAGAGATGTTGAGAGACCCTCCACCACTCCACGTAGAGTTGAAGATAAAAATATCGTAAATTGCCTTTTTTGAAAAGACTTGTTAAAAAAAAGCGGTTGACCCTTTAGAAGCATTTAAATAACCGGGTCTCTTTCTCCACCTTTCACCTCCACCTCTCTTTCCACCAGTGAGGTCCGTGTCCTCCCACTTTACACAGATGAAGAGTGCTCTGCTGCCTCTTGGACATATGCTCTGGTTTTGCTTTCAAGCGTATTCACTCAGGACCACCATTAGCCCAAACTGTGCCTTAGTTCAAATTAGAAACAGGATTCCTTGTCCTGGGTGCCCTGGTGCAGACGATCTTGCACAAGTTGAACGTGACAGCCCCATGTCTCTCCACGTTCCAACTTACTTTGTGGGCACGTCAACTCTGGGTAGCTCTGCAAGTGAAGACATCCTTTGAAATCTAACTGGTTAAGAACTGCTGCTGCTCTAGGGACGCTTTCCAAAAAGGCAAAGTTTGCATTTTTTAAAAGAGAGGGAGCAAGAAGTATGTTATATGGGGAAGGTTTTACAAAGAGGCTCGATATTGGAACTGTTGCCTCTAACTTCTATGTCCTCCAGCCTCAACCACCCAGATTATAGGATGGGGTCACTTCACACTTATGCCCAAATTACAGTGGCTGGAATGCTCTCTACCCACATCCTCTCATGCAGGAATGTGGGCCATTTGGGGGTGAATTCCTTAAAAGGTCACTCTGGAATCTGGCTACAGGATCCCTGCAGCTGTCACTGTTCCCCACACTCAGCATGACGCTTCTGGACTCCATGCAGGGTGGAGTGACTCAGTCCCTTCCAAACTTCCAGGGCTCGGGGTGTGGGCTTCTGTGCAGGGGTGGGAAGAGACATCTCATAATATAACCCATCATGGCTTTTAAGGAGGCCCCCAAAATTGGTAAGACCATGACAATCTGCCTCCCACAGCTAACTGTCCACTAGGTTAATCCCTAAAGGGGGTCCATCATGAAAATTGGTACCTCATCTTCCCCTACAAAACCCCCAGCACTGACCCCATTATGCCTTCTATCCCTTGTTACCTCAGTCACCACCACACTCCCAAGCCTCTTAATTTTTGATTTTCTATCTCACTTGGCCTCTTAGGCGCATCGGACACAATGGATCATTCTTTCCTTCTCAAAATCCTTTCTTCACTTGGCTTCTGAGCCACCCCATTCCTCCTATTTCCCTCTTATCCCCGACTGGCTGCTTCTTCCCAACCTCCTTTGCTGGCCTTTCCTCCTCCTTCTGACTCTACAAGATTTGGAATTTCCCAGGACACAGTTCTGTTCACTCTCACTTCCTTTGTGAACTCACTTATTAGCCCTGTCATCTATATTCTTAAATGTCATCTATATTCTTAAGACTTCCTTTTTTCTTTCTCTACTCTCATCTCTTCCCTGAGCTCCAGGATTCTGTATCCAGCTGTCTATTTTGGATTCACCTACAGAGGTGATTTTCTAAATGGTATAAGCAGACCTCTTCATTTTATCTCCCAGTCCTCTTCTCCTCCATCAATAAGTGGCATCGTTCTATGGCCAGTTTCTCAGGCTCCAAACTCTACAAGTTCTCCTTGAATTCTCACTTTCCCCTGGCCCCGGTTCCAATCCAACAGAAAATCCAAAACAGGTCACGTTTTACCACCTCCTCTTTACCATTCCAATCCCGGATGCTATAATCCCTGGTGGCATGATACAACAGTCTCCTGACTGACTTCCCAATGCCGCTCCGGCCACCTACATTCAATTCTCCACACAACAGCTGGAAGGGTCTTTTAAAACCACAAATCAGTTCATGGTGCGCTTTTGCTAAAAACCTACTGAAGATTCCTCAGCATCTCAGAATGAAATCCCAGACTCCTCACAATTGCCTCCAAGGGCACATGGTATATTCAGCCCCTGGTTATCTCTGTGAACCCATTTTCTACTATTTGGTGCCTGGAATGTTTCATCATGGTTTTGCATAGTTTGGTCCATCACTTCATTTAAATCTTTACTTAACTGTTATCTCTTCAGAGAGGTCTTTCCTGCCCACTCTGTTTGAAATAGCACTTCCCTCTTATTCCCTCTAAATTGTTTATTTTTCTTATAGCATTTATTCTACAACATATATATATAAAATGTATGTATATAACACATATATACTTATGTATATATCTGTGTTTAAAAACTCAGTATAATTGATAATATTAACAGAATATAAGAAAAGTCAACGAACATGCCAATAGATGTAAAAGCACATTTGAAAAAAGTCAATACCTAGTCATAATAAAATCTCTAGGCAGACTAGGAATAGAAGGGAACTTCCCTAATCTGTTAAAACACACATTTAAAAAAACCTTACAAATAACATGATAATTAATAGTAAAATATTGAATTCTTCCACCCTTAGATCAAGAATAAGGCAAACATCTCCACGATCTTGGATCTATTCAATATTGTACTGAACAGCTTAGCCTTAGCAATAAGACAAGATAAAGAAATAAAATGCATAAGGATCAAAAGGGAAGAAGTAAAACTGTCTCTACTTGTAGATGTCATGATTATTTTTACATAGAAAAGTCTAAGGAATCTACAAAACAACTACTAGAAATAGTAAGTGGATTTTACAAGGGTGCATGATTCAAGATCAATATAAACAAATCACCTATGTTATATATGTAGGCAGAATATAATTGGAAAATGAAATTTTAAAATTATATTTATAATAACATTTAAAACATACTTAGAACTAAATATACCCAAAGATCTGTACTCTAAAAAATTATACAACATTGTTGAGAGAAGTAAAATAACTAAATAAATAGAAATGTACACCAGGTTCAAGGATTGGAAGACTAAAAAAAAAAATACATATATAGTTCATGTTTATTGTCTGCATCTCCCACCGGGACGTAAGCTCTTTGGGAGCAGGAATTTTTTTCCTGTTTCATTCCCTGACGTATCTTTGGTGTCCATTAACATTGTCTGATACACAGTAGTTGCTCATTAAATATTTGCTGAATAAATTTCTATACAAGGCTCCAAAACAGTTTTGATTTTGCTAAGAGTCTCATAAAGTTTCTCAATAAAACAATCCTATCTGTCTTATTCCTCTAGCAATAGGGACCAAAATTGACTCTAGTGGCCTTACAGATAGAGACTATCCCCTTCATCATCTTCACATCCTCTTCAATCCCTGGCTCCCAATCAGAACTCTAGCCTCTACTATTAGTCTCTGAAAATAGGCTCCCAGAGTAAATGGAGTGCAAAGACTCCTTGCAGGCCAAAGCACCTTATTAGAGCAGGCAGTATCTGCCAGTGGTGGAGAGGAATAGATTCAGGTCTTGTAGCAAGGTTGGGTAGTCCTGAATAGTTTCCCTAAAACAACAAGGAACCAGAAATAGGACACCCAAATGGAAGCTGAATTCTGTAATGGTTCCCAAGGATGCAGATTAGAATTGAGAGACAAAACCAAAAACAAAAAGTCAGAAGCCATATAGATAGACTCTGCAGAGGGGGAGAATGCGGGACCATTGTTATGACCAGGCTTGACCCTCTTCTGAGGAGCTTATCTAAAAGGATTGGAAACCCCAAAGGATTTGAAGTCAGTTATGGGTTTAAAACCCAGTAGTATGCGTGGAGAAAGCTCTTGCTTTCCCTGAGGTTTACTTTCTTTCTCTATAAATTAGGGATTTTAATATTTGCCATGCCTACCTTGTAGGATCACTGTGATGATCAAATGAGACCAGTGTCATGGAAAGACTATTGTTATATTAGCCAAGACTTATCATTATTTAAGCTCTGAAGGAGGCTCAAGTTTAAGTCTTCATGGTTTGTTATCTAATTTGACCTGAATTCTCATAATATAAGCTCCTTCCATATTCAAATATAAATATAAAAATCCCTTTTGCTGCCAAACATATGATTGTAGGGAAGACAATTTATGCCTTTGGTTACCTGCGATTTGCAGTGACTATGCCATCTTCTCATATGGTTGAAAAGCATCTCTTTCACACTTGGTCTTATTTTCTAGCTACATAATTCCCTTCAGAGGCTCTTTTATAAATTATCCAAGAAAAAAAGCATTCGGTAAATACAAGATTCCAACGAAGGGGCATCCAATATCTGGAATAAAGACAGAATTAATTCAGAATAATTACATAGATCTCCCATTTAAAAACTTCAACATCAGGTTTACATTTAGCCATAATATTAAGTAGTTGGACCATGTTCAACTTGTTTTTATAATGAAATCTTGTTGGTAAACTAAATTGCTTTAAAAAAAAAAAAAGGATGGTCCTCCTGGCTTATATAACAAGCACAAAATAACTAAACATTATTAAAATTAACTACACGTCATGCAGAAATAGAATATTTAATACTATTGAGTGCTTTGTCATACATGGAAGAGCTGTTAAGTAGGTCAGATCAATGACAAGAAACGTCACATCACTCTAGAGCTTCTCAGATAGGCATGTATATTTCTCAGCATCTCTTATCTTCTGCCTTGAACATTGCTTCTCATCACTGTTTTTTCTTAGCAAATTTACCTGACTTTAGGTCAGTCTCTGCCCTTGTCTACAATGAAAAAAGACAATTCACCCAATATGATTCCCCAGGAACTGGTAAATTCTAAACCGTTGTTTCTGTGGCTCTGCGAGGTAGAAAAGTGAGACTAAGACATATGAGGGAAAGGAAGAACACGTTCCTGACTTGTCTAGATTCTAAATGATACTGAAACACGAGCCATATGGCCAAGACCTCAAAGCTAGGAAGTGGCCACACTGGGATTTTAGCTCAAGTCTGACTCTAAACATTGTTCTTTTCTACAGACACAGCCCTGTCTCTTGTGGGAAGAATTACACAATGCTTAGAAAAGATTTGGATGGAAACGAGTGACAACCAGAAACGTTACAAAAAAGCCATTTCACACAATGGATTGAAATATTCCATCCCCATTTGATATAGGGATTTGTGATGGTCTCCATGACCCATCACATCAGTGATAAAAATAACCATTGGCCCAATTGCTTAGAGCTGGAAATAAATCAGACAAAGGCAATCAATCAGTCAAATATTTCAAGTGTCTTCTGTTTGCTCAACACTGTACTCGGCTCTGTGGGAAATGACAGCTTGCACATCAAAGCTCTTTGACAAGCAAGAAGTGAATGTGAAATAGTATTATTAGAGAAAAACTACATGAGGTGGTCCAGCTTCAAAGAACTTAAAATTTTAATGGGGGGTGAAGGGGGTTTTCAAATAACAATAGATCTCCACCATCATAAACAGCACAGAAAATGTATTTAACTAAGGATTAGACCAGGGGCAGGCAAACTTTTTCTGCAGAGTGAGATAAAAAAAAAAAATTAGGCATCGTGGGACATACGGTCTCTGTTGTAACTACTCAGTGTGACTGTTGTGTTGCCGAAACATGGCCTCCATACCCCGTTTACTGAATTGAGACTCGAGGACAGAGTTTTGGATGAAGTTGAAAAGGCAGCTTTATTTGTTTTCCAGGCAAAAGAGGTCACAGTAGGCTAATGCCTCAAAGACTGTGAACCTGCTAGGCAGACAAGGCAGGGAGTTTTATAGTAAAAGTTAGAGAATTCAAGAGGTGGAGCTAGTTTCCATAGAGACTGCATACAGGGCAACAAATTGTTGCAAAGTTGTTCTTGTTTTTGCAAAAGCAATGATCCCCTTCTTTTTGCTGGGTATGACCCTCACCGCCAGCTTTGGGACTCTTCTAATATTCTTGTGCCTGGAACAAAGGGTCTTAGGAAGGGGGTCTGTGGAAAAATGCTTTAGAGAAAAATTTGTGCAGTTTAAAGTCAGGTTGATAAATGCACCTAGTATTTCAGATAGGCTGAGTCCTGAGACCACTTGCTACAGGCTGAGACCTGCAGGTGGAACAACAGAATACAAAGAAGTCACGAAGGGCTAAAAATAACTGCAGACATGTGCAGCTATGAACAACAAGGTGCACAAAACACTTAACTGCTCGCTCTGAGGTGTCGGGGTCAAGAAGAGAGCACTTGGGTCAAAAGCAGGACACTGGAGGCAAAAGCAAGGCTCTGAGCATGATCCCTGCACACAGCATCACAAGGGGGTTGGGTGGACCACCCAGGCCTCCCTCCTTTCCAGCCAGCAAGAGCATGAGAAAAAACCCTTTAAACTATCATACAGTTGAGCAGTTACAAACACTATTACAGGTATCAGATGGTCACTGATGATGACAATAGGGTTCTGTCTGGTTACAGTTGTAGTTTGAAAGCAACCATAGATGATAAAGTAAAGTGATGAGCTTGGCTGTGTTGCAATAAAACTTTATTTACAAACACAAGTGGTCGACTATTTTTGATGCACTGATTGTGCTTTGCTAACTCCTTGTTTAGACTGACTGTGAGAGAAGGCTGGAGAAAAACTGATCACTGTTGAACAATCAGGGAAGCCTTAGTTATAATCGCCTTTTATTCAGGGCTGACCCTCCTCCCAGGTCCTCTATGTACCACAGCTCATTGAGTTTTGAGGCCCCCAGTGTAACTTGCCCAAGGTTACACAATGTAGTAAGAAGCTGACCTAGATGTCAACCCAGGTCTACCTGACCTCAATTCTCTACCCTTTTACCACAATAAATTATCACCATAGGCAGACCTACCAACTCCCCGGCTCCCTGCCACTGTACATCTTCAAGAACATGGGACTTGAGCTATTAATAACAGAACACCCTAAAGCATAATCCAGGGTGCTCACCCAGAATGCAATGGTCCCTTGGAGAACTGGTTCTCACACTTCGCTGCACAATTTATTCTCCTAGGAGTTTTGGAAAATCCTACTGCCCAGACCACACACCCTGTACCAATTAAATCAGAATCTCTGGAGGTAGGACTCAAGTCACTATTACTTTTTTATATGTTGTCAGGTGGTTCCAAAGTCCAGCTAAGTTTGAGAACCACTGCTCTGAAGCATGATGTTGCCATCTATGTGTGTCATATGTAAATGGTATCCCTTGGACTTGTGTAAGGTGATTGATGTTCCTGGCAAAACCTCGCTGATTAATTAAACACATGTTTTAGTTTAATAATTTATTAAATGTTTATAAAGCACCTTTCTTGGTGCCAGTCATGAAGAAACAGTAAAATGGGACAAACTGGTGATGGAAGAATCAGAAATTAGTCCTTGAATACCATTGTATTTCTTGAGTTCTCTTTCTTTCCTGTCTCTGCTAGTATTTAACAAAGCATTTTGAAAATTCTAGGCTACCTTCTTTTGCTAATGGAAAACAGTTCTACCACATTCCACTTAGAGTAATAATACAACATTTATTATGACATTTATTGATCACCTATCATCCTGCAAGAGAGTATATGTGCATCCGGTCACAACTCTGAGAATCGTGTTTGCTCTGTGAATCCCTGGTTCACACACAGTTAAATGGCTTCAGAGAGTTGCCCAAGGTTACTTGGGGAGTAAAGGTCGGGTTTATTGATTCCACAATCTGCTTGATTCCACAATCCCGGTGCTTAACCACGAAACAGTACTGCCTGGGTCACCTCCATGAATGTTGGCCATCTATTGGAATCATGAATGAATGAATGAGTTAAAGAAAAACCTTTCTTTTGCATCAGACCATTAATTAAGGAGGAAAAACATTCCCCTGGGAATGATGTCAGGATGACAATGACTAATAATGGAAAAAAAAAAAAGAATGTAAGAATGTCTTTGACTGTCAACTCTTTGCCCACCTGGAAGGTTTCATTCCAGAATTTTTCACTATTCAAATCCTTCAGTTTGCATTTTGGATTAAGTAGCAAGGCTGTCTCATTAAAGGCAGAGCCTTGAAGAATATACAGAATCAGCATGGATGGACAGGAGAGTATCTTCCAGGCTCAACCACTACCATTTCAGCAAGGAATTCCTTTTGTTTTTTTCTGTCCTCACTTTTTCCAGCCATCTAAGACAGAATAAAAAGTTTTCTCCTTTTAGAATCCAGAGGACTTCACTCCTACCCAGAGCATATGGTCCTCATCATGGCTATTTTGAATTGCTATTATTATTTTTGACTTCTCTGCTTTCCCCATTCCACTGTAATCTCACTATGAGCAGATGTAACGTTACATGAAGCTATATTTTCACTAGTCCATCTTCAGCCTCCCATGGGACCAGGCACAAACTAGGTAGTTAATTAAATTTTGCTCTATTCTGGAGGCCACGCTTTGAACATGTAATAACAATCACTTCCAATGTGTGAGTGCCAACTATGTGCCAAGCATTGTGATACACACCTGCATCCTCACAAGTTTGGAATATTTTGTATCATTATTCCTCTGAGAGTGTTTGCTGTGTTGGTGCCCGATTGTCCTTTTCTGGAATAGCTCACTATGCATGGTCATGGTGGAGGTAGCATCCTGCTCCCTTAAGGGAGGCTGAAGAGGTCTTTTTTATCCCGGCAGAGTCAGCAGCAGCATGTGAATCATGCAGCAGTCACAAACAAGGACTTTGAATCCTGAGCCAGTGACCTCAGGACAGGGGGCCAGCAGCACTGATGACCTCTAACCAGACCACTGCTACCACTCAGCCTTTCTGTGGCTCCCTCTGCTTGGCTGTCTGAGAACTTTCCAAACCTTAACCAGTTTTCCAAACGTGTCTTCTGGTCTTTCATTGACTCCATAAGTGACCCTGGTACTTCTAATAAATTGCACTTTGGATTAAGATTGCTGAGTCTTTTTATGTTGATTGCAACCATGAGCCCTGATAGATGTACCCATTTTGAAGATGAGAAGGTAGGTTGTTTATCCACAGTCACATAGCTAATAAGGAAAAAACAGCCTTTCAAACTACTTCGATCTGATTCTAAAAACCCATTGGCTCTCTCTCTATCTGCTACTCTGTTTTGCACGTAGAGGGTGTCCAATATATGTTTACTATTATAAAGTCGCTGACGATATTCGGAGCTAGTGGTTTTCTTTCTTACAACTAGAGCCACTTAACTCTTTATTGCTCTTGTATTTTCATGCCTTAACCCAGTGTCTGATGCTCAGAGAATATTTACGTACAAGATGGTGGGGGTTTTTTTTCTCATTTATTTCTAACCTTTGTTAAGGGCTTACTCTGTGATGGGCATTGCACTAGGTGGTTTATTCTGTTACCTGATTTAGACGTCCCAATAACTCGATGAAATACAATTTATTTTCATTACTCTCACCTTACAAATGAATAAATAGGGGCTAAGAAAGATTCGTATCCCTTCCAAAGGTCATGCACTGATATATGTTGGATCCAAAATTCACTGAGGACCAACTCCCAAAAGGATGCTCTAACCTTTACGTTTCCTTGAATTACTAACTTTAATCCAACGTACATTCTGAAAAGAGTCGGTTTATAATATTTCCAGATTAAAAGCAAACGTCAAGGTCATTGCTGTTGCAAATATTTAGCTCATGCTCACTTGTAACTCATCCGCTCAACAAGATCTAGCCTCATAACTCTAACTTCATTTCAAAGGTCAGAAAAAATTTCTTTCGGGACAAATAAAGCCCTGAGTAAATGGTTTGCTCCCCTCTCGAGTGAATCAATGAAGGTAAAGAAGAACTCTGCAATCATATTGTACATATCATTCTATCTATAGATTAGTTTCTTGATGATGTTTTTAATTATTTAAGCATATTGAGAAAAAGTACAGAATGATAAGATTTTTTTTTTCCTTTCTCTTGCTGGTTTCTGCCTCTTATGGGCTGTCCATTAAAGTCACTTGGGGTTGGTTACCTAGGAAATGGTTGGCAGACTGGGGCTTTTAGATTGATCACCAGATTTATAGCAGGAAGGTGAGTCATGTGACATGAATTTAGTCGCTTCTAAGTGGAAGAGCAGAAATTGCTGAGCATTAAAAAAAGAATCACCGGAACATTCCCCCACTGCTTCTTAATTTTAAAGATGAAACAAATGATCTTCTTTCAGGAAGTCACAGAGAGCTAAATTTATCTCCAGAGGAAGGGAGTCTAATGATTCCATGACCATCTCAGACTTCATGGTTATAAGGAGACACCGTATTCAGGAGGTGTGTGTGTGTGTGTGTGTCCCCATGATAAAAGCAAACTCAGCTATCTCCTAAGTTAATGAAAAATGATGTGTTTCCTACTTTCCTCACAAGAATAAGGACTGATAATACCTGCAGCTTCTTAGTGCCTCTGAATAGCCCTGCAGTGTGTTGTTTTAGAGAATGTCTGGATAGAACGGAGTGAGTTTATTCAGTAAAACCAGCTCTGTAGCTAAAACAGTTATCTGCATGATAAACAGAGGAACTGACAGTTATCAGAATAAAAAAACTGGTGAAATTTGGCATTTCTTAATATAAAATGTCAAGCACTTAAAAAATAATATATGGATTCAAAAAATGAACATTTGCTGACCTGCAACTGTGAGCTAGGTACTTTCACTCTATATTTCATTTAATTCTACAAAAAGAAAAGAGGTAGATAGTATAAACATTTTAGAATTCTGTTCCACGTATACTTGTTGAGCACTTAATACGTGTCTGCACCAAGGTTCAGCGAAGATGAGTGACTAGTCCAGGACCAGAACCCACTTCTGTTCTGCTCCCAAGGCCATGCTTTACCTGCTTCGTTGTATTATTTTTCTCCAGGGTATTTTTATATCAGAAAAGAAGAGTGAACATTAAACAACTAACCTGGACATTCTATTGTAAGAAGCTATCTAAGCTGCAAAACTCAGATGTGCATGCGTGCTCACACACAACTTCCCTTTTTCCCTGACTTTCTCTGGCAGGCCAAAATCACCCTGAAAATTGCCTCTATCTTGCATTTGCCTGCAGTGATATAAGAACAGTTTACTAATAAAAAGCAGCAAACTTCTATGAACTATTTATGTGTGCTAGGCAACCTACCTGATGCATAATCTTCTTTAGTCCTATAACGGAGCCGGACCCAGTGGGGCCTTCCCGGGATAGACCCCTCCCCAATATCCTCTGCTATAGCTCCTTTCTGAAGTACCCAGATACTAGTACCTCATGTATATTTCCTGGGTTTTTCAGATGCTAAAATCCACCACCAAAGGGAAAAAATCAACTACTTGATGATTGAGAGCAGGTGGCCCTAGACCTTCTGGCGCCTGGGGGTTGATGGTGTTGACTGCCCTGTTACTTCACATCAACCAATCAGAGAATTGTGCACAAGCTGATCGTGTACCCTGTGACCCCCTCCTCCCTTACCGGCCTTTAAATATGCTCTGCTGAAACCCTTCAAAGAGTTCAGGGTTTGCCTGGGCGTGAGCCACCCCATCCTCCTTGCTCTGCCCTGCAATAACCCTTTCTCTGCTCCAAACTCCGACCTTTCAGTTTGGCCTCATGGTGCGCTGCGCACATGAACGTACCTTCGGTAACAGTCCCAACCCAACCCTGTGAAGGAGGAACTATAGGTACCCTATGTTACAGATAACAGAATTAAGCATTAGAACAGTGACTTGCCCAAGGTCACACAGCTGTAAGTGGCTGATTAATTTTGTTCATTTTTTTCCAAACCCAGATCTGTCTCCAGAGCCCATTTTCATAATTGCTTCAATATTTTCTTCTCCTTTGAGCTAGAACTGATTTTCCTAGCCAGCAAGCACTGGTGCTGAACGTCAAAGGTTAAAAAGAAAATGGGAGAAAAACTGAAATCCTCTTTACTCACATTATTTCTTCTGCAAATGAGAAATTAACATTATTCAATTTGATCAGCAGAACATCTTGATTCAGAGTATAAAACGTAAGTGTTTCACTGCAGTGCACTTTGGAAAGCTCTGGGCTGAACGGACCCACATTGAGTGTAGAATTCTCAAGCATGCTCATTGCCCCAGGGGACAGGTTTCCTTCTGTTCTCTCCCATGGCATCAGGGCAGGTACCGCTCATGACTGGGGGGTTGGGGTGGGGGGATAACGCATGCGCGGCGCCTGGAAGAACGCTTGTCATGAAGTGCACATCAACACGTGGTAACACTCCACGTAAAGTAACGACCACTGTGTCTAATGTAACATTTATATCATAATGATATGCAAATACTGTCATGATTTTGAGACTTAGGATAACCTCGTCTCCCTCATCCTCTTAAAAAAAAAAAAAAAACCACTGGCTCTGACATTCCACCATCAAAGCTTTATTCCTTTCCCTTTAGGCTTTGATGCTGCCTAAAATGCAACTACTGCTGGGGAGTTGTCAGTCATGTGTACTCCGAGAACCTGGAGGATTTCAGACTAGGCTTTAATGGAAGGGAAGGGAGGGGAGATCGCAGGAGCAGAATGTTAGCGCTGGGAGCATCGTCATACCTGCTTACCACCTGCCAGATGGGGAAACTGGGCCATAGAGAGAGTTAGCAAGTTGATCTTTCTTCTTCAGCATTTGCCCCACTTCCCACCATGGGTGAACGCGCATACGCGTGCTTACCTGTTACATGCATTGGGGAGTGTTCCAGTCACTAATGCTGCATAATGAACCACCCCACACTGACGGGTGTAAAGTGATGACCATGTTGTTTAGCTCACAGATTATATGGATCAGGAATTCAGGCAAGGAGCCAAGGCCAGGGCTTGTCTCTATTTCACAATATCTGGGGCTTCACTTGGGGAGAACCAAATGGCTAGTGGTGACTTAGATACCTGGGAGCTGGGATCAGCTGGAGGGCTGGTCTGGTACCTGGGCCGGGGTGATGCATCCAGAGCATCTGTTTGTGGCATGGCCTTCTCACAGCACGGTGCCTGATCTCCAGGTGGGAGTGTGCCCAGACCGAGCAGTTCATGAACACCAGATGGGAGCTGCTTGGCCTCTTCTGACCCCAGTCCTGAAAGTCACAGAGACACATTCTACCGGTTACAAGCAAGTCATGAGATGAGCTCAGGTTCCAAAGGAAAATTCCACCCCACATGTTGGTGGAGGAGAGTCTAGGTCATGTTGTAGAAGAGCTTGTGGGATGGGAGAAATTGTTGCAACCATCTTTGGCAAGTACAATCCGCCCTGAGGAGGAAAGCAGCCATTTGGAGCTTTCCCCTAAACCCTTAAAATGTCTTTCTTTCTATTCCCGAGGCCCCTAGCTCCCTCTCTAGGCATCTTCAGGTCTGGCCCCCATTGGGGTAAGTGAGCCCATGAATGCTGGAAGCCTCCCATTCAAGCCTGGTTCCTAAGGGGGCAGGTCCATTGAGCAGATTTCCAGAGAGGGTCCTCATGGCTTTGTAGGGCACCAGGGACCCCGCTGATCTAGTACAAGTGACACGCTGACATGCGGGAATTGGTGGGAGTGGAAGGGAGGCTGAGAAGCGGATGCCAAAAATAAAGTGAAGATCTGACATTGCTGGGGACTGGAATGAAATAAAATTGTGTATGTGTGCGTGCGGGTGCGCGTGCGTTGCTGAGCCTGGGGGTAGAAGAGGAGAAACCCTCAAGGAGATGAAAAGGCACTGGAGTCAGGCTAGCAATGCTGGAGAATCCTAGAGTGAACTCTCTCAGGGCAGCACTCCCTCAAGAAAGGACGGACACCAACAGGGGCAGAGGACCAACTAGGTCTCAGGCACTCTATTAGAGACTTTATATAGATTTTCTTACTTTAACTGTTGAGGTTGCCCCAGCTAGTGAGCAAGTAGAAAGGCGAGGGTTTGAACAGAGATCTAGTTGACTCCAACATACAGGTGAGGAATCTAAGGTTCAGAGAGTGTCAGCAGGATGTTCAAGTTCAAGGCCAAGATTTATGTCCAGATCTGTGCTCTGTATCTGTATTCCTCTGCATCACACGTTTCACCAAGGCCAACTCCATTTCCGATAATAGTGACCATGGTTGGCTGAACAGTAAAATAAGTATGGGGACCAGTTCTGACTTGAGGCAGCAATTTAGGAACAAAACTCTTCCAAAGAAGTTGCTGAGCAAACCTGACACCTCCTAGGAATATCAAAAATGTAGTATAGTCAAAAGGATTGGTACCCACCTACTATGATTTGTCTAACATTTATACCTCCTCTTAGTTACATTCTTGCTGGAAATAAATAGTGTTGTTCTGAAGTACTGAAAGAAATGTTTTTACAGTGGAAATACCCATTTATTTCCATAACAGAAAATTGACTATGTTATTGATCAAGATGTCCCATCTGCCAAGTCTTCCTAATTACAAATTTGAAAGGTGCACCCAGTAGCATAGTAACTGTCAAAGAATTATTGATGGGAAGCTATTGTTACGTGTCTTGATATGGGTTCCTCTAAAGACAGACCGACACAGAATGAGACACCAAATTAAGTATGTTTCATTTACTAAGTAAAACGTCTTTTGTCTGATTCTGTCTCCGAAGAGTCGATTCACAAAATAATCCTGTGAATTGTTTACTCCTCAAGAGACACTGGACCTCACTAAACACCAGCCCCGAACCATGTTTACAAAATTGATACCTCACATCCCAGGTTAATACTCTTTTAATTTAAAACCTTGATTGGTGTATGGAGCTCTTTATTTTTGTTATGTGGTCAGAGGTTCTTATAATCCCCAGTCCACTTTGCTTTATGAACAATAATTTTCTCATTTTCACGTCAACATCTCCAATAAATACATTCCAGTATTACCCAAACAGACTGTTACACGATTTTTTTTCAGCATTTTGCATATTTTATATGCAATAAAGAATCTCAGAGATGATTCCTTATCTTGATTTCCCCTCTAATTTGGCAGGGATGAAAGCCTTTGCTTATCCTGGGCCAAGACTGTGTCAAACGGGATGAACTTCTGATGAACACACACTACTGAGACTAATAAACTCTAATTACACCACAGGCCTCTTCTGAAATGGGCACTTCCAATTCCATACACCACAAATACTGGCCCAGAATCAAGGATGAATTCTGAACTGATTGCATTTCAGGTAACGAAGAAGTTGCATTGAAGATGAGAGAGAAAGGAGACTTCTTCCATATAGGGATAAGCCTAATAGAAATGGTAGGGGTGAGGGTGGGGCATCCAGTTACCTGTGAGCACCTCACTTGCTAAGGACTGACATTTGTTACATCAAAATACCATCTTCTCCATTCCAGGCTCATCATTCTTGTGCCCATGGTGTCTGAAATCTTGTGTCTTTCGTTAACTCTGGGAAATGTCTTCTTGTTCATTTTTAAATGTTTTCCCCTGTATTTCCTCCGCTCACTCTTCTAGACTTCCTGTTTGAAGATGTCTGGTCTCTTTAAGTTATCTTCCGTATCTTAATCTACTTTCTTTTCTATCTTTTTCTTCTTTTGCACAGCATTCTGGGAGAATCCCTAGGCTTCACTCCCTGTGGATGTCCATCCTGCTCTTCAGACTATCAGATCTGTTTTGAGTTTTAGAATGTTATCCATGGTGGCTATTGGGTCTTACCGCTTAAGAGCCTTTTCTTATTTCATGGATATCTTCCCTCGTCCCTGTGAAAATACTCTTTCTTTCTTTTAAAATCTTTTTTTTCCCCTCTTGTATTTCCTCAGGCATTAGTTCTTCTATGTGTTGAGCTTGGTGTTTCCGTCTTATGTTGGTTCCTAGGGCTGCCATAATAAATGGCTGTAAACTGGGTGCTTAAGACAACAGAGATGTGTTTGCTCACAGTTCTGGAGGTCAGGTAGCTGAAATCAAGGTGTTGGCAGGGCCATTCTCCCTCTAAAGGCTCTAGAGAAGAATCAATCCTCTCTTTTCCTCTTCTTTCCTTCCGTCCTTCTCTCTCTCTTCCCCTTTCTGTTTCTTTCTTTCTATTGTGGTAAAAAAATAACCACACACTAACATGAAACTTACCCTCAACACAGTTATAGGTGTAGAGTGCAGTACCATTAATGATATGCACATGACTGTCCAGCGGACCTACAGAGCTTTGTCATCTTGCATAACTGACACTCTATGCACATCGAAGCAGCTCTCCTTCCCCCTGCTCCTGGCAACCACCTTTCGGCTTTCTGCTTCTCTGAGTGACTACTTTCGATAACTCCTATGAGTGGAATTATGCAGTATTTGTCCTTGTGAGCCTGGCTTATTTTACTTATCACAACGTCCTCAAGTTTCATCTGTGTTGTAGCACATGACAGGATCTCCTTCCACTCTAAGGCTGGTGGTATATACATCTTTCAAGGTGTTGCTCTTTCTCAGAGGTTCAGTGATTTTAGGTCAGATGCCTCTTTATTTTTGAGATTCCCTAGCTTCCTGTCTGTGGCTTCTCTTTTTATTACCATGCCTCTCTGATAGTTGTGGGGAAACAATAGGACATGACCCAAGAATCACCTCTCGGCAATTTTTTTCTTTAATAGATGGGGTCTCCCCATTCTTTCTTGGTGTTACCAAACATCTTTGGCCACTATCTCAGTTCTTTAGCCAAAACACCCACACTCATAACTCCAGCCTGGATGGGAGGGTGGGACAGGCACCTCCACTACTCACCACTTGGTATAAGAGGATATAAGACATAGAAAGGGCTAAGTGCCTGGATGCTTAAAATGTGGGCTCCCCAACCAATCACCCTGATGTTTGCTTCAGAGCCCTTTCCTGCAGTGCAAGATGTGCACTGTCTCTAACCTTGGAGCATCCCCAGAACCTGGAAGAGGCCCCTGCAGGTGTTTCAGGTTGTGTTTTCCTCCATTAGTGGTCAGATCCCATTTGCCTTCAGTCTCCCATAATCCTGTGATCCACTTGTCCTTTCCTGATTCCCCTCCCTGCTATAGATGTAGTCTTTTTCAAATATATTCTACCAGTTACAGGGTTTGGGGATGAGAGCAGGATGTAGGGCCATGTAGTTAATCTTTGCTCTTGTTTCAATTTTCTAAAACGCTACCTAAATGTAAAAGCAAACTGCCTGGCAGGTAGGTGCAAAGGGTAACGGGGAATCAAAAAAAGTAATGGCTTCACGTCCGTCTCCTCCCTAGACTGTCTTCTCTGCAGGCTGGACCCAGCCCTTTAATCTGGGAAGGTGGAGAGACAGCAACTAAGAGCAAGAACATGGACTCGGACAGACCTGAGTTCAAACCCAAGTTCTGCTCACCGTAACCAAGACGCGAAAACAATCCAAGTGTCCTTGGCCAGGTTAATGGACAAAGAAGATGTGAAATACATACATACACACAATGGAATAATATTTAGCCTTAACAGGGAAGGAAATCAGAAATCCTGCCATTTGCAACCACATGGATGGACCTCGAGGGTATTATGATAGGCGAACTAAGCAAGACAGCGAAAGAGAAACACTGCATGACTTATATGTGGAATCACGCATAGTCAGACTCATAGAAGCAAAGAGCAGAATTGTGGTTTCTGGGGGCTGGGGGCTGGGAGCAGGGCTCAAAGTTTCAGTTACGCAAGATGAGTAAATTCTGGAGATCTATGTGGAGTATGGTGACTCTAGTTAACAATGCTGTATTGTATGCTTCAAATTTGCCAAGAGGACAGAGCTTAAATTAAATCTTCTCAACATACACACACGCACCAACGGTAACTGTGTAGAGGTGATAGATGTGTAAATTAGCATGTGCCAATTATTTCACAATGTATATGTATGTGAAAACATCAAGTTGCTCACCTTAAATATATACAATTTTTATGTCAGTGATACCTCAATAAATGTGTTCAAAATATCTATCAAAAAGGAGACAGTCAAGCAGGAATGCTCCCACGGGGCTGCCTGCCTCTTTGCACTCCTTTGAGTTGCGTTCATCACAGGCTGCCTTATGTAAGGATGACGTGAATGTGTCCATTTTCCCCTGACTACAGCCTCTTGGTGAGGAGGGCATATATTTCACTGATCCTAACCCAGCTTCAGCAGATAGCAGGCACTCAATGCTTGTTGGGTAAAAATCCAATTGAATTCACATTGGCCCCAGCTATTCGGTTGGAAGGAGCCCAAGAACCATATGGACAGCAGTGAGAGTAAGCCCAGTTCAAAAATACACCAAATATTTTTGTAAGTGCCCACCAGGTGCTGGGCACTGAGCTGGGCTCGAGGCTCCCAGCAGGCTCTGGTCAGTTTAAGGAGGCAGATAGCCAGGAAAGCAGCCAGCTTGCCGGCAGCAAGATAAGCAGGTGTGGGCTCTACAGCTCAAGCAGAGACTGCAGGGCAAGTCCCCAGAGGGAGAGAGTTTGGTAGGAACTTCTGCAGGGCCCTCCCCATTCCCACCCCCACTAAATGGTCTGTTTATTCTCCTCTCTGCTGCCTCTGTGCCGCAGGTGGGGGCATGTGCTTTTTTCTTTCTTTCTTTTTAAATTTGTCCTTGTGTGTCCAGCCTCTGTTTGCAAACCTGCTGGAGGGAGAGAGCACATGCCAAATGCATTTGCACTTTGTTTGTTGCAGGTGAGTGGCTTTTAGGGTCTGACTAAGGAGGTTACCTGATTGTTCAGGATTTGAAAGACTCAAGTCAGCCCCAGGCATCCATCTGACTGAGTGGGACAATGAGAGGTGGGGCGCAAACCATTCCTGGGAGCTGCATCTGGAGCTGGAGACCTGATTTCAGGACCAGCTCTGCTCAGTACTTGAAGAACCATGCAGAAATATAAAAAGGGTTCAGAGGATGCATTTTGCACCCCCCTGCCCCCATTCATGATAGAAATCACTTTCTGGAGTCTGATGGGTTGTGAGGATGCCTATTCTTACAAAAATTACCTACTTTATTGGCTGGAAAAATCTGTTACTCAAAAAGGGGAAGAGAAAAGACCTCAGTCCTTGTCTTACGCGAAAGATAAGAACCCAGAAGGGTGATGGTGCATTGCATAGGAAAAGATTTTAAAGGATTTATTCAGCAAACTGAAAATGTTAGAGCAGGCAAATAGCTAGATATGAGTGGAGAAAGGGGGACACAGTTCAAAGGGCAAGGAATTGGGCAGAAAGGAGGGGCACAGGCGAAATACAGGAAACCACACATCATGTAAGCACTAGGGGTCCCTGGGCAGAGAAGGAAAAGCAGAAACCTCTGGGCTGATAAGCGGTCACCCATTTTGGGGGTGATGAGAGGCCTGGAGGCCTACAAAGAAAGATGGGAAAAGGCAGGAATCTCCAGTGTCCAAAAGTAACCTCTTGCTCATTATGCCCTCATTTCAATAAAATTAGCCTTGCAGATTAGAAGTACCCATGATGCACCGACACCATGACACTTCCTGTCAAGACTAAATAAGGACAAAAACCCCTCCTCCCTTGGGAAGGTGGAGTTGGGATGAAAATCAGGGACCCCAAACCCTCCCCTCCCCAATGAATATTTCACCCATTCATTTTAAAACCCTACATAACCAACTCACCAAAGAAACTCAGCGCAGTTTCTCCCAGGAGCCTGTCCGCTGTCGCCTTGAGAGTGTACTATCTGTCCCTTAATAAATCCCCACTCTACTTTAACCTCTGCATCTCGTCTCTGAATTCCTTCTGGGACGGGACAAGAACCTGGACACCAGGTACACCTACCAGCAACCAAAGTACACCTTCAAGAATGGGAGGCAGCCTGTTCCAAGGGCGGAAAAGCGGCGGTCTGCCTTTGCCCCTTCTCTTGTACCCTCGCTTAAAGGTGGTCTTTCGAATGATTGACGGCTCTTGCCCCTGGAATGCTTAGTCATGTTTGTCCCCTTTGCGCATGTCCTTACCCATAATGCACATAGAAAAACCCAAGGTGGGGGGGCCCTAAACCGCAGTGCTAACTATATGACAATGATCACTGGGTCACTTCCGGTTAGGTTCTCCTCACTATGGCGCAGTTGTGGCTGGCGGGGGTCTCACGGGTTTCTTGCTGGCACTCATTTAGAGGAAGCAAAGCCTCTCTGTGCTGAAGGCGGTTATACCGCCGTCTTCTGGACCGTCTTCCTTCTCCTCCATCTATCAGCCCGGTGCCCCGACTTATCCAACTACCTGACAGAAGCGGCCCAAGAACCATATGGACAGCAGCGAGGGTAAGTCCAGTTCAAAAATACACCAAATATTTTTGTAAGTGCCCACCAGGTGCTGGGCACTGAGCTGGGCTCGAGGCTCCCAGCAGGCTCTGGTCAGTTTAAGGAGGCAGATAGCCAGGAAAGCAGCCAGCTTGCTGGCAGCAAGATAAGCAGGCGTGGGCCCCACAGCTCAAGCAGAGACTGCAGGGCAAGTCCCCAGAGGGAGAGAGTTTGGTAGGAACTTCTGCAGGGCTCTCCCCATTCGCACCCCGACTAAATGGCCTGTTTGTTCTCCTGTCTGCTGCCTCTGTGCCCCAGCAGGGTAAGGGGGTGGGATGTGAGCTTTTTGTTTTTCTTTTTAAATTTGTCCTTGTGTGTCCAGCCTCTGTTTGCAAACCTGCTGGAGGGAGAGAGCACATGCCAAATGCATTTGCACTTTGTTTGTTGCAGGTGAGTGGCTTTTAGGGTCTGACTAAGGAGGTTACCTGATTGTTCAGGATTTGAAAGACTCAAGTCAGCCCCAGGCATCCATCTGACTGAGTGGGACAATGAGAGGTGGGGCGCAAACCATTCCTGGGAGCTGCATCTGGAGCTGGAGACCTGATTTCAGGACCAGCTCTGCTCAGTACTTGAAGAACCATGCAGAAATATAAAAAGGGTTCAGAGGATGCATTCCGCACTCCCCCAACCCCATTCATGATAGAAATCACTTTCTGGAGTCTGATGGGGTATGAGGAGGCCTATTCTTATTACTTAAATTACCTACTTTGTTGGATAGAAGAATCTAGATGAGAAACTTGGCTTTGCTTTTTAGCCATTAAAAATACTAATTTCCAAGAATATTTCAGTGGTACCAATGTGATACTGAAATTAGGTCTGGGACTGTAACTCGAAGTTAAATGGGCCACAGTTATCTCACCCTGGGTCCCAGAACTTGGACAGGGAACACGTCTCTAAGATTTAGTTTTCTTATCTATAAAATGAAGAGTTGGTCTAAATAATCACTAAGCCCCTGCCAGCTTTGCCATTTTAAGCTATAAATAGATTCATAATGACAAGGACTCAAGGATACCTAAAACTAACTGTACATCTGGAGCATGTGAGGAGTACGTTAAAAATAAAGATGTTCTGATCCCACCCTGGAGAGTCTGATTCTCCAGGTCTAGGTGAGGGCCTAGAAATATATATTTCTAATAGGGGATTCTGCAAAGCCTGTCCTCAGCCTGCCTGGCCCTTTAGAAGCCCCAGAAGATCTAAAAGCCTTGTGCAACCAGCCCAGATCGGGGTCTTTTTAAAGGTCTCGTTGAATAAAAATGCTGACACCTCTCTATACCCCTCACTCTCATCCTGGATTCTGGGTCTTGAAATTAGCCTATCTCTGTCTACCAGACTGTGTTATTCAAACTCATTTTGAGGGCACCAGGGAGAAATCTTTGCATTTTGTATTTTTTGATTCCCTTATAATTAGAATACAGTTAGACCCTCCTACCAGGTTAGATTAGCCAAAGAAGCTTTAGGAAGGGGATAAAAAATCTCCAACTCTGACTTGACTCACCCTGTGATGCTGGACTAGGAACTTAGCCTGCTTCCCGGGTTTCCCACTATGGACAGTGCCCTGGCATTGTGCTGGCCTGTCACACATGTCACATGCCGCTGGCAGAATTCTTTTTAAAGCATTACAAATGCCTTGAGGATTAATAAGGTGCCTGGGAAAATGGCAGGTTCTAAAACTGTGCTGTTTGTGATACAGGAAAAAATATACGGGGCAAGAGGATGGCTGTGTCCCAGGTCTCAGTTGAGTCTCTGGGACGTGCCCCACCAAGTGTGAGTCCTTGGCTTCGTGCAGGACAGAATTCAAGAGCGAGTCACAGTTGAGTAAAAGTAGATTTATCAGGGAGATACATACTCAATAGACAGAATGCAGGCTGTCTCAGAAGGCGAAAGAAAGGCCACGAGGTATGGGGGTTGGGTGCTCAGCTTAAAGTAGAAGTAGATACACACTCCACAGACAGAGTGCGGGCCGTCTCACTCAGAAGGGAGAGCAGCCACGAGGTGCAATGTTGCTAGTTTTTATGAGCTTCATATGTTAACAAGTGGGAGGATCATTCCAACTATTTTGGGGAAGGGGCTTGGATGCCCAGGAATTGGGCCACCGCCTACTTTGTGACCTTTTGTGGTTAGCCTCAGAATGGTCCTGGCGCCTAAAGGAGTGCCATTTAACATGCTAAAATATTACAATGAGCATAAAATGAAGCTCAAGGTCTACTGGGAGTCAAATCTCCCACAATTTCGGACCTCAAGGTCTACTAGGAGTTGAATCTCTGCCACCTTGATGCTAATTGCTGTGTTAGTCCTTGAATGGCCATGCCCTGCGCCCTTCCTTCCTGTCTCATTTGGATTCAGCATGGATAGGGAGCCAGTAGTGCTGTGTGTGCTGGAAAGAGCAGAAAATCTGAGATGATCTGATTTATTCCAGAGGGCTGAAATACCTAAAAACAAAATCCAGGTGAGACCAGCCCTGGCAAAAGACAGGCGTCTACTCAAAAGGCAAAGCATGGGAGAGAGATCCTGAGCTGAGGATGGGGAGGTGAAGGAGAGTTTGGAGGTTTGAGGAATGAGGGAAAGGACAGAGGGAGAGTAACTGACAGAGGAAAACAGGGTAGGAGGGTCAGGCAGGAATAAGCATCCTTCTGAGTTCTGTGGATGTGAATTTAGGGCGAGTGCTGTCAGCTTGGGTGTGTGTTTTTGCAGGCCACATAGCACTTCCCGGGGAAGGCGCTGAGCAGGCTGAGGGCTGGGGTGACCCAGGACTGGGGTTTTGCCAGGCAAGCGTTCAGTGGAGACAAGGCAGGCAAGAGACTTGATGGGCTATGCCTGGGAGTGACCACAGGGCACCCCCCCCCCCCAGGGACAGGGTAGCCCCTTTAAAATGAACATGGTGGCAAGGAAGAGTGAAATGCCTTCTCCCCAAGATGATAGAGAACAGGGCTGGGTTATCAATTTACCAAGTGATTAAATCACCCTTCCCTTCCCAGGAAGGACCTGGGTTGGAAATATTACCAAAATGGAGAATCCTTTACCCAAAGTAAAATAAACAGCAGGAGTGGGAAAGGGGCATTTCCCCCCCCACTCAAAAAACAGAACCCCTGGAGGTTGGTATAGGGAGACTTGCCGGGCCAACGGGATGATGTTACATGAGTGCCCTTTTCACTCAGGACCATGTTTACTTATAAATCGTGTATGTGTGTGTACTTGGTACTAATCAGCTAAACGTGTTGTGAAACACACGCAAGTATCAGACATTAAGAAAGGAGATTAAAAATAAATATAAATAGAAGTTCTAATGTTTCATTCTTGCTCCCCGAGAGATCATTTCTTTGATTCCCTGCGTAACTCCATTTCATTTGGAAAATAATCTAGCCTGTGCTTCTGCGAGAATCACCTGTGGATCTTAAAATGCATGTTTTGATTCAGTAGGTCTTGAGTGGGGGCCCAAGAGTCTAACAAGCTCCCCAGGGATACCGGTGCTGTTGGTCCAGGACCACCCTTAGGGCAGGAGGACTCCAGCTCATCACTAGTGACAGGTGAAACAATGATGCCTTTTTAGGGGGCAGAGAATAGTAGAGAAGAAGAAGGAAGGAAAGGAGCCTAATATGGTTTGGCACCAGTTCCATAACTGCACTGAGCTATCTGTTTAATAAAAAATATCTTAATTTCATCTGACAATAATAATTACTGTACCCATTTTACAAATGTAAATCCTGAACTTCAATGCGATTAAGACATTGACCTGAATTCGTATGGCAAATAAGGGCAGAATAACAAATATGAACCCAGGTCTGTTTTCACACTCACAATATTTATTGTAGAGAAATTAGAAGGGCTTACAGGCAAAAATTAAACTCCTTTGTATTGCCACCACCCAAAAATAACTGCCACCAATATCTTGCTTTTATTTTATTTTGATTTTACAAAGAGTCAGATTTTTTTCATGTGTGATCTACAGATCTGAGTTTGAATCTTGGCTGCCTCCCCACAAGTCACCAACCTTTCTGTGCCTCAGTTTCCCCATCTGTAAAATGAGGGATAGCAATAGACCAAAATAGAGTTTTTGTGGGGATAAAAATGAGTTATATGTGAAGTGCCTGGACCACTCCCTGGCAGATAGAAAGTACTCAGGAAACTATCAATTATTATTTTAATTGCCACTAATAACAAAAAGGAGGAAGACACATCTACGACAAGAGCCATGCAGATTAGAGATAGCAAGATTCCAGTAATTCTCAGACTAGCTGTAGCAGGTTGGGGGAGGAGCTTGCTATATACGCAGCTCACCAGCACCCACCTCCTGGGCTCTGATTGGCCGATTTTGTTGAGGATGAGAATGTGTCAGGAATCTGCATTTTATTTTATTATTTTGTTTCAGCTCTATTTCATTTTAATTTTAAATTTCCCCCCACTTTTTTATTGAATGAAAGCTTCTTTAAATTCTTTAGTGCTTTACAATTTTCAGAAGTTTCACACACATGATTTCATATAATCCCATAATAAGCCCTTTATTTCCCCTACCAGTATGTTGCTCCTCCCCGCCTCCCTCTCCCCACTGATAATCACTAGATTGTTCTCTATATCTGTGAGTCTCCTTTTTTGCTTTGTTTACGAGTTTGCTGTGTTTTTTAGATTCCACATGTAAGTGATACCATACAGTATTTGTCTCTCTCTTTCTGACTTATTTCACTTAGCGTAATGCCCTCCAAGTCCATCCATGTTGCTACAGATGGCAAAATTTTGTTCTTTTTTATGGCTGAGTAGTATTCCATTGTGTATATACCACATCTTCTTTTTCCCGTCATCTGTTAATGGACATCTAGGTTGTTTCCATGTCTTGGCTATTGTAAACAGTGCTGCTGTGAACACTGGGATATATGTGTCTTTTTGAATTAGTGTTTTTGTTGTATTCAGCTCTATCCCCAGGATTAGAACTGCTGGGTCATATGGTAGTTCTATTTTTAGTTTTTTGAGGAAACGTGATGCTGTTTTCCACAGCGGCTGCACCAGTTTGCACCTTTTTACATTCCCACCAACGGTGTCTGAGGGAGGAATGTGCACTTTAAGCTCCTAGGTGGTTGTGTGGCTAGTGGCCTGGGGACCCCATTTGGAGAAACCCTGCTGGCTCATGTCTCAGTGCTCCTGGCTAAGGGGGTCCTGTCTAAATGGCTTTTCCATTGTTTTGGCCTTCTCCCTACAAGCCTGCACTGCTGATAAGAAGTCTGGATGCCAGTGTGTAAATACCACATTATCATCATTTTGCTATTTATCTTAGGCAGGTGTTTTGAATTCACCTGGCCTGAGCCGCTTGCATTTTAGTGCAGCCAAGCTCTGACTCGGCTCAGCCTGGCTCCCAGGGAATGTTCCTGCACAGCTGCTCTTCAGCCTGTCCTAACCCAGGATGAGCGGGGCCGTGTCTGCTCCAGCTGCTTCTAAAGAACTCGCCCTGTCGGCCAGCCAGGAAGGCCAGTGTGCCTAGCTCACAGAGGGCAGCCTGGTGCCCGTTTGGGTTGGGATCCCCCGGGTCTCACCCAGGGCTGGGGACACAGTAGGAACTCAATTAATGCTTGCTGAATAAATGAACTGAATTGCATTAAATAACCTATACTTTCCTTTTACAAAACCACCGCATGCCTTGAACTGATTGTACACATTTTGTGTTAGAATACAGGTTAGGAAGCCACTGCCCTGAAGATAATTTCCAGTTTAGATTAACATGGCATCTTTGGCTTGGCAAGGGGAAATACTTAGCTGAGAGAGTACTGGAGAGGGTGAGGTCACCAGGCCTGGCACACCACGGGGGCTCAGTTGGTTCCTGTCCCCTTTTCTCTGCCACCCTAAGATTCAGTAGACTAGGAATTCAAATGGTGACAGGCTCCCTGAGACAGAGGTTTAGTTACCAATGAGGAAACCAAGGCCCAGAGAGGTTAAGTCACATGCCCAAAGTCACACAGCAAGTTAAAGACTTAGTGGGGATTTGAATCAGAGTGGATGCTGCTTTCTTACTCCGGAGTTCTTTCTCTTTGTATTTCATCAGTGTTTCCCAAAGTTGACCTAACTGTTTGCATCAAAATCACACCTACTTACAAAATGCAGAGTCAAAGTTTCCACCATATGTAATCAGACCTTCCTGGGGGTGGCCAGGGGCTGAGAATCTGTATTTTCAATAAATTGAACAGGTGAATCATGTACACTAAGGTTCAAGTGTGAGGGCAAGCCAGTGCCCTCTCTAATTAAGGAGATCCCTAAATTCATCTCGGAGAGGAGCAGATAATGAACTCCGCTTAATTGTTATTTAAAAATAAAAAAATTTTAAAGCAGTTGCAGCAAATGTCTCATTGAAACCCACCCTGATTTCCTGGTAGCACTGAATAGATGCACTCTTGTCTAAAGCCTCCCCTTGGTCCAAATGTCACCGTCTGGATGTCAGTGGCTCTCTCTCCCTCTCACCAAAGAGCAAGGGGGTGACTTTAAAAAGGCAGCCAGAAACAATAAGAATTGGGTCCGGCAAGGCCCCAGAGAGCTCCACCAAATTGCTTAAATTCAGACCCTGGAGTTGTGCGCTGTCAGGATGGGTTCTGCTAGGGAGCCAGGGGCATGGATTAAACCATGCATTTTTAAGAGGGTAAACTGGAAGCTGGAGTCCCCGGAGAGTTAACCTTGGGAGGGAAGTTGTGTACCAGAGATGCTGCAGACAGGAGTGTGCTCAGGAAAACAAAGGCAAGGATGCGGCACTCCCCCAGCTCCTCCACAATATGCCTTCACCTGCAGTTTAGCTAACGGCGAATCTCTGGGGCTTCTGTTGCTATCAAATTTATGCCTTATGAAATGTCAAAAGGGAAGCTCTGCTTCTCCAATACAGCAAGAAATTTCTTTCTTTTTTCTATTTTTTTTTTCATGTAATGCCCTCCTGGAGGATTTTTGCAACCCTGGATAAATATTTCTCTGTCAACTCAAATGGAAAAGAGCTTATAACTTCTCAAGAAGGGCACTGTTGCCTCTTTTTTTGAGGCTGTTCTGCAAAACAGAGAAGTTGGGCATTTGGAGGTAGCTCAAGGCTTTGAACTCAAAAAAAAAAAAAAAAGATCCCTGAGTCTAATTCATCCTTTCTGACCACACCTCCTCCAGGAAGACTACTAGGATTCCTGCAGCCCCATAGTTGCTTCCATAGGGAAACTAACAAGTCCTGAGCACCATCTTTCGGCTAGGCACCTTATAGACAAGTTCTCGTTCATTCCTCCACGCAACTCCGCGAAGTGGGGGCTGTTAAACTCATTTTATAAATGAGGAAATTGAAGGTCAGAGTTTAGGTGGAGGAGTTAAACAGAACTGGAGTGAAATCTCACCTCCTCCACTGTTTTGCTGGGTGATATTGGGCTGCTGAACTCTTCTGAGCTTTATGTCCTTATCTGTAAAATAAGGATGACAGTGTACCGTCCAGATTCACGACTGCATCAGTGATTGCAATGATAAATACGGAGGGCTCGGTGCAGCACCTGGTACACAGTAGGCACTTAATAAAATTGTGGCTCTTGCTGTTACTATTGTTACTCTGGAAATTTACTAAGGTAGAGAGAGGCAGAGCAGGAATTGGAACCCAGATGTTGGTGGCTCCAAAGCCATAGACTTTCCTGGGTTTACCTTGATGCCTGCATCTGTGAAGATTTCTATCATTAGGTTTTCCCATTTATGAGTTTTTCTGTCCAGTCTCTCTGAGGATGTAGCCACCCAACAGACTTCCTTTACTGTTGCCGCATTGCTGGGCACTGGTGTGCAGGAGACATTCAGGGGGAGGTGGCTGAACCGCCGCTCTCCAAGACTAGTGTCAACTTTCCAGTCCATTCTCTCCAAGCACTGGCATCAACGTAGTAAATCTAAAAAAAATAAATAAATGAAACTATGTTGGAAGATCTGTAAATTATCTTGAGTAGATTTTTTTTTTAAATCACAACCTGATCAGGAGGGGAAAAAAACATTGAAACAAACCAGATTAAATAAGGTTGAATTAATCAATAACCTCATTGTGGCAGAAGCCCCCCACCCTGACTTGCTTTGGTCTATATGAGAAAGACCGCTCCCCCCAAGTCCCAGAAGAAATCCAGAGCAAAATTGCAGTATATGGGATTTTTACTAGGTTCGGTGAACTCATCTTGGCTTGCCTTTCCCATTCTCTTCTTTGGGAAAACCCACCCTTTTACAAGAATCTGAAATACTCCCTCCTACGTAGGGATATGAGGCTTTGTTTTATAGCCCCTTTGGCTTATAGGCAGGCAGTGTTGTATAGCATCAAAAACAAGGGTTCTAAAGACATTGGAACAGAATTTCTATGAAAGTAGGAATATCTGTTACTTACTGCTGTATTTCCAAGACCAGAAACAGTATTGAATGAATGAATGGGCGGATAAACGGGCCAAGACTGCTTGGGTTTGAATTCTTGTACCATCTCTTGTTAGCTGGAAGCTCATGTGACCTTCCTAATTTCCTGTATCAGTTTTCTATAATTTGAACAAATTACCACAAACTTAGTGTCTTAAAATCACACGGATGTGTTAATTTACAATTTCCATGGGCTGGGAATCCAGGTACAAGTCTGTTTAGTTCTCTGTTTACGGTCTCACTGGGCCGAAATCAAGGTGTTGGCCAGGACCGCAATTCTCCGCTGAGATTTGAGGTCCTTACATATTGTTGGCAGAATTCATTTCATTGTGGTTTGAGGTCTGAGGCCCCTGTTTTTTCCCTGAGTGATGGCCGTGCAACACTCTCAGCTCCCAGAGGCTACTGGTAGTTTCTCAGCCTGTAACTGCCGTGGGCAGCTCACAGCAAAACTCTTTGCCTTCTTCTCAGCCAGCAGGAACCTGTCTCTCTGACCTCTTTAGTTTGTGACTGCTGAACCCCCTATTAAGAGAACACCTGATCAGGCCAGGCTCACCCAGGTCAAACTCAGACCGACCTGTTAGGAATCTTAATTATGTTCACAAGTATCTATTTTGATGCGTAATGTAACAGAACCACCGGAGTGACATCCGATCATATCCATACTCCAGGGGAGAGGATCATACAAGAGCATAGGTCATTGAGGGTCATTTGAGAATTCTGCCCACCACTAATTCTTAGCTGTGGGAGGATAATATTACCAACTCCCTTATAATATTGTTACGAGGGTGTTATGGCATGATATAGCTTAAATACCTGTCATGGAGACGTGCTCAATAAATGCTAGCTGTTGTTTTTATTGTGCTGGGAGTGTGATATGAGTCTCCAGGGTCCGTACCCAGAACATCTCCCACACTTTATAATTTGGGACAAGTTGGATTCAGAAATTCAAGACCAGCTTCATTCATGTAGGTCCTTTGGCAGTAGAACTGTTTCTCGAACTGTTTCTCAAACTGTCTCTAATTTGCCAGACAGAGGAGTATAAACCCATACTCTTGAATGGTCTGGTCTGGTCTCTGATCACTCCTTCACAATTTCTTAGAAGTCTTATGTGAAACCTTAAACTTAAAAAGAAAAAAAAAATCATGCGGATTCAGCAATCAACTCCAAAGTATATATTTGTTTTAATGTTATGGGAAAAAATTGTGAACAAGTGTCCCCCAAGAAGATGCATCAAATTTAAGAAAATGCTGCTTCATGAATCCCCTGACATATGCATGTGTTTGAATATACCTGTCAAGCCCTAGAGCAGAGGTCTTCCCAACTTTTTATCTACTTGATCAGGTACCACAATCAGGAACATTTTTTGAGCACATTCTCTAATATATGTATAATTATTGATAAATTACATGAATGTACTACAGTGTTATATGTTACATGAGAAAACTTACCAGAAATAGAAGTTTTTAAAAGATGAGATTAAAAAATAAATATGAATAGAAGTTCTAACATTTTCTCCCTATGCCCCATTGGATCATTTCACAAAACCCCTGGTGTAGACACCTTGTCTTGGAGACTGCTCACTTCGGGCATGTATTACAGATGCTGCCGGCCATGACTTACCTTCCTGCCTCACCCTCGTGCATTAGGGAGGTATCTTGGTGTGTGACATAGAGAGCTGCACCTTTCCCACTTTCCTAGCACAAGAAAGAAAACCTTTGGGAGAAGGACAAAGGAATAACAAAACACACGCACTCTCTCTCTCTTTCCCTTTGTCCTCACCCTGTTTTTCTCCTTCCATTTTTTTTTCTTTGCTTTAAAGGGCAAAAGGGGCCAGAGTGAAAACTAGAGGAGGAATCTAGCACTTATTATGTACCTACTGTGTCCAGTTTTGTGCCTGGCACTCTCGAATGTATTATCTCTTTCAATAGACTGGGATTTCAAAATTGTAGAACAGATAAGCAAGATTATACTGTATAGCACAGGGAAATATACACAAGATCTTATGGTAGCTCACAGAGAAAAAAATGTGACAATGAATATACACATGTTCATGTATAACTGAAAAATTGTGCTCTACACTGGAATTTGACACATTGTAAAAAATGATTATAAATCAATAAAAAAAGTTTAAAAAAATGAAAATTCAGCATTATGTATATAATCTAGTTACAAATATATAAAAATTATGGCAGGGAAATAAAACTGGAAGGAAATATACCAACCTTTTAAAAGCAACTGTGGATGGTGGGTCTATGGCTTATTTTGATAGTGTTTTTCTAGCCTGGTGTTGTCTAATTTTGCTCAAATGCTTATGTTTCACTTTTAGAGTAGAATATATAAAACACACTTCACTGAAATGGTGTCCCTTCTTTTTTCTTTTTATTAATGACTTGCATTGCAGAAAAGCTAATATAAGTCAAAAAGGGAGTCTATAAGCAATATTCTTTGCTTTTTAGTTACTTTCATTTGAAACAATTTAATTAAAATGCTAGATATAAAATGTAAAAAAAAAAATGTGTTATCTCTTTCAATCAGTGCAGGAGACCCGCTGTCAGAGTCCCACATATTATGCATGTTGGGGATGGCTGGCCACGGAAGCAATTAAACAGCCCAGCTCTACACAGTAGCATGAGGATTTTAACTTCTGTTTTCTTCCAGTGCCTGAATGTTAACCACGTTATGGTTTTTGAAGAGTTTTTGCTGTATGTTTCAATGCTGTGAAAGAAAAGGTTGTGTATGTTGGTGGGAAGGTTAGGATTAAGTGGTATAAATCATATTCATCCTTTAAGAACATATGGGAGCTGGAGGTGTCAAAGATACTCCTCTCTTTCCCACTAGAGTGTGTAGATTGAGACTGAGCCACAAGACTCTTGCTGGAAAGGTCTTCAGGAATCACCTAGACCAAGAGTTGACAAACTATAGCTTGCAGGCTAAATCTAGCCCACCACCTGTTTTTGCAAAGGAAATTTTGTTGGAACACAGCCACTCTCATTTATGTACATATAGCTTTCGTTGCTACAAAAGCAGAGTTGAGTAGTTTTGACAGAGACCATATGGTTACCAATGCCTGAAATATTTTACTGTTTGGCTTTTTACAGGAAAAGTTTACTGACCCTGATCTAGTCCAGAGGCCTTTAAGCTATTTTGATCAGGTACTCCTATTAGTTAAAAAACCCACATCCTTTGTCCTACATATGTTTCTTTATAAAATAGTATTTGAATGTATTACTATTCTAATATGTTTTAAAATCATAAAACGTTTATCCAAAATGGAAATTTAAAAATGAGTTGAAAATAAAGATAAATCCTCGTATTTTTTTTCTAGTTTCCCTAAGGGTCATTTTGACCCTTCTTTGGTCTAGTGATTTGGAGACTGGTCAAGATAATGATTTTCAAACTTATTGTCTACAGAGGAGCAATAAGGTTTCCAGAATAATGAAAGAATTGTGTCCAACAACATGATTGAAATGCAGAGACACTCCAAATTTCTCATATCTAGCCCTCTTCTCTGCTGTGATTCTATGACAGATTTCATCCAAAAAGAGAATTTTGTGGCTAAAAATAGTTTAAAATGGGATGAGATTCCTGTTCTTAGTCACGATGGAGTAACTGGCACGAGACTTGCCTTCCACTGTAAACTGCTAGAAAATAGGAGGAAGTATATGAAACTGTCCTTCATCATTGGATAGCAGGCAGTGTAGACTATGATTCCTGAGAGAAGTGAATCAAAAGTGTCATCCCTGCCACTGTCCTGGCTTGCTGCTTGGAGGCACTGTCCTGATGGTGTTGCATGGTGGTCTTGCTGAGAGATGAAGAGGGGGGTACTGGAGTTCAGGAATGTTGGAGTGGCTAGCATTTAAGAGGCATAGAGTCAGAGAGAAGGAGGTGGGGGTGAAGAGAGAGAGGTACAAAGAGAGAACTCCAGAAATCTATGTAGGAATCCATCCAAGTCTTTTGTTGAGCACTAAGCCATGTGTATATGGTGAAACTCCACGAGGCTGGGCAAAGAGTGACTGGTGAGCTATAAGCTGAAGAATTCCTAGAGTTTACACAGGGATGGAGACATGTGAATTGTGGCCATCGGGGGTGGAAAGGCCCTGGGAACACCCAGGGCAATTTGTGGAGATCAAGAAGAGTCAAACCTTGGTAGCGAGGATAGAGTAGACCCAGGGGAAAGGCTGCTGTAGGTCTGCCCTGACACAGCTTAAAAACAAGCCTATGAAGAATGAAGCCAAACTTGCAAGTAACATATCTGTCTGCCAGGAAACCCCCAGAATTTTTTAAGGGAAGACAGAAATCTAATCCAATAAAAATTTTCGCATACAAAGAAACAAACACTTGACTAGGCAATCTGAACAGATCCAGGAATGACAGAGATGATGACATAATCAGCCAAAGACATGAAAAGAAAAAATATTTTAAGTATGCACATGGATTTAAAGAAAAATATGAACACAATAAAGAGAGTGAAATATTAGAAAGGAACCAAATGAAACCTTTGGGAATGAAAACTGCAATGCCTAAAATGAAAAATTGACTGGGTGGGATAACAGATTAGGCGGTATAAACAATCAAAAGAGGTTGAAGATGTAGCAATGGAAATGATCTAATCATTTAAACTGAATCAAAAGACATTAAAAAAAATGAATAGAGCTTTGGTGACATGGGGATCTTGACATTGTGAGACAACATCAAGTGATATAACATGGATGTAATTGGAGTCCCAGGTAGACAGGAGCAGGGATAGAGAACATATCTGAAGAAATAATAACTGCCTCATGGAGCGTACACTTTAGTGCAGGTAAGAGAAGAGAAATTAATTAACGAAACATGAGTAAATCATAGAATATGTCAAAAAGAAGATATGAATTGTGAAGAAAAGCAAAGCAAGGATGGGGATTGATAGGTGCTGAGATTTGTTCCGTGTGAAAGTGTATATATTAAAAAAAATTCATCTGTTGATGGACATTTAGGTTACTTCCATATCTTGGCAACTGTGAATAGTGCTGCTGTGAACATTATGGGTAAATATAAATATATTTATGGAATACTACTCAGCCACGAAAAAGATTGAAATAATGCCATTTGCAGCAACATGGATGGACCTCAAGATTACCATACTAAGTGAAGTAAGTCAGAAAGACAAATATAATATGATATCATTTCTATGTGGAATCTAGACTATGATACAAAGAGAAGTTATTTACAAAACAGAAAGAGACTCACAGACATAGAAAACAAACTCATGGTTTCCAAAGGGGAGGTGGGGGAGGAATAAATTAGGAGTTTGGGATTATCAGATACAAATTACCATATATAAAATAGATAAATAAAGTGCTTCTGTATAGCACAGGGAATGATACTCAATGTCCTGTAATAAACCATAATGGAAAAGAATGTGAAAAAGAATATGTATATAGATGTATAACTGAATCACTTTGCTGTATACCAGAAATTAACACAACATTGTGAATCGACTACACTTCAATTTTTTAAAAATGAAAAAAGTCATTTCATGAAAGCTGTATGAAATTAAAAAAGAAATTACTCATGGAATGGAATGGGTAAGCGGATATTCTGTAGACTGGAAGCCAGCTTAATATTTAGAAACTGATGACTGTGATCCTTCTCTTGAGGGAGACTCTTAAAGAGCAGGATTTGTGAGAGATCTTGGACTTTAAGTACTTTCTCAATTGCTTTTCATAACAGCATCTCACAGATGCAAATGACCCTAAACACTTCAGATTAATGATGTGGCAAGGCAAAAGGGTACCCACAGGAGGGTCATGGGGATCCGGGTGAGAGGGCATAAGGGTGATGCTCCCATGAGACTGTGTCTCATATGATGCCAGGAGGGAACCAGCCCATGTGACATGCATGGAAGGAGGGGAGGAAGGGTTCCTCACTTTCACTGATGACCTGGAGCTGGACCTTGAGCTCACTGGAGACTGCTGCATGAAGACATCAGGTTGATGTGCTGCAGAGGACAGGAAGGCCATTGTGGCGCCCGGGCTCATGAACGCTGGTGGTGGGAGCAACACAGAAAGCACCGTCTTGGTCTTGAATAAGCACCCTTTCTACTCCCAGTAGCACATTTCACTAAAGCACTAAAGCACTCTAAGGAAGGAAAAACTAAATGCAATTACTCATCAGATCGCCCGGGGTCCAGGTCACTGTGACTACAAAGGCATGAACCCCAACAACCCCCCTCTCTTATCCAGGTGGCTGTGTGGGTAGGTGGGCTCAGGGGCCCTCTTGAGGAATCAGTTCTCTGTCTGTCTCTCTTGCTGCCTGCCCGCTTGAGCATGTTCACCCTCAGGGTTAGAAGGCAGTAGGATGCCCAGACCTCAAACCCGAGCCACATGCTTAGCGCTTACCTGAACCCCACAGTGATGAATCAGCTTGTGGGAAACTCTGGCTGAAGTGACACCTCGACAACCATTCTTAAGCGTCCCCTGTGTAAGCAGGCGCGGTGGTTGCCTGCTCAGGGTCTGAGCAATCCTGCGCGCACCATCCTTTACTGCTAAGAAACATGAAGAGGTTGAGTGGAGACCTTCTACCTACCAAGAAGAGACTTCGTGGCTAGAATGGCATTTTGGAATCAGGCAGAAATGAATTCAATCCCACCTAGCCTATGAGTGACTTAACCTGAATCTCCTTTTCTGTTTAATGGGAACAATACGACTTCTCTTGTCACAGGGTGGTTGTGATGCAATTGAATGATTTTTCTGTACATAAAATCAGACACAAAGTGGAGCAGTGCACATCTATACCCTGCAAAGAACCATAAGAACCATAAGAGTAATAATTACATTAGCATCATTACTATTAACCAAAGAAGATGCTCACGTCTCCTCGGGGTACCCCTGTTGCACAGAGATACGGTTTGGACGCACCATGACATAGCTCCTGATGACATTAGCTTTACAGCAATGGAACCAAAGAGCAGTGGGGGTGGCACCAGATTTAGAATCACCACAAGTCTGAACTGAAGTGCCAACCAGCTCTGCCACAGAATAATTTTGTAACCCTGGGCAAGCAAGCTGTGTCTTAAAATTCCTACATGCAAATAAAAATGTTGAATATAATTATAAAAGCCCATAAGCAAACACCCTTATACTACAACCCAGACCATCACCGATACCTGGGAAGACCTCTGCGAGTCCTCTTCCACCTCGTATTCCTCTCCCTCTGTTCTGTGCCCTCCCCACCCACCAGGACCGCCAGAATTTAAAATTTATCATTCCTTGAAAGCAAGCTTCTTAATTTCTCATACATTTGCTAAGAAGATGGGTCTTGCATGTGGGCAGTGCAATGCAAATGCTCATTATTACAATTACCTTGTTTTTAAATCTGTAATCATCAGGTTGTTACAGGCTGGAGATGAGATAACCACTCACTGCATTTTTGCAGCAAAATGCCCTGATTTCAACAGTCAAGTGCATTTTATTTTCTTGCTCTGTGCTCATTGTCAGAGTGGCAACTCCCATAAATTTCAACAAATCTGTTCTGGATGAAGAAACCAGAAAAGTCAGACTTCTTAAAACTGTGAACTGGCTCTCGGTTCCCCCAAGGGTGTCCCGCCTTGGAGTAGAGAGCATGAACTTCACTGTTTGCCTTTAAAGGCGTTTGCTCCCATGTTTCAGAGGAGTTTTGTTTATTCCTCACACTTGGGCCGTCTGCTGAGGAGCAGTGGTTCCCAATGTTGAATCATTCTTACATTTTCACTCCATTTGCTCATGCAGTTTATCTTTATTGTGTACCAAATATCTACTAGTTGGAAACAGAGTTTTGAAGTATCGTTTTCCCCCCAAGAAGCTCCTGCTTTTGTGGGACAAGGAAGCCCATGGACACGCATCCCTGTGCAGTGAGAGTCACGCCCGGAAGCTCAGGGACGAGGAAGAGCAACAAGGCAAAGTGGTCAGGGGGTGCTTCCCAGAAGAAGTGACACTGGAACTGGGCTCTGAAGGTGGAGCAGGAGCTGGCTAGACGATGATGGCTGGGAATTGTGTCTGAGGCAGAGGAAATAGTGATAGAAAGGTGCATTCCTGAAAGAGGACTGGCGGGCACCTCCTGCAGCCTTCCTCACCTTGGCAAATGGTGCTTTTAACCAGGGTGGTGGAGACCTGAGTGTCGTCCTTGGCATTGCCATTCGTTCATGCTCTCATCAACCCACCGTATGTCCAACTACTCCAGCCTCTGAGCTGCTCTCAGGTCTTCCTTCCGTATCTATGGCAACCATTCTTGCCTGCTCGATCTCCAACCCGGGCTTCTGGAGTCACCTCCTCACTGTTCTGCTCAGGCCCACTTTTGCCCCCATCAGATCTGTTCTCCATCAGCCAGAGTGAACTTTCTGACACAGCAAATCTCAGCACCCTCCTGCTTAAACCCTCCAAGGGCTTCCTAGAGTCCTCAGCATAAACTCCTAACATCTGTTCTCCGCCTTTGAGACCCAGCACCGTCAAGCTCTGCCTTCCCCTCCACATCCCCCTCCTGCTTCTCTCCCCTTCATCACTCACAGCAGCCCTGCTGGCCATTTTCTCTGGCTTCGTTCAAGATTTCCTCTTTGTCTTTGGTTTTCTGTCATACTGGTGGTTTTCAAGTCCTCAAAACCTTCCAGCTCCTTACTTTCTCAGGACCTTAGCACATGCTGTCTTCTCTGCTCCCACTTGCTGGCTCACCAGTCCACAAGTATCTTTCAGGTCTCGGCTTCATTGCAATTTCCTCAAAGAAGTCTTCTCTGATCCTCCAGTATTTAGAAAGTTCTTCTTACTGCAACCAGTTTTTTCCCTTTAGAGAACTTACCATAGTTTGTAAATTAAGCATCTACATGATATTTATGTCTTTCACCACAGTCCAGGCTCCAAGAAGGCAAGGACTATGTTTCATGCACCACTCTCTACTCACAAGACTGTGTCTCCAGATTTTAGGGTGACAGTTTCTCCTACAACTTCAGTTCTCCCATAGGCCTAAAAAATGCGTTGATTTTTTGGGTTGGTGTAAGGATGGGAATGATAATTTTCAAGCTGTTTACATGTCCAAGCTGAAACTGATAGCCCCATGTTAACTTGTTTTGAGAGCTCACCTGACTAGGTCAGGCCCACTCAGGATAAATTTCCTTTTGCTTAATCTAATACTAGGAGATAAATTCCATCCTGTTCATACATACAACCCACATTCAAGGGGAGGAGATTCTGCTAGGTGCTCACACCAGGATGTGGGAATCTTAGAGGCCATCTTAGAATTCTGCCTACTACATCTTGCTAGATAGAGTAGGTGACACTTGAACTTAGTTCCAGAAAGAAGACAAGAGTAATGGCCTGACCTAGAAGGTGGGAAGAGCAGGGAAGGCAGAAGGAACAGCATATGCAAAGAAGAGGGAGCGCTGAACAGATGCCATCAAATTGTATGTCCAAACTCCTCAAACTGTCTGCATGAAATGTGTGCAGATTTTTGTATATTAATTACGCCTACATAAAGCTTAAGAAAAAGAAATCTGGATGCTGACTTCCTTTACTTTGGGATTGCATCTTGAAGTTTTGATTGGAGAAATTTCCTCAGGAGCTCACTTAGAGGACACAGATAGCTAGCCAGCAAGAATTAACAATAAAGAACTCTCTCCATCGACCAAGAAAATCTTGGATTATTGGTTTTGAATGTTGGGATGTCTAGGTTACCTGAGACAGTGTTCCGAGTGAGCACTTGCATTTGGGGTGGTTGGGTTGATAGATCTGTTGCTTCTAGAAATGTTACCACCTCGGCTTTAATGAACTAAAGCTTTAATGAACAAGGTCTTTTCATAGAAGTGTTGTGTCTCTTCAACTGAGTCTTGTTAAACAAACCTTTTCCTTATCTTTTTCCCCCAACAAACAAAAAAGTTAAAATAAAACACAACAACAGCAAAAATCCTACCCTTCTTTTTTTAATCTGGGGAAGGAATTGGGGTAATTACACATAGTTTCCCTTTTGTCATTTATATACATGTCTCCTTTGCTTGGACTGTCATTTTACTGGACATTTTTATCAAAGATGTTTACATTCCTGCAACACATTTGGAACAAATGAAGCAGCCGTTCTGCGGGGAAATGGCATTGACGGTTGTCATGGGAACCGTGTGAAGTCACAGAAGGTAGATTATCTCATAATGCATTGCCCAGTGTCAGAAACAGGCAGCCTGACTGGAGAACAAACTGCCAATTAACGGGCAACCATTCAGGGCCAGAGAATAGGAACAGAATAGAAGGCCACCTCTGAAAGGTCATGTTCAGGCTAATTTATTGGTTACTTTGCTCTGCTTAAACCGATTATTCTGATCACTTCCCACCCATCTAGATCTTTTTTAACCAGTTCAGACTTCTATAGGAGGAAACTCCAGAAAAACAGAATTGAATATTTTGGTGGAATGCTTAGGATTAAAAAAAAATCCTTTTGCTCAGTCAATGAGGTTTTAAAATTATGTATTTTATCTTTTTATTCGGAAAGTCTTTGAGCAGCCATAAGTGATTAAGGGAATAGGTCCTAGCATCAAACTGCTTGGGTGTAAATTCTGGCTTTACCTCTTTGTCTTTCTGGCCTCGTACAAATTATTTTACTTCTCTAAGCCTCAGCTTCCTCATCTGTAAAATGGGAATAATAGTGTCTTCCTCTGCAATACAAATTTCCACCTCATGAGCTTGCTTTGAGGATTAAATGAAGTAATCCACTCAAAAAGGCTCAGCAGAATGCCTGCTCATATTAAGGGTTCAATATGTATTTAGCAGTGTTTGTCTGAGGAAAGTTCCCAGACTTTTCTGGCAAAGACATCAGAAACTCAAATAAGCTCATTCTGTGAGGGGAAAAAAAGGTCTATGTTTATTGCAAATTCTGACTTAAACTCGCATCAAAATCACCTGTAAAGCCTTATCAAACCGTAGATTTTAGGACCCTACCCTAGACCTACTGCATCAGTATTTCCCGTTATGAGGCCCAGACGTGTACATTTTAAATAACTTCCCTAAGTGAGTCTGATTCATTTTAGCAAGACTAATGATCATCACTCATGCTCTTTGGAATGCATTTTTTCTAAATCCCACTTTCTGAGTTTGATCAGTGCATGTGGGTGGGGTGGTGCTGCGGTCCTGAAAACATTCGCCAGCATCTCGGGGTTTGTAGGGTTGGGTCCAATGCCCTAATTAGTAATAAAAGGAGAATTTCTTATCTGCATATAGTTCTCAAAACTACATAGGTAGTTTGCCAAGAATTTAAGCATCTTATTCAAAGGTCTTTCCATGAGAAACATGGATGGCTCTACTGGGAGTTTCTCCAGCTAGGGACCTGGCTCTGACAGTAGGAAGCAACACTGAGAATACACGTGTAGAAGAGGTATGAAAACTACTTGTACTGTCAAAGAAGATGCATTCCAACGATGCTTCGTTTTCAGGAAGGAAGGGAGCTTAACTAAGACGAAGTGCTTAATAGGTTTTCAGGTTTGGGTGTTTCCTGCGCCAAGACTCTGTGGTCTTACACACACAGGGAAGTTGGTTCATTAGAAACTTGCACAGATTTTGGAGACTGGCAGGAGTGGGTTTCAAATCTGCTTCTGCCATTTCCTTAGTTTTCCTTTAGTAAACATGTCCTGAGGGCCAGGGCCTGTGTGAGGTACAGGGAGATAGAAGAATGAGTAAGACCCTGCCCCCTCCTCAAGGAGTTTTCAGTCCACTTAAGAGCTGTGACCTAGGGCAATATTTAATCCCATTGATTAAAAATGCAGGTAAAAATATCCACCCCTGAAGGGTATGGGGATGGTTAAATGAACTGATGCAGAGAAAAATTTTTTAACCAGTGTCTCAAGATGCCCGGTGTGTTTGTTTCTTTGTCCATCTTTCATCCCTTGTTTCTTTTAATGCTGTTTGGAGGTTAGGGCTGCTCAGAGGATGTGTTCTCCTGCCTGGTCCTCTAATCTGGTCAAAATGAAAGTCAAGAGCATTGAAAGGGAAATAATTCACCAAAATGTACCATGATTTAGGGAGGGAACCACTCTGTGTGATACTATAATGGTAGATACATGACATTAAAAAATTTCCAAACCCATAGAATGTACGACGCTAAGAGTGAGCCCCACCGTGAACCCTCGGCTTTGGGTGGTGATGGTGTGTCAATGCAGGTTCATCCACTGTAAGAAATGTACCACTGTGGTGAATGATGCTGGTAGTGAGGGAGGCTGTGCATGTGTGGGGTCAAAGAGTACCTGGGAAATACACGAGCCTTCCTCTTAAGTTTGCTCTGAACTTAAAATTGCTCTAAAAAAGTTTATTAAAAACATGCTCCATGAGGTTGGAGGAGTGCATTGGAGAATTTTTCTCGTCTGATTTGCTTTATCTGAGTATAAATCCATATACTTGACAACTGTAAGTTTTACTGTAAAACTCCATTCATATATCACTTGTTTTGGACTTGAAACGGCTTTTTCATGAAGATGTTTTAAATGGTTTCAAGGAAATCCACAAAGGCATATTAAGTTCACATGTAATTTCCACTAAATGAGAAGTTCCAGAGGTTCCCTTCCATGCGTGCTGAGTTCTCAGGGGGATATTTAGCTGAGTCACGAAGCGAGGACTGAATAGTATGCATGGAAACCGTGTCTTAGCAGCCAGAGAGGTTATCAATAAACTGATTCTCAAGATAAAAATGTGCTAATAATCTAGATATTGCCTGCATGTAAGCTTCAAACTTCTACTTGCTGTCTCTATTTTAAAGCAGACCCTCCACTTCCCTCTCATTTCTCGGTCACCTACCAGCTGGTTGGATCCTGGAGAAGTAGAGGAGTTTTGGGGAGAGGCAACAGAAGAAGGAATGAAAAGTATAAGAGGTGTGTGTGTGTGTGTGTGTGTGTGTGTGTGTGTGTGTGTGTGTGTGTGTGTGTGTACTTGCATTATCACACATTAAGGAAAGCGTTTTTATTTATTTTCACGTCCTCCGTATAGAGATAGAAAATGTGGTGGGTGATGGATTTTGTCTTGCACCTCTTCCTTCTAATCCCACACGTGAAAGAGCAGACTTTAAGGTGGCTAGTTCCCTGTCTCGTGGAATCAGCAGGTTTTCAGCTGTCTGTGCACGCATGCATTTAGACACTGAGCATGTAATTCAGAGAAGACCAACGTCTCCGCTCTAAAGCCTTAATTTATTTATTTGCACATGACATATTTAATTCCAAGGTGCTCAAGGCGTTTTTGCAAACATTAAATGAAGTGTTAATCCTCTCCATGTCTCTATACAGCAGAGACAAAAAGTCTTTTATTATAAAACATTATGAACTAAATCTGAAAAATAGACTCAACAGGAATAGGAATAGTCAAGAGGGATGAGAAGAGAAGATGCAATATGAAAAAAAAAAAGAGATTTAGATGAAAAGAAAAATGTCTCCTGCAGTTCCCAGCCACGTAGGGAAACCTCTGTCAGATTTTCCCTGCAGCCGGGTCCCAAGCCAGCTGTCCAGCATTGCGTAAGATGATGCTATGTGTTTGCTGCTAGATTTGCCGTTTATTTGTTACCTTAGTAGCTGGATAACCTTGAGGAGGGTACCTCCCTGCTTGAAGACTGAATTTCCATTTCTGTAAAATGGGGATCACAACAGTATTTACCTTATAGATTCATGGAGAAGGACACTTGCAATGTGTTATCTTTATAACCATCGTCATCCTCACCATCGTCAACACCATCATCATCTTCATTATCATCAGCATCCTCTGTAGTCATTAAGCAGATCTCTGTCTCGGTCACTGCTGGTAAGGGATTATTTCGCCCCAGCCAAAGCTGTGTCTGGAAATTCACCGTGGTAGGCTAATTGCAGAAATGCCCCTTGATTTCTCCACCCCTCCTTATTTCTGTGTCCTTGACAGTGTGACTTGTCAGCTCCTCCCATTTCTATTACCTTACCTCTTGAATTTGTGCAGGTTGTGCAACTTGCTTTGGCTGACTGGATTGAGAAGAGATGATATTGTTTCAGTTTTGAGCTCAGACCTCAAGGGGCCTCACATGCTCCGGTTTACTCTCTTGGAAACGTGCCTTGCTACCATGAGAACCAGGCCAGGCTAGCATGCTGGATGATGAGACGCGTGTGGTCCAGGAGTCCTCATCGCCCAGCCGACACTATCCTCAGCCACCTGCCAGATGACCACAGACACATGAGTGAGGTCAGCTGATGCAGGCTAATGCCTGGCCTACCTGGCCTAGATCAGAGAACCACTCCCCTCACCTGTGTATTTGTGAGCACTAAAGCATGGTTGCTGTTTTAAATTAGTAACTTTGGGGAGTGATTTTTTTATGTAGCAGTAGGTAACTGCTACCGCTCTCCTTACAGGTTTAGCCTTCATTGATTTTCTCAGAATCTTTCTTTCCTAACTTGTAAAGATTAATCCATTCTATGAATTCATTTGCTTATGGCTAACTCTGATCCTGGTCAATGAGGGGAAATGAAGATGACTCAAAGTCCCAGTTGGGTAGGTAAAACATGGCAGATGACTGTAAAGAATGGTGAAAATTGTAAAGACCCTAGGAGAATTATCAATAAAAAATGGCATTCTGAGAAGAAAAAGACTATTGCTAGCTTGGGTTTGGGGCAGAATGTGAGAGCTGGTGGAAGTCAGATCAAGAAATTCCTCCAGTATCTCTGGAGTCTTACCTATCCGTCCATCCTCACTTCTCAGCCTGACTTTGGAGAGGCTGCAGCAGCTTTCTGACTCATCTCCCTCTTTTGGTCTTGTCCGCACTCCAATCCCCTCTTCTGTCAGATGATTTTCTCTGAAATGCAAATCTGTCTACGTTACCCCTTCTACTTTAAATCCTCTGCTGGTTTCCCATTGCCTTGAGGATAAAGCCAGAACTCCACACTCTCCTTGGTCAGTCTTTCCCCTGTTTCCCTGAGGAAATCTTCTCAGGGCAGACTTCTTAATAGCAACAAGTTAGTGTAGAATTAATCAATTTTCAGGTATCCCACATTTTCTATCAATTTTCAGATATCCAAAGAAATCTAGCTCGGAGATCATTTCGTTATGAATTTTAAAAGCATTTTCCCTCTACTGCCTTCCAGTATCCAGTGCTGCTACAAAGAATTCTGCCTTAAGAAGTCTGGAACTATCTGCCTGAGCCCCTCACCCATCACCTAAGATTTAGCAATGGCTTTTGAGGTTTTCCTTAGGGGCAGAGTATTATACTTCCTCTTCAGGGTTTTGAACAAATTCATAAAAACAACCCAAAGGAGTCAGAATACCAAAATATCACCCCTTGTTCTGATAAGAGCTAAATTTGACAACACAGCCTGTATGAGTGGCATGGATCCTGTAATCATACAATAATTAATTAACCTCTTTGAGCCTCAGTCGTCTCATGTGTAAAACGAAAGTAATAATAGGAGTTGGAAAAAAATAGGAGTAAAAATAAGAGTTTGCCATCAAAATTAAAGGAGTATAATTCATGCTTAGGACATGACATGGCTCAACCTAAATGTACCTTAATTTTAGCTATAATAAAACTCTAATATTCATGCATATTGTTTAAAGGGTAGAATAGTTGCTTACATTAAACATGAGTTCTCTGTCTCTCTTTTTCAACTTTCCTTTCCCCAGAAGCCATAACTTCAATTTCTTTTAGTTTATAATTTTGATATTTATTTCTCTGTTTCTAAATGACAAGCTTGTATTGCATCTTGTTGCTTTGTCTCAGTTTTAGACATTATCTAAGAATTCTCATTGGTTCTACCATATATACATATTCTTGCTATCTTCCTGTTAGGATTCCTCCTAACAATCACAATTTTGGTTAGATCAGTATTCTATGTTTGTATTATCATGCTGTGTAAATGGTATTCACATCTGAGCAACGTAGTAAATTCTGATCACTTTTCCTTTTCCACATAACTTTTGCTTTCTCAAGACCTATTGCTTGTTTTCCTTTTGCTTACCTATCTATGTTCTTATCTGTAATTCAATCCCTCAATCTTCTCTGTTTATCTAAATCTCCTCTTTTCTCAAGATGTACAGACAGCTTAGGAAATTTATGTCTATTTTTATCTTTGTAAGTGATACTCTGAGCCTTCAAGCCTGATCCATCCTTGTAGCATGACAGCCCTTTTGCACTCGAGGCAAATCTCTCACCCAGGAACCAGCCATTCTGGGGATTCTTTTCTTCTCTCTCCTGGGGACTATCTCCTGTTGCTAATAAACCGTATCATCTTTGTTGGATTACTCCCATCTATCTTGTGGGTCAATTGTCCAGTAGCTTCTCTAGAAAGGAGTCATAGAAGGACTTTTAAAAACAAAAAAGACTTTGGATATCTGAAAAATGATTAATTCTACACTAACTTTTGGTTGAGAGTTTAGCTAAGTATAGAAACCTAGCTTGGAAATAAATTTCCTTATGAATTTTAAAGGCATCTTCCCTACACTACCTTTTAGTATCCAGTGTTGCTGTTAAGAAGGCTGAAGACTTTTTGATTGCTCATTCTTTGGGTGTGTGCATGTTTGCACTTTCTTTTATGTCACTTGATTTGTGTTTGTTTTCATTCATTGTGCTCAGTATTCAGTAAATTTTCAAATCTGGAAAATCATGTTATTTTTGTATATTCTGGAATTATTTTCAGATTTCTCCCCTTAATTTTCATTGTTCTCTTTCTCCACAACCTCTGTTACGTACTTAAACATCTTTACACCTTTTTCCCCTAATGTCTTCTCAAAAGATGCTTCTAGAAAGAAATTGTATATGCCAGCATTCTGGAACTAGGAAAGAGATTGTGCCTGAGATTTTCAACATCTAAAATGCATATGTTCACTTAATCTTCTAATATTTAGTTGGGTAACCCTACCCTTAGATAGAACTGATGTGTCCAATACTATAGATTTTCTGTTTTATCTTATCAAGAGAAACAAACCCCTTGACCTTTTCAAGGTAGAAAGTAAGCACTCAACCACATGGTGTGGGGAAGGTGAGCTGTACATCTGAAAATGTAAGTGGATTTTTCACAATCTTACTTTGATTTCCTTGTCTCTTACTTGTAGAGTATCCAGTTCCACGAATCTGAGCCTCCTGAGGATTCTGGTATCCAAGTCAGGCTGCTTCTCAGATTTCCCTACTTCTAGCAGATGCATTGGCTTCTCAGATCCGGTAAGTCATTTGACAAATATTCATGTGTCCTTCAGCTTTCGGAAATGTTTTGCTCCCTTTTGCTCGCCATTGTTTTGAGTGTATGCCTTAAAATGAAATATTGTAGCTATAAGTTTAGTGGAGTTTCAACGGAGAGAAAAATAGATGTGTGTGAGAGAGGAGGAGAGAGACCTACTGTTTTTACTTAAAGCCTTTACTATGTATTTTTCATGTGGGTATCAGGATGATCTTTAAAATACATGAATCAGAGGAATTTACTCCTAAACAAAACACTTAAATGGCTTCTTTTAATGCTTAGAATTAATGCAAATTCCTTACCGTGGCATTACACAATCTGGTGTCTCCCTACACTTCTAGCCTATTTTCATGTATCTTTCCCTTCCACTCACTGTGTTTTGACCACCTTGGTCTTCCTTCTTTTTGTCAAAGATGTTGAAATGAATTAAGCTATTAGAGCCTTTGTTCTTGTTGCCCACTGTGCCGAGGTAACTCTTTCCTGGCCTTTCCCATCTCCAGCTCCTTGGAGGCATTCAAGTCTCAGCTGAAATACCTGTCACAGTGAAGCCTTCCTCCACACTTAGGACATGCTTAGAACAGAGGTTATTGATAAATATGTTTAAATAGTGTAGGAGTGAAGGAAACTGTTCACCACTACCTTCTTCTTGAAATCTTCCTGCCTGACAGATCAACATCTAGCAGTCTAGGGTACCTGGGATAGAGGGCTGGGAGAAGGAGGTGAAGGTGGTGGGTAGCCCCTGGGCTTTGAGAAGTTTTCATGTCCACAGAGACTCCATGCTTGCGAGCCTACCTTCCATGGTGGGCGTCTGTGTAGCATTATTCATCTTTGATACTTTCCTGTGGATTTTCTCTAGGTCATGGACAAGTTTGCCATCATAGCTGGGGAGGGGCAGATGCTTAAAAATAAGCATACACTTAAAAATAATTATTTAAAAGTTTTCCACCTCCAGCTTTTTCCTTTATCATATCTCTTCTTTAGCTTAACAGTAGACTCTGAATGTTTTTGCTTATTACCTCTGAAAATAATTTTGGATAATAGTATGCCCCTCAAGAGTTTTTGAGTTGACATCTAAATTTTCATCTTTAAGTTTTTCCAAGAATGTAATTTTCAGCGAATTATAAATATTGCTACTTAAAATAATACTGCTACATTGTGATTTAAATGCATCCACTGAGCTCTAGCAATTAGAAACTCACTATCATATGTTAAAAATATAAAAGAATAATTTATTTTTAAATAATTGGATATTTTACAATTTTATGTAAAATTATTAGGCATGGGTCAAAATATTGCCTTCTAACATTAAGCTTTTCCCTCATCAAAAATGTTTACAAGACAGGCAAAGCAAAGCACTTGGTTCTGCATGTCCAACAGAGATTGGACAGGAGTCAGTGGTGTTGAAAAAAAGGAAGGAGGATGCTGCCAAGGCATTGATATTTCAGGACCACGGACAGAGGGGCCCCTCAACTATTTCAGTCATGCTGCTCTTAGTCCCTGGATTTGAGCCAGGTCTGGAGAAGACTCTAAGAAAGACTGGAAAAATGGGCTGAAGTCACTGGTGAAGAACAGGCTAGGGCGAGATGCTGACAACTCCTGAGTAAGCTGGAGCCTGCGTCCTGGTGCCTCAACACCTGTTCCGAGCTGGATTATCTAAATGTTGATGGGTGTCTCCACTCCCCTGATTGTGCTGAGGCTTGGGCCTTCAGCTGTGGACTTTGTCAGAGTAAGGAGAACCAGAGCAGCCCACGGGCTTCCTGTTTAAGATTTCCTAGGGCTACAATTTAAATTGGCTTTTGTTTCCTCAGCAAACACTAAAGGACAGAGAAACAAGAGTGGCTAATAGCTACTAGTTGGGAAATAAGGGATATTTGCAGATGGATTTGCAATGGACAAGCCACACCCAATTAATCGAGAGTAGGGAACAACGAGAGCTTAAGTGCAAAAAATTTTTAAATCCTGTGTAAGCTGGCTTTGTAGGCTTGCTAATGGAATTTGTGCAGTGCCCGAGACTGAGGGTCAGAAAAGAAAGGGAGACATGTCAAGATAATCTTTTCAGCAGTTCTTTTTTTCCCTCCTTCTTTACTTTTCTGAACACTAAACTGATTTTCAACCAGCCTGATTTACGTAACATAATAATCAGTGCTATGGTAGAGTGTGTTTAGGGATTAAAAAGACAAATATATTTAGATATCAGGTATTTCTGGATTTGTCATTGGTTCACCGTTTGCTTCCCATATAACCCTGGGCAAGTTACTTAATTTCCATGAAGCCCCAGCCCCACCTAGTCCTTGTGCATGGCAGCTGCAGGGTCGGGCAATGCATCACCTCCTGGCTGTACATGCTGCCTGGACTCTCATCCTCTCCTCTGAAAATGGGGGCAATATTTTCCTCGTGGGGATGTTGGGAGAGTTAAGTAGGTTACTGCACACAAATTGCTTAGCTTGGTGGCTGACATGGAACAGGCATGCAATAACTATTGGTTATTAGTGTGGCTATGTGCCAGGGATTTTATAGGATTATTGAGTTTAATCCCCATAACCATCCTATGAGGCAGATTTTTCCCAAGTTCCCAGAGCTAGTAACTGAAACATTGTGGATTTAATTTAGGGAGTTTAACTGGTGTACGTTGAATAACATGTGCATTTTTCTTCTTCCCTCTCCTTCACTGTCTACTGTCTATCTGTCTGTCTATCTGTCCATCTGTCATCATCATCACCATCATCATCGTCATCATCATCTCTCTCTATTGTTTATCTGTCTGCCTTTCTCTATCAGTCACCCATCTTACGATTGTCTGTCTGCACACTCTACACACATATTTGTGAACGTATAATTAGCCCAATAATACAGAGAACAAAACAGAGGTCCAGCAAACTTAACAGACCCCAGATAACAGAGCTGACCTTCTAGTCTAGAACTGACTCCACACCCTAGGCTGGGATTTTTTTTTTTTTTACTACATCACGATTATGAATAAAGTAGTCAGCCAATTTTTTTTTCAGTCCAGACATTTTAAATTTTACTGTTAAGAAAGAAAAATATAAAAGCGTCAACTCTCTCCCTCAACTATTTGTCCTCTTGGCAGATAAGAAAGCATATTCTAATAAGAGGTATTGGAGCTGACGTTTTGGGGATGGAGAGTATGTATTTTTAGGAATTAGGATGGTGCACTTATCACTCACACATTGTCAAGGGCTTGGTAGCCTTCGTGTCTGGCTGCGCTGTTCTTCCAAGCACAGCCACGAGTACTACTGTTTTAAAGGCAGCAAGCTGGCCTAGAGACAAGTGGCGCCGGGAGAAGTGTGACATGCCCCGCACATTTATATGTAGGGAGGCTATGGCGCTGACACCCTTATCTGCTGTAATAGCGAGAGCTGGCAGCATACGGCATTCAAAACAGCAGGCAACCTTCAAATCACAACTCTTCAACTTTGGGAGGCATGGAATTCATTGGGATAATTTTGCATATGATTAACTTTCCTAATTAGGCTTCCTGTAAACCAGCATGACCGCTTTAGCATCTATCTCAGCACAGATAAATCCCTCTGCAGTAGCTTCTAATATTTTGGGAGATGACTCCTGGTTGCCACCCTCTTCCACCTCTGCATCAGTTGGTCCAGATCACTGCTTCAAGTCCCCTGCTTCAGTCCACCCTGCTACTCTCAACAGACGACCTTGTTCCAACCCCACCAAGAGCATGGAGATGTGCTGCCATGATTTCTCTCAACTTCCCTCACATCCATCTCTAAAAAAGAATAGCTAAGCAGACACATGTCATAGCTTTCCTGGAAGCTCCCAGTTTCAATTATTCTGTCTTGTTTTCTTCCAGTAAACTGTAGAAAGACCTGGAAACGGCAATTATTTTTGAATCCAAAGTAAATCCCCCTAAATTGCCTCTCTTTGACCCCAAGTGACACAAATCTCTCCGTGTTCAGATAATTTAGTTAGGAAAAAAAAAAAAAGGAGCACTTGCCCAAGTTTGCTCCTTTCCTTCTTGCTCAGAGGAAGAAGTGATCCCCACTCCTTTCCAAATAAATCCTCATCTTGTGTCCTGAATCCAGTTCCCTTCTAGGAGGCAACACTATTGCTTTTGTCCTCTGTCTACTTTCCTTTCTTCCTTTTTCACTGGCTTCTTCTGATCATCTTCAAGCATACTTTGAAATTTGTGCAAAATACCTACAAAAGTAAAAGCAATGACAAAATAAAGCAAAAATTCCCCAGAATTCAACCATTCCCTCTTGCTGCTCCCTGATTTCTTCTTCTCTTCAATTATTATCTTCATCTTTCCTGCATTTTCCAACCTGCAGCCGTCCTGTTCATGCTCTCGCGCTCTTTCCATTGGACGCACACTTTGTAAGAAGACCAATAACCTCCATTGAAATGCTTTTTCACACTGTGTTGTTATTTTTTGACGTCTATTTTCTCCCACTGGTCTGTTCTTTGAGATCAAAGAGGTTTATTAATTCTGTGTTTGGGCATTAAACAGAGGGCCTAGCAGGTTGTGACTTCCCGACTAACATAGAATGAATGAGCTTGGATCCAACCTAACGGGTCCTTTTCATTGCTACTCTAACAGTCCTCTGCCGCTGACTATCCATCCTTCTTGAAATTCTCTCACATTCTGGACTCTAGGATGCACCATCTCTTTTCTTGTTTTCACTTCAGCCTGCTCCTAGAAGGCGTGTATAGCGTGTCGTTCACCCTCATATCCCCCGGGTCTCACGCGGGGTCATAATAAATTGAATGGATTAGAGGGGGTGAATCACACTGGATCTGCAAGAATTTTCTGTACTCTGCTTTCATTCCAAGGAAGGTATTACCTAAATGGTTTTTAATTCTGAGAAATCTCAAGTCTCTCCAGTATGTGGTGGTTGGATTATAAGACACTTGCTGCTAATAAATATGGAATACTCTCTTTGTATTTAACCTTAAAAATTTTTTTTTGAAATAGGTAGCCTAAAGAAGCTTTAAATCTAATTTCAACTAAAGAATCTGATTGAAGGTCAAGTGCCTTATCTCTTTTGTAAGAAGCAGCAATAAATGTGTCTAAAGCTACCTGTAAAATGAACGGTTAATATGAAATTAAAAGCTAGACTTATTGCCCCCAAAGACTATGGGATAGATTGATTACAAAAATTGCCTCAATTCTTTACTACTTCCTGTATCCTCGCCCTTTGTAATGTGATTTTTCAGTGACACACCCCCACCCCCTTTGAATCTCAGCTGGCTTTATGACCTTCTTTAGCCAATCGAATGTGGTAGAAGTGACTGTGAAATTTCCACTTTCAGGCCAGGGCTCAAGAGGTCTGGCAGGCTTTTACTTATCCTCTTAGAACTCCGTTATCTCTATGTGAACAAAGCTGGACTAGCCCATTGGAAAGGGGGAGATCATGTGAGGCAGAAGTGAATCACTGCAGCAGAGACCACCCTAACCGGCCAGATGACTGCCAGGTGACTACAGACGTATGAGCTAGCCCAGGAGAGGTCAGCCAAGCACAGTGGCACCACCCAGGGGACCTGCAGATTTATGAGCTAAATACGTAATTGCCATTGTTAGACACTGTGCTTGGGGATGGTTAGCATGTCCAAAGGAAAGGACTGAGTCAAAAATGTCTGATTGATGTATCTGGCTATCTTAATGATGCAATGACAGTTGTCTGACCGAGCCAATTGTCTTGATTGATTTTTTAAGAAACAGCTTCATTGAGATGTAATTCGCATATCATACAATTCATCTATATAAAGTATATAATTCGATGTTTCTAGTGTATTCAGAGTTGTATAATCACCAAATCAATTTCAGAATATTTTTATAGCCCCTCAAAGAAACCCCATACCTATTAGCAGTCATTCCCAACTTTCCACCACTCCTTCCCCCCAGCAACTTCTAATCTACTTTCTATCTGTTTAGCTTTGCCTGTTGTGGAAACGTCATAAAAATATGGAATCGCACTATATGTGATCCTTTATGACTGACTTCTTTCACTTAGCATAATGTTTTCAAGGTTCAAACATGTTGTAGCGTTCTTCAGTACTTATTTTATTTGACTACCAAATAATATTTCATTATATGGATATACCACATTTTATTTATCCATTCCTCAGTTGATAGACATTTGGATTATTTCTTCTTTGGGGCTGTTATCATTAGTGCTTCTGTGACATTTACGTACAAGATTCAGTGTGAACATGTGCTTTCATTTCTTTTGTGTATGTAACCAGGAATAGAATTGTTTGGTCATATTGTAACTCTGTGTATCATCTTTTGAAGAGTGGGAGACTGTTTTCCACAGTGGCTGCACCGTTTTTCATTCCCACAAGCAGTGTATGAGGGCTCAGATTTCTCCACATCCTCACCAGCAAGCTGTTTTCTTGATTTTTATCCTAATGGGTATAAAGTGATATCTTACTGTGCCTTTAATTTGCAATTCCCTGATGGCTAATGGTGTTGAGACCTTTTCATGTGTTTATAGTGTCCGTTTGTGTATCTTCTTTGGAGAAATGTCTGTTCAGATCCTTTGCCCATTTTTTTATTGGGTTGTCTTTTTATTATTGAGTTGTATCTTGATTAATATTTTTCTTTAACATTTTTTATTGATTTATAATCATTTTACAATGTTGTGTCAAATTCCAGTGTAGAGCACAATTTTTCAGTTATACATGAACATATATATATTCATTGTCACATTTTTTCTCTGTGAACTACCATAAGATCTTGTATATATTTCCCTGTGCTATACAGTATAATCTTGTTTATCTATTCTACAATTTTTAAATCCTGGTCTATCCCTTCCCACCCCCCACCTCCTTTGCAACCACAAGTTAGTATTCTATGTCTATGAGTCTATTTCTGTTTTGTATTTATGCTTTGTTTGTTTGTTTGTTTTAGATTCCACATATGAGTGATCTCATATGGTATTTTTCTTTCTCATTCTGGCTTACTTCACTTAGAATGACATTCTCCAGGAGCATCCATGTTGCTGCAAATGGCATTATGTTGTCATTTTAATGGCTGAATAGTATTCCATTGTATAAATATACCACATCTTCTTTATCTAGTCATCTGTTGATGGACATTTAGGCTGCTTCCATGTCTTGGCTATTGTAAATAGTGCTGCTATGAACATTGGGGTGCAGGTGTCATTTTGAAGTAGGGTTCCTTCTGGATATATGCCCAGGAGTGGGATTCCTGGGTCATATGGTAAGTCTATCCCTAGTCTTTTGAGGAGTCTCCATACTGTTTTCCACAGTGGCTGCACCAAACTGTATTCCCACCAGCAGTGTAGGAGGGTTCCCTTTTCTCCACACCCTCTCCAGCATTTGTTGTTTGTGGACTTTTTAATGATGGCCATTCTGTTGATTAATATTTTTCATGTAAAAAGCTAACATTTCCATTGAAATCCTGCTGCCCACTATCTTTGAGTATATACCTTGACCTAGTTTAGTCATTCCCAATATGGCTGACCATCAAATATATTTTGAGAGACCTTTAAAAAACAGAACATCTTGGGTCCTACCCTTGGAAATGCCAACTAGTTAAGATGAAGAAAGTTCAGGAATTCGTATTTAAACCAAATGCAGCCAAATTTAGAATCACTACCTTGGCCCATATTTTATCAGGTGAATTAATGTTGAGAAATAAGAGGACTGACTTAGATATTATACGTTAATATCAGGGGAAAATAAAAGTTCCCAGCTCTTGCACCTGGTGTATTCTTTTCAACATGTAGGAAGGCTTAATAAACAAAGGACGGTAGCAATGGGCAAAGGATGCACAAGGCTCAGCTGTAACACTTTATTAACTGCTTTTGAAGAATACAGACTCTACTTTCTATAGATTGTAACTCACAGGCCCCAGGAGATAAACTAACAAGACCTCAAAGGGAAAAACAAGTACTTACTGTCCTCTGCTATGTTCAATAGCAGTGGTCCACATAGACCTCTAACTGGGAGATGTGGAGGGGAGCAGAGGGAAGAAGGTACTGAGTAGATTGTGGAGGGCACATTAAAGCTAGATGGAAATCAGTGGAATACTCTCGAGCATTTAAAGTCAGGGTGTAGACATCAGCCCAGCACCATTAGCTTCTGCATCCTAGATTCAAATTCTGGGAGGAAAGCTCTGTCAGAGTCCCTGTGACCAAAGGATTGAGAAGGACTCCAGCTTTTGGATTGGACACCATTCCTTGCAAGTTATAAACATATGTATTATTTTCACTTTGCAAAAATTCTTTACAAAGAGATTTGTAGCAGAGTTAATTATGTAGCCTTTAAAAGCAGGCTGTAAATTTGTATGTAAGCTGTGGTTATAATCTGCTTAAATAAGGGTAGAAAAAAGCCTGGAAGGAAGTAAAGCAAAAGATTAACACTCTGTACATTCCAATTTCCCCCAAATGAGTATAAACTGTTTTTTTAATTAGCAAATGTCTTTTTTGAGGTAGGTAATACATTTAGATTTAAGTGTACAGAATCAAAAACCAGGCTGCCTGGGTTTAAATTCCAGCTCTGCTACTGATTATCTGTGTGGAAATGGGAAAATTAGCACCGTCTTGTGTCTCAGTCTCATCATCTTTAAGACAGGCATAATAGTGGGACATTCCTTGTAGACTTGATGTGACAATAAAATGAGCTAAGCTATTTATGTCTTTCCCACGTGTACCTGGCGTTTAGTAAACACCGTGCAAGTGTTTGATGTGATTATTGTGGTGGCTTATTTCACTTTGTTGGTTTTGGACTGATTCATTCGTTTATTCATTCAGATATTCATTAAGCATCTTCCATGTGCCAAGGTCTGTGCTCCTAGGCGTTAACAGTCCGGGGGATAAGAAGTTAGGAGGTCCTTGTTATCAAGCTCATGGGAGTTCCAATAGAAAACCCCGCTCATTTTCTCCTTTATTTGGTAGAGTGTTCACAGCTCCAGGCTTGTGACTGGTCTAGAGGACCCACAGGGCTGGTGCTGTGCCCATTTTCTGAATACTACTTTCTTCATTGTACACATACAATAGTACCTTCCATTCATTGTTTGTTTACCACATGCCATGCCATGCACCATGCTGAGTGTTTTCCACACATCATATTTGAGACTTACCTTTGCCCTTTAGGGTTAATATCATGATTTCCATTCTACAAATGAAGAAAACAAGTTTCTGAAAGGTCAAGTCACTTGGCTGTCATTTGCTACCAACTGTGACCCCAAAGCAGATGCCTTTAATGACCACATAATTTTCCCTAAGTTCCAGTTTATATCTAGCGGAACCAGCCTTTTCATCAGCCTCTCCAGCAGTAGCTTCTAGTGGACTTGCTGTTGGATTTTGCATGGAACTAGGCTTGGAGAGGAGGATGTGAAGGTTGAGGAAATGTCTGAGTCAGAAGCAAGCATTCATCAAATGACTCATGAGGTTGCTGCCACAGAAATGGTGTTAAAATTCTCCACGCACAGAATCAAACCTTGATAAATTACAGTCCTACATCTTTCAAACCCTTCCCATCCCCTAACTCCAAAGTAATGAACCATTCAGAGAAAACCCAGGATTCTTCAAGGTAGAGGGCAGAGCATTCCTTTTGGTAGGAGGTATGTACCAGAGCTTTTTGAAGAGGGATGGCCCTTTAAAGCCATCTCTGATTGAATTTGCCCCACATTGGGAGATAAATGTCACTTCTTATGTTGACGACAAACCCTAGCCAAGCTGGTGTTCCTAGCCACACCGTCTCCCTGTGCTTTGGAAGACTGCCGCGTGCCTCTCTAGCTTCACGAACACACAGCGTTAATGCCACAGCCTAAATGGGTTTTTTAAAAGAGGAAATGGATCTTTGGTGGTCTGCTGAGTTTCAGTTTGGAGAAGGTGATGAGGGAGCGCTTCTGTTTGCTGCTCTGCCTCAGTGCATTTGGTGCAGGTGTTTAACCTCTGTGGGGTCTTTCACACCCTAAGCAATATATGCTGTTTTGGGTATCATCGTTGCCATGGAAATTGTTTGAAAACCGTAAGGTAACAGACAAACAAAAACAGAACTTTGACTCACATGGTTGATTCCACATTCTTTTCCTTTGGACTTTTTAATATATTAATTATTGTGTCCATCTGGCATTGTCTTTCTGCATTTATATCAATTCTGAGAGCAGTACCCCTGATTCTCTGCACTTCTTAACCTGGTCTGAGCCCCTGTGAAGATTGTGTCTTAGTAGGAATTACCTTTTATCATCTCTCTTCTGTACTTGATCCATTCATACCAAGGTTAATTCTTTTTGACTGTCTATCATTCTTGTGGATTTAGAAAGAGGTCTGGCATGAGCTGGAAATAAAACTTAAGGTTTAAGCTTTATGGTAGGACTTGATTAAAATTATGTTTATAGTGGACTTTGAGGTGATATGGCAGGTCAGGAAGCAGAAATTATGGTTCAAACTTCATTTGAAGTTAAAAAAAAAAGGTTGAAGATTGGGTCTGGCCATTTATGGAGACTGAATGTTGTTTTTATGAATCAAATTTGAAAATGTAAACATGATGTCTATAAAACCGCTATGATGTAACGGAAGACCAGAGTCTTTCTAGCTCTGGGAGCAGGAGAGCCGGTTGAAGTGAGAGAGCTGGGAAGAACTGAAGCGTAATCCAGTGACTATTTCCTGTTTTATCACCTCTAAGAGAGATACGTTTGTTTATTCTCTCAGATATCTTCTGACAAATAACAGATTCATGTAGTGAGGATGCGTTACCAGCCCAAGGTTCTACAGCTGGTAGTTGGCAGGGCTGAGTTTGAAACCAGGCAATCTGGTAACTGAAATAAGGTGTTGAGATTAGGAGGAAATTATCCTAAGTAGATAGCACTCCTAGGTTAATGGTAGACGTTCGTGTTACCGTAAGTTCGTTTAACAAGGCACACTTTCTGATATTCCAGATAAGGTCATGGAGACACTTACCTCCAAATAGAAAATGTTAGAATCTGATAGATGCTCCCAGAGCATCTAACTCAATTACTTTGTTTCATACATTAAAAAAGAGTGAAGGAAGAGAGAAGTGATCTAGAGAAGAACCCCCTCTCCCCTGCCCCTATTAATAAGATGCAGGAATAGAGATTTCCCATCTCCTGGTGTAGTGGACCTTTCTCTACTCACAATGCAACCCGTTGGGTTTTCATAGGCCAACACAGGAAATTATTTAAATGTAATTCTGTAGCTCAAAATGTTATAGAATATGAATACTACAAATGACCTTGGATATGAAGGGGTCACATACTTGAGAAAATATTGAGGACAGTGCTTCTTTATGGAATATGAAGGAAAAATGAGTAATATTTTGTCTAAAACAGAGATGAACTACATTATATACAAACCTACCATCCATCTATCCATCCTCTGAATTCCTTTCTTCCCCTCCTCTTCAACACCCAACCAATTGTCAAGTTCTACGTTGTAGTTTTCACCTCTTGCAGATCTTTTGCATCTACCATCTTACCTCCATCACCGCTGCCTCCACCCACAGCCCCCAACCCTGCCTCATTTCAGAGCAACCTCTCCCTTCCCTGGATCATCTACTGTGTCCTCTCTCCCTGACTATCGTGCAAGTGTGATGGTGTGGGGCTCTCGCTTAGAGTCCTTCTAGACTGCACCAGTTTCCAAGATAAAGCTGCTTTCCTCCTTGTAGCGCAGTAGGCTCTTCACTCAACTTCTTTATTCCCTCTCACTGTCCCTGCCTCCCACCCCACCTCTTCCTATCAATTAGAATGTGTCTGATACACCCGTGCCATCAACAAATGTTGACTGACTGCGTGAATGCACAGCCACATCAATCCACTTGCCTTTCCCCAAACATGTCAGTTTCTCTTGGCTTTCTCATTATGCTCGCTCACCCATCCCTTAGAGTATGTGGTTCCCAGTGCCGGAAGTTCCAATCCCCAATAAATTCTTACTTCTCTTTTAATTCCCAGGTCAAACATGACCTCCTGTGACTCCTCTGTCTTCTCTCTGCTTTAATCCACGCTAGATTAGATCCCTCCTCTGGTTTTCCAAACACCAACTATCCACAGGCAGCAACCCCTCCCCGCCCCACAGAACTGGCCCATATGGTCCAGTCTCCTCATTTTACAGATGAGGAAGCTGAGGCTCAGAGCAGGGAAAGGATTAGCCCATAAACACATACTTGATGAGCTGCAAACTCAAGACTTAAATCCAAGTCTCCCAAAGTCTAGTGTATTTCACCAATGCACAGGACATCTCCATAGTCATGCTGACCTTTTTAGCAGTTAGAAAAATTCTTCTCCCACGTGGTAATTGTGTGACTTTGGGAAAGATGCTCAATCTCTCTGAGCCTCACTTTCCTTAGTGGAAATCGCACACAATGATGTGATTTATACAAAGGTTTGTTGTGAGAAGTAATTGATGGAATTTGTGCAAGGTGTTGAATACCGTTGACACGTATGTGAGTTGGCCATATTGCACAGCTCCAGGGGTCTCATTCTCATCATACTCTCAGACGATTGTTCTGTTCAATAAATGCCACTTATTATCATTGTTTTTATTTTCATTTTAAGAGATGCTCTGACTCCCATTCTGCCTTCTTGACTAGGTTTTTTTCCCCCTGTGGCTTTTTGTTTCCCATATGAAGATAGGAAGCCTTATGAGTTGGCTTTACAGAGCTACTTAAGACTTTCCGCCCCTGAGTTCTGACCAGCACCCTGGTGAGAACGCCAGTGAAACCAGTGTGTCCATCCTCGGGTCACTCAGCAAAACTGATTGGGAGTTTCTAACCCATACATATTCCCGGTATATCTGCAGATTGGGAAAGTAAGTGGAAGTTCAACAACCCTGAACTAATGAAAGAAATACAGTGTCAGATGACTTTCAAATATAAAGGGCAAATGCCATTTTGGAGAAAGGTCTCTTTGTGAGGTTGTTCTTTCATTCAGAACAGCATGCGCATCCAATCATCTGGAAAGTCAATAGAGAAGTATTTGGGTATGAGGGTGACTGTTTTTAGAATGTGGGGTTTATTAAGCATTTGTGCCTTAGAATTAGACAATAGACAGATTGGGAGTTTGGGTTTCACAGATACACACTACTGTATATAAAATAAACAACAAGGAACTACTGTATAGCACAGGGAACTATATTCAATTTCTTGTAATGAGCCATAATGAAAAGGAAACTGAATATATGTCTGTACATGCATAACGGAATCACTTTGCTGTACACCTGAAACTAACATTGTAAATTGATGACAGTTCAATAAAAATTAAGAATTAAAAAAAGAAAAGAGTTAGACAATATTACGGCCTTGTATCCAAAATGAGTTTTGGATTGGAATGGGGGGTTGTGATGATTAGCTGTAAAAATTGGAAAGCACACGATCTCAGACTGGACATGGATTCAACCCAAGTTCCCCACTCTCTGCTTGCATTATGTTGACCAAGTCAGTTTCCCCAACCTCAGGTCTCCATCTTGAAAGTGGTGGTATTAACAATACCTATGTCAGAGGACTGTTCATTCGCTTACAGGAAACTTTACTGAGTGCCTGTTATGTGCCTGTCCTAGGCATTTGGGTGACACCATTGAACAAAACAATGAAGAAGGATCAAATGAGAGCAGGGAAGACAAAGACTTCACTCAAAACACTTCCTTCGGGGCCTTGCAGGCTGTAAAGTGCCCATCAAGTGACAGAGCTTTGGAATGCATTTTCTTGTTTGCTAAACAGAACCATGAGGTGCACTGTTTGTTTTGAAGGCTGTTCCTTGCAGAATCTTTGTAACTTTGATACTTGCCTCATCCATTGAACTAGGATATGGGAGGAGGGGGAGGGGTTAGCCAGGCACTAACATGCTGAGCTGAGGGTTACACAGTATCAAAAGCTTTCAAGGGGATGACAGGATGTCTCCTGAGTCACACTCATCCGAATGAAAGATGAAGTTCCCTATGGTAGGCTTATTTCTTCCGTCTCTCACTATTGTGTTTTCCATACTCTTTTTACAGGATATGCTGGGGGAGGGCTGACATGGGACCAGAAACAGTGTGCAGAAAGGGGTTTTTCTCATTCTTTTTTAAATCAGCCTTGTTCACAATGTCCACTGTCTTGAATATAGGCCGAGAATGTAAATGCTACAATTTGTCTAATTCCATAATACCTTGATGAAGGCAATTTCTCCAGATCCCGAAGGCCAGTGCTCCTGGGAAGGAAATCCTGGTTCCAGAGACAGAAGGCATTCAACATTCCAAACACACATCTTGGAATTATATTGCAAGAGGATGAAGGGGGAGCTCCGAGTGAGCATGTTCCGTGTACCAGCCAATGTGCTAGAGGCTGGGGGTAGGAGGGTGATGAGACAGACCAGGTCTCTGCCCTCAGGGACCCCATAGTCAGGTGCAGGCAGACTTGGAGAGGAAACCACTTTAGAGGGGAGTCAGGAGAGACTTCTTCTTCTGAGACCCGAGGACCAAAAGGAAGCAACATGAAGAACAAAGGAAGGAGTGATCAGAAGAAAAGACGGCATTTGCAAAGAGCTGGCGGTGAGGAAGGACTTTTGACTGGCATTTTCTAGGAGAAGAAGCTGCGGTAGATGGAGCAGGGGAGCATGAGTGGTAACTAGACCTGTTGTCCAAGAGGCAGGTGGGCTGCAGGGAGAGGTTTGAATTTTAGCCCGAGTCAAAGGGAAAGCTCTGGAAGACTAAAAAGTTGTTTAAACTTTGAAATAATTTTAGAGTTAGAGTTGCAAAGATAACATAGAGAGCTCCCTGACACCATCTACTCACCTTCTGCTAATGTTGACGTTGTCCGTTAACCATGGTGCACCTGTTATCGGAACCTAGAATGAACGCTGGTGCAATACTAGGAACTCAACGTCAGATCACTGGAAGACTCTAAGCAGTCAGGTGACTTAGTTCAAGAATTTAAGATGACTTATGTTGAAGAAGATGGTCTGGGTGGGAACGAGTCAGAGTGGAGTAAGACTGGAAACGGAGGACCAGTTAGAAAACCATGGCAGGGAGCTGAATGGGGGGGGGGGCTGTGAGGCTGCCGTGAGGATGCAGAAAACAATAGCGTTTGGGACTCAGGGTTGCATGGGGAACAAGTTGAGGGTGAAGGAAAGGAGAACAAAAATGCCTCCTAAACGCGGCCCAAGCAGTAGGATGGATGCCCGGGACACTGACTGAGATGGGGAAGGAGGGTGAAGGGTGGGAGAGCCTCAGGAAGAATTAGGGCTTCAGTTTCGAATGTTTTAAGCGTGAGATGCCTGGAATTTTGCAGCATTCTCTATAAACAGAATTTATCATTATTACCGTTGGAAGGGAGCCTTGGTCAGGGGTATGTTTGGATTGAACATTCCTTTCCAACTCTTACATTTACCCTTTTCACTAGGAGGAAGCAATAGTATTAAATAATATTGAAATATTAGGCCCTAGACTGTAGTCCCAAATTCAATTAATAGGATGCTTTTTGGCAATGGAAGAGGTACTTCAGTTGGCAAATATTTGAAGAGGTGAACTCCCTGGGTTGTGCGTTGAAAAAGGACATCGAACAATGGTGCACAAATCACAGTCCTGGAGGCAAGCCCCCAGCTGGACTCTGAACCCAGGGCTCAGTTTCTGGTTGGCTGGATGCTGCTGGACGGATCCCCTTACCTGTAAAGTGGAGACAATAAGACCCCACTGAGGGCTACCGTACAGATAACAGGATTCGGTGTTTATAAAGTGCTGGGTGTAGTGTTTGGCATATAAATGTTGGTTCCTTTTCTCTCTTTCAAGGCTGATTTCTTCAGAGAACAAAGCAATCTCTTGCACTTAAAAACACTTCATAATTTTCAAAGTCCTTACATGCACTGTTTTGGAGCCCAGGCTAATTTTTTCAGAAATCAAAATAAAATGAAAGTAGTATTATTTTTTTTTTTCTTTTCCGAGTAAGAAAACTTCAGAACACAGCTAATTGAATGATCTGAATTGACTTCATTTAGTACAGAATTAAGGGCTCTCAGCATGGGCGGATACCCTTGACCATCACATTAACCTGCACACTCTCAGAATCGAATGATCCCAACACTCCACCACCTGGGCCACTGAATGCCCTCTCTGACCTTTTGCAAGTGAACCATTCCCTGTTTCCTTCTTCATCAATTAGTGACTTCTCACCCACGGTGGGCAGAACTTTGTGCAGGGAGTGTTACATGCTCCCCACTCAGTCCTCACTCCGTGGCAAGCCAGTGTGGAGTTGCCGTCACCACCCTAGGGGTTGGGCGATACTTTTACCCTCTGCTGGGTCCCCTCTGCCCCTCCATCCTCTCCACCTTTCTTCCTGGATAGTCAAAGATCAAAGCTATACAGGTTGGTCTTGCCACTCATTCACACCTTGTCTTTTTTTTTTTTTAATTGAAATATAGTCAGTTTACAATGTGTTAATTTCAGGTGTACAGCGTGTGATTCAGTTAGACATATATATTCCTTTTCATAGTCTTTTTCATTATAGGCTATTACAAGGTATTGAATAGTTTCCTGTGCTGTACAGTAGGACCTTGTTGTTTATCTATTTTATATACAGTAGTTAGTATCTGCAAATCCTGAACTCCCAATTTATCCCTCCACCTGCCTCCTTGCCTTAGCTGATGCCTGCTAACCTCTCCTTGTTTCCAGAAACACATTTCCAGTCTTTCCTCACTCTCCAGCACTCAATATTTCTTTTAATTTGACTACGAATTAGAGGTCATTCTACCAGAGTTTCCTCAACTGTCTGGTTTCCTGTTATTTATTCATTGACTTATTATCCACTCAATCATTCATTCCATCATTCACTTACTCCCAAATAATCATTCAGTTATCCTCTAACTTGCAATCCTTCCTTCATCCCATCTCTCCCCCTCATTCTCTTCCTCAAGAAGGCGGCAGGCAGATGGTTTGTGGCTGGTACTCCTGGGTTGGGTACTGTTATGGGCTGAATGTTTGTGTCTCCCCCAAATTTGTATGTTGAAACCCTACCCCCAATGGAATGGTATTAGGAGGGGAGGTAATTAGGATTAGATGAAGTTGAGGTCATGAGGGTGGGGCTCTCAGGAGTGGGATTGGTGCCCTTATAAGAGTCACAGCAGAGTTTGTTTCTTCTCTGTTCTCTGCTGTGTGAGGACACAAGAGGGGTTGGCAGTCTGCAACCCAGAAAAGGGCTCTCACCAGAACCTGACCATGCTGGCGCCCTGATCTTGGACTCTCAGCTCTCAGAACTGTGAGAAGTACATTTCTGTGGTTCGCTAACCACCCAGATGACAATATTTTGTTGTAGCAGCACAAGCTGATTAAGGCAGATTCATGACAGCAAATCCCTAAGGGCTGAGGTTTCCTCCTTAGCTGCTGCACCCCCTTTTCCCCCAACCCCACAAGTACAATCATTATGTAGAGTCGAGTTGATTAGGCTCCAATAATGGGGTCTCAGAAATTATCTTGTGGGTCCTGTCCCATCCCACAGGTGAGGGAACAGAGGCCAACCCAGAAAGATAAGCTGGTGGCAGTGGGACACAGTGAAAGGTACCTAACCTAATTCATGGAGTCAGGCAGATAGTTGTTAAATCCTTACCCTTCCAACCTCTGGATGTGCATCCCTGGGCAAGTGACATCTCCCCTCTGAGCCTCTTTTCTCATTTAGAAATGGGATCATAGTACCTACCTTGAAGAGTTTTTGTGAAGATTCAAAAGAGTGTGTACCAAGAGCCTTGCTCATTCCTTTACAAATAATAGTTGCTCAATAAATGGTGACTATTAGCTGAGAGCCAAACCTAGGAACCCAAACTCTTACTCCAGCACTTTTCCATTACCCTGAGCTGACCATGCTCACTCTGTAAAGTCTCGCTGTAAAGCTTTCTTTTCTGCAAAGCCTTCTTGTACCTCCCTCTCTGAGTTAATCTAACCTTTCTCTGTGACTTATAGAGTTTTCCTTTAGACACTTTTGGGGCAGTCATTTCCTTCTGCCTTGTAGCGTGATTACCTGTGTATCTCTGTCTCCTCTCTCAGGTTGCATAGCTTGAGGGCAGAGCAGTGTCTACTGAATTCGTATCTCTTTACTGCAGTAATCTTCAAGCTCTAAAGAGGATTAAATATTACCAGGAAGGCTTGTCAAAAATGCAAATGCCTCAGTCCAACTCCAAAGTTCTGATTCAATAGGACTGTCCATGAATATGGATTTTTAGCGAGTAATCTGTGTGATTCTAATGCAGGTGGATCACAGCACTCTGGGTATTGCAGCTCACCCACCTATTTGAGTGGCTTGCACACAGTAGGTGCTCAAGAAATCTTCATTTAGTGAATTGTAAGAAGATGCACTGTATCAATTTTCTATTGCTACGTAACCAACCATGACTAGACAGCAATGATATGTTATTTTCCACAATCCTGTGGGTTGGCAGTCCAGGCAGTTCTGCTGGGCTCACCTGGGTCCCTTGTATGTCTACTACATTTGGCTAGAGGGTCAGCTGGGGTTAAGCCAAATGGCCAGCTGGGCTTCTCTCTCCATGGTGTCTTCCATCCTCAAAGAGGCTAAACCAAGCTTCCTCACATGGTGGCAGCAGCATTCCAAAAGTATTAACCTCTTGAGGAAGCATTTATCAAGTCTCTGTCTGTGTTAACATTTGCTGACGTTTTATTGGCTAAAGCAAGTCACATGACCAGAGCCAATAGGGGAGGGGCATGCCAAAGTGTGGGTGCTGGGAGCCACGATTTATTGGTAGGGTTTGCAAATAAAATATAGGACAACCAGTTGTATTTGAATTTCAGGTAAGTAAATTTTGTATAAATACACACACACACACACACACACACACACACACACACACACACACACACACATAGTATAAGCATGTTCCTGGCAATATTTGGGAAATACTTAAGCTAAAAATTATTCTTTGTTAATCTTTTTAGTATAAGTATGTCCTATGCAATATTTGGGGCATACTTACACTAGAATGGTATCCTTTGTTTATCTGAAATTAAAATTTAACTGGTTACCCCCAATTTTTGTTTGCTGAATCTGGGATCTCCGTATTGGAAACCATGAATGCAATCGTCCGTCACCAGCACTATTGTCTTTTTTAACCTTTACTATAGAATTGCTGCTTTGGGCTTTTCTGCCTCAGGTAGGTCCAGAAGTGGCTGTTTGTTTCTTTGCTGTCCCCGTGTACTAAGAGCTACTTGAGGTTTTCTGGATTTTTCTGAGGAGCAGTTTCCACTTAGCTTGGTTCTCCTTGTGTGTGGTGTCTTCCTTCTTGAATACCTTCTCTCCTGGATCAGGTTTGCTTCTGGAGCCACCCGTCTCCATTTTTCCTGAAGCAGTTCTGCCCCACTGGAGCCAGACTTTCCTCTGTAAACTGTCTCCTCATCTTTTTTGCATCATGAATTCCTTGGTGGTCGGGTGAGGTGTATGGACCCCTGCTCAGAGTAATGCATAAGGTAAAACACCAGAAAGTACTAAGGAATTATGCTGAAATTCAGTTATCAACACACTGATGAGACAAAACAAATAAACACTGTGATATAGTAATGTATGTACCTCTTCATTAACAGGTTAAATATTAAGATTTAGAGGCAGGTCACTTTCAAAGTAGTGGGTGAGTGTAAACAGTATTTTAAGACATCTTCAGCTTGTAATGTGATAGAGAAAGCCCTTGATTCTCTTGATGACAGAGGCCAAGGCACTGAAAGAAATGCCAGGTATCAGAGGTTAGTGAAAGTAAAGATGAAACGTTTTTTTTGCCATCCGATTTGATAGGCCCCTGAATTCTATCCACAGCTCCCTAAGGGGTCCCTGCATCTAAACAGTCTGAAATCAATCCTCTCTTTTCTCTGGTGCTCTTCTGCCTTTTATAGCAGGAGCACCTCATTTCACTTTGAAACTACAAGTGATCAACTACAATTAAAAGCCCTGCAAAGCAATTATAAGCTAAAAAAGTTAAATATTAAGCATTTTTTAAAATGTCACTATGGAGACATTAGCTAAAGGATGAAACGGAGTCTCATATCTTTTGTCCAGTTGCTCTCTGCGCACCCCTGGGTCTGGGGCTTTCCAGATTAAGCTCTCAAAATTAATTCAAACCATGATCTGAGATTTTTTTTTTAGCTTGTAATTACTGTTTGAACCAAATTGTTATGCCTGACATGGTTATTGAGTATCGTGTAGTTATTTACCCAACACCATTTCCTCAGTAAGTGCTTCCCTTTCTCCACAGATGCCACTGATCGAATGTCCTTCTAGAAGGGGTGGTTGATTTGGGCTTTCCTATCCTTACCTACAGGTGCTGGGCTTCTCTTGGCTTCAGGATAGCACCCTCTCCTGCCTTCGTTCCCACCTCACTAGCTTCCTCCTTCTCCTCTGCTGACTTGTCACCCTCTGTCTGATTGCAAAACGGTGATGTGCCCCTGGGCTCGGTCCCGGCTCCTCTTCTTGTGTGTGCTCTTTTCTTGAGTGACCTCATCCAGCCCACGCTCTTATAAACCATGAATTTGGTGATAATGCTGAAATGATCATCCCCATACCTGGCCTTCCTCTGATCCAGATTCCCGTATCCATTATCTCTTTCACATGTCCAACTCAGCATCATGTGGACGTCTCGAATGTGACATGGACAAAGTGTTGACACTTATTCTTCAAGTCGGTCTTTCTTCTAGAACTCTCCATCTCGGTGATGTCGGCATAATCCACCCAGAAGCTCAGGCAAAACAATTGGAAGTCATTCTCTTTATTCCCCGTAACCCCTTGCAATGGCAAGTCTTGTTGGCTAACTCTCCCCCTGCCCAGTCTGCCCGCTGCTTAACCAATTCTACTGCCATTACTGTGCAGAGACCCCATCATTTCTCATATCACCTCCTACCTAGACTGTGCCAGTAGCCTCCTACTCAGTTCTCCTCCTTTGTGACTCCCATTTTTCTCCTCTTTATATAGCAGTTAGAGTAATCTTCTAAGTTAGGTTATATCATGCCAATGCTTACAGCCCTCTGATCCCGTCCCGTTGCTCTTAGAATACAATCCACTCCTTGGGTGGCCTCTACAGCTCTACATCATCGATTCCTGCAGACTTTGGGGCCCTCGGCGCCTCCCACTGCCCACCTTGCTCACTGAGTTCCAGCCACACTGGCTGCCTCTCTGCCCTTCAATGCCCCCAAACTTGCTCCCCACTCAGAGTCTTTGCACTTGTTCCCCCATCTTCCTGGAACCTGACACTCTCATAACTTTGCCTCCTGATGCTTCCCACCATTCAGCACTCAGGCTCACGGGCTGCTTCCCGGGGGCTGACTTCCATGGCCTTTGAGCATCCTTCTCAGTCATTGGAATTGAGATTGGCTCAGTCACTCAGGTGTCCATGGTCCTGTTTTGATTTCTTTGCCACACTTAACATCCACTAGAGTTTGTGTTCATTTATGGGCTCACTTCTCTATTCAGTGTCTCCTCTCAAGAATGCAAGCTCAGTGACAGCCCAGCTTTTGTCAGACATATTTACCCTTGAATCTTCAGCACCAAGAACCATGCTTGAATCCTAATAACTGCCCAATAAATTTTTGTTGGCAAAACTGGAGAAATGGTTGGGCTCCTATTCTGTACTCTGTTCTGTGGACACCCCCAGTAACTGACCAGCAGGGTTGATGTGGAGTTTAGGGATCCCATCTCTGGCCAAAATGCACAGTAGTGTTACTTTTGAACCATTTGTGAGCTGAATCCAAAGTCTTATTCTTGTAATTTTGTGCTCATTTATATTGGGGTCTACTACTGAGGTACTCAGTAAAACACTTCACATCCTCAGAGAGCATTGATTGCCTAATGCGTTGATTAATTGATTTTCATTTTAAAACCTAACTTTTACTCTGTATCTCTTCTGAGCCAGACACCGGCAACCAATATGGTGGTATCTACCCTCAGGAGCTCCTCCCCTGAGAAGAGGACAAGGGAAGCCCAGTTTTGAGGTTTGAAACACATTCTATTGGGACCAAAGAGGTCTTGTTAGAAGCAGTAGTGCCTGGGTAAAGTTCCCAGGCGGGAGCTAGAAGAATCCAGAAGCACGGCTGAGGTGGTGGGTGAGGAAACATCCTAGGTGGAGGGAGAAGCACGTGCAGAGGAACTGGAGACACAGAGGAGATGGTGTTTCCAGGAAAGCAGAAGCAGCTCAGCAGGGCTCAGGTGCAGCCTGGAAGAGGAAGCTGTAACGAGAGACGAGGTCAGAGAGGCCGGATCATGAAAGGTCTCATGTATGACATAAAGGAGCATAATGGGGAGTCACCAACAGATCAGAATTAGGGAGGATCACTTCCAGTTGTTGGAGGATGGCTTTGAGATGGTGATGAGTAGGAATGAAGAGACTGTCTTTTCAAGACTGAAATTTTGGATGAGAGCTTGGAAAGAGGGATCTTTATGTCAGTTCCTGTGTAAGAAGCAATTTGAGACTTATAGTCAGGACACTAAAACACCGGATGCTGACCATTCTGCTAAGTGCTGTATACGTGGTCTCCAAAAATATAGATAGGGTTCTTATCTTTCATTTTTATGTCTAGGGGACTGCTCTGGCTAAATCCTTTCTCACAGACTTTGATTAGACAAAGATGGGACTCCCGAATTTCTAGATTTTCTCTTCCATTTCAGCTCAGTTGAGTTTTTATCTCCACTGAGTAACTCTACAGGGCAAAGCGTGGTGGTCCCCAAACAACTTTAGCAACCATCTGACTGGTCCCTGAGTAATGCCTGAGTCTGATGGATTAAGGGTTTGCTGAGATCCCAGCCATTAAGCTGCTCTTGTAGGACAATTGGATTATGTCCTATAATTGGCCCCTGATTGAGACCAGGTCCAGGGCAGGACGGGGTGGGTTTGTCTAGGAAGGCAGAGTGAAATGGGAAAGAGAAAGAAGGGATTCCAGTGCTGGGGGTACGGCTGCTGCTCATCAGGAGTGGGGAACAGGTCAGAGCCTGGCAGGCATCCAAAGCACCTCCCTTGCTCCCAGGAATAAGCCCTTCTACCTGCTGGGAAGTGTACATTCGCCGGAGGGACTCTGGAAGGGGAGGATGAATCATACCTGTGCATGGGAGCAAGGAACTCTTGTAGATTCTATTGTTGAAAGAGGCTTTTGCAGTTCACCTGTATAGACAAAGCCTACTCACCTCACTGCACCGGGGAAAATACCAAGGTTGTGGGAGCTAGCAGGGTGGTCAAGTTCAGTGAGCTATTGGGTAACAAGTTTGGACTCCGGTCTCCTCAGTGTAATTTAAGAATATTTCTACCACTCCTCTCTTGATGCAAGGATCATTGAGATGGTGGGAATGGGATTGGATGATAACTACATTCCATAAATGGTTAGGATGTTTGGTCTTGGCATATAGTGATGAATTCCTGGACCGTGCTCAGGTCTTTGTTCAAATCTCAGATGAGCCCAGAACCCCCACTGGAGCCATGGTTGTTTCTATTCGGTTCCTTCCTCATCATTTCTCCTTGGTCTTCTCACAATCACGTCGAGATCTATGTGGCGATCCAGCCCATGGAATTCATTCCAAATTCCTTCTAGAGTACCCTCTTGTACTACTGAGGTTGGAAAGCAATTATACTTCTCAGACTCCCTTGGATCTGGATGAAAACCTGGTTTTACCAGTCACATGCACTTGCGTGCAATTTGGAAGGCACCAGCCGCTGTCTCGCTGCGGGAGCTGGGATGTTGGATTTTTCTGCAGCGGGGTTCCAGGTTCCTGGACGTGTTGCGGCTGAAGTGGCAGCACAAGAGGCTTTTTGACTGTGCAATCACAATGCCAGTGGTGTGTTCTTGAAATCAGCATTCCCGGTGTGGCCTTCCTGATTGTGGCGGGGACAGAAGCTTCCCTGGTGAGCAGACTCATTTTTAGAGGCTCAGCATGGAACATGTTCTGCTAATATTTTCAGTGATTTTTTAAGTCCTTATGGTAGATTGTTTGCAAAAATGGCCACTATCCCTATTCCTCCCAATATCCATGCCTCTTTGCAATTAGACTATATACTACATGGCTTATCTCATCGAGAGATGGAGTCTTTTCCCACTCCTAGAATTTGGGCTGGCCTTGTAACTTGCTTTACTCAACAGAGTGGGACAAAGTGACACTGTGCCCTTTCTGAGCCTGCACCTTAAGAGGCCTTGTATGCATTTTCCCTTTTGCATCCCCCCCCCAGCAGCCACATGCAAAGCTCAAGCTAGCCTGCTAAATGATCATAAATACGTGGTCCAGGTGTCCTCATCACACTCAGCCAACAGATGCAGAGAGCTTAGCTAATTCACAACTGACCACAGACAAGGGTGACCCAGCCAAGACCAGAACCACCCAGCCAAACTCAACCCAAATTGACAGCCCACAGAACCGTGAGCAAATTAACGGCTTCTGTCATAAGCCACAAGATTTGGAGCAGTTTGTTATACAGGGTGAGAGGTAGCAGAGAGAACACTTATCTGGGAAATAAATCCATTACTGCTTCAAAGAGCTAGCGGGGTTTTTGTTGCCTATGACTGAGCCTTGACTGGTGTGTGCTTGAATTCAGCATTTTCAGAACCAGGCTCATCACATTCCCTGACAGAGGCCTGGGTCTCTTCTGCAGTTTCCACCTAGTCGTGTGCAAATCTTCCGTCTCCTCACCATGGTATCAGATTGATCACGGAGATGTGTTGTTTCTGTTTCCATCTGTGTTGCTGCGTCCCCTGTCTACGACCACCCAGTCCACAGCAGCTTCCTGTCCTGCTCGGATAGCAATTGCCTCCCTGTTGGTTTTCCCTCTTGTCTGCTTTCCTTCTCTTCTGTACAAAGCAGCTGGGCTGAGAGTTGCAAAATGCAAACCCGAGTGTGGGGTACAGAACCATCCATGAGGTGTTCCTTCAGCCTCGGAAGGCAGCACTCCTACCCTCTCTCTCCAAGATGCAGAGCCTCTCCCTTTCAGTTTCTAGAACTGTCTTTTCACCTTTCCAGCTCAAGGCCTTTGCAATGCTGGTCCTTATGCCTGCAACAGTTTGCCTGTTTACCTGGCTGTTTCCTACCCAGCCTTCAGAGCTCAGCATGAATGTTATATACAAAATAAAGACTATGTCTTTACTAGAATATTATATATAACATATAAATTATGTAATTGATATAATATATAATAATTATATAATATATAATTATATAATATATACTTTAATATAATTTTATGATATTAAATATATATAATTTATATAATTATAGGTATTTCATGTAGATTTAAAATATATAACTGCATTTATTATATAATATATGTACATATATTTATATGTAAATATATAATATACTTATAATGTTATATATAATATGTAATTATACATAGTATAATTATATATATTATATACACATAATATATAATATACATGTATTATATGTATATATAATATATAATATACATGTAATATATGTATATATAATATATGTACATAATATATATAATGTATTACAATAAATACATATGTATATATATAATATATATTATAATAAGTTATGTATTTTATATAATATCTAACTTACATAAATTCTGTGCTTTATATATGTTAAATGTATATATAATATTCAATATACCACACCTTCTTTATCTGTTCATTCCATGTATTCTGATTCAGTTGGCCTGGGCTCAGATCTGGGCATCTGCGTTTTTAGCAGAATTCCTGGGGAAATCTCCGTGGACCGCACTTGGGGAAAAGGTGTAGATGGAGGCTCCAGAGGCATGGAAGCGGCGTGGAGGGGCCTTATTTCTTCAGTAGGTATTTCTGGTGCACCTGCTACGCCTCTGGGTGTGTAGATGTGTAAGTCATGAACCCAGCCTCCAAGTATCTCATTTTAACTGGGGATTCAAGCTTTTCCTGCAGGAAGTGTTTACGTGGATGGCATAGGACGGAATTTCCTAAGACAAGCTTTCTCTTATGGATCAGGGATACGTGGGGGTGGGAGAAAACAAAGCTTTTAAGATGTTCATTTCTCACTCGAGACTTGGGAGAAACTTTGGCTACCGGAGAGAGCATTGGCTTAAAGTCTCTGTGGTTTTGTATTTCATCTCCTCTTGAACTAACTCTATAACCTTGGGCAAGTTATTTTACATTTTCTGAGCCTCAGTATCTTCTTTCATAAAAAAGATAATGATGAAAAGAAAGCAACCCCTATCTGACAGTGCAGTGTGAGTATTAGAAATATTACAGGCGAGCTGCTTAACCCCGAGCTGGAGCTCGTAGTGAGTGCTGAAATGGTGAGTGATGTTACTAATCTTAAGTCATCCAGCAGGACATATCTAGTGCTCTTCCTAGTTGTAACTTTGGGCTTCAGCAGGAGAGCTTCTATGGCCAAGAAAAGGCATCTTGGATTTGCACAGTCGCTCTGTCCTTTATTAGCTCCATGACTTACAGAACTTTCTCTATTTTCTGAACTCCAATTTGCTCATCTTTAAATTGTGAGTAAGACTATGTATCACGTGTTCTTATAATCTAAGTTAAATGAGAAAAAAACCTAATTAAAAACCAAGCATGGTGCCTTGAATATATCTGGTGTTCAATTAATACTTACTTAGTAGCTTCCAGCACTGGGATTAAAGAAGGAGTACTCTTAGATATAAGAAAGCACCCACCCACTGCTTAAGAAAGGGGCTTAGGAATCAAAAGAAATAGAGAAAACGAATACTGACCAAAGACCATATCTCTGTAAAATTTGGAGAGTTTGGGAACTTTGTCAGTTAAAATACAAGATTTCTTTGTTGCAAGAGATAGAAAATCCAGCCAAAACATGCTTGAGAAGAAAAGCAAAAGGAATATTCTAATTAATGAATATCTTATCTAATTGACAAGTTCAATGTAGGGATGGTTTCAGGCATGACTGTATCAAGTGGTCACCAGGATGCAGTTGTTCTGTCTCCTCCTCCTGGTGCTGCCTTTCACTGCTGACTCCACTGGCAGCCTCCCTACCAGAGGTGACAAAACAGCTTCTAGTAGCTCCTAGCCTTCTTCTCGTTCTCTCCTCAACCCAAGCAGAAGGAACATTCATCTTTTCTAAAGTCTTTAGCATAAGAACTTGAATTAATGATGATTGGCTTGACCTGGGTCATTTATCCATCTGTACACCCATTTCCATGAACAGAAGATGGAATTCTGTGATTTGCACAGGACTGGGCCATGTGCCCACCCCTGAATCTGGCGTGGCTGAGTCTAGCCATAGCTCAGATCCCAAGAACTGAAAGTTAGGGGGTGGTGGATCTCCCCCATATGTGAGTGTTATAATCAGAAGGAGCAATGAATGCTAGATAAATAAAAAACAACATACTCCACTATATTCATTTCTCTTCTTTTGCTGTTTTTAATTCATCCCCCTCTATTTCCCAGTCCTGACATCCTAGGAAGAAAAGACTGAGAACTTGTTTTCCACAATGAAATTTGGGAGCCAGGACTACATCCTAATTTGAAACTAGTCTTTGCTGGGAGACGAATCTGAGACATAGAGGTAGCAGTGAGAAGGAATGGGAGGCAGGATTAGTCCCTTGAGGCTTTCAGAGAGGAAAAGGACCCATGGGAAGTCAGTCTGGGAGAAATTCACTTACTTCAACAGGCTTAGTTCCTGGATGCTGACTGGGCCGCCCAGTTTCTCCCCTCCAAATCCCACTTTCATCAGAAAATGCAGCTTATGGGTTAGGGAAGCCTGTGTGATCTGAGTCCTTCCTCTTGCTTGACACCACGGTGCCCCAGGGGTCATCTGATGGAGGGCAACCATCCTTCTGGTGAGCAGGACTGAATCTGTTGGGTGGCACATTAAGCTGTGCCCCGTGAGGGCCAGGGCTATTAAAATAGACTCCTTCCCCAGGAACTGAGCAAAACACATTGACCAGCCTTTACATCAAAGGCAGCAGGAGCGGCCAGATTGCAGCAGCAGCAGCAGCCTCCCTGCACTCAGCATTTTCCTCATAGAAAACAAGATCGCTAAATGGCTTTCCATATCCTTCCTTCATCTGCGTACCCCAGAGATCAGCGGCAGCCCTTGCCAGTCGGTGCATTTGCTCCATCTCTGCTCTCATCCATTTTTCTTTTTGTCTTGGAAGAAGACTTAACAAAACACTCACATTAATAATTCTGATGCCCTGTAAATAGCCAAATCCCCAAGAGAGCCCCTTAGCCTCTCTGTCCACATTGCCTCCTCCCCTGCCACCCTCATTGTAACACAACAACATCTTTATACGTTGATGTCAGTCTGGAACGTGGTAATAACTTGTAGCTCTATACCGCCTGGCTCCCCAGTTATTAATCATTCCCTACTGAAAACAGTGAAGTGGTTTCTAACTTGGGACTTTTGTTTCCCAAACAATGCTGAGACTTCTTTAAAGGAGCCATCTCATCAACTTATCAAGGAGCTGGCCCTAATGCAGAGGTCACCTGTAGGTATGGCTACGATTAATTAGAAATCTGGAATGATTGTGGTCTTGTGTAACAACTTACAGTTATAGTTTAAATCCCAAGGGCAAATTTAAACCTTGCAGCCCAGTGGTTTTCAACCGGGAATGATGTCTTCTCCCCCAAGAGGACATTTGGCCATATCTGGAGACATTTTTGGTTGTTTCAATTTGGTGGTGGTGGTGGTGGTGGTGGGCTGTTGCTACAGGTATCTAGTGGGTAGAGACCAGGGCTGCTACTCAACATTCTACAGTGTACAAGACAGGTCCCCACAACAGAGAATTATCCAGCCCCGAATGTCAACAGTGCCAAGGATGAGAAACTCTGATGTAGAGAAAGGACAGCTATGATTACTCATTAATTGTTTGACTCATTAATTTTATTTTTTTAATTGACATATAGTCAATTTACAATGTTGTTTTAATTTCTGGTGTACAGCATAGGGTACAGTTATACATATATATATATATATATTCCTTTTCATATTCTTTTTCATTATAGGTTATTACAAGATATTGAATATAGTTCCCTGTGCTCTACAGTAGGACCTTGTTGTTTATCTATTTTATATATAGTAGTATCTGCAAATCCCAAACTCCCAATTTATCCCTCCCCACCTTCCTTCCCTGCTGGTAACCATCAGTTTGATTCATTCATTTATTTAGCACTTGACAATGAAACACCCAGTATGTGTCAGACACCTTTCCACATACCAGGAATTTAATGGTGACTCAGGCTGTCTGGATACCTGTTCCACAGAGCTGTTATTCTAGTGGGAGACTCTGACAATAAGTACATCAACAAATAAGATAATTTAGAAGGTGATATATGCCACCAAAAAAAAAAAAAAGAGTGATTATGAGATAGGACTCGGGGGCCTTGTTAGATACAGAGATTGTGGAAGGTCTCCCTGAGGAATCAGCATCTGATCTGAGACCTGAAATGTGAAAGGAAGCCAGCTAGTGAAACTCATGAAGGAAAGTGTTTCAGGCAGAGAGAGTGACAAGTGCAAATGTCCTGAGGCAGGAAATCCGGGATTGCTTGGGGAAGAGAAGGAAGGCTTTTGTGCCAGGAGCAGAGTGAGTACAAGGGAGAGCAGAAGGGATAAGGGAAGGGAGGCCTGGACTGATGCTGAAGAGCAAGGTCAACATGTTTGATCTGTGAAAGGCCAGGTGGTACATAACCTCAGCTGTGTGGTCCAAACACCCTCTGATGTGACTACTCAGTGCTCGCATTGCACTGCAAAAGCTGTCATAGACAATATGCCAGTGAGTGAGCGTGGCTATGTTCCAATAAACCTTTATTTACAGAATCAGGTGGTGGGCTGCTGTTAGCTGATCCCTGGTAGAAGACATTGTAGGGCATGGGGAGGGGTTTGAATGTGAAGTACCCATGGACGATTTCAAGCAGGGGAGTAATGATTCCTTTTTTAAATTGAAGTATATTTGATTGACAATGTTGTGTTAGTTTCTGGTGGGCATGAAATATTACCCAGCCATCAAAAAGAATGAAATCATGCCATTTGCAGCAACATGGATGGACCTAGAGATGATCATACTAAGTGAAGTAAGTCAGACAGAGAAAGACAAGTATCATATGACAACACTTACATGTGGACTTGAAAAGAATAATACAAATGAATTTATTTACAAAACAGAACAGATACTTTAAAATGTGGTTCACAAGAATAATCCTGTCACTGACTTTGTGATCTTACTCATAACACTTCGGCTCTCACAGCCAGCAGGCTCTCCTTTGTAGAATTAAGTTGTCCAGGCTCCATCCTCAATTGCTGTGAGCACGGGGCAGCATGGATGCTTGGATGGGACATGGGGAAGCGTAGATTGCAAAGGCGAGGTATTGCGGCTCTCAGAATTGTTCCATCTGGGGAGGCCCCAAAGCCCTCACGTGTATCTTTGCAGCCTTCTAGTATGAGGAATGGCTCTGCTTCAGAGCTGGAGGAGCTTCCTGAAATTCCAGGAGGCAAAATTACTCATCTGCGATCACAGAAGGCATAAGCAGTTGTGTTTGGGCTCCCGCCCGCCTGTCTGCATGTTTTTCAGCTCAAATATAGACTTAGTGCTCACTGCCTCGTGGGTGCTGCTTCTCCCCTAGGAAGCCTATGAACTTTATTTTCTTTGCAGAGGAGTCACCTCGCCATGAAAAATAGCCACTTCCTCTGCCTTGCTTCTCCTTGGCAAATGCAGCCTGCAGTCTGGCGGCTCAGTGCCCAGGGGAGCTGACAGCAAGTTAACAGGGCGGGAACAGGAGGGCAGGAGCCGGGGCCTGGCAGCTGGACAAGTCTGCCAGGAAGAGGCCAGCTCTTGGGAAGTGACAGAAGAAATCCTTTCTGCCTGGGAGGCGAGGCAGGGTCAGCACTTCCCTGTTCCTTAGAATAAAGCTCAAAGTCCTCACTGTGGCCCAACATAATCTGACCCCTCAGGATCTTTCTGCCTCACCTCTGTCATTCCTCCCTGCCTTGCTTGGTCTGCTCTGGCCACACAGGTCTTCTTGCTGCTCTCCAAAGCTCCAAGCACGTGCTCTGCTCTGGGCTTTCGCATGAGCTGCTCCTTGTGTTTGGTTACCATTCCTGCAGCTCTTTCTTTGCTTGTTTGGTCAACTTCATCAATGTCAGATTCTCAAAGTGGCCTTCCCGGGCCAATTTATTTAAAATTATTCCATACCCTGCCCATCACTTTCTATCCCTTTATTCTGCCTTATTTATTATTTTATAGCACATCATATTTTCCTACCTGATGTTATGTGTTGATGTGTGTCTCTGTTTAGTTTCTGTCTGCCCCATTTAGAATACAAACTACCTGAAGGCAGAGATCCATCACTTTTATGGCTGTATCCCTGTCTCCTACCCAGGGTACTACACATGGTAGGAGATAAACACATTTGTGTTGAATGAACAAAGGATCTTCAGCCAGGATGGGACAGGTACCAGGTGCTGCCAGGCAGATGGTCTTTAGTGGGCTGGTCTGGTAGGAGTTGAGCTCTGTGGTAGGTGGTGGACACCCAGCAGTACAAGATCTATGCACAGGTAATATGCAGTCTGTATTAGAGTCACACTAGCTGCTACAACAAATGAATGTCCATATTTCAGTGACTTAAGACAATCTCTATTTCTTGCTCATATAACGATCCACTGTGAATTTTCCTATTAATAGGCAGTGGTGATTTAGGAAGTCAGGATCCTGCAGTTTTGTGGTGCTACCACTAGGGATGTGAAGTCCTCTGCATCCAGTTGGAGATGGCGGATAAAAGGGTGGGGAAGACATACCCATTTCTCACCCTCCGTGGCTTGGGGGAGACTCTGAACACCTCTACTCTACTCTATTCGGTGAGAACTGATTGCATATCCCCATCGGGCTACCAGGAAGGCTGGGGAATAGTGCCTCTCCATGAGTACCTGCTTCCCAACAACCATAGCTCAATACTAGGAAATACTCTATAATCTAGACCCCAGATGTTGATGGATGTCTAACCATTGCTCTCAGATGATCCTGGCTCTTTCATTTTCTCTGCTCTTTCCTACCCTGACAGCCTTGCCCAGCACTGGTCCCCACATGACCCTTGGACATATTGGTTCTTCCCATCCTACAGACCTTTCCTCTTGACTCCACAGCCTTTCAAGTTACTGACATGGCCACCTTCTCCCCTTTGCTCTTGCCAAACTTCTTGAAAGAATTCTCTCCTGATTTTACTTCTCTCACATATTACTTATTGCTTAGTTTCCTGAAACTGCTCCAGCTCAATGCCATCAGTGACCTTATTGCTAAATCTGATACTCTCTTCTGAGCCTTAATTCCATATGTCTTCTCTGCAAAATTTGACACTTCGAAACACATCTTCCTGCCTGGAGCTTGTGCCTTTCTGACTCTCCACGCTCCCAGGTCTTGTCTTACCTCTCTGCCTGCCCTTTCTCAGTCACCATGCTGTTTTCTGCTCAAGGTTGATGTCACCTGATTTCTGTCCTTGGACCCACCTCTCTCCTCCCTCACCATAATGGTAACAAGTTTCCATAACCTAGGTGGTTTCAAATAACAGAAATGTATTCCCTCACAGTTCTGGAGGCCAGAAGTCCAAAGTCAAGGTGTCATAGGGTTCATTCAGGAGGCTCTGAGGGAGAATCTGTTCCAAGCCTCTCTCCCAGGTGCTGATGACTGGACATCCTTTTCTTGAAGGCTCATCTGTCTAATCTCTACCTCCATCTTCATAGTCTTTCCCTCTGTGTTCTCTCTGTATCTCAAATCTCCCTCTCCTTTATGTTACTTTGACAACAGTAACTGGATTTAGGGTCCATTCTAAGTCCAGGATGATCTTATTTCAAGATCCTTAAATTAATTACATCTGCAAAGAAGTTACTTACAAATAAGTTCACATTTGTAGTTCCTAGGGGTTAGGACTTGGGCAGATCTTTTGGGGGGAACTCGATTCAAACCACTGCACCTCTCAAATTTGTACCTCTGTAACCAGCTTCACTCCTGAGCCCCAGATCACATTTCCAACTCCCTACCATACGTCTCCAACCCCAGCGTGTAGAAGAACCCACATGAACAGGTCCAAACTGGCATTTATCATTTTTTTTCTTACTCCTAATCACTTTTTATTTTCTCTTGTGGTAGATGGCTCACCATCTGTCTCGTCTTATGAGCTAGAAGCATGAGGCTTATCTTGGATTCCTTCCTCACTTAACTCCCACCTCCATGCAGGCACCAAGTTGTGTTGATCTGACTGGGAAGTAGCCCCCAAACCCTTCCATTTCCAGAATTTTTGTCTTGCTGCAGCTCTCAATATTGATCAGCACTGGTTTGCCCACAGCTCCATAGCACATTATCCAGGTCAGTGGAAATCCTTCGACTATGAAGTTAAGCTCCTTGCCTTGGCATATGCTCTTGCCTCTGCCTGAAATACTCTTCCACCATCATATTTCTGGCATTTGAAATTCATTCATTCAACAAAAAGCAATGGAACATCTACTCACCAGTCGCCAAGAGGGTTCTAGGAATATAGCAGAGGAACAGACAGACAAATCCCTTCTACCTTCCAGCCTACATAATCTACCAAACTTACCCTGGCCAATTCATCTTACTCTTAGTGTGCACTTAAAGGCAGTATTAATGCCGCTTCACAGGGCCAAGAGACATGAGATTAGCTCAGGTTACTTCCCTCCAAGACGCGAAATCCCCCCAGAAATCAGCACTTCATGAAATGTCACAGTTCCGTACCCCCTGGCATTGTTGACTCATACAGCGCTCTACCACGCCCGAGATGTCATCAGTGGAAGCCATCATCCCCCACGGAGTGCTTTCCTGGGTACAAATGATGCTTTTAAAAAGAGTACACCAGCTTCCCAAATTGCATTTTGCTGGAGAAATCAATAGCAATGACTTGCAGTTCGCAGGCAGGGCTTTTGAGGAGGGAGAGATGCAGGAGGCAAGCGAGGAAGGGGTTGGGGCACTAGGAAGAAGGCAGCTGGGTTTGCTGGTGGATTTCACACTCCAGTGCCTCCCACTGGATGTGGAGGGGTGAATGCAGAGGGGTCCTCCCTAGAAGCAGTGGAGAAATGGAAATAGATTAGTTTAGAAATGCGTTTGTGCAAACAACCACCCCCCTCCACTCCCGTCTTTCTCTCACCCTTCGCAACAGTCACACCAGCAAGGTCTGTAGATTTCCCACTCTGAAATGCTTCCTGAATCTCACCTCTGCACTCCATCACCAGTAGTCCATCCTGGACCACCTGCCATCAGCTGACACTTGGACTAATGCAACGGCCTCCTATCTGGTTTTCCTGTGTTTACTCCTGCAGTATCGTCAAAACCTATTCTTTTTACCTGAGCCAGAGTGATTTCCCAGCAACAAAAGGCAGATTCAAGTCACCGTTCTGTTTTAAAGGTTATTCAGGTCTCTGCTTAAATACTGTGTCTTCAGAGTGGCCATCATGGTCCCTTGTTTATAACAAACCTTGGTGACTCTCTCTGATGTCTCCTTGCATTATTTCCCTTATAGCTCTCAGCACAATCTAACATCTTGTTTCTTTATTTCTGTGCTTCTTATCTCTCTTCCCTTATACAACATTTTAGCCCCAGTGCTTTGAACTGTACCCAGGGCAGAGTAGACATTAAGACATAGCTATTGACAAAAGTGCAATAGATAGTCACCCTGTTAGGATCGGCAAATCCTGAACTCCCAATTTATCCCTCCACCCCACTTCCCTCCTGGTAACCACAGGTTTGTTTTCTATGTTTGTGAGTCTGTTTTGGTCTTGTAAATAAATTTGTTTGTCTCATTTTTTTAGATTCCACATATAAGTGATATCGTATGGTATTTTTTTCTCTTTCTGGCTTACTTCACTTAGAATGATGATCTCCAGGTCCATCCATGTTGCTGCAAATGGCACTGTTTTATTCTTTTTGTGGCTGTGTAGTATTCCATTGTATAAACATACCACAACTTCTTTATCCAATTTGCAGATACTACTGTATATAAAATAGATAAACAGGAAGGTCCTTCTGCATAGCATAGGGACCTTGTAATAGCCTATAATGAAAAAGAACATGAAAAAGAACATATATATAAAACTGAATCACTATGTTGTATACATAAATTAACACATTATAAGTGGACTATAACTCAATTTTTAAAAAATTTTAAAAAGTTAAAAAAAAGAAATAGCTATTGAATGTTTGAATGCTACTGCCCTCAGAATGACAAATCTATTAAAAAACTGTCACATGCTGGTCATTCATTCATTCATTTATTCAATAAATTTTTTGGAGCACCTGCTAGCTGCCAGCCTCTCTACTTGATGCTGGAGGTAGAGACAGGAAGACTCGGTCCTTGACCTCAGGTAGCTTTTACTATGGGAAGGGGGGCAGATACAGCACTGGGGGCAAACAAAGGTTTAAACTTGGTAGGTGCAAGAGGAGGGCTTTGAACACCACCCAAAGTCCTGCAGAGCCCAGGGAGTAGCTTATATTCCCTGATGGACCTGAGAAGACTCTGCCAAGGAGGTAGCACATCATTTGGGTTTTGAATGATGCGTAGGAGCTTGTTAGCTATAGAGGAAGTGTGAAGACATAGGACACCTAGTCAAAAATCAATTTACCAGAAGTAGAAATAACATAGGAGGATTAAGGGGGAGAGATAGGTTTCAAAGCTTTGGTTCTGTGATCTTTCCAGTAATGAAAATGAAAAGGAGGGAGAGGGAGAGAGAAGTCACGGGGAGGAAGGGAGGAGGAGCAGATTGAACAGCCGTCCCTCACCTTCATTCTCTTCCTCCAAGTGACATGTCTGTGATGCAATTTTTCTTTCAACTATTTACTCAGCAAACACTTAGCACCCAAATCTACCAGGTTCTAGGGATATGTAATGAACACAATGGGTAAATCCCTGTGCTCGGGGAGTTCCTAGTCAGTGAGGGACAGACTTGCAGACAGGAAGTTGTCGATCTGGCCAGTGTTTTATCTGGGAAATTGTGCCTTCTCAGTGGTAGCAGAAACGGGTAATGTTTAAGTACGCAGGCTCTGGAATTTGACTAGATCTAGGTTGAAATCTGCCTCAAGTGAGTCTGTTTTTTCTTCTGTAGTGAAGTAGGGTTGAAAATGATTGGGAGGCATGAGTGGAAGTAATGCATGGAAAATGTTTAGCGCTGTCCAGCATACTCCACACGTGCCAGGGATTCCTACTACTGTAGCCTCTGTTTGCTGAGCCTCACTCTGGGCCAGGATGTGTACTAAGTGCGTTACTTGGAGTGTCTCAGTTAATCCTCACGACTCAGTGACAGAGGTAGTATTACCATCATTGTTACCTACATGTTACAGATGAAGATGCTGAAGAGAGCAGTTGGGTAACTTTCCCGAGATCACACAGCTTGGAGTGGGTCACTCCAGAGCCCTCTGGCCACTGCTTCCCTCTCTGACAACCACAGAGACCCTGTTGCTGGCCTGAGCCAGGTCTAGGATCTAGTTAAACCCAACTGATGTGACATCAGACCAAGTAATACCTGAGACTTTCTTTATACCTCCTGACCCCTGATCCTGACTCTTCCACCTACTGGCCATTACCTTCAGCCCACACTTTGCCCCCTTCTGAGCCTGTTTCCCTATCTGCAAAATGAGCGGAGCTGGACCAGAGCACCCCCAAGATTTGAGTCACTGCGTTGCGGTAAAGGCTGTTTGAATGAATTGAGCATCAGTGAGGGGGCCCTGATGACTACAGAATTTTCTGGTGAAGGATGGGTCCGCAGGTTTCAATGGGTCCTTGAGAACAAGCGTCAGGCAAAGGGAGCATTGCTTTGCAATTTCTGTGAACTGCTAAGATTCTTTCTAGGAAGCAGTGAAGTGGGGGAACGTTCCTCTCTCTAGGCTCCTTTTCAAGCAAGGGTATGGAAGGGAGAAATGTTCTTTGCCCTCTTCTTGAACTAATCGCCATCAGCTGGGTTCAGCCCTCTTTAATCTCAAGAATCCATCGCAGGGAGAAGGGCTGTTCTTTCCTCCATCCAGACAGGACCCAGCGAGGATGTCCTGGGCCACCTTTGACCAATGGATATGATTTCAGTTAGGAGGATTTGTATTCCAGTTTGGACTCTTCCACTGCCAATTGAGTGGCTTTGGCTGAGTCCCATAGTCTCTCTATGGCTAAGCTTCCCAGCTTTAAGATGAGAATGGGGGAAGGGTATAGCTCAGTAGTAGAGCGCGTGCTTAGCATGCATGAGGTCCTTGGCTCAATCCCCAGTACCGCCATTAAAATAAATAAATAAACTTAATTACTGCCCCTCCATGTGAATAAATCATACTTTCCTTGCAAAGTAATTACAAAGAATATAAAATGATGAACAGGTGAAAGTTTCAAGCTAAATGCCCTGGAAATATGTAGGTGCTCAATGCACGTGCAGAGAAAGACTGAAATGGGTATTTTGGTTCAATGGACGGAAGAACCTTGTAGGCATCAGACTTGGCACAAGAAGGGCTGTTCTGGCCCCAGAGGTTGTAAAACCTCACTCACTTATGCAAACTGAGGGTAGGACAACCACTTGGTGTTCAAATGTGAGCCCCATGAAGGCAATGATCTTGGCCTGTTTTGTTCACTGTTTTATTCTCAGTGCCTGGCACAAAGTAGGAAAATGTTTGCTGAATGAATAAACGCTTTGGCAGAGTGGATTAAAGCATGGGAGGAGGTGGAGGGGTAGACCGGATGCTGTTTAAATTCACTTCCAGTTTTGAAACTTTATGAGTCTTTGAACTTTATATATAGGACCTTAACACCAGTGTTCTGTGAGCTTTAAGTAGTTAACTGCTGCCCAGCCTTAAGCCACATCAGGCAAATTCTGGTTTGAGGAAGAAAGGAGAGAAAATCTCTTCTTTCGGGGTTAATTGGAGAGGGCCTTTGGAAAAGGGAATATGGCTCTTTTTGGAAGAAATTCTCTCTTCTGCCCTTTGTGCCACTACCCACCTGCCACTTCTGAGCATAAGGACTTAGAAACAAGAGGAGAAGACGTTCTTTCCTGTTGGACACACCTGGCCCTCATTTTTTAATTTACTCGACTCTCTGAGATGGTTAAACCCGCTTCCGCCTTTCCCCAGAGCTGGCATTAGTGTCTATGTAGAAAGAGCCTGGTGGGCAGATTACAGGGAGGAGATACAGACAGAGACCCAGAGAATTACAACTTCCTGCTCTTCTCTCTAAGGTGGAGTGATTTCCAATCAGTTTCGTCCTCCCAGACGCTCCAGTCTCCCTGAGTTCTCTCCCGAGCCGTCTCCTCGGCTTATCTGCTCATTCTTAGGCCTCGAGAGTATCTGAGAAGGGAGAACTGTAAATTATACTGTCAAATTGGATAGTACAAGAAAGTGGCAAGGAGATGAGAGCCAGGGCCTTCCCAGAGAGCAGCCAGATGAAAATGGTTATAAATAAGGCGTGGGGGCCACCATTGGAACCCTCTGTTCTTGACATTTGTACACAGGCTCCATGGTCTTGGCAGTCAGCCAAAGGCCCGTCTACAGATTTATTTCTTCACCCTGCCTGGCATGAAACTGTCCTCTAGATTGCACCTGTGAGCAGCGCAGTCACATGGCCTCATCTTTTAAGCCAGCTCCTTTTTTTGCTTTTGGTCCATGAAGATGAGCTGCAGATGCTCAACTGAGGCTGAGTCTGATTCGTCCTCAGAACCCTTGGTGTCTAGCCCAGGGCAAAGTGTCGTTACACAATAAACATTTGTAGAATGACTGAGTGAACAAATCAAAACTTTTTGAGGCAGTTGTCTGTCCCTACCACTACAGATTAATCTACTCTCTAGATTATTCCTGATCTTTTGCTTCATGTGTACGTAAGAATGCATTAGGCTGCAAGTAAAAGAAAATCTGGCCCATACTGCATAAAACCATCAAATATATATTTATGCATTTTTTTTAACAACACAAGCGATAGTGCCAGGATTGATTTATTGTCTCAACAATCTCATCAGGAATTCAGGTCCTTCTGTTCCTTCTGTTTTGCCATCCACTGGGCATCTCTCATGCCTCCTTTTGGTTGTTGGTTTTTATATGAACTTTCTTTGCTGCTTCTACAGATGTCTTAGGATGGAGATGAGCTTTTAATGCATTGGTTGTAAACTAATGGCTTCATGACATGTATGTTTAGCTCTCAATATTTTTTAAAATTTAGTTTCTGACATTTAAAATTTAGGGTATTTTACATAAAGTTCTAGATTTTTGAGTTCTCTTTAAAAATCACAAGACCTGGAAGAGGGGAGGGTATAAGCCCAAGTGGTAGAGCATGTGCTCAGCATGCACAAGGTCCTGGGTTCAATCGCCAGTCCTGCCTCAAGTAAATAAACCTAATTACCTACCCCTTAAAAGTTTTTTAAAAAAAACAGAAGACCTGGAAACTACATGGCCACACAAGCAAGAGTAGGTGGTAGCTGCCCTCTTTGGTTGAACTGTGGATTGTCGTTTCTCCAGCGTTCTCCCCGCTCCCTACTGATTACAGCCTCTCAGCTATACCCATTCATATCACCTGAAGGAACCCCTGCCGGTATTTGAGTTTGGATCTTACTTCAAAGATGTTTTGACCCCCATGGACTGCACTTTCAGGCTACCGAGTAAAAGGCTTTTGCAGCTACTTTCCCCCTAGAAATTGCTCTAGGCTATATCGCCCAGTCTTTAATTGTTGGTTCTTTCTGGATTCTACTCTTTGGCTCTATATAAGCCTTTAATTCTCTCACCTCTTTGAATTAAAGGCTGCTCACTTAGGAAAAAAAAATCTCTCTAGGGGAGAAGGTATAGCTTAAGTGCTTAGCATGCATGAGGTCCTGGGTTCAATCCCCAGTACCTCCTCTAAAAATAAACACATAAATAAATAAATCTAATTACCTCCCCTCTAAAAAATGTTAAAAAACAAAACAAAATCTCTCATGTCAAAACAAAATTAAGATTTTGGGCATGTGTGAGAGAATAAATTAATGCACTCACATCATAAACGATTCAGGAAATACATGATAAGAACATAAAGCACTGAGAATTGCCTGTCATCCCACCACCCAGATAACCCTACTAATACTTGTGTGTACAGGGTTTCCTGGACACTTCCAGTGTGGTGGGCACTGTTCTAAGTGTTCTACATGTCTTATTTCATTCAACCCTCCAAATGACCCTAAAAGGTAGATATTATTCTTATCTCTCTTTTATAAATGACAGAGTTGAGGCATAAAGAAGTTAGATGCATTTCTTAAGAGCACACAACTAATACATGTGAAGTCTCGGTTTTAACTGAAGTCGTCTGTCTGGCTCTAGGATGCACAGTCTTGAGAACTGTATCATTCTACTACGTAGATGCATAATATTTTACATATACTTTGCCGGGATGTTCATCACTCACCTCAGGAAACAGTACAGTGGAACTGCCTTTGTTGAGTTTTTACAGAACTCACTAAAATGCCTCTGAAAGTATCTGGGGAAGTCAATCCTATTACTCTGTTTCAATTGCTAGTCCCTCTTAGTCTTCTCCCTGGACAACCAGACTCCTTGAGTCGTTGACTGAAGGGGTCGAGACTTTGGCAAGTAATGTCTTTTCTAGCTAAGGTGTTTCTTATTAATAATTTTTGATTATTAATACAATCAAAGGTTTTGGGTGTGCATGTGAGAGAATAAATTAATACACTCACTTTGTAAAAGATTCAGGAAATACATCATAATATAAAGTAGTGAGAATAGACCATCATCCCACCAGTCAGATAACTGTATTAATACTTGGATGTATATGATAATTTTTTATGTTGATAATTTTGGTAAAGTTGATGGTTTTTTTATGAATATAGAGGGCCATGTGAAGGAATTAAAGGAAACAATTTTTATTTCAGGACTGTTTCGTGTCTAGCACTTGACATGTTATTTCACAAGGCCCCATGCAGGTGGATATTATTATTTCCATTTTTTTCAGAAGTCACATGTCCTAGGGCATACAGCTGGAAGTGGCAGACTAAAATTTGAACCCATGCAGGTCTAACTTTAAAGTCCATTTTTCCTTCACTACTCTGTACCATCCTCTACTGAACAATATCACTAATTATAACTGAAAGGGTAACCATCACATAATTTTGTCAGAAGAGTTATGAGCTAGCTGATGAGAGTGCTCCGTGTTCTTTCTTGTGGGCATCACTGGGAGATACATGGGCATAAGGTAAGTTGAGTGATTTACAGGTACACTCACTTTCCATCACAAGGACTGTCTTTGAAAAAGTGAGTGTAAGTTCAAGTTTTGACAATGGTAATTTTGAAATGCATTTAAGGGGCTATTTAAGGGGCTTCTATTATGTGATCCATAGTTTTGAAGCACTAAGTAAATGTCTTTTGAATGAATGAATTTACTGAACAAATACTATGTCACAAGAGACAGATGCTGGACAGGAGGTAATTCTGAGATAAATAAAATTCAGTTCTTATGTTCAGGAATTGCAGGGTCTGAAGGGAAGACAAATACGGAAACAGATATAAACAATGGTGAAATCAATGCAACCAAAAGGCGTTCTCTTTCATTGTTTCTATTATCCATTTATTCAAAGTATTTAATGTTTAACTACTATTCTGAGCCATGCTGTAACCTTAAAGCTGGATATATAGTGGAGATAAAAAAAAGAGATACGGACCGTGGGGCCCTTGACCGTATGGTCTTCCCATGCGTGTCTGCGTGGTGGGCAGCATACTGTGATATCTGAGTGTGTAGGTTCTAGCCCCACACTGCGCGGGTTCAGGTTCTCCCACTTGGTAGTTCTGTGAGCTTGGGTGGACTGGTTAACGTTTCTGTGCCTTAGTTCCTCCATCCTGTGGATTTAAACGTCTACTTCATAGAACTGTTTCGAGGATCAATTAATTAATATCTGAAAACAATAGATTAGTGACCCTCTCATAGTAAGGACAGAATGGTATCCATCAGTTAAACAAATAGAATTGTACGTAATACCTTGGGTTGTCTGAGTTTTGGCCAAATCCACATTCCACATTTACTGTGTCTTATCTTTAAATTGGTGCATATTTTACACTTCAGTGTTCATCCATGTAATCACAGCACGAATAAGCCAAATATTACTGTCTGGGATGCACTGGCATAGATGCAGTGATTGCACAGGGCATCCCCTTGTGAAGCTCTCGTTGATCCCCGGGAAGAATCAGCAGCTCCATCCTCTGTGCTCCCACAGCACTTTGTGCCAAAAATTCTATTAAGTGCTCATCAGAATGCCTAGAATTCAATCCTCATTCTTAGCCAGTTGGCCAATATGAGGCTGATCCTTTGGTTCACCCCGCTCCATAAGCCCAGTCCTATAAATACTGAGAGTAAGAAATAGTCCACCTGTTAAGACACTAAAAGCACTTAGAAAAGCTCATTGCACAAAGCACTCCATAACTGTCAGATACCATTACATGTGCATCCATGCACCTGTGTTCATCAAGAGAATGCACACAGAGCTGACACTCCCGAGATAAAGGACATGCCCTCTTGAGCTTTGAGAGAGCTCCATTGGAATAAGCGGGGGCAGAGCGAGGGCAGATGTGTGTTTGGGGTGGATGAGGAGCAAAGGGTCACGTTCTGGAGCTGGTTCTGACTCTTCATTTTTATCAGGCATAGAGGAGAGGGGCAGAAGCTCACCTCTGCTGCTTGAGTGGCCAGGGGTTGACCGAATTCACAGGTGTGGGTGCAGAAGAGAGGAAATGAGTAACTTCTTATCTTGGGGAGTCAGGAGGAAGTCATGTCTCTACTGATTTCAAAGGATGTAGGAAGAGGTTCAACAGGCAACCAGCGATGGAAATTCACAGAAAGAGCAGCACAGAAACAAAGGCACCCAACGGCATGACATGTTTGGTTAATTACTGACATTTTGACAGTATTTGAATATAGTAGATAAACTGAGTTTCAAGAGAAGAGGCTGTGGAGGCATGGAGCTGGGCATTAAGGTCCTCAAAGTTCCCAAGCACTCCTGGGTATCTTTAAAAGGTAGAAAAAGAATAAATTAGCCCCCATGCCAAACCACTATGGCTGAGTGCATTCTGAAACACATTTCTTCAAACAAAATCTTTTTTTTTCTCCATACTTGTGCAATAACCAGTCTGAAGAATCTGGCATTTAAAGACACAAATGTTTCTGAAATACCCTACTACAGCAAAGTATCTGAAAATGTTTCTTAATTGTTAAAAAAGAAAAGATTTCTGTATGTGCTTGGAACGAGGTTTTTTAAACACCACCCTTGAAACACACCGTGGTTTCTGGTCGCAAGTGGCTGAGGCTGGCGGTGCTAAGTGGTTTGATAGAGATGCGTGTGCCTCTCTCTTGCACATCACGCCTCCACTTCAGTGTATGATTTTATTTTTTCTGTTGAGTGAGTGCCTAAAAAGTTGCCATAGACATACAGCCCAGCACGAGGAAGGGTCACAGAGGACATCAGCACGGCCTCTCTGTAACCAGCCTGGCGGGGCCTTCGCAGAATCCTTTGGTCGATATGCGCTTTAATCTATCCAACGTGGATGAGCTCTGAGTGCACTGACCAGAGCCACGGCCTCTCCAGTCAGCTTCAGTCAAATACAAGTCCCTGAACAGCTTCGCATGGAAAGAAAACTTCTGCAAAGGAGTTGAGAAGAGAGAGGAAGGCCATGCTCATATTATAATTGAATGTAAAGCAGGAATGTACTGGATTCCATTCTGGGCTGTGGGCCAGTGCCTGTCCCTCTGCTGCCACACCCCCTTTGAGCAACACTCCCTGCCCTGGGCACCCGGCTCTCAGTGTTCGCTGGACTTGCCCCTCCCTGAGTGCACATACCCATTAGGTTGTTGGCAGGTTAGCTCTTGGGTATCTGCTGTTTTCAACTTCTAATGTTCGTTGTCATTGTTGCATCCCTTTTAGCACCAACGTACTTCAGGTGTCCTGAAGTGCCTATAGCTCCTGGAACATGGCAAGCACTCATCCCTTTGGGATTCTGCCTGTGCCGCTCCTGCTGTTTAGAATGCTCGTCCCTCTGTTAGAGCAGACAGATAACAAATACGAGCAGAGAAAGAGGAGCATGGGGCAAATGGCAGGGACCCACACATCCTGTGAACAGTGGGGATCCTTGGGCAGACAGAGAAAAGCAGGAACCTCTGGACTGATAAGAAATCACACATTTTGGGGTGACAAGTGTCCTGGAGGCAGACAAAGAAAGGTAGGGAAAAGGCAGGAATCTCCAGTATGTAATTGTAACACTTTGCTCCTTATGCCCTCATTACAATAAAATTAGCCTTGCAGATAAGAAGTACCCATCATGCACCGAGACCATGACACTTCCGATCAAGACTAAATAAGGACAAAATTCCCTCCTTCTCTCGGGAAGGTGGAGCTGGGATGAAAATCAGGGAATATGACCCCAAACCCTTCCCTCCCCAATGAATATTTTGCCCATTCATTTTACACCTTGTGTAACCAGCTTGCTGAAGAAACTCAGGGCAGCTGCTCACCTGAGTCTGCCCACTCTCCCCTTGAGAGCATCCTATCACTTAATAAATCCTCACTTTACTTTCTTAACCTCCGTGTCTTCATCTCGGAATTCTTTTTGTGATAAGACAAGAGCCTACTCTCTGGTAAACACCTCCAATTGTTCTTAGTCTGTATTAGTCTGCCAGGCTGCTATTAAAAAAAAAAAATACCCTAGATTGGGTGGTTCAAACAATAGGGATTTATTTCTCACAGTCCTGGAGGCTGGGAAGTCCAAGTTGAAGGTGCCGGCCAATTCAGTTCCTGGTAAAAACTCTCTTCCTGGTTTTCAGAGGGCCACTGTCTCTCTGTGTCCTCACGTGGCTGAGAGAGTGATCTTTCTTCCTCTTTTTATAAAGCTGCTAACCCCATCTTAATGATGGGCCCCATCCTCATGACCTCATCTAACCCTAATCACCTCCAAAAGTCCACCTCCAAATACCATCCCATTGGTGGGGAGTTGGGAGTTCAGACTTCAACATACAAATTTGTGAGGGAGGAATACAATTCCGTTCATAACATAGCTCAGGTCTTTCTTGTCCTTCCCATCTTGGTTCAGACGTCAATTCCTTCAGAAAGCCTTTTGCAACTCTCTCAACATGAGTTGAGTTCCCTCTCTGCAAATATGTCTTTATACCACACATCGCACTGCTCCACTGCAGACACATTATTTGTCCTCTTCCTCATTAGACTGTGAGTCCCTTGAGAGGGGGGCCTTGTCCTTTGTTCCTATTCCCAGTGAACATAATATGTAGTAAGTGTTCAATAAAAGATTCAGTAAGAGCAGGAGACATGCAATTACTCTGAAAAGAAAAGCATAGCAGAAGAGATGATGGCCCACTTCTTGAATGGGTGTTATGGACGTCAGCTTACACCCCAAGCACCGGGAGGGCAGCTTTTGGTAGGAGGTGATCACTAACCAACCTTCTAACCTGGACAGTGGAGGAAACTAGCTCTTACGTCTGTTCAGTGGGACCTTGACTTTTCAGCCAACGTGTTCAGTTTCATCCCTGTATAATCACTTTTTCTTTTGAATCCACCAATTTAGGTCAAAGCTTATCTCTGAACTCAGGAAAGCAGATCCTGGGGGCAAAGCCTCCATGAGTAACTATGCATAGATCAGGATGGGAGAACCCTTTGTTCGCAAATCCCCTACAGCTCACAACTTTTTGTTCTTTTCATTCTTTCTCTAACAAGCCTACGTCTTCAGGCAATGTGGATGCTCCTAATAGGCAGGGAGGAAACTCATAGACTCCAAGATGGGAAGAGAGATGGTCTAGTTACTGCTTTGTCCTGGCACATGATAGTTACTTAGTAAATATTTATTTAGTGGATGAATGACTAAACATTTTCTCCCTCTGTTTTTTCCTTAGCAGAATTTTGCATTTCCCCTCCCCCAAGAATATTACCAAGGTTTGCCTAGGAATTCCCTTCACCCCACACCAACTAAGGGGGAGTTTCAGGGGTTCTGGGGGCATATCCTTTAGACCCGGAAGCATTTTGCTTTGTGGATGGCACTCTCTCAAAGTACGGTTAGTAACTGAGTCTAGACTCCTTTCTTTGGGACCAATTACTTGTACACATCCCAATTCCATACTGGAGTCCATGGTCCTACCTCTTTGGGGACCCATATTCCTCTTGGTGACTCCGGGTGTTTTCAGCCTCCACTCTTGTACACTGGAAGGTTCCGAAGGGTCCCTTCAAGAACTAAACCCCTGGAACCCTGCAGTCCAAGTCACTCCACACTCCTGTCTCTGTGATTTGACTCCCTGCTGCACTGTCTTCCCAGTGTTCTAGGGAGTTAGGGGTAGCGATGCTGAGTTTCTCCCTGAATGTTTCTGTTATGTTTGTGCCTCTTGCCTGGTCACACCCCATCAGACTCCGTGTGTGTGTGTGTGTGTGTGTGTGTGTGTGTGTGTGTGTGTGTAATTCTCCGTGGGCTACAGCCGTGTTTCTCAGTCCTGGTTTGTTTCAGTGTGACATAAATTGGAGTCCCTAGTACAGCCACCAGTATTACCCAGAAGCTTGTAAGAAATACAGATTCACAGGCTCCACCCCAGGTCTCCTGATTCAGAGTCAGGGAGAGGGGTGAGGGAGAAGGGGGAGAAACACTGGGGTCTAGACTGAGTTTGTGGGCTCCCGGTTTCCACCGCCTCTCTATACTTGGAATTTCGGGCAGGCTGCCAAGCTTCCTGAACACGAGCCAGGGAGTGGGTTTCCCACCACTGGCTGTATTTCCTTGTCCAGTGTTCCCTAGCAAGCCATGGTTCCCATTTCGCACACTCGCTTATTCAAGTCTCTGTAATTCCACACCACATCAGTTAGTTTGGATGCGCCAAACTTTTTCTAAAATTAGCTACATATTAAATATTTCTCCCGAGGCCTCATCTCCCAAAGCAGAGAACCATGGGTGGTCCAGTTTCCCATGTGGACATGGGAAAACAAGGAGCAAAACCAGTGGCATTGTTCTTGAGGGCGTTACAGGATGCACCAGGAATGCCCAGGGCTGACACCGCCAGTGACTTCTGCTCTAGGAAAAGTGACCCCAGCCTCAGTTGGGATCAGCTGAATCTCTCCAGCAGATGGGTGGTTCAGAGGCAGGCATGGATTTCTTCCTGGCTCAAGTATGGTCTGCATCAGGCTTCACAACCTGAAACTGGAGTGGAGTGAATTTGAGCATAGACCATCCTGCATGACAAGGAAATCTACCAAGTAGGGAGTACTTTGCTGCCACGCTCTCTCTTTCTTGGACTCTCATGGGGCCTCTGCATATCCTTTGTCGTGGTTGCAGCCTTAGGATGACCTCATGAGATTGCTGGTCTGGGGGGTTATAATCAGCCCTGTGGGGGCAGGGGATCACTGCTCACAGATTCCTAAGAATCCCAGATGTGCCCCCTGAATCGAGGAGTTGCATGTTCACTCACGCTGCTGCTGGAGCTTCTTTATTTTTCCAAGACTATTCTTATCATCCATGTGTCTCCTCATTGGGTGGATCTGATCCAATAATCAAAGTATCATGTTTGTTTGTTTTTTCCTTTATGGAGGAACTGGGGATTGAACCCAGGACCTCGCGTATGCTAAGCACATGCTCTCCCACTGAGCTGTATCTCACGCTGGAAGTCTGGTTTTAAGCTCCTTCACTTTTGTGTGTGTGTGTTGGGGGGGTAGTTAGGTTTATTTATTTACTTGTTTCTGAATGGAGGTACTGGAGACTGAACCCAAGACCTCGTGCATGTTAGGCAGGCGCTCTGCCCTGAGCTACACCCTCCCCTAAGCTCCTTCTTTAGGTCTGATACTTCATTCCTTGATTTTTCAGAGCGCCGCCCTTCTCCTGTTTCTCTGCAAGTTAGAATCTGAGTAAAAAGGGAGAGGATGTCTTAGGTGACCTTCAAGAGGTGACGGGCAGGAGGGAGACAGGGCCTTTGAATTCATCTCAAATCTTTGGGCTCCTTGCTGGTAATTGCTGCAGGGAGGTGGGTCGGAGTATCTCCACGGACGTGCAGAGCCCTGAGGCACACTTTGTCTGATGCCATCTGTTTTGTGTTTTTAATAAACTTTTAATTTTAGAACAGTTTTCGATTTACAGAATTATTGCAGAGATAGTACAGAAAGTTCCCATACACGGCACATCCCGTTTCCTCTATTTTTAACATCTTACATTAGTTTGGTGCATTTGTCACAATTAAGAAACCAATTCTGATACATTATTATTAACTAAAGTCCAGAGTTTGTTCAGATTTCCTCAGTTTCCCCCAGTGTCGTCTTTCTGTTCCAGGGTCCCACCCAGGACATCACATTATGTCTAGTCATCATGTCTCCATAGGCCCCTCTAGGCGGTGACGTTTTCTCAGACTTTCCTTGTTTTTAATGACCTTGGCAGTTTGGAGCAGTATTGGTCAGATGTTTTGTAGACTGTCCCCAGTTGGGATTTATCCCATGTGTCTTTCGTGATTAGACCGGGGTTATGGGTTTGGGGGAGGAAGATCCCAGAGGTAAAGTGTCATTTTTTATCATTTCACATCAAGGGGACACACTGTCAATGTGACTTATTACTGTCGATGTTGACCTTGATCATCTATCCAAGGTCACGTATGCCAGGCTTCTCCACTGTAAACTTATCCCCTCCACTTTCCATACTGTCCTCTTTGGAAGGAAGTCACTATGCACAGCTGGCACTTAAAGAGTGGGAAATCATGCTCTACGTGTTTGAGGGTGGAGTGTTTCTGAATATCATTTGGAATTTGTCTACATGGGAGAATTTTTCCTCTTCTCTCCCATTTACTTCTTCTCTCAGTGATTTGTATAGACTCATGGCCGTTTATTTTATAGTTTGGGTTATAATCGGACAGGACTGCGTTCTGTTGCTCAGGCTGTTCCAGCTTCCACCATTGGGAGCTCGTTCAGTGGCTCCTGCATTCATTTGACATGCTCATTATTGTGTTCTTTGCTGGCTTTTGTTTGTTTGTTTGTTTTGCTTTGTTTTTATGGGTTGATATGTGGGCTGACACTGCTGGAGTCCGTGGTCCTGGTTACCTGCTTCTGCGGTCGCTTCGCTCCACTGCTAGGCTGCTGCTCTGCTGTTTCCCTGGGCAACTCTGTGCCCTCCCCCTGGAGCGTGTAGGTGTGCTCCTGGTCCCTTGGCCACAGGTACAGGCCACGGGGGCCCAGGAGTACTTCCTCCACCTCTCCACTCCCATGGCCATGGTGGTACCTTTGCCTCTATGCCACTTGCGTATGCCATGGAGCTGAAGATGGAATTTGGGCAGCTGCAGCATCTCCCACCATCTTCCTCCAGGGTTTCCTAGCGTGTGATGGTTGGAGGTAAGCCCCTCTGAGCTCCCTTCTGCTCCGAGTTGAGAACTAGCTTGCAGGTGAATAGACTTGTCTATTGGGATGAAGTTTGTCTGCATTCAGATACTAGGTTGGTGACTTTTTAGCTGTGTGGTCTTGGGCAAATTATTCATTCTTTCTCAGGTTCTGGTTGTTAATCACTAACATGGGCTTAAAATGCCTGGGGGAAAATTTAGGATTAGGTTTTGCTACTTAGGACCGAAAAGCCCAGATGCCACTGACTTAAATAAAGACAAGGAAAAGAGGCTGAGAAACGTTCTCTTTGCTCCCCTTTGCCTGATGATCAGGGCAGGCTCTGTCACCAAAGAAGGACATTGTGTGACAGTCGTCAGTGTCCGCCCTGTCCGTGGCAGGGTGCCCTGAGGATGAGAAAGAACATATGTCAACTGCCTGAGTATAGTAGGTACTCTGTCCTTATTTTACAGTAATTTGTGAGGAGGTAGGACTTCAATATGGCAATAGGGAGGGACTGGGTTAGACCAGAGTCTCCTTAAGAGGGACTTCCTATAGGTGAATAGAATATGAATTTTAACTTCTATTAGTCAGCAGTAATCGGAAGAGCATCGTAAGACAGAACAGGGGAAAACAGGAAGAGAACAGTAATGTGATGTGTTCACTGCTTGATCTGTGTTATCTCATTCAGTTCTCACAATTGTCTTATGAGATAAATGTCTCTATTTTACTCTACTTTACCAATGAAGAAAATGAGACCTTGGACAGTTAACTGATCTGCCCCGTGGTCAGGTGACTCCTAAACAATTCAGGATTTACACTCAAGGATGTCAGGCTTTGAAGCCTGTGGTTCCAACCACTCGGCTATATTAGCCAACCATTCGTTCACGTGATGCATGTTTGCTGAACTCCTCCTTCATGCCAGGCATTATTTGGGGCTTTAGGGTATCACGGTGAACAGCACAGACAAGCTATCTGCTTCCACCCACGCATATCCAAGTGGAGGAAACAGAAGTTAAGTAAGGGGAGCCGTAAATAAACAAAACAATCGCAGGCAGTGATGAACGCCCCTGAAGGAAACAGAACAATTAGGGGATGACTTTTTTGGGATGGGAGGGTTTTTGAGAGAGGGTGGTCCAGGAAGTCTATACTGAGGTGAGAATGGAATGGTGAGAAGGAGCCAAACAAATGATGATTTGTGGGAAAGAGATTCAGGGAGAGGGAGACCCACATTCCAGGGAAGTTTTTTTTTTATTAAATTAAGTTAACTTAACTTATTTTTAACATTTTAACTGAAGTATAGTTGATTTACAACGTTGCATTAGTTTCCGGTGTACGTCAGAGTGATTCAGTTATACATATATACACATATTCTTTCTCATACTCTTTTCCATGACAGGTAACTACAAGCCATTGAATACAGTTCCCTGTGTGTACAGCACAGTAGGACCTTGTCGTGTATCTGTTCTGTACAGTAGTAGTCGTGCCTGCCAGTCCCAAACAAGCACCTGGCTGGTTCGAGGGTGGAGCTGGACTCGGCTTGGGGAAGATGGCCGGAGAGTGAAGTTCTCCCAGCCACCCCTGATCTTTAGTTATTACAGAAAAAAAAGTTGGAAGATTTACTCTTTTCTGGGGGGAGGGAGAAGGGCTCTGGAGAAGAGGGTCAGGAGAGCTCGCTGAACCAGCAAGGCGCCGTGTATTCCCGTGTTTCTGTCTACAATTTTCTCTTTCTCTTGGTGTGTCGGGGCATCTTTAGCCCATGTGACTGGCAGAGGCATGTCTCGCTCTGTTTTAGAGTCTGTGCCATTGCAGGTGGCCCTAGCAGGCTTCGTCATCAGTAAGAGAGACACATGCGTGCCCCGGGTGCGGCCTTTGTCCAGGCTGAACAAGGATCTGAGGTTGCTGCGGAGCATCAGAGGATGGAGGAGACAGGCCAGCTGTCACCACTGACAGTTAGGCACACCCTGCGTGCACGGCGCTGAACTCCATGAAGCGGGATGTGGAGAGGGCAGGCGCAGAACCACAGCTCCCACAAAATCAGGTGAAGCTTAAACCCATCCAGTGATGCTGTACAGGGAATAACACCACAACTGTTTGCTCCAGCATCTGACCCCCGAGGCTGGCTAGGAAGTTCAGGAGATGCATGGTCAAGGTTTTGCTCAGACAGTTGGATACTCCCTGGGTCTGGAACCCAGGACCAGGGTATGTGGTGGGAGAGGTGATGTGGCGCAAGAAAGAGCCAAGAATGGTCCTTAGAAGACCTGCATCCAGCTGGACTCTGCTGTGTTTTGTGCAATCTTGGGTCACGATGATGGAAAGGTTGCAAGAGGCAATTGAAAAGAAGAAGTGGGCCAGATTTAGGATGTGGGAGTTATCAGTTTTGGATGCTAGAGAGAGCGATGGGTCAGAAGTGAGCTGGTCAGAAAGGGCAGCCGACTTTAAAAATGTTGAGTTAGCAGCACCATTGAAGCACCAGGTTGCATTATGAGTTTAGGGAAAGAAGCGGGTTTATAAACGAAGCTTTGGGAATCTCATGGTGGGAGTTTCAGGTCAACAATAAAGGCTTTTGCAGCTAGTGAGCTGCAGGGAACCATTAAATCAGGCTTCTAAGGTGATGGCTTACTAACCTGCAACTCTGGCCAGCCCTGAAAAACCGAACAGGGCCAGGCATGGGCGGTAGGAGCTGCCGCTTGGGGTTGCAAGGGACGTGGAGGCGCTCAGCTCTCTGCAGCGATGCGGGAAGTCACGTGCTCCTCTCGGTGACTCCTCCTCAGGCGCTGACCCCTCAAACCTTTCTCACAGCCCATTTTTCTTGAGTGCTAAATGATGGAAGACAGACAATTAAGCCAGAGCCCCAGCACTTCATCTGCTGTTGGTTTCCTTAATTGTATTTCCTACACACTCTTTTATAAATAGATTTAAGCAAGACACTATGTTCTTTAATGTGTGCATTTCTGTTGCCATGGAAACAGTTGCTTTTATCACCCCCCCCACCCCCAGCCCAAAGCGTAGTCATAAAGTAGAACTTAGCACCTGTTTTTCCAGGCAGGTGAATTATCTGCTAATCCTTGTTCTCTAAGAAGCTTTCCATGAGTGGGTCGGAATAACCTGCCGATAGCATCGCTTTAAGAAAAGAATCAGGCAAGGGTCTGCAGTTTCCAGAAGATACAACCCATCCTTGCTAACCCTGTAAGTGAAAGCAACTCGTTCCATAGAGTCATGGGCTGTTGGAACTGGAGAGGGATCTCTAAAGATATCATTCTCAATAATAATAATAATAATAATAATTAAAACCACCTTAGACTATGCATTCAATGCATTAATTCGTTTCTAAAGGGATCCTTTAATTAAATCATTTGTTTGAAAACATTTACTGAACACTAACTAGTATGGAGTTGCTCAGACACAGGTCATCATCTCAGAACATTGCAGACGCCTGTCACATGGAAGGGACTCAGCCAGTGTTTCTCTGGGAATGAATAAAACTGCTTCCTCCCCCAGCCAGTGGGATATACAGACATTTAATGGGTTATAAGGTTTTACGCCATGTGCTGGAATATAAATATGTCCAAAGCATGATGGTGGCATAAAATGCGTGGGTCATAGATCTACTTCCTCTATTTTTTTTTTTTTTGCAAGAAGTGTGAAAATTAAAAGCAGAGAATTAAAAGGAAAGACACTTGGTAACATCACCTGACTATTTAGTCGCAGAACCAAGTGTAGGACCCAGGTTTCCTGAATCCCGGCCTGGCAGCCTCCTCCCGCGTCATGTTGACTCCCAGCGTTCCCCAAGCTTCAGTAGGAGTCAGCGGGGACTTTGTGAACCTGCCAACGCTGATTCAGTAGGGTCTGGGCTGGGGTCTGAACGTCTGCATTTCTCACAAACACCAGGGTGATGCTGATGCTGGTCTGAAGACCGCAATGTGATTTCTAAAGCTCTAGAGCACCATGCTGCACCTTCAGGGGTACTGGACCCCTTGGGGTGTCCGACTGCAGCTGAAGTTATTTGGTTGAAAACAACAGAAACTCGGATTAATACATATAGCGTGGCAAAACACAAAATAATATAATCAGTTATGTAGAAGAATATATCATGGTCTATATGAATCCACATATGTGTATGTATGTATGTAGAGTTGACCCTTGGATAATGCTGGGGTTAGGGGAGCTGACTCTTCACGCAGTCCAAAATCTGCATCTAACTTAAAATTGGTTCTCTGTGTATGAAGTTGTGGTGCCTCCATATCTGTGGTCCTGCATGCTTGGATTCGACAACCCAGATTATGTACTATTGAAGTATTTGCTTTTGAAAAGATCCAAGGATAAGTGGACCCATGCAGTTCAACCTGCATTGTTCAAGGCTCAACTGTATTCATCTATGTAGTTGTGTGTATATATATTCATATACATTATGTATATAATAGGATGGTGCAAAGGAGAAGTGGCGCTTCCAATCATCAGAAAAGAATACGAACAAAGCAAACCCAGGATCTGCCTGGGAGAACTTGGGGCACCACTGTCAGGGTGATTATGTTCCAATCTCAGGGATATGTCCCTCTTACTGAAGGCACAGTTTTCCAGGGAAGGGAGCCCCATTGATCTGGATGAGTCCAGGGCTGGCCCCTCAGCTGGGGGAAGCTTGGGAACTTTGGAGGACAGTTCCATACTTACCAAAGGGAAGTGAGAATTCATGCTAGGCTGTCAGGAGAAACAGATGGCCAATAAAGACCATATCTCCAAAAAAAAAAATGCACATACAGCTACATATAATCAGCCGACAACCCCACTTCTTACATTTTTGGCCACCTGTGTGGTCCAAGCCATCCACGGACCGAGGGATCCCTGCATTTGCTTCCAAAGAGCGCTTCCTGCTCTCCACTGCCCCCTTCAGTCTGTCCCACACTCAGCAGATGGAGACTTGAAACCCACGTCGGATCATGTTAGATCTTTGCCCATAGCCCTCAGCGGGAATCCCATTATTCTCACAGCGAAATCGAAAGCAGAGTCCACACATTGCTCTGCAAGATGCAACATGCCTCCCCACTACCCACCACCCAGCCCTGCCCTCACTCTCCCTGTCCTCCTCTCCTGCCCTCCTCCCCAGCACTCACCACACTCAGCCACCCTGGCCTCCGTCCCATCTCCTGAACATGCCAAGACTTTCTCATTTCAGGGTTTTTGCATTTGCTGTTTCTCTGCCTGGATTGCTGTCTCTCAGATGATCGCACTGCTCCTTCCCTTACTTTGTTTAGCTCTCTGCTTAAGGCTCACTTTCTCAAAAAGAGCTTCCAGCTCCTGTTACCAGAAAAAGTGACCTGCCAGCCAGCTCACTCTCTGGCCTCTTAGCTTTATTATTGACAGAAATGTGTATTTGTTTAATGTTTCTTCTCTCACAAGGATGTAAGCTGTACAAGGGCGGGGACATTTGTTTTCTCTTCTTGTAATTTTGTTAACCCAAGAGGTAGCAGAAAGAAGGTGTTGGCACTTGTTGGTAACTAAGTATTGTGAGAAGAACGAATGAGCATATATGTATTTACACACACACAAACACATTTTTGCCTGTGGTTTTAGGGGATTTACAGGCCTTCTGAAGCATGGGGGGTCCATACCTCTTGGGTTAGAAAACTCTGCTGTGACCCAGGTATCTCTAACCCTGAGTGAAGGGGGTCTCAGTGATCCTGTGACCCACCACATTTTTCCTCCTCCCCAGGTTGGCTTTCAGAGTGGGGCAATGGCATTGTGTTTTCCACCTTCGGGTAACAAAATTGCAGTTACAGGAGAGTTACAATAAAAATAACAATAATTGACACCTGTCCAGGGCACAGAATGTGATATGTTAATAACAAAGTGGCTCTAATATCATTTGATAGACAGGTAGACTAGGTGGACAATAACATAAAGCCCAGGTGTGCTAGCTAGAATGTACAGAGGGTAAAAGGGGCCACAAAGAAAAATAGCATCAAGGAAGGCAGATAGGCAGTACCAATGACTGAGAAGAGTTGCAGTGAGAAATAGGATTTTCAGGGAAGAGCTCTCTGTTGGAACAGAAAGTTCCATGGATACAAAGAGATCTTGGGAAGACTGTTCCAGGAGGATGGAACAGGAAGTGCAAAGGCCCTGAGGCAGGAGTCTGGTTAGGGTGTTTGAGTCACAGCAAGGAAGTACACGTGGCTGGATGGAGGGAACAACAAGAGATGAGAAGGAAATGTAGTCAGACCAGAAAATGTAGGGCCTTGTGGGCCTTTGTAGGGACTTTGGCTTTCCCTTGGAACAAGATGGGGTTCTTTGGAATTCTGCAAGCAGCAGAGTGGCATGATTCAACTTATGTTTTTATAGGATTATATTGGCTGCTGTGTTGAAAGTAAACTCTAGGGGGCGAGCAGGGAAATGCAGGGACCATGAGGAAGCTCAGTCATCATCACCAAATAAACAAAACCCACCTTTAGTCTCTCACCTGTGCTGGTGAATCTCACCCACAGCCAGTATCATGGGAACTTGTTAAGACTTCATTACCGACAATGAATAAAGTTAGCCTGGCAAGAGAGCTGTCATTCCTTCTGGGTGTGCCCCAAACGTCCCAGACAGAAGAGATCCAGATGCCTGTTTGCTTCATCAAGGTGGGCTGGACCCTGGAGAGCTCTCTTAGCTGAGTTTTAGAATAATCATCCTTCTGTAGGTGTACAGCTGCATCGAGCTGGGTGATAGGAAAAAAAAAAATGTTGCTAAAATCAGGAACCACCCTGCAAATTGAAATTAGTTAAGTTCAGTCAATTGCTGACTGATTTTATGTTATGGGATTCAGATGCTCCAAGGCTCAGTCAATTGAAACCCTGTTTTGGAATGAGCCAGTTCTGGATGGATCTTCTGTTCTATTACTAAAGAAATGGATCTGTTCAGAGTGTAACATACGTAACACTAAGAGCCCATTTGGTAGATGGACACGCTTGTTTTTTTTATCCCCGAAAACCTGAAACTAAATTCTAGAGAAAATCAGAGACCTGTAGATTTTTTATGGCAAGTCATCTTAGATGTGGCAGGATGACCTTGTTTTTATTAATCCAGGAACTGAGACTCAGAGCCAGTAAATGGCCCAAGGTAGGCTAACTGATGTGGTGAAGACTCGAGATTTTGGCTTACTGCCGTCAAGGTGAAGCTCTCACGTCACAGTCCCACACGGGCGGGCAGGGCTCTGCTGCATACAGTCCCTGGGGAACCCAGGTTCCTTCTACTTTGCGGCTCCTCCCTGCTACAAGTCCCCAGAGACATCTCCATTTAGGTGGAGAAAGTGTGAGGACCACGCCGAGGACGTTTTCATGGGCTGGATGCAGCAGTTGACATGTATCACATTTGCTCATGTTTCACTAGCCGGAACCCAGTTTTGTGGCTGCAACTGGACAATGTTTTCTAACTCTGTGCCCCTGAAGAAGAGAGCGTGGATGTTGTGAGCACCCGACACGCCCGCCAGAACCACATAGGGTACAAAGAGGCAGAGCTGGGCCTGAGCCATGAACAACAACAAAAAAGAGGAAGTGCCCAGTATAGTTTTGATCCTTTCCTCCCCGCATTCTTCCTTCCCCCTTCATCTCTCCTTTCCTTATTCCCCCTTCTACCCCTACTTTCCACATCTTTCTTTCCTGGATGCCTTATAAGCATCTGCTAGATGTCAGAGGCGTGGGGAGATTCAAGCTGAAACCAGCATGGTCCCTCAAGGGCTTTTGGTCTAGTTTAAAGATAAGACATAGATATAAGTACTCAGCACAGAGGCAGACGTGATAAATGCCCCCAGAGTGGTGCACAGCGCCGTGGAGAGCATGAGTTGGAGGACCTGCAGAGGGCTGGGGTGAATTCTGACAGCATTATCCTGTGCCCAGCTGCAGGCTGCTCGACCTTGACCTGCTCACCCTCTCCGAGTCCATTTCTACAGGTCTAAGATGGGGGCTGTGAGACCCTTCGGGGGTAGCGTTGGGATGGAATGAGCATTTCCAGAGAGGCTCCATAGTATGCGGTTACTCTGCATGCAGGCTGTCTTCTCCTTTGCCCAAGTCAGGACTAGAGATCCCCAGAGGAGGGGGAGGTAAATTCCTCCTGGTGATGGGGAGAAGGCTGCTGACCCAGGTAGAATTTGAGCTGGATCTTGGCTGCCATGATAAATTACTACAAGTTTGGGGACTTAAACAGGAATTTATTATCTAACAGTTTGGGAGGCCAGAAGACCCCAGTCAAGGTGTTGGCAGAGCTGAGCTCTCTATGAAGAATCTAGTGGAGAATCTGTCCTTGCCTTTGCCAGCATCCTGTGGTCCTGGGTGCTCCTTGCCTTGAGGAAGCTGAACTCTGATCTCTGACTCCACCTTTATCTCCGACTCCTCCTCTGAGTCTCTATTTCATAAATCTTTCTCTCCTTTCTCTTGTAAGGGTAGTGGTCATTGGGTTTAGGGCCCACCCTGAATCCAGGATAGCAGCATCTCAAGATCTTTAGCCTAACCACGTCTGCAAAGACCCTATTTCCATATGAGGAACCAGAGATAAGGACTTTGATGTGTTATTTGGGGGCCACCATTCAACCCACTGCAATCACCAGCTTCCTAGATAATCTACCCCCTCACTAGAATGGGAAACCCGAGGGTTAGCACTGGGCTGATGGAAAAATTCCACATTCACAAGGCAGTGGCTTCAGCCCTAAGATACTAGTTTCCTCTTGCTGCAGTAACAAGTTAACACAACTTAGTGGTTTAAAGAACACAAACTTATTATCTTTCAATTCTATGGGTCAGAAGCCTGATACGGGCTGAAGTCAAGGTGCCAGCAGGTCTGGGCTCCTCCTGAGAGCTCGAGCGGAGAATCCAGTCCCTGGTCTCTTCCGGCTTCTAGAAGCCTCCTTGGCTCATGATCCCTTCATCCGGGTTCAGTGTCGGCAGCACAACATTACAGCTCTCTCTGACTCGGACCTCCACCTCCTCTAAGGGTCCCCTGATGACAAGGCCTATAGGGAGCATCCAGAATGACCTCGTCTCCGCCAAGTTCCTTTTGCCGCATGAGGTACCATGTCCGCAGGCTCTGGGGATTAGGACGTGGACATCTTGTTGGGGGACGGGGCTCTGCTCTTTCTGTGACACCTGGTGAATGTGTTTTTCACAGAGTTCCCACTCCGTGGAGTGCCCTGTGCTGAGCTGCGTACGGGTGAGAGCATCTTGCTTTGCTCTGCTGATACCTTCACGATCTCCACTGGGTGCTGCTCCAGTGCCCTGCAAGACGCCTTTGTTTCTCTAGCATCCACCCAGGTGCAGGAAGGCTGGAGCGAGGTCTAGAGCAGGTGTGTCACTACTTGCCAATCATCCGTCCCCCAATTAGCTAGCCCTGGAAATTCCCTATCGTGAGTCTTTATTCCTTTAAGGCTTCGATTCTTTTAAAAGACTGTTTGAGAAAAAATGGGGAGGGGTGAAGGAGTGAATGACTCGTTGTTACCAGTTGTTCGGACTTCAGAATGAATCCGTTTTTGATTATTTTTGTTGTTGAGGAACAAAATGGACAGCAATAAGAAGGGAGTAAAAGGACTTTTCATATGTGGTTGTGCAGAAGGAACAGAACCCACCAGGCCCTGTGTGGGGAGTGGGCTTGAGTGGGGGTGGATGCTACAGAAAGGGGGCTGAGAATGTGATGCAGGCAGGCTGAAGGTGAAACATCTTCTTCAAATATGGTCTCTACCCACCAGCCTGGCTCTGGCTTTTCTGGCTGGTTTCCCAGCCCCTCTCCTTATGCTTACATAGTGTTAGTACATGGTCATCCAGTGTCTACGATGTGTATGAATAAGATGGCTCTTCTGCAAGGCCTTTGAAAGCCCTCTAGTGGAGACAGTCTGAACAACGCCAACCACAGATCCAGCTCTCTGGAACCATATTCAGGGTGGAAGGGGTGGACCCCTGGGGAGAGGACTCTTGGGGTGGCTCCCTAATGATTACCTGGCAAAGGGACTCCACCCACCTCTCTGCACCCCTCAGGATCTTTATGTGTCTGCAGTGCTTGTGGTTCAACCTCAGGGCTGCACTGATGGGAGCAGGGCACACACTGAGCTGGTTTTGCAGAGCTAGAGTTACGGAGGGTTGAGGGCTGGGAAACAAATTGGATTAAGGGCAGTATTTTCTTTCATCAGCACACAAACGAGCCATAGGCCAGTACAGACTTTCTGCTTCGACTGCATTAAACCTTAGTGTTCAGTGTGGGGTGAGGAAGGGATGCTTTTTGAGGGGCCAGCAGAAAGCAGCCAACAGCTATCCCTGTTTTGGCTTCAGACAGAAAAATCTGATGTACTTGGGACTGTACCACTTTGCTCGGGCTGCCATACCCAAATACCAGGCTGGGTGGTTTTACAGAAAAGAAACTTACTTTCTCACTGTTCTGGAGGCTACAAGTCTAAGATGTAGGTATCAGCAGGGCTGGCTTCTCCTGGGACCGCTCTCTGTAGCTTGCAGACAGCTGCCTTCTTGCCATTTCCTCACATGGCCTTTTCTCTGTCCGCACACACTCCTGGTGTTTCTTTCTCTTCTCATAAGGACACTAACCCTTTTGGATCAGGGCCTCACCCTTATGACCTCATTTAACCTTAATTATCTCCTTTATGGCTCCATCTCCAAATACATTGGGGATTAGGGTTCAACATATTAATGTAGGGGGTGGGGTGGGAACAAAATTCAGTTCACAATGAAAATCATGCTTCTGGGTGGAAACACCCAAGAAGAAACAGGTAACTTCTGGGAAAACGTTGCCTATTTGGAAAAGCAACCACTGGAGACAAATATCATTGTCCATGGAAACACAGACTGTCTAGCCAAAGTGCCTACTGTGAAAAATATATATCAGGAAGAATTTTCACTTAAAATTCTCCAAAGGGAAAATACCCTCTGGGAAAAAAACTTTAATTGTGAAAATACTCACCATGGAAACATTCACTGGAAAAAGTATCAGTTGGAAAAAATCATTACAAAACACAGCAGGGTGGGGATAACCTCTGGAGAAGTAGCTTTTCTGGGAAAAATGCCTGTTAGAAAAAAATTGACTAGAAGAAATGACCTCTCAAAAAATATGCACAGGGAAAACTATATACTGGAAAAAAAACACACCTAGAATTTAAAATACCTAGAGAAACATATCCTGAATGGGACAAATATTCACTGGGAAAATATGAATAGGAAAATTATATTCATCAGGAAAATGACCTTGACTATATGCCTATTGTGAAAAACAGGAAACGGTCATTTATTTTGTGCACATCATGTTTCATGCATTCTTCTAGTAGTTTTAGGTCCGTTAGCTCACTTACTCCTCATAAAAGCTCTATGAGGTGGGTACTATTCGATGCCCATTTTATATATGAGGAAACTGAGGCACAGAGAGATAAGTAACTTGCCCAAAGTTCACAGGGAGTAAATGACAGCCCCCAGCTTTGAACTCAGGCATTGATCCATTCATTCATTTATTGAGCACCTACCACATTGTGTTAGGCAATGGAGTCTATCACCGAATGAAATTTTAATCTCAAGTTTTAAGAAATTAATGTGGGAGACAGATTCGTAAGTGGATAATGAAATTATAGTGAAATCAGCCTTTATATATTCATGTCCACCTTGAAAACCAAAGTAAAATGTTTCCACTAGCTCCTTTGTGTGCTTACAAAGGAAGCAACTCTCCTGGCTGCAGTAACCCCAGCTTCCCTGGGAATGACAGCCACTGGGGAAACTTCAACACCCAGAAGAATACTCGTTGGGAAAACACACTCCTGCACGAAAGCTGAACAAAACACGCAGCTCTGGTGGGTACTTGTTTGGAACTTAGTCTGGTCTCTCCATTGTCCAGTCCGGGTCTGCCCTTGACCACGTGAGCGCGGCTGAGATGGCCAAGGCATGCTGTGACCTGGCTAGGAATGCAGAATGGGCTACAGGAGCCTTGCTGCACAGGGGGAATCAGATGGCCCCTGGTGGAAGTTCTGAGTTCTCTTGATTTTTAAAAACCTTTCCTTGCATGTGGTCTAACCCCACCGATGTGCTAGCGCCACAAGTTCAGGCCCTGCCTGTGTAGTTCATCTCAACGTCCCCAGTGCTTAGAAAAGTCTGTGCTCAGTGAGTAAACATTTCCAAAAGAAGGAACGTTGGCCATTGCATGGCAAGATACTAACTGCATGGATGCTGGAGTCAGACGACCATGTTTAAATCCTGGTGTTGCCGTTTCCTGGCTGTGCTGCCTTGGCTCAGTTACTTGCTAACTCTGAGCCTCACTTTCCTCCTACGGTTTGTTAACCAAAATTTCAGAAACGGACACCTGATGGAAGTAAAGAGGTGTTTATTTGAGCTTAGCTAGGACTGCAGCCCCCCCCCCCCCAAGAATAGATTCAAGAAGCACTTGAATTGTGTTTATTCTGCTTGACTACAAAATAGAGGAAGCTTATCAAGGCATAAACCACAGTTAGTTTCATATTTATTAGCCAAGAATTATGATGGGACCTAGCAAGAGGTAAGGGCTCTTGTAAGCAAGGATTGGCTGGGGTCTGAAGTGGTTGCCTATTTGCAAAGAGAGTTCCTTGAGACCACAAGGTTGCATCTAGCAGATATTCTGAAAATGGCTGATGGTGCCCTTGGCTATGGTACGGGTCAGAAAGGGCAGGTTCTCAGTGGTGCAGGGACGTGTCTGAGACCAGATCCTCAATGGCTGCCCGCCTGAACTGTGATTACTCCATTACGGTTTCAATCTGTTATCAGGTTACTGGGAAGAGTTGATGATATAATGCCTGTCGAGTGCTCAGTGTAATGCCTGCCTCATGGTAGATGGTCAGAAATAATCAGGACTGGTCCCTCCCTTCATGAAGTGTATAGTCAGGTGAGTCACCCCCTAGACACCCTTCTGCCTCCAAAAATTCCAACTTGGAGGCAGGGACCCAGAAAGGACTGATGATTTAAGCCCAGAATCTGCAACTCAGGTTTTCTTTCTCCTCGGTCTTATCTAGAGAACATGTGTACTGTAGGGTTCCATCTGCTTCTGTAATAAAACACAAATTATTAAAACCATAAAATATTGATGAACTGTCTTACAAAACAGAGGGACTTTAATGTATCGATTATGAATCGAGAACGCCTTAATGAGCTTCAGGAGGAGAAATAATTGGGAAATGATAGTGCGTTGATTTCCTCCTGTGCCGCTGAATGAGAAGCAGTTATGAGACTAAGTTCCCTCTGTCCCATTTTGTGTCACTGTCATCTAGCATTTTTGCCGCGGTAGCTTTAAAACCTACACTTCCACAGGCATTAATTCCACCCCATCCCGCAAAGAGAAAGAGAAGGAGGTGGGGAAGCCTTCTTGTCAAAAACAGCAGCGAAGTATTCTGGTTGGAAACTTACTGGCTTTTGTGTATCTCCCTGGGTGGTTCCCATAGACTGGAAAAACTGGCCCAAGAGGGGAAGTACCTTGTCCAGGATCTCACAGTTCACTGGGGTCAGGACTTGGCCTGGCATCCAGGTCCCCTGAGTCTCGTGCTGGTGATTTTGCTATTTCTGCATCCAAAGGGGGACTTTTGGATGTCAAGAGCTGTTCAAATGTGGAGCAGGCTTTGGGGGGTTAGTCTTGGCGGATAGTGAGACCTCCATCACTGGCAGTATGGAAGAGAGGCTGGGTAACCTCTGGACCTCAAGGAAGGGGATCTGAAATTCTGTGGAGTGATGTGGTTGCTGCCTCAGTCATCCACACTGGCCTGCTGATCTTCAAAAATCTCCCAGGTTAAGTCTCAGGCTGGCAGCTTTAGATCCAGCTGCATCTTGGTGATTCTCAGGCATGTTAAGGAAGGGGAGGAGTCTGCTGTCACTTACTGCTCAAGCAGTATAGATGTTATATGAGACCGGAAAGATGAGTGTCAGTACCGAGGAGGGACCAAGGCTCAGGGAAGTCAGTGGAATTACCCAGGATCACGCAGCCCATCGGTGGCAAAATCCAGGGCTAGTGCCATTGTCTTTGGAGAACTGGCCTACCGTTCCTGTGTAAATACCACGCTGTCTTTTCGTTATGTGTGGGGTTAAGACTTATTCACATGGTACGATCAGAAAGTAAGGTCGCATCTGCGATTGGATTTTCACTGTGCCCTCTGAACATTTTCAGAGAAGGGCTGAGTGAGGCTCTCTTGACACCAGAGCCCACTGTGAGGGTAATCATGATGTGTGTGCAGTGAGACCAGCTGAGGTGAGGGGTTGGTTGCTACCTCATTTTACCTCCACTTATGTTAGGTCTGATTCTTGCCAGGAAATTCAGTAGGAAGGATGCTAAAATACTAGCAGCAAATATTTATTGAGCACTTTCTTTGTGCCAGGCAACTATGCCAAGTGTTTAATACCATTCGCTCATTTTTTTCACAGCCATCTTTGAAGCAGCAACTGTAATCAGCCCATTTTACAGATGAAGGCACTGAGGTACCGAGTTAGTGAAGCCAGGATTTGAGCCCAGTGAGATGGACTCTAGAGTCTATACTCTTTTTTTTTTTTAAACTGAGATATAATTGACATGTAATATTGTGTAAGTTTAAGAGGTACATTGTATGGATTTGATGCACTTATATTGCAACATGATTGTCATTGTAGAGTTAGTTAACGCCTCCATCACATCACATAATTATTCTTTCTTCCAGCAGTGGGAACAATTAAGATCTATTCTCTTAGCAAATCTAATGTTTATAATACAGATTTGTTGTCTCTAATCACTGTGCTGTGCAGTAGGTCTCAGGCTGTTAATTATCACTAGTTGCAAATATGCACCTTAAACAACATCTTTCCTATTTCCCCAGCCCACAGCTCCTGGTAACCACCATTTCACTGTCTGTTTTTGTGAGTTTGTTCTTTTTAGAGTCCAGGTAAAAGGGCTATGATACAGTATTTGTCTTTCTCGATCTGATTTATCCCACTCAGCATAATGTCTTCAGGGTCCATCCATGTCATCACAGATGGCAGGATTTCCTTCTTTCTCATGGCTGAGTAATATTCCATTGTGTATATATATATGACATCTTCTTTATCCATTCATCTGTTGATGGGTACTTAAGTTGTTCCCATATCTTTGCTACTGAGAATAATGCTGTAGTAAATGTAGGTGTGCAGATATCTCTTCAATAACGTGTATTCATTTCCTTTGGGTATATATCCAGAAGTGGGATTGGCTGGGTCGTGTGGTAGTTCTATTTTTAATTTTTTGAGGAACCTTCATACTCTTCTCCACAGTGCCTGAGCCAGTTTACAGTCCCACCAGCAGTGCACGATGGTGCCCTTTTAGGGAGCCTAGACTCTTAAGTGGACATTAATTACAGGCACCTGTCTTCTTGTTTTGACTCACACTGCTTCACTTCCTACACTTGACCTCTTGTTTCCTTTTGAAGCTACTACTTCTCTTGGTCTCAACTCTGACCACTTCTTCTTGGCCTCTTTCACTGACCCTCTTCTTGGCTGCCAGCCCCTTGTGGTTCTCAGCATTCCCCCACGGGCCCTGGTTCTTCCCACCAGACATGTTCTCCTTGGGTAATCTCAGCTGATCGTGTGGATTTTACATGCATGGCTGTTTGCTGTTGCATTCTGACTCCCAAACTGTCCTGCCAGCCCTGAACTTTTCCTTGTATCAGGATAATGCTTGTCGCATAAAATGAGTTGAGAAGTGTTTCCTCTACTTATATTTGCTTTAAAAGACTACATGGAATTTGTGTTATTTAGTCCTTAAATTTTGGGGAGAATTTGTAGAGGTGCTGTTTTGGGTATGGAGATTTCCTTTTTGATAAGTTTAACTCTGAATTCAATTTATTTAACCGCTTTAAGTCTGTTCAGGTTATTTATTTCACCTTGGATGAATTTGAGAAGTTTGTGACTTTTCAAGGAATGGGTCCATTTCTTTCAATTTGTCAAGTTCATGGTGTCAAATTGTTCATAACATTCTTTTTTATCCTTTTACTATCTAGAGGGCCTGCAGGGATATTTTATTTTTTATTTCTGATATTGGTAGTTTGTGTCTTTTATAGTCAGTCTCATTAGAAGTTTATCAATTTTTTTTCATCTTTTCAAAACACAGTTTTTTGGTTTCATTGATTTTCTCTTTCCATTTTATTGATTTGCTCTTTACTGTTTTCTTTCTTCTGCTTAATTTGGGTTTATCTTGCTCTTGTTTTCCCCCCCTAGTTTCTTAAGGTAGAAACTTAGATTATTGACTTAAGACTTTTCTTCTTTGCTAACACAGGTATTTCACACTATAAATTTTCCTTTATGCACTGCGTTAGCTGCAGCTGACAGATTTAGTATGTTATATTTTTGTATGGCTTAATGTATGTTTTCCTTGAGACTTCCTCTTTGGCCCATTGATTAATTAGAAATCTGTTGTTAGTAAAGGACTGTATTGGGGTTTTCCAGACTTTCTATTATTGTATAATTCAGAACATATCCTGTATAATTTCAATTCTTTTAAGATTATTTAGGTTTGTCTTGTGGCTTAGAATATTGCCCATGTTGGTAATTAGTCCATGTGCACATGAAGAAAATAATCTAATTAATCTTTTTCTCTCTATTCTTCAAATTGGATAATTTCTATTAATATACCTTCAAGGTCACTAAATATTTCCTCTGTCATCTCCAATCTGCAATTTATTCCAATGAGTTTTTTTTAAATTTCAGTTTTTCTATTTATCAATTTCCATTTGATTCTTTGATATATCTTTTATTTTTTAGTAAGACTTTCCATTTTTCCATTTGTTTCCAGATTGTTGACGATTGCTTATTCGAGCATTTGTACAATGATTGTTTTAAAGCCTTTGTCAGATAAATCCAGTATCTGTGGCCTCTTTTAACTGTTTTTCCCCCAAAGAAGCTCAAATCTTTCTGGTTATTGGTATGCTGAGTAATTTTGGATTAGATCCTGAACATTTTGAGTGGTCTGTTCTGCAACTCTGGTCCCTGTAGAACATTTTTGTCCCAGCAGGAAACCAGTCTGGCTAGATTCAGGTGGAAAGTTCCAACCCCCCTTCTGTGGTCTCTGATTCTAATATCAATTGTTTCTAAATCTCCATAATGTTATTTAGATCCACCTGTGTCTGCAGCCCCAAAGTGGTCAGTCTCAGTATGTACGCAGTGGTGTATCTGTTGGTCCGGTTCTCAGTGTCAGGTATGCTGGTTAGGATGAGATCCAGGCACGTACACCTTGGGTGTGAGCACAGGAATTCATAAACCACTATTTGCAGTCACTTTCCTGAGCTCCTCTGTCTCCCTTATGCTTACTGCAGTTTTCAGTTGCCTGAGGTCCCCTTTTCTCTCTTTTGGCTAGAAAGTGGGGCTGTAGTTACTTTGCTGCACCGAGCACTTAGCTGTACCTGTATCCAGGGCCAAGCTTCAGGAAGACAGAGAAGGAGAGACTAATATAAGATGCTAACAATAGGAGAAGCTGCATATGGGGCAAATGGGAATTCTCTGTGCTACTTTCACAACTTTCCTGTAAACCTAAAACTATTTAAAAATAAAAACACATTTAAAAAATCAGTCAATATTTGCACCCCTTTCTCGGGATCGCAATTGCCCAGATCAAAGAGCCAGATCCCCTTACTCAGAGTTTTGGCCCCCGTGGACTCCCACAGGGGACTCTGCCACTGGCATCACGGTACGCGTGGGATCTGGGGATGTGAGAAGAGAGAGGAGGAGAAAGCGAGTGTTCCCGTATTGCCCTTGTGTAGCTAGCAGCTGGCGTCCCTGAGCCTGGAGCCTCAACCAGAAGCTGCTTCCGGGGCTCTCTCTGTTCCTGCTGACGCTCACTTCCTGGCTTCAGGCTGCACTGCATTCAGGTTTCGGGACCCTGGGGGAAACGCGATGGCAAACTCACCTCCTGTTTGGTGGTTCAGATTCTCATCTTCCCTCCTCTGCCTGCTGCAGCTTACTTCTCAGAGTCCTTAAATAGCTCCTCCATGCTTTCTGCATGCAGTGAAAGAGGGTGGAGTCTGTTTCTCCACTTGTCTCTTTTAATTTTACCTCTTTTTAAACTTTTTTATTATGAAATATAGTATACATAAAAAAGCATAAGAGCTATATATATATAACTATATAATAGTCAATTTATAATTTAATATATATATTATAAATATACTAAATATAGTATAAGTATATGTAATATTCAATTATTTATACTCATATATATAAAATATATGTACTTATGTATATATGGTCAAATGAGTATACATTGACACCTATGAAACAACCTCCCAGGTTAAGAAATACATCCTTACTGAGATCCCAAAAGCACCCCTGATGAATCATTCCCTTCCCTGCTAGAAGTGACCATTAACTCCTGGTGCTCTGGCAGCCATTTCCATACTTACCTTTTCTTTACCATCTGTACCATAGTATGGTTTGGTGATGCCTTTTTTTGAACTTTATGTAAATCAAATGTTCTCTTTTCTGCCTGACTTCTTTTTTCCGACAGTGTGATCCTCGCCCATGTCGCTGTGCTTAGCTATCGTTAATTAATTCTCGTTTCTGTGCCTTTGTGGGAACATACAGCGATACGTTATCCATTCAAACGCTCGTGAGCATTTGGGTTGTTCCTGGTTTGGCTGTTGTAACGAATAACGCCTGGTAAAGGTTTTAGACACTTCTCGGGAGCACACGAGTTCTCCGGGATACGTACCCACGAGTAGGGTGGCCAGGTCATAGGGTGTATCGTCAGCTTTAATATTAACAACAAATTGTTTTTTCGAGTGTTGTTCCAATTTACGCTCTTGCCAGCAGTATGTGGGAATCTCTGTGGCTCCAGGGGGCTGTCCTTAGCCACGTTTTTTCCTGTCATGCGTGGCACAAATGATGTTCCGTATACATTTGTTAAGCCATTGAACTGACACCTGGCTATGACTGTGTTCTGTGTGACTGAGATGAAATCCTTTTGTTCAAATTTTGAAAAGCCTTGGGTTACGCTCCACTTTCATTAGAAAGGAACTGAGGACATGTCACAACAATTATCTCCAGTGGAAAATGTGCTAAGGAAGGCTAAGGATGATTTGTGAAGGGGACCAGAGACACTTAGTCCTTTGAAGATGAAAATGGCCTATCAAAGGCCATCATCCCCTTATGTTAGAGTGTTAGGGTTGGTGGGAAGCTGTGGGCTGGGGGATGGAAGTCACACAAAAGAGAGATTATTTCAAGAACCACAGGACAGGAAAGAAAAGAATGAGGAAATTCCACGGTTGGGGACTAGCGTCTGAGTCATTTGTTGTTATGTGTCAAGAATCACAATTCACTCCATCAATGTATTCAAGACTAGCTGGGAAGAATTCGAACCATGCAGCGTTAAACAGAGGACACCACCTGGTTTCCGGACTCCAATTTTCAGTCCTGACTTCCTCCTTGAAACTGTTTTAAACTGGGAAACTTGAGAAACCTTTGAAGCTCAGGAGACAGACAGACAGTTTAATATGTAGTGATGAACTCAAGATCTTATAAGGATGAATTAAAAAATTCAGAAAACCCTTCTGAATCTGGTACAGATGAAACATTGCTATGAGAAATAAGGATATTCTAAATTAAGTGAGAATTACTGTACAAACCCCCTGAAGAGATCAGTTTTTGAATAACAAAGTCAAATAAATTCAATGTGACAACTGGACAAAATAATGAGAGTTAAACTTTTTTTTATTACATTGATTTCATGTGCCACCCTCTGTCTGGGTGCTTTATATGATTTTCTCAATTAATCCTCCCCCAAACTTTATGAGGTAGAAAATATTATCTTCATTTTTCAAATTGGGAAACTGAGGCACAGAGAGGTTAAGTGACTTGCTGAAAATCACACAGTCACAGTTGCAGGTGGGAACCAAATAGATAAAGTGACCCTTGAGCCTACCCTCTGGTTTTGTTGAGGTTGTTCTTGTTTGTTTTTAATTTATATATGGTGAAACTCATTTTATTTTGATGTACAGTTTTACGAGTTTTAATACATGCATAGATTTGTGTAACCAGCTTCATAGCCATGGCACAGAACTGCCTCATGATTCTGAAAGTCTCCCTCATGCTGCTCCTTTGTGGTCTCACCCTCCCCCACCACTAGACTTTGGCAATTACTATAGTTTGGTCTTTTCCAAAGTGTCACGTAGTATACTGTATACAGTTTTTTGAACTTGGCTTCCTTCACTCAGCATAATGCCTTTGACATTCGTCCACATTGTCTTGACTATCAATGCTTTGTTTCTTGTACTGATGAGCAGTGGTCTGTTTTCCGGATGTACCATAGTTTGTTTACCCATTCGCCTACTGAGGGACACAGTGGTTCTGTACAGTTTTTTGGAGTGATTTTGCATAGAGCTGCTGTCAACCTTCACCTACAGGTTTTTGAGTGAATGTGTCTTTTTTCCTTTACGGTAAATATAAGGAGTGTGATTTCTTGGCCACACAGTGAGTGTGTGTTTACAACTTTATAAGAAACAGCCGAAATACTTTCCTAGATCATTTTACTTTCCCAACAGCCAAGGACAAAAGCCTCAGGTGCTCTCTGCCCTTTCCAGCATGTGGAAATGGCAACGTTTTTTAAAATTTTATTTTAGCCATTATAATAGATGCGTAGGGATACCTCATGATTTCAGTTTGCATTTACCTGATGACTTACGATGTTGAACATCTTTTTGTGTTCTTATCTGCCATCCAGATATCTTCTTCAGTGAAGTCTGTTCAAATCTTTTGTCCATTAAAAAAAAAAAAGATTATTTGTTTTCTTATGGCTGAGTTTTTTACTTTCTTTATATATTCTAAACACAAGTTCTCTGTTGTTATTGGATGTATGATTCACAAATATTTTCTTTCATTCTCTGCCTTATCCTTTCACTCTTTTAACATTGCTTTCTGCAAAGTGGAAGTTTTGAAATGAAGAATAATTTGTAAATTTTTTATTTTGTGGATCATACTTTTGCTATCATGTCTAAGAACTTTTTGCCTAATCAAAGATCATGATGTTTTTGCTGAAGTTTTCTTCTAAGAGTTTTATATGATTATGTTTTCTATGTATATCTCTTACCTATTTTGAGTTAAGTTTTGTATAAGGTGCAAGATATAGAGAGACGTTCATTTTCTTGCATCTGGATACCCAATTGTTCCAGTACCATTTGCTAAAAAGATTATCATTTGAATTGCCTTTGCAATTTGGTCAAAAATCAATCGGCCATATTTGTGTGGGTCAATTTCTTGACTCCCTATTTTCAGAGTTAGAGAAAAATTTTTTCAAAGGGCCAAATAGTAAATATTTTAGGCTGTGGGTCATGTGGTCTCTTTTGTGTAAAAGTAGTTGAGGGGGAGGAAAAATAGTTTTTTCTTACCCTTCTAGGTTCTTGGCTGAGACCCTCCTGTAACAGAAGACAAATTAACAGGAGAAAGACAAAAGTTTAATAACATGTACACCTCCTGTCCTGTCTATGTGGGAGACCCAGGAAAACTAACTAACTTTCCAAAATGACTCAAGCCACCACCTTAAATAACATCTCCCTCCAAAGACAAAAGATGATTTGGGGTGAGGAGTGGGCAGTTATGGGGAGTTAGTAGAATAATAAACTTGGGAAAGGCTGTTATACAGATTTAAGTCATGCCTTCTTCATTGATAAGGATTTCTAGAGATTTAGAGTCATTTTTCTCTTTCAGGTACAGAGGAGTCACCTTACAAATGGAGATTTCCCTATAAATGTAAATGTCTCATACAAAAGGATAATTCTCTGATTTTTCACAGCTTCTCATATGTCTGAAGTTTCATAAAAAAATAGTCAACTCAAAATAATCCCTATGCTAAAGAGCCATATTTTGGGGTCACAAATTCTGCCCCCCCTTTCTTAGATGATAAGTTATTGTAGTAGGTGAAGTGTGTTGGCCATGGGAGTTGAGGAAGAGAAGAGAGTTGAAGGTGACCTGCAGATTTCTACTTTGAGATCTGAAGTCATTTGAACTTTCAGTTGGTAGAATTCTGGGTAAGTGTAGTTAACTGTGTTAGACACATCTTGTATCCTGCACCGTGATTCCATAGACTGTTCTCAAACTTGCATGTGCATTCGAGTCACTTGGAGGACTCGGTAAAACTCGGCTTGCTAAGCCTTCTCCAAGGGTGTCTGGCTCAGTAGGCCTGGGGTGGGGCGTGAGAATTTGTTTTTACTGTAGCTTCTTAGGGGATGCTGATTTTGCTGGTTCTTCTTTTGTCCCAGCCATTACTGAAGCCATCTTCTCTGCCCAGATGAATGTACTTGCATTGTTTTCTGCCCTGGTGCATCTCTGGTTTTTCAGTAGAGGATGCTTGTGGGGAGCCTGCCTGGCACTCAAACACATGCTATTTAGAAGTGCAAGACAATTACCACCTCTTGGTGAACCTCTGAACCATAGAGGATCAGAGCTGGTAGATAAATGTTGGTATATAATTCTGAGGTGCATTCTAGAGGGTTCCTCTTAATGTACCAAGGGAACTGCATCCCAGGAATCCAACTTGATATTAGGCATCATGCCCTCAGATGGGTTTCTCCTCCTTCCACGACTCACTACTCAGTCTCCTGTCCCCAGGCTCACTTTCCAGAACAAGGACCTGCACATAAGCCCTTGACCCAGGTTCTGTTTTCAAGGAGGACCTTGGTCTAGGACGTTTAGACCAAGGGTTGTCCACGTCTTCCTCTGTCTCATCATTAAATGGCCCAGTGGATGTTCAGCTGGCATGAGAAACAGTCCCGTGGACTCCATGGTCAGGAACTATGCATTACTCATTTTTGTACCCACAGCACACATGCTAGTGACTGGCACATGTGGGTGTTCAGAAAATTATGAATAAATAAATCAGTGGAAAGTATTTTTATACTCATTAAATGAAAGTGGGTGGAGGGGATTGGAGCACAAGGAAATAGCAGGTAGGAGACAGGAGGCTGGCTCTCGCACAATGATTGGAGCGCACGGCGAGACTCTAGTAACAGAGGGCTAATGAAGGGCTTGGGGGATGGAGATCCCTGTTGGGAATCCAAACTCCACATTTCCTGGCTGTGTGACGAGAAGCAGCTTTCCCTTTGAACTCCAATTCCCTCATCTATAAAATGCTAGAATAGTGACACCTACCCCACTGAATTTCATAAAGACCAAAGTGTGACAATGTGCACTGAACACCCAGCACTTGTTCTGGCCTACTGTGGATGTTTGAAAAATGTTGATTCCCTCTGTTGTCAGCCTCCTACCCATCAGAGGTGCAGGGGTAGGTGGCTGGAATGCAGGACCTCTAAGATGCTCTCCACTTCTAAGACTTCAGGAGAATGTGGCTGTAGCCTGATGCAAGTTACTAACATTAATGATAAAAATACGAATGTATATTAATAGCAGCTAATGTTAATATAGTGCTTGCTCTGGGCCAGGTACTGTTCCAAAAGTTTTTATATGTTGGCTCATTTGATTCTCTATGAGGTAGATTCCATTATATTGCTGGCTTTACAAAATGATGAAACCAAGGCACAGAGAGGGTAAGTAACTTGATCAAAATCACACAGCTAAGTAGTAAGTTGAGCTGGGATTTGAACCAAGGCCATCTTGCTTTTAACCAATGTACCATATTTCTGGGATCGGAAATAGTCTGTGCTAGCCCGACCATGGATTCCCTGAGTCTTGACTGCTGGGGCTCTCAGCCCTCGGACTAGTATGGTACATTACAGGCGTTAACTGCTTGCGCTGCAATTTCCCATGTATCATTTATTAAGTGTTTCAAGTGGAGAAGAGGGGGAGTGTTGCAATGATCTCCAGAGCTGGTGTGTTCACTCCAATCTACCCTATTTCATGCTATTAAACACCTCATGTGTAATGAGCCAGGGACTGAGATATGTCCAGGTGAGAAAGACACAGCCTCTGTCTGCAGGTCGCTGCCTCCACCCTTATGGAGGATGGACGGGTAGAACACACGAACGGAGAGATGCCGTGTATGGTTCATGGTGTGGGAGGAGGGAAAAGGAGAGATGACCCGCTGTGCCTGGGAGGTCTGGGGTAGGTCCCCAGAGGAGGCCACCACCAGGCTGCCATCTTCCATGTCACCTTTCTTTTTTGGCTCTCTGTCATTGAAATTGTCTTCTGAGCCCCTTCCCCTTGTCCCAGAGGAGAACAGCTTAAAAGAAAAAAAGATTACAGCTGGAAGATGTCAATATGTAAGAGGATAGAGTGAGAATTATTGGTGTTTGCACAAAGCATTTGCCTACTGTCCATTCCTGGCTGTTTATTTGAAAAGTTGCCCTGAAGAATGTCAGGGCCTGTTAGGATCGGGACGGAGTAAGATTGAGATGCTCAGGCATGGCTTGTCTCCTCTCGTATTATTTGTGTGCATGGGACATGCAAAAATCCAATGAAAAGTCTTTTGTTTTAAATCGGTCTGTTTGATGTGCCTGAAATTGACGGATTGTGCTGCTGGCTTAATGCAGACAAAAGCCTCGGTCTCTACCCTGCGCTTCACTCACATAACCTAGCGTCATTGTTTCCTTTCAGTGGGAGGCAAGGGACAGATACAAGAGGGAGAGGATGACTGAACCCTGTTGGGGGGGATCTCCCCTCTACTCCCACCCAATTTCTTGATTGGACTTTCCCCAGCCCCACCCCGTTTACCCCTCCCACCTCCAGAGTGGTGGCGTGAATTGTCTGGTTGGTGACCCCCATTTCTGCATTTCTGTTCAGACTAAGGTAGCAAAGGGGACTGATACGATCCTGTTCTCCTCCCTCCTCCCACACAGCCCGTAGAGGTGGTGGCCAGGGTGAATGTCTCTGCTCTGCAGATGCCAACTTCGTATGGATGGGCTGGTCCTAGTTCAAGATTGAGAGCCTGGAAGGTAGTCTATCCATTTAGCAATCCTATCTAAGCCCAGATATTCCAACATGGATTTGGTACCGTATGACTTTTGTTTGCCCCTCCAAAGCCATACTCTCCCCGTCTCTGTTCTCTGCTGCATCCCAGACTGTGTCCTGCATCAGCAGCTTACCTTGCCCTCTGGTTTCAGACTTGGGGTGGGGGCCTGGAAGGAGATCAGGAGGAAGGAGCAGAGTGAGGGTGGGGTGTTTATTCCCTTGGCTCTCTCCATACTGACTGCCTTTGGTTGGCTGTATTCCTTCCTGGAGCCGGCGGCTCTGTCAGGCTGCCCCTCCTTCCCCTATCTCTTCAAGCCTTGGTGTAGTAACAGCTTCCATGGTAACCAAGTCTAGGTCCTTTCCTAAACTCTTCCGCACCCTTGTAAACAGTCACTTTATTAAACCCTTCTCCATAGCTTAGCCTGACTGGTTGGCATGTGTTGGTGTTTATATTTTCCAAAGATGATTGCACCAATATATATCCCATTTCACATGGGTTCTTATTACAATGCGATGTTGATACTCTTCCATTAAGAGGCGGGAATCTATGTCCCCAACCCTGATATCTGGGCGGGACTCTGAAAATGGCAGAAATGATGCCAGATGAATTCCAAGACTAAGTCATAAAAGGCAATACAGCTTCCCCTTGGTCCCCGGGGCTGCCTGTCACGGGACCAAGCCAGCACATGGAGGGGACACCAGCTGATGTCCTGGCCATGGGTCCCAGCTGACAGCAGCGTCAGCTACTAGTCGTGGAAATGACTGAGTCTTCACAGGGTTCTAGCCCTCGACCTTCGAGCTGCCCCAGCTAATGCTGAGTACAGCAGAGACCAGCTGTCCCCCTCCAGCCGTGTCCAAGCGGCCGCTTGATGAGCAAAATAAATACTGCTTTGAAGCCACTACATCTTAAGGTGGTTTGTCTTGCAACAGTAGACAGTTAGTATAAGGTAATATTTGACCTCTATCTTTACTCTTGTGTTCTGTTTCGCCCCTTGTTTAGAAATCTGGGTGGGGAGTGGAGATAACTATATTGGATATGCCTCAGACCCCAGCACTCACCTGCTGTGTTCCAGTCCCTTCAACAGGCATTTCATAATGTCCCTTCATGTGTGACGCACCACAAACCTTGGGGGAAGAGGCTATAGAAGCAGGAGAAAGATGAAATAACCAATCAAGATCATGCAGAGACTCAACAGGAGAGAGAACCTAGCTTGGCAAAACTCCAAATCTCATGTTCTTGAAATGGCGCCAGGCTGTTCTTTCTTATTCTAACGTTGATACAGAAAGCTGCTTTCCATTGTCACTCCGGTTACCAGCGTTCGGTCTGTGGAATCTACAGAATCCCTTCCTACATCCTGGTCGCCCTAGATCAAATCCTATGTCACCAGCACCTGTGATGTTCCAGGAGTGCGTTACCTCCCTGGGCGATGACCACCAGGTCAAGTTGCTTATCATCCACGCCTGCTCTGCAGGATGGTGGAGAGATACCTGGGCGTGTTTTGCAAGGTCTTTCCCATGTGACCCCTGGGACCCTCCTGTGCCCTGTGTTCTTCGCATGTGTTGACTTGTATGCTTCTTGAGATCAGGAACTACGGGGATTTGTCCATCTGTGTCCCCAGTGCCTGTAATTGAATAAGCATGTGATAAGAATTTGTTGAATGTCTTAATGCATTCTTATTTTCCTCAAGCAAAAGGTTTTATCTGATCATCTTCCCCTCCTTCATTCCTCGTTTTAAAGCCTCCCCATCACTGTGTCTGACCTTCAGGCAGACATGATGCCCTGTCTTTGGAACATGCATTTCATTCTTGGACCAGAGAACTCATCCTGCCTGATTTGTAAGCTACAGTCTGCTGACACCATGTTCTCATTTGTCTGTCACTCACTAGTTCTTTATTTAATTCTCAGTTTTTTTCACCATTTCAAGGACTGCCTCCACTACCCCCAAACTGCCACTAGAAGAGTTTTCTTAAAAAAAAGAAACAATTTGATACGTTTGTCGTCCTACTTAAACTGCCACTCACCCCTGGCTTCTACAGGACAGATTCCCAAACCTGCCATACATAAAGCCTTTCATAATCTGGCCACAGTCAGCCTTCCCGTGCCCAGCTCTCCCTGCCCCCTAACTCATGCTGCATCCACTGAAGGCACACTGGACTGTCTGTCTTCACCTGGACAAAACGTACCCTTCCCTGATTTTTTTTGACCTTGTATCTGTTGTGTCATTTGCTGGTTTTGCACCTGCTTCCCTGCACCACCCCTTTTTCTGCCTGGCAGTTTCCTCACCTTAAATATTGCCTCCTCTGTGGTTCTGTTCTCACCCACCAGTCAGATAAGCGCCTCTCTCCTTTATCTGTTCACAGCGTTTGTCTGTGACTCTATTTCAGTACTTAACACATTGTTTAGTCATTTGTGTGTTTACATGGCCGACTCCCCCATCAGTCTGCAAGCTATCTGGGAGCCAGGACTGCGGTTTACTTACTGATGCACCCAGGTGTTCCTGCTTCTGCCGCTGACCATGACACCAGTATAAGTAAGACCTGAGATTCGGAATCAAATGATCTGAATTTAAAACCTGGCTCTAACTTAAACTTGCTGGTTTTGAGACCAAGGAAAGTAAGTTACCTTCTTTAAGCCCACATTTTCTGTTTTTCTTTTTTTATTTATTTTTAAGAATAAGAATGCCTATTTATAGGAGTGTGTGTGTTACATGAGATAACCCATATAAAACACTTGTCACATAGTAGACACTTGATATCACCTGCAATAATTATCATTTATGCTGATGAGTTACCATGCATAAGCTCATGAACTCTCAGAGCAATTCTACTGAGCAGGCATTATTATTCCCAGTTTGCAGGTAGGTAAATAGGCTCTGACAGAATAAGGCGCTTTCCCAGAGTTGCGTGGTTGGTGTGTAGTGCAGTATCGAGGTCAGGGTGCTTCCGAGGGGCTCAGTACAAGCTTGATGAGTCTAAAGCAGTGTGGCTGGCCTTTGCCTGTCTGGTGGTTGACACAGATTTCAAATCCCTTTGCCACTGGAGCCAGAGTTCAGCCCAAGGAAGGACTGTCCAGTGTTCTTTCCCTTCCACCTCCCACGTTGAGTTTGGAGCCAGGCTGCATGTGGGCTGGTTTGTTTGTTTTTAATGCCACTGGAAAGATGTCTTCAGACCCATTCCCAGGTCAGTACACAAACTCATTCCATCTGCCTTACAATTAAGATTCAAAAGCAGACGGCAAGAAAATCTCTCCCTGTGCACCGATTCCAATCAGCGATGATGCTCTAAATGACCAGCTAATAAAGAATTCACAAAAGCAAACCACGCCATTAAATATAGAATGGTATCGATGCCGACCTGTTGGGAGCAGTTTCTGTTCCTTTTCCAGAACAATGTCTGAGAACAAGAATATAATCCTCCTTCCTTGAACATTTTTTTGCCCTTTTAAGTAGAGACATCTCTAAAATGAAGATCTGTAAGGAGGTATCCGTTCCCCGGAAGCCAATAAAAGGATGCTTTCAAAACACATAGGCCCCATCACGTTCCCTGTGAATTGTTAGTACATGATGAGGCTCGTCCACAGACCAGCCCGACCGGTGATTAAAACACAGTCCTTCTCTCAGATGAGTTCAACTGGGCTCTGCACGTGCTAGTCTGTGATGGGGAAATGGAAGGAGAGGCATTTGAAAACCAAACCAAACATTCTTATATCCTTGTAGATGACAAACACAATGACAGGCTGGCCTCTGTGCTGCGAGCTTTCTGTGTAAGATCTCACTTGGGGGCTGAGAAGAGTCCCGGGAAGGAGCCCCTATTATTGTCCCCATTTTACAGATGAGCAGAGTTTGGGGACGTCATGGTGACGGAGGGTTGTGTGCCCAGCTGTATCTGGTCCCCAAACCCTGCCTCTTAGTCATGACTCACAGGAGAAAAGTCCCGAGTCCCCTAGTAGTGGGGGTGTTTTGGCTGAATGAGTACCAAGCCTGGAATTTAGTGTTTCTACGCACATTAGACCAATTTAGCCTGCCTCGTCCATTTTCGTCACTTTATTGGGGAACTGGGGATCTGTGAGATTAGTCACTCTCTCAAGGCGACCCAGTTGGTAAGCAGAACAATCTCAGCTTCTCAAATGAGATCCCCTTGTGCCTGGTAGGGTGGTCGAGGTCAGCGGTGGGGACGGGCAGAAGGAAGCTTCCGCTCTTTTATGGGGTTGGGTGGGCAGCACGCGGCTTCACTGAGGTCGGATTCTCTGAGGTTGGGAAAGGCCAGCTGGGACTAGAAAGACCCACTTTGCACTCCTTCCTGCCAGGCTCAGTGGCCTGGAGAGTAACTGGGGAGACGGCATCAGTCTGCTCTGGCGGCCGTAACAGAGTGCCAGACACCTGGCAGCTTAAGCCACAGAAATGCATCCTCTCACCGTTCCAGAGGCTGGAAGTCCAAGGCCAAGGGCTGGTTTCCTCTGAGGCCTCCCTCCCCTTGGCTTTTAGGCGGCCGCCTTCACATGGCCGTGCCTCACTGGGTGTGCCTGCCTGTGTCCAGATTTCCTCTTCTTATAAACCTACTACATATATTGGATTAAGAATCAACCTAAGGGACTCATTTTAACTTAATCACCTCTTGAAAGACCCCATCTTAAAATACAGTCAGTTTGAAGTACTAGGGGTTAGGGTTTCAACACAAGAATTTGGGGGAGGCAGAGGCCACAATTCAGACCTTCACAGAGAACTTGTAGGGTTTTTTATTTTTGTTTTAACCACATGGCTTCGTTAAACATCCACTTAGACCTTTACCGACTGGATCTTTGGTGGGTCCGTATGGTGAGAACCCCCAAACCTCTTCTACCCTCAGTTTCCCTGTCTCTAAAACTGAAGGGTGGCTGTGAGAATAACACGGGATGATACATTTAAAGCGCAAAGCTTCTTAGGAGCTCAAAGCATTGGTTCCCACTCTGCTACACAAACTTTTCTCACACCCAGTGGTGGCTAAATCCTGATTCTATTCCCAAAGTATTTCTGGCTTCTCTGTGGGCAGTTCAAGGCTGGGGTCAACAGCATTTCATTTGGGGAGCACGCTGCTTGAGCTTGTGGTGGTGAACTTTTTCCTGCCTACGGTCTCTGGCTTGTGCCTTTAGAGTGGCGGGGACCATGCTCTGCGTTTGCACAGTTTTGTTTTATTTTCCTCTTCCTGGGCATGCGAGCAGGATACAGTGCCTGGCGATCCTGACGGGTTGGTTAGAGATACGTGACTAGTTCCAGCCCATAATATGTGGATAGAGGGGATATAATCTACTCCCAAGCCATGCCACGTATTTTTTTTTTAAGATTCTATGTACAAGTGATACCGTATGGTATTGTCTTTCTGTGTCTGGCTACTTCACTTAGCATAATGCTTTGAGCATCCTTGGTTGTGCCTTGCCCTAACCTTCAAGCAGGACTTAATACCTCTTTATAACATACCCCCAACATAGTCCTCTTCTCAAAGCATTAGTGAGCAATGTATACTTTATTAAAGATTTTGTAGAGGGTATTCAGAAAGGTCTTATATGCTCTGCCCTGCAAGAAATACCCTTTTGTTTGGTATTTTTGGATACCCCACCAATTGTGTGTGTGTGTGTGTATGTGTTTTCCCCCTTTTTTCCACTCAGGGCTCCAACTTCTCAGTCTTGGCTTCCAGCTCCTAGATCTTCTTCCTCCCCCTATTCACATCACTCTTCTCCTCCTATTTTATAGAATAATTTACCTCTGATTCTTTCAAGCTTATGTCTCCACAGTTGACACTTTGCTCAGCTTCTGTAGTCCCCAGAATCTGCCTCACTCAGGAAGTGGAACAGTTCCACCACTGGTTAGCCATGTGAGCTGGGGGTGTAATTGAACGTCTCCACACCTTTGTTTCCTTGTTTGTACGTCAGAGGAAAAGAGGACAGTACCTACCGTATACAACCACAGGGATGCTGTGTAGAGTAAATGTGTTGATATTTTTAAAAAATGTTTTCTAACACATTATTATAACTTCATACAGCTGGTGTGAGGGCTGCATGAATGAATGAGGTCATGTCTTTGAAGCTCCCTTTGCATAATACCTGGGATGTAATAAAGTGCTAAAAACATAATGATTTTTATAATTCTTACATTATTATTGCCACTACTGGTGAAAGATTGCTACCATAGGAAGGTCCCAAAAAAAGATGTGTGACTTAGACCTCTCATGTCTTGTTTTACTTTTGACAAGGAAAGGGACTTGTGGAAAGAGGCCTTTTCAAGGTTGAAACTCAGAAAGACTCCAGAAATTCAGGAACCCTATCTCCAGTGCCAAATCTTGAAAGCCCTGATAAAAGTGATTATTGATTAATGCTCTGTGGTCTGCCCACCCCGGGGGTGATGCTGCCTGCTTACTAAGAGGAAAACCTGCTGACTACGGGCCTTGTCGGACGCTGCTGGAGTCCGAGAAGTCAGGGAAATTGCCTTTCCTGGGGAAGGTGGGGAAGCTGGGACACACCCACCTGTCAGGGATTTTGCAGGCCCAGCCTGGGTTGGAGGTTGAGGGGGGCAGGTACATGACCTTGGGAGGGACCTTCAGTCACATCACCGCCCTTCTGACCCCCGAAGTCTGTGTTGAGATTCCACTTTGCTTACTGAGCAGCCTGACTGGAAAAAAGAGTGTATCTGCAGTCTTGCTTGATCCCTTTTAAGTTAAAACCAAAGTCATCATCTTCCCCTTCAGTAACAGCCTTCTCCTCGCCTCCCAGAGCTTCCTTTCCCCGTGACAGTGACACCGCTCGCCCAGGACCCCTGGATGGGCTCCTCGAATCTCTCTCTCCCTGATGCCCTCTATTCGCTTCCCAGTCCTGCGGCTGCCCCCTCTCGCAGCCGCATCACTTTCCACCGCCGTTAGTTTATGCTCTCATCAACGCTCTTCTGGGCAACTGCAAGCCCAGCTTTTGTTCTTGCTCTTGCTAAAATAAAACAAAGCAAAACCCCGGTCACCCTCTATCAGGTTTTGCTATGCTATCATGTAATAAATAGCAACTCCCAAATCTCAGGGGTGTCCTACACAAAGGCTTAGTCCTTTGTGCTCTGTATCTTCATCTCCAGTTGCTGTATCTGCTCCACGTTACTCAGGACACATGTCCTGGAGCGCAGCCTCCACTTTCTGGAATAATAATTCTCTTCCTGTCCTAGACAAAGAGAGAGAACACGGTGATTTCTCTCCCCAGCCCTCAACCCTTCTCTCTTTTCTGGTGACTTATCTCTTAACCATCTTTCTGGAAGTGACACAAATGACTTTTCATCATATTTAATTGGCCAAGCAAGTTATATGACAGACCTAGTTTCAATGACATTATAATCCACCACTGAGGTGGGGAATCAGATGTTGGTAAGCAGTTTCATAGTCTGCTATACTCCTGATATCCAAAACTTCAGCTTGGCACTAACTGGTAAAATTGGGCTTTGGCATCGGATCCGGGATTAAAGCCTTCACCAGTTTGATGTATTTTTCCTTATATTTATGCACTCATTCATAATTCTATTTTTCTATGAGTTTATCCAACCATGACTTATCCAACCATGAGTTTATGCAGCCAACATACTTTCAACCAACTCCTGTGCAAATAGCTGGGAACAGGGATACATAAGATACAAATCCTGTCTTCAGAAAGTTCACAGACAGAGAGAAATGAAAAATAAATGTACTTAAAACTATATCACAGACATAGAATACAAACTTATGGTTACCAGGAGGGGAAGCGGTTGGGAAGGGATAAATTAGGAGTTTGAGATTTGCAGATACTACTATATATAAAATAGATAAACAACAAGTTCATACTGTATAGCACATACACTGTTCACACTGTATAGAACATATAAAATATGTTCAATATTTTATAGTAACTTATGGTGAAAAAGAATATGAAAATGAATATATGTATGTTCATGTATGACTAAAGCATTATGCTGTACACCAGAAATTGACACATTGTAAACTGACTATACTTATATATGTAAACTATATCATAGAAAATGACAAACATATCAATATGAATGAAATACTACAATGAACTCCCTTGAACTTCTCACTCGGCTCCAGCAATTATAAATTCATCACCAACATTGCCAGTCTTGTTTTGTCTATACTTCTACCAACATCCTTTGTATTATTTTTTTGAGTTTGAATTTTTGTTGAGATCATTGTAGATTCACAAGAAGTTGTATGAAATGACACAGAAAGATCTGTGTACCCTTCACCCACTTCCCTCCAGCGGTTACGTCTTGCAAAAACTACAGTACAATATCACAACTGGGATCTTAACATTGAAACAGGCTGCTGATCTTACTCAGACTTCTCCAGTTTTACCTGTATGCTTGTCCTCTATTGTGTGTTTTGTTCATATTATATTGACACAAATTTCAGACATTGTATGATTGCCCCCAGAATTCTTAGTTATGTATCTTTACAAAAGAAAAACTCTTAGAAAAACATACAGTATCATTATCATATCTTAAAAAGCCAGCAATAATTCTTCAGTACCATCAAACATTAAGGTAGTGTTTAAATTTCCATTTTTCATAACTGTCTCTTTTTAATAACTTGTTTGAAAATGTCCATACCTTGTGATTGTTTGACATATATTTTAAGACTCTAAATCTAATGTATTCCTCATCTCTCTTTCCCTTCCTTGCAACTATGTCTTTTGTCTTTATTGCTTCCCCTAGTCTGCATTGGAGTGATGTATCCACATTTTACATTTTAAAATATTTCTCTATCATCTTTATTTCCTATAAATGGGCAACTGGATCTAAAGCCTTGATCAGATTCAGGTTCATTTCATATTTTGTATTTTTGACAAGACTCTTCCACCAGGAGGCACATCGAGTCTCAGTCTCTCTTTGTGATGCTGGTGACAATGGTCAATGCCTACCTTTGTCAATTAATTAGGGGTTACAAAATGGCAACATTCTGATTTTATTGTTCCTTTTTGATTCTTTGAGTTAGTAATTCAATATAGAATTCTTGATGCTAGAAAAATCCATTTTTTTTCCTCTGCTGTTTGGTTGCCTAGAAGTAAAGGAAGTCAGGAATTTAAAGTAGTTAACTGAGTTTTCTAATATCTTTCAATAGTGATCAATTAGTTTACATTTTAAAAACATTGTTATGCACTCACAAGTGCAAATAAATTTGCTGTATTTTAACCCACAGAAGTTATTTTCTCCTGATGCTCACAATGTCCTATTTTTGGCCAGTGGAAGTCTCATCGACTTGGTTCCTGATTCTTTCTGATGTGCTGGTGGTCTTTTTTGGATAGTTTCCTAGGACTCTGGTAGGGCAGTATGTATGTTAATATCAATATATATTGATTTATATTAATAATGTTAATATAATATAAAGTAATCATATAATTAATTTATATTAATAGTGCTTTAGGCTCACCTTATGCATTTCCTGCTCCAGATAATCAGTGGTTTCTGCCAGGAGCCCTGATTTCTTACTGGGAAAAGAAATTTCAAGACTTTAGTCTGTGCTTTAAGGATCTCACTGCTATTAGAGTTTTCAATGTTTTAGATATTTTCAGTAGACAGTGCTAAGAAATATTTTTTCAGAGACACTAAATCATGGGTTTATACTGATGTTTCCAATCCAGTGCCAAGATTATAAGGTTTCTCCTTAATCGTTTCTGTATTATATCTACATCTCCTTCCTTCTTTTCGAAGATGCTTGATTGCATGAAAATTGGAAATAATAGAGTATTATGGAAATTTGCTTTATTATTACGTACACAACAAACTAATAATACCAATACTCTCTCTAATAATATGATTACTGAAAATGTTCATTTTTATTTTGTATTTTAAAAAATCCTTAGTGTATAGCTCACTATGGAAGGACGGTTAAAATTATTGTCCTTTAAAGTTATTTGGAATACTATTTCTCTGTGTGGCTCTGCCACCAGTTGAACACACTTATTGGGATTTTTGTTGTTGTTATTACATTGATTTATTTTTAATTTTTAGCCAATACTTTTAATTTTATTTACAATTGTATAAAATGATTCATAATTCTAAATCAAATCTATAAAACAAGATATATTCAAATAAGTCTAGCTTCTATCTCTGTACCTCTCACCCTAGTCCTTCCCTCCCTTATAGATAACCATTAAAACATCTGTGGTTTATCTTTTATTGATTTTTAATTGAAATATGTGTATATATATATATATAAAAACACCTCCCTTTCCTAATAAACAGGAGCATACTATACGTACTTTTCGATACTTTCTTATTTTCTCTTAAACATATATTTTGGGATTTACTCCACAGCAGTATATAGAGATATGCCTCATTTATTCTTTTTTCAGTTGTATGCTAATATCCTCAGTCCCCTCATTTTGGGTTATGGTCTATTGGTTCTCTGCTATGAGCAATGTAAATTAATGAGCAGCCTGTTCTTCCTCCTCTCATATCTCCCCCACAGAAGGAATACTTTTAATTCCCAGCTAATAACTGTCATCAACCAGCTTAATCCAGTGCCTCTGCACTCTCCCTCTCCTCCCACCCATTTTTTATAGTTGTGCTGTGTTGGCATTGTCATAACATACAGTCAGTGCCTACTGTACGCTCTCCCTTATAATTTTCTTAGCTCTACAGAAACACGCACACAGTTTTATATATTTATGTTTATTTAATGTTCCAGGGACTTGGATTAACTGAAGCTTACAGTCAAGTGGATACTCAAGGGGAGCTCAGGGGAATGCTATTCTCTTAGTACTCTTGATGAGAACCGTTTGAAAGTCAGCTTGGCTAGATAGGAAAATCTTTGGCTCACATCTCTCCCTTTTCATTTATTTCATTTAACAGCCTCATTGAGATGTAATTCACATATCATAACATTCCCTCTTTTAAAGTGTACAGTTCAGTGGTTTTTAGTATAGTCACCAAGTTGTAAAACCATCACCACTATCTAATCCCAGAACATTTTCATCACCCCCCAAAGAAAACCTGTACCCATCAGCAGACACTCCTCATCCCCTCCTCCCTCCAGCCCCAGCACCCACTAATCTACTTTTTGTCTTTGTAGATTTGCTTGTTGTAGACATTTCATGTAAAGGGAATCATACAAATGGAGTATTTCATGACTGGCTTCATTCACTCAGCATTCACAGTGTCTTTCTTTGAATGTATTAAATATGTTACCCATTGTCCTCTGGCATAATGTGTTGCTCTCAAAACATTTGATGACAATCTGATATTCTTATCCTTATAAGTGACTTGGTTTCTGTGCTTGGATACCCTAAGATTTTTCTTTTTTCTTTAAAGTCAAACAATTTTACTAGAGTGTGTATCTATATTGGTTGACATGGGTTGATTGTACCTAATACATAATGTGCCATTTTAAATGAAGTTTCAAATAAAAAACATTTTAGGATAATTTTTTCAAGCTACAGATTTAGAATTTGTTTTCTTTCTTTTCCTTGGATTTCCTTCATCTAGAACTCTAATTATACACATGTTGGATCATCTTTGACTTTTATATTTGTTACTTTCCTTTAACAATTCCTATTTCTCTATCTCTTTTTATTTAAATTTTTCTCCTTTTCATCTTCTATTTCTTTTAAAGCATTAGCTGTTGTTTCTTTACTCTTCTGTTTTTTCTTCTATTTTAGTCTTCATTTCTGAAGTGTTATTTTTCTTTTGTTTCTAAAATTTTCCTGAATTTTATCACCCCATTTTTCAGTCTTTCTTATCCTGATTTATGTTGTTAGCTCATATCTTCTCTTATTGGTTCTAATTTCTTTTAGACCCTTTGGAAATACTAGGTTATAAGCAGTTTCATTTGTTTCTTTTAAACATTTTTCAGGATCATTCTTTTATCATATATTGGAACATTATTCTGCTTTTACCTTGCTGTTTTCATAGTAATTTTATACAGAATTTAAGCATAATGTTTTTCTCATTTTTGCATGGTATTTCTTTTTCTGCATTCTTTGATCAGAGGGACTGTCAAGATAGAATTTCTAGCCTTCGAACTCGGGAGTTCTCTTTTCTATTGTTGTTGTGAAGTGTTAAATAGTCAAGGCCTTATGAATTCTGAGATCTCATGGTTTCTGAATTCCTCCCTCCACTTTGTTTTTTAACTGTATTATTATTTTTTTTAATTGAGGTATAGTCAGTTTACACTGTTGTGTCAATTTCTTGTGTACAGCACAGTGTCACACTTGGATATACATATATTCATTTTCATACTGTTTCTCTGTCCACTTTTATCTGGACTTTTTTGACATTTCCTCCCGTTGTGTCTGTCCTGCTCAATATCAACTCTATACCCCAGAAGATTTCTCCAATGCAAAGCTTGGTTTTGAAAGGGTAGGGTATGTTGACCAGTACGGGGCACAGACTGCTTCAGTCCCTTCAGGCATTGTGTGACCACCAGGTGTTCACTCACAAATTATAGAGGAAACTTCTCCCAGTGTCACTTGCTATCCTCAAGTTGACTTGCTACACTTCTTAAAGAATATGTGATATTATTTGGGGGGTGGGTTCTTCTGGCATCAGTCCTCAGGTTTCCCCCTGCACCCCAATACATAGAGGCTGATACTGTGCTGTGGTTTGTCTTCACGGGGCCCTATTATGGTGTTCATGAGGATATCTTATCACTTGGTTGTGTTGTAGATACTTATTGTCTGTGCAGTTTTAGTTTTGCTACCCTCATTGCTCTGTATGGTCTCATGGGAAGGGATTCAGAAACTGCTGTATCACAGTAGCCATCTTTCCATGACTCCAAAATATGGTTTTCAAATTGTCAAAATGGCTGTAGGTGCAGGACACCCCCAAAGTGCAGAGGAAAGTTGAGGGGGAGGTTGGAGGTCAGCTAGAGGCGGTAACTGCTGTCTGAATGGAGCCCCAGAGGAGTCAGTTGGATAAATAAAGGAGAACAAGGTATTCAGGCACAGGGAGCGGCACGTGTGAGCGGTCAGGGCGATGAGACAGCATGTTGCATGTGGGACGGGAGAGGCCCTGGTGCTTGCCCTTTGCTAGGTGGGTGTCTGAAGATGTGGGCGTGCACACCTCCTCACTTTTGTACAGGATGTAAGCCTCTGCTTTTCTGCACTGGCAGTCTTATTCTGCAGGATGGATTGGTTTTTATGTATTGCGAGTTCTCACCTTTCTGGTCCCTATGTAATTTCTCATTATTCATTGCTATTTACAATCCTCTCAATTTAGAGCCATCTGTGAGGTTAATTTCAATGTTGTTTACTCTTTTCTCCCAAATCATTAATGAAGATAAAACATTCAATGGAATTGAGTTTTGCAGCCATTTCTGGGAAATTCCCCCGAGGCTCCCTCTTGTTCTAGGAAATCACCTTTAATTCAAACATGTTATCACCCCTTTGGTCAGTTGCTCATATGGATATTAGGCTACAGTTTGTGTTCATTTAAATCCAATTTTTCACAAAGGCTCCATGGGATAACCCAACCCTAGTCTTCAACAAAACAATAAAGAAGTAATCAAAGATATGCAAATTAAGGCATTATTGAGAAGTCTGAGGTTTTCGCTGATTAAATTTGTAAAAGCTTGAAAGGTTAGCACCCACTGATGGTAAAGTATGCTGAAATTAGTATTTCTAAATGCTTTTGTAAATCAATATGGCAGTTAAGCATTAAGGCCATAAGAAGGTTTATCCTTTTCACCAGTAGAATTGTGAATTTGTCCTGAGCAAATACTTCTAGATGAAAGAAAAAAAAATGCGGATGAAAATCACTGTTGAAGTGTTAACTGCCATGTTATAAAATGGGAGCAACCCAAATCCATTTGCAATAGGGGAATTATCAAATAAATTAAGGTGCATCAACAGAATTAATGGAAAGTGATAAATACATAGGGGGGTCTCAACAATTGGTAGCTACTATTCTTATTGTTGTTGTTGTTATTAATATCTTTGTTACTGTTATTAACCTCTGACCCTAGGGACAAGTTGTTTTTTCCTCTGATGCCAAGACACAACTCCAGTTTACTAATAGGAACATATTTTGTCTTCTAAAATAATTATCAAGAAATGAAATTAAGACCAATAGTTGCAACTTAGGGAGCGCTAGAATGCAGTTTCCTATCGATAAGAACTCTGGAATAGTTAAAACTCTTCAAAGTTGAGATGAAGCAGGAATGTTCATAGCAGCGTTATTCATCATAGCCCCAAATTGAAACTAACCTATATGTCCATCAACTGATGGGTGGATAAATAAAATGTGATATAGTGGAATATTATTTGTCAATAAAAGGAAGTAGTGATACATGCTACCATGTGGAGGAAACTTGAAAACATTGTGCTAAATGAAAGAAGCCAGGCAGAAAGTTCACTTTGCATGGTGCCACTTATAGGAAATGTCTAGAATAGGCAAACCCATAGAGCTAGAAAGAAGATGAGTGATTGTTTAGAAATGAGGAGGGACATGTGGAGTGGGGAGTGACTGCTCAGGGGCATGGGTTTCTTTTCTGGGATGATGAAATGTGCTATAATTGACTGTAGTGATGGTTGCAACTTCTCTGTGTACATAGAAACCATTGAATTGTACACCTCAAACGGGTGAGTTGAATGGTATGTGAATTATATCTCAATAAAGCTGGTACCAAAAGAGGATGAAATAAGTCGGTGACAGGAAACCCAGTTATTCAGCCAGTCTCTCTAATAGGCAATAATTCAACCTGTAGCATGACCTAAGAGAAATAGAATGCCTGAATATTGATGTTAATATTCTTTTTCAACAAAATCCCAGCACCTCATAACTATTCTACAGTTTAGTGCAATTCTGATTTTTAATGTCCCTCCACCTTCACAGTTTTCAGGCAGTGAAAGCAGCTTTAGGAAATTTCAAAGACTGGCAAATCACCTGAACCTAAAACCAGGAGATTTTGATCTCATTTGGTCTCTTTGTAAGTTTAGAAAGCTTATCAGTTAAAATTAGGTTTTGCAGAAAATGACAGAAACCTCAAGATAATAGTAAATTAAACAAAGTGGGTGAAAATTAATTCTCCTCCATGTAAATGGAGGTAAATATAAATAATCCAAGGTGGACAAAACAGTTCTGTGATCCCTGGGTCCCAGTTCCTTTTGAGCATCCATCATCTCAAAACAGCCTTCACTTCATAGTCCATAATAGCTGCCCAGATCTTGCTAACTCATCAGCATTCCAGCTAGGAATGAGGAGGACAGAGAGAAAAGAAGAACATAGTTTTTCCATGTATGGATTTATTCTAGAAATTGGGCATAACTTTTACATGTTTCCTTTTCTTAGAATTTAGTCATAAGCCATAATTAGCTGCCAGGGTGGCTAGAAAAATGTTTTTATTTTGGGTGGCCACATGCCTAGCTAAAATTTGAAGGGGAGAATGGACATTGGAGGACTAGCTTTCTCTAATATAAAGTGTCTCTGCCCCTAATTTTTCACGTGCAGATGTAGGAAAATGTATATTCAGACTTCTTAGGTTTGGATCCTATCTGACCTGGAAAATCACTTAACAGCCATGAAACTATATCATCTCCTACAGAATGAGAAAACTCTTCCTACCTCATTAAATTATGGGAAGGGTTAAACATAGTAATCTATGGCAAAAGGGTTTTATAAACTATAAAGCAGTACCCAAACGGTAGATTTAGCTTGGAAAATAATTCACATGGGTAAGATATAATAGCTGGTTTTCAATGTCTGAAGAAATTCCCAAGGAAGATAGTTTTTGAAAAAACCTCTGTCACTCCAGAGGGCAAAACGAGCCTCCAGCTGGGTACCAGATAGCCAGTGTCCTCCGTCCCAGAAACACTCCCTGGGTACCACTTCCTTGTAGGTTGCCTTTCTCTTTCTTCTTCCTCCTATCCTTCCCTGCATCTAGGATCTGTAGTAGACAGTCTCGATGGTCTGCTGATACACAAGACATCTAGGTTGGAAAGCCAAGTGGGGAAGGAACAGTTGACACGTGTGTAGGTTGAACTTCTAAGTTTCTATTCACAGCATGTACAGAAGACAGAACATGGGCTTTGGTGTAACGTAGTGTGTTCCCTGAAATCTCCTCAAAGGTAGAGCTTGCATCTGTAGTCCTTCTTTCGTCTGTGTCCCCAGAGCCTCACCTGGGCTGGGAGCAGAAGCCTGGTCTCATTGAAGATCTGTTGAACTGTTATTCAAGAGGGGCCTTAGCTTAAATCTCAGCTCTCTTACTGACCAGATGTGAGGCCAACAGAACTTCACCTCTGCATGCTATAACTTTCCTCATCTGAAAAACTGAAAATACTAAAAGTTGAAAGGATTCAACGGGACCAGAACTCAATGTAAGCGTCCGTATCAGTTTCTGGAGGCTGTTTTGACAAATTGCCACAAACACGGCAGCTTAAAACAACAGAAATGAGTTCTCTCACAGCTCTGGAGCCAGAGGTGCTGCACTTCCTCCGGAGGTTCGTGGGGAGAACCCTCCTTTGCCTCTTCCAGCTCACGGTGTCTGCTGGCATCCCGTTCTTTGTGGCCACTTCACTCCAGTCTCTCGCCTCCGTCTTCACGTTGCCTTCTCTTCCCTGTATATTTTCCTCTTCTGTTTCTTTTAAGGAGATTTGTCATTGGATTTAAAGCCCGCTGGGTGATCCAGGATGATCTCATCTCAAGATCCTTAGTTACATCTTCAAAGACTCTTTTTCCAAATAAGGTCACATTCACAGGTTCCATGGATTTGAACTTGGACTTACCTTTTGGGGAAGTAGGGGCACCACTGAACCCATTAAGTACTTTTCATCAAGTTTCTCTTCCCAGCGGAAGGAGTCTAGCAGCCTGTGGAATTCAAGAAGCTTTACATGCAACTTTTCACTCTAGTAACCTTCAGTTTAAAGTGTTGCTGTCCTTTTCTCTGTGCTTGTTCATTCTTGTGGATACAGAGATGAGGGATATCCAGTCTCTTAGAAGCTCAGTCCAGCGGATGCAGTTCACTCATTCTGAATCCACGTTCTACAAAATCTGTAGCTGCAATAACATAGTCACCCCCATGGAAACCCTAACAATTCACTTACTTACGCATCCTCCAAATGCTTATTGAATGTCTCCTTTGCCAAGATCTTTGCTAAACCAAAGGGGAGACTCGAAGGTGGCTAAAATACAATATCTACCTTCAAGAAGCTTACAATAAAAAAAAAGGGGGGGATTTGAAATACATAAAAAGAATGATCGCTTATAGTAGAAAGATAAAGTGAAACTGGACTTTCAAACCCTGTGCAATGAAAATAACATGCAAACATTGGAAACAGAGACTCCCAAAGCCTGTACCTGCCTATGTACATCATGCAGTTTTAAAAACGTCCGCTGACGGTTGAATACTCTTAGCTCAGAGACAATCAAGGGAGGGTTTATTCTTGAGAGTGCAGTTTTTCAGAATGTTCTGAGAAAGAGTGAATGTTTTTAATGGGGAGGTTAAAGTTGAAATGTATTTGGGGATTGAGGGAGGGGAGGGCTTGGAAAGATACCAATTGTATTATTAATAACATTGATCCAAGCTAGGCCAGTGGAAATAGAAGGAGGAATTACATCAATAAGACAAATGGTACCTCCTGTGCCCTTGAACTCAGTATTGATAGAAGAGTGGATGGGGAGATTTGGGCAATCAATGAAGCTATCTCTAAAATCTCAAGGCAATTGATTGAAAGAGAGTAAACAAGTGAAAAAAAAATTCAGCCTTTCATCATTGCAAATGAGGCCACACTGTTGATCATCGGCTCTTAAAATCAGACTCAATACAAGCTGTAGAAGAGAAAAAAAAGATGTCATGTCATCTGAAAATAGGTTAGTCTGCTCCGTTGTATTTATAGGAGGAGAATGATCTAGTTCATGCCTTCTAAGTAGTTCAACTTCTGTTTATGAAATCAAACCAGCCCCCTTCAGGATGATGGAATATCTACCTTGACTTAAAAACCCATCCTTATTGGTGTTCGTATGTTTAAAAAAAAAAAAGGGGAAATGGAAATATTCCATCAACGTGTTCTGATGCTAAAATGAAATACACTGCGGTGTGTTTTATTGGTACAGAAGTGCAACCTCGCTTAATGGCAGCTTCCCTGCAAACTTCTTAACTCACTTTTGAACTTCTTAACCAAGAGTCTAAATAGCCCAGAATTTGAGCCCCATATTAACCTCAACAGACTTTCTTGAACAGAACATATTGAATAAATCTAGTATTTTGGATAAGTTAGGAAAAGGTTGGACTTTTATGTGTGTTATTATTTGTGGTACCTCTTAGTTACTGGGAGTTCTCAGAAAATGGGTTGATCTGATTACCAGGTATTTTTTTTTTTTATTGAAGTATAGTTGATTTACAATATTGTGTTAATTTCTGGTGTACACCATAGTGATTCATTTATATATATGTGTATATATATATATATATATATATATTCCTTTTCATTATAGGCTATTACAAGATACTGAATACTGTTCCCTATGCTGTACACTAGGACCTTGTTGTTTATCTATTTTATATATAGTAGTTAGTATCTACAAATCCCAAACTCCTGATTTATTCTCCCCACTCCTGCTTTTCCCTTTGGTAACCATAAGTTTGTTTTCTATGTCTGTAAGTCTATTCTGTTTTGTAAATAAGTTCATTTCTATCATTTTTTAAAGTCCATATAAGTGATAAGATGACATTTGTCCTTGTCTGACTGACTTCACTTAGTATGCTCATCTCTGGGTCCACCCATATTGCTGCAAATGGCATTATTTCATTCTTTTTATGGCTGAGTAGTATTCCATTGTGTGTATAACTATGTACGTATGTACATGTATATCACATCTTCTCAATCATCTATCAATGGACGTTTAGGTTGCTTCTATGTCTTGCCTATTGGAATAGTGCTGCTGTGAGTATTGGGATGCATGTGTCGTTTTGAATTATAGTTTTGTCTGGATATATGCTCAGAAATGGGATTGCTGGATCATAGAGTAAGTCTACTTTTAGTTTTATAAGGAATTTCCATACTGTTTTCCATAGCAGCTGCATGAAACTACACTTGTGTGGGATTTCTTTTTTGAAGGAGGCATCAGAAGGACTTGCTAATGGGATGGACTGGAGTGTGGAGATAGAGAGGAATTAAGGATGACCCCTAAGTTTTTGTTTTGAGCAACTTGGTGGATGGTGGTGACATTTAATGAAATGGAGAAGACATGGGGAAGAGTGGGCTTGGGGTAGAATTCTATTTGGAAAATTTAAACTTGAGATGAATAATAGATACGTAAGTAGAGGTATGTGCAGGAGGGAGTTTGACACACCAGTCTGGAGTTCCAAAGAGGGGTCAGAGCTACAGGAATGTACTGAGTGTTCAGGATAGAGATGATGTTTAAAACTGTAGGACCAGATGAAATCATCTCAGGAGGAATTGTAGAAAGAAAAAACAGGACCAACGACAAAGCCCAGAGGTCCTCTATGAAGTTCAAGGTGAGCTGACTTGACCTGCAGCTCCAGGTGCCATCATGAAACCCCGAATATCTATCAGAGCTAATCTCATGACTTTTGAGGTTATTAAGAGGGAGATTTTCTCTTGTGGGCTGGACTTGAGCCCAAGAAAATTAAGCCTGAGATTTCTGGGAAGAGGCCAGTGCAAAGGAAAGCAGAGCCGATAGATGGGGAGAAATCATCCCGATTACATCGCCTACGGACCTGCATCCAGCCACACTTGAAGTTCAGTTCACTCCTGTGTTTTTTCTGTTACCTGTGTCAGTGAGACCCCCTTTCATTCAAGGCAGTTTGAATTGGACTCTGTGTCCCTACAGTGCTCCCCCAGCATCTCCCCTTGCACCCTGTGATTGACGTGCCCTAGTTCCCAGAGTTAGCAGAGGCACGGCTGGGCTCAGCCCCGAGCCTCCCTAGTGGCCCAGGGTTCTTTTCCGCTACGTCTTCCTGCCTGTTGCTCTTTCCTGGGCTGCACCACTTGTTGCTATGTTTGTCTCCCACCGTTTCTGTATGAGTCTAACTTAGGTGATGATGAGTCTGGAGTGGCATGTGTTGTGTGTGTGCACGAGTGTGTGTGTGACGAGGCACTTGTTCCAGGATCACGTGAGCTGAGCACCACCAACTGTCTCCATTCTGAGAGAGGAAGCTGGGAATAGAAAGGCTTCCAGGATGGTTACCACCAGCTGGAATGCCACTGGATGGCTCCTGCTATGAGAATTTATGCCAAAGGTGAGGACCTCTGCTCTCATCAGAAGCATATTTAGGGCAAGAGGACAGCCATCTGAGGCCCAAACTCTTAGTCTCTTTGGCTGAAAATGGCACTGGCTGCACCGATTTCTATGAGGACAGCCAATGAGTTACCATGTCAACTGTCGTCCTATCCCTGGGCCTCACATTTTACGCTTTGGCAGGGAAGTCCTCCAAGGCCCAGATAGCTATGCACCCACTTACCATTTATGGAGTTTCTTCTGTGTTCCACACAGTCCTGGAGAAGTGAGCAGGGCTGGGAGCCTGTGCTGCAGGAACTCAGAGTCTGACATGGGAGAAAAACATAGCAGCATAATGGGCGTGTGATAAACTCTGTGACAGAGTTAGGTGCAAGGTGCTAGGGGAGCAGAGGGGAAGGTTCTGACTGAGTGAATCAGGGGCACCTTCCAGGAGGTGGTGATACCCTGAGCTGGGCTTACAAACTCAGGGTCTAGGTGGATAAAATAAATATTTAAAGTGATCAGGTGTAGGACAATAGGGAGAGGAGGAGCTTCATGCAGCTGGAGAATTCCTGTCCTCTCCAAAGGCGTTTCGATTTAACCTTTTAAAGAACCTTGTGCTGATGGATTAAACCCATCCGCAGGAGGCTGGGGGCTGCCAGTTTTCAGCCTCTGCTTTTGAACTGATGAGTAAGAATGCTCCAAGCAGACAAGGCGAAGAAGCGCCCTAGGGAGCAGTTTAAAAAACCTGAGGATAGTACTTCTCAACATGGAGTATATAAAAGCTCCCAGGATGAGGCAGAGATTGACACAAGGTAAAGTTCCTTGTCCTACTTGTCTGCATCTTGACCTCTGCTACATACCTACTTTCACGCATTCTGGACCACGATGTAACTGCTTTGACTTTACAGAATGATTTGGTCCTTCACATTTTAGTTCAACTTTTTGGACCCACGCTATAGCCTCACTCTCCCTCTTTGTGGTGTTCTGACCTCAGCTTGCTCCCTTTTGACAGTGTCTCCTCTGAATTTTGAATCTGGTTGAATGCATCCATTATATTTCATAATATCACAGCAATCAGGAGTGGGTGGGTTGTGAATCAAACACCTGGATTGAAATCCTCACTCATCACTTATGGGCTGTGAAATTTGGGAGAAATTCCTGACCATATATATTTAATTTCTCTGAGGTTCAGTTTCTTTTTCTGTTCAATGGGCATAATGAACCACACTTCATTTTATTTATATGAAGCACTGGGCACAACGCCTGGCGCATAGAATTGCTCTGAGGAAATGAATGAGCCCTAAAATATAATCAGCATTCCCACTCAGGAACCTGTGCCAGGCTCCATCACCAGATTCCAGATTTGTGCTGAATTTTGCCAGTCCTCTAAAGATTCCTTATTCCCTGCTGATTCATTGTCCTAGCTTCCCAGACAGCCTTAGCTTTCCAGGTCTTGCGTCCCTCCTCCTACACACCTTGCCCTGCTTTCACTGGACCTGATGCTGACATGAGTAGAGCCGGCTGTGGATAAGATACTAACATCTATCCATCAAGAACGTGGGAGTGTGTGCCCAGCACTACATGGAAAGGGCTCTAGGTCATTCTGTTCAGACGAAAGACTCCAGCTTTCCCCTCTGACGACTCTCTTGGTCTTGCCACCAGAGTTCTCTCCTATTTTCATTGACAGATATTGCTCCCTGTCAGCAACAAGGCATCCTGGGCTCTGTGTTTCAGTGGAATTGGTGAACTTCTGAAGTCACTCAGCCTGCAGCCTTTTACTTTACAACACCCCCTATGGTGTTCCGTAATTGCCTGGAAATGCATGGTGTCTCCCATCTTGTGGCTTAATTAAAATTCAGTTCTGTTCAAGAGAGTCACAATTAAGATGTGTTTTTGTCTTTCTTTCTCCAGCTATCATTTTGGGACCCCCTGATCGTGATGCCTCCTTGCTTAACCTGGAAATTGTCCAAAATATTTTCGTGGGCGGTGTGTCATTGTAGCAGCTTCTCGAAAAGAAAGACACTATGTTCTAAGGAGAACATCTTAGATGCTACTTTCTGTTAGTTACTTTATTTGATCTCCATTTGGCAGGTTATATCATCCTCATTCATGCTGAGAAGAAACTGAGGCTCAGAAAAGTTAGGTAGCACTGCTTGTCATGGCAGCAGCAAGAATTAAAAACAGAGTCAGCTGTCTTTATCGTGTCATGGGAAGGATGCTAAAGGAGTGAGAGGCAAGATGATGAAACTGCCCTTGTAAAAGATGAGATCTCAGATATCTGAAGCAGTTATCAGTGCTTCAATAAATGCTGGCAATTATCAAATTATCAGGGAGAATTAACAATGGTGACTGGAGGGAGAAATCCACAGCCTGCAACTTTCAACATCTACAGTTTTTGAGAACTAGCAAAAGAACTGGTGAGTCTTATTAATTTCACTACTCTCCACACCCAGGGTTAATCAGTGTGGTCCAAAAGTTCCGTGCCCCAAGCATTAGTAGAGACTTAATCAATGCCTGTTCAATTAAAAAATACTTTGCACATTGACTTAAAAATCACTTTCTCTAAATACTTTTGGGGAAAATGGCCATCTTGGAAGCACTGGCCTCATTCTTTCCTCAGTAGGACTCCATTGGAGAGCTAAATTCTGACTTTGAGTTAGCATTCAAAAGTTATAAAATTACTTCCTTGAACGAGTCTCTTCTTTCCCTGCAGTTCCAATGCTAAGTGAGGGTTGACCCTGCCTCCCCTTCCCCACCCACCTCCCAGCATCATTGTTTCTCCAGTTAAAGAGCATTGGAGGGACAACCCAACTGGAGGTTCTGCTGAATTACAGCTAATCACACCGCTGAGGAATCCCACTCTGCTTTGATCTCTTATCGCTCGGTGCACACAGCCCTTTCCTCTGTAAGGCCAGCTGCTCTCAGCATCGCTGTGTCTAATCAGACGTGTCACACCTCCTCTGAGGTAAATCGGGTTTATTGGAGAAGGGAAATTAAATTAAGTCTGTTTAGGAATTAATTGTGACTGTCTAGGCTTAATCTATCATATTATCCCATTGTGGTATATCGGGATCAAAACCCGCTGCCCCAGTTTTCAAACAAAATACAAACTTAATACCTAGAAAGTGGGCATAGTGTTTTGGACAGCAAAAGCAGCAAATGGAAAATTAAAAATTTAGGGACTAAAAGGCATAAGATCCACATGATATCAGTTGATTCACTTTAGGATAGAATGTAAAACATACTTGCCGAGACCACCCTCTGCTAGCTTGTCCACAAATGAAGGCGTGTGTATAGCAGGTGCTCCATAAATACTTATTCAAGTAAACGGGGAAGTGAGTGAATGGGTGAATTTCCATCGTCTTTATTACCGTGACCCAGAGGTCTTTACTGGGCCACCAGTGAATCAGGTTACATGGTGCGTGCTGTCCGCTCAAGTGCAAAACGAATATTTAACAGGATACTGGAAACTGTGCCAAGTGCTAGTGACACAGAGACCCAACTCCTGCCATCACCTGGCACGTAGTCTAGGAGAGAACTCCGTGACACAGGCAGTCGTGGTCAAGTAAACCTGCGTGATGTGAGGAGGCTGGTGGATGCATGAGATGGATAATGAGAGTCACAGTAAGAACAGACTCATAGCTTCATCACAAAGCCTCGTGGGACTTGAAAACCATAGACAGAAGTTAAGGGATGGAACATAAGGATGCTTAAGTCAGTTATCGATAGGGTTTCTGCTTGGGATAGTCCTAGTTTGCACTTGTCTTCCTGGTGTAATTATAATAGTGCCCCTTTGACCTCCAAAAGTACCCTAATGTGGATGAGAAATTATACAGTCACTCTAGTTATTGAAAATTTCGGTGAGCTGCTGATGTGTTCACGAGAGTGGCAGTTGGTAGCAACCAGCCAGAGGTTTCATCTGGTAGAGCGCAGAGAACGCGTGCACCAGGATGACGTGACTGAGAGACCTTCGCTAGATAAGCTTTAGGCTTTGAGAAGAGTCAGTTCAAAAGTGAATCCCTCCTTCTTCATGTTGAGTATGTTGACCCTTTAAGAAACTTACATTTGATGATATTCTTTATACTGTATGGTGTGGCTCTTTGTTCTTGATTGCCTAATAGGGGAGGGAGGGAGAGAGAGGGAGAGGGAGAGGGAGAGAGAGAGAGAGAGAACACAGATTGCAGGTATTATTAGGTCAATGGCCAGTGGAGATCAGCAGTCTGGCTTAGGTAAGCGTTCACTGGCCACCTACAGGTAAGGATGCCTACAAAATAAAGGTAATTAGAAAACTCCCTGTAAATACATCACCCAGCTGGAAACTAATGAGTGATGGAGACCCAGTGCAGAGGAGAGAGTAATTAGACTGAGTGGGAATTCCTTCTGGAACAGGAAAATGTCAAGTATCAGGAAGAAATAATGTTTTCCAGCAGCATTTGAAACCAGATAAATCCATTTATCTTCTTAGTGCAATCATAATTTTGTTTAACAAAATGCAAAGTCAATATTTCTTTTGTAAAAAGGAAGAAGATTCATCTCTAACACACACACACACACACACACACACACACACACACACACAAGTTAAGTAATATTCAAGGAGTAAAAAGAACGAAGAAATCTCGACAAAGATTTAAACCCCATAACTTAAAATAAAATTTCAGAAAGGATGCAGGTACTAAGGGACTGTCATTTCTTGGTAAATTAACATTGACTTCTCCTGCCAGATTTTCTTCCCTTCTTTCCACTAAAATCATTATCTTTAATTAATGCTGGAATTTTTAGTCTTCTCAAATCATGACTGTGCGCTGGGGGTAGTAGAGGTGGTGAAGAATGTCTAGTGTTTCCCTTTGATTTTAGAACCCAGGTAATTTGCCTATCCATCCATCCATCCATCCACCCACCAATCCATCCATCCATCCATCCACCCACCAATCCATCCATCCATCCATCCATCCATCCATCCATCCATCCATCCATCTATCCACTGAGGCACTACATAGTGTGGCAGGTCTAGCTTCAAGTTTGGGGAGTAATGTAACCTCAGACAAGTGACCTACCACCTAGAAGACTCAATTTATTCATCTGCAAAATAGGTCTAACAGTGGCATCTTCCTCTTTGAGTTGTTGTGAGAAGTAGGAAGTACTCAAGAAATATAAGGTACTCTAATAAATAATTCACTTGTTTGTTTTAAAAAGTATTAGATGATTCCTGTCTGCACTGTGAAAATTTTTTTTCCAAAAGCAAATCAACCACAATTCTTGCCGTCAAGGAGCTCATATTTTAGCCAAGGAGACTGATATTGATATTGATATATAAAATTAAAATTTACCCCGTGTTAAAGATGTAAAATTACATGTTAAGGAAACCACAAGAAGGAACAATAACTCCACATGATGAGGGAGGGGGTGGGTAGCTGAGTAATGTTTCGCTAAGAAGATGATCAAAATGGGAAGACTAGTTAGAAAAGGGATAGGTAGACGGTTAGTATAACCCATTTGAAGTTGCAAGTTGACTTTGATTTAATCCTTTTTAAGATAGACTATAACTTCCCTTGGGTAAATTCGTTCAAGAACAGGAGTGAGTCTTGTAAAAGTTAGGTACCTTGTTTATATTCATTCATTCATTGTATTCAGCAAAGATAGGGTGCCTGGCACGTGTTCAGATGGCAAAAATGAGAGATGAGAAGGATGTGGTTCTTGTCAAGGAAATCCTGTCTGGAGGAGGAGACAGGATCAATCAAATATGATAAATGTCATGTTGTGCAGAAGAGGGCACAATGAGGGGCTAAAGAGCTAGCCAGGTAGAGAGCTATGGACCAGCCATTCCAGATGAAGCAGCATGAGCCAAGGAGCAAAGGCAGAGAAGAGCACACGGTGGAGGGGAGACGCAACAGTGATGGTGTCAGTAGCGTATTAGATGGGAATCAGGAGGCTCTTAGGGCAGTTTCAGGACCTTGTATTTTATCCAGAGGTTTTAAATGGGAGCAACATGGTCAAGTGCACATTTTGAAGAGATCAATCTGGCTGCAGGGTTGAGGATAGACCAACGGGTCAAGACAAGAGATAAGGAGGAGAGATAAAAGGCCTTGGGAGGAGTCGAGGTGAAAGATGATGAAGGCATGAGTGGGAAAGTCGGAGAGAAATAAACATACTCCTGAAATATTTAGAATCTAAAAGTGGTTTCCAGACTCCCAAACCCAAAGCATCGCATTACAGAGCTGCCTCTGCTGTAAGGGTCGCTAGGAAGGCTAAACCCCCAGGGGCAGCCTTGTACTCGACCTCAGACTAGAGAAGTGTGTCCCCCAAGATCCCCATCCTCTGAACACCACGGGTCTGAACTCCTTGCCAGCCATCCCTACGCCTTCACAGATTTCAGTTCCTGGAGGACTGATTACCCGAACTGTAAAACACAAATCACTAAACTTCAGCTTTCAGATGTTTCTGAGCACACGCTGTGATTATTTCATTTTCACAGCCTAAGCGTCCATATTTCTTATTGAGTGAGCAGGGTGCATGGGGCTCAAACCTTGGTGCCTGTGTTCTTTTGGAAAGTACAAGTAGAGCAAAGGGTCTTAAATAATTTAGAACTGCCCTAAATTTTTCCAGCTGTCTCCCCTTTTCCATCTCTCCAAGGGATGCAAAAAAGCAGCCTCCAGCACGCTGAAGTGTTCATATTTCTAGAAGCTCTGGGAGAAAAGAAGAAAAACCACAAATGTTCCCTCTTTAAATATTCCTTTTGTCATATTTTCCCTTTATCCCCAATGATGGCAGTTAATAGTCACAATTTTAGAGGAAGATCTTGCATTTAGTGGCAAGATCTTGCATTTTCGCCATGGTTGCATTGAATCATAGAACGTTAGAGCTGAAATTAGAATTTAGAAACAATGAACTTCAGAGCTGGAGAGCACCTGGCATGCGTGCTGTAATTCTCATCACCCACATCCAGGGCAGACATTGCTAATCCATCACTGTGGTCTTTTCCTAGGAGCCCAGGTGTAGCCTCAAATCCTTGTCAATATGGTGTGTAAGTGACTGCCGACCGGTTGGAGTTGGCACACAAAATGAAACTCATTCATCACCCCTGTTCTAGTCCCAACAGCTGCACAGGGGGAAACTCGGCAGCGGAAATGCCCCAACACCCCCCGTCGGCAGGTAGGCTTTGTTGCTAAGACCTGCCTCCAGTGGAAGTTAGCCCTTCTGTTCCTGACTCTGAATCTATCCCTCCTATGTTTCTGTCTCTGCGTCCCCCAGAATCTCTGCGTCTTTCTCTTTCTTTGAACCTCCGAGCATCTGTCTGCTTTCTGGTTGTCTCTGAGCTGCTGTCTATTTCTCTGGCCGCATTTGTGTCTCAGTGTTTCTCGGCTCTTCTGCGGAGTAGACTTCGGCCCTAGGAATGCTCTTGGTCTCTTCGTATGTGAATTAGGGATTGTAGCTCCAGCTCTGCACCAGGGGGTTTTCAGAGTGATGTTGCTAAGAATGATGGGAAAGAGGGAGCAGAAAACATCAAACCGCCAGGGGAGATAAGGCAACAGTTTGAATTGTGATCATGGGGGAGAAAGATTTTTCTGGGATAACAGAAATGATGAAGCACATTTGTGCATGAATAACCCCCATTTAATTAGCCTCCAGAGAAGGCTCACGGTGGAGGTGGAAAGAAGAATCAAAGGAGGCAAGGATGAAATGGGAGTTCGCTGTATTTAGAGGCAGAAGGAGTTACTTCAGCATGTTTGCCCTTTTTATTTTTATTTTATTTTATTTTATTTTATTTTATTTTATTTTATTATTTTATTTTATTTTATTTTATTTATACCATGCTCGACGAGAAGGATCCCGGGGTCCTTTCAGCTTCAAGCTTGTATCTTTTCTCATGGGCTCAAGAGAGATTTCTTAAAAAAAAAAAAAAATTGTAAGTTCCATCTCCTCACGATTACTTGGTTTTTAAGCCAAGGGCCCACCTCAGTATTTGACCCACGCCCTTCTCTTCAGACTGTGAGCTGACTTTTCTAGTGTATGAGTTTACTCAAAGGTAGATGGAACTGTCTCGACCTCTGTCGCCTAAGCCGCTGGAGGTATCTTACTGTTAAATCAAAGGACATCCTCAAGTTGAGGCAGGCAGTGAAGAAGCCACCCAGCGTGGGCTTGCCGGTCCTACCACATCTCCAGGCTCTACCTGAGCACCTCCTTCCTTCTCTCTCTCCTGGCGTCCTCCTGGATCTCTGAGTGCAAGGTTTCCTTTTCAAGACAGGGTATCAGAAGCGTGATTATAAAGGAGGAGGGGATAGCTCAGTGGTAGAACACGTGATTAGCATGCACAAGGTCCTGGGTTCAATCCCCAGTACTGCTGTTAAAAAAAACAAACAATAAATAAACCTAATCACCTCCCCTCAAAATAAAAAAATTAAAGAAAAGAAGTGTGATTCTAGAGCACTAGTTCTCAAACTTGGCTGCATGTTGGAATCACGTGGGGAGTTTTCAAAAAACACGGATGTCTGGGTCCCACTCCCCGAGATGATTCTGATTTAGTTGGTATTGAATGTGGCCTGGAGCATGGGGGTTTTTGAAAATCTCCCTGGTGATTCTTATATGCAGTTTCAAGACCACTGGTCAGTGGTTCCCAACCCTGATAGACCCCTTCCAGTTTCTCACCTTGGATTACTTTTATAATTTCTACCAAAATGGGAGCCCAAAGTGTCCCATGACCACTTGCATCATCTGTCATTGTCCGCGTGGCATGCAGTTACCCCTGCAGTTGCTGGCAAGCAAGAAGCAGGTGGTGAAGTCAGTTACTGGCCAGACTTCATGCATTGGGAACATTTGTGTTCACTGCTACTCTTACCACATTGGGGGACATTCTGACGGTGGGAAACATGCCACTCTCAGGGAACTGAGGTTATATCAGAAGAATAGGAGACATACCTAGTGGAAAAAATACACCCTTATATTTGCCAGCATCTCTTTTGTGTGGAGAACTAGACAATTGCCCACGTACAAATGCTCACCTGCAGGAGAAAGAATAGAGCCTGGGTGCTCGCTGAGCCACTTCAAATGGCAAATGTTGAGTGGGTATTGTGTGTCCTGTGCTTGGACTTGAAACACACCTTTACGACTGCTACAGAGTTATTTAACTTCTCTGATCCTGTATCTTCTCTGCTGTGAGATGGGTTTAATCAAAACCTACCTAATGAAATTATTCTGAGGACTAAAATAAATTATGAATTTAAAGTTTATTGCACATATTAGTTCTAAAGCTCTCACAAGTCTGCAGGGAAATATAAAACCTCAATTTAAAAATTAGTAAGAGCATGAATGGGCAATTTGTTGAAGAAAAATATATATGGCCAGTAAACAAAGGAACATACAGCATTACTAGCAATCAAACATTTCAATTAAGATGAGAACACTATTCTTTTATCTTAATAACTTGCCTTTGATTTACATTGTGGTGGGATAGGTTCTCTTATATCACACTAATGGGACTATAAGTGGATTTAGTCTTTCTAGAAAATAATTATCAAAAACCTTCAAAAAGTTTTTTTTTTTTTTGGAACCAGAAATTCTACTTCTCTAGTCTTTCTTAAGGAACTAAATACGGTTGTTTATAGATGTTGATTTCAATGTCATTTGTAATTGCGAAAAATGGAAAAATCTAATTATCCAAAATATGTAAATAATTAAATTATGATGTCTCTTCAAAATAAATTAATGTCTCTATAAAATTAAATTTATTAAGTTTATCTACTGACATAGGAGCATTCTCTTGGTAAATGAAAAAGCAAGATAAACTTTATTTTCAATAATGTAATTTTGTTTTAAAAATATATGACATTTTATTTGTTGAAATGCCTTTGCTGTTATCAGACACTGACTCAAACTGGCTTCAATAATAAAGAAAATTTATAAGTTCCTATAATAGAAAATATATCAGGCTTCCAAAATGGTTGATTTAGCAATTCAATATTTTTATCAAGGATCCAGCTTATTTCTAAATTTCACCCCTGCTATCCGGGGTACTGTGTTCACCCTTAGACAGAGGGATGTTCAGGAAAAAAAAAAAGAGATTACATGTCTTTCTCTTCTCTGACCTCTCTCTTCCCTTCCCTGTCTCCCTCTTCAACTCTTTGGTTAAGTGAGGAAAATTTTTTTTCAATTTATAGTCGACTTACAACATTGTGCTAATTTCTGGTGTACAGCATAGTGATTCAGTTACACACACTATATATAAATACATAGATATTCCTTTTCATATTCTTTTTCATTATAGGCTATTCCAAGGTACTAAATATAGTTCCCTGTGCTAAGAATTAACATTGTTAAAATGGCCATACTGCTCTAAGCCATCCACAGATTTAATGCAATCCCTGTCAAATTACCCAGGACATTTTTCACAGAACCAGAACAAATAATCCTAAAATTTACATGGAATCACAAAAGACCCAGAATTGCCAAAGTGATACGGAATGAGGAAATTTTTCTCACTAGCCCACCTGCAGAATTCCCCTCACACATTATGGCCCTGCATTTGGTTCTGCTCAGCCCTGTACCAGCCCCTGGCCACAGAAATGAGACTACACTTAGACCAATTCGGACCTATTCTTGAACTCAGTGGGGTGAGTTTCCTGAGGCTCACAGCTGATGGAAAAGGAAGAGGGAGAATCTGACAAATGAATGCCGGATGGGCAACTACGTCCACTCTGGATATGCATCTGTCTGCTAAGATATATACCTTCCAGTTGATATGACCACCAGGGGGAAGTTGGATGGAAAAATACATGGAGGAAGTTTTTAGGTCATAGACTTGGTGCCAAGATTTTGTCTGAAGTCTGATTCCATGTGGAAGATTTTCAGAGCTCTCGGGAAAAAGAAGCAAATGCAGAAAGTAAACCAGTTAGGATGTGACCTCTGATGACAAGCCTTCTGAGACGGGGACACAGGCTCCACTGCCTGGCTGGTTCTTCCTGTCTCTTTATGACACTCCTGTGGCTTGTCGTGAGACATGGCTTATTGTAGTGATGGGAGTTAGGCTGAAACTGCATGAGAGCCAGGAGGCATTAGAAAAGGAGCAGGGAGGGGTCTTTTTGTGACTTATGTAAACCTCAGTTAAAACTCACCTAGTGAACCAGGCTGGAGATATTCATGGTCTTGTTTCCATGATGTCATAAAAAGAATGATTCCAATAAAATCTCCTATGATTCTGTAAACCAGACTGCTCTCTCTCCAGGCTCCCAAAGGACCCCAGAAACAGAGGGTTGTCTGAAGTGTATAAAAGCACTCTTGTATTCTATAAGCCTTTTAATCACATAACAATAATAGCTGGTGTCTTTGTTTCTGTGGGTTGCCATAGCAGGGTACCACAGATGTTGGCTTAAAAAGCAGATGTGTATTGTCTCACACATCCCACATCAAGGTGTTGGCAGGGCCGTGCTCTCTCTTTCTGTAGGCTCCAAGGGAGGACCGTTCCTGCCCCTTCCTAGCTTCTGACCACCAAACACAGTCTTTGGTTTTCCTTGGCTTGTAGGTACATCACACCAGTCTCTCCCTCTGCATTTCCATTGTGTTCTCTCCGTGTCCATCCAGATGGGTCCATAAAGAGGAATAAGGAAGGGGCGGGGCCAAGGGGGTGGGGACCAAAGAGTGCAGAGCCACCGCTAGAAGTTCGATGCTGTTGCTCCTATTTTACAGATAAGAATACTGAGACTTCTTAGAGGTTAGGTGCCCTGCACGAGATCATGGACTACTAACCGGAGATCTGATACTAGAACCAATGCCTCCAAAGCTTATCCCCTTTCTCTGGCCCCATGTCCTTCTGATAAAGCAAGCAGGCAGCCTGCTTGCTGTGGAAAAGCTACAATGGCTAGGAGAGGGTGCTTCCGACTTTCCCCTGCAGTGTGCAGGGCCGTGCTGGCTCTCAGCACATCTGAACTCCCACTGTTTCTTCCTGGGAGGATCCCAGCTGCTGAGGGATGAGGCCAATGCTGGAGCCAACAGTCCCTGAACCAGGAGGGATCTGAGGTGCTAAAGAAAAGAGAAGTAGACCCTCTAGGTGGAGTCTCCAGGTCTGCTTCAAAGATAACGGTGCTTGTATGTTATCACATTTCTCTGTTTGGCGCAGGAAGTTGTCGTCCTCAGTGGTTAGAGCTCAGAACTGGGAGTGGAAGTTTTGGTGAGAATAGCTCTGGGCCCAGTAGCCAGTGGTTTGAATACATCAGCTGCCAGGAGAGGAAAATAAATGTGATCTTCTTACACTTTTCCAGGAAAGGAAAAGATGGTAACTAGTTGAGGCCTTGCCGGCCATATGGTCTTGATCACAGGCACTCAACTCTGCTGTTGTGGTACAAAAGCATCCTTAGACAATATGCAAATAAATGGAGCCCAAAGGCCTCCTGGATGCCCCAGGCCTTGGGTGCTATGCTGCACCTTTGACCCTCAGAGCAGCGGGGACTTCCAGGCTGCCCGCCCCCGCATGGCCCTGCTTGACCCAGTGGTATAGTCGTGGAGGTAATCACAAAATATTTAAACTGGATATGATTTTCAGAGCATCTAGGCCAACTCCTTCATTGAACAAATGAAAATAAATGAGGCCCAGAGAGGGAAGGTGACTTATCCAGAGCTGAAAAACTTAGTGGCAGAGCTAAGACTAGAATGAGATTCTCCTAATTCCCAACCAGGGCTCTTTCCACCCCACCACCTGCCCTCTGTCCACCAGAGTGTTTTGTTTTCATTTAAAAACTACACAGGTGGTTTTGTGGTTAAGAGCACAGTTGTGGGGGACAGACCACTGGGCTCATATCTTTGCTAAACCACTTACCAGCTCTCTGACCTTGAGAGAATAACTTGCTTGTCTGCACTTCAGTTTACTAATCTGTAAAATGGGCATAATTACAGGACCTGCCCCCATAAAATGTTGTGAAGAACAAATACCATAAGTACATTAGCCTAATTCTGGGCAGATAGCAAGTGATAGATGAATATTAGAAATCATTATGATTATTCATAAAGGAAATGACCTTGAATATCAATTATTCCTCGGTTTAGAAGTTCAGCAGAGATAAAGGGACTTACCAAGCTCATGCATCTTGAAAAGGGCATATGTTCCCATACACTATGCACGTCTCGTCCAAGTCCAGGCCACTTTCAATAATAATTGGCAGGGAATCTGCACTGGTGAGAGCTTACTGATGAACGTAACTGAGAGGATGGTTGCTGATTTCTGTCATGCTGGGTCCAGCTGCTTACACAATGGCCTCAGTCTTTCTTCTCCCACTCCTTTCCCACCTCCTGGCTTTATTTCCTGTTGGGTTGATTTCATCCTTAAATAAGCCTTCCTCACACAGTGAGTCTCACATCTCCAGACTTAAATTATGTTTTTATGTAATAATCCCTGTGGAAAAAAGAAGAGCTATGATTTCTCAGTTGTTCCTGCAAAAGTTCTGGAATTCATGATGATTGGATCTACTGCAGTCAGATATTCAAGCCTGAACCCATCACTTTGGCCAGAGGCACTTCAGTGATTAGCCAGGGCTGACTCATGTGCCCATTTCTGGATCAGGGTAGGACTGAGTCACCCCTACTGAAATCACAGAGAGCCGACACCAGAGGAAGGGAAGATGGAGACATGCAGGCAAATGCAACCAGGGTCAGGAGCCCTGTCTTTCCACTCTTCTCCAATGGAAGGACACCAACCACACCCATTTGCCATCACTTCTCTTCCCCGCTGGCCTTCTCCATTCTGTCCGTCTCTCTAATCTGCTTCCACTTCCTCCTCCATTACTATTTCATTATGTAACTTTAGATGACCCACTAGACCTTACTGGACCTCAGCTTTTTCATATAATACATAGTAAGCATCCTATAATGTTTAGATGTTGTTGTCACAAAGCTGTACAAAGGGTAAGATAGAAAGCTTGTCTTCTAGGAGCGCATGATCTGTGGAAGGTGAAGAGATTGAGCTGTTGGGTGCTTGTCTGTTACTTATGTAGATGCGGGTTAGCTGGGATTTGGCTTGTCTAGGTTAGGCTTGGTTTCAAGCTGCAGTTTGGGTACAAATCTGCTCCCTGCACTTGCCATTCTCCTTGGACCAACATCTACCCTTAAATTTTCCCCCAGCAAAAGGCAGAAAAGCAAGAAGACAGGCCTGGCTATGCAAGTCCTTTTCAAGCTTCTCTTTATATCACATTCTCTAACAATCCCATTGGCCAGAGCCAGTCACATGTTAAAGCACAAAGCCAAGTACATCTAGCCATGCCAAGAGTGCAGGTGTGTAATGTTATCACAGGGGGATACAAGGTTTGGGGCCAGTAATTCAACCTGCATCATATTTATTTAATACCAAGTAGAAAGTCACGATGTGATAGGAGAGATACAGATAGAAATGTCAAAAGAGCTCAGAATTAGAAAAACTTACCTCTAACTGCTTGAGAGTTCATGGAGAATATTGTGGAAAAGGGGTTGATTGAGATAAATTTTGTAAGATAAGTGAAGATTTGGATTCCCAGGCATTGGGAAAGAGAAGGAAAACTCCAGGCAGACAGAATAGTTCTCAACAAAGGCATGAAAGCAGGGGCGTGTCCAGAAATAATGAGAACTTTTACTTGGCCAGATTTGTGGAGGAAAGTTACGGTTATCAGGGAAAGCTGGGGCCACTGAGGGCCCCAGTCAGTTTACAGACTGAGCAGCCCTGAGGGTTAAAGAGACCAGAAGATTCCTTTCGGATATTCAGGAGCAAGTGGCCATCAATAACTTTTGCCAATGAGGGAAAACTTAATGACCCACACAAGCAAAATACAGCAACCAGCAAGATGGCGGCCCCTTAAGAACAGAGTGACGTTATGGGTGGCCCTCAGCCAGGCTGGCAGCAGCATTCGCCATCTGGAAATGCAGCAGCGAGGGGTACAGGGTAACCAGGCTTCAGAGAAAACAGGGATTAAGAGAACGATTTTAAACAAACTTGTATCTTATAATATGAAAATGAATACATGTATGTATATGCAAGACTGGGACATTGTAACTGACTATACTTCAATTAAAAAAATAAACAAAATAACAACAACAAACGAAATCTATTTTACTTGTTCAGGAGAGGCTGATGCCCTTCTCAGGTTAGGAGACATAGTCAAAGAAGTTCCTGAACTTAACAGGACAAAAGGGATTCAGAGTTCGATCATGAGGCTAAGTCCCAATTCCATCATTTATTGACTGGGTCAATAAATTGTCACCTTTTATGGGCCTCAGTGTCCTTGTCCATAAACTGGGAGTTAATAACACCTGGGACTGTCACGATAAGCAAATGTAATGGTATGTGGTATGGAGGAACAGAGACGTTTGTGGGAGAGGACTGTGGAATAAGGAAAGGGATCTGAGGGAATCAGTGACGCTAGCAGCTGGAGCATCAGTGAAGCGAGCGCAAGAGGAAGGAGAAGAAAGTTGGACCAACGTTAGGCAGTTCTGCTCACCATCTGCTGCAATTTTCCTTTTATGTTCTCTTCTATACTGGACATTTTGGGGATGTGAAAATGATATTCTCAGTTGAAGGTACAGTTTTTGATGTAAAATGTTGCCAGTCAGACACATGTGAGACTTGGATTCAGAACTGAGATGAGTGGGAAGGGACAGGATACATGAAGTGTCTATGTTGCCGGTGTCCAGACCGCTCAGGCTCTAGAGGGGTCAACATCCTGCTGGTGGCTTTCCGAACCCCGCATCACCCTTCAGGTGGGTTGTTCCCGGATCTGCTCTCGGGGCATCGGGCTCCCGAGGCCTGGATTGTGGAGCGGGTAGTAGGAACAGTGGCCTTCTGATTCCCCAAGTAGCCTTATTGTCGCAGAGGCTCCCGTGGTGAGCCAGTTCTGGGGTGCTCTAGAATCATTCCTGGTCGTTCCTTACTTAGAACGTACCTCTCCAGACCTTATACTGATTTTACAAGCATTTGACTCCTTGTCTCAAATGCCTTAAAAAAAATAAAGCAGAATTCATTTTTGTTATCTACCATCGAGCCCCAACTGGCACACTGGAGTGGGTGCATCTTTAAAGGCACCGTCTGGCTCAGTCCTTCTCTAACCTCTTCCAGCTTTAACATCCAAAAGCCTCCTGGACACCTCTTTTTGGACCATCTGCCTGTCAGTTTGCTACTCCCAATCCAACCTAAATACTGTGGCCAGATTTATCTTCTCAAAAGCAAATTACTAATCACGTACCTTGGGATTTCCAGTTTCAAATGACAGAGAGAGAGATTGTTTCTCCTTTCTCCCCTTGGAGGTCACCCTCAAAGCAACAAGGATTATGTAGAAAGAAATAAAAGCTCGATCTCTAGTGAAACCAGGAGACATCTGTAACCCTGAACCACAATACATAGAGAGGAGCTGCCCTACACAGTGAAGCTCAAATGAGGCGAGGAAAGGAAACAGACCGCATGCTCACAGCTACAGACCTCAGGAGGATATGGCCAAACACATTCTCCAAAGTTCATGGCACGTCCAGAGGGCAACCCCAGTGAGCCCTTATTTGGAACTACGGAAATTGATATGTAAATTGATGGCAGGAGCTTCCCTGAACAGTTGGGCCTAAGGAGAAACAGGGGAGATAGGACTGAATGAGAAATTCACACAGACAAACCCTAAATCCAGGAAGTAGTCTGCAGGTGAGGCAGGGTAGGCAGGACAGCCAGGGGGGTTTTGCCTGAGCAAGTTGAAGGCTAGAGGAACAGTTATCAGGATGTGGAAGGGTGAAGACGAAAACTCACTGGATAACATCAGGATAGAATGGGAGGTGAGGAAGACCAACGAGAGTTTTACTATAAAGGGAAACAGGACAATGGGGTAGGAGCCGCAGGAAGGTGGAGTTGAAAAGTGTGATGGTTGATTTTATGTGTCTACTGGACTGGGTCATTGAGTGCCCAGATATTTGGTTAGACATTATTTCTGGGTGTGCCTGTGAGTGTGTTTTGGATGAGATTAGCATTTGAATTCATAGACTGAATAAAGCAGTTCTCAATGTAGATTTCCCTCCCCAAGGCGGATGGGAATCATCCAATCTGTTGAGGGCTTGAACAGAACAAAAATGTGGAGGAAGGGAGAATCTGCTCTCCCAGCCTGACTGCTGAGCTGGGACACCTTCTCCTGCCCTCAGGCTGGGACTTACATCATCAGTGCTTCTGGTTCTCAAGCCTTTGAACTTGGACTAGAATTCACAGCACTGGTTCTCCTGGTTCTCAGGCCCTTGGACTCGGGTTGGAACTACATCAGTGGCTCTCCCTACTTGCATGGTCTCCGGCTCTCAGGTGCCAGACTGTGGGACTTCTTAGTCTCCAAAACTGCATGAACCAATTCCTCATAATCAGTCTCTTTCTTTCTATCTATCTATCTATCTATCTATCTATCTATCTATCTATCTATCTACCTACCTACCTACCTACCTATCATCTATTTATTATCTATCTATCTATCATCTATCTTGTATGGATTCTGTTTCTCTATGGTATCTTTACTAATATAAGGAATGCAAGTATGTTAGTATGCTTATGGTAATTATTAAATGAGACAGGATGGGACCCCCTGCACAGGAGAAGGATTTGACTTTTAATAGGAGCATGTGTAGTTTGTTGTTGACAACAGAAGCGGACACAGTATATGAGAATAAATCTAGCAGGTTCGTGTATGTGGTGTGGGGAGCGTAACTGAGTTCTCTTTGCATCACTTCTATTTCTTCAAAGAAACAGAAGCAATATAATCAACGGAGAGCAAAACAAGGAAGGAGACCTGAGGAGAAAATGCAAAGTTATTGTCTAGGGGAGAGGGAAAATGAAGGCGCTAAGGAAAATTACTGTGATTGTTGAGTGTTCCTAAAGGGCTCATATGAATGAAGTGGTCATAAGTTTAAAGTAAGCCCCGGCGAAATATGTGCATGTGCGAGTGTGTATGTGTGTGTGTGTGTGTGTGTGCGCGCGCATTCACGTGCACTCAAGCACGCGTGCATCCAGACCAATACAATAAAGGGAGAAAATGGCAGGGTGTTTGAAGATATAGGTAAGGGAACATGAAATCTGAGATGGATAAACTAGGAGGTAAGGGTATGAAGTAGGGGACAGTAAAATGATGGTAGAATCAGTATGTGGAAGGTCCTCACTGGATTAAACAATTATTGGTGCTGGGAAAGAATGAACTGGAAAGTTCCAAGGAGGCAGGGCTTAGAATGCCTGAAACAGTTCAGGAGGGACTGCAATTAGTCACAATGATAAAAACTACATGTGATTATAAAAACGAGAGACCAAGTTAGGTGAAGAATGAGATCCTTGAAATGAAGGGTCAAAGAAACGTAGAAAATATGCTATGAGGAGGAAGTGATGATACTGAAATAATTCAGAATGATGTTTAGGGAGTTGCAGTGAGTGAGGTGCCAAATCTTTGAGCGATGGGGGGGTTGATCCGGGTTTCTATAGATGACTGCAATAAGGAAGGGTAGTTGTGATATAATATGATGGCATAAGCCTCAAAGTCAATGTTTTCAAGGAGAAAAGGGTGAAAATTGTCTGAAAAAAAAGCAATTATGAATGAGTGGGGTAAACACCACATCTCCAGGTCCAGAGGTGCAGAGGGAGGTGAGGGAATCAGCCAGCTCTGAGAAGCTTGTAGGAGATAAAAATTGCCCTTAGTTAGGGCCAGGCTTCACTTTGAGGGGAAAGAGGAAGGGGTAATTCAGAGCAGATGTGAGACTATAAGGGATTTTGCTGATAATGGGCTATGAGTTCCAGAAGGCAAAGAAGTTAAGTTTTCCAGAAGTGAAAGCAAGGTAGAGGAGTGGTTAGATTAAATAATAAATTTTACCATGTGGGAATGAAAGTCCAAATGGTAAGTGACATCCAGAGGGTCTGAGAACTCCGGTGGTTCTGACAACAGGGATACAGGCATGATGACATGAGTCTTGAGCATTTCCAAGGCAGTTTGTGGTGCTGGTTGTGTCTTCTTTGTATGTGAGTGTGGGTTGGTTGAAAGATTGGGTTCATTTAAGGATCAAGCCAAGCTCTGAGGCTTCATCATTCTTTCTATAAAATATTACTATAAAGCAGATTTTTTAAAAATAAATATTTTATCATTATGTAAAAAAAAATCTCAATGAAACAATCACCTCCATAAAATTAGTCTAAAGTGAGCATACAGTAGGTCAGAGAAAATATGGTAAAATGAAAAAAAGTGTTTAAATATGAGCTGGCAGAACTCGGGGGGAAAAGAAGAGAAAGATAAAAATGAATCCATCACAGGAATGAAGGTTCTTTTGATTGGAAAAGGCTCATAAGTAGACTATGCATGAATGAAAACATAATGAGGGACATGGAAGAGAGAATAAGAAAAGTGAGTTACAGCTGTAAAAATGAGTAAAATAATGCCATTTGCAGCAACATGGGTGGAATTGGAAATTATCATACTAGGTCAAGTAAGACAGGAAGAGGAAGAAAAATATCACATGATATCACTTATATGTGGAATTTGAAAAAAGGGGCACTAATTAACTTATTTACAAAACAGAAACAGACTCACAGACATAGAAAACAAACTTATGGTTACCAGGGGGGAAAGGGGAGGGTGGAGGGATAAACTGGGAGTTTAGAATTTGCAGATACTAACTACTATGTATAAAATAGATAGAAAACAAGATCCTACTGTATGGCACAGGGAACTATATTCCATACCTTGTAATAGCCTAGAATGAAAAAGAATATGAAAAAGTATATATATATATGAAAAATATGAAAAAGTATATATATACACACACACACAGATTTACTGTATGGCACAGGGAACTATATTCAATACTTTGTAATAACCTACAATGGAAAATAATACATACATAGAACTGAATCACTTTGCTGTACACCTAAAACTAACACAGCATTGTAAATCATCTATACTTCAATAAAAAAAAAAAGAATCAATTAAACTTGGGTGGGAATGAAAAAGAGGATGTAAGAGGAAGAGAAAACATACTGTTGTCACAATTCCTATTAGGGAGCTGATGGATTCTGGCTAAAGAATAGAGAACTAAGCATCACACTAGTTATAGTTATAAAGGCAAACCACTAGAACAGACAAACAAAATCCCAAACTTTCCAAAATATGAGCAGAAAAACATGTCCACACAACTTTAAAAAAAAAAAAAAAGGAAGAAAATCAGACTTTTTAATGAAAGATTTAAAAAACTTAAATGATAATGGGAGAGAATGAATATTAAACATGATTATTTGGAGCTGAATAGCGCTTTTCCTGTTCTTAATGTTTCTTTCCACGTGACAAATTTGTTCTGCTCCTCCTGAGCACTCTCTGCCTCTTTGGACACTCTGCCCGAGGTGAGGCGAGGTGATTTATCTATTTGGTAAATTTAGAAGAAGTAAACGGATCACAGTGCTCTCAGCTCCTCTCGGGAGCTGCCCTTGGGGTATATGAGTTCTAAGCCGCTCTTCCAGGCAGTGACTCTTTATCTCTGCTTAGGGCCTTGGGCCAATTTCGGCAGGTTTGCCTGTGTCTGAGTGGGTAAGGCTTAAACGCATGGGTTCAGTTTTAGAAAACCTACAAACATGACTCACATAATCCAGCCTAGCCTTAGTCAATACCAATAACATTTTGACTTTGATATTCTCATTCCTCAAATTGTTCCGTACACAGGTGTGGGAGGGAATGACACTTATCAGACCCTCACCAAAGACCCTCGTAATGGTAATTTGGGGTTTTTGAAGAGCTCACCTCGATGACAGAATGTTTGCAAAGCATTTATGGTAGGTGGCTCACAAGTGCGATTAAATGAGTGAGTGGCTGCATTTTAGAACTTCAGAGGAAGAGGACTGCTAGTTCTGGTGTGGCCGAAAGCAAGGATGTGGAAACGCCGGGACTGTAGGTTGGTCATCTTTCCATCCGAGCACAGAGCAAAGAGACAGCTACTCTGCATGGGAAAAGGGTGACTTGTGGCCCTCTTGCTCCCTACTGGCTTCCCAGTTTCTGGTTCCAGACCTTTGTGGGGCCCAGTGACGTTCTACTCCCTTGGGTTCTGTAAGTCATGCTTGTCTCCTCCTAAAACATCCTCCTCGCTTTTATTTTTGCTGTGTCAGCTCATTTGAAGTGAGTTGTTTCTACCATCAGTCAAAGGACTTGACTAACCCATGAGATGCTGCAAGATGCTTTCTAAGTTTGCAAAATTTTTGAGAATTCTGAGTCTGGGCCAAACAACCAGAATACTTTATAGAAAGAGCCAGGGCGCTTGTGTGGCAAGGAAGCAACCACTGGGTTTTTCTCAGCGGACTGTGGTGGGTGGGTCTGAAGTCAAACTCTTCCAGAAACCATCACTTGGAGAGAAGCCATAGGCAGCCAGAAATATTTTTTTTTAAAAAAATGCAAAGGCCAATATGTAGCAGTTAAAGTTCCAGTCTTCCCACCTCATGAATCATCAGCAAAGTGCAGAGCTTCTGAACGCTAACCAGTTGGGTACCACATTAATTCTACTGTGTAATTCTCTAAATTCTACCCGTCTCACAGATGGAGTCCAAAACCCAAATATCAGCCTGCTCTATTCTGATTCGAGCTCTCATTTGCCTGTACTCTGCTTTCCCGAGAGCCTGGGGTGACTGATTGAAGACCCTGGACTTTTGCAGGCTTAAACTAATAGGTGTGGAAAGTGTCTGTTCTGGGATGGAGGTGACCGGGAAACTGGCAACGGAGTGGGAGGAACCTTCGGTACACAAGCTGGGACTGAGATGAGCTTCTGCACTGGGGGGTAGATAATTCCAGTTCATAAACAGATCCCAAACCGCCGACGAATAAGGTCTGGTTGTTGCTTCGCATCCACAACGGTGTCTGGCACACAGCAGGGACACGACAAATATTTGTTGAATATTGAATGAAGTCTGTTGAACCTCCCATATTTGTTCTCATGTTACATGCTTCTCTCTTTGGAAGCATTTAACACAATAATGCTTTCATTTACTTAAGTATTTCTTTGATCAATAGCCATCTTCCCAACCAGAGAAGCAAGGGCGAAGGGGCCACGTTTACACTGGCTCACTATTGGGTTCCCGAGTGCAGAGCACAGTGTTTGTATATTCTTTAATCTTAATAAATATTTGGGGGATAAATAAACAATGTCTTTATTTATGAAGTATATGCTTGGCAAAAACTGTTTCAGAAGGCTGAGTGTTTAATTTGAGTGGAGTTCAAGACCTCGCCCATGGCCATTTGAATGACCTCTTGGCAAGGCCATGAGTTCTCTCTCTTCCCTCCTTCCCAGATGCTCAGGGACTGGCTTGTTAGTATCTGGCCTTTTCCCTCTCTTCTGCCTGGAATGAGAGAGTTGATCTTTATCAAATCAGGATCTGTCAAAATGAAATGTAGCAGCCCCAGCTGTCTGCCACTTCAGCAAGAGATTTACTGTTAGAACCAAAGGGACACAGTTCACAGCAGGAGTAACGCCCCAGCCATCTGCAGGTGAGGCCATCTGGGTGTCCCCTTGCCTCTGTGGACCTTCTTCTTCCCTGTCACTCTTGCTTGATCAGCGGGGTCTTCTCTCGGACTTTTGCAGTGAGGCTGGAGAAGGGGAAAAAAGGCTGGGGTCCTGCAGCTCGGGAAACCTATAGCACCCAGACCAAGCACTGGGAGGTCTCTTCAGAGGCTCCGTTGAAGTTTCTGGAGCAGCAGGATGGGGTTCTCTGTCTTCTTCAACTTCTCTGTCCCTCTCATTCATCACTCCTGATTTGCATAATATGACGCATTGAATTTACACCCTGAAAAGTAACCAGCAGCATCACCACGAGAGGTTTTTTTGCCTTACCGGTGCTTGCTCTGCATCTTGACGGGCTTGATGATGCAGATCATCAAGTGGCTGCTGAGATGTGTGGCCTGAACACAAAGGGAGGACCACCCAGAATGAAACGGGGATCCTTGAAGGAAATGATAGAAAAACAGGGAGGGACATGGAGAGATCGTGGACTTCTGGTGTTCATGAAGCCACGAGTTGGCACCGATTAGAAAGTGACGTGCATTCACCAGAATGCCTTCATTTGCAAGGGGCAAAAACTTAATTCAAAAACGTTTGAGAAACATATGATATCACTTATATTTGGAATCTAAAAAAAAATGATGCAAATGAACTTATTTACAAAACAGAAACAGACTCAGACGTAGAAAACAAACTTACGGTTACCAACAGGGAAAGGGGGCAGAGGGATAAATTGGGAATTTGGGATTAATAGATACACACTATTGTATATAAAATAGATAAACAGCAAGGACCTCCTGTATAGCACAGGAAACTATATTCAATATCTTGTAATAACCTATAATGAAAAAGAATCTAAAAAAGAATATATATATATATATATATAGAAAATATATATGAATATATATACACATATACACACATTTTATTTATTTATATATATATATATAAATATGTATGTATGTGTGTGTGTGTGTGTATATATATATATATATATAAATATGTATATATAAGTTTAGGGAAGAAAAAAAGAGAATTTTATTGACCCACGACACTGGGAAGTCCCAGTGGTGAAGGAAGCATTTAGGCAAGACTGGGTCCGGGCACTTGGAAAATACCACCGGGAATCCGTCTTTTTCCTCCTGGCTCTGTTTTCTTCTAGAAAAGCTTCATTCTCAAGCTTCTTCTCCGGCATGGCTGCTGTCATTTTGAGGCTGACATCACAGAGTTGCCAGACTCATCAAGTGAAAATACAGAAGCCCAGTTAGATGTGAATCTCACATACACAGCTAATACCTGCTTTAGTATAAGTCTGTCCCATGCAGTATTTGGGACGTACTTATACTAAAACATGTATCGGTCATTCCTTATTTTGCGTGGCCACCCTTACAGGACCATCTGTCATCTGCAGAGCCAGTAACTTCAGAAGAAAGAGCACAGCTCCCTCTCTTACACAATCTATCCTTAAAACAGTTCTGATTGGCTGGCCAATGTCATACATTCATCCCTGTGATTGGGGAGGTGGGTCCAGGTGATTAAAGACCCCAGCGGGGAGAAGCCATTCAGTCAGTCACTATGTGATAAACTCTCCTGTGTGCTAGGCCCCAGTCTAAGTGCACAGATTCAGCTGTGAACACGATAGACGGGCACCCTGGCTGTAAGGAGCTTACTTTCTGTTGCGGGTGGGAGGGGGCAGACAATGAATATGTTTATAAATAAATAGGATAACTTCATGTACTGACAAATGCTATGAAGATGATAAAATAAGACACCGGGGTGGGAAGCATCTGAGGCTACTGTGGGTTGAGTTGCATCCCCTGCAAACAGATACATGAAGTCCTAACCTCCAGAACCTATGAACGTGACCTTATTTGAAAATAGGGTCTTTTTGGATGTAATCAAATTAAGATGAGCTCATACTGTGTTAAGGCAGCCCCTAATCCAATGAGTGGTGTCCTCTTTTAGGAAAGGAAATGTGGGCACAGACACAGAGAGGACTATGCTGTGTGATGATGGAGGCAGAAACTTGTGTGATGCATCTAGAAGCCAAGGAATGCTGAAGGTTGCTGGCATCCACCAGAAACCAAGAGAGGGAGACACAGAATAGATTCTCCCCTAGAGCCTTCAGAGGGACGTGGCCTGGCTGACACTTTGATTTCAGACTTTCGGCCTCCAGAAATGTGAGGGACTAAATTTCTGTGGTTTTAAGCCATCCAGTTATGGTCATTGATTTGGGCAGCTTGGCTGAGTGGTCAGAAAGGACCCCTCTGAGGAAGCAGCATAGGATCTGAGACTGGAAGGATGAGGAGGGACAGTTGTGGGAACCTCCAGAGGAAGAAAACTTAAAGGAGAAGGAACAGGAAGTGTGGAGCCCTGGGATCAGGCATGGTGGTATTTGTGGTCGTGGGGCTGGAGCACAGAGGAAGAGGACCAGAGAGAGAGAGGGGTGCTCTCAGAAGATCAGGCAGCTCCCTGAGGTCAGGGAGGCTGGGGGCAGCAAAGACTGGATTTACATCCTATCTCTGCCACTTCCTCACCATGTGATCTTGTTTCTTAACTTAGAATGTGCATTTGAGTCTCCAAATACAAAATGTCCATGGAAATGCTTTTGAATCCAAGAGCTAGCTCCCAAATGAGCCTTCTTCGTTTGTTGTTTTTGCAACCTTGCATGTCCTGTGAAATTTCATTCTCATCCTAAACCCATGTGGACTTCCATTGTCTTTTGTAATCATTTGCAATCTGTCTTGGCCATAACTCCTAAAATGTTTTTGCCTCATGGACTGGTACTCTGCCCAAGTTCTTTTGGTCTCTAATCATTGCCTTGTCCATTCCTGGTTTTGATTTTAATGCCTACATCTGATGCTGATAGCTCATGGCCCACGCCTGGCTCCATGAATGAGCAGGGGCAGAGCTGCAGTAATTTAGAGCTGCGAGTTAGCCTTGAGCAGCGGACAGCATTGAAGCATTCATTCGTAGTTTCTCTTAGGACTTAAATAGCCTACACCTGCACAATGGCTAGGGTTAGAGTTCAACATGCCAGTGAGAAATATCACTGACCTGCATTCATGAGGTTGATCCCATGACCTTGTCCTTATCAGTATCACATGGCAGTCAGCTGGCCCAGATTGATAGACGAAACTCTTCTCTGATGTTGAATAAGAATGACTTTTCCTGAAGCCAGTGGTTCTCAAACTTGAGTGAATGTCGGAATCATCTGGAGGGCTTGTTAGAGCACAAATTCCTGTTGCTTACCCTCAGAATTTCGGATTCAGTAGGTCTTGGGTGGGGCCTGAGAACTGGCATCTCTAGTGAGTTCCCAGGTGGTGCTGTAGCTGCTGGTCTGGGGACCCCTCTTCCCACTGCCCTGAACTGACACAGAAGGAAGCTGAATGCCAGAAAACCATCAAATTGATGGGAAGGAAGCGTGAAAACCTCTGGGAGGATGAGTCTTGGTCAGTCGGATAGTGAGTTCTGATGGGGAAATTAATACACTCAAGTCCTTGAGAAGCTTCTGCTTTAGAAGACGGGCTGGAGAGAAGCCCTAAGAAAGGCTTTGTGGAGGAGATGACATTTGAGCTGAAGATACGTAGGTGGCAAAAGATGAGGAAAGACATTTCGAGTGCAAGGATCAGAGTGGGTGAAGGCTTGGAGGCACAGAAGTGTGAGGAACCACTGGAAGCTCCTTCAGTTTGGCTAGAACAGTGGGTTTCACACATTTTGACCACAAGCCCCAGTAAAACACATTTTACACCATGCACTCAATGTAATACACAGTTTCTGTTACACTTAAGTGTACACATGAGTGTATACATTTATATTCAGCAGCAGCAGACCTTCATGAAACAGTTACCCTCCTGGATGCAGTGCAGGATTGCATAATGGTTAGGAACATGGCCTCTGCCCCCAGGCTACCTGGGTTCAAGCCTGTCTTAACCACATTTGGCAACTTATTTAAACTCACCGAGCCCCAGTGTCCTCATTTGTAAAACAGGGATGGCCACATCGCCTATGTCACAGGGTCAGTGTGAAAAGACTGTGAGTATGGGTAAGGATTGAGCACAGAGCCTGCTTTAAGGAAAAGCCATGCCATTTTGCTTGAGTCATAAAAAAATGCTGGTCACAATACACTCAGTTGATTTCAGGACGTCCTTAATGAGCCTCTGTGTACACCTTGGAGAGCTAGAAAGGGGGGTTTCAGTGAGGGTAAAGCAGACGTGTGGATATGATGGTTTGGATCCATAGCAGGGAGGCTCTTGAATGCCAGAGTAAGGACTCTGGACTTCGGTCATCGGGCAGCCAGTAAAGGTTTTGTCTGGACACAGTGTTGTGATCCAAGCTGCACTGAGGACCCTGAATCTGGCTGTAGCGTGAAAGTGATAGAGAACTGAAGACGGGGGGGGGGGGGGGGAGTGGAGCGGAGAGAGATGTGGTCCAGGCAAGAGGCAGTATGGACCCCTATGAGGGCGGAGCAGTGGGAATGGCAGGGGGAGAGAAGGAACATGGTCTCTTGCGGCCACACTGAGTACCTCGACCATCAAAGCTACACTGCCCCTTGGGTTAGCAAGCGACCCAGAGCCCTGCTGTATCTCTCCCTACCTGAAGCAGCACTGGAGACCCATACATCCCCTGTCATCCCAACTGAGAGAGACTCGAGTGTGGGGAGTTGGCTTCCTCTGAAGATGTAAGTGGAGGGGGAAGGAAGCCTAACGCTAGAGAGAGCTAATCTTGGGTCCACTCCTCAGTAGGTCCTTGGAGCTGGCAGCAGTATTCAAATGAGAGAAAATTCCTCAAAGGCCCAGGAAAGTAACTGAGGTCTCTCTGGATGCGGAAGAATAATCCTCAGATATTAAAGCAGCGTCTGTGACCAAACCTTCACAAAAGATCTTAAGCTGGAATTCAAGTTGCTAATTAGATCCTTGTTTATCATGTTAGATTCTTTCAGAGGCTTAGTGGAGGGGAGAGGGGAGGGAACGAGCACGGGGGAGGGGGGTTAATGCATAAGAAAGTCAGTAATTAATCTTCCCGAAGGCTTAATCACATCTTGACAACTGAAACGTTGATATGAGTTTCAAGTTGGTCTTTTCAGGAGCCGGTGATGAGGGAGGATGGGGCAACCCTGAATTTAGGCAGAGGAAACATCATGCGTTTGTGCATTCAGTGGTATTTGTTAAATTCTTCTGGAAGCTTCAAGACAGCTATGGCACGGCCCAGAGGGCATGGTGTTGGCCTCTGAGCCTACTGTCACAGCTGGACTCTATCCAGTGAAGTGAAGCCGCAATTCCTGCATCTCCTCTTAAGGTCGTCTTACTTGGTCTCCTGGGACATGTGCTCATTCTTAACCTTGGATAACTGTACAAACAGCAAAGACTGGGTGCTTACGGTGTGCCTGGTTCTGTTCTAATTCCTTTACTTGGATTACTTCCTTCATGGCTCACAACCATCCTGTGAAACATATTGTGTTATCCGGTTCCATTTCAAGGATGAGAAAATTGAGGCACTCGTGATGGATGGAATTTCCCCAGGTCACAAAGCACTCACCTGGTGGATTTGGGATGTAGATCCAGGTAGTCAGGAGACAGAAACTCATTCTACTCTGACTCTTGTCCAGATGGGCTTAGACATCTGACTGTTCCTTTCCCGGTCTCCATTGATTGTCAGGGTCCCCCACTGCTTGGCTGCTTTAGACAGTAGCTGGAAAACTGTTGAGTCTGCATCTGTAGGCGACAAGATCGCTCCAGGACCCGACTCCAGGTCCACTTCCCTGGAGCCTGATCTTCTGCTCTTCTGAACATCAGGACATATGGAAAGTCTTCCAGTGTGGCCGCACCCAGGGGGATTAATACACCAGAGTGAGATGAGACAGTAAATGAGAAAGTGGTTTGTAAACTGTAATGGACGGGAAGGTCTGAGGGGCCCTGACTAGACTCTTTTCTTGAATTGCACCACGAGAAAGGATTTTACGTGGTGACCAGGAGGGAGCCCCTACAGAGAACTGTCCAGGGCTTTGCATCCCGGGGAAAAAATCCATTGCATTTTCTTTCTTCAAGTTCACCGCTTACCTCTCCTTTTACCCGTGATCCTAGAAGCTCTGGGTCTCCCAGGAAGAGTTCTCAGAGTTTATCTTGTTTCATCTCCGCCAACCTTGGGAGTCTGGCTGAGTCAGCAGATTTTTCAACCTTGCTATTTATTTGCATCCATGTCCAGGTTGTTAATATATATACCTCCACTGTGTGCTGCTGGCCTCTTGAGTGCCGGAGGGCATGAAAATATTCACTTCCGTTCATGCAGAGAATTTGCTATTAACTCCAGTGCTTCATTTACAACAAACAAAAAAAATCATTCACAGAAACCTGACAAGATTTTTCCAGCTTTTCCCAGCTTTTCAAACTGATTCAAATATTTTCAAGGTTATTTTAACTTCTCTCACCCTCTATTTCCAGGATTGTTCAAAATTAGTTTTTTTTCTTCGATTAAAAACAAATCATTCTCACGGTAGAGAATTTGGAAAGCTCAGAAAAGTATAAAGAGAAAAATAGTTCCTTACATTTTAATTCCCTGACGCATTCACTCAGCATTTTCGGATATATGATTCCAGTTCGTTTTTTTTTTTTTTCCTGCTACATTTCTAATAGAGCTAGACTATTCAGTATTTATAATTTTTGAATGTGTCCTTTCTTCACAATTAACTAGCTGTGTCTCCATTCCAAGGTCCCATTCAATTTTCTGCTCATCATTGAAATGACCTGCCGGTCCCAAGAATGTAGCAAATAAGCACCAGTCTTACTCCCCCCTCGGACTGAGCAGGGACTTGCTTGTGATGCTGGTGGGTTTATAAACAGCACAACAGAAGGCAGAACCCCAGGGAGTAGGCACTTTGAGTTGAGACGTATTCACAGTAGAGTCCCCAAAACTCTACTTACTAGTTTCGTGAGTCTGGGGAAAGTTTCCCAAATGCTCCGAGTCTCAGCTGATTTTATTGTGAAATGGGGTAATGACATCTCTCTGAAAGTTGTTGTGTAGTTAACAGACACAGTGCCTGCATCTTTCTCAGCACATCGAACACACTCAGTTAATGGTAGTTCAATAACCTTCCTTATCTGTAGAAGAAACCTGATTTCTTTTTCTACCAGGGATCCATCCCCCTTCTTATTACAGCGTCCTGATACTCCTCTGGGAAAGCACTCCTCACTTACTCAGTCTGTGTGGTTCAGGTAGAGCTGAATTCACCCCTATCCCCAGGGAAGGGTACTTACGAGCTTGGCTGTTCCCAGCATAGCCTCCTCCCTTTCACATAGCAGTTGGTTCAGGATGGGTATCAAGGACTGAATGTGTCTCCCACACCTCAAATTCATATGCTGAAGCCCTAACCCCCAATGTGATGGTATTTGCAGGTGGGGACTTTGGGAGGTAATTAGGTTTAGATGAGGTCAGGAGAGTGGGACCCCCATCGTAAGATCAGCATCCTTATAAGAAGAGGGAGAGAGACCAGAGCCCTCTCTCTTTCTGCCCTGTGAGGACACGGTGAGAAGGTGGCCGTCTGCAAGCCAGGGAGGGGCTCTAATCAGAGGACAGTCATGCCAGTATCTTGATCACACACTTCCAGCCTCCAGAACCGTGAGAAATGTCTGCTGTGTAAGCCGCTCAGTCCACGGTACTTCGTTATAGCTGTGTAAGCAGAACAAACAACACATTGGGCATGTGGCCCAATCTGGGCATCAATAACTTGCAATTATAGAACTTTCTGTTGTGACTTCTGGAAGGGAGCCACGTTCTTTCCTCTTGCCTTGAGGCTGGGATCACACCAGCAAGAAGCTCTTAGGAGATTCTGCCCTGTATCCCTCTTCGTCCAACCAGCATGGAGAAAGCTTGGCTGAAAATTAAGTCAATATGATAGAAAGCAGAGTTTGGGGACAAGGGGATTGATTCCTGTCAACATTGTGTATCCAGCCCTGGAATTACCCAACTTTCCCTTTGAATGAGCCACAAACAGCTACCCCTCCATCCTTTAAAGCTGGTTTAAGTTGGATTCTGTCGTTTGAGATCAAAAGAGGTTTGACCAAGACATTTTTCTGGCCTCTGCTTTTCAAAATGTAAAAGTCCTGTTACTCTCTTCCTCAGAGCAGATTTACTCGTGTATCAAGAGTGGTCCATTCAGGAGACTCGTAGGGCCAAATGGTTCAGAGTCACTCGGGGCCCCTCCCAGCCTGGATCTGAGTGCCCATCTTCAGCAAATGGGGGAGACACATACATGATACTTGACAAACCACAGTGCAAGTGAACTTCTGATGGCTCAGGGTAACAAAAGTTAATGCAGATCAATCTGGAGTGTGACTTATCTTCTTATTTTTTCCTATTAGTACTGAAGTGATGCTTCCACTTATTAAGTAACCTCCCCCTCCATTTTTTTTCTGTCTTGCTCAAGAAACCCAGCTACTGACGAACATCTCTTCTGTTTTGTTTTTAAATCTTATCCTTTTATAATTAGAACAGTCATGCTCAGAAAAGTAATGAGAACATAATTCTGCTTGTTCTGACAGAACCCTGTGATGATATATATATTTCTCATCAGAATCATGTTTTTAAGTCATTGAATCCCTTCTTATTCGAGGTTGACTAATTACATAGAAGTTACTTTTCATAGTTAGTGTAATATTTATATCTTATTCTTCTGAAGGAACTCACTTGGAGCCTTCCAAACCTTATTTTGAGTCTTCCAAATCTTATTTTGTTTCTTAATATACAATTGATACAATTTTTACCACTGACATAATATACTTAAATGCACAACTGAACGAAATAGAAGGGACTTTAAATCTTGATATGCAGTAGTTTAGGAATAAGTCTATTTGAGGGTGGATATTAATAAAACCTAAGCAATGATTAAGCACCCACCTTCTCCCCATTAAGGAGTTTGTTACTGTTACTGGTTCAGCCACTGAGTAGTGCCATCCAGGATGTTGAATCTTTTCATCCTTCTGCTCCACTATCCTTAGCACATTTACTTTTCATGACCACAGCTATCACCTAACAAATACAGAATGATTGCTGCAGCTCCAGAGACCACAACCACATCCAAGGAGAAAGAAGAGGGGAAGGGGCGGTTTCAGCGATCTGTCTTTTTAATCAGAGAAACAAAACCTGTCTGAAGATTTCCCAGCACATGTTCCTTTTTGCCTTTCTAGAAGGCATAGACATGTATCAAGGAGAACTGGCTAGGAACAATCATGATTCACCAACTGGGGGTCGTATACTGTTGCCCAGGATAAAATCAGGATCTCTTAGAAAGGAAGAAGGAAAGAAGGCTGGTTGGTGGGTAAGCAGGTAGCAGTGTCTGCCATGGGTACCTACTCCTGAATAAATAAGTTCTACTTTTATTGGATAAAATGCATACATTGTGTATGTTCTTTTATATTCTTATATACAAATGAATATTTAGAAATGAATGTATATACAGATTAAAGTGTTTAAAGTGGTACTTAGCACTTCTAATGCTTAATAACTTTATATGGTATCTTACTTAGTAGGTACCCTATAAAGGTCTGCCACATTAAAAAAAAATTTCTAGGTCTCTGTGTATTTATGCTCAAACACAGACACAGTGCCTAAAAGTACTCTCTTCTCTCCACGGTGATTACCAACATCTCCTCTCTCTAACTCCCGGGACGCACACTGGCGATGGGGAGAAATGAATCATGCTGTAAGGCAGCTGTGTCCATCACCGATTCCCAGGGATGCCCTTTGTGTGGTGACATTTAAATGCTGACTGTCCCCGGGACATATGTGCAGTCCTCAGCGGGGGCCCCTCGGCTGCATGGTGCTAAGATGTAGTGCCTGTTTTCAGCTCATTCCCTGTATTCTGACTCATAGACTTTTGCTAAGGAAGCCCCCTCGCTAGTGGCCAACTCCCTGGACCCAGTTCATGGCGACATTCTGCAGTGTCCGCTAACCGACACGTGACCCTTCCTCCTTGCCACAGCTGTGGGCGTGCAGGCTCTTCTGCTGCTTCTCCCTCTTTGCCCTGGCATTTCTTCCTAATTCTCTTCTCCCTCTGCCCAAATAGGGACGGAGCAGGGGAAGATCAGAAAATATGGTGCATTCCCAGCATCTCAGCAAAGAGTGAAATGTCCTCAGTCTTTATGAGTGATGCCCTCAGAGCTCTCTTTTCATGACTTGGAGGAAGAAAGGACCCTCTCTTGGGTCATGATGGAGGAACAAAAACATACACCTGTGAGAACTCTGCTGGCATCTTGGAATTCCATCCCTTCCCCTAGGGATCTGCTTATATAGAAGAGAGGGGCCTGGGGTTCAGTCTCCCCTTGACATCCCAGGAGGTGCGAGGCTGCCCAGTAGTCTCAGTTCCCTTTGGAATGTGGGCGACCTGATGTCGCTTTAACATTGCCTAATTCTGGGTCAACAGTGAAAATTCCATTTAACATCCTGCAACTCTTGTTACTTTAACCTAATTAGAAATTATGTAAGTTGATAAAATGTGCATGTAAAAGGAAATAGAGCGGTGTTTCCATAAAAACGAAGTTAAATTAATTGGAAAATTTTTGAAAAGCCAAGTCCTTTAAAAATGGTGTTCAATCAGGTATGCGCGAGGTAATAGTCAGTGGTTGGAAAATAGCAGTAAAAATGGAGAAGGACTCTGCACTTGGATTGCTTCACGTGGGTCTCGATGGTCGCATCTCATTTTAAAGGATTTGAAACCAGAAACTGAGACGTAAAGGAGGCTTATACAGGAAGACTGGGGTATCCCATCTGCAGGACCACGTGGACAGAAAGATCTGGGTCCCAGGGCAAAGGGCAGACAAATCTGCATGCATACGTTTTGGGTTGAAACAAAAGTTTTAAGATGTGCAGCTTTCATTTTTAGAGATTTCTCATCTTTAACCATCTTGTCAACTAGCTGGTTCTCATCATTCTGGATAACAGGGCTTTTACAGCAGCTCCGAGTCCCGGCTGCCAGCCTCCAGCCGCCCTTGCAATCTCCCAGCCTGTGAAGAATGTCAAGCAGATTCCTGCCTTTCTCCCAAAGCCCCATCCCTCCTCCCTTCCTCACCCCTCTTTTTCAAGATCCTTATTCTTCCCTAGCATTTATCACGTTTCCAGCCTCCTTCTGCATCTCAAGATTCTTGCATCTGTTTCTGTGGCTGGGTAGGGGCAGACAGAAAACCATGGTGGTTGAAGTGAGGTCAGGAAAAGACTTGGGAACTATCTGCCCTGGGTTCCTTCTTGACTTTTTATTCCCTTGTTTTTCTTCAATAGCCTGGAGTAGTTAAAAAAAAAAATCAGATACCTTGTCCTGCAAGAGTTAATATTATGGCAAAAGTCCTCACCCAGGCTGCATACAAAATTCAGTTTTTTGTGCTAGCATATTTTTTCAATTTGATAAGAGTGCCTGTGTCTCTTTCTTGCTCTACATAAACCTTCTTTATTAACTTTGGAAGCACTTTGTTCAGTTATGGTTTTGAAGTAATTAGGTTTTATCTACTCATCAGAGGGAGCAGGAGACAGTCTTGCTGTCTCTTTACCTACTTACCTAGCCATCTAACTGCACGTGTATATGTATGTATGCAAGTGTGTCTGCATTTGTCTATCCATCTTCTAGAAAATGTTGTGCCTGCTACACCATAAGTGCCTGATAAATGCACATTGTCGTCGTCAATGGTGACCACTGGTACCGCTACCAGCCGATAATAATAGTTATCATCGTTAACATTGATAACGACTTTATCTACCAACATTGGTGATAATGTTATCCGTTGTTATCAATTGATTGGTAATTGGTGATGTTCAATATCTGGTAGTTTGGTCCAGTCTGTTCCTGGCGTTTTGTGGTTTTGTCTTTTGGCCAACTTCCAATTTCTGATGTCTTCCTGCCTTTTAATCTTTTCTTATCCTGGTCCCTAAGTCCAGTCCTGCTCTGACCTCTGATCTCCATGAATTCCTACTTCTCCTGACCTTGGATCCCCCTGGAGAGCTCTATTCCTCTGTTTTTCCCTGAATCTGGACAAAAAGTAACAAACACGACTGCCCTCTCTGCCCCGTTTCTCCTTTCTTAGATCCTCTAGCCCAACAAGAAGTTTTTGAGATAAACTCTAAAATTTCAAAATGAAAAAAAAAAAAAAGGCAACCCATATATCTGTGACAAATATTAACGGTAGGGGCTACCTGGAGGGGCTACTGGTCCATGTTTGGATGTAGTGAGGGTGTTTCTGACAACAGAAAGTTGCAAACAGCTTTCGCCCATCACTCTGGCTTCCTCTTCCATAGCCCAAGACAGTCAGCTCCTGGCTCACTGAGGCTGTAAGTATTTTCTGTTTACTTCTCTGCTGGACCCATTTTGTCCTTTCAAGACTGCTTCCTTTGTCAGAAGGCTTGCAGGCTTCAAAGAGCAGTGTTGGTGTGTGTTTTAGGTTTTGACGGCACCTACAGCCAGAACCAGCCCTAACTAGGGTGTGAGTAGCTATGCGCTCTCCCAATTCCTGCGGGCACCCTGTGCCGGGTCCTGAAGTCCACACTGGAAGTGATGTAAAGGGGGAGAGACCCACTGCTACCAGATGTAATGCAAGTAACTTAACACGGCTCCCGATTGCTTCACTGGTTCTTGCATGCTCTGTCCTCTGCCTACTATGCCATCTTTAGCTGTCAAACACTCCTCACACACACCTCACCTCAATTCCTTGCCCATTTTACTGCACTTCAGAGTCAGTGAATTATTTGCAGGTCCTGGGACAAGCCTCACTGTCTCTTGCCTTAGGGTTTTCCTTTTGCCTAGAATACGCTCCTCTTTTCTAACATGTCTTCTCACCCCATGCCCAGCCTCCTTGGCCTGAAACTCCTGCTTACCCTTCAAATCTCAACTTAGACGTTGCTTTTCCAAAAATCCTTCCCAATTCCCCAAAGGCTGGTTAGATGCCCACCTAGGTGTCCTACTTTGTGCAAAGCACCTTTTACAACCCCACACTGTATGTAATTGTCTTTCCGTTTATTGGTCTCTCCCACTAGCTAATAATTTCTGAGAAATTCAGAACCATGTTTATATCTCCATTGCACATTATAAGAGCCCCATAAAAATTCATGGAAGAAGTGATTGTGAATGAATGAGAAGCTACAACATGTACTAGGCTTATTCTGGTCCCTGCAAATTAGATCTAACCCAGTGGGGTGAGTGCCAGTCTGCTACACAGAGGACTTTCCAAATCAGTGCAGAGGGCACCTTTCACCTTTGGCAAAGCTCTTCACTTGAGAGCCGTTCCATCTGCCAGGCCAGCTTATCTGGCCAAGAAAGGGATCTGAAGTCAGAGAAAGCCCCTTACCCAGGACTGGCGCCTGGACTGAGCACAATACGCAGAGGTGAAGGGGAGAAACAGACCTCATCACTACGAGGGTATTAGGCTTCGAGACAGCAAATTTTAGAGAACTGAGAAATCTAATCAGCCTGGTGCACTAAGAAGGAAGCTGCAACCTCCCGGGTGTGGAAGAAAGCCGGAGTGTCCTGAGGGAGATCCTAATTAAAGCACAGCCGATTACAATTCCTCTAAAAAAGGAAAATGAAAGGACTGAGAAACATCTGCCGTGGATTCATGAAGGACTGCTCAAGGATGCACAGTGTGAGAAAAAGAAATTCTTGATAGTGTTCAAGACGCTCAGAGCATGTTTGTCTGCTTTCCACTGGGGATGGTGCCCAGCAACATGAAGGCGGCGGGTGGTTTACCACTGTTTTAGCCAGTGGGGCAGCGTAAAGGGAAAGGGGCCAAGGAATGGCTGAATGACCCCTCCAGCGCTCTTCAGGTTGCCTGGCAACCAGTGAGCTGGATCTTAGCCCCGCCCCTAGTGGGAGGGGCTCTGCCTGACACCTGCTTCTCAAGATCTCCAGGTGTTGGGTGTCTGGTCATCCCCAGGGTTCCTCTCAATATCTGGCACCTAGCCTCAGTCTGCCTAGTACACAAGTCCAGAATGTGTATTTCCCTTTGCAAAAGTCACTTTCCTGCCCACCCAGTGCAAAAGGAGAGCACCACTTGGGGTCCCTCCCCTGGAGTTCAGCTGTGCCCGGATCCAGGTACCTGTCACTGCAGGATGCAGAGATTACAGGAGACCCACCAACCTACTGTGCTTCTGCCTGTGCGTCAAATGGCCCCCTGGGGTTTGCTCCAGGTCTTGCCTCTGCTGTATCACTAAAGAGAAGTTTAGAGCTGACTGGAGTCTAGAGCAGAGTCTAGATTGGTTCCAATTCTAGACCAGAGGCTGCAGCTCAGATGTCCTAGATGTAACCCGGGAACTGCTGAGCTGGGTGAGAACTCAGAAGTCAGACAGCCCAGTCTCCCACAAATATAGGAGCATAAAGTGTTAAAACTTGGGTAAGACTTAAACAAAAATTTATGTAATAGTGATGTAAGGATTTCCAAAGGGTGGCACAGGAAATACATATTACTGATTTATAGAGAAGGAAGTGCCCGCAGGCTATGGCCTGGAGTTGTCCAGAAAGGCCTTTCTTGGGGGATCTGCAAGGCTTGGTCTGGATCCTGAAGGCAGGATTTTCCAAGGCCATCATAAGCCAGGAGAGCCCTCTGGAAAAGTGAAGGACGGGACAAGAAAATTCCAAGACTGCCTGGAGGAGACTGCTTCTCAAACAGAGGCACCCAGAGACCTAGATGGAGCTTACCTCCTTGATATAATTACAACTCCGAGGGTTCCAATAATCTGATGCTATATCACAAACCACCCCAAAATGCAGTGGCCACCATTGTATGATATCTCATGACTTCATTGGCTAGGGATTCAGACAGGGCTCAGCTGGATGATTCTTCTGTTCACGTTGCCTCACCTAAAATCACTCATGGTTTTCAGCTGATGGCTGGGCTGGGCTGGGCTGCAGGGTCCAATATAACTTGTTTGCATGCCTGGTGCCTTGACCGGGAGGACTGGAAATCCAGTCTTACTCAGGTCACTTTCCTTTTTCATGTCATCTCAGCAAATGTTCTCTCTCACAGATCAGCGTGATTTCTTACATAGCTGCGCAGGAACCAAGAAACCCAAGAGGAAGCAGTAAGATTTCTTATGCCATAGCTTCAGAAGCCCTCACTCCCCCATCATTTCTGTCACGTTCTATGAGTCAAGTAAATGCTAAGACTGGTGTGGATTCAAGGGGACCCTCAAGCATTCATTTCTACAGTCAGTATGCATAGAGATCCTATCCTGTGCCAAGGCTTGGTTAGCTACTCCTGGGGGCTGCAAAAATGAATCACCTATGCGCCTAACCTGGAGAAGTGTGTAGTCCAGTAACGGAAGCAGATGCGTATGCTCATAATGTCCATATAGCGTGATAAGGACGAGAAAAGGCAGGAACTAAATGGCAAAAAGGGCATAGAAAAAAGTAGCCTACTTTAGAGGCTGGTAAGCTATGGCCTATGGGCCAAATCCAGACTGCTACCTCTTTTTAATAAATAAAATCTTACTGGAGCACAGCCGGGGTTGATCACTTACATATGGTCTGCTATTACAGTGCAATGTCAGAACTGAGTAGTTGCATCAGAGACTGTGTTGTCCGCAAAGCCTAAAACATTTACTCCCTGGTCTTTAACAGAAAAAGGTTGCTGATTCTTGAGCTACTTTAATAAGTGTGGCTGAATGCCAGGAACCATCCATTCAAACTTGGGCCAATTGTTCAGAATTGAAAAAAAAAGATTGGAGTGTGTTTGCATAATGATCTTTGTTTTCCTGTTTTACTTCATTTTCCGATATATTTTACTTTACTTATGTTGTGTATGTTTTATATTACGTATATTACATAAAATTTTATTTATCCAAAACCTTCTCAGTGCACTTTGTATTAGATCTTGTGAAGAACTTACAATCAGGTAGTGAAAAAGTCAAGTATAAAAATAACTAAAATACAAGGCAAAAAAAAATTAGGCAGGCATGTGGAAAAGGAACAAGGTTGAGATTAACCATGTGGCAGACTTTATGTATATTATTCATTTAAATGCCACAATAACCTTATAAGATAGCTATTGATAGATCTTTTTTTAATTTTTAAAAATTTTAAAAATTCTATTAAAGTGTAGTTGAATTACAGTGTTAGTTTCAGGTATACAGCAAAAGTGATTTGGTTATTTATATACATGAATATATATTTTTTCAGATTCTTTTCCATTATTATGTTATTATAAGGTATTGAATATTGAATATTATAAGGTATAGTTCCCTGTGCTATACAGTAGGTCCTTGTTTATCTATTTTATATATAGTAGTGTGTATCTGTTAATGCCCTACTCCTAATTTATCCCTACCCCGCCCTTTCCCCTTTGGTAACCATCGTTTGTTTTCTACATCCATGAGTCTTTAATAGACCATTTTATAAAATGTGGAAACTAAGGCTGGGAGACATAAAATAATTTGCCTAACTAGGGTTACTCAGTAGGTTGCAGAATTGAAATTCAGTTAAAGATTTACCATTCAGTCTATTTACTGAGGCTTTATTTATTTGTTTCCTGTGGCTATATCTTTAATTTCCACAATTTGCATTTGGTTCTTTTTCAAATCTGTTGGCAATTTGTTGTAGTTATTATATGATTGACTTTCTTCTTTTATCTCTTTGAATATTTTAAACATACTTAAGTTGAAAGCTCTGTCCCTGGCCTTGGCTCCAAAACGTCAGAATGTTGGGTAAAATGTAACAAACCAAAACCTAGAAAGGCAGCGTAACTTCACTAAAACTCAGTGCTATGCTTACAGCGTACTGTTGTTATTTTTTTTAATTATTGTCATTCAGAGTTTTTGGGGTGTGACTCTGACATTTTCTATGTCTGCTCACTCTCCTTGACACATTTCTCATGTAGTTTGTAATCTTTTACGACAAGCTCATGTTTATTGGCAACGGTTTTCCTTTGTGAATCCGTATGTCCTGACTTACAGAGACATCCTGTGGAGACATCTTCCCACAGCTCAGGCGGGCAGCAGATTTCATTGCCCCTTCTCCAAGCAGGGGAAGGGAACATGTTTCATTTTTTGTTTTTAATTTCCATCTTTCTACCAATTTCATCTCCTTTTGTGCCATCTTGTGAATTAAGATCTTTGAGTCTTAAAGTTAGCTCCTTCTTTTCTTTTCGTGGTGAGATGTTTTAACACATATATTTAACTGAAAATAATCTAAAGTTTATCCTTATTATCTTTCTGTACAATAAAAGGATCGTAGAATGTTTTTCTGCTGTTTGCTCTCCAGTAATAAAAATGATGCCTATTTTTAGTCTTTTTAACCTCATAAATGAGACATGTTATTGCCGTGTTCATTTCTAAACTGTTAAGATTCACCCTCATTTACTTTTCCAGAATTTACTTTTTTTCCCCTCACTATCCCTCTTTGTATCTTACACCTTTTTTGAGGCTCACCTTTTCTCCCCCCTTTCGAAGTTCATACTTCATGAAGGTCTCTTGACAGTAAATATTATTTTTTATCTGAAATTATCTATTTATTTTTTATCTGAAAATGTCTTTATTTATAATTTTCCCTTAACAGAGGCACTGGGGACTTTGTGCAAGCCAAGCACGTGCTCTACCCACTCCCTTATTCTTTTTCTTAAAAGATGGTTTCTCTGAATACATACGTTCTGGATTGACAGTGATTCTCTCTCACTACTTTTGATATGATTCCATCACCTTCTGGCTTTCACTTTCATGGATGCGAAGTCATCTGTCAGTCTGCAGCCCCTTTGACAGTAGCGTGCGTTTCTGTTTTCTGGGATTTATTAGATTTCCGGACCCTGTGGAACTGTGCTTTTCAGTGATTCTGACACTTTTTTCGGGTAGTAATCTTTCTACATGTACTTGGTCTCTCTAGTCTTTCGAGAGTGGTGGTTATGAGAACCTCTTGCTCTGCGCTCCATGACTCCTTTTTCATAGTCCCTGCCTTTTTGTCTCCCTTGACTGCAATGTTAGTAACTAATTACACCTCTCTTCCAACTCACCAAGTCTCTTCATCTCTGTATAATCTGCCGTGTAATCTGCTCATAGAGATTCTGATTATTATTTATTCATTTATTATTTCTGGAAGTTCCATTTGATTCTTTTCCAAAATTTCCTGGTCCATTTTGATAGTAATTTTTTTTTTTTGAGGGGGAGAGATAGTCTTTTGTCCTACTTTTAATATCCTATTTTATTTTGTTAAATATAGTATTATATGCTCATTTTTAATTTTCCCGAAGTTAATTCCAACACTGAGAGTCTGTATGAGCCTAGTTCTGCAATTTTGGGTTTTGTTGTTGTTCATGTCTTCAATCTGAATCATAATGACTCGCTTCTACATATTGTGTAATTTGTTCCTGTGTGTGCGTGTTCTTTGCAACAATACTCCTCAGGGGCCTGAGTTTAAACTGTGTGCCTCAAAAGAGGATTTGGCTTATATTCTGCCAGAACTACTCACAGCTGTATCTTTGTTTTGGGATATTTTTTGGACTGTATATCGTATGTGAATTCTGGACCCAGACTCATGTGTGGATAGGTAGAGTTTATGGGTAGAGATTCTTGGGGAGGCTTTAGTCTGCTTTACCCAGAGATAAGCAAATATCCCAACCTTGCCTTCTGGAGAACAAGTTTTTTTAAAATGTGTTTTTCCTAAGTCACTTTGAGAGTCTTGTCTTCTCATCGGAGTTCCAGACTCAGCTCTCACCCTAAGCAAGTCCTGTGTTTTTTCAACTGTTCTTCGGGTGCACGAGCTGTTAAAACCTGAATTCTGGCCACTAGAAATTGAAAGTCCTAGGGAAAACGATGATTTCCCTTCTGGACCACACTCCTTTATTTTCCCATCATTTTAACTTCCGGAGAATTTTCTCTTTTTTTAAAATAAAATATTTTACTCAGAGTTTTTATGAATCCTGCGACAGGAGGATTCTTCTGGTCACCCAGGTATGAGCTGTCAGTTCCCGTTCCGAGCTGGGTATCAAAACCCTAGTCGTAACTCCTAAATCCCGTGTTTTGTTCTAATCCCAATTTGGATGTTCACCTCAGCTCCTGCTCACCTCTTTGCTTTAAATTCACTCTTTCTGGCACCTGAGAATTACCCCTATTGCCTTAAAATGCAGTTGCATTTTAATTTTTGTGGTCCTTACTCATCTCCGAGATTCTGTACAAGAAGCGTGACGCGTCGGAGTGAAGAGCACAGACCCTCGCGCTGGGCTGCCAGGGCCGTCCCGGCCCCACCAAGCTCTCCTGTGCAAACTTGACCGAGGTATTTCAACTCACTGGTAACATAACTATAATAATTGTGTTTAAATCACAGAGTTTCTGTGTGGACTCAGAACGGTCCCTGGCACAAGATCCATGCTATCTAAGTGTTAACTAGCATCTACAGGTTACATTTGGACCAGGAGGGACCTTCCTACTTCAGCTCATATTTTCCTAGACAGAACTCCTCCAGAGTCCGTGTTCCTTCCGTTGCACCATGAGGTCTCCCCAGGGATAGGAAAGGAGCTTCCTGAGCCTGGTGAGGTGAGACGGAGACCTGCTTCCTAAATTAGAGGTGGAGGGTAGAGGCTTAACTGTTGAATAATAAAGCAAAATGCCACTTCTTTTCACCAGGGAAGTAAAAGCTAAAGCAAGGGGCTGGGTAGGTTTGGATGTCTCTTTGCAATGTGCTCCTTAGTCGAGTAATAACAATTTGTCTCCACATTTCTGGAAGGATGGATCTATGGGAAGGTGTTAATTGGCCCATAAGTTTAGGTCAGAGGGAGGGCAGAGCCTCAGCACGTGCGTCTTTGTGTCCTTGGCAAAAACTTGCACAGTGTCTCACACATCATATAACCCACTGAGTTCTTGCCAATCCAGTATTACCCGCTATTTGAACACTCTCCTCTTTTCGAGGGACCAGGTGGATTTTTTCTCTATGTTCAGATTCTTGTGATTAACTAGAACATAGGGACAGTTAGACAAACTGTCTTGCGAAATTCACCTGGGGGTGGACAAGAACTCTGTTCCTCTGTTTCCTCAATGCTTTCCACACAGGAAGTCTAAACTAAGAAGTGGCAAGCAACAAGCTATCCAGCTGGGAAATGATCTCTTGTTGAATGGCACCAGGGAGGCGTGAGGTAATGCTCTATTTTGGATTTTTAATTAATTATCTGGAAGAGAGACTCAGGAGTGCTATAGAGACTTGCAGGTGTGCTCCACTGGGAGGGAAGGCAATTGCTACCGAGGAGGAATGGAACAAAAGGCGCTGGAGAGATGGGTAGGATTGGCAGCAAACCAGGAGGGGTGGGGAGGTAGCTGCCTTCTTTCAGCTGTGGTCAAAGTGTGGCCCTTAATGGATGAGCACTCCATCAAGTAGAGTCTTGTTTCTTTAAGATATCCAGTTTACCAGTTGGTCGCAACTCTTTTAACAGCCCTCCACCCTGTTTCCATGGTACCTGCCTGCATCACATACTCAGAGCAGCAGCATCCAGTGTTTAAGGGTGAATTCCTTGGAGTTGGGCAGACTATCAAATTTCAGGAGTGTAATTTTGATGTCACAACCTCTCTGATCAGGTGATGATCAGGGCCAAGATGAGGCTGAGGTGAGTGAGGGGCCTAGAGTGTAAACTTTAAGGGAGCACCTACTCCCCTGGTTATGTTAGTGCAGGGCTGCTGCTGGCTCAGCCCCGAGAACAAATGCCTCCTTAATATTTTAGCCCTAGGCACCCAGTTTTTCACCCTAGTCCTCTGGCCCTGGCGATGATCATATCTACCTCATAGGGTTTAGATGAGAATTAAATAAAATCAGACACAGAAAGTAATTAGAAGAGTGTCTGACACATGGGAACTGTGAATATTCAGATAGCATCCTCGCTCTCTCATCGCCAACATGCCAGTCTCACCAGGCTGTGGAAAGGTGACCCAAGGAGTTTGTTAGAAATTTCAAGCCTTTCAAAGAGGAAGAAACATCTTGAGAAAAACGAGTATCATATGATATCACTTGTATGTGGAATCTAAAAAAATATGACACGAATGAACTTATTTACAAAACAGAGACTCACAGACATAGAAAACAAACTTATGGTTACCAAAGGGGGAAGGGTGGGGAGGAGGGAAAAACTGGGAATTTGGGATTAGCAGATACACACTACTATACATAAAATAGATAAACAACAAGGTCCTACTGTACAGCACAGGGAACTATATTCAGTAGCTTGTAATAACCTATAATGAAAAAGAATATGATAAAGAATATATATATGTATAACTGAGTCACTATGTTGTGCACCAGAAACTAACACAACATTGTAAATCAACTATACTTCAATTGAGAAAAAGAAGCTATAATGCATTCTCCCAATAAATTCCTTACTCAAAAAAAAAAAAAAGAAAAGAAAAGAAATAGGGTCCTGTCTGGGAGCAAAAATAAAAACAGGCTCACAGTGTGGGCTCTCCGGGTAGCTGACATTTATAAACAATAATGTGCATTGTTGTATATCGGAATGGGATGTTTTATTATGTATTTTTGAATAGTAGTAACTCATTACAGCAAACACTGCTCAATAGCCATCCCCTCCCTCTTCTTCTGGAAGAGACTGCTTCTCATGACAGAGGGTGCAGATGATCAGTGCCCACTTCCTCAAACCGCCTTGCAGCAGTGACAAGAGCATATGAACCTGTTTTCAGAATTGTCTTCCCTCATGAAGAGGGATGCCTCCGAGTCCCAGAGCTGGTGTCGGAAGCTAACTTAGAAATTGAGCACTCATTTCTGGAAGGCAAAATGGACTCAGAACTTCCTTTTCTTTATACTTTTGTGTTTGTTTTATTCTTCCCCTCCAGTGTCTAAATTCTTCTTAAGAGAGTGCTTTGTCCTATTGTAACTGATCAAGTCAGAGAGAAGTTTTGATAGCTGGTGAATGGCATGGTGGTGTCCGTAGGAGATCAACCAGGTCTGGAGCCCCCAGGAAGGATGGAGGGGAAATCAAGACAGAAGGGGTTGGGCCACCTATGGGCTCGCCTGAGTCTTTCCCCATTTTTTTCCCTCTGAATACGAGGCTGATGTCATTTCTCCAATCTGGAAGCTGACAGCTGAGCTGTCAGAAAGCTTCAGAGGGCGGCCCTTGGCAACAGCATGGAATTAGCACCGGGGAGTTTGTCTGCAGAAGCACATGCTGGAAGCAGTCGTGAGACACCTGCAAACTGAGAGATGGTGGACATGAATAGCATGGTGCCTTCATCTGAGGGTGCAAGGGGGGCAGTGAGAGCGGAGCCCGTGCTGGGGGAAGTCTCTTAGAAGTAACATGGAAGAGGTGAGTTTGGAGCTGGGAACTCAGAAAATCACAGGATGTATTTGAGCCAGGAGAGGATATTGGAGATCTTCACCTTCTGTGATTTCTAATTCAAATTATATGTTAGTAGTAGGCAAACCTTTTCTGTAAAAGGCCCAGGAGCAAATATTTTTGGCTTTGTGGGCCATCAGTCCCTGTTGCAACTACCCAACTCTGCCACTGTGGCACAAAAGCAGTCATAGACAATGAATACGTGAGCAGGCAGGGCTGTGTTCCAATAAAACTTTCTTAACAACAATAAATGGTGGGCCAGGTTGGCGTGTGGACTGCAGTTTGCCAGCCCACGCTCTGGGGTCCTAGAAGGACAGAGGTATGGCATCTACTCTACGCCGGACCTTGCCCGAACCAGGGAGAGATATATAAGGAAATAGTCACTGATCTTTTCTTCTTTCCTAGGATTTTACAGTTTCTCCTCTTCTGCTTTCTCAGCTCCTCTTTGATCTCTGTCACCACCACCTTCATCATCCCTCTTCACTGGGCATCTTCTGTGGGTCAGACCTACCTGTCCTAGGAGTTTTATATATATGTTATTTTTAAGCTTCAAATGGTCCTGCAACATAAATATTATTATCTCCATATTGCTGGAAGCCAGAGATCCAACTTGCCCAAGGCTCTGGAGCTCATAGGTGTTAGAGCTGGAATGTAAACCTTGATCTTTCTTATTTCAAAATACCTGCTTATTTCAAGCAGCTTTATGGGTTTGGAAGAGGGAATCTAGAGACACACTGCCTGGGACTGAACTCTGACTGTGTGACTGTGGGCACATTATTTAATTTCTGTGTGTCTTATTCCCTCATCTGTAAAGCAGAGACGATGAAAGTACTTACTTCATAGGGTAGGTGACGATAAATTAGCAGACAGAAGTGGATCTCTTAAGGACAATGAAAGGCATAATATGAGTGCTACAGAAGTATTTGCTGTTGCTGTTTTTTATTAAAAGAGGGATTAGACATGGGGAGAGGAAAATTGCAGTATCCTGGGTGGAATATTACAGAGGTTCCTATAGTCGGGGTGATGCAATGCTTCTTAACTGCTGGCAGTTTTGCTCCCCAGGGGACGTTTGAAGATGCCTGGATACATTTTTGATTGTCAGGACCGGGGAGAAGGGGCAGCTACTGGCATCTGGTGTGCAGAGGCCGGGGATGCTGCTCAACATCCTACAATGTACAGGCCCACCCCAACAACAGAGAATTATCTGGCCCTAAATTTCGATACTGTTGCAATATTTTGAACAATGAGGAAAAACAGGTGGGCCATGGAGTGATGTATTTGCTGACAGTAAAGAATTGTTTAGGAGCGAAGATAGGATAAGAACCTTTATCTACAGGGTTCAAAGCCGAGTCTTTTCTCCTCCCTCACATTGCCATGGGGACAACTGTGGCACGAGCGGTGGCAATCCGGAGGACATACTTCATGTGCACAAGCTTAGAAGCAGGGAAAATGGTGGACTGGGATAGAACATCCTGCTTCACTTGATTTACACGGTCTCAGGGTGGGGGAGTCATAAGAAGCAAGTGAGGGAGGTGGGAAGGGGCCCCTGTGAAGAGCTCAAAGTTGGTGGCAGAGGCCATAGGGACCCGTGCTGGGCTTTGGAGCAGAGGAATGACGCTTAGCTCTTAGGGCCAGGGAGGACCTGTGTGGGAGAAGTCTGGAGTCTGGCAGGTCAGCTGGCAGGTGACTGAGCCCCAGCGCTCCAGACAGGATGGACCGGAGGAGGAAGAGGGGACTCTCAGAGACCCGGGGGAGGAGTCTTTGTGCAGCTTGTACGTAGCACACGCTCTGCCTTCAATCAGAGACAAGTGGGCGCTAACGACCTCTGGCCACACACGCGGAACTCCCTCTGCCCAGCCCCAAGTGACTCGGCGCCTGCTAATGAGGTTTTCTGGAGGGCTGTTAAGGATCATTAAAAAGCAGTTTTTGCAAACCCAATATTAGTTTTTAAGTGGTTAGCAGGGGTAAGCCCTCAGTGCTCAGTGTTAACCCAAGTGAGTGATGAGTTGTCATTCAGGAAACAGATGGGCGCCAATGGAAATCCGCCAGGTCCCTTGGGCAGTGGAGCAAAGAGGGTGCTTCCGAATCAATTCTATTCCACTTATTTCTATTTGAGTCACAGAATGGTTTTTGAACACTCTCTCCATTACCAGAACTATCCTAGTCATTGAAAAATTATCTTAATAGTAATAAGACTCATAACAATAATACTTGTAATAATAGGAATTTATTGAGCATCTGCTATAGATTAAGAACTGTGCTAGGTACTTTACACGTAAAACACTCCTTCCAATCCTGCAACGCAGCTGCAGAGTAGGCATTAATAACCCCATTTCATACATGAGGGTCTTGAGATTGAAAAAAACAAAACTGAAATCCTTAGACTCTCATGATCTAATGGGACAAATGTTTAAACAAATGAATGTTCTATCATACCGTAAGTCTGGAAACATATAATAATAATTGTTAACATTTATGAAATACTCTTAATATTCCAGGCACTGCTCCACTCTCTTTCCAGGTAAGAGCTCATTTATTTCTCACAAAGCACTGAAAGGAGTTACTACAATCCCCATTTTTTGAGACAGGGAAATTGAGACAGAGGGCAGTCATAAGAAACTTGGGTAAAATTGGACAACTAGTCAGAGGAAGAGCAGGCTACAAGCTCAGATATCAAGTGAGTTCCTCTAACCAACGCTCACTGTATTCACCTATATTATGGATTTAACAGAAATATTGATCTCACAGACTTGCTAAAAGGGTTCAACCACCTGATGAACATAAAGTAATGAGCAGAATGTCTGGCATATGTCGTGTGCTTGATAGCAGCCTTATTTGGGGGTTTGGCTCATGACTTTATCCTCTGTGTCTAGAACATTGCCTAGTACAAATGAGGGAATTAGTAAGTGTTTGTTGAATGCATGTTAAAATGTCAGCGATCAAGCCATCAATATTCTTGTTATCGAGGAGACAGGAAGGGTAATTTTATATCAGAATGTCTGAAGGAGTTTGATGTAGCAACAAAGAGTAAGATGTGCTGGCGTCGGGAAAGACAATTTGGGGGAACTCCTCTGGCTTACATAACCTTAGGATGGCTGAGACGTTGCTGTGTGCAAACCAGCATCCCAAGCTTGGAAGAGTTCTCCTGAGGTGTCTGGGAGAAGAGACCTGAGTGCAGGGATGTGTGCGTGGTGGAGGTGGTTGCCATGGAAGCCAACACTTCCCCACACCATGAAGGCGGACCCCTGGGGAAGAAGAGCTCTGTGCTGAGAATAAAAGCCAGGCTTCCTCTGCCCCACTAGCTCCTCCCTGCATCCTTAGGAGAAAGGCAGCCCAGGAGAGGTGGGGAGACTAGGGAGCTTGGCTCAGAAAATGGGGAGGTCATCTCAGAAGTCCAGGGTGAAGAAGGTGGTCATCATCTATGCCAGACACTGTGGAATCCTATTTTAGGACTCAGCCGGACAAGGGATAATTCACCACAGGCCTAGGATAAGCAAACAGATATGTTGAGGGAACTTGCTGAAGATCAGAGTGTAAGCGAACATCCAGTATTTGGACTCTGGTGTCTGACTCCCAAACCATAACTTTGTGCTATCCGTATGTCACCTCTGAATGCTTCCCTTTCAACAAGCCCCACCCCAGCTTCATTTCACACGTCCCTTGATGTCCCTCGAGCACACCTGTGTTCATGCCCTCAATTCTTCCTGGCATTTCCATCCTTCTCCATGTATGTTGGTCAAAATTTTTGCAGTTGTTTCAAACAGCCGATATTCTTCCATCATGAAGTTGTATCTGATTCTTCCCAGGTATAAGTCATCACATGTTTTTTGTTTTCTTTACCTTCTCATCTATGATTCTTCTATAACACTGATCTTATTCTGCCTCTTATTATACAATTAATTGTCTCTCTCTCTCTCTCTTTTTCACTTGGGACCTTTTAGGGCAGGATGGTTCTCTTTACATTGGTGTCCCCTGTGACACTCATCACAGTGCTTTGGACGTAACACAGGATCAATAACACTTGTTAAATTGAAATAAGACATAAACAGGGTATATTTCTCACCGTCTGTTTACCTCCAAACTGGTCTTTCGAGATTCCTGTTTCAAAGATTTCATGAAATTTAAAGGAGAATCTGAAAATATTCTTGGGCAAAAAGAAAGGTGTATGAAAGAGTGGGAAAAGCTAAATGTAGTACATCAACAGGGCACTAGTTGAGTAAGCTCTGGTTTATCCACACAGCTATAACAAAGAGCATGTTTATAAGCAGCAATGGAGTGATCTCGGAATATATTCTGGACTAAAGCAAGTAAATTAAGCAAAGTGGAGAAAAGTGTGTGTAATTTAGAAGATAAAGGTGAGATATAAATTATGTCTATGTGTACATATTTATAATAATGCTGGGAAGATAAACCAAAAATACAAATGAAAAAGGTTCCACATACCTAAAAGGGCAGTGTAGAAATGAGATGAGGGATGTAGGAGATGAAGTTAAATATCTCTGAATATATCTTGCTTTATAGACTCAACTCTGGAAACAGAAAGATGTTTTACATAATTACAAAGCAAAATCAAGTTTAAAAGACAGTACTCTCTAAAGATTGAAAGCAAAGAGAAAGAAATGAATTTAACTGTGCATTCAATGGCCAAACAGAGAATTATTTCAAGTGACTTCAAAACACAATAATTTGACTACATCTCTAGTGGCATATAGTACGTGGATAAAAATATCTATAAAAAACACTTAAGCATCTGCAGTAATCATAATGTTGGTGTAGTGTTGATATGGTTATTCTGAGACTTTCGTGTGTACATTGTGAGAAAAATTAAATGAGTGCTTATATTGGTATGTATCTTGAGAACCAGAATTATGAATGTGGGGGAAAAGATATATAGGTGTCAGATTGAAAAGATTAAATAAAAACTCCTAAATCCTGAATTTGATTTGGAAGTTTGAATATGACTCATAATGAATTTCCTCATATGAAAAAAGGAAACAAAACTTTCATTTTCTAGCTTGGCCCACTGAAAAGTACTAGATACAACGACTATCTCTGTAGCAGTTAAGTACCCCTGATATCCACTGTGTAGTTTCCAAATCCCACTTCCCAATAGAAGAAACCTGGGCTTTCTGTAGAAATGTCTGATTTCAGACCTGGGACAGACAAAATATTAAGATGAGCCTGGAACCATCTTCCTAGAACCCAGAAAGCTATTACAGCTTAATGGCATTATGTCCAAAAGACTTGGAAGCCACCTTTATGAGCCATGTATTGGTAAAAAGAGAGTAAGAACTATAAAATATATTTAAATCTGTGTTTATAAAGATACTTAAGCCCAAACAAGATTTTTGTTTATTTCTAGAAATAATGGAACAACCATGACTAGTCCAACTCTCCTGCTGTAAACAGCTAGAAAGCTGGACAAAATATATGGGGAAAATCAATTTTCGGACACTGGACAAGAGATAGTGCAGATTCTCATTCCTGAGAGATGCTGAACCCAATGAATACCCTGGGTTCCTTCATGCAGGCACTTTTTAGACCCTGATGCAGCAAGGGGGATCTCAGGCAAAACATGACAGTCTTACCAAGTTGAGAAGACAAGGATCAGAGTTGGAGGGACAAGAGCGGGAATTGGCAGGGCAGAGAATCAGAGAGGAGGATGCTATGAAGAGAAAGCTCCAGACATCTGACTGTGGGTTTTCTTGAGTCTGTTGATGAATACCAAACCACTGATACATTCACAAATGCACAGGGTATAAAAGCAAGGTCGGGCAAAGAACAACCAGGGAGCTTGTAAGTTAAATAATCCCCAGATCCTATACAGGGCTGGAGACATTGGAGTTCCGACTAGCTTGAGTGGAGAGTCCTAGCTGAACACTGAGCGTTCAGTAGAGACCCCAGAGGAGTCATGCTTTAGCAGTAGGGATAAACTATCCTGGATTAAAGTCTACTGTAAATGCAACCTAGCCAAGCTTCAAAGCAAACCTCAGAAAGAATGGGCAATCATCCAGTAACTTAAATGCCTGCTGGAACAAGGTCCAACACTCTTTGAAGGAAAGTTACAAGTGTCTCACAGATATATGTATATCAAAAGTCATCAAATTACACACTTTAAGCAGGAGTCATTTATCGTATATTTATACCTCTAAATCATAGACTTGAGCAGATACTCCTCAAAGGAAGGTGAGTGAATTGCCAACAATCATGTGACAAGATACTCAACAACATTGGAGATGAAAAAAGAAAAATTAAAACTGTAAAGAGACAGTGCTACATACCTAGCAGAATGCCTAAAATCAGAAAGATTGACCTTGTATTGGCAGGGATGTGAATCAGCTGGAAATCATACACTGCTGATGAGAATATAGAGTGATATAATCAGTTTGGAAAATTGTTTGATGGTTCCTTAAAAATTTAGCATATACTTACCATATCCCCCTCCCCAGCCATAGCACTCCTAGACATTTTCCCAAGAGAAGTGAAAACATATGCCCACACAAAGACTTGTAAATGAATTTTCCTGAAAGCTTTAGTTATAATAGCTCAAAACTGGAATCAACTCAACTGTCCATCAGCTGCTGACCAGAAACATAAATTATCCTACACCCACACAGTGGTCCTACTTAACCGTAATATAACTACTGACAAATTCACTGACCTGGATGAATCTCAGACACATTTTGCTGAGCGAAAAACCTAAGACACAAAATGTAAATCTGATCTACAGTGACAGAAAGCAGATTAGTGATGCCTGGTGGCAAGCGTGGGGGCCAATTGACTGCACATCCTATTGGCAATACCTTAAAATATATTTAAAATCTGACCCTTTCTTACCAGCAACCCTGCTACATCCCACTTCAGGTCCCCATTATCTCTCTCCTGGACTGTTTGTACAGCTTCCTAACTGGTCTCCCTGTTTCCACCTTGACTTTAGCTTATTCTCTTTGCAAAAGACAGAGCAAGCCTATTAAAATGGAAGTCACGTCCAGTAACCCCTCTGTTCAATCCCCTCCTCCTTTCACACAAAGTAAAAGCCAAAAAAAAATTTTTATCAAACTACAAGGGCCAGTGTGAATTGGCTCCCATTGATTCTCTGAATTCATTTTCTGTTACTTTCCTTGCTCACCCTGCTCCAGCCACACCGGTCTCCTTGCTCATACTGAACACGTCACGCATGTGCTCATCTCAGAGCCTCTGCACTGGGTGTCCCTATGCCTAGAAAGCTCTTCCCTCCAGATAGCCACATGGGGCATTTTCTCATCTCTTTCATAAATATCCTCAAATGCCGTTGCATTCATTGCCTCGGGCTGCCATGACAAAGTCCTACAAGACAGGCAGCCTAAGTCAACAGAAATTGTTCTCTTACCCTCTGGAGCTTAGACATCGGAAATCAAGTTGTTGGAAGGGCCACTCTCTGTCTCTGAAGGTTCTAGGGCAGGGTTCTTCTCTACCTCTTCCTAGCTACTGGTGGTTTTTGGTAATCCTTGACCTTCCTCAGCTTGCAATTGTATGACTCTGATCTCTGCTTCTGCCATCGCGTAGCTGTCTTCCTGTGTGTCTGTCTTCACATGCTGTTCTCTTCTCCATCTTAATGTCCAGATTTTCCTCTTCTTGTAAAGACAACAGCCACTGGATTAGGGCCAACCCTAACCCAGTATAGTGTCTTCTTAATTTGGTTACATCTTCCAAGAACCCACTTCCAAATAAAGTCACATTAGCAGGTACTAGGGGTTAGGATTTGGACATAGCTTTTTTCGGGGGAGGTGGGTGGACGATTCTACCCACTACAGGCCCTTTTAAGTGAGATTTTCTCTGGTCACCTCTATCTAAAATTACAGCCCTTGCCCCAACACCCCCTGTCACCCTTTCTTCCTTGTTTCCTTAACACCTACCACCATTAAACATACTAAATACTTTGTTCACTTTAAAGATTTCTGCCTTCTTCCAGTGGAATATGAGCAAGTGAATATGAAGGCAGGGGATTTTGTCTTTTTTGTTCATTGCTCTATCCCTCCTTCTACTAGGTACTCAATAAGTATTTGTTGAATGAATAAAAGAACGTTGTGGAAAGTTAGGTGTTTGATCACAATGCACCACTTAATTTCTCCTGATTTTTTTAAACTTTTTTTTTTATTGATTTATAATCATTTTACAGTGTTGTGTCAAATTCCAGTGTAGAGCACAACTTTTCAGTTATACATGAACATATATATTCATTGTCACATTTTTTTCTCTGTGTGCTACCATAAGGTCTTGTGTATATTTCCCTGTGCTATACAGGATAATCTTATTTATCTATTCTACAATTTTGAAATCCCAGTCTACCTCTTCCCACCCCCCGCCCCCTTGGCAACCACAAGTTTATATTCTATGTCTGTGAGTCTATTTCTGTTTTGTACTTGTGCTCTGTTTTTTTGTTTTTTGGGTTTTTTTAGATTCCACATATGAGCGATCTCATGTGGTATTTTTCTTTCTTTCTGGCTTACTTCACTTAGGATGACATTCTCCAGGAGCATCCATATTGCTGCAAATGGCGTTATGTTGTCGGTTTTTATGGCTGAGTAGTATTCCATTTTATAAATATACCGCATCTTCTTTATCCAGTCGTCTGTTGATGGACATTTAGGCTGTCTCCATGTCTTGGCTATTGTAAATAGTGCTTCTGTGAACATTGGGGTGCAGGTGTCATCCTGATCTCCTGTTTTTTTTTAATTGAAGTATAGTTGCTTTACAATGTTGTGTTAATTTCTAATGTACAGCATAGTGATTCATTTATACATATATATATTTATTCCTTTTCATGGTCTTTGCAGATTCATATTGACCTAAGGGTTTTTCCTACATGAGAAACAACATTGAGTCCCCACAAAGCAAAAATCATCTTACTCTACTCACTTCTCCCAGGTCAGTGTGTTGGATTCCTGCTTAACTACCATTCTTCCTCTCAATTCCTCTTTCCCAAGATTTTTAATCATCTTAGGGGATGCACAACATCCGTTTCATGAAAGGAGCTAGACAGTCATCCCTGATGCAAGAGGAGGAAAGGGGTTTCATTATATCCTGTTTCTGATCAACATAGGGACTGGCTCTCACTGCAAAGAAAAAAGGCAAGCTGTTGATTCTTGTCTGCTTTTATTTCCACTATGACCACCACCCCAATTCTTCCACATCCGTGCTTTTTGCAATCCATTTTTGGGTGGAAAAAAACAATTTACTCTAATGTGACTGTATTCTTAAAAAAGTATATGCTAAAAAGACTGAAGAAGTTTGAGTCGCGTAGGGAAGTTTCAGTAAGTATTGTTTCAGGAAACTTTTGTTTCAGCTAAGCGTGTGTGTTTATGGTTGTGCGTGTCAGGTCTTGATGTAAAAAGTGCTCTGTGCAGATGTTCATTCTCTTTCTCTCTCTAACTGCAGGAGGGACTTGTTAAGAATGGATATTTGATGCACTCTGTTTCCTCACTTCCTAAGTCTCTTCATGGTGCTTCTTGTCATTATAGCCCAAGTCAGCACCTGACCTACACGACAGAGTGCACAAGGGGCACCTGGGGAGGTCATTAAGAAGAGCTTCCCAAGCTCCGCCCACCCAAGGGACGCACATTCTTGAGCTCAGCACCAGAATTTTTAGTTGGCTTCTAGAAGATTCCGAGGCACAATCCAGAATCCTATTTTACAAATATGCAGGATGCAAGAAGGACAGATTAAATCAGTGCAGGTGTTCACTGATACCAACAGACTGTGCCTCGCTTGTTCAAGGTACTCATTCCTACTGGCACGACAGGTGACTTGAAGTGATAAACCTCATGTCTGAGGAGATGAAGAAGACTCTTTGCATTGAGGCAGCTTCCTCAGTTCATGGAATTACTGTTTCATTATTTCTTCCTCCCTCTTTAGGGAAATTCCACCTGTGCTAGCTTATTGAGGACTCATTTCCAGGTTTTGTCTCACGTAGCAATGTTGTGACTTTGCCTTCTAAGATACTGGGATGCTTGATTGTCCAGGGATTTGATGAAGGTCTTGTGAAAAGCGGAGTCCACAGGTCACATGGTAGATTCCATCAGGAAGGTGGGATGTGGACATCGGTGGGGGCAGCTCTCCTCAGCCTTGGCCAAACTTTGAGGTGGTACAACAGGTTTTTTCTTATTTCCTGTGCACAGGAAGGTAGATTCTAATAATAAAACAGCACTAACGTGTAAAAAGTCATCTACCCATTTTTAAGCTTAGAACTTAGCAGGGCAGGTGGCAGAGATGGTTGAGATAACGGCTGAGGAACATTCCCAGATCCTGAAAAGTGCTGCACAAGCACCTTGTACTGACAGCATTGTGAACATAGCACATCCGCTCCCTAATCTGATTAGTTCTTGGGATTCCCCACATCTTCGATTAATGATTACTTCTTTATAGAAATACGTTGCTACTCAAAGCACCAGGAAGTAGGGGGGATCTGCCATTGGCTAAGACTCTTCTTGGACCTCAAATAATGGAAACGGATATCACACAATATTAATACATGCCAGGCACCACTGTCAGCAGATAACACATACTGATACATGTAATTTTCCCACAGCCCTAGAGGTGAGTTCCATTATTATCCCTATTTTAACAAAATGGAGTGTGGTGAGGTCACATGACTTACTCAAAGTCACAGAACTTGTAACCATGAAGTTAAGAGTTGAACCCAGGTAATTTGACTCCAAAGCCTGTGTGATTAACCACCATGTCACATGTTTTGGTAGAGAGGTTTACAGTCAGGTAAGAGGCAAGGCTTCTTCAAGGTAAATAAAGGCAGAAACATTGTTTTGAATGGATGAGGGGGAGTGGTAAGTACATAGTATAGATGGAGTGTGTTTAAAGTTCCCAAATTAAACTATGTGTAATTTATTCTGATGGTTTTACAGTACCATTCGGATACGGTGGTTAATAGTAGACCATAGGTATTTAGGGGTATGTCAGTTTTTTGCTCACATCTCTGATGGGTGGATCTTTTGCGTGGGCTGGACTCAGTGAATCTCACCAGAGCTTGCTCGTATGTTTGCATTCACTTGGTATTGGCAGGTTGGCTGGCCTCAGATGGCTTCACTCAAATTTCTGGTGGTTTTCTAGCTAGGAGCAGCCGGGGCAACTGTGCCACATGCCTGGCATCATCCAGCAGGCTAGCTCAGGCTTTTTCACATGGCAGACTAGCCCAGCCTTATTCAAATGATGGCAAGTTTCAAGAGAAGCAAGGGAGTGAAAATTCCCAGCGTGCAAGCCTTTTAAAGAAGAATCTGTGGCCACCTTTACAATCTACCACGGTTTGCCCCTGCAAAATCAATTAGATTCCACCCACATGCAAAATATGCTTGTCCCATCTCTGGATCCTCTAAAATATCATCGAATTAGAGCATCAGAATTAAAGTCCAGGGTCTCCTGATCCATATCATGTCCAGATATGGATGAGGCTCCGTGGGTGTGGTTCTTTGAATGCTGGTCCCTGGGGCAATCATAAAAATGAAAACAATGGAAGGCAGGTAGCAATCTTAGCAATTCTGAAATCCCTCCAGGCCACTGTTGCCCTGCCCACCTCCTGTGGAGATCAGTGTTCTTGATCAACACCCAGTTTAACATCTTGAGAGGGACTCCAGGTCTCTTGTTTTCAAGGGTCCATTATCTTGGCTCTCAGCCTTCCCTTTTGAGATATTCTTTCTTTTCCATAAGAAATGCCTGTGTTGGCAACTGAGTAGATTTTTCTGCTTGTTTTATGTCCATGTACAGTTGGGAGCATAGAGGTCTTCTTGCAATTTGAGCAATATCAGTCATATCCAGTTAAAGCTGATGGCACTTTTACTGACAAAAGTACCTCAACACTTTGTGGATTTTCTATGTATCAGATTGTAAGACCACTATCTTACATACATATATAAAGCCTGTCTTAACCCTGGGACAATTTCCCTAAGAGTCTTCTAAGCCCTTTTCTTTAGCTAAGAATGTCTGAGAGGCAGCTCATTTAATTTTTCCGAGGTCTTTATGAAGTTAGAGCCACATCCTTAATTCACCTTTACCTTGAGGTTATTACTTACTTTAAGAATCTCTTACTGGCCCAAGAGACTGATATTAAAAAAAAAAAAGTTTATGTTACAATTTTGCAAAACCCGACCCCTTTGTGTCTTCTAAATTCTGCTTGCAAACTGAACACTTCTTCCTTTTATTACCCTCTCTTTTCCTGCATCTGATCACAGGCATCTAAATAAGCCAACTGATTCTTTCCAACATTATTCTCAGAAATAATTTTGCTAAGGCCAAAAGCACATTTGCTGTCCTATATTACCACACATGACAGAGTTACTAACTGTTCCACTAATATATATCACAGGTCATCTTCTACTGCAGTTTCCTCACTACTTTTCCAGTTGCCACTAACAGCATGCTCAGTTTTCCTCATCTTCACTAACATTTCCCTTGCCTCTTCTCCAGGCTCCATCCATTGATCCCAAAATCAATGCCACATGTTTTAGATTTTAGTTACAGCAGCTCCCAACTTTTAGGTATCAGTTACTGTACCAGTTAGCTTTTGCTGTGTAATAACCCACTCCACAACTCACTGGCTTAAGACAATAATCATCTTTTCAGCTTCTGATTCCATGGATCTGCTAATTCTTTCAGTTTGGGCCGGTGTGGCTGGCCTTTGCTGGGTTTGCTCCTGAGCCTGTTGTCACCTGGCAGAGTGACTGGTGACTGCGTGGGTAATCTGTGACCTCACTCATACGCCTGGAATTTGAAAGCTCATCAGTTGGGGCAACAGGGGTGACTTACTTGGCCATGCATCTCCCATCATTGAACAAGCTAGACCAGCCTTGCTCATGTGATAGCAGAATTTTAAGACTAGATAGAGCGAGCCCCAATACACAAGCACTTTTCAGGTCTCTGCTTGCATCACACTGACTCTTACCCCATTGGTCAATCAAGTAACATGGTCAAACCCAGAGTCAGCATGGGAGGGGGCTGCCCACCGGTATGGTTATTGGGAGGGTGACTGCGGCAGCCAGTTCTGTAAACAATTATCACAGATATAAAAATGGAGAAAAGGGAAGATGGGAGGATTTATTTAAAATCTTATCTGAAGGACATTGTCACTGTCAGAGATATATCTCAGTGCCTAGAAGAGGGCAACCAGCCGAAAGGGAGTGAAGGCTTTGAAATCTTGTCCCAGTGGCCGAGCAGATGGTACAACTTCCACTTCTAGGAACATAAGAAATATAAAGCAATGGATTCTAGGAACCTGAGATTTAACACTGACCTTTGGATGCAAAATATTTGAGTCAATGTACCATGCAGGACACCCTGAGGAGGGACTGGCCTAGAAAGTTACTTTCTTTTATGCAAATACACTGATTTCAGTTTAGGTAGAGTGGTTGTGAGAGTGACCTGGCTGGCTATCTGGTGTGTTCTACCTGTGAAGGACTGAATGGACAGGGACAGTGAAGGAAGAGGTCACGTTTGCAGTGAAGGCAGGTGATGCGCCATCCAGGGCTGAACTTAGGGATACACTTCCTTGCTGATGCACCATCAGAAGTGGAGGGACGGTGTAAATGAAACCGAAGCCTGCCCTCTACTTCACATACAAGGGAAAGTTAATTGATGCTGAGGAGGGAGAAGATATTACGCTGGCAACCTACAAATCTATAAATCATTATAAACATTGTTTCTCTGGGTAAAAATGTTCTCTGTTCCAAACAAATAAATGACTTGGAAACGAACTTTTAGGTACAATAGGGTCCTCAGTTGGTCAAAGTCTGTCCCTAAATGTTGTCCCAAGGAGTAGGATATGACATTGTTCCTCTCCTGGACAATGGAATGCCTAATTATTTCTCTTCCAAATAGTTTCATGTTCAATTGTTCGTCTCTCAAAGCAGTGGAACATTCAGTCAGTCCTCTCCCAAACAATGGAGATCATTCAACTGTTCCTCTCCCAACAGTTGAATACTCAATTGTTCCTCTCCCAAGCAATGAGCCATTCAATTGTTCAGGTGAATGCAGTTGAAAAGCTTCCATTTCTAGCAGGATAAAGCAAGGCTGTGACCAGAGCAATGTTTTGGGCGCAGCTTGCTTCATTGGAGTCAGGCAAGTTCATGGTTATTATCATGATCCCTTGGGATCATTTTGGAACTTTCTGAATAAGAGATTTTCAGTGATTTATTGGATCTTCACATTCTCCTGTCAGCCATGCAAAGTAGTCTCTCCATTTAGCATACGAGCTTGTGAATACCATTGGGGATATGTCACAACCACGGTGAAATGGAACGGAGTACTTTAGTATCTGATCTGTATCAACTGAGCTCCTACTACAAAGCTGAGTGAGTACCTTGCCTGCCCTCAAGAAGCTCACATTCTGGTTGTCCAGGGAGATACATCAAGGGAGAATGATTTGGGTGGTTGCCAACTGCCCTGACAACTCAAAGGATGGGGAGCTCCATCCTGTCTGTAGAGTTGGGAAAGGATGCACAAAGATGACGACCCATTCAGGGCTTGAAAAGTGGGAAGTATTTTGACAAAGGCAGAAGACGTGTGGGCAGAGATAAAAGTATATGCCTGGTGTGAACATTCCCCACATTAGATGGGGAAAATCTGAGGCTGGTATGTTTTAGATGTAGGACACCTGAAACAAGGTGATGAGACTTAAGGCCAAATTTTGAAGGATGTGATGTGACATTCTCTGGAGTTTTGCTTTCCTTCTGAAATCCTCCATTACCCAGAAAGCAAGAGAAAATGTGATTAACAGCAGACAGCCCTGAAATTAGTGCAGACTTGGAGATACCCAACTAAGCCCTGATTATACAGGACGTAGGGGGAGTACCCTGATGTCTCTGGAACTGACAAAAAAGTGGAAGACACACGGAAGTGCCAAGTTTGCCCATCTCTGACAGGAGCCAACTTTCTTGCCTGACTCCTATTTCCTATTTGTAGTCTCCAGGTCTCTGTTGCTTCTCAAAATTATTCTGAAGGTGGGATGTGGAGCAAATGCTCCAAGGAATGTCCTTACTACAGAGACCCTTGATCTGACTTGGACACACAGATGAAGTGTCTGGGGATATAAACAGTGCATGGAGATGGCACGCTGGTCGGCTCTCCTCCTGGGGGAAGAAAGGCACCTGCAGTTAACAAGGAAGTGTCAACAGGATATTGGACACAGATAAGCACCCCTTCAGCACCACAAATCATCATTCAGGGGTGAAGTTTATAAAAATAACACATATCCTTTGTCAAAATTGGGAAAATCAGAAACATATTAAGGCAAGCAAACATCACGTGCACTGTCCTCACGCAGAACAAATCAGGTTAACATTTCATTGCTCCTGATCACATTCTTCCTTTTCTATGCATAGATATATGTAGATCTTAAAAACATTTCAAGCAAAATTGGAATTGTAAAGGTAATGCATCATTTTGCATTTTAATTTTACCTCCTCTCCTGAGTAGTTTTACATGTAATATACTTTGAAAATACGTGGGCTTTTTATTTGTGAAACAAACACCATTGACTTCATGCTTACTGTGTGTGCCGTTTTGCATATTTTAAGTCATTTATTTCTTACAGAGGCTCTATGAAGTGAGTAATTCTTTCATTTTTTTTTATTGTGATAAAGTACACATAACATTTACCATTTTAGCCATTTTAAGTGTATAATTCTGTCGCATGAAGTATACTCGCAGTGTTCCACAATCAACCCCACCATCCACCACTAGGCTTTTTCATGTTTCCAAACTGAAACTGTAACCATTAAATACTAACTTTCCATTCTCCCCTCTCTGCAGCCTTTGGTAACCACTATTTTACTTTCTATTTTTATGAATTTGACTATTCTAGGTGCCTCCTGTAAGTGGACTCATACAGTATTTGTCGGTTTATTTCACGGAGCATAATGTCTTCAAGGTTAAGCCATGTTGCAGCGTGTGTCAGAAATTTCCTTCCCATTTAAGCCTGAATAACATTCCATTGTATGGATATAGACCACATTTTGTTTATCAGTTCACTGATCAATGGACTCTTGAGTTGCTTCCACCCTTTGACTATTGTGAATAATGCTGCTATGAACAGGGACCTACAAACATCTGTTTGAGTCTCTGCTTTCACTTCTTTTGGTATATACCCAGGAGTGGTATTCCTGGGTCACAGGTTAATGCTATTTTTAATTTTTTGAGGAATAACCGTACTGCCATTTTGTATAAGCCAGAGTTCTCCAGAAAAACAGAATCAGTAGGAACACATTTATTATATATATTTGATCTATCGATTGATCTATCTACCTACCTACCTACCTATCATCTATTAAAAGAGATCTGTTACAAGGAATCAGCTCCCATGATGGTGAAGATTGACAAGTCCCAAGTTCTGTAGTCAGTAACCTGGAGATCCAGGAGAGTCAGTGTTTCAATTGAGTTGAACATTAAACAGCCCAGCATCCCAGCTCGACAGCAGTCAGGTGGGAGGGATTCTCTCTTCTCTGGAGAAGCATTATCCTTCTTTGTTCTTTTCATGCCTTCAAGTGAGGCCCACATTACAGGAGGACCATTTACTTAACTCAGTCTAAACTCCCCCTAAAACACCCTCACAGAAACACCTAGAATAATGTTTTACCAAGTATCTGTGCACCCTGTGGTCCAGTCAAGTCAACACATGAAATTAACCATCACACATTTGAGGAAGGTCATATTATTGTACCCAGTTTATAGATGAGGAAACTGAGGCAGAGCGATATTAAGTGATCTGCCCACAGTTATGCAGCCAGTAATTGCCGCGGCTGGGGTTTGAACTCTTCTAAGTTGGAGCAAAAAAATCACCACTCGGCCTCCGTACCATATTGAATGTATTAAAATATGAGTAGCGCCTCTCCCTGCTACGTTGAACACTGAAGTTGCAGTTAGCTTTTCAACACGAAAGAACAACACTGCCTCAAACAGCATTGTATATGCGTGTGTGTGTTTGTTTATTTTGTTAGGATTAATTTTAAAATATAATTAAGAAGAGAAAGGAGCACGGACATTTTAAGTGTCTTGATACAGACAATATTGCTATGTTCCTCCAAAATGGTTTTACCAATTAATCTTCCACCGGCTGTACATGGGAGCACTCATTTCACCGCACCCTCATCGACATGGAGCATCTGATATTTAAATACATCACTGAGAATTTGATAGGGTAATACGATTTTAATTTTTATCCTTTAAATTATCAGTGAAGTTAAAATATTTTCTTCCCAGTTATTGGACACATGTAATGCTTCCACGTGTCCATGATCTGATTTCTCTGTTTTTCTAAATGTCTTCCGAGATTTTGGCAGGGGACTCTGTTGCAGTGACACCTTTGTCAGTAGATGACAAAGTAAAAATAAAAGCAACTTCCAGCAGTAAGCTTCCTCAGGAAGATCCCATATGCTCAGGGCCCCTTCATAACGATGGGGGTGGGGGATGGTATTTAGTAGACAGGTGTGTTAGTGAAGGTGGTTATGGTTTGGCATTTCCTGGACCAATGCTCTCCTCGAGTGTGATGTGTGGACCAGCAGCATCAGTAGCACCTGAGAGCATGTTAGAAATGCAGATTATTCTGGATAAGAATTTCTAGGAGGTGGATCCCACTACTAGGTCTGGGTTTTAACAAACATTCCAAATATCACTCAGCCAAAAAAGAAGGAAGTTCTGGCAAATGCTATATCATGAAAACGTGACAAAGTGAAAGTTCAAAACATGACAAAGTGAAAAAAGTTCAGAAACACGATGCCAAGTGAGAGAAGCCAGACACAAGAGACCACGTATTGTATGATTCTATTTATAGGCAACGTCCAGAAGAGGCAAATTTTTAGAGACAGAAAATGTCTGGGGCTGGGGGTGGGAGTGGGAATTAACTGTCAGTGGGCATGAGGGATCTTACTTGGGGAATGAAAATGCTTTAAAACTGATTGATGGTGCCGTTCAGAAAAGTTACTAAAAATCATTGAATTGTGCATGTGAAATGGGTGAATTTTATGGCATGTAAAATATACCTCAATAATGTTGTTAAAAAAAAATCTCTCCGAGTGATTCTGATCATCATTTTAATTTTAGTTGCACAGACCCAGACACACTGACCCAGACAGTGTTTTCCAAAACTGACTGAAGATAAGCATCTTCTGGAGTGCTTGGTGAAAACAAAAACTTACTGAGTTATAACTTCCATTGGTTGGGCATGGAAAGGCATAGTGAAACTTGTTATCCATTGGACATTGTTTGGGAAACACAGAAGAGAATTTAGGACAGCTGTTCTCAACTCTGGCCATATAACGTAACCTAGGGAGCGTTTAGAAATACAGATGCCCACAGAGGTTCTAATTTAATCGTTCAGGACATTGGGGATTTTAAACGCTGCCCAGGTGATTCTAATATGCAACCAAGTTAAGGACCACTGTTAATGGTCATTACTCCCCAGTCTTTCCAACTCTTATGACTGCAAACCCTAGGACAGACACAAGCCTCATGGCTAATCCTCATGGTCTAGATGCTGTTTGAATTCCAGCCATCACGTTCATGTTTTGTGAAACAGGATGAAGGAAAAGGAGGTCAAGGATGGACATATCCTTTTACTTTCAAGGCAAGTTCCTGGGAACCTCACCCTCTCCTCTTCTGTCACGTTCATCGGACAGAACTAAGTCACAACGTTCTACAAGGATGGTTCGGAAATGTAGCCATTTACTTGGGTAGCTATATGCTCAGCTACAATTGAGGCTTCTATTAGTAAGGGAGAATAGGATGACTATTTGGAGACACTAACACACTCAGTGACACTAACGTGCTGGGCAGTTAGTCACCTTTACCTTATCCATCTTTTCAGATAAGAAACCTCAGGCAGGGTTGCTAGATAAAATGTAGGCTGCCCAGTTAAATTTGAATTTCAAGTGGGCAGTAGTTTTTTTCAGTGTAATTATTTTCCTAGCATTGTGTAGGACATACATAGGCTAAAAATTATTCATTGTTTATCTGAAGTCAAATTTAATGCAACTTCACTTGTCTTCACTTTCTCAGTCTGGCAACGGTAAACTGAGGTTTAGAGAGTCCCCTTCTCAAGACAGTTTCTCAGTTGCAGAGACTTGAACTCTGATCTGTCTGTCTCTGAAGACTGGGGGCTCTTAGTTACTATGTTATAAGTAATATCCATCCACCTTTCGTAGTTTTTGAATGTAGTCTCCTGATCTCCTTGTTCTGAAGTCCTCCCCTGTGAGATAGAGGCCACCAGCCACCTTCCACAAGTGGGAAACTGAGGTTCAGAATACCTGGGATGATTCCAGCTCGTATCACTTACAAACTATTTGACTTTGGACAAATTATTTAAGTCTTTATGTTGAAGTTTCCTCAACTGAAAAAAATGGGTGAATTAATAATAATAGTTCTTACCTTACAAGATTGCTCTGAAGATTAGAGGAGAAAGAAACAAAAGCTTTTAGCACAAGGCTTGGCACAGAGTTAACCTTCAATAAATATTTGGAAATTGATTTGGTTTCTCACTGTCTCACTGTTGAGGATGTTTACTTTGATCCACATCTTCCCATTGTAAACCCACTGTAGTGTGGGAGTAGCTACACGTATGATTATAGATACTCTTAAGGTGGATGCGAATTTCATCACTGTTTCAATTGTTGGCGTAAGTGAAGTTTACTCCTCTTCCAAACCTAGATTCTGAGGACAAGCTGTTGTATCATTTGGCAGACATCTCTCTATTTCTACGTGCTACTGTGTGTACTCCTTCTTCCGTTTTCCTTGATTAATCTTGCCAGACATCTATTGAATTTATTAGTCTTTTAAAATGAGTAGGTTTTAATTTTATTGGTCACTTTTCTAGCTCTTTATATTCTATTGCTTTAATTTGTGATATTTCCTCTACTGTTCCATCGTCTATTTCTCAGGTGTTTAACTGTAACTTCTTGTGCTTAAACTCAGTTTATTAATTTTCAATATTTTTTCTTTCATGTGAAAATTCTTTAAAGGATTTTGTACGTATTCCACTACACAGTCACACACACGCACATGCACACAATTTACAGAAATGTGTAAATGTACTCATAAACCTTCTTTTTCTTAGCGTGGTCCTTTTCTCCCCACATACTTAACCCTTCTCTCCCCTTTGCTCTCACTGTATGCTTATATTAACAACCTATGCTGAATTTGTCCATATTTCTCTTAGTGTTCATGTGATTGTATGTAGATAGGGACATACACATAGATATCAGAAGTTGGTTGGTGTTTTACTTACACAGATGGGGCAGAATATGCAGTCTTTCATGAATCTTACTTTTCTCACTCAACAACTCCTTCTGGGAAATTTTCCAAGTCCTCAAATAGCTTTAAGTAATTTTCTGTTATGGACTGTCCAATATTCTATGTAAATGCTCCATAGTTTACCCAGCCATTGATCTATTAATCATATTCGCTTTATTTCCAGTTCATTGCCACTTAGGACAACACTAAAGTAAACGCCCTAGGATTCATGCCCTTATGTACTTACACTTTCATTTCTGTATGTACATACCCTGAACTGAAATGGCTTGTTGAAGGGAATATGTATTTTAATAGCTGTTGGGCAAATTGATTTCTGCAAACGCTGTGGCCTTCACATTTCCACCAGCAACACGTGAAAGTACACTTCTCAGTTTATCCCCGTTGGCAACACTATTACTAATTTGATTTCAGGAGCCTTATAGTATAGCCTGATACTCAGTGTTCTCTTTTAAATGGCTATTCCTGGGTATTTATTCTTTCACATGGTGTGGAAATTTGTGTAGAGATGGCAAACTTATCCATGTAATAGAATGGAGAATCCGAACATCATCCCCAAATATTTGAGAAGTTCAATCAGTGGGGTAAAGAAAGATTACTTAAAATCTTTTGGGTTTGATTATGTATCTGGAAGAAAATAAAAATGGATTTCCATAAGAGGTTATCTTTAGTCTCTTCTGACGAAGCACCATAGACTGGGGGCTTAAACAACAGAAATTTATTTTCTCACAGTTCTGGAGGCTAAGTTACTCAAGATGATGGTCCTGGAAAGGTGTGGTTTCTGGTGGGAATTCTCTCTCATGTCTTTTCTTCTTCTTCTTCCTCTTCTTTTTTTTTTTTTTATTTTCAAACTTTTTAAAAATTGAAGTATAGTTAGTTTACAATGTTGTGTCAATTTCTGGTGTACAGCAAAATGTTTCAGTCATACAAGAACATACATATATTCTTCTTCATATTCTTTTTCACCATAAGTTACTACAAGATACTGAACATAGTTCCCTGTGCTGTAAAGTATGAACTTACTGTTTCTCTATTTTATATGCGTGTGTTAGTATCTGCAAACCTTGAACTCCCAATTTATCCCTTCCCACCCTCTTTCCCCCTCTGATAATCATAAGTTTATTTTCTATGTCTGTGAGTCTGTTTCTGTTTTGTAAATAAGTTCATTTGTGTCTTTTTAAAATATTCCATATACAAGTGATATTATATGGTATTTTTCTTTCTCTTCCTGGTTTACTTCACTTAGAACAATGATCTCCAGGTTCATCTATGTTGCTGAAAATGGCACTATTTTATTCTTTTTTGTATTTGTTATAAACATATGTATCATATATATACCACAACTTCTTTATCCAGTCATCTGTCAATGGACAGTTAGGTTGTTTCCGTATCTTGGCTATTATAAATAGTACTGCTGTGAACATTGGCGTCCATGTGTATTTTCGAATTATAGTTTTCTCCAGATATATGCCCAAGAGTCATGTTTCTTCTTACAAGGGTACTAATCCTACAGTGTCACACTCCCACACTAATGATCTCATTTAACCTTAATTACCTTCTTATAGGCCCTTTTATCAAATACAGTCACATTGGGGGTTAGGGCTTCAACATACGAATTTTGAGAGGACACAATTCAATCCACAGAACACAGTATGCACAAAAAATTCTATATAGATTAAAGATTTAAATATATACATATACAAGAAGGAATAAAAATCCTACAGAATGTCCAGGGAAATACATGCCCAGTCTGGGACCTTGAGAACTTGCTAACCATAGTTACAGACTCAGAAGCTTTAAAAGAAGAGTATTTGTCTACATAAAAATTTTACTCTGCATGATAAAAGATTCCATAAACAAAATCAATGGGCAGAATCAATAAATAATAGATCTGAAAAAATTTAATACCATTAATAGATCAAAATTTAGTATCTATAAAATACAGATGTGCTTGCAATTTGACAAGAGAAAGATAATGGAACAGGAAAATGGACTTGAAAGGGCAATTCAATACTTCTTTCTCTTTTTTATTGAAGTCTAACTTACATACAGTGAAGAACTCAATGAATGCCTATATATGTATATGACTGTAGCCGCCATGCTGGCCAAAATATAGAAAACCACCAACACCTCAGAAGATTCTTTCCTGCCCTTAAAGGTCCCGGTCAACATTACCACCCCAGAGGTAACTTCTGTTCTGACTTTAATCACCATAGATTACTTTGGTCTGTTCAGGAATATCTGTGAATGAGATCATACCGTGTGTACTTGGATGCATGAGGGTCTAGTCAGAAGATGGAAACTACTGGCCTCTTTCATTCAGTCTAAGACCTTTGAGATGAATCCATGTGGCTCTCTGTTTGAGTGGTTTGTTCATATATATTACTGTGTAGTATTTCATACCTATCATACTAAATTTCATCATTTTTTCTGTTGTTGGACATTTTGATCAGTTCTAGGATTTGGCTATTATGACTAAATTGATATAAAAATTCTGTACTTCCCTTTGATGGACTTACACGCTCATTTCTCTTGTTTACATACTAAGAGTAGAATTTCTTGGTCACTTACGACCCAGAAGCTACATTTTCTTGTCTTTTGAGTGTTAGTTATTCTGGTGAGTGTGAGCTAGTGTCTCGTTGTGGTTTTAATTTGCACGTTCACAATATTGAACGACTTTACATGGGTTTATTGGCTATTTGGGTGTTCTCATTTGTGAATTGCCTATTGAAGTTTTTAGCCTACTTTTAAATGTGGTTATTTGAAGTTTTCTTTAAACTATGTTTTCTGGATGTGAGTCGTTGTCAGATATGTGTATTGAGAATTTCCTCCAGTCTATGGCTTGCCGATTTACTTCTTTGATCATTTCTTCGGATAAATAGTAGTTGTTAATTTTAGTGAAGTACATATTATCTGTTTCTTCATTTGTGAAAATTAGTTAGAAAATTAGTGTTTGTCCTGTTAAGAAAATTTTACATTCCACTGGTCACAAGATATTCTTCTATGTATTTGTCCAGAAACTTAATATTTCTGCCTTTTATACTTAGAAATGTGATCCACCTCAAATAAATTTTTGAGGTGAAATATGAGTCAAGATCTTTTTTAAAATATAAATACACAGCTGCTTCAATCATGTATTAAAAAGACCATTTTCCCCTATTGAGTTGCACTGAGACCAGTGACATAAATTAAGTGCAGTGCAGGTGAGGATTTATTTCTGAATTTCTGTGAGCTGCCATTGTTCCATTTATCTATCACTGAACCAAGACCACACATTCATAATTATTGTAGCTTAACAGTAAGCATAGAAATGTGACAATTGAAGTCCTCCAAATCCTTCAAGATTTTTTTTGCATACTGTAATTTTTTTTCTACTTATAAATTTTAGAAGTAGCTTATCAATGTACACATACAAACACACAAACCTTCTGGCATTTGGTTGGGGATTGCATTATCTATAAATCAGTCTGAAGGAAGTTGACCCCTTTACTGTAATAAGTCTTCTAAATAATAAATATGCACTATCTATTTATCTAAATACTGTAATTTCTCTCAGCAATGTTTTGTAGTGGTCAGTATGGAAGTGTTGCACCTTAGGACTTGGTATGTCTGATGCTATTGTAAATGTTTTTGTTTTTAAGTTTAAATTTTTCATTTCATTCATTTTTAAATTGTTTGCTGTGGAATATAAATATGCACTTAATTTTTATATACTGATCAAATATTCATTAACTTTATTAAATGCACTTGTTAATTCTAGTAATTTCCTTAAAGGATCTTTTGGTTTTTCTACTTACATAATTTTGTGAATAATTTTCTGTGAATGAAGATAGTTTTACTTCTTCTTTTCCAAACTTTATGTCTTTTATTTCTATTTTCTTGCCTTATTGCTGTGGCTAAGACTTCTGATACAATTTAGTAAAAGTAATGATAGTGGAAATCTTTGTCTTGTTCCTAGTGTCACGTTCCACCACTGAGTATGTCAGAAATAGGTATTTTTTGACAATATCCCTTTATCAGATTTAAAAACTTTTTTTTTCAATTTCTAGTTACTGAATTTTTCCTTATTTTGAAGTCACAAATGGGTGTTTAATTTTATCAAATGCTTTTTCTTTCTCTTTTGAGATAATCATATTTTTTGTCTTTCTTTTGTTTATGATGAATTATATGACTGATTTTTGAATATAAAATCAACTTTCCTGGAATAAATCCTACTATGAAATTTTCTTTTCTACCTCCTCTTTTTCCTCTTCCATCTTCTTCTGTAATTATTTTTAAATTATAAGTATTATTTTTATTGTTGCTCTTTATGATTTTACTTCTATATTTACAAGAGAAGTTGACATCAATTTTTATAATGTTTCATGTGATATTTATTTCTTCAATGCATTACTAGAATAAATCAAAATAGCCACTGAATTCAATTTTTGCCTATATTTTGATTTGGCTTGTTGCTTCTCTGTTCAGGAAGGGTATTGACTTCTATTTTTGTTTCTTACAATGTTCTTGTAAAGTTTTAAGACAAGATTACACTGAACTATAATGGAGGTTAGCAAGTATTCTCTGTTTTGCTGTTCTCTGTAAGAGTTTTTAAAAGATTTGTATTATTTATTCCTCAACTGTCTGATAGGATCTGCCAGCAAAGTCATGTAGTTGTAGGGCTGTTCACAATTTCAATTTCTTCTAGGAAAATTTTTGGTAAATCATGGTTTTCAATGAATTTGCCCATTTTATCTATTTAATTAATATATTGACATAAAATTGCTCATAGTATTCTCTTATCCTTTAAATGTCAGCAAATTCTGTATTAATATAACTTTTTATTCCTGATACTTGTAATTTGTTTGTTTAACTTCCTTGTCTCACTACTGTTTTACTTGTCTTATTGATCTTGGAAAGATCTTGTTAATTTCTTTTTTTCTCTACATTCTCTTGTAATATTTTCTGTTTCTCTTTTTGTTTCCTTAAACGTTATTTGAGCTTAATTTAGTGGGGTTTTTTGGGTCAAGTTTGTTGAATTAGAAGCTTAGATAAGTGATTTTTCCACTTTTCTTCTTTTTCTAATATATGCCCGTAAATATGTACTTTCCCTCCAGGTCCTGCTTTAGCTTCGTATTTCACAAATTTAGATGTTTAGTATTTGAGATACTTAGTATTCAGATAAAAATATGTTCTAAATTCCATTTTGAGTTTAATTTTGCACATGGGTTATTTAGAGATGTGTTACCTACGTTTCAATCATTTGGAAATTTTCTAGTTATCTTTCTGTTACTGAGTTTTAATTTAACTCCATAGTCGTCAGAATATCCACATTAAATTATTTCCTTCCCTGAAATCTTTGATTTGTAGCCTAGGCTATAGTCTGTTTTGATAAATGTTGCATATTCACTTGTAACAGATGTGTATTCTGCACTTTTGGAAGTATCCCATTTGATCAGATTGGTCAGATTTGGTCATGTTGTTCCAATCTTCTGGAGCCTCACTATTTTTTTCTGATTGCACTATGTTTTACTCAGATACGTGTGTTAAAATTTCCAGCCCTTATTGTAGTTTTTTCTGTATCTCCCATTGGCTCTGTCTCCTTAAAGTTTAGATACTGACTGGTATATACAAAATAGATAAAGAAGTTTATACTGTATAGCACAGGGAAATACATTCAATATCTTATAGTAGCTTACTATAAGATGAAAAAGAATATGAAAATGAATATATGTATATTCATGTATGAGTGAAGCACTATGCTGTACACCAGAAATTGACACAGCATTGTAAACTGACTATACCTCAATAAAAACAAGTCTATATATAAAAGGTATATTATTAAGTACTTTCAACTTGAGAATAGCTATATGTTCCAAGTGAATTGGCTTTTATTATTATATTATAGGTTCCTTTTTTTCACTTATCTAACTCTTTCCTTACTGTTACTTTTCTCTCGTATTAATTTAGCCACACCTGCTTTCTTTTGCGTAGTGTTTATATATTATATGATACATATTTTCCATCCTTTCCCTTTTAACTTGTCCTTTGTATTTGAAATGTATTTCTTGTAATCAGCACATAGGCAGGTCTCATTTTTCTTACTCTAGTCTGGAAATCTTTTAATTGGAGCATTTATTTTAACGTAATGTAGTTACTGATAAAATTGAGGTTAAGACTATCAAATTTACCGTGTTAGTGTTTTTTATGTGTCCATTCTGTTCTTTGCTTTGTTACTCCCGGTTTATTACTTTTTGGGTATTTATTATGGATTTTCACTAGTCCATTTTACCTCTTCTAACTTTTTTTTTCTATCTTTCAGCATCATTTTTGTGGTTATCCCAGAAATTACAAAACACTTTTTAAACTTATTATAGCGTACCTACAGTTAATACTTTTATCACATCCAGACACTGCTACATCTTTACTGTAGCTTAATTCCACTTCCCTCTTTTTTATGTTTTGCTATTATTACCGTATATTTCCCTCAGTGCAGGTTGTACTTTTCATGAGACAGTGTTATTATTGTTCCTTTGAACCATCCACATAGTTATTAGTGACCCATAAACTTAGCTTCTCCAATGTTGTCTGTTCCTTCTGGAACTTTCATGTATCCATCTGAATAATTTTCCTTCACTCCAAAAAAACTTCATTTCTTGTAGTACGAGCCTGGGGGCCACAAATCCTCTCAGTCTGTGTTTGTCTGGAAATGTTTTTATTTTACCTTAAGTTTTGAAAGAAAATTTCTCGGTCCAGACTGACAATTTTTTTTTTTTTTTTTTGTTTTTTTTTCTCAGAGCTTTAGAGAGGCCATTCTTTTGTTTTCTGGCATGGCTGGTACCTGTTGATAAGTTACCTTTCTCACTTTTCTTTCTCTGAAGGCAGTTTCTCCTTTCGGTTTGGAATCTTTAGATTTTCACTTCAACATTGGTGTTCAGCATGAAGTTTCCAAGGAGACCTGAGATGAGTGAGGGCCCTGGAGTAGCAATATTGTCTCCTCGTCTGCATTGTGACCGCCTCCCAACATGAGTGATGCGACGAGACATAGATAGATGGTCCTTCACAGTTTCTGTTGTCTTAAGGTCTGAGGGCTTCTGGCTCAGCAGAAGGGTGGGAGGTGCACTGGACTGAGAGCTCAGGAGCTTGGATTGAAGTCTGAGCTCTATCCCTACCTCCTATGTCCTTGGGCAATTCAGTTCCCTCTCTGAACCCCAGTTCTCTTGTCTATAGTAACAGAAAGGTAGACTACAGTTGCCAGTGCTCCCCGATCCGAGATCGGGGTGATTACAGGCATCAGATCGATGGGAGACTTCTGCAGCACTGGACTGGGAATCATGGATTCTGGATTCTGATCCCGTAGTTTAGTAACTAGGAGTGAATAATGATGATGACTATGGTACCACCTATTTATCAAACTTTATGATATTCTAGCTTCTGTGTTGTGTGCTTTGCCTGCGCTGTCTTACTTAATCCTCAAAATAAAGCTCAAAGTTGCTTTTGTTCTTTTCCGTTTTACAGATGCAATAATGCATCCGCAAGGAAGTTAAGTAACTTACCCCAGGCCACAGAGTGAGGAAGAGGAGGGGTAGAGACGGGAACTTGGGAAGTTTGGCTCCAGGGTACCGGCTGCCCTCTCTCCCTTCGCTGACACATCATCACTTCAGCTTGAGCCACAGTTTCATAATAGAATCATTATAATGGATCAATATTTACAGCACTTTAGAATTTAGAAAGCATTTTTAAATTATGTTCATCTGATCAAGTCCTCTTAACATTGGTTTTATTGCCTCAGTTTTGGAGCTGAGAAGACTGAAAATGTTAAGTGACGGCAGAGATTCACAAATTGGGTAGTAGCAGAGACATTACTTAGACGAGTGCTCCTGACTCAGAGTTCAGGGATTTTTTTTTTCTCCCCCTGTGGCATGGCAGCTAACTCTGTGCAAAGAGAAATAATCACCTCCCCATGACCTGCTTCACACGAGAGAATGTGAGAAAGTGTTTTGGAAGGTGTAAAATGTCCTACAAAAACTCGTGTCCTCCTGGCTCTAAGTTCAAAAGTAGGTCCCCTTCCTCCTTGTGCACTCTCCATCCACGGCACTTTCTATCGCACTTGTTAATGAGCTGGCCGTGGTGCTGCAGATGGGGAATGACGCAGGCAGCCGGTCCTCTTTCCCTCGGGCGTTTCGGCTGCCTGAGGCTCTGACTCCCCGCAGGTCCCCATGGTGAGGTAGACATGACAAGTCAGTTCTGCAGCAGGTTGGGCTGGAGCAAGCCTGGCAGCCATGTAATGAGAGGGGCCCTCGTCGCTTCCAGCAGGAAGGGGGAAGTGAGATGTGACAAGTGGATTATCATAATACAAATTGTATTATGAAGGAGGGAAGTGAGATCTCCTGGTTTCCCTGGAGAATTGTTCTGTCTACCTGGAGTGACTTGGTGGCAGGAGGAGGGGCTGATCAGGGAGATACCAGGCAGACTGGTGACCTCTTTGCCATCTGAAGAATTCAGGATCACATTGGAGGCTGACAATTGCACAAAATAAATAACAGGAATGATTGCCCCTCTTTTTGCAGGGTTCACAGAATTATATAACCCATGGGTGCTTTGCAGAAACTGCCACTGAATCCTCAGTAGCTGTTGTCCACCCTGACCCTGACCCTTTAATCTAGCTCTCTCCATCCCCATCCCTGTGACCCTCACAACCAACAACGATTAAGGTGGAGCTGAGAACATGCCAACTCCCTTGGTGACAGTGTCTAGAGGAAGCAGTCCAGTTCACCAAAGATCACATGGCCAGATAGCCATCCCCCAGAACCTTTCTTTCCTCCTGTCCTACCCCAGTTCTGTTTTCTTTTTTTTTTTTTTAAACATTTTTTATTGAGTTATAGTCATTTTGCAATGTTGTGTCAAATTCCAATGTAGAGCACAATTTTTCAGTTATACATGAACACATATATATATATATATATATTCATTGTCACATTTTTTTTCACTGTGAGCTGTTCTAATTTGTGCCTGAATCTTGACCTGGTTCTACACCTTAGGACTTGGTTGACTTGCATTTGCCAGGATTGGCTAACCATGAGCAATAAGGGCTTTGCTTTGAACTTGACTCTTCAGCTGTTTCCTCTCGTGGTTCCTCTGATAAGACACCTCAGTCTGACTGTCACCTCTTGTCACCGCATCCTAGTGCGCTCCACTTGACTGACACCTCATCAGTCAGGTGACTCCTCTGCATGGTCCCTCTTAGACCCAGGCTCTTCCTCAGACTTAGGAGATACTGGATACAAAGTTAACTGATCTTATCCCCAACGACTTAACCTGGGCCACAGAGCAAGAAAGAGAATGAACAATTTGCCCAGAATTCGAGTCACCAATACTGCTACCAATCCTGATATGACTCCTCTCAGTGCTACCACTACTGTCTTTGCAGTAACAGGTACCAAAGTGCCGTGAGCATTCATGTGTTGGCGTAAGCACGTTCTCGGAGGCAGGTCTATCATTATCCCATTTTACTGATAAAGAACCTAAGATGCAGAGGTTAAGTAATTTTCCAAAGGTCAAAGCATTGTCAACACTCCAGATGGAGTGCAGAGAAGAGAGTGGTAGTGTGGGCTTCCTTGTCAGGGGCCCATGTTGATCCAAAGTGAGATTCGAACAGGCAGAATCTCTAAGTAGGAAATCATGAGGGGGCTGTGGCAGGTCAAGCAATGGAAAGTCTACTAAGGTGTCCAGCTGGCCCTGATCCAGGAAACCCGAGGGAGAGCGGGATTCAGGGTTTGTTTCATTTCGGGTTTCACCACGGGTGTGGGGCTGCAGCTGCTTGCCTCCCAGGTGTCTTGATTCTACTTCTTTCTAGTTTGGCTTTGATCCCAGGCTGACTTCTCACATCAATAACATACATGCTGACAGCTCCCAGGGCTCCCTGGTCCCTCACTTGCATCCAGGAGCAGGGACGTGACTTTTTATCTATCAGCTACTGAAGCTCATTCTCTTGTGACAACTCTTGTCCTGTGCCCACAGGAGAATGCCACGTGCTGATTGGCATACACCTCGGAGACTGTACCACTCTGGCCTGTGTCCCTGGGTACCTTGTCTCCCAGGGACAAAGGAGCGCAGGATTGAGGTGACTGCATTTGAGCTTGCAACCTCTGGGTTTTGTGATTTCGTGAGCCCTTTCATCTCTGGCATCATAAATGTCTACCAAAAAAGGGAGAGAATCGTGCAGACATACCCACTTCTTAGCTATCTTGTCATCTCTGCAGCTGTAATTCCTGGGGAATGACTGTAATCCATCCACTTCCTCCCGTGGGAGGTGGGAAGAGGAACAGAGACAACTGGCAAAGGGGGAGGAAATGGGCTGGAGGCCACAAGTTGCTCTCTGCTGTCACTCATGCAATCTTTGAAAGGTGCCCAGATGGGGACGCATCTGAGGTCTCGTCCTGCTTGACTTCTTAGAGATGAGGGAAAGAGCAGATGGAGAAGGTAGAGAGAGCACATGGGCGGCACCCAGAGTCACTGGCAAGCAGTGGGGGCACAGTGTGAACAGGTCAATAACTTCAACATCCCAGAAGGAACATCAGAATGCCCAGTGTATTCCAGGCACCTGCTCCCTCTGGCCACTGGGTTGACCTCCAATCACAGGGGAACTGAGCTGATAGGTAGGCCTGTGTTCTGGAAGGAAAATTACAAGAATGCAAAACCTGGGGCATGGCTTGGTCTCAAGTTGGCATCTTCTGAAGGCTGGAGCCTCTTATCTCCTTTCTGTTCTGTGCTTCTAATTCCTACAGGCTGCCTTCTGCCCAGTTGTTGGGTTTGAATCCACTGCCTGGCTTTGACCCCAGTGTTGACCCAATTTTGCCTTTGATTCAACACCTTTAGGCTCATCCTTGAATTCTGAATTCTAGTCCTCAGCTGTTCTTCACTCCTTATGGCTACTCACAGGAATAATATTGACAGTAGACATTGTGTATCAAGTCCCTACTCTGTGCCTTGGGTTTTGCAGACATTTTCTATCAATACTGCGAGGCTGGTTATTATTATTTCCATTTTGCCTGTGAGAAAAGGTTATTATTATTTCCATTTTGCCTGTGAGAAAACAGAAGCTCAGAATGGTTAAGTCACTTGTCCCAGGTCTCTCGGTTTGTTCAATGGCAAGGTTGGGGATCAAAGTCTGACTCCAATCTCCTTTTGCTTTTCACAGCCTTCTACTGCATCTCACAGAACAAGGGAGAGCATAGAATCAGGCTGGAAGACCACCTTCAAGTAAGAGGGGTCAGATGTACAAGTGGCTCCCAATTCCATTGCCCGGGGTCTTACCTTCCATCTGGGTCTCTTCCTGGCTGGTTCCTCCTCTGACACCACGCCAAGCCCCTGAGGGCCACAGCTACCCTTTCAGTAGTCCAACCCAAGCTTGACAAAACTCGCTTTTCCTCTGTCCCTTTAACACAACTGAGACAGGCTGGTATTTTCAGAGAGTTTTACCAAACACTGAGGGAAACTGAAAGGAAATAATTGCAGCAAATACAGGCAGTATAAAAATAGCCAACTTTCCAAATACATATTTCTGGCTCTAAGAATCACAGTGAGAACAGCAGAAAGCTTTTCTGTTGTCCAAACCTAATGCTAAGGAAGCTTTCTCCCCCCTCACGCCCCCCCGCCCCAAGCTGCTATAAAGTCCGTTTCAGTGGAGTTCAGCCACGTTCAAACCTCTGGTGTGGGTGGGGAGTCAAGGCTCTGACCGGGGAAGGGGGAACAAGTAGGGTGAGGCATGGCTGCAGGACCCACATCTCCCTGAATAAGCTCATCTATTTCCATGACCTTGACTCCTACCCGTATGCTGATGCCTCTAGCCTGGACTTCTCTCTTGAAATCTATTGGACGTCTCTGCTTGGATGTCCCATGGATATATGAATGCCCCTGTCTTCCTCTAAACTCCTTCCTATTCCACCAGTAAATGACACCGCCAACTACCCAGCTGGACAAGAGAGGTATCAGGAGGAACCTGACAGTTCCCTTATGCAAAATTGACCATTAAGTTCTGTCAGTGTTGTTCTTTTCCCAAAATCTCGTCATGGTTCCCCATCACCTCTGCTACTACACACATTCAAGTTATCTTTCTCTCTTACCTGGACTGTTGTCTCGGTCTCCCTCATAACTAGTTTTACTACCTTTAGTTTTACCTCCTTGAATCTGTTCTCTATGCTGGGGGTAAAACTTTTAAAATACAAATTGGATTATGGCATGTTTCCTGCCTAAAACCCTCCAGGAGGTCTCTGTTGCTCTCGGAACAAAATACGAAATACAGTCTGACCCTGTTTATTCCTCCAGGTGTATATCTCAGACACTCCTGTACTTCTTATATTTGATAATCTGTACCTGGTCCCTCTTCTTACCATTTCTGAGCCACGCTGATCCCCTCTGCTGTGCTACTTTGACATCAGGGCTTGGAACACGCTCTTCTCTCTGAATGGAATACCCTTGTCCCAAGACCCCTTGCCTGGTTTCACTTGTTAAGTCTGAACTTAGGTGTACCTAGCTCCAGAATATCCTCTATATCCCATAAAGAGGGGTTATGGGCTATGTATGCCTCTCCTATGGGTCCTAACCTAATACTTATCACTTACAACACCTTCTAGCTTTTATGAATATCTGCCCAATAACAGGGGTGTGCGGGGAAAGTGACCATGTCATCTGAATCACCGTTATATCATTATTTATTATCACAGTGCTGGCACAGATTGGACAACACTCAATAAATATCTGATAAATGGATTAACTGACAGATGAGTGAATGAAAATAGGGTGACCAGAACCTTGGAGAGGGATGACGTGATTAAACATTAGTGTAGGAAAGAAAAGACTAGTTTGTTTAACAAACATTTCCAGACTATCTCCTCTGTATCAAGCTGTGTGCTGGGAAATATGGACCCAAGAGACAAGGACCAGCCTTCTTTCTAACTGGCAGGACCCTGATCTTGGACCATTGGTTGTTGCTACATTTTCACTACTGTGAATCTCGCCTTTTAGCAGGCCTACCTGTGTACTACACGTAAGTTCCTGGGGGCCTTGTCTGTCCCCGCTTATAGCAGCAGAACTAAGTTTTAAAAGAAAAATTAGTTCCTTTTCCTTTCCTCCTCTCTCTCTTTCTCCTTTGCTTTTCTTCCCTTTTATCTCTTCTCCTCTCCTTTCCTTTTTAAGCGAAACCCTGCCCCATGCCTGTCCTCCCCCACTTCCGTCTTCGCCTTTTAATTCATTTGTGATGCTCCAGATCTCACCTTGATTGTGATGAACTCAAAAATGTGCTGGTGGGACCAGGGCTAATGCATTTCTGAAGGTGGCGTGTTACTTAGCATCTTAATTGGTTACCCAGGATCCTCTGTGATTGACATATTCCCAGGGGAGCATCCAGGCAGAGGAGAGGGCTGGGGAGTGAAGGCGCTGCAGGGTTGGAAAGGGATTAGTGCTAATTCCTCCCAGACACCTCCTTGTGACGTTTCTCAGTCAATAAGAGATTAGACAGGGGAGGAGGCTGAAACATAGTCATGTCGGTTCTCATCACCTGCTAACCCCTTCTCTCCATTCCCACAGTAGGCCCTAGTGCAGGGGCCTTAGGCATGTATCCGCTGATGCACACAGAACACTTGGAGGCCTTCCTCCCGCTCCTGGATCTGCCAGGAGAGCCCTGAGAAGCAAAGACTTCTGGTGTGGTTTCCAGGCATGTGGGACCCTGGGAGATGTGCTCAGGAGCTGATTCATGGTCTCCCAGGTGGGTGGGAGGGCAAGGTAAGAAAAAAATGAGTGATAGGTCCGTGATAGAGAGAAAGTTAAGAGAGCAGGGAGTTCTCATCAGCATCTCATCACTACTCTATTCTGCAGCCCCAGGGCTTGTGGCAGACAGACTCGAGGGTGGTCCCTGTAGTCCTCGACTGGGTATTTACACCCTTGGATGAGTCTTTCCCCTTCAGTGTAGACAACCCCTGACGCTTGCTTCTAACCAATAGATATGTCAAATGTGATAGGACATCCTGTGATCACATTACATAAGGCTCATCTTTCTGGCCAGCTTGCTCTAAACTTTTGCTCTCTCTCTCTTCCTGGCTTTGAAGAAGCAAGCCACTGTGGATCCTACAACTGCAAGGAGCTGAGTCCTGCCAACAACTTGAGTGAGCTTGGATGAGAACCTCAAGTCTCAGATGAGAACCCAGCTCAGGTGGACGACTTGACCACAGTCTTGTGACCGCTGAGCAGAGAACTGAAGTGCATGCTGGAACTCCTGATGCACACACTATGAGATAATAAATGTGCTGTCTCTAAGTTTGTCATAATTAGTTCTGCAGTGATAGAAACTGACAAGTAATGGGAAATGAATGCAGTGGTCCCTTTTCCTTCCTGTCTTGAGCATCAGGGCCTGGATGTCTTTGTTCTCTTCCATCACCAATGAGGTCTCTTGGGAAAGGACAATAAATTTATTCATACTAACATGAACTTGACTAACTGCAGCTCATGTTGCTACTCTCCCAACAAAGACATCCATACACAGGAAGCCTTAAAAGCTATGGCTCTTGTAAAAAAGTCTACTGGATATTAAACCCTTATCAACTATATTAGGAAATTATAGGACTCAATAGCAAAATAACAATCTGATTTAAAAATAGACATTTTTCCGAAGAAGACGTGCAGATGGCCAATAGGTACATGAAAAGGTGCTCAACATCACTAATCATCAGGGAAATGCAAGTCAAACCCACAATGAGATACGGTGTCACATCTGTTAGGATGGCTAATATCAAAAAGGAAGAAACAATACATGCTGACAAAGACTTAAAGAAAAGGAAACTTCCGTGCACTGTTGGTGGGAATGGAAATTGGTGCAGCCAGTATAAAAAACATTGTGGAGGTTCCTCCAAAAAGTAAAAATAGAATGATCATATGATCCAGCAAGATTCACTTTGGGTGCATAGCCAAAATGAAACCACTATCTTGAAGAGGTGGCTACATCCCCAAGTTCACTGCAGCATCATTTATAATAGACAAGGCATGGAAACAAGTGTCCATCAATGGATGAATGGATAAAAAGTTGTGATACATATAGCTATAATGGAATATTACACAGCCATATAAAAGAAGAAAATCCTGCCATTATGACAACATGGATGGACCTTGGGGGCATTACACTAAGTGAAATAAGACAGAGAAAGGTAAGTACTCCATAATCTCATTAATATGTGGGGTTTAAAGGAGCCTAACTCATGGAAATAAATAATAGAATGGTGGTTACCATGGGCTGGCAGGTAGGGGAAATGGGGAGGTGTTGGTCAAAGGGTACAAACTTACAGCTATCAGAAACATAAGTTCTGGGGGGGTCTAGTATACAGGAGGGTGATTATAATGAACAATACTGTATAATATACTTAAAAATTAAGTGCATAGATCTTAACCTTTTTCATCACACATACAAATAGATGGTAGTTATATGAGGGAATGGAAGTGTTAACTAACCTTTTTGTGATAATCATTTCGCAATGTATGAGCATATCAAATTATCACACTGTGCACCTTAAACGGACATATGTTATATGTCAATAATATCCCAGTAAAGCTGGAAAAAGGGTTTATTGGTCTTTTGGGACTATTTAGTTTAGATAATTTATCATGTCTTGAATTATGTCCACTTTTTTGGAGGAGGTAGGTTGTGGCAACTCTTTTATTTTTAATTGAAGTACAGTCAGTTTACAGTGTGGTATTAATTTCTGGTGTACAGCGTAGTGATTCAATTACATACATTTATATATTCCCTTTCATATTCTTTTTCATTATAGGCTATTACAAGGTATTGAATATAGTTCCCTGTGCTATACAGTTGTTTATCTATTTTATATATAGTAGTTCGTATCTGCAAATCCTGAACTCCTCGTTTATCCCTCCACCTGCCTTTCCCCGCTGATAACCATAAGTTTGTTTTCTACGTCTGTGAGTCTGTCTCTGTTTTGTGAATAAGTTCATTCGTGTCATTTTTTCACATGGGGAATCTTACAAAAATGACACAAGTGGCAGCACTTTTAATTTTTCTTTCTTTTAAACTCTTCTTGACAGACTTTCATGGCCTGCTCTTTTGGCTCTATTGGGCGGAGCAGGGAAATTATTTTCATTGTCAACTTCAAAACTCCTTTCTCAAAGCAAAGCCTCTTTAGGCCAGAGTGCCTTGCCCCAGGCCAGAGGCTTCTGACTCACCCAGATTCCCAGTTAAAAGACACTGCAGCCCCAGAGCTTCTGGGAGATGGAAGCAACCTCCTGAGAGGGCGCAGGTGTGAGCTCTGGTTTTGGATATCGGGGTGAGAATAGCTTTTACTCTTTTCACTTAACTTGAAGAAGCCAGGGCTCTAAAATAAGAAAGAATTAAATTGTACCATCTGTGGTATTTGCTGGCAGTGAGCAAGTTATTTAACCTGTCTTGTCCTGTTTCTCTCTTTAACATACGTTATTGTGAACATTAGCTAAGGTAACGGTGTGGTGAAGAGTCCTCAGCACCATGACCAGCCCCTGGCTTCTCATCCAACACATGCTAATTTTTTCCCCTTTGTGTGTAGAGGAGGGATGTGAGCAAGAACAAGGACAAATGAAGTTTCTCAGGGATGAAAAGCTACAGAGCAGTAGTCTTCCTCCTTCTTCACCTTTTACCTCTGATTTCTCCTCTTTTCCTTCCTTCTCCCTCGTAAGCAAATATATTCAAAGTGCTTAGGACAGGACCTGGCCACAAATGCTAAATATTCTGCTGTTGTTGTTAGTATTTTTATTGAAACTGTTATTTTTGTTGCCAAAATCATCATCATCACCAACATCATTGTCATCATCACCATTATTACAATCATCACCATCATTATCACCATCATCATCATCACCAAGATCACCATCATCATCACCACCACCATCACCAACATCATTGTCATCATCACCATCACCACCATCATCATCATCACCAAGATCATCATCACCATCATCACCATCACCACCATCATCATCATCACCAAGATCATCATCACCATCATCATCACCATCATCATCTCTTCCCTCCCAGCCCATTTTTCTTTAGTAAAGGTAACATACCTGTACCTCTCTCTATAATGCTGAGGCTGGGAGCCTTTGTAAATTACATTTCCTGAACGCCCCTGCCATCTGGCTTCCTGTTCAGTTTTGCCGACA